>NC_142155.1:13920000-15170000 GCF_024610735.1 Ursus americanus | reverse complement strand
CCTTGTTTGTGTTCCCTCTCTCGCTGTCTCTCTCTGTCAAATAAAGAAATAAAATCTTTTAAAAAATTGGGGTGTAAATCTGATCAATATGTCTAATAGATCTGTGACTCCTCAATCTGGCTGATCAGGACTCCAATCCTTTGGAGTTCTTTAAGCGATAAAACATTTCTTTTTTCACTAGGGATTCTATTTCATAATTTCTACATTGGGTTGAAACTTAAAAAACACAATAAAAAACTCCAGTCATTTTATAGCTGTCTAATTGGGACAATCACTAGAATAAACTAACCCTAGGGTGTTAGATATTCAAATGAGGAACCAAAACTTATTGGGTTCCTATCAAGTACCATTCACAGATATTCTTGCAAAGATAAAAAAGATAAGAAAGTGATTTATGTTAGGAACAGCAAAATTCCCTATGACCTTAAGGTTGGGCTTAAATCGGGAATGGTAATAAATCAGGGTCCTCCATAAACAATACCCATATAAAGTAGGGATAGGCACACTTGTCCTTCTTCCCTTTCTCCTTACTACTGCTTCCCCCCCCAGCAATATACACATATATATTATAATATATAAACTATAAACTGCATGAAAGCAGGAAACCTTTGTGTTTCTTTATCTCAGTGTATCCCATGGAACTAGAAAAGGGTTTAGAACTTGTTACATGATGCGTATTTATTTACGGAATAAATGAATGAACAGATATCCCTATACATAAATTCGGTGGTATTACAGGAAGAAGTGCAGGTAAGAATTATAATACTTACAGAGTCAGTCAGACCACCATCAGACAAGTCTCTTTAATTTTACCAATCAATTTTCTCATAGGTAATTGGAAAATGGAATGCAGCCCATGTAGCACCATAAAAAGATTAACTATTATGATATATGTGAAAGAGCTCTGTAAACTCCATTTTACACAAAATAAGGATTTTTGTTCATGTTAAGGGTTTGAATGGCAGCATGGTATTGTGGAAAGAGCACCAGGTTCACAGTGAAGAAAAGGAATGAAATATTATTGGTGTCATTTACTTTTTTTATTTTTTATATTCTCTGCAACATTGAATCAACTGAATGCACCTGAATATATAAATTGAGTTCCGACTGCATTATTCAACACTCCTCCTACTGCCGTGATGGGTTATTACACAGACCGTGAAAGATAGTTTATGTAAAACTATGGGTTAAGGTACTTTCAAAGCATAAATATTTTGTTGCTATTGTTGTCTCTTTGTTTTTACCTCCATCTTTCATTTGAAGTGCTTCTCCTTAGAGTACATCAGACCCCGGACCCCTTTTCTACTGCTACAACTCAGTGTTCGATGTCATCGTAAGAACACCTCGCGCGAGTCTCCTTCATTTTGGATGTTGTCATGTTACGTGCATATCATATCGTGACTGATTCAGGTATGACCATTCGCAACAGCGAGGAAGAGGGCCCAGATGTCCAATTCCTTTGTAGCAAATGCTATCATATTGCTTTCCATGTGTTCAGTGAAAGGAGATCACTTAATCTTAATGAAATAAGGTAAAAAGTGTAAATAACTAGGGAAACATGACTCTTCCTCATGATCCTATTTGCCTGTATTTTGATGAAAAAGCTGGAATGGATTCTACAAGTTAGAAACAGTATGATGTTAATTGCAGAGAAAATGTTTTTAAAACCGCTATGGTAAAAAAAAATAATAAAAATAAAAAATAAAACCGCTGTGGTAAAACAGCAACAACAACAAGTCACCAAGCAGTAAAATGTGTATTTACTGGGCAATAATCATTTTGAGGGCTGTTTCAGAGATATGTCCAAAGGAATGAATTGCCTACCTGCAGTGCAATTATATTATGCAAGACACGGCTCAGCTTGCTTATGTGTAGCTAGCAACAGCTTGTATTTAGCTAAGATACGTCTATTTATGCAATAATTTTGTTGTGAAATAGTTTTAGTGATATGGTACTTACCCGGATGCTTTTAAAATGCCTTTCCACAAATGAAACTGTGAGGACAGTCTGTAATAAATATATACTAACAGGAAAATAAGGCAGAGGAGAAGATTGTGATAATAACGCTGTCATGAAAAACGGACTGTGTCTGAGTGAAGGAGACATTTTTTTTTGTAGAGAATCAGAGCTTCCTGGATGGTAGGAAAAGTTAAACTTCAAACTCTGCTCTACAGATGAAAATACGTCCTCTATCCAAGGTATTATGGTTATGAGCTCAGATACAGTGGATAGGGAACACATTGACTAGCTATTAATTTCAAACTGGAATTTCAGAAAAATTTTTAATACGAAGAGCTTAGAATAAGAATATAGGAAAATAAAGTAGTTAAATCAGATCTAAATATATAGACCATATATATTCTTCAGCATGAACTAAGATGAGCTTATATTAATATATCCAATTAATTGTTAACAACTCCAAAATACATAAAAGCTGAAAGTATTGAAAATATTTTGTTTTGTTTTCACTTTCTCTCCCTTTTTCCTGGAACAAAAGTTTTTTCCTGGTAGTTTTCTAGTGTACTACATTATGTCCCTCTGGCTTGAATAAATTAATATGATTTTCTTTTTGGGAGCAAAGTATTCTCCACAGAATTTGGGACTTAATTTATAATTGTACATTCTTTCAAATATATACTTAATATTGAACTTTCCGGGTTACACTCCTGCTGTATTTGTACCACATTTGACAGACTGAGTTATAGAGGGATGATGGTGCATTAGGTGGTCTATTATAATGCAGTTTCCTTTCAGATTAAAACTTTCCAAAAGAAAGTTAATATGATTCTTCCTTTATAGTACAGATAAAGAAGATAAGGTTTCTTAGCTTCTTGCCATATTTCCGTTTCATCTAAATCTTAGTCACATAATCGTTTTCCTTTCTTTAAAAATGATTTGTAATTACAAAAACTCTCCCAACTCTTCAGATTGTTCTGGGACTGTGGCAAATTATATTCATTGTTCCATCAGTCCAGCATTTTGAAAGGAAAGGGTGAAATGGTGTTAGCAGATTTTGGCAAATGTATTATTCAGGAAAGGTTACTGAACTTCTTCTAGCTGAGCCAGAATACCCAGTCTTGTTTTATCTTGTAAAAACAAAAGCATACATGAAGATTTCCCCATTGTACTCAACAAGCTTTCTGAACCCACACAGAATGTAACACTTGCTCAGAACCATTCCTAATGATTTCCTCCACAGCCAGACCGGAAACCTAAAGCTCTTTAATATTCTAGCCTCATTATTCTCATTTTCTATAATTTAACAACTCCTCATATTATTCTTAATGGAAAAGTCATGCAATATTGAGCAGTAACTGCTGTTAATTTCCTGCTGTATATCATTTGCATTTTTTGTTGCTGGTGGAGAGTAATTAACATGCTCTAATTATCATACTGATTGTCTTTTTTAGCTTATGAGAATATAGTCATCTCAAACCTCGTTGATCTTACAATAGTATATTTTATTGTTTCCAATAATAGTATCCTGGGATATACAAGACTGAAATTTTTACAGAAAAATTGTGTGATCCTGCAGTAGCAGGTTTTCTAAATGGTTCAATTTAAAACAGAGTAATGTAAGTTTTTATAGTTCCTATCAAAAAACATGGAGTCTTATTTCTGTGGCAGGACAATGCCATCCTTTTTTGTGAAGTGAATTACAGTTAAATTACACTATTATCACATGAGAAAATGTTTTCTCATATTCCATTCAGATTGTATCTTTTATTTCTTCATATTTCAAAGGTTTATATTAAAAACTTTCTATGAATATACTTGTAAGTAATAATAAAAGTTACCTTGCAAGAATTTTTAGTACATTAGATTCTTTCTACTAAAAATAACATTTTTCTCAATTTAAAATATTAACTTTGTAATTTCTAAAATTATCAACCAAAATTTTATAAAATAACATGGAGACAAAAAAAAAATCACGCTGTTTTTTTTGAAATAGTACAAAAAAAAACTATTGATAGTACAACAAATTTTTGACAATGTTCAACTCATATGTTATGTCCAAACATACCCTGAGCATAGCTAGCTGCATGATCCTAGGAGAGTTTGTATGTTCATTTGGTGAAGGGCAGATTTCAGGACAATCGTTATTTATGACAGATGTATTATATCCAAGGAATGCTATTCCGCAAAAGTTACAATGAGGAATAGAACTCATTTCCATATTAACTTCCATTTGGTTCCAATTATCTACGTATTCTGTACCACGGAAAAGAAAATAAATAAAAGGCACAAAGTTGACCTGAGTATAAAACACTAGACAAAGGTGCTCTTTTTTCTTAAATTTGTTAACTTTTAGAAGAGAACATAAACTAAAATAGAGTATAAGTAGATTAGAAGGGAAGGCAGTGATAATTCCTTCCTGTATTTATAAAGACAGTTGTGATCAAAGGAGCTGAAATGCAAATCACACTTGCTCAAAAAAATCAGTAGAGGGTAATGTTGGACTCTACACTTTGAGTGACTAAATTCTGATCATGACTCCACCATTTATCTGAATTCTAACATATTACAGGTAATATGAGAACTTACAAGTCATTTGCCTTCTCCCTTAAATGGAGGTAATATTAGCATCTATCTCACATGGCTGTTTTGAGCATTATAAAATTCACATCAGGTAAAATACTTCCCATACCGAGTGGCTCAAAGAAAAAAAAAAACAATTAAAAATTGGCTATTTGTATGTTATTTTTAAAAGGAGCTTTATCTGGGTGGACATAATTGGCTTTAGGAATTTTTCAATTCTGGACTCTAATCCCCTAATCAAAGCTAGGTTTGCTTCTATCCTTGGTTCAGCTCTGCTCTTCATGTGTTGGTCTTATTCTCATTTTGCTCATGATCACAGGATGACTGTAGCAACCCTATTTCACACACTCTCAAGTTCAAATCCAGTGTGCCCTTAAAGTTTCTCAGAAATATCAAAATATGATTTTATAAGCCTGATTGATATGGCATGAATCATATGCCCAACCCCGAGTTACTGTGACCAAAAAATTAGATCCACCAGTTGTCTAAAACTAGATCGCATGTTTGCCTATTTGTAGAGATAAAGTCCCACCCAAACCACATGCCCTAAGGATGACTGAACTTTTGAACCCCAAATGAAAACTGTGGGTCTTTACCACAAATAAGGCACACAGATAGTAAGGGTCCAAACAATAAAGCTAGCAAGCAAGAAAAAAAAAACAAAGAATGGTTATATATAAGAACTATATGATACAAATGTTACGGAAATAATTTAGCTTTGATTTAACTTAAAAAAATGAGTATCTGAGCTTAAGCAAAACTTCTAAACGCTCAGAATCTCAAGTTCTTCATCACCAAGAAAAGCAAGGATTCCCTCTCAAAGTTTTTGTGACATAACAGAGAAAGTACCTATAAAATAATTACTTTTGTGTTTGACAGAGAAATATTATATGGTAACTAAATGTCATATTAAAATAATACAATAATTGCAAAAGATAATAAAAAATATTCAAAGACATGTAAAAGGTTAGTAATAGGAATTGGTTAAATAAATTGTGTTTTATATGTGTAACATAAAAACAAGCAGTAATTAGAATGGTTGGCGGATGAATAAAGTTACAGACAAAATTGCCATATTGTTAAAAGAAAATATGAAAGTTATAAAGAAGATGGTTAGTGTATTTCTTTTTCTTTTTCTTTTTCTTTTTTTTTTTTTGAGAGAGAGAGAGAGAGAAGGTGGGAGGGGCAGAGGGAGAGGGAGAGAGGGAACCCTAAACAGGTTCCACACTCAGCACCGAGCCTGATTCCCCTGAGATCATGGCCTGAGCCAAAATCAAGAATCTGACGCTTAGCCAACCCAGGCGCCCCTGCTTAGTGTATTCTTTATAAACACTTAAAATCTTGTATATTTATAGAAAGATAAATATGGAAAAAGCATTTTTCAAATCTGCAAGAATAAGCTTAAGCAAATAGGAAGACCTTTTAAAGCAAACAGAAGGAAGCAAGCCCCCTCTTTCTCTCCCAGCCGTGTTGTTTTCTCTCACTCCCTAATGGTCCAGATTACTGTGGCAAAGCAGAAATGTGGTTTACAGTTTCTAGTATCAAACATCTAAAGCAAATTGTGGAAGGGTGGTTTTGGAGCTGAAATACAATAACTGACACAGGTAATTAGGTGATATCAACTTGTTTATCAATAGAACCATGTAAGAAACAATGGAACCCAGATAACAAAGGGATGATATAGTTAAAATGATTAAAGAAAATAATCATTGAACCAGAGTTTTACTCATTACAAATATCCATTGAGATGTAAATGGAAGTTTTGAACAAAGGGAAAGTGTGAAAATATGCTACCAAAAGACAAGTACTAAACAAAGCACAGAGGTGTGTTTATCAGGCAAACGGAAAAGATTTGTTTCAATTGCTTTAACAGAGACTAAGTAAAAACAAGATAGGTGGTTGTATTTCTTTTCTAAAGTAAACATCTAAAGTGAGAAGCGGTCTGGGGAAACAGGGTGGGTTTCCTGTACAGGGTTCTTCAGGAATGCAGATTCATTCTTTTCATTGTGCTGTCCTCCCTAAGACTTGTCCTCCATCCCAAGTCCTCACTGATTTACCGCCACCACAACTGTGTCCCAGATTGCAGGAAAGGTCCCAAAGCAGAGAGAATGGAAATTAGCTTTCCTTTAAAGTTATCACCTGAAAGTTGAACATGGTAATTCTATTCATATCTCTTCACCCAGAACTTAATCACTGGGATACTCTTCGCTGAAAGAGAGGATGGAAAATGTGGTATAAGAAAAATTAAGGTTTAAAAAAAAAAACAACAATTAAGGTTTAGGGGAACATCAAATAGTTTATTCTGAGTTACTTCTCTGAGGTACCCTTGCAAATTGATTGCATTGTATGTGGGAAGAAATGGCTGACATTTTGAATAGAACAATTGAAGCCAAAAAATCTATTGGCTAATCTGAATTAAGATTTTTTTTTTTCCTGAAAGAATCAAAATACTCCGGGAAATTTCAGCATTATAGATTCAATTTGGGAATCCTGTGAAGCTACACCTGAAATAGTAATCTCAATTTATTACATTTTCCTCTTGACAAAGGTTTTTCATGGCCATTTTGAGATTATGATGCAGTGAGATTGAATCTGTCTGCTACTCATGCCACAACCCTTCCCACACATAAAGAAACATATCTACTAGGGATTTAGAATCATAAACAATATTTAAATATTGCCGAAAATCCTTGCCAAAAATGTTGAAGATTCTTTCTAACCCGCAAGTTTTTCTTCCAGGTAGCTATAAGGACGAGGTAAAATAATATTCATTCTTACTATTTTCCCAGGCCACTAGCTCAGTGAATTGAATTCATATATAAAGCAATTTTATCAGTCTTTTTGGAAGTTGTGGTCTAATGCAACCTCAATTCAATTCTAGTTGTTCACTCTTTTCTAATTCACCAGAATTGAAAGGCGGATAAAATAAAAAAGAGAAGTAGTTCTTCCTATTCTTAAAGAGTTAATTTAGAACACCTTGCTGGATACTGTGGTTTGATATTTCTATCCTTTTCGAAGTCTTGAAATTTCTTCTCTGATGAGCATATTTTAAGTGGTAGTTCCAATGAGAAATCATGTAACTTCATGTATCAGATTCTGCGTGGTGATAAGTCAACGAACACGTGTGGTGGCAGAAATCCTTCTGAAATATTCACCCTGTTATTTTGGGGAAACCATTCAACCATGGAAAAGGAAGAATGCACATGTCAGAATCTCTCCAAGGCTATTTTTGTGTATGTACAGTTCAGTGTAATTCCTAAAATCGCTCTAATATACTGTTTGATAGAAAGTTGTTTTTCTACCAATTTATTTGCTGATAACATTTCAGTTAGAAGCAAAAGATGATTTATTCCTGGAATTTATAAAAATACATCTCACCATCTTCCAATCATGTCCCAACAAAAATTACCAGGAATATTTCTTAGAGGGCTGGGAAGGGCTGAAGAAGAGGGAGAGAGAGAATCTTAAACAAGATCTACACCCAGCAGGGAGCCCAGCACCAGGCTTGACCTCCCAACCCTGAGCTCATGACCTGAGCTGAAATCAAGATCAGTCACTTAACCAACCGAACCACCAGGTGCCCCTGGAACATTTTTTTTTTTAAGGCAGAAAACATAAAAACAGAAAATAATGAAATGAGATAGATTACGCAGTCCAGAAGTTGTCGGGTTTGGCCAGCAAACCCTGAGGAGACAAATGAAAAGATTACTCCAGACACCTAAATAGGAGAAAGGAGAGGAATGTGAAGCCACAAGTATTTTCCAATACTTCTTGCGGGAATTCATAGTGCATGGCTAGATAAGATTTAATAAACACATGCCTCCCTGGATGAGACTAGTTGAAAAGCAAAGAAGGAGTGTCCAGAAAAGTGGGCCCCCTTTAAGGTTTCTGGGCTGAAAACAGCTGGATCCTCAATGGGCTCAATGCGCTCATCCAGGGAGTAAATGCTTGACTTAGGAGAAATATTTATCTTTGGAGGTCACGCCCTCCCCACTCGCTGCCTGCACGCAAATCACCAGCACAGCTGGTTCTATTCGCATGATACTCCCTATGCCACTGTCCTGATTATTATGGCTTCACATTCCTTCTTATTTTTCTTATTCCCTTGTTGTATTGATAACATTCCCAATAAAGGTGGAGGCAGAATCTGACTCGGGACCTTTCACCACTATAGTGTCTGGTCCCCACGTCCTCTCCTTTCTCCTATTTAGGTGTCTAGAGTAATCTTTTCATTTGCCTCCTCAGAGTTTGCTGGCCAAACCCGACAACTTCTGGACTGCGTAATCTATCTCATTTCATTATTTTCTGTTTTTATTTTTTCTGCCTTAAAAAAAAATGTTCCAGGGGCACCTGGGTGGCTCAGTCGTTTAAGTGGCTGACTTTTGATTTCGACTCAGGTCATGATCTTAGGGTTGTGGGATCAAGCCCTGAGTGGACTCTGTAGTCAGTGTGGAGTCTGCTTGAAATTCTCTCTCCTGCTCTCCCTCTGCCCCTCCCCCCACTTGCATGCATTTGCTGTCTCTCTCTCTATATAAGAATAAATAAATAAAATATTTTTTTAAAAATAAAATATTTATTCTCTTTGACTCATTAATTTCATTTAAAGAATGCCATTAAATCATCCAAATTTATTAATTTATTAATTTATCCAAAGAAAGCAGTAAAAAATGTGCTCAGAACTTTAGTTCTGAAGGTTATCTCTATGATGTAATGTGATAAAACAACTAGGATAAAATACTCACTATGGACACTTAGCTATATTATTTATAATATTTTCTTTATTTGGAATACACTTTTCAAAGATGATTTGATGCCCATGAAAAATTTCTATTTCAGTGTTGGAAGGAATAAAAATGCATCAAAATATAGAGAGATATTATATCTGGGTGGTGAAAACAAAAACACACATACACGTACATGTATTCAAATGTCCTATTTTTTAGTTAGCTACAAAAGAAATGTGTCACTACTGGCAGAAAATTCAATAATTTACATTTCATTCAAGGTTTATAAGGATGGTCAAAATATATAATGGTAGAATTCTGGTTGTATGATTTTTCATAGTGTTGGAAGTTACATGTTTAAGAACGCATCTTTACATCACAAAATCTATTTGACCTTAAGCAAGTTGCAAATTTACCAGCATTTTTCTTGTGAATCTTTTTAAAAACTGTTCATAAATGGTTGCCAAAATAAAAACACTATTAAATAAAGTTTATAGATAGCTATAGGTTAAACAAAAATGGTAATATTGGATATGAAAAGTCATAGTGGGGGCGCCTGGGTGGCACAGCGGTTAAAGCGTCTGCCTTCGGCTCAGGGCGTGATCCCGGCGTTATGGGATCGAGCCCCACATCAGGCTCCTCTGCTATAAGCCTGTTTCTTCCTCTCCCGCTCCTCCTGCTTGTGTTCCCTCTCTCGCTGGCTGTCTCTATCTCTGTCAAATAAATAAATAAAATCTTAAAAAAAAAAAAAGAAAAGTCATAGTGACTATAAAGCCTAATTGTAAAAACCGTGGCCTTACTTTTATTCTGCACTGCTTTTCAGCATTCTCTTCAAGGCATGGTATTGTACCCTAAAATAAATATTTCTATTTTAAGGAAGTAAAATATATTTAAAGGATACAAATACCAAGTTACTAGATGTAATTTTCAAAATGACACATAAAACGGTAATAAGAGCTCCCCAAATCACCATTTTAGATATCTAAGAAGCCTTTCAAAATGTTTGTAATTAGTAATGAGCTTGAGAAAATCTTCAGAAAAATAGTCAAAAATTGGAGTTATGTGTTCCACGAGTCAATGCAAATGGATAGGAAAAAAACCTCAAGAAAAAATATTTCAACACTTTTCTAGTTTTTTTACTACAATAGGATGAAACCAACAAAATAAAGATTAAATGATAGAACATTTTATAATGTATTTTTTCCAATAAACCCATTTGTTTAAATTTTTAAATGACACTCTCTAATCATATCTCAACTGTCAACAGTAACTCATGAAATTATTTTTTTCAGTCACCAAACTGGGACAGGGAGAAGGGAGCTGTCTTTTTACCACAAATAAAAGAGCTCCCTCTGCCAGGAAAACTAATTAGGCCCTCAGTGTCTGCTTGGTTACTTGGCACAAGCAGCTTCCTCACACAGACCTCCAGAGATTAACGCATTTCTACCAAGTGTGGCTTCATCTTTCACTGAAGTGTTAAGAAGTGACATAGGGGATCAAACCACAAAATAATTCACTATCTTTGCTCCCTACCATTGTTCCCTACCATTGCTCCACAAGGGACCCCATATATTACTAATAAATACTTTTAAAATCTACTCTAAAGCCATCATCTATGAATTCATCTAAACCTTTCTTCATTCTATTATGTACTTCTTAGGAGATGATTGCCCTTCACATTGCCATCTATTTCTGTCACACGATGCTTTGAAACAAATCTCATCCAGCTACTTAGGAGCATTTTTATCCGAGATCGTATATCTAGGATTCATTCTCTTTTAATTAAAAGACTAGAAATCAATTTTCTTTGGACAAAGTGAGAGTATTAGAGGTATAACATATGCCAAGTGCCCAGCACAGTGCCTGGGACACAGCAGCCACTGAATAAATTTAGTTTCATTTTGTCCTTCCTGTAATCACCCTGAAACCACTCCTTCAAATGTTATGACTATTTCAGTGTTTCACAATTTCTTTGTTCAGTATTTATTAAGCCATATTCATGTATTCATGATTGTATGAATTCTAGACATTAGCCATCATCATCTCCTGCCAGAATTATTACAATATCTTTTCACTGGTTTCTCTATTTCTGTTTTCATGTCCATGCAAGTCTATTCTCAGGACTGATGTTAGAGCTCTGAAAAGAAGTAACAACAATAACAACAAAACAGCAAAAAATTCAAGTCCCTTCTCCCGCCTTGTTGCTAAACTCCAGTAATTTTTTATATAAGGTTGAAAAACTGCAGGCTCCATACTGTTATTCCTTGTTACCTGTCTAATTACTGATTATGCCTTTCTGCTCTAGCCTTACGGATCTGCTTGGTTTTTTCTTTGTTTTGGGGCGGGGGTGATTCGAATGAGAAAAACCCAAAGATGCTCCCTCTGTAGGACCTTGCAGAGAGAACTTCTCATTACCACCCTACAGTAAGTTCCTTCTCAGCCGTATTTGTATCAGAGACCCAAAAAGTGAAAAAAAAATCTCTTTCAACATCTCCATATTTTCTTAATGGACAACCAAATTGTACACAGGGAAAAAATATGGGAATATATGCATTCAAAGTAATATATCATAAGAATTTATAATATAAATATGTTGAAAGAGTAAAGAAGCAGAGAGGCAGCATGTATAAAAGAGGTAGGAGCTATTGTGTCTCCGAAAAAGAAACAAATGGTAAGGAAATTTTAAAAAATAAAGTAAAATAAAAATGTGATGATAGGACCATTCACTTGAGGTATTTTTTTACTCCTACGATCAAATTCATGCCATATTTAAGAAGCTGAATGTCTTGAATTCTGAAGCAGGAAATGGGAAAAAATAATTAGAAGTAAAGTGAATTTTTTAAAAATCAATTTGGCTAGATAATCTCAATTACTTTATGCACTTAACCCACATAATGTCAATTACATGTATTCATATGACTATATGTTTATTAAACCTTACTATAACTGTGTCATAAAGAAGCTTGTTTTAAATTTCAAGTATTTCCCAGGGTTTTAAAGAAAAGGAGAAAGAGAAGAAATATTTGAGGGAATTTATGAAAGATTACCTCTATTAAAATGCAGCTTGCAATCCGAAGACAGGAAAGGGATACAGTAGGATGCTAAAAGGAACATCTTAGAGCCATGCTGCATTTAGCTACTACATAAGAAAAATTCTAGTATCATTCTATACTGTGAATTCAGAAAATCCCAGAAATTATCTTTGCGAGCACAGAACTGAGAAGCCTTTCCATGTGTGTCTCTCACCTCACGCATTGTTATAATTTTCTTTTTGCTTATCTGGTTCTTGTTTTCTTTTTTCTTTTCTTTTTTTCTTTTCTTTTCTTTTCTTTTGTTTTTGCAGGAAACTTTAAGTAACTTCAGGTAGCAAACAACTATTTTCCCTTTTCATTCCAGAAAATAGCAAATGTCTGCTATTGTTCACTTGTTGTAGAATGATAAAGTGAATTTCTGTTGGTCATATAATTGTATAATTTTTAAAGAAAAAGGCAAATGGTCTCACCTGGAGAAAGCAATAGACTCTTCTTTTTTTTTTTTCCACAATATAAACCCAAGGAATTTGCTATTTAAGTCCTATTTTAAGTAAATAAGTTCATTTTTCAAAATTTCCCCAAAGCATTTCTTACATAAAATTCTAATATTTGCCCAGTTAAAAGACACACATTAATTTCCGACAGAAAGTATTACATAGATTGAGAAGTATCTGAGTCATTTTAGCCAATGGATGGTGATGAACTACAGCGCACAGAACAACGCTCATATGTGCAGTCACGTGATACGGAACTTGGTGTAACAGCCTCAGTAACGATCATTTAGCTGTGGTAAGCAGCAAATTGATTTAGCTTACGGTGAACATAATACTGGGAAACTTTGTGAGCACTTTTGGTCAGACAAGCTTGAATTTAGTTCCTCAAAACCATTTAAAATGAGATTCACACCATATGTTTTGTGTATTTATTTACAAAACACAAAACAAAACCCACAATCCTTTAAAATGTGTACCGAATCCAGGAAATTTCATTTAAAAGGCATTAAGAAGCTACATAGTCTAACATTTTTTAAATATATGTCAAAACTTCAAGTAGCTCATAACAGAAAATATGTTCGTCATTCTTCACAATAATGTGATGAGAGCTCGAAAATTATATCATTATTTCTTATGCATGCTCCAAAACGGATCACACAATAACCTAGCAACTATGTGTGCTTCACATCATCCTATCACGAAGGTGAAATAAACTGGAGTAGCATAAAAAGAAACTATCATGAATTTATTCTAGTGGAATCCGCATAAAGATATGTAAGGCAGAAATAATGTTAAAATATTTAAAATGATAATGCTTTAAAATGTACTATACTGTGAGGAAAGTGGTGAAGGGATCAAATTTGTTCTTTAACGTGTCTTGGAATACTGTCTTGGAACAGAGCCTAGACGCGGGATCCACCCGAAAGCTCGGACCCAGAGGCGGTTAGACAGAGGCCAAGAAAAGTGCCTCTGGCATCTGAGGGGACTGGTGCTGGGTCACAGGGCACACACCCCCTCTAGGTAACTTCACAGGAAGCTCTAGTCTCCTCTTCCTACTCCAGCTGCAAATGATGTCTTTCTGAATAAGATGAAAACTTGAAGCCCAACTGTCTACAGAAAAAAATCAGAATCTGTCCTTTCAGTTTTCAGTTGATACTTGAAAACTAAATGTTGTGTCGGTAGTTGATAATGGGTTGATGGAACTCATTTATATTTGAAGAGTGAGATATGCATTGAGCTCTTGGAAATAACACTGGGTGACGCTGGAATTTTTGAGTCATAAGCAAGGAAGGATGGATAGAGGGGGGAGCAGTCATTTGAGAAATGAGACAAGAACGGGAAGTCTATGATAGAATTTATTTTTCAACTATCGTAGACATACCGCCCCTGCTTTTCGTTGTCAAAAATGGATTAGGTTCTCCTAGTGTCTTATGATGTCAGTCTGTGCATCGAACGCATGAAGCAAGCACAGCCGTGAGGTTGAAAGTGCAGGCTCTTAGTTAAGCAGGCAGCCGGGGCCCAAATTCCACATCCAAAATTTATTAACTCTATGAACTTTGATAAAAATTAGTATACTGCCTATGCTTCAGGGTCCTCAACTAACAAATCATGTCACAATAAGACATACTTAATATTTGTGTAAGTATTAAATTAAATGATATATGGAAAGTGCTTGAAATAGTGCTTGGTGCATAAGAACACAAAGATTATTAACTGTACGTACTTTCAAAGTGCCCTTTTCCTTTCTTTTTATAACGTCTTTATTAAGCAAATACTATATTTCATATAAACAGTACCTAGAAATACCATATTGGTCTTATATATTTGAAGTATTAAGTTCATTTTAAATGGTCACTATTTCTCTTCCATGCCCCTCCAACTGAACCTGCTGTGTACATACGTACATACGTATATACACATATATAAATAGTTATATAGACCGATTTTCCATCCCTCAATAAGATTTCCTCTTCTTTTTCTAATTTGTACAAACCTAACAATTCCTCCTAAAATCTGACCTTTTCTTTCTCAAGACTCAACTGAATCTATACCCCTCTTTGAACCTTTTTAAAAGCAATCCCAAGATCAAGAGGTTGATTCCATTTCTTCTGAAGAGCTAACTTCTGCTCTCTCTCAATCAGAAAGTTACTCTTAAAGATTGGTCATGTTACAGGATTATCCTTCAGTAAAGAGTGAAGAAAGAAAAATTTTTAAATGAATTAAAAAGAAAAATAGGAAACCAGCATGTATGTTTACTGGAGGAAAGTTGGATCTTCTAAACAATATTATCACTGATAAAACACATGGAACTTTTAAGGTAATTTTGAATAGGTGGATAAGCATAGTCTGACAAAAAAATAAGGTTTCTATTACAAGGCAATTCATCACAACTTTAAATGAAGTAAGAATGGAATGAAACACACAATAGACGAGTGACAGATTTTGGAAAACACCACTATAATCCAGAGAGGCACACAATGATAACGTTTTATCTAGCCATAACTGGATAGAAGTCTTCAAGAGGGACTAGACATATGAAATTTTATAAAAACTTTCTATAGCTCATTCATAGTTTGTTGTAAATAGGTGTACTTATTTAATGGCATCATAAAATGTGTATAATTTTAGAAAAAGTAACTGTTCTGTATGGTGGTATATGGTTTTTACTGCTGTGAACTAGAAATAGATTTAGCTAGTTCTGCTATCTGATTACAGTTAAAGAAAATTCCCGATTTGATAATGGACTCTAAAACCAATTTATTTTAACAATACCTTTTAGCCCATAGGAAAAAAGTTATATTTACTTATATATTACAGTCAGTTCATTGGATGATGCAGCAAGAATTAGATTACTTACAATAGAAATCCTATGGTGTCCCAATTCCATGATTACAAGTTAAATTAAAACTTTTATGGATAGAGGGAAAACTCTTGATTTAATAGTATTTTTTGACTGAAGTCCCTGCACCTATATTGTAGTGGTGATTTGGGGCCTTAATCATATTTGGGTTTCAGAGTTTATGAGAAAAATGTGGTTTCAGTAAGATCATCATTTCACAAAGTATCTGTAGAATATATCAATTCCATCACTGCTTAAATGACTATGAAAATGCATGGGAGTGACTTTACTAATAAAAATAGAATCTCTGCAATACAGTTGCTTCAGAGAATATAATACAAAAATCTACGCATTTTGATAATTATCAAATCTTTGTTTGAAAGAGATAGATTTTTATGGAAATCGGCTGGATGAATAGTTCATAGCATCCTCTACGTATTACAATATGTAATCAGATTGTGGCAAATCATCAGGGATCTTTATATGTGGTCACATCATTTTGGCTCTTTACGGATTTGACTGTTTTTCCTGTATGTCCCTTGAGATTTTATCCATATGCTCTTTTGTCCTATATAACTTCCTAGATTATTTGCATAAAATATATTACTTGCTTACTTAAAATACATTATTGAGCATATAGTTTCATATATCCCCTGAATTTATGGGAAGCTGGCAGTCTAATATATAATGGCACAGCCAGTAGGTTAAAATAAAACCAGTCCACATGAAAAGCAAATATAAGGCTATGTGGGGACTTGATAGTAGACATTGGTTTATTACTTCTTACTATCGTAAGTAACACATAAATAGAAAGAGTTTTGTTTTGTTTTTGTTTTTGCTTTGTTTTGTTTTTGTTTTTGCTTTACTTTTTACCCCTCATAATATGGATGGATTTTATGTGTTTGATTTGAACGTCCTGTGGCGCCAGCTTGGGGTACGGATATAGGCTGTGTGAAAAACCAGCATGGTGATCATCGGTTGTTTTCTCCGTCAGCGCATCTCGACCATTTTAGAAAGAAGCCATGTGGTTAGAATGGGGACAACATCCTTAAAATCAGGGTCCCCTGATCACTGTTAGTTTGTCATGGATATGTACACAGCACACATAATTCAGCTGAACGGAAATCCTGATCTGGGTATTATTTTATTTGGGATCAAAGAGAGAGTCTCAGTGCCTTGCCAGTGCGGGACCTGTGAGATTGCGCAGCTGTCAGTGGCCACGTTCCTCCCACGAGGAAGATGGCCTGTCACAGAAGAGGATGTTATGGGCACCAGCAAAAAGAGTGGAGGTCAAGGTGAAGAGAGAAAGCTGACAGCCTTTAAAGGCCTGGAACCCCACCTGCTCCTCTGCTTGTCTCATGATCCAATTACATGACCCAATACATTCTTTTTCCCTAGGCTTGTTTGAATTGAGATTCTATTATGATTTTTTTTAAAGATTTTATTTATTTATTTGACAGAGAGAGAGACAGCCGGCGAGAGAGGGAACACAGGCAGGGGGAGTGGGAGAGGAAGAAGCAGGCTCCCAGCGGAGGAGCCTGATGTGGAGCTCGATTCCAGGACCCTGGGATCACGCCCCCATCCGAAGGCAGACGCTTAATGACTGAGCCACCCAGGCGCCCCAAGATTCTATTATTTACACTGGAAAAAAAAAAAAAGTCCTAAAACCATGAGAAACTTGTGTTTTGAAAATCGTATGCACTCACTGTTTGTTTAATGGATAGATGAAAACACTCACAGAGGAAAATGGTAGAGAGGAGAGTAGCAGTCATGAGGGAAGCAAAAAAAAAAGGAGGACGCCTACCAAGCCTACAAGACAGACATCAGCCTTACTTTCATAACTGATAACTATCGGTGCTAGTTGCCAAAAGGCCCAACAATACTTAATTTGCATAACATCTCAATATAAAAATACAGTGTTAAAAAGACTTGTGTTAGAATTTTAGATTTCTCATTGACTAGATACATACATTTGGGAATGCTAACTTTTTATATTTTTATTTTGCTCATCTGTGAAGTGGGAATAATAGAAGTAACTGTCATAGTTGCATGGGAAAATTATTTGCTCATGAATCTAAAGACGAAGTGCCTAATTTTTAGTAGGGGCTCAAAGTTTATTGTTATTATTACAATAAATGCAAATATGTCAATTTTATTTTGTGTGTTGCAAACCCTTTGGTAAATAAAAAGTGGTTTGTCTAACAGAACTCCAATATATATATTTTAAAACTCATTACAGTTAAAGGCAATTTTTTAATGAATAGCCTTATACTAGACTTTTTTTAAGTGCAATGGATGTATAAAATTCATAATTGAAATCCAAGTTTGGGGAATTAATTCATTTATTTACCCATTTGATAAACCAACAAACATATTGTAGAGACTCTATTTGATACTGAATTAACTAAGGTATAAATTCCAGTGATGAATAAAAGAAACACAAATATATAAAATATAGACATACATATTTTTGCCTAAGGTAACCTTGCTTAATGAGAAAATAGAAATAACACTGTAATAGGGTTCTCAAAAAAAAAGAACAAATAAATACTATATATATAGTATGTACATACTATATATATATACATATATATGTATACACACACACACACACACACTCATTTAGAGAGATTTATTTTAAGGCATTGGCTTTGTGAGTGTGGGCCTAGCAACTCCAAAATCCATAAGCTAAATTGGCAGAATGGAAATTCAAATAAAAGTTGATATTGCAATGTTGAGTCTGAAATCCTCAGATAAGCTTGAAACTCAGGCTGCTGTTCCTTTGTTTTTCATTTGTTTGTTGTTTATTTTTGTTTAAAAAATTATTCGTTTAGTTATTTTTATGTTGCAGTCTCAAAGCTGAATTTCTTCTTCTTTGAAAACCTTGGTCTTAGTTCTGTAAAGCTTATAACTGATTGGATGAGACCCACCTACACTATGGAGGGTAATCTGCTTTACTCAAAGACTACTAATTTAAACCTTAATCACATAAAAAATCCAGAGCAACATCTAGACTGGTGTTTGACCCAGCACTTGGGCATCATAGCTTAGCCAAGTTGACACATACAATTAACCGTCACAAGTGCCCAACTGGCAAATCTCTTGAGTGACTAAATTGCTTGGCAATAATTATTCAATTTGAAATTTGCATTTCTAAGGTCTGAAATGGAATTTCCATTTCACAGTTTTCACTGTCATTATAAAAATGTTACCTTAACTTTCTGGGACTCAGTCTTCTATCTCAACAATGATGACAAAAGTAACCCTTTCCAGTGTAGTAACACTGACACTTAGGAACAAAAAAAAATAATGCAGAAACAAGAACCATTAATGTACAAGTCATATAAAATAAAATATCATGTGTTCAACTATTATATTCTACTTGGCCTCCTTAGATTTCCTCACTTCCACCAACTGTGTATACATTTAATTTAACTATTTTAATTAAACTGATCACATACTGACCAATAATTATCAATATATTAGTTGTATCATATGGAATTGGACAATGGTTGAAAGGGTCTCACCAGTGACATCCTAAGCGGCTGGGCCCAAAGAGGCTTCATTAGGTGACATATATTTGATTATTGCAACATGATCTACTAAGTTCCTCAAAATTTTAAGTGAATAATTGCAATCTAACACACTCTAATAGGTAAAATAACCAAGATTATACAGCTCAAAAGCGGTCAAAGTAAGTTTTGAATCTTACCTATCTGGCTCTAATCTGTCTTCTTAATAACTACTGCTTTGGTTTTCCTCATATCAACTCAACAACTATTTTCTGAATTGTTGCTCTGTGCTAGCAACTCGTACATGCGCAAGACACACCCAGACGGAGATGTGCCAGCTCTCGGTTAATGCAGATATTCCATGCTATACTCTATTTTCAAAGTCAATGTTCCTTTAACTTTTAAAGATGACTTATTCCTTGAGGAAGAATAGTGACAAAAACGGAGACATTAGATTGAGAAAGAAATAGCTGACCAATTTAATCTTCTTTAAATAAACACAGTTATACCAAGTACTTTACTAGTACTTAGTCATGTAAATGAAATGGAGTATCTCTATTAGATTATTAGGGTTTTATAATTATATAAGCCACCCAACCCTATTTAAGGAGGAAAGTAAGAAAATGTATGTGATTTGTCAGTAACTTAGATGGCTTCTCACTACAGTAATAATACTCATCCAATTCCATGGAATCCAATTTGATTAGTCATGTGTAAGAATACAGATAGACAGCATTGTCTCCAAGAAATCACTGCATTATTTATACTTGCTCTGAATGGGTCTAGTATTTAGAAGTTTTTGATTTATGTCTTTCAAAAATAAATTTTCACATAACTTTCACATAATAATCACAACGTAGATTAACGATGGCCAGAAATGCTTTATTAGTCCTCCTTTCACTCTTCCTACTGAGGGGAAGCATTTATGTCCTCTCCCTTTGAAACTGAACTGGCACGTTGACTTGTAACTACTACAAGGCAGTGGAGGTCCAGGGATTTAACCTGGAAGTGGCCTGGCTGTTCCTACTTCTGCATTTTTGGGTATTCTAAGTTGTAATGTAAGAGGACGGACTACCCCAAATAGATCTCATGGGAAGGCCATGGGGAGAGGAGTTGCCCATCCTTCCAACCATCCCTCCAAGACAACCGAACCATGAGGGAGCCACCTTGCATGTTCCAGCTCACTGGAGCCCTCACCATGCATAGAACTGCCCATGCAATAAAGCCTAGTCATGACCACCTCAAAGTACTGTGAGTAGTTTCAGCATTGTTGTCACTCCACCCCACTTAGGTTGGGGACTTATTTTTGTAAAACAGTGGATATTCTCACCACTCTAGCAGCGAGACTTCCAATTGTCTCAAACAAAAAGTCATTGATACAGCTGATAGTGCCTCAGAGGAAAAGAAATAGAACAGGGTCAAGAGGAATAAAATCAGCAAGATAAATTTTTTCATTTTATTCCTGGCACAGTGTTTTCTTCATTCCATGGTCCTCAACCAAAAAAAGCCTCTTAACTGTCTTATTTTTAATAACATAGTCTAATTAAACAAAGGACCATTAGCAATACAAACATTACTCAATTTTATCAGTTTTCAACCACAGGTTAAGCTTAAAAGTGTAAAAAAAGTGGTGATCATTTCACAATGTACACAAATATTGAATCATGATGTTATACACCTGAAACTGATGTAATATTAAATGTCAATTATGTTTCAATAAACAAGAGGAATATCCAATATGAACCCGATTGAAAAAAAAAAGTTGGCCAGGCTCAGTATTCTCTTCTAAGCTCATTCAGCTTGTGGGCAGAATATATCTCCATGAGCAATAGGACTGTAGTCTTCATTTTCTGTTAGTGATGAGCTGGGGAACACTCAGCTCCTGGAGACTGCAGTGGTTTCTTGCCATGTAACCTCATAGACAGGTCACAAAATGGGGGTTTGCTTTCTTTCAGGCCAGCAGGGTAGGACTCTTTGTCTTCCACCTTCTTTTCAAAACTCCTTTGATGAGGTCAGGCCTACCCACGATAATCTCTGTGCTTAAGAGTCAACTCAGTGAGACCCTAATCAGTGGAATGTTGTCCTATACTTTCACAGGTTTAGTTCACACTTCAAGGAAAGGAACTATACAGGATGGATATAACAGAGCGGGAATCTTGGGGCCCGTCTAACAACTGCCTAACATGGAATGCTGTTGACAGAGGTCATTATTACTTCCGTTTTCACAAGTGTAATTCTTATCTATCCACAGTTTTGTAAATCACAGATCGCAAAGGGGCATGGATCATTACCACAGTATTCACGTAAGAGAATCCTTTGTATTTACTAGATATTTCTATTATATGTTGATTAAATACATATATGTATAAATACATGTACACTTACACTCATCAAAACTATGTACCCTGGCATTCCCTTAATCTAATTCCAATCCGCCTAATATTAGATAAAACTTCAATTATTGGTTTATATCCATTTGTCTTTCAAGGAGTTAGGGTTTTTTGTATCATTGACCCCATCGTACGCTACACTCTAGCTCACTTGTATTTTGATCTTATACTATGCATAAAACATTGGAATAGCTACTAGCCTCAAAGTTTCTGCTCCCAGATATTTTCATCTAGATAAAAAGCAGAATCAATCATTCTATTTTTCAGCTGTCATTTGTTTGTTGTATCTAAGAGATAAAGGCAATACAGTGGACCCTTGAACAACATGGAGTTTGGGGTGACAAACCTGATGCAGTCAAAAATCTGCATATAATTTTTGACTCTCCCAAAAGTTAGCTACTGATATCCTAGTGTTGACTGGTAGCCTTACCGATAATATAAACAGTCAATTAACACTTATTTTGTGTGTTATATGTTTACATCCTGTATTCTTACGATAAAGTAAGCTAGAGAAAAGAAAATGTTATTAAAAAATCATAAGGAAGAGAAAATGCATTTTCAGTACCGTATTGTATTTATCGAAAAAACTCTAACCATCACTAGTGATCACATTATAAAGATATCTCTACAAGCATCACTATAAGTGGACCCATGCAGTTCAAGCTGGTGTTGTTCAAAGGTCAACTGTATATTATAAATATCAAATAATTGGCATGAATAATTAGTGATATAAAAATTTAGAGAAATGATATATCTACTTTGTTTCTTGGTTATCCTTTATCATTTAATCAATTAAATAACTGAGGAGATTGAAAATGTGCACTATAAATGCCCCTTTATATTTACTTTGTGCTAAATTCAGTTTTGTTCCTATATATTTCCTTTTTTTATTGAAATGTATCACAATATAACTCAATGAGTTTAGCATAACTAAATAGATATTCTGTGGTTCCTTCTCCAGTATCATCACATCTTTCTTTTTGTACCTATACTGAAGGCCTAGAAGATGAAATTCTTCATCTTATCATACTCAATAGACAATATGCAATTGTTATTTTTTATCATTATGTATCATTTGTGGAGCAGTAGGTGGGTTCTCTGAATGCCATTACAAAGGAAACTTATTTATGATACACTCTGACAGCAGAGTCAGAAATACATTTAGAATGTGCTAAGATATTTTGCTTACTGATGTATAACATTATAAAGATATTTCAACAAGCATCACTATAATTTTCTCCTCATGAAACATTTTAGTGCTGATGAACTTGGACATTGTCCAAAAAAAGGTCAAGAATAGATACTTCAAAGCCTGTGCAATTCCATATTTTACCTCCTCCCTGTATACTGACATAAACTATAATTTTAATATATAGGCAGATCAGTCCATGAATAAGAAATGCACAATTCTGAAAATAATAGTCATTAAAATAGATTCTATCACTTCTCTCATACGCACACAAGGAATTGTAAAAGAGGCAGAACTAGTCAAGACATATGAGTAAAATTATTAAGCTTGGATACTAATGCTAACGTTGCTAAAAAAGTGAAAGTAATGACTTACTTTAACCTTTTCTAAAGGCATCACCTAAGGCTTTCAAATTCCTTTTGATATTGCAAGCAGATTTATCACAATGGCCACCTGCACACTTTCCCCATAGGAATTAATTGACTTCATCTTGCAGAGGACAATATTTCTAGATCACGTTTTATTTCACCTTGAGTCTGATTTGTAGAATTGTTTCATGTGAAGCTGTGCCAATGATTAGAATTACTTTGTATTTTGCAAATGTATTATTTTAATGCAAATGATAAAATGCATAAGAACGAAAGCCATATAAATATTGCTCAGCCATCACTCCCCCCCCCTTTTTTTTGGCTGCCAACTGCTGAGAGCTAAAAGCTCTCTATTATCAATGATGAATATGTTTTCAATGGGGAACTCAATTTCAGACAGAGCCTTTCACCTGTAAGCTTAACTGGTAGATTCAGTTTGCAAATGCAACACCTAATGGAGTTCTCTTATTAGATCCACGAACAAAGTGGTTTTGGACACAGTCTCCAGTCAATCTCTGCTAATGATTAATAGGGAAAAATATCACAGGAAATAGGGCCACTGAATTTACAAAACCTCTTTGGTGAACTAATTTTTAAAAATGTTGCTTATATTCTCTCCATCCAGAGAAGTTATGAATACAAGTCATAGATTAAGACATTTTTAATATTTTTATTTCCTTTAATGTTGTTATGCAATATTACCTAATATTATTATAATGCAGTGCTGATTTTAATTTTATAATACTTTATTTTTGTGTTTGTACTATCACAGGCAAAACTGTTAAAAAATTTAGAGTTTGATTTGTCATCTTTTTGTAGATTTATAAAACAATCAAGTTCTTTCATCATTTTCTGTGTTCGAGTATCATTTAAATAATATCATATAGTCTGTTACTAGAAATCACATGTATAATTCTGGAATTTAAATTATTTTTAAAAGTTTTATTTTTCATTTTTTCTTATTTAAATTACTTTCTATTCAGAATGTCTACAAATATTCTTGGAATTTCACTTTTTGCAAAGAAAATATCAATTTCATTGTGTTTTCAAGTTCGATAGTATAGAACAGCATTGGTATTAATACTTTGCATTCTCCGTATCTCTTTTTTATTGTGTCACATTTATAATATTTTTTTCTTTGTTAGATTTTGAAGAGCTTTTAAAAACTATGTCCATTGTAATAGACAAATAGACCACTTATTTATTTATGATTCTTATCATTTTTCATACCATGGAACATGCATTTTTTTTAATTAAATGTTTACCTCAATATTCTTTAGGTATACTTTGCTGGGCTTTTTGGGTTTTTTTTTTTTTTTTTTGTATCTTCATAAATTGAAGGTTTATTTTTTTCTTTCTTGATGACAATAGGATTTGTTGTGATACATTTACTTACAATAGAGGTTTTACTATATCTAATAGTTTTTTACAAGGCAGTTTCTAAATGTTACTATATTCCTTCCCTAAACACCTTAAATTGCAGTTTGAGTCCCTCTTTTATTTTGATTTATTTAGGATTTAGTATGTTCATCAAATCTTTTTTTGATAAATTTCTAGGATACTTTCAGCCATTCTACAAGTGGAAGTCTAAGGTAGGCAGGTGGAGAAGCCTGCAAGAGAAAGAGAGACCAGAGAGAAAGATGGATATCTGATTAGACCCCAGAAGTTCCAGCTCCCAGCCACTTCATTCCTCCCAGCTATGGCCCCAGACATCCTGGAACAGAGGCGAGCCATCCCCACTGAATTCTTTTAACCCACATAACGTGAGACATAATAATACATTGCTGATTTACATGTTGTGTTATACAGGAACAACTAAACAGAATATGGTTACTTATTTCCTTCTCTCACTCTCACATATAAATGCAGTGCTTATTTATAATGATTATTTTGTTTCTAAAATATATCTAACATAATGTATGTAGTTATCTTCATATATTAACTGCTATTTTCTGTTAGAAATATAGATGTAAAATAAGCATCAACTGTCAGTATAATCTTTACCCTCATATATGTATTTACTTTAATAATTAGTTTTCTTAGCTTTCTAACTTTTAAATACATAGTGACCTTAATAGTTTTCTGTTTAATAATCAGTATTTAAATTTTATTTTATCTTTTCATCATTTCCATTAAAACAGCCTTTAATTCCATTAAAATTGAATCTTCATTTGGTCATTAAAAATAAAAAATAGCCAGGGCACCTGGGTGGCTCAGTCAGGGAAGCTTTTGCCTTTGGCTCAGGTCAGGATCCCAGGGTTCTGGGATCAAGCATCCGGTAGGGCTCCCTGCTGAGCTCCCTCTGTGGGCTCTTCTGCCTGCTTGTGCTCTCTCTGTCAAATAAATACATAAAATCTTTAAAAAATAAATAAATTAGTATATAAAAATTAAAAATAACCTTCATATACTTAATATTTTTTCATCTGATTTTTATTCACGTCAGCTGTACCATGCCTGTAAATGCCCCTTATCCCCAAATAACATTTGGGTCTCTAGTAACCTGAATGACCACTTGGATAAGTATAATATTTGGAGTTTGTAATCTTTTTTTTTTTTAAACAAAAGTACATTGCAGAATCAGTCTCTATCAGCATCTAGTGTGGAGGGTGGCATTTGCTAGGAATCTAATTTTTAGTTCTTAAGTGTTTTATATTTTCTATGTTGGATATGTTTAGTGTGAATTTTTATAGAGTGAAAAGAATAGGTGATAGATAAAGATACAGATATTTTTAATGTAATGAGGGTTTGGGGGAGGACTTTCTGATTTCATCTTCCACAACAAATCAATCATTAACATTTACCGAATATTTTCTCTTTTCCAACTCTCTTAGTTTAGGAATTTAAGTATAGAGTGGTCTCTTTAATGTGTCTACCACATTCCTTCTCACTTTCTCACCATTCTCATCTGTTCACTAAGATTTTCCGAAATTCTGGACTAGCAGAATTTCTTGCATTTATTTCCTACTTCATCACATTAATTTTTCGCAGCATAGAAACAGTTGTTTGCTGCATATTGCAGTTCCAATTCACCATGCGAATCTTTCACCTCAATGCAGTCTTTCTTTGGGGCGCTATAAAGAAGTCTTTAATCTCTTCACAAGATGATTTCCAATACGTATAAAATTTACTCCTACTTCTTAGAACAGCACAATTAATAGGTGCGATGCTATTTTCTTAGCTCATACTTGCAGAATGAAATCTAGGCTTTGTTAATAAGGGTTGATAGCAAATTCAAGGTGAGATTGGATTATCAGAGATTGATATGGGTCCTAGTCCAAACCTCTACGGACATACAAGGTGAGAAAAGAAAATTTTAGATATAATTTAGATTTTTACCACATTATAAAAGAGATGTTCTAAACTAGGGAGAGTTGAGAGCTGGGAATAGTAGAGTCAGTCACAGCAGGGAATTTTGCCGTCTGCCTATGTGTGTCTTTTTAATGCTTGGTGCGGCAGCCAGGAGTCAGCCCCAGCAGGGTCCCTGTTGTTTGCCTGGAATATCTGACTTCCTTGGGAGCCAGCTACAGCATATCTCCTGATTTTGCCTGTCAGAACCTTCTGTTCCAAGAGGGCTCCAAGTCTAAGCCAAGAATAAACCCTGCCAGATGCACTCTCCTTTTTCTGGCTTAAAACAACAAGAATGTTTCCCCAGTGGCATTGCCAAGGTTGAAAATTCACTCCCAGTTATCCCATGGTTCATCTTATGAATACAAACCACACTCTGCCAGCATTTGACGTGGCATGGCTTTTCGGATAAAAAGTCATAAATTTGTTATTACTTAAATATGTTTTTCTACATTCTACATAGCACACAATCATTTAATACTTCTAACATGGTGAGGAAACACTCCCTAATTTCATATTTATGTAGGCTTCTCTCCATTTTTGAATTTCATTTGTCATTTCAGTTAGAGGCAGGGCGGGAATGGCCAGAGAGTAGCTAAATGGGGGCCTGTGTTCAGGTTGCCATCTCGACAAGCATATCTGTTCTCTATTTTAAAAATAAATATTCTTACCAAAATATTAGTTCTTAGGACTTGAAGTTATCTTCTGTTTATAAATTAAACAGTATAAAAATGGAGATTTC
Organism: Ursus americanus; assembly: GCF_024610735.1. Classification (NCBI taxonomy): domain Eukaryota; kingdom Metazoa; phylum Chordata; class Mammalia; order Carnivora; family Ursidae; genus Ursus; species Ursus americanus. The sequence continues at coordinate 15,142,826 of NC_142155.1, read as the reverse complement.
CTTCAACTTTAAAAGTTCCTTCTGATAGAAGTTACTTTTAATGGAAATTAGCAGCACAAAAACATTGATATTGAGACAAGCATTGAAAAAAGTCATGTTGAATGTTAGGAAACTGCATATAAGTCTTATTATCTCTATTTTTCATTATTTCCAAGACCCTGTTAAAGAAACAACCTGCCTATGCCCAATATATTACTTATAAAATGAGCAAAGAACTCACCTTTTCCTATTTGACAGAGTATAAGAATCAGTATCTATTTGGTGTCAAATGATAGAAATTGATGAAAATATAATTAAAAGTTTATAAAAGAGAGAAAGAGAGAGAAAGGAAATAATCCAGCACATAAAAGTGAATGCCCAAGGAGTTCTCTGCTTCAGGGAGAACTGAATTCAAAGGATCAAATGTGAGCTGTGTTTATTTCTGTATCTGCTGCTTTTGTTTTCAGAAGTGGTATAGCCTAGGGCTTGAAACAACTGATAGATGTTAGCTGTCCTTACGGTGAACATGATCGCTAATATCAAGATTATCACTAGCACATGATTCTGTGTTATATATGAAAGTGGTTTTGTTGTTTTGTTATTTTTTTCCTAGTACATACAAAATAGTTTCATTCACTTATTGTTATAAGTGTTATAATATCGATCACCTATAATGTGTCAGACAATAAGTTGATGACCAAGGCACACAAAGATTGATAAGAAACTTTGTCCTTCAAGTTGTCTCTATTTCAAAAGATGAAATATGGCACTAATAACTAATTAGTAAAGATAACATATATTAGAAAATGAAATTGATATTGAAGAGTGCCCCTATTTGTCCACATAAAAACACATTTTACTTGAAATCTGTATCATAAAGAAATTAGCACAACATTCTTCCTTCATTAGATGAAGACTGTCTAAAAAATCATTCATTCTGAGGCCAGTGGTTCTGGAAGATTATAGAGTTATGAAGGCTAAAGAAATGTGAATGTACAATTTTTATGGTTTTAATCATCCTCTTCTGATAGAGCAGTAAATAATAACTTCCTCTAATGAAGGCTTATACTGTGTCAACCTGCTGGCTTTTATTGCATTGAAACTCCTTCCAGAGAACCCATGTTCATCCTGGGCCTGTGCTCTTATACCCGCGTATTGTCAAGAGCTGAGCTGGAGGGACCTGGTTGATTAAAATGACAAGCCAAAATTAAAGTAACAATTCTGACTGTATTTACTAACTACAGTAGTATAAGCAAGAAACCAGAAATAAAGTGTCCATATCACCAGTGTTCCATTTATTACCCCAAAGAACTACAGCAAGTGGAGGTTAGGTTAGGTGGGGAAATCATCTCATTGCCAGGGGAGTCCTGAATAAAAGGCTCCTGCCCCACTCTATAAATCTGGAGCTGAGCGGGGGAGGGAGGAAAACAGTAGGAATGGAAAGGTACCAAGTACTAAGTCAGAGTAGAGAAAGGTGTCTTCAAAGCACCTCATCTCCCTGTAGTGGAGTATTAGCAGAGGCAACTGGAAGACGTCTCCACTGATGGCACCTACAAAGAAGCCTACAAATGGAGGCATCTGGGCTAGACATGCAGCTCTGCTTAGGAACATGTTCAATCAAGGGGTGCCTAAACCCTTGATTGCAACTTCCTTAAGACACACTGCAAGGCACGATCTGTAAACCGAGTCTGTGTGGAGAGGACAGTCTTGCTCCATGAGACCTGGCAGGTAAGGCCTTTGTAACTGCCTACGGTCGGGATTAAAAAAATTACACTTGGGATTTTGGCCTGGAGACGGGCTTTTCATTTTTTTTTAAAGAGAGCACACCTTAAAATCTTCCTTTTCCTTGGGTTTCTCACGCATTTGACATTTCAAACCTGCTTTTGAAATTCTTACCATTGAATTTCACTATATTAGTTAATTCATTACTCCTTTGCAAAGCCAGCAAATCATCAGGGTTCCCTACGATTCTGTCTTTGAGCATCTTTTCCACTCAGAACTATCCTCTCTTTCGGTTTCACAATGCCTAACACTGATTGCTTACGAATGTCTGTTTCTTGCTCAGACTACCTTTCAGAATTCGATACAAAATTTCAGCTTTTGCTTAGGCATATTCTTTAGTATGTCACACAGGAACAACTTCAGAAACATCATTGGTTAATATCTGTCACCTATCAAATGCATTTGTCACTAAGTGTTGCTGAATGTATTTATAATTCTTGATTCTCTACAACACCCCTCCCACTTCGTTGGTTGTAGGTTTTTTTTTAATTTGTCTTGATGAAATTTTGTATTTTTATTCCAACTGATTTGCTGTTCTCTTTCTTTCTACTTTTAATTCTTTCCTTCTACTGATAACAGGTCTTTTCAAAATATGTATTAGTCAAAGCCATCTTAAATCTTAAAATCTTAATGTCTCTGTGTCTCTCTGATGCCCACAGGATACAATAGTTCTACAGTAATTTTCTATTCCTTTCAAATTCTCACTAACTAAAACATAGCAAGTTGAGCTTTTGATTTTTTTTATTTATAATCTTCCTTTTTATTCATACCTTCTAATAAATTCTTTTTCTTGACTGAGAAACTTGTTATCATTTTCTCCACTGTTCAACTCCTATGTAGCTATTAAATAGGTTTAATTTAAATATCACCTTTTAGCTCTCCTCAGGGTTACTCTGTGTACACCTCACAGAGCTAGCAATCATCATAGCATTCTCTGATTACGTGTTTACAGGTTGATTTCCTTGTTAGACTATGAGCTACTCAAAGGCTGAAGTGTCTTATTCATTTGTGTGTTCCTAGATACTAGATATGTGTCTGACATATAAAAAAAGCAAATGCATGATTTTTCATAAAGGAATATCAACTTAAAAATAAATGTGATTGCTAGAGCACTAATACATTCTGAAAAATATAGAGATATTTTAGTAAAAATTCTCTCGTAAATATATTCCATTTTTTGTAGCTAATACTGCCTCCTATTGTGATATTCAAAAGCATTTATTAAGTATACATATTTGTCTGTATAAAGTACCACATGCTGTATATAATGTTTTCAACATGTTCCCTGTCCTCTAGAAAATTAAAATTTAAGACATATGCTTTATCCCTGAATTAAGATAATTTGCCAAGAAAATTTCACAAGTATTTATCTTAGAAAAATGTGTGAGAAAAAATTAATTTATTACATGTAATATTTTCAATATACCAAATTTATTCTCCCTGATGTACAATTTCTAGATCCAGGGAAGCATGAACAACAATGATACATGTCTGCTTTTGTAAATATAACTTACATCGTTTTTCTTCACATTAAAATATAAACTATTATTACAAAATCTAAACTGAAGTATTGTAAATATAGTTTAATTTTAAATATCAAAGCTGTCATGTAACAGAATACCATTGCATGTCAATGAATATTTAAAAGGTTTTCATTTAAAAGAGTAGTAACGAAAGTTATTACGAAGTTAAAATTTTAAACTTATGGCAGGCTTAATCAGATTGTTCTTCATTGCTTGAAATTATGCAACAACTAATTTTCTAGTATGCAAATTAGTGTCAAGTGAAAATTTTCAGGAATACATTCAGCCCTTAAAATGTAGTAAAATGGCTCATTAAAAAAAATACACTTTTATGTAAATTACCATTTCTACTCATCTAACCAAACTCTCACATTTTAGAATATGTGTGATATATGTTTAAAATTTGTTAAGAATTACTAACTTTAATTACTGCTAAATTAAATGTTAATTCTAGTTGACTTGATCGTCAACTATTTTGGAATATTGGAAAGTGTACTGTATTTGCAGTATGAATGCAAGGATTCAAGGACAAGTTGCACTCCTTACTAATGATTTCACCTGTGAGGAGGAACGTAACTTCCCTGACATTACTCATGTGAATTATACACACACATATACACACACATTGTGCTAACTTTGTTCAAATATTAACTATATGCAGAACTAAAGTATGTGAAAATTATCATTTTTTAGACGATAATGATGAAGGTAATGATACATGAAGTCCAAGACAGTGTACAATAGACATTTTTTTTGAACAACATTTAATCAAAACTATAAAATTAGAAGGGAAATTGGTTTGCATGGAGTTCTTGCCACACTTCATCTACCAAAACCACGCTGGCTAAATAAAAGGATAAATAAATATATTACTTGGAAATTAAATCAATGCTGCTAATAGTACACTGCCTTCTCAGAGTTGATAGTTTGTCAGGTACGTCTTTCAAGCCTGAGTCTAATTGTAATCATTGGCCAAGTTTTTAAATCTCTGCACCTTAATGTCTGATTTAAAAAAAAAATGATACCGTAGCATAGAGATTTTCTCAGGAACTAATTAGGTGACATACATTTTTTTTAAAGATTTTATTTATTTATTTATTTGAGAGAGAGCATAAGCAAGAGGAGGTGCAGAGGGAAAGGAAGAGTAAGAAGCAGACTCTTGGCTAAGTGAGGAGTCCAAAGCAGGGCTCAATCCCAGGACCCCAAGATCATGACTTGAGATGAAGGCAGATGCTTAACCAACTGAGCCACACAGGCGCCCCTAGGTGACATACATTTTTATAAGTATTTAAAAGATTGTCTGGCTTATAGCAATACTTCATAAATCTTAGAGATGACACCATCATCATGGTCCATTATTGCATCATCTTCTTCGTTGTCATCATTAGCATAGGGTAGAAAAAGAAACAGAAACTTTTTATTTATAATTCCTTGGAGAAGTTTGCTGCTGTATCATTTGAATATGTCACTTTTATTCCAACAATACTTCCAGTGAAAAAGTTTAAGAGCGGTTTTGCCATTTTATTGATGAGCAAAAGGAATGAATTTGAGAAACTAAATATTCTTATTTGAGATACCAGACCAGTTACAGGAAGCACCTTTGTTCAAATCCCTGACTGTGTATATTTTATCGATCATGCTTTTTTTATTTCACCACCCTGCTTTAATGTTAAAAGAAGATAAAGATTTTAGAAATGACTTATTGCATATAAGTACATAGAGTTAAAAACAAATTGCTCTACTATTATGTATATAATTTAGTAAAACATCCATTGTTTTTCATTAAATGATGTATTATATAATTTTAAATCATTCTTATTCTAAATAATTTTTAAAAATACTTGTAATGAGGTATCATTGGACTTAGGTTATCATTTTACACATAATTTTGCAAAATGTGTTTTTTCCGCTGGAAAATAGAAAGAGCTTTCCTCCACTCATTTTCCTGATTTGGCATGTTTTACTTTGCAACTAGTTGATAAAAGGGAATTATTTTGCAAAGGTGTTTTCATGAATGGAGTGCAGGCAAAAATCTCTCTGAATTGTATTGTACCTGAGGAACAGAACCTTTAATGAAGTTCTGACATGACCCATCGTTTCACAGCTACAAAGACCTATTCAGAAGCGCTAGAGCTGTGTAAAGACCATCAGTGTTGATCCATATTACTCTCCTCCTTTGTAAACCCACCACAGTGCTTTACAATAATACACTCTTAGGTTCCTGCTTTGAAGGAAAATCTTTTGAAGGATAAATAGGAACAATTAATTTCCAAGAGAAAAGAATGTGATTTAAACTTGAGATCAAAATAGTTTGAAATAATTTTAGACAAACTGCCATAAAATATTCTTTTAGAAAACATAATGGCAAAAAAAATTATTTTTTTCAATAATAGCCATCTCTCTATACAGGGAAAATCCCACATATTATTATTATTATTTCAACAATGAAATCTATGGCTTATAAATCTTAGTATACATTTTTAATAACTTTGGACATATTCTTTTTCTATATCATAGTGTTGTATTAAGCAATAGTCAAGTAAAATATGGGAAATTACTTCTAACGATCTTATTTTTTTTTAACCAGCGTTAAACCAACTTTAATTTTCAGAGTGTATTTTGTGGAAATTCATCTCATTGTTTTCTTCATCCTCCTCAGGTCCACTGAGCCATCAGCCCACCTCACAAACCAAATGTGTGCATATTCCATCTTGTCAAAGAAAATAAGACAATACCATGAAATTTTTTTATCAATTTCTGTATGGAAATTGACAAATGACTATTTTATATTCATGAACAAAATAGAGAATGCTAATAAAATCGTTCATTTTCTCCAAACTTCTTGGGAATTCTATAAATCTGTATTAATTTAAAAAACAAAATTCTTTCTCTAGTTTATATTTACACATATGCAAAATTTCCCATATAATTCAGACCTCAGAACAAAGTGATTTTGCCTTTTTCTTTTACCAGTTTAGACAAAAATATGTTCCATCAATTTCTGAAAAAAATTATCAATTTCTATGTCAATCTGGACTTGAGAGCAATGGGAAATAGAAGAGAATATAAATCATATTTTTTATCTTATACATTATTATAGAGTTAGGTATTACAAAGTTAGTAAGCACAAATTTAAAAATACTTAGATATGGCAATTTTCTCAGCATCTGAAATGTAGTGCTCTCTTGTCAGGACCCTATATGAAATGAAAATTGATAGTACATTTGTGAATTACTTCAATACATTTGTGAATAATTAACTATAGGACAGTCCTTATAAAACTATTACCCTTCTTTAGGAAAAAGAACCAACACGAATTGATCACCTATTATACATTTTGAACTTCATTTATTAATTTATTATCTCATTTGATTGTTACTAATTCCAAGGAGAAATAAAATATTTTAAAATATTCTCAAGCAATAGAATGTGTACAAGAACATTATTTTCAAACTTCTATTTACTGTTTATAATATTATACTATTACTATGGTTTGCTTTTTCCCAGAATCCGTGAAATCCACAGTAAATCAATCTGGTTTAAAAAAAAGGCATAATAATAAAAAATACTATTCACTAATATAACAAAATAAAAATTATAAAAAAAATACTGTTCATTTTTAGGTATAGCTTCCATGTAAATATTATTACATTATTCTCATATGAAATTATATGAAGTTCTTTCTTGAAAATAAAAATACATCTGAGGACAAATCCCAATTAGATAATTTATATTATTATGGGTTATATGAAATAAAATTTCAGTTTCTTAGAAAAACTTTAATCTTTTACTTTAATTACAAAAATATTAAGTGATTACTACTGTTTTATATGATCTTGAATAGAAAAGAAAGTTAAACAAGCATGATTTTTAGAATTTGTAGTCAAATGAGAATTTACACTGCCATAAAGACTTTTTTTGTGTGTACAGCACAGAGAGTATAGTTAATGATATTATAATACCATTGTTTGGTGAGAGATGGTAGCTACACTTGGTGAGCATAGTGAAATGTATAGACTTGTGGAATCACCACGTTGTACAGCTAAAACTAATGTAACAATGTGCATCAATTGTACTTCAACTAAAAATACATATTTTTTGTAACAAAGTGGGTGAATTCTAAGGTACACTTTCACCTCAGCAACTGAAAGTTCAGAATGACATAGAAAATACCCCATGTGCCAGTTTGTTACTATGTGGGTGTTATGCTGTGGTTGGATGTTTGATAAGCTGCTGACAAAATCCAGGAGTTACATGCAGACATCATGTTGTTACTAGCATACCTCTCTCATGTGTTGTGAGGTTTGTTGTTATTCCTTTCTCCCACAATTCAAGTAGAAGTTAAATGATCTCAGAATGTCACCAAAGGCAATGTAAACTGCATAGTTTACATGGTCATTCCAGCACTACTGGATTAAAGGGAAAATAAGATCAATGGAAATCGAAAAGGAAAGAAATAATATTCTTCACACATTGCAATTCAAATACTTCACTCTTGCAAACTTTATTAAAAAATTAATGCACATATGAATGCATTAGTAAGATTCCACACAAGTTAGGGGTCATAACATTTCAATGTTATTAACCTTATGGTAAATCTACTTCCATAAGCACATCTTCCTGGTGTTTATTCATCAGCCAGAAGTAGTTAGAGCATACTTTTGAAGAGAGAAATTATTATTTTGTATCATTTTGTATTAGATGTTAGATTTAAGTCAAATTTCATGTTTGCCTATGAATCTCCACTTGTCTTAGCATTGTTAGTTGAAAAGGATATCTTTCCCCCATTGAATTGCTTTGCCACCTTTGTCAGTTTTAGCTTTTCTCCACCTTTTGGTGCTGTTTTTCTGTTTTGTTTTGGTTTTAATATATATGATGTCTCAAGCTTCAGTTGTATTCACTTGGAGAAATAGAGAAATGTATGTCCACTCCATCTCCATGGGAGCAGAAATTGTTTCTTCTTGTTTTTACTCCACATTGGAAGATTTTAATTCCTGCTATTAGATTTTTAAGGCCCATGAACTCTCTTTATTACTGTGAATATTCCAAATTTATAATACCCTGTTTCTGTTACATAAATGCAATATATCTTTTTATATCAAAGGACAATTTTGTTTTAGATTTTTGTCTTTGTGCTTTATTTCCTATAGATTTTTTGATGATTTTTTTTTGTTTTAATCTTTTAAATTAAAGGCATGTATTGGACATCTGGTGATTCCAAAGTTTCTCTTCATCATTAAGACTAAGACAATAAATGTTGAATGGGAGCTCTTTGCCCATAGATAGAATTCACCAATAAAGAGATCCATTTTCCTAAAGTTTAAATATTGTCCTTTTTCTCTTGAAATATTTAGATTCCATCGAGGTAAAAATCCCAATATTCAGCTTATAGTACACTGTATATACAATATATATAGTACATATAGTACCTTGACTGCCCTCATTTGGTGAACCAAGTAATACAGAGACCCCCCTAATCCTTGTACATATTATGAAATATGTATATGTTTGTGTCTCTCTACGAATTTTTAAAAAATTAATCTCCCACAGGGCCGCCTGGATGGCTCAGTCGTTAAGCATCTGCCTTGGGCTCAGGGCATGATCCCGGCGTTATGGGATCGAGCCCCACATCAGGCTCCTCTGCTGGGAGTCTGCTTCTTCCTCTCCCACTCCCCCTGCTTCTGTTCCCTCTCTTGCTGGCTGTCTCTCTCTGTGTCAAATAAGTAAATAAAATCTTTAAAAAAAATTAATCTCCCACAGAATACTCACATCCAGTTGTACCTGGGATTGTACCTGAACAATAAACTCTCTGATTTTCTTTTTGTCAGAGTAAGATTCCATTCTGTTCTGTGAGCGATTTACTCTATCATAATGTGACAAGGATAGAAAATTACTGCTATCTTCCAGTGGTCGATGAACACACCAATTGCTGGCCATTTTGGATTATCTGTATAGAAAACTAGCATGCTAGTTTTATTTTTCACCTCTCCTTTGCATTCAGCTTTCTAGAGCACGCTAGGCTAGCTAGCACACATCTTTGCACTTTTCAGTGTCCAGAAGAATATCATTTTAATTTCCTCTCTCACCTTTGTGTTTATTATTTTATGCTGCCACTGTTCCTTCTCTTAGATATTTATTGTGTTTCAGTAGCCAGCAAAGCTAAGAGCTGGCAGAGCTGGCAGAGCTAAATCCAGAACATTTAGGTAAACAGCCCATATTTTGGATAAATCTTTAAAATGCTTTCTCCAGGTTAACATAGACTGATCCACTAGTTATCTTTTCTTTCTTTCTTTTTTCTTTCTTTCTTTCTTTCTTTCTTTCTTTCTTTCTTTCTTTCTTTCTTTCTTTCTTTCTACATTCGAGTGATTTTTCTTCTGCAGAGAACAAAGTTGGCCAATCGATATCACATGATTCTGGAGTAGAGGCATTTGTTTCAGTGTTATAAGCCTTTACCATCGGTTTATTCAGTGCAGGGTTATGTATAGTCTTATTGTGAGACTGGCATTCCAAAATACATGTGGGTGTTGAAGCTAAGATAGGTTGCGCCTTCATTTCACTTCCTCTTTTCAATTTACTACTTCCCGTGCCTGCAGTTTTCTTGACTTTCTAAGAGTAGAGTATTTTGAAGAGCTGTTTTTCTGTCTTTCTCTATCTCTGTCTTTTCCCCCCTTTGGAAATGGCACCCTTTATTTGATATTATAAAATAACAAACATATTAAGAGTAGAAGCATAGCTTTGTCTCATTCAGCTTTGAATTGGCTTCTTCTACTATTTCTTTGAGACTTTGAAATATCAGAGTTCTTATGTTGCTTCTTGCTTGAATTTCTTACTTCTGTATTTGTAGTTGGAATTTTTATCTCAACTCTTAGCATATCATTTTATTCCAACTGTGCCTTCTTACAGACAAATTAAGAGCAATTCCCAGTGGTGCTTTTGACTTGCTTAGAATTCACAATCAGAACCTTTCAAACTCCAGATACCTAGGAGAGTCTCCACTCAACATGTACATAGAAGTTTGTCAATTCCTTCCTGGCAGAGAACAGAAGATTAAAAGAACTCAACTACTTTTCACATGATTTCTCCTTCAGATAGAATATTTTTAGTTCACAGAAAATCCTAAGTCTCAGCTCTGAAATATTGGAAATATTGAAGTAAGCAATATTGACCTCAATGTTACAGTTGCATCCTTTACACAAACTTTGTTTCAACACACAGGAAAGAATACTAATTTGTGACATAAACCCTTGGAGTATTTGTGAAAACTGTTATCTGAAAAGAACAGCTGTACAAACATCATGACTTGTGTGTATGTGATATAAATAATTTCCTTTGCCACAGTGACCTGTGCCCAGGAGAACATAAATGCAATCATCTCCCTTTATGCAGAACAACAATGGTGTTGGTATTCCATAAATGTTAGGGGCTATCTCTGTAATCACTAATAGGTGAATTCTGGTATGATGTTTTTATAGTTACATTTCAATACATAGTTTTTAATCTTTTAGGGACCAAAGTACTCCAATGACCTAATATGCATTGTGGAAAATCTAGAAAGCTCTTTAGTTTTACCACGCTATATGTTCTCACCCCTATTCTTCAATATCTAATCCTTATTTGTGCCCTAATGAAACTGAAGACTTTCCTTCTCAGCAAAATACCAATTTATTTATGTCCTAAATTCTTCTTCCACTTTTACTTTACTTCTCTTTCTGATCCAATACAGCAAGCAATGTCACTCCATTTATTGTAATTTTATTCAATTTTTTTTAGTTTTGAGTGTACATCTTGTACTTTGTTAATCTTTAGTATTTATTTATTTTGATATTCTTATATATTTAATTGTTTTCTCAATTTCGTTTTCAGCATGTTCTTTGGTAATTTACTTTTTGTTTGTTTGTTTTAATCTTGACATTGTATCCTGAAGACTTGCTGATCATGAGCCAAAGATAGAAGCTTAACTGACTGAGCCACCCAAGTGCCCTTTTTTTCTGTTTTAACATAGTTATTTATATCTATAAAGTTTTCTTTATTATTTTAGCTACATTCTGTAAGTTTTATTATTTAATTTATTTTATTTTTTTAAATGAGAGTAGTAATAAATAAATGGAGGGAAAAACAAGCTAAGAATATCAAGACTTCTTATAAAGATAATGTAACTAAGACTGTACAGTATTGGTTTCAAGAGAGATAAATAGACTATAAAGCAAAAGAAAGAGACCAGAGTGAGATTATATATTAGGCCAGTTTTTTGATGGTGTCCATAAGAAAACTCCAAATAAGTCTTATTACATACTTGACACTATACAGAAAACTCAGTTCAATGTGTAGTCTAGATCCTTATGGAAAACACAAAGAAATAACTTTCTAGAATATCATATAGAAGTATATCCTCTTGATCTGGGGTTGAGGTAGATTATTTAAGGAAGAAGACACCAAAAGATTTTACATAAAGAAAAAGATAAATTGAACCACATTTATTTAAGAATTTAGGATTATTAAAGGACAAATCAAAAGCCAAAAGCAAAAAAAAAAAAAAAAAAAAGGAATACAGTATAAAATGTATCTGTTGTGTGTGTGTGTCTTACGGTAATTATGTGGCAGAACTATTAGTATAACAAGCAAGGATTTTGAACCAACAAAAATATTCAAATGGCCAATATGCTCATGAAAAGCTGGCCAACCTCATTAGCAGCCTGAAAAACACAAATTAAAGTGCATTATCGGAATCCACATTTTGCAATGGCTAAAATCAAACAGTCTGACAATATCAAGTATTAGTGATGATGTGGACAGCGTAACTCTCATAGATTTGAGTTGAAAGTGTAAATTGGTGTAATCCACTTCACTCTACTGTTTGATAGGAGCTACTGAAGTTGAGTAAGTAAGTTGCATTTACTTAGATTTACTAAAGGTGAATATACACATACCGTATGGCATAGAAAATACATATATATGTCATATAGGTACACATATATATGTGTGTGTATCTATACACATAAATATACATCAGAAATGTGTCATATTCACTAAAAGACATCTATGTGTTCAGAACACCATTGTTCATTATTCTTTGTATCTAATCCTTGAAATAGCCTCAATATCCATCAAAAGCCAAACAGTTAAATCATATTGCACTCATACATGGAATAATATATAATGAAACTCATTATTGTTACATGAATATGACATTGTGATATTTAGATAAATATCAGAAATATGGTATTGAATACAGGAGGATAGACACTAAAGTGTAAACATATTAAATGAATCTACTTAAATAAAGTATAAGACAGCCTAATTAATCTACGGTGTTAGAATTAGTTAATGCTTACCTTTCAAAGGGATGAAGAGACAGTGAATGGAAGGGGACACATAGGATATTATTTATGTTCTAAATCTTGACCTACATGGTTATTCACATGAGCCTGGTTACTTTAGACTATTTATTGAGCTACACATTTATGTTTTATACATTTGCATATGTGTGCATTTTACTTGGAAAAAACTTTTTAAAATCACTGCAATTAATATCAATGTTTTCACTATATGTAATTGAAGAACCAGCTGTGTGACATTGCTTGCCCATTTCCTAGACACCATGATTTTGCCTAGTTTTATACTTAAATATTTTTCTATCACAATTATTATAATATCTCACCTCCTCCGTCTTTTCATCATTGGTATCATTTTAAAAAATAATCTACTAATACAGAAGTTAGGATTGTTAGATAACATACAGGCCATCCCACTGAATTTGAAATTTAGATGAATAATGAATAGTTTTTTAATATTAGTATGCTCAATACACTGCATATGAGATATTTATACTAAAAATATTTATATACCTTAATTTCAAATTTGTGTCTGATTTTTTGTTTTTGTTTTTGTTTTGGCTAAATTTGGCAACCCTAACTGAAGTAGCTGTACTCAATGCAAAATGAAGATCAGATAAGAAATGAATCCATGAAACAAAATGCACAATATTTAGTAGATCACAGAGATAGTAAATATTTCTCATTTCTTAGTGGTGTGCTAGGTTTTAAAATAAATGTATTTTTGGTGCATCTGAGAAAATAAGTATGAGCACTATCTCATTAAGTATCTCCCACGGTCCTATGAAAGCTAAATTTAATGGTGCAATATCTCCACCATTATCAAGCAACTACAAAAGAATTGTTTAATAATTCCAAGGAGCGTTAGCAAATAATGACTCTGCAATATATATTACATCAGACACTTCTGTGCTCTAAAAATAAATAACTCATCGCTTTCACAGCTGAGTTATAGTGTTTTAAAGTTGTTTTCTACAACTACAGTTCATTTATATTGGAGCTAATGATTTAGAGTAAGCAGCGTTTATTGACATTGATCACTGGGTAACTAAAGAGGAAACATCATAGCAAAAGCAACTGCTTGTGTGAACTTAAATACTTGAACCACTGATTTTATAAATGGTAAAGAAGTATAAAAACTTCAAGTTGTTTAGGTGTCTGTTTTTAGTAAGATCATTAAAATCCCAATATTTATAAATGTCCCTAAACCTCACAAATGTATTTGGATGGAGAGGTAAAGTTAACACCAAAAATAAACGTGAACAGCGAAGCGGTCCAGTCTATGAGAGGCTGAGGTCTGGAATCTATTCCAGATAACTGCAATGTGAATGAGAAATAACGACGATCAAATAAAGGCTACAGGCTAGAGCATTGTACTCCTGGAAATTCATAGTAGGGAGCTTGACGTTCTCAGCCATGAGAGTAGGTTTCTAAGGTTGGAATTCAAATCCTGAAGTTTGTAGGAGAGACAAGGCAAGGAGAAGTTCTGGTAGGAAAACAGACTTCAGAAAATAGTAAAACTGAGGGCTTCAGAGGGGAGGGGGTTGGGGGAATGGGATAGGCTGGTGATGGGTAGTAAGGAGGGCACGTATTGCATGGTGCACTGGGCGTTATACACAACTAATGAATCATCGAACTTTACATCAGAAACCAGGGATGTACTGTATGGTGACTAACATAATATAATAAAAAAACATTAAAAAAAAGAAATTAGTAAGCCTATCATTGACAAACCTGGTGTTATGGGAATAGAAAAGCAAAGAAAGTTATCCTTTCATCGGGGAGGTTTTTTCTATAGGAAGGGCACAGCTTTGTAAGATATTAATAATAAGTAAAACCCCACAACTATGATTAGATGATACAGGATATTTAGTAAGTCAAGAGTCAGGTAACCTAACTCATATATGACTAGTTCAATTTTTATAAGCAATGTAGAAATGGAAAATGTTTTCCTCTTTGTTTAACGTAATGTGCATTTTCTCAGAAAGAGTGGAGAAATATTCCCAATATCATTCCACAATTATAATCCATGATAAAGTGATTAATATAATATTCAAAACCACACAGAATCTTAATATTCTGAAGTAAAATGCATGAAAATTCACAATAAATGGGATAAATAACTATATCACTTGAGGTCAGATTTACTGCCAAATGAGTTTTGGCACCAAAATTAAGGAGGAAGTATTCAATTCTCAGGGCTTTTTTTGTATAAGTGATTATGGACCTGTCCATTCTTTACTAAATAATAGTCACTGGGTTCTATTTTCTCTCTTGGGTGCAATTCTTCCTATATTAAATGAGATATTATTTTTTAGAGAAATATGATGCTCAGATTTGAAAAGGAAGCCAAACTCACATAGCAGGTAAGAAATAGAGACACGAGTTGTCCCCAGGATTCAGATACCACTGGATTCCTGATAGCTTCCCCCTCAAGCTCCAAGGCTCCCAATGCCCCAGGCTGGGCAGTTCTTTCCACTTTCTGTACTACAGGGAAAGTTACATGTTCCGAAGGTAATATTATGCATCTGCTCCCCTCTTCACTATATCCAATTACTCAGTTTCAAATGACTCTGCTTTCGGTTAGTTCTTATAAAGAAAGAAACAATTTATTTAGAATTAAGAATTTGTTACCTATATGTAGTTCACTGTCAATACTTATCAAGAGCAATTGATTTTTTAAAAAGCTTTCTTAAAGAATGTGATAAAATTTATTAGTATACATTTTGTCAGAGATTCGGTTAATTCTCTGAAATACAACACAATTAGAGAAAGATAATTAAAACATAAATAATTTTAAAGATTAAATTATTTGGGTTTCAAAATTCCATTTTAAATCCCAAAGACCTTGTTGAGATCATCTTATCATTTTTGTGTTCTTTTTACACTCATGATCTATAGAATTATATGTATCTCATATCACATAATTGTCTAGACCTATTTGATTCTATAATGTTAATATCTCTTTTTTTCTCTGAATAGCTGGTACTAAAGCTACCAGAAATATGTAACTTTTGTGTTTCACCTTGTAGTAACACAGTAAAGGATATTACCTGAATAACTTAGAAAGGACCATTTGCGAAGTTACTCCCCAGATGTTTATTGTTTAAAAATCTCAAATATGTGGCTATTTTATCTTTACAGAATAAATTTGAAGTTTTGAATGGTTCTTAACGATTTGAGTCAAGTGAATGTATTTGTATATTTGAGAAAGAAACCAACTGGTAAATTAAAAAGATTGTACTTTTGAATCATTTTACTGGAAGAAATCACTCTAAAACCTTTAGACCTATAATCATAAGCTGAGGGAAATATTCTCTTGGAATCAGGTGTCATATTTAGGGATCTTGGGCATCCTTTGAGATGAAGTGGCCATATTTCATCTCAATTGATAGTGTGCCCCATTCCAAGATACAGCTAAATTCAAAAGAAATATCACATAATTCAAGACCGAAGAATCCCTATGCACACCTGGGCATTATGGTAGCATGGCACAAAATTATGTCTAATGAGGAATAGGTAAGACATCTGTTGATCATATCCTTTTTTCAGGTATATTGTCTGGAATATTTTAAGACTTCCAGGACCTACTTCCCTGTACTAATAGCCCTTAGTATACTGATGAACAACCAAAAGCATAGCAACATATGCATGGGAGAATCTTAGTTTATATCATTGGCACATGGTTACCCCACGCTGCAAGTCAATCAATAGTCAGATGTATGCCATTCTCTGAAAGGAAAGATTCCTAAAGCTTTTGTAAGATAAACTTACTCAGTCGTGTTCCGCAGATATTACTTCCCTGCCTTATATATAACAAAGCCATACACAGGGCGTGAGGGTGGAAGAAAACATATCGGAAGAGAAATGCTAAAGTATATTGTTGCTGATATTTTGACCTGTTGTCTTAAAAGTTTGTGTTCACATCTTATCAGATGGTTTTGTCTCCTTCCTTGATATTCCAAATTGATCTTGACAAATGCCTGTGATGACTCAAGCCAAATCTCAGATATATGTATTTTATCCTTCCCACTTGCTTTTTGTCAGACATCTACATATGTATTCTAACGCAGTGCAAATGTCTGGCAGTAAAAACGGAAGATATGCATAGCTGTATCTATCTAGTTCTCTACCTGGATTTCTTTCGGTACACTGGCTGGATATAGGCTTGGGAAGATTGACAATAATGACGAGGAAATAGTTCCGTATGAAACTGGTTTGCTTTGCACCCATCATTCACTTATTCAACCAACGTGAAGTTTACGTTATTGTGGTCGTAAAGACATAAAGTAATAGAATTACTGAACCGCTTAACATATTCATCTTTCTCCACCTGTTATTTCCATTATTCTGAGTACCCCCAGATAATAATTGTTGATCTAATTAAATATTCACTAATTAATAAGAGGCAAAATTGGTACTTTTCTGGAGAGGCTCTTTGGAATACAAACAAATTGAAGAGAAGGAGATGAAGATGAAGAAGAAGAAGAAGGACAACAATGCTCTCAGTTTGGCAAGGAATAGCTTTATCCTTTACAACTGATGCACCTGGCAGCCTTCTTAAAATTCAGACTCACTCAGCTGGCCTGTGGAGGTGACTGAGATTTGAAATTTCTAACCGCTTCCCAAGAAATAAAATTGCCCATGGAATTATGGCCTGGAAAAGATTCATCCTAAACAGTTTTGCAGCTGAAAAAACTGGTTTTGTTTTTGCTGTTTTTTTAAAAAACATTTTTAAATTAAGTTGAAACTGACATAAAGTTAATAATTTTAAAGTGAGCAACCTAATCATAGTTACCACAATCACAGTGTTGTGCAACCACCATCTCTATGTAACCCAAAATATTTTCATCGTCCGGGAAGTAAGCTCAACACATCTTACTTCTTTCTATCCCTGGTCTCTGGCATACACCAATCTGCATTATTGGTCTATGGCTTTACCAGTTTTGAATACTGCGTGTAAACAGAGTCATACAACATGTGACCTTTTATGTCTAGCTTCTTTCGTTCAGTATAATGTTTTCAAGGTTCATCTGTGTCATAGAATGCATCAGTACTTCACTCCTTTTTAGGATTAAATAATATTCCATTTTATGTATACAGCACAATCTGTTTCTCCATTCACTTACTGATGGACATGAGGCGTATAACATTTTGACTATTGTGATTGGTGCTGCTAGGAATATATGTGCATACATGTTTGTTTAAAACTCTGTTTTCAGCTCGATCGGTTATATATATAAGACTGGAATTACTGGGTCAGAAGGTTATTCCGTGTTTAACTTTTTGAGGACCCACCAATATTTTCCCGAAGAGCTGAACCATTTTTTACTTCCATCTACAATGCATGAAGGTACCGATTTTTCCACGTCCTTGCCAGTTGTTAATATTTGCTATTTCTTTTTTATCGTGGCCATCCTAGGGAGCGTGAGCAGTTACCTCACTGCAGGTTTTGATTTACATGTCCCTAAGGACCAATGGTGTTGAGAATAACTTCTGTGCTTATCTTCCTTGGAAAAATGCCTTCTGTCCGTCCAAAAATTAGCTTGTCTTTTATTATTGAATTTGAATGTTCTTTATATGTCCTGGGCACCAGATGTTTATTAAATATGTGATTTGGAAGCATTTTCTCACATTCTGTTATCTGTCTTTTCATTATTCATGCAACTTACAGTTGTCTTTCCTTTTTTATCCAATCTTAACTTATTTTCTTCACTGTTTGTTTATTTATTTATTTTGCTACTATACAGATTATTTTATTTTCCTTGATCCATTTTCTTGATAAACTGGGAATTACACAATTAGACATTACCCATAAAATTTAACATTTATAAAAAATGAAGTCCAAAGTTAACCAAGAAGGGTGTCTGGGTAGCTCAGTCAGTTAAGTGGCCCACTTAATTTCAGCTCAGGTCATGATCTCAGGGATGTGAGATCAAGCCCCACGGTAGGCTCCCCATTCAGTGGGGAATCTGCTCGAGGATTCTTCCTCTCCCTCTGCCCCTCCCTCCACTTGCTCTATTTCTCTCTCTCTCTCTCTTGCTATAAAATAAATAAATAAATCTTTAAAAAAAATTTTTAAGTAACGTTAACTAACACCTTTACACTAATCCTAATAAGTAAGGTGGTAGACATAACAATGTTTCACAAATTATTTTTCCCCTTTTATTTTATTTTGGTCTAGGATTTTAATCTTTTTTTAATCCCAAATAACAGATATTATGATTATTTTATATAATTTAGACTTACTATATATTTACCTATTTATTAGTTCAGCATGCATAATATATAACTATATTTTCTAAACCAATACATTATTAAAAAGAGCAGCTTTATTTTACATGTTTGCAAATCTCTGTAATGTCTGCCTTAATAGAAGATAGCTAGATTCTTACCTGCTTCTGCATTCAATTGGTAGTGATATAGTCTCTAGAAAATTCACTATATATTCATGAAGGAATGAGAGTGAAACAGGCAGATGAGTTGTATTAGTATTATTACAAAAATAGTTCTCACCTTGCAGAGTCCCTGAAAATTCAAGGAAGCTGAGGAAAGGCTGGATCACATTTTGAATACAAGCATGGAGCCATATATAGAAAAGATATTTCTTATTTCAGATGTAAGTTTCAAGAGAAGTTTTGAAACCAGCATTTATTTATTAAAAATTTTGTAAAAACAAAGTCTAGAGACTTTCCCTGAGGAATATCAAGTTTCCTACAATTATGTGAACTATGAATGTGTCATCTCTTCCACTAGACTGTGAGTATCGCAGTGGTAATAGTTTTAATTTTGTGTCTACAGCATAAAGTTGCTTTCCAGTTTATATTAAACAACCTTATTTTCACCCTGCTGCAAAAATGACTCAAGCTACTCAAAGCTCTGTTTAGATTATGTTGCTTTTATGGCATTTAAATGGTCAGCAGATGGAAACTGTAAAGTGTTACAGTACTTTTGAGAGACTATTATTCATAACAACAACAACAACAACAAATATATATATATATATATATATATTTCTGCCAAATTCATACATCTCCTTCCTCCTCTAGAAAAAAAAAATGTTCTGCACTCAGTCTAGGTCCACTGTAACTGAAATGATCCTTGGATGTTTTCTACATCCAAACACCCAAGGATGTTTTAGATCTAGTTCACAGCATTCTCTTTACTTCTACTTTCATCTTATGTAGTCCCTCATAACACCAAATTGTTTTATTTGTTTTGTTATATTAATGGACTAATGTTGTGGTCCACATTTCAGAAAAAAAATTAACATATTGTTATTTATCAAAGTATAGAATTGTATTGAGTAGATAAATTATGAAAGCAACTTAAAATTATTTATGAAATAAAATGTGGTGTCTAAATGAGGTGTCGCTTGATCAGATTGGGGCCCCCAAATGTGGGGCAACGATCAGGTGGAAGCCAACGTCATGCGAAGTGAAAAAATTCACCTCAGGCAGAATAAAGGAGATAGAAGTTTATTTAATACACCTCAAGGGAGCAGAGGGCAAGATGGCAACGGGGTGGCTGTCTTCAAGGACAGAGGGCGGAGGCTGGGGGCTGTTTCTCAAGAGGGAAGGTGAGGAGACATGGCGACATATGGAATTCTCCCATTTTTGGTAACTGGGCCTAGCTGTAAGTAACCAACTGGTTAGTTAGGACCTATGGATATTTTGAAGGAGTGTTGCCTAATGGGCCTATTTTTATTCAACCAGGGGGTTGGGGTCACTTTGGGCCCTTCTGTTTTCCATTGCTCAAGCCTGTTTTCCTAAAAGTGCCTCTACATAAAAGATCTATGCTCAGAGCGCACAAAAAAATTACAGTTAGTACTCATCAATCCTAGCATGTTTCTAAGTCACTACAAAGAAATTTGCTTCAAGAAACCTATGATCAAATAAGTAAATATTCAAATATATATATATATCTCAAATATATATTATATATATTTATAACCATTCTTTAAGATAGTTATTCTTTTCTCTTTTCACTTTCTGGACAAAAAGCTAGTTTTTGTGCCAAACTGAAGCAACTATCAGTATTATTTCGGTTCTATTTAAGTTAGTCCCAAATGTTCATATTATCATAACAAATTTGAGAAAAACTGAACTGATTAGACTGGGTTACAGTACAGTCTTCTTCATCCTATTACATTTGCCATATTGTATTCTGGTGTTCCAGAGTAAGTCAAGTGCTTTTAAACTTCAGATAAGTATTTCCATGAGAAAAAAACCATCTCCTTTGGCCTCTTGCCTTTGGAGATCTCAGACTCATTTTTAAACAAGTGCTCAGTGGATTTGTGGTGAGCCAGGCTCTTTGGTTAAGTGGGTTTGCTTTCTAAGTAGATTGCATAACGTTTTGGTCAATTATATGCATATTTTGCATATTCTTGGAATGATGAGTGGGTTTTCACTTTGGTTTTAAATCTAGGCTAAATGACAGTGGCTACTTGGATACTGACTGTTTAGGATTATAAAGCTGCAGGGTAAGGAAATACTGGACCAATGT
The DNA here is from genome assembly GCF_024610735.1 of Ursus americanus. Classification (NCBI taxonomy): domain Eukaryota; kingdom Metazoa; phylum Chordata; class Mammalia; order Carnivora; family Ursidae; genus Ursus; species Ursus americanus. Next base: position 15,121,705 of record NC_142155.1, on the reverse strand, counting down.
TTTGTATATTCAGACACTGGTTGACAACTTAGGAACACTCGGATATTATTAGACTGAGATGAAAATATCAGAGAAAACATTGGGAATATGATGTTGAAGGTGAAAAAATGGAATAATGTGGTTGTGAAGAGAGTATACTTTATTTTTATTGAGACTAAGTTTTGAGAAATTTTAGATATCCATAAATCTTGAATGTCATTTGATTTTGTAGTAGTTTCATGAATTGCATGACAACTGCATTTGATTAGAGTATTAGCTGTATTTGTAATGGTCAGCATACCTTTTGTTGTTGGTGGTGTTTGAATTAATCATTTTTTTCTGAAGTCTGCTAAATCGTAGCTTTTCTTTAAAAGGGACTTTTTAAATATCCCCACCTCCTCCTCCAATAAGCAGAGGACACAGTCTCTCTCCCCTGAAAATGTCTAAGATGCTTGATACATACTCCCTTTAGGGTACTTTGGACATACTTTCTGTCATTGTGACTATTAATGTGCATATCACATACCCAGTGGTGGGAAATAGGATTCTTGAATCTGATTCATCTCTGTATAGTGCCTTGTAGAGTAAGTTGCTTAAAAAAATGTTCAATAAGCATTGATATGTTGAAGAAATCACTTTGTGAGAAAATACAAGTTAACAAAGACAGGGTCTTGACACAAAAGTAGTAGAAATATTATAAAGGACTCATCAAAGCTGTACCTGAAAACCACCAAGAATGAACCCTAAAATAAGCTATAAACTTGAAGGGATTATGATGTGTCAGTGTTGGCTTATCCCTGGTAACAAATGTACCATTTTGGTGAGTGATGATGATGAAGGAGACTGTGTATTTTCAGGGCTGGGTATATATGGGCAATCTCTGTACCACCCTCTCGATTTTGTTATAAACTTAAAACTGCACTAAAAAAATTAAATCTAGAAAAAAAGAACCTGAATGTTTGGGATGACGAACCAAATTTTCGCTTTTACTGGATGTTTGAGGATAGTGATTTGTAATTAACCCTGAGCAACTTCCAGGTTCATCAACATTTTGGGGGAGAAAGGGAGAGAGAAGAAAGACAGAAGAAAAGAAAAGAAAAAAAAAAAAAAGCCCAACATGCAGAAAAGCCAAATAAGCAGGGGCAGGCAAGGTTTTGTTTTTAATCTTATTTGCATGACTATGCTTTCTGACTCATAAAATGCTTCTACAAAAACACACTAAAATACCTGCTGAGAACCCATAGCTGCATTTTATTTTCATGCTGAAGCCAACTTTACTTCTGTTTATAAAAGATTTCACTTTTAAGTCCAATTAAGAAAAAAAAAACTTATTTGAGGCAAATTACACGAACAGATACACGGAAGAACTACTGTCTTGTTACAGTCTCGGTCTCTTTCAAATTACTTTGAATTTCTTTTAGAAAAAATTCAGTGTTTAATTCTGTTTCTTATTCCCTTCCCTTAGGCATAGTGTAGTATCTAATTTAGGGCCATGGAAAGATTTTACAATTCAGTTCCCCTTTCATAAGTGTGAAAAAGCTTATAACGATGATTTCAGTGAGATTTTTGCCTATATTTATTTCATGTAAGCTGAGTCTTCAGCTGGCTCCTGATGGAATAAGATGACCACAGTTTACATGCATAACTAGTAGACCACATTTAACTCTACATATGATGCAGATGCACTTTTTTCCCCCTCAATCTTTTCGGCTTCCAGATGATACAATCGATGCAGTGACAACACCAAGATTGGTTCTAAAACAAGCTGTGCCATGATCATATAGCATGTGATGTAGTTAAAATTTCTCAACATTACAAAATAGTGAAAACTCAAAAGTGGCGAATTACAACAATATGGTTTCGATGGTTCAAATTTTATATAATTATCGGCATTATTACGTCCCGATTTTTGTATCTGTCTAAAAGGAACAAGGAAATGCTGAAAAATTATTAAAATCTAGTTTAAAGTCCACATTCAAATACTCATAAAATTTATTTTACACAAGTTGACTTTCTGGTTATTGCTAGCCTTCCTAGTTATTGGAATACAACAAACAGAAATTGTGTTCTATTGTTGTGCGTAGTGTCTCCTACACACTGCTTCCTCTGGAGTCCCTGCAAGTGACTGTGACTCGCATCTTCTCACCCCCTTTTTCTTTCTGGGTGAGCACGGCTACTCCAAAGGTATCATAACCTTATCCGATCATAGCCCAAAAAGGGCTCTCTTTTTCAGGTTACTCTCTGAAGCACTGTATCTATTCATTCACTTATCTTCTCCTTGGATATCTCACAAGAAATCAAGATACAAAATCCAAAACTGAAGTTTCCGTTTCTCCTATCAAATGTTCTCTTCTTCATAGGTCCTCTATATTGATGAATGACTTTACCATATATCTCATTTCTCAAGTCTGGGTCTCTCCTTCGTTATCACCAGCAATAATCTATGATTCTTTTTATTTGGTTTTATCACTTAATCACTCTTGAATTCTCTCCTCCTCTGTGGCCAATTTAAGTTATGCTCTCCTAATTGATTGCTTTGAGTAGGGCAACAATTGTTCAACTATATTAAGATTTTAGCCTTTTCCATATCCATAATCCATTTTCCAGACTATAATCTATTGTCTGGACAAATGTTTACATTTTATATTTGCCTCAGGGATTCAAAATAGATGTTGTATTAGAGTTCCTAGAAGCCCTCCAACAAGAGTTTGATTTTTCATAAATGTGAATTTTCAAAATGTATTTTTTTTAATGTCCTGTTTTTGTTAAATAATAGCCAATAGTATTTAAGGAAATACACTTGTAAAAAAGTATTCAATGTGGTCCTATATAAGTCAGCGGCTCTGCAGATGAGAGGAGGAAAGATATATGACAGATATTTGTAATAATATCAAAGAGATTAGAAAGCTAATTAGATATAAAAGATTTGGTATTAAAAATAACTCTCGAGATTTTTTTCAGTTGCTCTGAAACTTCCTGTGTAAGTTTCCTCATCTAGACAATAACAGTGGGAGAGTATCAAGATTTAATGAGTTCATACGTGTAAAGAACTTACCTACATTTGCAAGAACCAGATGAGTCCTGTAGGGATTCATTTTTCCACTTAATAAATACTGTGTCCAAGGCACTGTGTTATATACTGGACAGACCAACTAAGTAAGGACAGTCGTTTCTCACTGGAGAGACATGACCTTCCTGCCCAGGACAGGCCACCTCAGGCAGAGGGATCTAGAAGGGGGGGTTGTGGAATTCAGTAGTAAAAATATAAGAAACCCAGAGTCATGTGAAGAGCCACTGGTGTTTCTATGCTCTGCAGGAGTCTGGTGTGAAGACGAGGTCCATGGAGTTCTTTTCCAGTTTGGAAATATTGATTTAATTACTGATTTCCTCTTAGAAAGCCATAGGAAGCTCAAATAAATCTTTTTCATTTTTTAACTGGCAGCAGCATTGTTGAACTTGGACAGTTAGGGTATGACACCCAGAATAGTAGGGGTAAATATGGCAAATTAGTTCTTGATTGCATTGAAACAATTGCTTTGTAAATTAGATAAAACAAAATTTCCACTCAGTGTAAACATCTGATGCCCTTAGGCTACCATTTAGAGATACTTTAATCCCTGCAAAAACTATGATTAGGACCAATACAATACATAGATTATAGCAAAGGCCAAATCATGACCATGTATTTCAAGCCATGCATGAATTTTATGCAACAGTCTATGAATATTTAATGTAATTGAATTGCATTTATTTGGTGTAACAGTGCATGAAACAGAATTTATTGAATATGAATAGTTTGCAAATACTTAAAAAAAGATGGAATTATATACTCAAAAGGATACATGATTGTGGTGAGACATGTAGACACCTTAACTTAGAGAAAAGCAAATATATGTTTTCACGCTGCTTCTATCATTCATTAGAAATGACAAAAATAAGACCCTATGTGAAGACTCAGGGAAATGAGAGTGAACATGTTGCATCATATGTATACCAGATTACTTTGTAGTTTGTAGCGTGAGATGGGTAAAACATGCGTATCAAATTTGATATTCATAAACGCCCTTTTCGAAGCTCAATTTTCATACGAAGTATAGGATTTCAACACCATAATTAAGGGTTTTTTTTTAAATTCTTCTGTTATTCCTAAACACATCCATTAATTCGTCATTTCCCGAGAGCCTACCAAATGCAAGAAGCTATATTAAATGCTTGGATAAAATGAGTGTCACCTCCACCCCTTAGTATCTAAAATTTGGCTGTGGGAAACTGATATAAAGAAAATGGCCTTCAATATTGGCAGAAGTGGTAAGAAAAGCACTGACAGCCTTATGAGATAGCAGCAGAAAGAACCAAAATCATTTAAGAAAGTTATGATATATGCAGTGATTGTGAAGATGAATTATGCTGTGTCTGGTTTTCACTAATAGAAACATCTTCTAGTATCCCTTCATACTGGTAAGTCAGTACCCAAGCTACTGACCACTATTAACATGTCATTGTTGGAAGACCTGAGCACAAAATGAAAATAAACCAAACCAATTCTTTCACATGGGATACATCACTGAGACCTGAGGATTCAGGAGGTCCTTGGAAGCTTTTACACTAATTACAACCAAATGAAAGAAAAAGAAAGAAGGCGGGGGGCAGGGGAGGAAACGAAAAAGAAGGAAAGTAAAAAAGAATCCTAACACTGTACACTAATTGAAGATTATCTTCTTTACCAAGCTCTTTCTTTTTTAAATGACAAGCAATTGATGTTATACAGTAATTGTCAACATCTATTTAATGAACGTTTACTTACCACCTCCCAATATAAGACTTTTTAAATGGTGTTTGTGCTGAAATTCAATCTGTAGCGCTGGTAGAAAAATTAAACACTGCCCAAATAGCCGACCATAAAAATAATTAAAGAAAGGATAAAAGCATTGTCAACCAAACTGTTTTTGATATGTAACCTTTATGATGTGCACAATTTTGACAAAATCTTAGTCACTAATGGATAGGACATAAGAGATTAATAAACAGGAATTTCCCTTACTCTGCTTCACTTTGGCAGCTCAGAGTCAAAATACAACCATGTATCAACACCAGTGTTCTTTGTTGAGTCCTTCCTTATTTTAATAAAAACCTTAATAATCACATTTGCGAACACCCACTTATGGGTACTCATCACCTGAAATGTATCTTTATTTCATTCATTCAAATAGTAAATGGAGATAACTTCAGTCCAGTTTAGAGGCTTCATTAGAGCAGAGTCAAATCCAGGTAAGCAACTGATTTGAGGCCTTCCTAATTCTCTGCAAAGAATAGAAGAGCATAATATTTAACTGAATTGGAATACATGCCTCTTTTTAAATTACTTATTATAAGATAGAAAAAGTGTTGCTTTTTACTTTATATTAGCTTCTGCGATAGTTTACTTTTATGGTACTACCTACATTTGTGTTCCTCTCATTAGTCAAGATTCTCATATCCATACCTTATCTCCATAAGCACTGTTTTAACTAAATGATATTATGCACATGTTTCTGGAATAGAGTGAAAGTTGTCTTGCATTCTTTATATAGACTAATCCACCATTAACTTTTCTTCAGTGGAGACTTTATATCATCTTTACAAACTTCAATCACCATAATGCTTTCAGGAAATACTGAGGTGTGCAGATCTTTTTGCCTGGCACTAACGGCCCCCAGGAGGATTTATAAATTATGTTCCATATGTCTCTTTTGCTATTCCCTTTAATGTCTACCTGTTCAGTCAATTTCTTTCATTATCTGTTTCTTTCTTTGTACCTTTTCAAATGAAAGGATTGAAAGTTGTCTGGGCAAATCTGATAACAAAACATGTGAATTCAGCAAGCATAATATTATAATAATTCTGAGTAATATACTGTAACCTACAGGTGAATGGGTAATAGTTTTACAATTCTCCTACACAGGGCTTGTGATGGTCATTTTTCCTTCCTGCTTAGATATAGTTTGGTTTCTGGTTTTGTTCCAGATAATATATATTGCCAGAAACCTGGTGAGTAAATAAGACATTACCACATAAAAATCAGTGAAGTACACTAGTACGGAGACTAGTGAATTCTACATTCTTAACATAATATATTACATAGAACAGAGCTGAGGAGTAACAGACATTTAAGCTTTAAAAAATCAAGATACAGGTGTCTGTGTTATTTCTTTGTTAATATCTTTATTTGAAGGTGACTCAAGGTGAATCACATTTCGAAAACCAAACACTGTACAACAAACATCGGGCAATAGGATTAAATCATCATCATTTTTAGCATACATAGTTATATACATATTTGTTGACATATCTATACTGTATGTAATCCTTCCTGATGGAGTGGAAGGATGTGAGAACGAATCCTGGCTCATTTAAAACTAAGCATAAAGAAAACTCTGCCTACAGTGATCAGCAGCCTTCTCACTGATCACTGTATGTCACATTTGGTTTCAATGGTGATCCTCACAGCTCAGCATCTAGTAGTGATAATACATTAAGCCTTTCAGCTCAGAGTCACCTCTACAAGTTGTGGTTTGAACATGAGCTTACAGAGGAATCACTCTCACTTCCTTTTCTACTCTCTGTCACCCTGCAGTAAATTACACAGTAACTCTTTACAACTCACAAACTTTAATAACCAAATATAAATGGGCCACATTTGCAATGTTTTCTTTGTCACATAAATCTAAGAAGCAAATATATTATTTTTTAAAAAATGATACTTTCATGCTAATTATAAGAAGTTGCGATTAATTCATTTGTTAAGAAGAAAGTGGCAGTAAGTAAAACAATACCATGTGACATGACGTGTCTTTAAATAATAATGTAATTTCTTTAACTTTTAAGATAAGATTGAGTAGATAGAAAACATATGCCTAAATATATCTAAAATGAAACAAAATTAGTGTTTATACTCAAGTATTTTTTTTTACAGCATCACACTTAATTACTAACTTTCTAGATGCAGAGAAGCAAACTGGGTCTTTTACTATGGTCATGTTAAAACATATGTGTTTCAAACATTTCTAGAATAAATGGATTCAGTTTAAAAAAAAAATAGCCACTTTACTATTGATTAAATTTGCTGGGTTTTTCTCCTCTTGTCTAAGTTGTGATATTTGCATATGTCTGAACAAATACTATTTGCTTGTTTTCTTTATCCATGTAATTCCATTCCATATATATCCATGGGCTGTGCTTAGTAGGGTAGTTTAGTCAATGGAAATATTAGAATTTAAGTTCCTCACAGAAGTGACAATGACGTTAATGGAAGCATCATAAGTTGGTTTGTTACAGAGTGTAGCAGTCATAGGAATGGGAAACAAAAAGAAATTACATAGGAGTATTACTTCTTGCCCCACCTATTGCAATTTCCCTAAATTTTAGTCTTCGTGCAACTTAATTTTCTCTTATAATTCAGTTCATATTCATACATTATTTTTTTATGTTTTTTTATTATATTATGTTAGTCACCATACAGTACATCCCTGGTTTCTGATGTAAAGTTCGATGATTCATTAGTTGCGTGTAACACCCAGTGCACCACGCAATATGTGCCCTCCTTACTACCCATCACCAGCCTATCCCATTCCCCCACCCCTCTCCCCTCTGAAGCCCTCAGTTTGTTTCTCAGAGTCCATAGTCTCTCATGCTTCATTCCCCCTTCTGATCACCCCCCCTTTCTTTATCCCTTTCTTCCCCTACCAATCTTCCTAGTTCTTATGTTCCATAGATGAGAGAAATCATATAATTGTCTTTCTCTGCTTGACTTATTTCATATTCATACATTATTATGAATTACATGTTTATGTTCTGAATCTCCTATTGGCATGAAAGGTCTTTTTTCTATTATATGTCTTCCATGTATTTCTATTATGTGTCTTGTTTGTATTCATCAAATATATTCAATAAATATTAAATATACAACAATTGTTTACCAAAAACATTAAACAATCAATGGCTATGGTGTTGCTTTGTCTATGCTTCTCTTTTTTCCCTCAGTTTTATTGAGATATAATTGACATATAACGTAGTGTAAATTTAAGATGGGGGACACGTTGATTTGATACACTTATATATTACAAAATGATTATCACTATATCATTAGCTAATACCTCCATCCCGTCACATAGTTACCATTCCTTTTTGAGATGAGAACATTTAAGATATACTCTCTTAGCAAATTTCAAATACATAATATATTATTATTAACCATAATCATCAGGCTGTACATTAGATCCCCAGAACTTATTAATCTTGTAACTGGAACTTTGCACCCTTTGACCGACATTTCCACATTTCTTTGCTTCTCTTGTGTGTGTGTGTGTGTGTGTGTGTGTGTGTGTGTGTGTGTAATCTTTTGAAGTTAGAAATCTAATTTCAATGCTGACTTTACAGGTAGCAGTTAACATACCTGCATCAATAAAAGCATATATCTAGATTACCTTCATAGATACATTTGGCTTTCACTTTTACGGTCCATGATTAGGGCATCAAGAATTCCAGGTAGTAGTTTGGAATTGCAATTAATATATTCTTTGAAATTAACTGAAATTAATACACTCTTTGCAAGACTTTAAAGCCATTGCTTTAGCTTAAGATACTGTAAGGGTAATATGTTTGCCTGCTTACCGTTACAATACATTGTTAAGCAATAGTGGAAAAAACACCTTTATTCCTTTGAGCTCCATCATGCTTGTTTCTGCTTCTTCCAAAATTTCTGTTTCTATAATGGTTAAAGACAAACTAGAAAGTGTATGCATCAGGGGAAAAGGTTTGGATGAGGTAGAATCTAAGAACAACATTCTTTAAAGCCCGCCTTAAGAAATTACTTTTGCCCACCTCAAAGTAGAAGGCACTGTAAGAACTAACCTGAGAAGTGTGTTGCAGCCCCTTGGCAAGTCCCATTGGCATTAACTATCAGAAAATGCGAGGGAAAGTCAACAGTAATTCAAGATTGTGGAACAAGGACTGTGACTTTGAGAGCATTTTCCGTGTTAAGGTTCTATCTTCCATGTGTTTACACAGATTCTCTGGGGTGTGGTATAAATCTGCGTGTGTTTTTTAAATGGCAGTTTCACTAGTGGCACCATATAGACAACATACCCTCTTCACCCTACTTCAAAAGGGCAATAAAATGTTGCCCTTCCGAAAATGACTACAGTGCATTGTGTATGCTTTAGTCGAATATGATCTGTTTTTGATATTAGAAAGATCTTAAGGAAAAGTGGGAATTGAGCACAGGTCTAAAAAATATTCAGGTAGAATATCCGAGGTCATGCTTACAGTAAGGCAGTGTTACCGCAGGCAAAAAATAGTGAAGAATGTTTTACTTTCAGAAGTAAGTTGCCATTACCCCCATTTTGTTATATTTAGTCACACAGCCCAATTGAATAAATTTAAAATCAAATTAATATTTGAATTAATATGCTTGTGATTTTGGTCACCAGAGAATAGAGTGGAATGCCACTGAAACCTTGAAGTCTGTGTGTAGCTGGATGCATGACAGATACATAGATATATATTTAAATGAGTGTACATGTATAATTCTATACATTTATATAGAATAATCACAGAAAGATATAAACATAATAAGTAAGAGAAATGGACAAGGAAAAGAAAATCTCTGAACTATCTCCTACTATTTGTTATCATCTCTGACCAGGTGCCTGAGTTGGTTACTCTTCATAGAGAAAACAATTCTTTCTGTTTTTAAGAATGATAAACTAATGAAGCGCCATGCCCCCCATCAATATCAATTTATTCACATCTCGAAGCAATATTTGAAATTATTAACTCCATTGCTATTTGTTTTGAAATGAGAAATTGACCGAAATGGATTTGATAATCCTTACTTGCTAAAACAGATGTTGAGAAAAGATTTCCCCACTACCTGGATGTTATATAGCTTCAAATTTAATATTAATGACTTTCTTTGACAGCCTTCTAGACATAAGAAGGAAATCCTTGCTTTTTAATATAGGAAGTTCTTTGCTCAGTATGTGTGTACTTCCCTGTGCCTGAATATAATAAACTCCATAAGAGTAATAAGAGCAAAGACGCCACTTATCGCTTGTATTTATGTACTCAAATAACTTTGATCTATATAAACGTTAAATTCTCTTCTGATTATATAATTCACTTAAGGCCATATACAAATACTTGAAATATAGTATATGTAGTATGCACAGTGAATATGGTTTATATGGTTGTTAGCAGTCTCATAAATATTTCTGATTAACTCTAGGGCTACCACTTCTATAATGAAAGTATAATTTAAACTGAGACTTGCAAGACTAGTCAGCAGTTCACGAGGTAGGGTGTTTGGGAGGATAGATCAGAGAGAAAACAGATCTCATGGAAGGGCGTAGAGACATGGAAAATATGTGATATGTTTCATAATGGGTGTAAGAGTGGCTGCAGCTCATGGTTCATAAAACAGAAGGAAAAAAGACATCGAGGTGTGGTAGAATTGAAAGAAAAAGACATGAGTCTATATTTAGTCCCAACATTAAGCCACCTGTGTACAATTTCAAGAAGTTTATGCTTCATGCGTCCAGTAAACAAGTACCTTTGGAATTGCTTAAAGGGGGTAGAACTGGGTGCTGTCGGGATCACTTAAATGATTTTAAGGGGGAGGTGGTATCATGGCACGTTCACACTGTACTGCAGGCGACCTCTGAAAGCAGTACTGGACCTGTAGAGAAGACCCGAAGCCTCTCCCCAGCACTGAGGCGGAGAGCCACGAAGCTAGCATACGTCTGATGGGGTGAAAAATGGATCCTAAACAGCTAAAAGGAAATAAACTATCGATTTCTCTTTTTAATTGTTAACTAAATTTACACTGGATTTTACTATTTTATAATGTGTTCTTCTACATTATAAAAGGGAACAATGTAGACTGTCTTTGTACTTTAAACTCTAATGTGTTTTAAGGAGTTACAAGGTAAAAATAATGCCTCAGAAAAATGTTTCCTAATATTCAGTGAAACTTGCTGTTTCAAGAAATCAATAGTAACAGCAGTTTCTATAGTAACCTTTCCAAAGAGAAATAGTGAAATCGCAATAAAAAAGAAACACACATGCAAACACACACAGATTACATCTGAAGAACAAGTCATCTTGTCGATTCAGAAGAGCTAATAAAATGAAGAATCAATTTTCTATAAAGCAAAGTCTATTTTGAGCAGAGTTGCTCATTGGGAGTGGTAAGTTGGGATAAATTATAGAGTTTAAATACTTTTCGAATATATCTTAGTTGGTTAAGAATACCATTCATATATTTTATTTTTATTTTCTCATGTATTGTATGTATACATCACTTCATTTTTTGGTGTTTCCCATAATTGTGGGTTCATTTATCCTTTCTAAGTTGTTGAATATGATGAAGAGAAAAATATACCATAAACCACATTATAGTTTTACAATGTTAGGTAAAGGAGGCAAGAAAATTGCTAAAGAGTAGAAAGATGATAATTTCCAGTTGCTTGGAAAATGTAGTAATCTTTATCTAGATCTATACCAATTGTCAGTCTTCTTTTGGAAGACTCGGTATATCAGAACTTACATGTGAATATTCTATAAATTCTAAAGGTGACAAACAAGCACTATATATATGTCTATATACATATGTGTATATACATATGTGTATGTATATATATATATATGTGAAAAAACATTTTATTTTACATTATATAAAAGTTAGGAAAGAAAGCTGTTCTTTGCATTTAGAAACAATATTTCTGGAAGGTCAAAAATGACATTATTATTTTTAACAACACATGTAAGTGAACAAAAAATAGGAAGGTGATTTAGGGTCAAAATATGGTTTTTATATTATTTCTACTATAAATTATAATGTTCAAAATTCAAAACCAATCTTTTGATTTTACTTGCAGCTAAATTTTTAATGCATTACATTGATGAACTTCTGGTTGTGCGTTAGATATATAAAGATTATTAAAGCAAGTATAATTTGATTCTTTCAAAAAAGATGGACTCTGTTCTATTTCTCCAATATATTATGTTTCTCAACTCCATCCAGAGGCTAGGAGTCTGGATGACCCTTGAATTAGACTCCATCAACTTTGGCTTGCATATACATTGAGATAATTTAAATGATTGTGGTTTCCAGTTCTTAGTTGCAAACTTCCCATAAGGTTTATAATATATGCTGCCAAGTTGCTTTTAAATTGTGCAAATGCCTCTCTAATGAAACAACACCACAAATAGGCAAGAAGAGTGAAAAGGCAGAAAAGGCAGATTTGATCAGGAATTTTGGCATTTTCATCTGCCAGCTATGCAACAATGGTTGTTACCTATTCCAAAGTGTTTTTCAAAATCTATGAAATATATTGGGTCCTAAGAAAATAAAAGAGCTAACACATGTAAATTGAACACATTTAATTCAATTCATCATTCACTCATTAACTATTCACTTTAAGGAAGATACTGTGTTGAATGGAAAGGATTCAATGATAAAAATCCCATGAGCAAAGAACTTAAAATCTAGTAGGGAAAATAAGACCAGTACATAGGTATCTCAAGTATAATAGAATAAATTACCTAAGAGAAAATAGTCACAGTATCATGTGGCAATAATGGAGTTAGTCATTGTTTTGCTGTTTTTGTTGTTGTTATTTTTTAAGGCATGTGTAATCTTAATTTTTACCTCTAGACACAGAGATACGTTGCTAAGTGGTCAATAAATGAGTAGGATTTTGAAGGACCTTCCAAACTGAATGATAATGTGCATGGCTTGGAACAACAAATGGGAATTCAAAGTTTGAATGACTACTATGGAGATAAGTGATAGCTTGGAGGTTGGTAATCATCTCCCATTAATTACACTACAAAAGCTACATTACAGAACATTTGCAGTTAAGAATCACATGTTTCACCTCAGGACAGGCTAGCCTAGGTTTCTGATTACTTGACACTCTGATTATGTCAGTTTTCTTTTCACCTTGATAGGAGATTTATAGAAGCTTCTATTTTCCTTATGTCACCTCATGTCCTAAGCTTTGAAAGGCATCTAGCTAATTCATTTTAATATGTTTTCTTATTTTTACATTTTAATATTTTTTCTAATTTTCTTGTTTTTATGATTTATTTATTTATTCCTGGGGGGTGGGCAGAAGGAGAGGTAGAGAGAATCTTCTTCTATTTTTTTTTATTATGTTCAGTTAGCCAGCATATAAGTACATCATTAATTTTCAATGTAGTGTTCAACGATTTGTTAGTTGTGTATAACACCCACTGCTCATCACAATATGTGCCCTCCTTTGTACCCATCACCCGGTTACCCCATCTGTTCATAGAAGCAAAGTCCACAATAGCCAAACTGTGGAGGAGCCGAGATGCCCTTCAACAGATGGGTGGATAAGGAAGATGTAGTTCATATATACAAAGGAATAGTACTCAGCCATTAGAAAGGATGAATACCCACTGTGTGCACCGACGTGGATGGAACTGGAGGGGTTATGCTGGACAGAGAGAATCTTGAGCAGACTCCCTGCTGAGTGTGGAACTCTACTTGGGGCTCCATCTCACAACCCTGAGATCATGACCTGAGTGGAAATCAAGAGTCCAATGCTTAACTGACTGGACCACCTGGGTGCCCTTACGTACTGGGTTTTTGACAGAATAGGTCTTCTAATGATTTTGTGAGGGTATTTTATTTTGGTACTCAATTATAAAATAACTGTACAGGAATAGAAACTGGACAGAATAATCATATTTTGCTTGATATTCTTCATTGTAAATGCAATTACATCCTTTGATGGTGCATTTCTTTGAAATCTATAAAAAATTATTTCACCCGTCATAATGCCCATTGATAGTTCCTCTTCTTAAATTCCTTCAGTTCTGATTAGAACTTAAAAGTTCTATGGTAGGGGCACCTGGGTAGTTCAGTTGGTTAAGGGTCTGACTCTTGATTTTGGCTCAGATCATGATCTCATGGTTGTGGGATCCAGCCCCACATCCAGCTCTGTGCTCAGCGGGGAGTCTGCTTGAGATTCTTTCTCTGCCCTCCTCCCACTTGTATGTGTGCTCTTCCTTTCTCTAAAATAAATAAATAAATCTTTTTAAAAAAAGTTCGCATGGTACTGAGAAAAAACTATAGATTTTTTTTCCCTAAACTCAAAATTTTTTTCCCATTAAATTACACAGGATGGATTCTCAGTGGTATCTTCCCACATTCTGTTTCTAATATTCTTTCCACGTCTTCAGTTACGTGCAGATTCTTCATCTTTATCCCCTTCCTTTTTATAACCTCTGATACATATTTTAGTATCTTAGATTGCCAGAGGAATAAAAATTGCACTCACTGAAAAAGAAGTCGTGACCAGTATGAACACGATGCAGTTCATAAGGTATGATCTCAGAGGAATGGAGAAGGAAAATTTACCAGAGCCTACTGCCTACTGCTGACTCATGGATGGCTGGGACTTCCTATCGAAGCATTCATATGGCTTAAGGGTTTATTTCTAAATTTTAAAAGTAATGTGTGAGTTAGTTAATAATATTGCACTATAATCATGTAATGTGATAAATACTGCTACATTGGCTATTTTATTACAACATATAAATGTATAAAAGTAACATGCTGTACACCTTACACTTACATGTCAAATTTATTTGATAAAAAATATGTGATTTATCTAACATCTAATTAAACCAACTTATTTTCATGAGCAATACCTTGTTTTAGTCAAGTCACAGTAAAATTATTACTAAAAACATGTGAAATATATTTACATTGGATTTTGTTAGTGTGTTAACATATTAATGTCATAGTAACATTGACCATATAATTAATAATCAAAATTGTACACTTTTGAGAAAGAGTGTGCTTCAAAATTTAAATTATACAATTTTTGAAACATGTATTTATTGACTAGCAAATTGATTCAGTCATGTTGGTTGCCCTATGAAAGAGTTTTATTCAAAATATTTTACAAAATAAATATCTTCGTGAAAACCAAAATAACATGCATCTGGAAGAAAATATTCACAATGCATGTATCATAAAAGGATTTATATCTAGACAATAAGCTAATATTAATTAATAAGTAAAATAACTCATACGCTTGAACAGGCCTTACAAGTGATGATACATGAATGAATAATGAATTACAAAAATTTCATTAAAATCATCACTCATTAGATAAATACAAATTGACACTATAATGAGATAACAGCATGCAACCACAACAACTACAATGCCTGAAATTAAGAACATAACAGCAACAACAAAATCCTGAAAATTCCAAATGTTGGCAAGGATGTATAGCAACTGAAACTCTTACACATACTCTGAAGGGAACATGACTGAAGTGTAAAATGGTACAACCACTTTAGGTAAATTTTTACATATTAACAAATTTTGAAGTAGGTTAATGTCTTACAACTACCTATGATTTAGCAATTCCACTTCTAGGAATATATCCAAGATAAATAGATGCATACATCAAGAAAGAAATGGCAGCTTATGGAAGCTTATAAACTGGAAGTAATCAAGTCTATCAACAAGAACATGGATTTAAAAATTATAGTATGTTCATACCATAGTAGTATTCATAGACTACTAATAAGCAATCTATCTATCCATCTATTATCTATCTATCATCTAACTATCTACCTGTCTCTAACATCTTCTATTTATCTATTATCTATCTATCTATCATCTATCTGTCATCTATCTATCTATCTATTATCTACCTACCATGTATCTCAACATGAATGAATAGATACCAAATTCTTAAATCTACCATATTGGGGGAAAGAAGCCAGACACCACAATGAAACACAGTATATGATTCTCTTAAATGAAAGTCAAGAATAGGCTAAACAATGTCCAGTGATAGAAACCAGAAAATTGATTGCCTTGAGATGGGAAGGATTTTGAACGAAAAGAGGTATAACAGAACTGTCTAGGATTTTAGAAATAGTCTCTATCTTAACCTCAGTGGTAATTACATGATGCATATATTTGTCAAATTAATCAAAGAATATGCTAAAATTCTTCATATGTATAAAAATTATATGTACATCTATGTATATGTGTATAACATGCACACATATATATCATACATCACTGAAGTATTAATAATTTATATACATAATTTACATTAAAGAAACGTTTTTATATTACTTATATGATCATTCAAAAATAAATTGAAAAGAATAATTATTCATGTATCTTAATCAGTTTCTTGTTTGCATCTATCTCTGAAACTTTGCTACTGACATTTTACTAAAATATATTTTTATATGTTGTCTTATTAGTTTTTATTTTTTCTTCCAAATATTCTGTGATTCGTTTTACAGTTGCATCTTTATGTATAAATTTGAAATTGTCATTATTCATTGACATTTCCCTATATACCATAATTATTTTTATTGGGAAAATAGTCTCAGGAGGTGCTAAGCAATCAGTACATTAAGAAAAAATCTTTTAAATGGAGGCAGTTTTCAATTCTAATGTTTTGTATCAAATAGTGTAAATATTTTAGTAAGTGATATAATAACTTCCACACTTAACAGTATTTTTGAGTCCTTGCAGATTACTTTTCTTCGAGGCATTGACTCAGATCCTCTGAGAAGCAGACACCAAAGGGGATTAGGCTTGTGAAAGATTTACCAAAGGAAACACTGGTGAAGATGAAGGAGAGGCAGCTGGAGATGAGGTGAGCCACATATTATGCTGCAGATAAAGGGGAGAGAGAAAGAAGAGTTGGATAGGCAGTTTCAGACCACAGTGCAGTTTTAAGAAGGTTCCAGTTGGAGGGGCGCCTGGGTGGCTCAGTCGTTAAGTGTCTGCCTTTGGCTCAGGGCCTGATCCCAGAGTCCTTGGATCAAAGCCCGCATTGGGCTCCTCTGCTGGGAGCCTGCTTCTTCCTCTCCCACTCCCCCTGCTTGTGTTCCCTCTCTCGCTATCTCTCTCTCTCTGTCAAATGAATAAATAAAATCTTTAAAAAATAATAAATAAATAAATAAAATAAATAAACCCTTCACTCCTAAGAGAACTCTCTGGGTTTTAATAAAAAGTAAAAAACAAAAAATTTAAAAAAAAAGAAGAAGAAGAAGGTTCCAGTTGGACTGTCGATATGTTCTTAAACCAAAGTTTCCCTTAAGAGAAATTCAAGCCTTGTCCATACTCAGTATCCCTGCCATGCTCAGTCTGGTTATTCCTCTTTCTCTAAAAGTACATTCACACAAGTAAATGGCCTTAAGTCCTTTTTGGAAAGGACTGAGAGAATCATCTCAGTATATACTTTCCATCTTTCCTTCTATGAACCCAGTTAGGTCTTCAGTCAATGGATTCTACATCTGAAAATTGCCTCACATCTGGTACATGAGTGAGAGTTGGTGATTTTTATTCTGACTCTTTGTGCTCTGCAACCTCCCACCCTTGTCTCCAGCCTTCAGCTTTCTGCTTCCCTATTTTGCCTTTCTTGGGTTATAAATGCTAGCTAATCAGCATCTTTATTGGCTATCCGTCTATTTTTCCTCTAGAGACAACATCCTCTGATGTCCTTGTTGGGATGGTAAATCCATGTTCTAAAAAAGTGCCTCCAAGTCAATCCAGGCTTATTTTCTGGCCCTCTTCATTGAGGATGCTCAAAATACAGAAACCTGGCACATGTTAATTAATTATTAGTTGCTTTCGTTTTTCACCAGGCCCATCACATCCCCAGCCAAGTTATGCTTTTATTTAAACATAGTTACTGTTCTGAAATCCAAGATCTTGAGGGTGGCACTCATCGCTTTGCAAAGGCAAGGACTCTGCAGCATCCTCCATCAGAGCAAAAGGGCTAACCTGTACTAGGGCAAGATAGACGGCCATGAATGTGAAAAACTCAGATGGATGACATCTCAGGGTCATCCATCCAGAATTCCTCATCATATGTGTTAAAAGTTGTAAATTTTTCTTAATGTGGGTCCTCTAGAAGGAAAGACCCATAACAATGCTTTAAGAGACCAATGAGAAATCTTTGGAATTCTATGATTCTACTGTATTTTCAGTTCACTGATTAGCTATTATCTATTCTTCTACTTTAGGAGATAATGACCTCCTCATAAACTACCAAAGAAACCCTCTTGGCTCACAGTTAGCTGCTTGTTACTGTCTCTCATTATTCCTATACAAGGGATCAACACAATTTAACAGAACCAGCCAACTCACTTATTTTTGCAGGCACTCTTCCTCAGCATTTTTTAATGTCCTAACTCATCATTCCTGAAGTGTCAATTTTATAAATCATTTAGAAGGGAAAAAAAATATCAAGGACATTGTCTCTGTTTATTATTATTTTAAATGGTTTACCATTTTATTTATTTTATTTTTTCAAGTTTTATTTATTTATTTATTTGAGAGAGAGTGAGAGCAAGAGAGAGAAAGAGAGTAAGAAAACACAAGCAGGAGGGAACAGCAGAGGGAGAAGTAGAAGCAGACTTCCCGCTGATCAGGGAGCCCAATGCTGGGCTTGATCCCAGGACCCCGGGATCATGACCTGAGCCAAAGGCAGAGGCTTGACTGACTGAGCCACCCAGGTGCCCCAGAACAATTTGCCATTTAAGATGCTACACTAAATATAGTACAAATTATAAAATTATCCAATTCAAAATAGAAGCTGTATCAAAATTTTCTTCTAACAATTTGAAAAATCTCAAGGCAAAATTATAAAATTTAAAAATTAAATTTCATGTTCTCACAATTTATCTTTCTCTATTCTGGCCTTAATTTTTAAGGAAAAATTTCAATGTCTTCCTGTTTGCAAACTTTCATTTCATAAATGTAATTCACTAAAAGCTTGCAAGGAAAAATATTTGCGGGGGTGCAGTATTTGAATATTCTGATGAAAGATTTCCAATAATTCTTGAACCAAAATTCTGAATATTATTTATCTTAAAATTTCATTATCATGGTATATCACTTAGTTAATTTTACAAAGCAGTTTTCAATGGCTCCAACTTTTCTGAAATTCAGTAAGTTCTGGAAGCCAAAACAGAAAGCACATTCTAATATGCTAATGCATCTTTTGCATTCGACATCAGCTTTGTCACAAAATTTTGTAATTTAGTGACAATACATGTGAGTTTGCGAATTTGATGATTACAGCATCTATTTTTTTTAATTAAGTTGGCTCTGCCCCTAAGGCGGGGCTTGAACTCCTGAACCTAAAATCAAGAGTCTCATGCTCCCCCAACAGGGCCAGCCAGGCACCCCTAACGCATCTATTTTCTTATTATTCTCATACAATTTTCATAACATGGCCCAAATACATTCCTGATCCTTAAGTTTCTTATGAAGGAGCTTGTGTTAACCAAGATGCTGTGTTCTCTCAAAATTTGTATTTATCACATTCATACCATCTACAATAACAAAATAATGTTATTTTAGATATTGGACATTTTAAGTGAATTTACAATTGCATTTACATCATCAGTGTCAGATGTTCATTAATGATCTTTCAAAGTTTTGTTTTGATTTTTCAAATTTGAGGTAAAATTCAAACTAGATCTTTGCCCAGGTGTCTTCCTTTTCTAGAATTGATGTACACATATATTAGACTGTTTTCTGTTGTCCCTAATTTCTTAGATTTGTTTTCACTCTTTTTTCCTTTTAGCTATTTTAACTCATATCCATACTTAATTAATATGCTGGAATTTATTGGTATTCTTTAATGAACTCTTATTTTTGTATTCTCTTGTAGAAAACAGGCCAATATACACATTAAAATAATTACAAATCTCCATGTTCCTTGTTTGTAAAAATCCAGACAACCGTGTGTATATTTTTTTTCACTTTCATACCCACATCTTTTTTGCCTAAGGATATAAGAAAAAATTTTCTCATCAATCAATACACTAATCTCAGTAAACAGAATTTGTGCTGTACTGAGTAAAGAATCCTAAGTGTACTATGATAACTTGTCAAAGGAAGAGATGATAGTGAATAAATGTTGTAGCAATCTACAGCAGAGACTCTACACTCTGTAAAGAAACCCATACCATTACTTTTAGCTTGATTTCATCGGGACTTATGGCTCAGAGCCTTTTTAACCACAATGAGCCCTTCCCTTCAATAACCACATTCTGGAAGATAGACCAGTGTGGGCTGGTCTAGGAAGAGTAAGTTCACCGTTTTCACTATTACAGGGCCCAGAGGTAGGGTTTCTGGACTTAGAACCTTCAAAAGACAGTAAGTAGAGAATTAAGAAAAACATCAAGTTAAAGTGCATATAGTACCAAGATCTATTTAAATTGTTCCTTTTTGTAAGTAAATTAATATTTATATGAATATTGTTCTGAATATCACAATTATAAGCATTTTTAACTATGATAACTTTATTTTTGTCAAGACAACTCCTATTTGGAAAGAAATCAGTCAAGACCAAAAAGAGAGTACCCCTTTCTTCCACTGTCAAGGTAGCATTTGCATATGGGCACCTGTGTGGCTTCGTCCGTTAAGCAACCAGCTCTTGATTTCGGCTCAGGTCATGATCTCAGGCTCTGCACCCAGCACAGGGTCTGTTTGTCTCTCCCCTTCCCTCTCTGCCTCCCCCTCAAATAAATTAATAAATTATGTGTATATATATAAATGTGTGTGTGTGTGTGTGTGTGTGTGTGGTATTTACATAAACCTCTCCTTACCTCAGCTACGAAAAAACACCAGCAGGAGGAATTCAGTTCCTGCATTAAAACACCCCAAGGACTGAGGAATCATGGAATGTGATTTACTCTACAATGAAGTGACTGTGTTGTCTTTACGCATCAAAAAGAAAGGCGGCTTACGATCAAAAATGAATATTAAAAAATAAAGCTATGTTTCTTTGTACAATTTTTGTAACTGTGAAAATCTATTCTCATCATAAGAGATCAACTCCTCTTAAATCTGAAGTATTATAGATTGCAAAATAATCCGTCAGTTTAATCACTACTACAGATTAAGTGTAACATTGCCCATAATTGACATCTCAGTGTGAAAAGGAGAGGCTTAGAAGTGAGGAAACACTGCATTGCTCTGAAGATCTAAAATATACCATTAGTCCCAGAAGAGGAAATTTATCTTAAAAAAAAATAAAACTATAATTATCATTATCATCTAAGTGAGGGGTAGTCATAGCAATATCCTCATTAAGCCTAACATTTTATAGTAAATACATTTAGCACATTTCCTATGTGTCAATTGCTTTATCTCAGAAGCAATCTGAGACTAGTTAATTTTAAAACCGCATTAAAGAGCAGTAGAAGTTTTCCCCTTTATTTCCCGCATTACTCTAAGCACTGCTGAATTGGACTCAGTAACCCATCAATTCACCGATTCATTTTTTCATTAACTGAACATGATCATGTGCTTAATGATTTGTATATGCTGTTGTTTCATTAATTCTTTCATTTATCTTAGTTCATAGATGAGGGAATGCAACTTAGCAGATTTAAGGATTTTATCCAAGGATCAGCAGATAGTGAATAACCTTTATCTATTATACTCAAAATCTATACTGATTGTATTATACCGCCATCTTTTGCTTTCATGTCTCTTTCTTTCTTAAGGTCAAAGTTCAGATTGTCAACAGGCAGCAAATCTCTACGCTGAAATAGCCATGCTCACCTACTTTACGGCACCAGTGATTTTTGCTGTATACAGAAGTTTATAATACATTTGTATATTGGAGACCATGTATAATGACATGCATACAGAATGAAAATAAAATTCTGTGCCAGAGAATTGAAATGACACATAAATGTTTAGCTTCTAAAAATTCGCTGATTGAAGTAATTATACTAAGCTACACTTTTTAATTTCACACAAATGTAAAGTGGAAGAAAAGATGAAATAGTCAAAGTATTTGAATTAAACCCAAAATGAATTGACATTTCTAATTTAGTTTAAATGTAATTGATCAATTTGGTATCTCTCTACTAACACCAGAGTATTTAGAAGTCGGAGAAATCAACATTACCAATTTTCTTTCCTGGAGCAATTTGTAATATACTTACACATGACTTTTTCCTTCCTGGCCCCCCTCCTCAATAGCAAAATTCCTTACAGTGCACTTAGTTAAGCTTACCAGGCCCATCATGCCGCCATATGCACTTACTCACTTATGCAGTTACATGATTACCTACGCCTTCCCAATGAAACTATGAATCATTCTGTGTCAATAGATTTATCTCAGTTGCTTAGTATTGTTTCACTGAAAACTTCCACCTGCAATTTCCTTGACCATTTTGTTTTACACACTCCTTTGTTTAAATTACATCTATTAACCCCAAATAGATTTCCTTTTTAAAAAACTGCTCAAACTCCCAGAATTGCTTTTTAATTGTTGCATGCCTTGCTCTTGCTACTAATTACTCCACATATTTCAATCCTCTAATTATCTTTAAATCCAGGTGTTCTTGAACTAAGGTCGATTTTTTGGTTTAAGGGGACTGTGAAATCCATGAATTCCCTTACATGGTAATTTTTTAATGCATGTGTGGCATAAGTTTTACCAGTCCTGATTATGCCACAGAATGCCAGGGATCATCACCACACCGGGTACCACCATTCATGAGCCTTTCATTGCTATCAAAATGCGTGTCATCCAGTTCCCAAATCTTATACTGAAGGCCTGCTTTACAGCGCCTCTCTTTACACAAATTTTCTTAGCTTGGTTCTGGCAGCTAACAGATTCAAAGCAGAGATCTAAGCTGTGTTATTACATTAAGACCAACTGCAGCAAGCAAGTTTGAGGAACAAGGGGAGTGTAACCTCCATCATTTTATGTGAGTTTCATATCAACATAACTGTCTATTCTTACACATCAGCCTTTTCATTTCCTGACCTTTTTGCATCAGTAGACTTCTCTCCACTGTGGTGCAGTGATCTCTTTCCATGTCTTTACCCTAGATTCCAGGATTGTTTAAGTGGAACCCAGAACATATGCCAGACTTAAAAAGCTACTTTAAAACAAAAATTATAAGAAACTCCTTAGATCTTTTCTGTTCAATACAATAGCTACTAACCACGTATAGCTCTTCGAATTTTAATTAAAATTAAATAAAATTTAAAGTCAGTCCCTCTTCCTTAGTCACTGTAGTTATATTTTAAGTTCCTAGTAGCTAAATATGGTTATTTCCATCATTGCGTAACATTCTATTGGATAGCATTACTCTGTCTAGATTATGCAGCTATTTTAAATCCTAAAATTATAACCTTGAATGTTTTATTTCCTGTCTACATTTTTTCATCCTCTGATTTTCAATTGTCTTAATTATATCTTATATTTTATCATGAATTCAGATTCTGAACTCGCGCTAATACTTTTAATCTTCTCTTCTTCAACTGATTCACATACTTCCCAACCCAGACTTGAGTTTGTGATCAGTAACTGTACCTTCAGTTGGTGTTGTTTATTGTCACTTATCTAATAACTTTCAATACCGAATTAATTTTTTAATTAATTCAACTCTTTCACCAATGTTTATCAGTGGCCTACTCTGGATTTAACAATAAACTCGTCAAGAATACAGTAGCAACAAGACAGACGAGATCCTCATTCTCATAGAATTTACTAATCAGTAGAAATAGTAAATATAGAAATAAATGACTAAGTGAAATATGTCAGACGATAGCACCACATTACGATACCTGCAATAAAAAGACATAGTTGAATTGACTGCTTTGGAAGAAAGCTATGCTAATCAGTCACCATCTCCTTCAGCATAACAGACAGATGAGCTTAATGCCGTGTTAAGAAGAAATGGAGAGTTCAGTGGTTACAGGACTTTGATAGCTGACGAGTCAACCTCATCTACAGAAGCCTGGCTCCTCAGATGAGATGGTTGTGGATCGGTTGCCACTCAGAGGTGAGATTATTAGCTATAATCCATTCTTGATTGGCTGGCTTTCGGAAGCAAGGGGCTCACACTGATTCGTTAGCTTACCCAGGAACGATGACTGAGAGGAGTTGTCACTGAATGATTAAACAGATTCTGATGGCCACTTGTCATAATGGATACAATCAGTCTTTCCCTAAAGTTGTGGGAATTTTTACATTCTCAGACAAAGGAAACAACAGAGTGATAATGATTGTTGGGAGACAATTCTCTGTAGGTTTCTTACATTTCTGCACATCTGAGCACAGACATGGAAAGCTTTTGTTTCACACTATCTTTTCAAAATTGCATAGCAAGCCGACATGGGAAGCAGAAAGAATGTCTTTCTTCAGGGCAGACAGCAGATTTGTCTGCTGCCTAAAATGATAAAGGTAATAACTCCCTCTAGGCCAAGGTTTGGGCAGATTTGAATGTAACCCCTTCAAAATATTGGGGTTTCTTATGATTGGATTTCTTCGGCTATTATGCAAACTCACTGCTTATGCAGAATCCACCTGGGCCACCTCACATGCTCCCATGGGACATGAGGGGCAGGGGAAATAAATGGAAACATGACGTTTATGCTGCTTGATGTACAATAATAAAGTCCTTAGTTTCTCACCCAGGGGTTCCGTGTCTTCTGCTAACAACCAGGAAACCGTATGTAGGCTTATTTATTAGCTTACTAGTACGACAAAACCTCAGATCATTCCTAATTTTTGATAAGACTAAGTGGTCCAGGAGAGAAGAACGCACCCTAGCTGTAGCTTATAGATGAATGTGAAATTGAAACTGTTACTTGATGGCACCTGGGTGGCTCAGCAGGTTAAGCATCTGCCGTCCACTCAGGTCATGATTCCAGGATCCTGGGATCGAGTCCTGTGTCAGGCTCCCTGCTCAACAGGGAGCCTGCTTCTCCCTCTCCCTCTGCCCCTCCCCCTGTCTCGTGCATTCGCTCTCTCTCAAATAAATAAAATCTTTTTAAAATTTTAAAATAAATAAAATATTCCATACAAATATAATATCTGGCAGTAAGCATTCAAAATGTTAGCCCTTGACTAATATTATTCAAAAATAAAAACTAATCATCAGATGTCTGGTAATAAGATTGTGTCTGCTTGGTACTTCAGCACGGGAAATATGTTTTTAGTTTGAGGAAGGCTGACAATGTCCAAATCAAAGTATAACTGTTTTTTGAGGAGATGAAGTATCACATTTTTGTGGTATGAGTAAGGGGGTGTGTAAGTGTGAAAGAAAGACAAAGTGGAAGAGACGGAGAAGAAACAGAGAGAGAGAGAAAGAGAGAGAGAGAAGGAGGAGGAGGAACAGAAACCAAAGTTAGCACTTAGAGAATTTAGGTTCACTGTTAGACTCAGAAAGACTGCCTGAGTGCAGTGTCTGACATCTCCTGGACATGAAATCTTTGAGAAGACACCAAACCTTTTAACTTTCCATTTTCTCTTCTAGGGATATCCTGTTGTGCAGTTGCCTGGTGAGCCTCAGATGAAATAGTTATGAGAAAGTTCTTTGTAAGGGATAACATAGTATACATTTTAAACATTTTACAATCATTCAGTTAAAGGGCATAGCATAAAAAGGTTTTCTGGTGTTTCGATGTGTGTGTGTGAGAGAGAAAAGGGAGAGAGACAGAGACAGAGATAGAGAGAGAGAACAAATATCTAAGAGGCTGCCCAGGGGAAGGTTCACCTTCAACAGAGTTTTATTAAGATTATTCTTAGAAAGATACAAATTGTTTAGAATCCTACCTTGGGATATACATTTACAAATATCTATCTTTTTTCCCCCAATATATTCTGAGAGCATCAAAAATATTAGAGAATGTGCAAAAAAAGTAAGTATACTGTGGTCATCTCATTGCATCGTCTTCTTAAGAGAGAAAGGAGAATGTATTTCCAGTGCAAGAAGTTTTTATGATCCCAACTTCTTAATAGATACTTACATTGTCATGAATATTTTACAATGTCAGCGTCTCAATGTCATCTATATTACTATTTCTTTGACATAGCATATGCCATACCCCTGCTACTTGGAGCTTCTTTTTAAAATGTCTAATGAAATATTCATTCAGTTTCACATTTTAGAAAAGATCACAGTAGGTAACCTTAACATAAAATACATTGAGTTTTATAAAGTTTCTGTTGTACTTTGAGAATCCCCAATTAATTATGAGATAGGTCTAAGTTGGGCCAGAGATCTGGGCAGCAAATGTAATATCCTTCAGGCACCCCACACTCACTCAAGCACATTAAAAGACTTCTAATAGAATAAGACCATTTATTGGTACATTGCTACATCTTGAAGCCAGGATGGTGTAGTAAAAAATATATAGATTTAACATTAGATCATATTAGACCTGTTATCACATCTTGTCTCAACTTTTATAAACAGAGTGGGCTTGAGAGATTAGTTCCACTGCTCAGAAACATGAAGTTTTTCACTGCGAGATGGGAATATAAACACTCTCATTTCAAAGTTTTTGTGCAAATGTATTCATTCTTTTAAATAGCAAATATTGATTCAGTATCTACTGTTTACCATCCACAAACGGCACGAAGGCCTGTCTTCACCATGCTTATATTCCAGTGGGGGAAATAGAAAATAAACCTATACATGAATTATATGCTAGTTGCTACTGGTAAGAGCTATGGATAAGAATGATCAGGGTAACAGGATACAGAGTGACAGGAGATGCTAATTCCGATCGAGTAGTGAGTAAATAACTCTCAATGGAGCAATGTGAATAAACTGTCTAGTAGCTATTAGCTTTATCATCATTGTAAGGGATAACATACTGTACATTTTAGAGTGTACAATTAGAAAAAAACTCAGAGAAGCCAAATATTTTTAAATATGAGACTAGCTGAAAATGATTGACTCAAATTACCTCTCTTTCTTCTCACCTAACTTATTCATGTTTAATGTCTCTTGACTTATTGTTAACCTATTGTTAAGAAACATTAAACATTAAATAAGAAACGTTAAACAATAATAATGGTTAACAGAGGCAAGATTTTGTTCCATACTTGTTACACCATTGCCAAACACCATAACTTTTAATAGATTATCTATAATATTTTTTGTTTTGACAATTATATTTAACTTAGGGAACCAAGAATTCTATAATAAAATAATAATAAATTTAAATAAAAATAATGATTTTATTAAAATAAAATAATTAAAATTAAAATTAATTACTTAATTAAATTTAAATTATTATTTAAATAAAGAACCAAGTTAAATAAGCACCAAAATAAATTAACCAAAATGTTGTGGTATAAAAATTACACAGACACTTTCAGGAAGATTTTCCAGTTTACAATAAAGATGTAAAACACGAATAGCTAGGAAAATTGCTAAACATTGCAGAATCGTTTGAGGAAACACTTGAATTAAGAAGTGTGGAATAAATAGCATTTCTGTACTAAAATTATACTAAACTTTGGTGGGTGGTAATGCTTAAGTCTCAGCTTGTCTTGCCCAGCTACCACCATTAAAGCAAAGCCTGTGACAAGAATTTAGATACATATGGATTCTTTTGGAAATAGTCCCTGGGAACACGAGCAAAGATGAGAATTTGCTAAGAGTGCATAATCCAGTCACTTCTAAGGGAAACTGGCGCTCAGTCCCCTTGAGATTTTAAAAGAGCACATGGGATACTTTCCACACTATCCATCTGAGAGTCAAGGATTAACAGGAAAAAGTATTTGTTAGTTAGTTTTCGTCTCCCATTGGTGTAGAATCAGCCCTCTGTGCAAGGGATCTCCTACCTCTCAAAGTT
Organism: Ursus americanus; assembly: GCF_024610735.1. NCBI lineage: Eukaryota > Metazoa > Chordata > Mammalia > Carnivora > Ursidae > Ursus > Ursus americanus. The sequence goes on along the minus strand of NC_142155.1, from coordinate 15,094,035 downwards.
CTGCACGTCTGCCTGAAGAGAGCTCCTGAAGACTGTGCTGCACTGGAGCAAAAGGGACAGATGGGGCTCAAGGGCCTGGGACAGACAAGTGTAAACGGAACACATGGCTAAAGTCAGAGATGATCCGGCTCCCTGCTCCGCTGGGAGCCTGCTTCTTCCTCTCCCACTCCCCCTGCTTGTGTTCCCTCTCTCGCTGGCTGTCTCTCTCTGTCAAATAAATACATAAAATCTTAAAAAATAAATAAATAAATAAATAAATAAATAAATAAATAAATAAATAAAATCAGAGATGAGATTGAGAAAATGGGACACAATACATAATAAGCAAACCGGATTCTTCTATGATGATAAAAATGTTTAATAGCAGAATAAAAATAGTTGTGGTATTTGGAACCATCCACACCTACAAAGCAGGTTATCTTACCCCCATACCCACACATATATCATTATTTTTAAGTAGAACTTTTATTTTTCCTTATTCTCCTCAACATAATCATTTCTCTTTCTTTTCATTTTCTTGTATCTATTTCCTCTTGCTTCAATATTTGTCCCTTGGAAAGGCCTTGACAATATTCATTTATATTTTAAAATGATTTGATGTATTATTTCACATTTTAATTTAAGCTTTTCTTTATTGTCTTTTAAAGACATTTCAAAAAATAATAAAATCATAAATATGTTTGGCAGATCATTCAGATAAAGGCCCACTGAATCATACTTTAACTCTTCTCTTACGTGCTTCTATTGTGTGACTGCTTTGAGATGAGGCAGTGTAAACCTATTAACATTAAATAAAAACCCTATTTGTTCCTCTGTTCTTTCCTTTCTTTGGGTTTTACTTCCAAAATAAACTTACATTCAAATAAATCCTTACTAAGTCTCTATTTTGATTGTGGCATTGGGGAACCCACACAAAAACATACATACCACTACATAGCCAATTTAATGTAAAAAACACTATTATTCCAGAAGGAATAGTGTATGCGTACCTATGCCTCACTTCTATGTAATTTTCTACCATCGGGTTAATATAATATAAACTTTAAACTTTTTATTCATTTCAGAACTTGGTAATTGTGGCCTAAACAAACATAAGTACACTATAATACAAATTAATAAAAGTGTAAGAAAATTTTATCTCTCAAATATTGTCACTAGTTCCTATCTTAGTTTATCACATACAAAGTGACAAGATTATGATTCTAGAATCCTGATTGCAGGGGAAAAGCAGCCAATAAGATGCAAATTACTAGTCAACAAATGCATATTTTAAAAATAACTGGTACACAATCTTAAAATAATTTTATATTTCTATAGTTTAAGTACTGCTTGAGCTATAAGAAAATTAGCATGTTCTGAAACTGACAGTTCAGTCTAGTACTTAGTATGATAGTTTAATTTGACAGTATAATTCTACAAATTCTTTGCAGTGGTGAAAAGAAATCACACTTCTTCCTATTCTTACTTCACGGGTTGTTTTTGTTTTTGTTCTTCTTAGAAAATATATTACAGAAAAATCATTGTATAAGATTCATATGTTTATTTCTATTTTTCAGAGTCTCCTAATAAAGGGGAACCTCGCTGGCTCAGTCAGTAGACTGTGTGACTCTTGATCTTGGGGTTGTGAGTTCAAGCCCCACATGAGATGTGGAGATTACCTAAAAATAAAATCTTAAAAAAAACAAGTCTCCTAATATTGAATTTTTCCAAGCTTTGTTATATCATGGTAATTAAGTTACTCCAATTAAGTTACTCCAATAAGCATTTTCCTAGTCTCTTCTGTTTCCAATTTAGCTTTTATAAGTAGCCATAATATGCTAATATATTTGAATATATGATTTTTTGGTAAATACAAGTACTTCATTCTTTCATGATTGTAGCTGGTAAGAATCCACACTTTCAATTATCTTATTTTCTCTTTTTATAATAACACATTTTCTATACTTTAAATTTTAGTGCACTTTTCAGAAGAGTATTGTTATAACCAAAGCTTGACAGGAAATTCACTCCCATTCAAACCAGCAACATATTATGTTTCCTGAAAGTGCGCTATTCTGTACCCCATGAATGTGGTTCTTAGGGATTCTACATCTCAGGAAAAACTGGAGATCTTGCTTGCTCTTTTGGAATTCCCTGAAAGGCGGTAATAGTTTTTTTTTTAATATGAAATACTCATCCATCATGGATATTTACCTTCAGCATTAGTTTTTAAATCTCATTCATAATGAATATCATAATTTTACTAGTAAAACAACTATTACCGAGAGATTATTGTGATCAAAAAGAGTTCTCGCTTTTGGTGATTTTATAAAGTAGGTGGAGTAATAATGCTTATTTCACTCTATCTTATAATATATTTAATGACTTTAACTGCCTCAGAAGAGAATAAATCTCTCAGGAGATTATGAGTTTTCTTTATAGCAAGCTCTGTGCTTTATTTTTCTTACCCCCTCACACAAATACCCAGAGCCATATATAGAGCTTTGCATATAATGAGGCATTGCTCCATGTTTTTAGTTTTTAAATTAATCCATGAATATGTGGGCAAATGATCTTTGTCATGAGTAAATAAATTAGACAATTCCACTAAAAAATATTATAATAAAAATTCTAGTGATTACTTTCACATTTCTTGCAGATGTTGAAAAGATATTTACCCTTCGTAATTTGTAGTCAGTATTTAATCTACATAAAATGTATCAAATTGTGTTCATTGGGAAAATATAATTCCTCCAACCCAGAAAAACCTGTCCACAAAGGTAGTAGAGCAAGAAAACAGTTATAATTGGGTAAACAGTAAATCAGGATGTGAGGCACGTTACAGGCAATCTGCTAAGAGTAAAAACACGGAAAAAATTCTCACTCCTCGATGTCGCCAAGCAGATACAACCATTACATATGTGTTTTCAAAATGAACAATGACGAGTCCTTAAGTAGAAGGACTTGATAGCACCATTTGTCACACACAATTCATCCTAGATTCATCTGGCAATTGGGGTGACTATTTGTGTTCGCTAACTTGGCTTTATCCACAAGAGAAACAAACTTCTCATATCTTCAGAACAGGAGGTAGTTTTGCAACTTGGAGCAAGGTGTCCATCAAAATTTCTAGACTCCTTCCATAGAAACTAGGAGACAGGAATGCTATGTCACTTGAGTTTACATTTCGGAGATGGCAATTTAGCCATTGAAAAAGACATTCCTGGGTCATAAAGTTGCCAAAGAGCCTATCTAGTTTTCAAAAGGATTTATATTACTTTTTTTTTTTTTCTGAAGAAAAAGGGAAAGGAGAGATGTCAAGTTTCTTGTTTTCAACTGGGGAAATTAAATCTCTTATTTTTAAATTTTTATTTGTTGTCACAATGTCAACACATAATGAATCACACATGAGAATACAACTGGTATCATAATATGATGAAGTATAAAAGGAATAACTTGTGTTTGAAAATTATTACAAGTTTTTGAAATTTTTACTAAGAATTTTTATAAGTCACAGATTCCTTATAATGAGTAGTTTTGAGCACAAATTTAGGGCAATTATCTTCAGCTGCTATCATCTGACATCATTAAGAACCACATTCACACATCATTATTATTAATAATATTATGTTTACCAAACAGTCAACTGGCAAAGTCTAAAATCTTAATTTAAAATTAAAAATATTTTCTTTGCTTAAAGAAATCATATTTGTAGTCCTCTTTACTTATAGATTCAGAGAAAATTTTTATTTGGCATTCATATCATGGAATTTAGCCAACCAAGATATAAAATAAGTTCTTTGGTGAAAAGAATAATAATGAATATTGAATCTATCTAAATATAGATAGAGTTAAAATGTCAATAGTCTAGAAATGGGATATGATAAATGTTGAGATTGTAAAATATTACTATAGTGTATTTGTGTTTGCGTCTGTGGTGCACAGAAGATGTGAAGAATTGAAGATGTGACAATTGTCTCATCTTTATTCATAGAGTCAAAATATTATATCTAAGTTGGATAAAACAAGACATGGTGACATGTTCATATAACTCAAGTTATAAAGCTATCCTGGAAACAGTATAAAGCTTAAATTGCTATCAACACCCATTGAAAAATTCAGAAAGATAAAATGGGGTATAAGATTGGATAGAAGAGAAGGTAAGCTAGTTTTTTGTTGTGTGTGTATTGAGATAAGATATGACATTTTTGGAGTTCTTAAATCAAGAAATCGAGGATGAACACAACTCATACATTTAAAAAATAGTTAAAGTACTTATAAAACACTATCTACCATAAACTATTTTAAATGCTTTTCAAATGTAGGCCATCTCACTTATAAAAATCAAGGCAAACATTTTAAATAAAATACTAATAATTATAATTCAGTGCTACCCTATCAGACTATTACTCCACAACCATTTGCTCATTTCTAATAAAGCAAAAAGTAAATTTAAAAAAGAAATATTATATAATCTTAAGAGTTGCCAAATTAACATTGAACAAAATTCAATATCAATATACATACATAGCATACCCTTAACATGGTTGGTTTTACACAAAGGTAAAAGAAGTGTACACTTCAAAGTCCTGAACAAATTATGAATGTCCACAATTATTTAATATATATGAAGGAATAAGCCAATAAAAGATAAAATATAAATATCAAAAATAAGAAACAAAATTATTTTCAGATACTATATTTACACATCTGAACTGAAGATAATTGCCTGAAGATGTATTAGACACAATAAGAAACTTATTTTTACCTAAGGTTCAAAAATATTTCTTACATCAATTTTTACCTTTGAAAACCTTCAAGCAACTAGTGCCCTTCAATAGGTAACAAATAAAATAAATGATGGTACACTTAGATTAGGGAAAATCAGTCTCAGTAATTATTATGCTACTGTTTATATTTGGAGGAGGATTTGAATTTTAATATTATATGATTTGAGGAAAAATGTTTTATTAGCAGAATTTTTAATCTCACTTTTCCAATATAAACTTGAAAAATGTCTATCCCCCTCCCTTTTTCTTTTTTTTTTTTTTTTTACCATATTTTGTCATTTTCAGAAGTATGGTTCCTGGGGCGCCTGGGGGGCTCACTTGGTTAAGCATGTGCCTTCCGCTCAGGTCATGATGTCAGGGTCCTCAGATCAGATCAGTCCTGCATCTGGGTCCTTGCTCAGCAGGAAGCCTGCCCCTCCCTCTGCCTGCCCCTCTCCCTGCTTGTGTTTTCTTTCTTTCAGACAAATAAAATCTTTAAAAAATAAAATAAAATAAAAAATAAATAAAAAATATGGTTACTTAAAAAAAGCATTAACATATTTTCTTTCAGATCTGACCTCTTTTTTTTACAGCAGTTTAAATGTACAACTAATGTATAAATCAGATTATGATTCCCAGAATATCCAATTATTTAAAATAAAATGGAAGTCTGGATTTTAAGTGATATGTCTGATTTTTAAAGACTGTAAGCTTTGTATATTTTCAACCAGTGTGCTGGTCGGTAAACTGTTGGCTTTAGCAGTGCAATTTGTCCCCACTTGTCAAGGGGCTGTTATGGAAGCTCAGACCAGAGACTATGGCTATGTTATCGTAAATTAGAAGCAATGAGGAGAATTTTCAGTTTTAAGATGTACAAGGAAACTAGTGGATGCATTTAAGAGTGTTAAAAGATAAACCGAGATATATTGAAAATGGTTAGAGCTTATTTGAGCAAAAATCAGATTGGTAGTATCCAGTCGAGCAGATAAAAAGGAGCTCCATGGAGCTGTGCAAAACTAAAGACTTACAGGCAGAAGGGAGTAGGAACAAGGAAGTTAGATTGCCAAAAATCCAGGTTGGTTATTGCAAGTTTACTTTTCTTTAGGGGATGGCAGGAGTCTATCAGGCAGATTACTCAACTAGTGCTGATCGCACAAGTCCTGATTGACTGGGTTAAGGTTCTATTTCTGGAAGAGCCTAAACTGTAATTAAGTCAAGCCTCGGGTTGTTCATGTAAGACTTAGCATAAGCAACTCCATTTTGGTTTTTTTGTCTCATGTTTTAACAAGCGTAAGACAAAGAGGGAATTTAAGAATGTCACTCGTTTCTGCCCTAGGTAATTGGGTATGTGACAACACTACTAAGTGAAATTTAAAATACTCTCTCAGACAATTATTTTAACTTAGCATCAAGGAGAAACATGAATTAGAGGAAACAATTTGGATACTAATGGCATGTGAGTAGTCCATGGAACAGAGAGGGAAGATGAGGTCTTCAAGGAAGATGGGTCAGGGTGGTCACAGCAAGTCAGTGACTTGGGGACTGGGAAAAGAGATGTCCAAGAAGACAGTAGAAGAGAAACTGCCATCGAGATGAAAACGAGCACCAGGAGAGTTTGTCCTTAGTGAAACATGGGGTGTAGAACTTTGAAAATGCAACTAAGAGATTTGGTAAAATAAACCCTTTGTAACCTTGTAAACTAAACTGTAGCTGTTGAGAAGTGAATAGGAAACGGACAGATTCAGAATTAACTAAATGTCTCGGTTGTTTGTGTTTGATCTGGATTTAATTCGTTTTGCCTGATTCACTTGTGTAGGGCTAGGTGATGAAGCTGATGGAGGAAAGATGTTAGCCATTTGAATTAAAAGATGGCTGACAATGAAGACATCTTCAAAAAGAAGAAAGACAGTGAATCGAGTCAAAGTAAAGGTTGTTGTGTAACAGAATATGCCACCTCCACAATACGCCTCTTTGCGGTAAGGATTATTTTGAGCTGATTATTTTGAGAAACTGCAGACGCAAGACAAACTCTAAAGAGAGAAGTGGGCACCCAGCTGGCTCAGTCAGTGGAGCATGTGACTCTTGATCCCAGGACCCTGAGTTTGAGCCCCACTGCTTGTTTGGCTTACTTAAAAAAAAAAAAAAGAATAGCAGTTACCCTTTTGCAAGAGAAATTTACATTTTAAAGGAAATTTACATTTGAAAGGAGTCCTAAGTTTTTTAGTAGATAACTTTTTTACCTGAGAGATCTATCTGGAAGGTAGGGTAATTATTCATTTACCAAACATTTCCTCCTCTCACCTTCCAATAAATTATTAACACCCCCTCCCTCAACCCCCAGGGCACACATCTTTCTTTAGTCTTTGAATTTAAGATAGTATTTAAGGTAGTGGCTTGGGTCATCTCAGAGAATTTATCCAATCTTTTCTGAGTATCTTTCATGTATACATAAAGAATACTTGTATAATTAATTTGTTTTGTTTTTCTCTTGTTAACCTGACTCTTATTATAGGGGGTCTCAGCCAAGAAGTCAGAAAGGTAGGGAGAAAATAATTTTTCCTCCTCTACAAGATCAAGTTAAGGGATACCACATTCTGAGTTAAAAGTCGCTCTAAATTTACACTGTAGCTCTTAAAATGAGTTATCTATTAAATTTAAATTTAAACTCTTGATAGTCAAAACAGATTTTACAAGTTACTTAGGACCATATCCTTCAATCTCGGGGCATTTGTATTAGATTAAAAGAAAATAAGTGTCTCTTTTACTGTCTACACAACATAAAATCAAAAGGAGTTGTTTAGGAACTTCTGGATATTAATTTAGTCTACGAGAGCATATATTTTTGGCTACAAAAAAATCTAAAGTATGTTCTGTAGGGGCCAAGGGCAAGCCACCTCAAAATCTTGATGTGAAGATTATTCCGAGCTGAAGGCAGTTGAGACCCTAAGAGACCGAGAGAAACTTCTGTCCCTCTCTTACTATATATAATAAGCTAAATTGAGAGGTCTTTCCCAGAAAAAGGGTTATTAGCAGAGATAAATGTTATCTGAATGGCTCATCTTTATGTCAGGGCAAACATCTAATTACCAAACATCTGCTCTTCTTATCACCCCATGAAGTGCATTCTTTTCCTCTGATGTCCCAGACCCCTACCCCCTTCTCTTTAGTTCAGAATGACATGTACACCTTATTTTGCCTGACTGTCTTTGGAATGACATATACACTTCATTTTGCCTGTCTTTCCATGTCTGTGTGGATTCCCCCTACATACATTATTAAGTTTTATTTTCTCCTGTTGCTCTGACTCATGTCAATTTGATTCTTAGTCGAGCTAGAAGTGATGTAAGAAAATGTTGGGGTTCAGAGCCTATGGCCAAGAAAGAATTATTGAGAAATCTTCAGTGCAAAAAATGGTTTTATTAAAGCACGGGAATAGGACCCGTGGGCAGAAGGAGCTGCACTGGGGCTGTGACAGGTGACTGATTATATATTTTCAAGTTGGGAGGGGGTTAGGGATAGCATGTCTCTAAGGAATTTGGAAGCAAGGTTTCTGGGATCCTGAGGGGGCTAGTTATTGCTATGAAAAGGTCATTTATTACTGTCTAATAAAACCTTAGTCGTGAGACCCTTCAGATGCGTATCAGTGGGTCATATGCTTGAGGGATGATTGCCAACATATATCTTAGGGGGTAGATATAAAGGAAGTTTCCAAAGGTATTATTATATGTTAAAGGAGACTCGCCTCTGGGGGCTGGGAGGGGTGGGGAGGTAGGGGGCGGGGGGTTGGGGAGGTAGAGGATGGGGAGGTAGGGGATTGGGGGGTGGGGAGCACATGGCTAAGATTGCCTCTTGCCCTTAGCAAAGTACTAAGAGGCAGCTGAGTTCCTAGAGGAAGCTCACTCTGCCTGTTTCAGGGACTTGTAAATGGGCTGTAAGTAATAAGGAAATTTAATTTTTCTTTTGCCTTTTTTTCCCACATCATTAGGACGTCTTGAAGGGGACAGTAATTCTGGCTCCCCAACCGTCTCAACTATCTTAAGTTATATTTCATTAATTAGAAAAATTTCAATATCCTTACTTTTATTCAGGCTTATTTTATTATTATTCTGAATGTAGTAATTATAAAGTTTTAAGCAAATAAGAAAAGCTTCTATTTTCTCTCCACACGCCTTTCCCTTTCTATTTCGATACTACTTTACTCTTGCAAAGAATTTCACATTCAACACTGATTCTTCTTATTTCTTCAATGAGAATGACCACTATTTATGCCAAACCTGAAGCTTACAGTTCTCTACATTGAAATATGTCCTTGAATCTTTATTCTGAATTTGTTTTCTTTCATTTATATTATTATCCTGTCAGTTTTATTCAGCTCAAAATAGTGACTGAAGTTGAAAACACGTGGTTTATGACATATTTTTGATATTTCATGTACATTTAAATTTCTCAGATTTTGAAGATAACAAGAATTCTTATTAAAACTCATTGAATGCATCTTAGAAAATGTTCTTGCTTTTTAAAAGAAATCACAAGTAAGACACATGCTTGTCAAACAAATTTCTTTCTATGACAACATGATAGGCTTTGTGGATAGCAAGAAAGAGAAATATGAGTCATCTTGTCTCCAGGAAAGCAATTCTTTCTCTTTCAAATGACACATATTTTTTTCATTGACAGCACTGAATGGTTTAGATAATGTCATTATCGTGTAGGTATTCTGCCGGTCAGGAACATAAACACAATGATTAACAATTCGTAATTCAGTATTGATTCAGAGGAGTTTACCAGTTCTGCCAATCTTCACCTGATATAATCTATAATATTTTTAGTAATAGCTTAGAAAATAGAATGTCAAGCCTAAATGTACCTTAGTTGGCTAAAAATTGAGAAATTAGAAGATAGTATTGCAGTGAAAAATAATTTTGAGTTCTTTTAATGATCAATGCAGACATCATCTTCCCTGAGAATCCATTCTGAACTACAATTTTAGATGACGGGCCTCTCCTACTGTGTTCATCCAAAACCATGTTTATCCTCTATCTCATTATTTTATACACTTACTAATTGATTTGTCTGTGTTAAAAAACAAAATTCAACTGAGTAAATTTGTAGATCTAATTGGCTTTATTAAATGATTCATAAATTGGGCAGCATCCCATCTAACAAGCAGAGGGGAACTCTAAGGAGTTGGACAAAATGGAATATTTTATCATTTAGGTCACCTCATCGTCCTTTGGGGAATGGAGGGGGCCTATGTCACAGATTACCTCATGGGTGCTTATCAGAAAATTCCTGACTAACTGGTTAAAACTACCTTTCTGGGGCAAGTTGAAACTGCAATCCAGTTAGGTATTAAGTCTTGGCAAAGGTGATGCCATCTGGGGCCTGTGCTTTTCTTTTTAACATCTGTCTCCTCCACTTAACTAATAGTTCCTAGACAGTGGATAAAGCCTTAGATGTATTTGAATCTCCAATAACTTGTATGTTTGAACTTAATAAATTTATATTGAATTAATAAGAGATGCTGATTTTTTTTATATAATGTTCACCCAGAGGTAATTACTAGTTTCAATGGAGGAAGTAATTTAATGAAGTTTAGAGCTCAGAACATCCATGATGTTTTTCAGGTCATTAGGAAATAAGTCTTCATCGAATGGTAGAACAATAGGTATGTGCATTTGCATTTTCAGAGTTAGAAACCTCTAAAAAGTTAGGATGCATGATCCACTCATGTAGTCGACAAATATTTATTAGACACATTTCTCTGCCAGGATCTATTCTAAACATCAGGGGATAATGTCGTCCTAGCCTCACACCGGTTACATTTAAATTGGCAAGAAAGACGATAACGATTTTAAAACGTAAATGCATAGTATGCAAGAAAGTGTTAGGAACTCCAGAAGAAACTGGTGTTATTTCAGATTGAGTGAGGACGTCATCTGCATCAGGGACACCTAAGAGGAGATATAAATCAAAGAGCAAGTTGTGCAAGTATCTCAAGAGAAAACATTTCAAAAAGAGGAAACTGCAAATACAGAGGACCTCAGGTGGGAGTACACTTCACATACTTAAAGAATGGTAAGAAGACTGATGCAGCAAGCACATGTGACCTAAGAAAAAGTGGGAGGATACTGTTTTAAACATATCAGGCAGGGGCGCCTGGGTGGCACAGCGGTTAAGCGTCTGCCTTCGGCTCAGGGCGTGATCCCGGCGTTATGGGATCGAGCCCCACGTCAGGCTCCTCTGCTATAAGCCTGCTTCTTCCTCTCCCACTCCCCCTGCTTGTGTTCCCTCTCTCGCTGGCTGTCTCTCTCTCTGTCGAATAAATAAAATCTTTTTAAAAATTAAATAAATAAATAAATAAATAAATAAACATATCAGGCAGTGACATTCTATAGTTGTAGGAGGGAAAAAGTTTTCCTCATCTCTTTTAGGGTCCCTGGTTGGGTCTGCAAACTAAACTCATGAAGACAGATTAGCAAGAGAAAAACGTACAAATTTCATTGAATTATTACATATTTATGGGAGACTTCTCAAGAGAATAAAGACCCAGGAAGTGATCAAGCAAGATGCTTTTATACCATTTAGGCAAATAAGCAATAAATTTGTGAGGAATTGACAGAACAAAGGGACTCGGGCTAGTTATAGCAAATGGTGAAGTATCTGAGAAGATAAGGGTTAGTTTAGCAAGGTTTGTTCATACAGATTTCTCAGCCCCAAATTCCCTCCCTGTCTCTGGTGATAAAAATATTTTCCTCCCTCCTGGATATAGGGAGGGCTCCTCTCACATGAGAATTTTATGACTTGTGTCAAGGAAGAAGAGTGAGGGAAGGGAAGTCAAGAGCGAGTTCCCTGCTTCTGCCATTTTCTCAAATTTCTTCAGCTTAAGGTGTTCAATATGTCAAGGTGTTATATTTGGGGATAGTATGTCCTAAAGCCCATTACAGACCATGTGAGCATTTGGATTCAAGTCTAAGTGTGTCATGAGGTTTATTATTGAGATCTTTGAGCAAGGCTTGACGCGATCTGACTATGATTTCTTAAAGTCTTCACTGTTTTATGGAGCATAGACTTCTCCAAGAGAGGAAATTAGACCAATTAGGTATTTGCCAGAGTCCAGGTAAAGCTGAACATGGATGGTAAAGGTGAAAATGATGAGAAACAGACAAATTCCATATGTATTACATTGTTGGAGCTGAGTAAATGTGCTGATTAGATAAGAATATAAACAAGTAAATCAGAGATGATTCCAGACATTTTAGCCAGAGAATTGGAGGAGTGTTGTTGATATTTCCAGATTATTCTGCTGCTAATCTCTCGAAGAAAGTTATAAAATTAGAACTGAAAACAAGATTAATTTCAAAAATGACAGAAAATATTTATTTTAATTTCTTACTAGGATTTTGAGCTCTAAAAAGAAATTGTGTTATTAACTTTCCCTGGAAAATATTGTGTGATGAGTCTGAATTCAAATTCTCATGAATTTTTAACACTGACATTGAATCAAAGTTGCTCATGTAGTATTTTATAATGCAATAAACCCAACATTATTTATCTTTGAATTTTGTGATTTATAAAAAGAAATACATATTTGGCCTTTGTCCACTGTTCCTGGTACATAGCTCCTAAAACCCTCGAAAATTTCTATGTAAGAGCCATCGGGTCCTCTTTTGTTAGGATATTTAGTTTTGTCCCCAGTTCCTGAAATTGTTCCAGAGCAAGTAGGTAAAATGAGTGTCTTTCGTCATTCATAGCAACACCTTTTCTACTTGGCTGAGTTTATGTTAATGAGATGACTTTTGGACAGCCTCTAAAGCTGGGAACTGGTTGCCAAGGGAAACAACCACGTGATTAGAAGGTTGCTACTTTTAGATCCAACCCCTGACCTCTCCAGGAGAGGGGAGGTACTGAAGATTGAATTAATCATCAACGGTCGATAATTTAATCAATCATTACTATGTAATGAAACCTCTACAAAATCCTAAAACGATGGGGTTTAAGAGCTTCCAGGTTGATCGACACAGAGGTTCTGGGAGTGGCACACCCAGGAGGCCATGCCCCTTCCGATATACCTTGCCTTATGCATTCCTTTTATCTTGCTGTTCCTGAGTTATATCCATTTAGAAGTAAATTGGTAATCTAGGACGTAAAATGTTTTCCTGAGTTTTGTGAGCTGTTCTACCAAATTAATCAAATCCAAGACAGGATTGTAGGAATCTACAGATTGTGGGACTCTCTGATTTATAGCCAATCAGCTAGAAACACAAGCAAGGATTGTAGGACATCAAGCAAGAATCACAGAACTGCTGGGTTGGGGGAGTCCCCACATATCTAGTGTCAGAGTGCTGTGGAGTGTTCTAAGTGTAAGTAAAATAGTGGAGAGTGAGTAAAGAAAAACAGGAATGTTTTTTCTTTACAAGTTTATTTCCAAGAAATTTTAATAAAGCACTTCAATTTCTAACTTAAAACATCATAAAAAATGAAGGAAGAAAATCAAATGCACATTAAAGACTCAGACGTTTGCTGAGAGTCATGCTTATTACCTAATTTTTAAGTCTATTACTTGTATAACATTTGTCACAAATTTTAAATATTTGATAATTTTATTAAAATTTCCATCGTTTTTATCCAACATGTACTATTCTGAAAGATGAAAATTTAATTAATTCTATAGAATTGAAGACTATTCTCAGGTTGTAAAAAAATCCATAAATCAAATTTATAAAAAAACAAGTATATCTAAACAGATGCTAATTTAGAAGAACAAAGCTGGATATTACTAGATATTAAGACTGATTGTACAGTGACATGAATTAAGACAAGGTAGTGCTGGCACAAGGAAATATACAGAGACCAAGAGAAAGAGGAAGAGGAAAAAAGGAAGAGCCTGGGTGATAAAGTAGGCAGTTAGTTAGCTATGAGCAGGGAGCAAGTGCTTTCCGACTGATAAAAGGGCAGAAATCAAGGTCCAAGCAGCTGGGACAGACAAGCATGCATTCTTCCCTATAACCCCTGCCTTAAGGTAAGCTATAGCTTCGTTATAATACGTTTACATTGTGGTTGTGGCCCCCCACCCCCAGAGGGAAGGCTACCGTGACAGTTCTGACAAGGACCATAGAGGATCAAAAGTCCCCCACCTGACAGGTAGGAGTCCCTTAGATGACTGGCTGCAACCTTACTCAGGAATCGCTCTAACGATCACCCATAACCTACTCAAACAAAAAAAGAAAAGACAATCCCATGCCCTGGTGCAGCTGCCACCCCTGGGCCTGTCCTCTCTGCCATCTTGGGAGTGTGCTTTCCCTCAAACAACTATTAAATGCTTGCCTAAGAGTTTGGCTCTGAATTCCTTCTTGGCTGAATGCAAGAACCAAGACTGAGGAGTGGGACTCACTGTTGACGCAGGGACAGACCCAACATTTACCATCACCTAATTTATGTATGATTTATGTGATTCACTGAGAGAAAGATAATCTCCTCATAAATAGTGCTGTGTCAATTGGATATCTATAAGGAAAAGAGTGAATCTTTACTTCTACTTTACAATACTCAAAAATTAGTTTAAAAACATGAAAATGTGAGAAAAAAATAACTTTTCCTCTACCTTTATAGGTTCTTAGCTAAGAACCCCCCCCCCCATAATAAGAGAAAGATTAATAGGAGAAAAACAAAAACAGAAGTTTAATAATAGGTTACCTCCTGTATACATAGAAGAGACCCAGGAAAACTGACTAACTCCCTTTTTTTTTCTATTTTCAAATATTTTTTTATTTAAAAGAATGTGTCAAAAATGTACAAAATGCAAAAATACAAAGAAAAACAAAAATCATTTTAATCTCACTACCCAGACACAGCCACTGATAACAGAAAACTGAGTAACTCTTGAAGACAAAGTCCATCTAGTCAGTTCAGATGAAAGAATGAACACTAGAGGTCACATCGTCCCCGGGCATGGCTGCATTGGCCAAGGAACACGCAGGCCTAGATTCAAGAGATGGGAGTGCTTGCTTATCATTCAAAGGCACCTGTAAGAATGCAACCCCTCTAGCTTAAAAGTAATCACCCTAATCAAAATCTCTAACGTAAAGAATAAAGACATTTTTCAGATTCCAAGTCTCTCGAGAGGTTAAAGACTTCCAAGGGACCAAATGAAGTAGCGTCTGGGCACCTGCTAACATGACCTCCAATCAATGGTCTCCAGTTTCTCAGGAGACACCTGCTCCAAAATATCCCCTTAAAAACTCTCACTTGCAAGCCATTGGGAACTTTGGAACTTTCGAGCATTAGGTCCCCATTCTCCTGGGTGATGTCACACTGATAAACTGCCCATCTAGCAAAAGCTGTATGTCAGTTTTTATTGACTGCCTGCTTTACTGGTAGATAGACTCTCCTTTGGTTTGGTTACACTCTCCAAAACAGCCCAAGCCACCACCTTAAATCCTATCTCTAGCTAAAGACCGAAGAACATGTTAGGGAAAGGGAGAAGTTACCAGGCAAAGTGCAGTAATCAAAGATATGGTTCTTGTACATATTTAAGTCCTTACCTTCTCTTCCTGGTACAGAAAAGGAGATACCCTTGTAAATGGAGATATCCTTTGTAAATGTAAATGTCTCTTTACAAAAGGGTAATTTCTACTCAGTTTTCAGAGCTTTTCCTATGTCCGCTGTTCCTTAAAAATAATCAGCCTGAAATAATTCTCGTGCCAAACAGGCACATTTTGGGGTGTTATATTTTGCTCCCCTTCAAAACTAAGGCCACACAACTTTTAGAAGAAAACATAAGCGAATGTCTTTCTTACCTTGGGTAGGAAAAGACTTTTTAAAAATAGAAGTGCAAAAACATTAATCACAAAGGAAATAATTGATAATATGGACATCATTAAAATTACAATTAAGAACATCTGTTCATCAAAAGACATCATTAAGGTGAGGCACAGAAAGGGAAAATGTTCAAAATTAAACACATTTTACAAATACATTCAAAATTCCTACAAATCAATAAGAAAAATTTAAAAAAAAACAACCTAATCCAAAAATGGACTAGAAATTCAAATGAGCACTTCACTTTGAAGGATAGTCAATGGCCTATAAATAATTAAGTCTTGCCTATTTTATTGGATAGCAGAAATATATATATTAAATTCTTATGTTACATTAATGTACAGACCCACCAGAATGGCTGAAAAGAAAAAGACAGAGAGTATGTATTATTGTTGAGGAACTGAGTGATCAGAACCCTCAGACACCATCATTCGGAATATAATTGTAATGCAATCATTTCGGAAAATTGTCAGTATCCTACGATTAACAATTCTATGCCTAGTAACAAACCCCAAAGATAGGAGTGCTTACAAAACCACAAATATGTACCCGATTTCATAAACTGGTAATAACCTAAATGTAAGTAAATATATCATGATGTAGTATACTGTAATGAGAGTAAATAAAATATGCGACATGCAATAAAATGAATGAATCACAGAAACAAAATACTGAGCAAAAAAACCCCAAAATGGACGATATGAACCCACAGTGTTAGAAATTGGAAGCACGGTCAGTCTTGTGGGGAGGTAGTTTTTTCTGGTGATCATTCTGGAGGCTGGCAGCGCTCTATTTCTTGTTTGGGGATTCTGGTCACTCTGGGGGATATGTTTATTTTGTGAGTATGCATCAAGCTATATAATCGTTATTTGTTTATTTTTTTAGATGTATACTTACCATGTCCAGCACTGCTACCATAGTCTGTGCCACCATGCTCCTTACCTGTACTTCCACAAAAGTACCAGTTCCTAGTTTCCCTTTTTGTTCAGATCCCCTATAATATGGACTCCACATAACCAGAGAGATCATTTCAAACAATAAATTCCTCCAGTGGTTACCAATCTAAGTATGAATCCAATTTCTTACCGTGGTACCTAATCACCTCTCTAGTCTCAGTGACTGATGGTCTCCTTTGCCGGCTTTCTCCTTCAGACGCTTTTGCCTTTTTACTGTTCTTTGAATGTACCACACACAGTCATGTTCAGGGACCGTGCACGTGCTGCTCCCTCTGACTGAAATATGCCTGCTTTCTCTTGTTTCAATAAAATCGCATCTTCAATCTCACCTTCCCAAAGAGACCGTTCCTGACCTCCTCATCTAAAATAGCACCAACACAATCTTATCATTTACTTCGCTTTATTTTTCTTCATAGTATTTATGAGCACCGTGTATATTTATAATTGTTTACTATCGCTCTCATTTCTACTGAAATAGAAAAGAAACACTGGGCTGGAGTCTATTTTGTTTTGTTTGCTGTTGTGTCCAGTTTGCCGTAAAGAGTACCTATCATATATGTCTATCTTACATGTTTAAGAAATATATTGACTCGATTAATGAGTATAAAATACTACATAGAGAATTAATAATATATTATTCAGAGAGTTAGATATGTCCAGAAAACCTGATAGTCTTTTACTCTATGTATGTGTGTGTGCATGTATTCATGAGTGTGTGTACACGCACGTGTGTACATCTATCTATCTATCTATCTATCTATCTATCTATCTATCTATTTATCTATCTATCTATCATCTATCTGTCATTTATCTATGTGTTGTTCGTTATGCATAAGGGAGATATTTATAAACTTTTCTAGAAAAGAATGCTTCCTCCTTAGTAGGCACAGTCAATATCTGTTTGAGCAAAGGAGGAATGAGAAAAGGACAGAGGCAGGAAAGGAGTACAGGAAGACAGACAAGAAGGAAAATCTTCCAGAAACATTTTTTCTTTGATATGTGTATATCATTCACATATAAAGAAACTGGTTTATCGGTATAATAAATTTGAATTTCAATTGATATTGCAAATTGAGCATACATGTACACATACATACTCACATACATACATGGACTCGCACACACATACACTAACTTATCACATACATCCTAAGCTCTCACATTGCTTAAAGGAAATATTAAGGTTATGTAATTAGTCCTAGGATCTTCAGCTCTGGTCAAAAGGGCCATCATTTGGGTTCCTCTTCCTGAATGATAACAAGGGGAAAATACAAATGAGTTTATAGCTCTATTTTTGGAGAGAATCTTATTTTTAACACCTAATGTTCTTTCCTGCCATTCAAGTCAAGATATGAAAGGACTGTGAAATATTTGGACATCTGAAGGAAGTGATCTGCTTTAATTAAAATTTTTGATATTTAATTATTCTAACTTGCTTCATAATTTCAGAATTACGATTTTAAAGCTTAAATAATAGTACTGCATGTCTCTGACTCCATGGTGTTTTTGTTACTTTCCCAAGTTAATAAGAGTCTGCCTACAATTTCATCTCATAGCATTTTATAAATTCTTATTGTTATCATTGTTCTTATCCATTTTTATCTTCTGTATATGTCTGCTGGACTGAATGTGTCCCTCCAGAAGTTCTTATGTTGAAGCCTAATCCCCAATGTTTGGAGGTAGGACTTTTGGAAATTACTTAGGTAATGAGGGTGGAGTCCTCACGAATGAGATTAGTGGCCTTAGAAGAAACAGGAGAGAGCTTGCCTCTTCCATCTCTTCTCTCTTTCACATACAGCAAGAAGGAAGTCATCTGCGACCAGGAAGCTGGTTCTCACCAGAAAACAGATCTTCCAGAACCTTGATATTAGACTTCCCAGCCTTCAGAACTGTGATAAATAAGTGTCTGTTGTTTAAGCCACCCAGTTTATGGGGATTTTTTTTTATAAAATGGGTCACCTGGATGGCACAGTTGGTTAAGAGTCTGACTCTTTGTTTCAGCGCAGGTCAGGTCATGATCTCAGGATCATGATCTCAGGATTGCAAGATGGAGCCCTGCGATGGGCTCCACACTCAGTGGGAGTCTGCTCAAGTTTCCCTCTCCCTCTCTCTCTGCCCTCCCACCATTCCCCACTCTCAAGTAAATAAATAAATCTTTTTAAAAGAAAGAAATAAAAGCCCAGACTGACTAAGACCATGTCTTTTAACACATATTATTATATTATATTAGGAGATTCTTTAAGTTTTAGTAATGCAATATAATATATTCTAATGCAATATAATTTCATCTTGACTTTCCTTATTGTCTAGCAGTATACTAGGGAAGGTGTTTAGGAGATATTTCTTGAAGTACTGGATAATATATTTGCAAACATTAATTTGTATTGTATCATGGTCAAATTTCTTGTGAGGTCAATTACTTGTATTTTAAATACTTCAATTTGTAGTAAGTTCATCTGTTTAACTGACTGTGACTTATATATTCTTATACTATATTTCATCTTTTCTACTTTTTACTCATTTATTTTAATTAAACCATTATAGTGTCATTAATCATGGTGGTTTCATTAAATCTGATGACCCACACATCATAGTAATTTTAAGGGCTATTAATACATGGAAATTTTACTTCATAGTTGAAGACGAAAAACAGATTTAAAGTCATAGGTCAATCACCACACATCACTATATTAATGATAGGGTAAAACAAAATATTGGAGTGTTCGGTACACTGGTTAAAGTGACTACTCAAATTGGAAGAAATAAATGTCCTTGTTTTCTATCACTGCAAAAAGAATGTATTTAATAGGTAGAGTAAGAGTAAAGGAAGAAATTACCTTTCCTGATATTGTAAGCATTGATTAAATCTTCAAAGAGTTCTGTTATTATCAATCATTTTTATATAAAATAAGTGTTCTTCATAAACTTAAATTTTAAAAAATCAAAATGAACTTTACTAACTTGTGATGATCAGCTAAATTTATTAAATCAATATAATTCTTAATATTTAAAGGGAAGATTAAATGTAGTACTTAATTTTTAACAAAGTACCACAGGGAAAACAATTTTTTCTTTCTATAACTCAAAAGCGAAAGTGAAGCCTGTTCTACAGATATCAAACTATTGTTGGAAATGAAACATATTTTATTTTTTAAAGATTTTATGTATTTATTTATTCATTTTAGAGAGGAGCATGCACGCGAAAGGGGAGGGGAGGGGCAGAGGAAGAGGGAAAGAGAGAATCTCAATCAGACTCCCACTAAGCAGGGAGTGAGGAACTCGATCTCATGACCCTGAGATCAGGACGTGAGCTGAAATCAAGCGCTGAACCCACTGAGCCACACAGGCACCCCAGAAATAAAATATATTTTAAAGAAGCTCAGATATTTGGAAAAGGAGGTGTAGTATAATTATAATTAACATGTATTTTTAATGTTGTTTTCATATTTTAAGTTTTTGCTTAAGGCACGTTCTAAAGGTTTCCAAAGTATTACAGAGATGCACAAAAATCACGTGTCATCAAATTCTGAGTTGATTTTAAATAAATCAGGACTACTAATGATATTGCTACCAGTATCTTTCTATCTTATAATGAAAGAGGATATGTGCTTAACTAAGTAAGAAAGACATTTTCCTGCTCAAATTCTGATACTGTATTCAGAAAACAATGAAACCCAGTCATTAAGATATGATGTTGGTTTACTAGAGTCCAGTTCTATTTTTTCTGAATTATCAGTTACTAATTACTTAAAAAATTAACTATTTCCTTTAAATAAATTACCTGCCAAAATTCATTCAAAGTGGTTAATGTGGTAGCTTCTTGAAGGAACAACTCACATTATATTGCATTGTTCTAAATTTTAGGCCAATTTTTATATTTATTTGTATTTTTATCAAAATTTCTAAACTTCTTTGCTCACAGCCAAGTGATAAAATTAGACTCATTTGTATCAATTTTGTGTATGTGTGTGTGTGTGTGGACTCTCTTCTTCCTTACTTTTCTAGTCTTCTTCTCTATAATCATGTACTATTTTGGGGAGCCAAATTTTACCTAGAATCGGGGGAGGAGAATCCCCCGATTTAGTAAATTTTGAATCAAGAAGCTTTTAAAGCAAAAACAATTATCTATGGTGTCTTATGGTATCTATAGAACTTTTGTATTTAAAACATGTTGATTTTAGTTGTAGAAGATACATGCATATATTCATGCACATATGTATTTACACACACACGTATACACATGTATCCACACATATGCATTCACACACACACACACACACACACACGCCCAAATTCAATCAGGCCAGGAAGTCAAGGTACATAACGCTTTTACTATTTAACTGGAAAATTATCTAATTTGTACTTCAACCGTACAACTTAAATACGTATATATTATGTATATTATACATATGTGTATATGAAACAGAAAACAAATGTAGCTTTTATAAAGCATTTTTTAAATCAAAGTAATCATTCACCTTGAGTTCTCTTTGTAACACCAGACAGTCACATTTGTCAGAAGTTGGGGTACTTGTTTAATAAAGAAAAGATTCTGCAGAATGTTTCAAAGATTTTACTTTCATGAGTAAGACACTTTCCTGAGGGGGTATTGTACCTAAGTTATATATATTGCCACCTTTATTAGGTTGGTCTTCCCTTAGGTAGGATTAGGGAATCATTTCTGTGCAAATAGCAAGGATTTCCCTCTAGGTGTATGCTTTCATCAGTGTATAGGCAGGGTTCATTCCCTAAATTAATATACTGCTAATGTATACCTGAAACCCTAGAGAAAGGAAAGTATCTATTACAATACAGAAGTGGTATTCAAAACAGAACCTTACTTGACTGATAACAAGCCTAGATTTCTGCTTTGCCTGCCAGAAAGTTCAGAATGCAATTAAATACTGAAATGTAATAATGAATTCAAGCAGCTATGTTGTACATCTAGTTTTTTTCTTTGTTCATGAACTTTGGATCTCTATATTTTTCTTTTTCTTTTTTTCAGTTTTTCTATTTCAGTAATTTTTAATATTAAAGAATTCCTCAAATTGAAAATCGGTAGAATATAAATTATATTTTAATAACCTAGAGAACTAGCTTTTTAATTATAAAAATATTATTTTACTTACAAATACAAAGGTCTTTCAGGTTCTTCTACTCTTGTCTTATTAAATACCAAATGAGCAATATTTTGGCCTGTTGATTCCTCTATGTTGATTTGATTGGAGGCTAATACTTCTGCATTGTCTAATAGAAAAGAAAAACATTAGTATTCCAAAAGACTAATGAAGTCTCAGGTTTCCACTTCATGATATACAGAACTATAAGTAGTAGCATCTCTCCAGCATTACAACAGAGAAGAGCTTGACTAATGTCAAATTCATGCCTTTTTTCCAAATGCACTACAGCACTTTGGTCATAGAACAGGTAACGACCCTAAAATCTAAGGAGAGAGAGTGTTTCCAGGAAGAGTGGAACCAAGTCATGTGTTTTCCTGGGAATATGAAACTGGATATCGATAAGAACCATTTGGCCAGAATAGCTCACAATCCGGTGAAGGCTGAGTGTGGACTAGAGGGACAATGTGAAAACTGGAGAAGTCTGTACCATCTTGGCAAGCTTTTTCTCCAAACATCCAGCCAGACACTCACAGAAAGGATTCAGAAAACCCTAAGAAGTGTCACTTATGGTCCAGACCCGAGGAAGGGAACAGCACCCATGCAGGAGAGTCAAGAAACACTGCCTAAATACTTCTGTGCTATCTCCACTATGGAATAAAAGCTTTCTTCTATCATTACTGCAATAGCACTAATGACCTTAAACACTGGTAAACACCTACTGCAATAGCGAAGGAAACAGATGGGGTCTAAAAATCTATTTCTGGGGCACCTGGATGGCTCAGTCAGTTAAGTGTCTGCCTTTGGCTCAAGTCATGATCCCAGGGTCCTGGGATCCAGCCCTACACCAGGTTACCTGTTCAGTGGAGTGTCTGCTTCTCCCTCTCCCTCTGCCCCCCCTCCTTCCCCACCTCGCCCTTCCACTCATGTTGTGTCTCTCTCTCTTCAAATAAATACAAACTTTTTTAAAAAGTAAAAAAAAAGTAAGAA
Organism: Ursus americanus; assembly: GCF_024610735.1. NCBI lineage: Eukaryota > Metazoa > Chordata > Mammalia > Carnivora > Ursidae > Ursus > Ursus americanus. Next base: position 15,071,403 of record NC_142155.1, on the reverse strand, counting down.
TCTGTTCTTGAAAGAGGAACGGTAGTGTACACTGAGCCCAGAACTGTAACTAAGGGAGGGGCTGAGGAACTGCAGAGGCCACACCTTCAAGTCCCAGAGACAAGGCACAGATCTGACCCTGGACCAGAATAACAGATTGCACATATTCGCCGCCTACTTCTCCTCCACCTTCCACTGCCAAACTAAGTTTCTAATCACAAGTAACAGCAGAATACTAATGAGAGAGGGCTAGGAGAGAACAAGAGTGTATAGAGACTGATTCTGGGGCACCGAAAAAAAGGAATGACCTAAAACTCAAAATTCAACAGAAAGTGATCTTGTAAACCTCGCTCTACCTTAGACAAAAAAAAAAAATCTCTACAGGAACTTGAAAACTTTGATGCACTGTGCGTAACCATAGCAACAACAAATCTTAAACTTAGTCCGTCTCTTATCCAGATTAACTCTAACCTCCACACTGAAGATCCAGCCAAAGGAAAAGTGGGCTCATTTCCAGACTTGAAACCTATTTACTTCGGTGTCTACTGTTCTACACAATCTGTCCAGATTTATAGAAAATATTAAGGGATGTAGAAAAAAAACCCAAACAATATCACCACAATCTCAAGAGAAAAAGCAATCATCAGCACAGATTCAGAGAGGTTACAGAAGTTAGAGTTACCTGACAGGGAGTTTAAACAAATAGGGTGAGGAATGATGTCAGCAAGATGGTAGAATAAGAGTTTCCAGCATCCATCCTGTTGCAGAAACATCGATTTTAGCAACTGTCCAACGTGAAAATGCCTTCACAAGAGCTAAGGAATCTAGGTAAGAGATAACAGAACAAAAATAAGATGAATTGAAGAGGGTAGGAAAAAGAGTTTCATTGTTACTAAAATACTCTCCCCCAAGCCTGGACAGTGTAGCACCAAGAGAGACACCCTCTACATGGGGAAGGAGATTTAAATGAACACCCAACTTTGCTATGGACGCCAGCACCAGAACTCCTCCAGTGAACTCCAGTGCTAGGCCAGACCCTGTGACCCCTGACTCCAAGGCTATCCCTCAGGGACCCAAGCTCCAGGCCCACCCCAGCATCAGGCCCATCCCACAGTCCCAGACTTTAGGCCCACCCCTGCAGATGCAGGTTATAGGCCAGCACACGCAGACCCAGCCTCTAGGCTCTCCCTCCTGGTCCCAGGTTCTGGCCCAGCATCTATAGGGTCAGCCTCTTGGCTGGTCCCTGCAAATGCAGGCTTCAGGCCTTCCCCATTGCCAAGCCTACCCACAAGGACTCAAGCACCAGGCCAACATATTAAGGATTCTTACAGTAATCCACCAGTTGACTTATGCAAAATTTCTGGATGGGATAACTAGTGAAGAACTTTCTCTGCCAAAATCAGTCAGTAGAGACTGGAAGAGGTACCTATTTCTTCAAATTTGTAGACATCAACACAAGCCCATAAGGATCACCAATATTCCTAGAAATATGGCACCACCAAACAAGCAAATAAAAATACCAAAACTAACCCCCAGAATGGGGATCTATAAACTGCTTGACAAACAAAAACAATCTCCCAGCAATCTCTAAATTCCAATGCAGGGTGGCTGTGGCACGGGATTATGGTGTTGAAGGGAAAGTACAGGAAGCAGGTACAACGGATGTGCAGTTGGTGAAGAGAAATCCATGGTCTCCCTAGAGAAAGCAGAGGAACAACAGAAGTCATGAATGAGTATTCCCATGTAAGCACTCAGAAGCAGAAGTTCAGGAGAAAGACAAAGGCAAGCAATCTAGGTGGGGCTATTTCTAGGCAGAAGAGCTGTCTGGTTCTGATTGCACATTCTGGCCTGCCACAATGGGGGAATATGATGTAATGCTGTGGTGTAACTGGCAGAGGATATACTCACAGTTTGACAGGCATCTTGATATAGGGTAGGGTCAGCAGAAAAACAAAGGCAAACTCAAGAAAATACTATTCCAATGGATTTCTTGAGTTCACCAAGGCAGTACATTTAATCTGTTATTCCCAGAAAATCTTAATCTAAATTGTGATGTCTTGCTGAGTTCTTGGTGAACTGGGAAGTGAGGCCATCCTGGTGGTCAATGAAGTCTCCTTGCCATGATGTATCCCTGGGGTGTTTTCTCTCGTGTAAGGGTATAGTTATGTCCAATGACAGATTCTTGGACTGGGGCGATGTTGTCTGGGGCAATGTCCTTTCCAGTGATAAATTCATCTTGCTCAGGGGTGAGGTCCTATGGAGTGATGGCCACACACTGGCCACCAAGGAAGCTAGTGACCTTCCCATGTGGCTGTCCAGTTAGGGCATTAATCATGAGCTGGGGAGCTACATCTATATTCCAGGCTAAGGGAGATCTTTTAATGCTATTTAGGCATTTCTGAGGCTGACCGGTGAGGATGATGGACAAATCATGGAAGGACAGACCCTAAGTGGGTTTTATGTATGGGCAATCATAGGGCCAGTTAGTCTGTAGCAGTATTTGATGTAAAGAAATTGGGGGTCGGGCTAGGGGCAAGTGTCATTTAGACATCCCCTCTAGACAGACCATTGCTGTGAAAGAATTCAATTCCTTTGCCACCCAGACTCAGTGGCATGCTAGACTGAACCCTTCCAACAGGGCTCTCCATCATTCCCCACTGTTCTACCCTGTGATACAATTTCATTCTGCCTTAAGTACTGGTTAGCTGGTGCTCTTGAAAGGAGACATTGTAGGCTTAATGGCTCCTGTCTCAAGCATATGTTTAATGACAGGATGTAGACCTTCAGTGCTCTGTTTAAATCAGTATTGGTATTGGGGATGTCAGAGAGGGAAGACTCACTGGTATCCATTTGGCAGGAAGGCTGAGAACTCGGGCTTGTCCTGTGTTGCATGCATATGCATCCATGCCTCTATGATAGAGGAAGAGTCAAGTGGGTAATCCCCAGAGGAAGCCGTTTGAAGCGAATGGTCCCAACAGTTACATCACATTGTACTTGTACACTTTTTTTGTTTGTTTGTTGCACTGGCAACTCCTTGTAGGTTAAAGGGCCTCTTCGTAAGAATTTAGGGGGGTTTCCTGGAATGACAGTTACTTGGGTTCTGGTGTCTAACAGGATCATATTTTTGGTTTGAATTGAGCAATGCGGCCTCATCCCAGAAACAGCAAAGTCCTCCACCAGCCGACCTCTATTAAAGCCCATGCTCCCAGTCCTGTCTCTCTGTCTATACTCTGCCTTTACCTCCCTATAGTCACGTACCATTTCTATAATTTGTGAATAAGAAACTTCTTTTTCAATTTCTCCCATGGTCTTCTTTTGAAACTTTGCTCACCATCTGGCACCCCCTGTTTCACTTAACAAATGTTAATTTAGCGAAGTCGTAAGAGTGGCATATACCTTGTTTAGATCAGCCACATTCTTTATTCTGTGTTCTGAGCTATATATCTGGAAAAGTACCTGTGCTCGCCTGCTTCTATATGCTGTAAGGCATGTAATAGGAGACTTAGACCAACTTTGTCACAAGCCATAGGGAAAAACTGCTAGTTTAGTAACACAACAAAAATCATAATAAAAATAGATTTTTTAAAAAACACCTTACTCTTTTGGATCCTCTTCTAAAATGTTTTTTTTATGTTCAATTTTTCCATCTCTACAATATCGGCAATGTACAAACAAGAACGTTGGAGACCAGAGAAGTTATCTAACTTACTTGAGAAAACACAAATAATATATTAGGAGTTTCCTCCAACTCTACTTTCTCTCCATCATATTTCCCCCCTTGGACTCACAATTCCTAGCCAATGTAATAATGATACTTTTAAAAATGTTATTTGGAAGGCACTGGGGTGGTCCAATTTTTTAAGCATCTGCCTTCAGCTCAGGTCATGATCCCAGCATCCTGGGATTGAGCCCCGCATCTGGCTCCTTGCTCAGCGGGAAGCCTGCATTTCCTTCTGCCTGCCATTCCCCCTGCTTGTGCTCACTCTCTCTCTCTCTCTGTCAAATAAATAAATAAAATCTTAAAAGAAAATGGTTTTTGGGTTGGGACTAGGGAAAAATAAGTCAAGAAGCCTGCTTTTGTTTTAGGCTTTCAGCAAGTACATTTATTCAGGCGAATTTGTCTTTGGTGACCCACTGGTTCACTCTAGGGTGTTCAGTTTTGAGGAAAAACCCTGTAACAATTAAATGATCTTGCCTGGGTTATCCCTTATGCTTAGTGGGGTTTTTTGTTTGTTCGTTTTTAGGAATGTGGCATGGTTTTGGAATGATTATGGAGCATTTTAAGGTTTCACATTATTTAATGACTTTCCGTGAAGGACAAGATTAACACTGTGCAAAGATAATTTCTTAAAAATTTATTATTATTATTATTATTATTATTATTATTATTATTATTATTATTTTCTGAGAAAACACAAGTTTGGGAAGCTAAATTAAACTCCAACCAGAGTCTATGTAGTGGGGGGAAAAATTGAGAAATTTGCATTCAGACAGAACTTTGAATTTCAGCTCTGCCATTTACTACTTTTTTGACCTTAGGATTATTAAATATCCTCTATTGAAGAATGGCATCTGTGGTACAATTTTAATAATTTACAACCTATTTCAATTCTTCTTGCCCCTTCAAAGTAGCTTAACAAAGTAAGAAGTTTTAAACATCAAGCACTTAAAAAGGAGAAGATGACTATTAATCAGGGTAATAGACTCAAAAGAAAAAAAGTAGAAATGACCAGATTCTCCAGAACCTTTTTATTATGCCAGTACTGTAGGCCCAGGTTAGATGTGTCCTATGGTACAGAAGTATAGACCTAATCTTTTTGGGATGGGTAGCTCTTAAAACAGATGTTTGTTAATGATTCCTCCTAGATTGAATTTATGTGCTTGGATTTGCACCATTTGATTCATGACAAATATTACTATCAAAAATCATGTAAAATTATGTACAAAATTACTCACGTGCAACTGAAAATGTCTTTCAGCATTTCCTAAATGTCTTTCTCAACATCTAAGAGAGGCTTTCACAAACATAACTTTAAGAAATGGTCTACCTCACCTTTCGTGAATCTCAGTTCCCTCATATATAAGAAAGGAGACCATCATATCTTCTTTCCAGAGCTTGCGTGAGAAGAAATTATGGGAGAAGTGAGACTTTAATAGTCTTCTGGGCTTCTGCGTATTTTGAATCATTATCCCTGGTGTGGTCTGGGGAATCCTATACCTTAGCTTCTCGAGTTTTGTTAATATAGATCCGCATTTGGAAAGGGTTATTATACAGCAAACATGTGTGGTCCTATAGTTACATGAAGCTTTGCTTTCTTAGATGATTTTACGATAAGTAAATGTGTGGGTATCTCCTCTTTAAGCCCTTGTTAAATTCACCTCTCAGTTCTTTTATTTCCCTTTGTGAACCTACCATATACAAGATGAAGAAATACTACAGTTCACGGGTATATGCTGTCTTCCATTTCAAACCACAAGTTGCATAAGAAAAATAGCATAATTTTTAACATTCTATAGCAACTTTTATATTATGTGCAAAGGTCTGTCTAGTTAATGGTACACTATGTAAGGATGCAATGGATTTGCTAAAGACATTGCTAGAAACCTTAATTAAGTGTCTCGTGCTTACTCAAATTTTCTATTGATATGTCAGTGCATCCCTTAGGGCAAGTTGAGAGATTAGTGTCATTTAGTGTATAATTGTTGGTAAACCTGGGATAGAAAAACACATAGCCACTTATATTACAGTAAACGTAATATGACATAAGACACTGAGAATCTGGTTTCAATGTATTTTTGTATCACATTTCATATGTAATCATAAACACTACTTATATTTATTAATATCAGTTTGCAGTCATCACTAGTTCAGTGATATTTTAATATGCTTACATGATTTTTGTGTGGCTATGGAATGTGTAAAATAACATACTGCTAAAAAAACAAGCACTATTCTCTGTATGTATGCGTGTTTGTACACACACACAGATCCTTTTGTAACTGCACAAGAATTCTCTGATATATTTTCGATGAATGCCCATATATACATGGGATAATTGACTATAATCTATGTTAAAAGTTGAGTATGAACTATAATTTGTTTTTTAACTAAAGGGGAATACAATGATTTATAAAAGCAGCCCCCGAGAGAACTGTTCACATGTGTGATTGCTATTTGGAAGGTGGTCCTAGAAAGCATGGTAAGGAAACAGAGGAATGAGAAAGGAACAAAAAACTCTCCAAAAAGACTGTGTTAAGAAGTTGATTATTGCTGTAGGCAACTGGAGCTCCACTTCATTGGGGACTGTGTGTAAGGCTGTGTGGAATGTACTCAGAATTGTTCCACTGAGGGTTAAAGAAGATGGGACAATGATTCACCAACTCTAGAACCTAACTGGTTGACTGTTGCTTCTGGAGTATTAAATCCCTGCACTTTGATTGTATCTCCTGGGTGGACTGGAAACGCTCCTGCAACAGGGAATGTCCCTGGGCTGATACATACTGATGTGGGCCAAGGGAAGATGCGAGACATTGATGGTATCTGCTCCAGAAATCACCCCTTGCACCACTCAGCTCCACTTGTACCCCATATTAAATCAACAACATCCTTTCACTGATTCTACAAATTGGTGCCTAATCAGTATTTCTAATAAAAATAATTATAACAAGATTAGTGAGGAAAATGACATTTCCAGCTCACAGTTAGTGTCCAGCTCCGATCTGGCAATTATCGTTTCTCTTTGCTACTGTTCATTCCAGAGCATCACTACCATCGCCAGTGTCTGCTTATTTGAGTCGCTTATTTCCTGGGATTAATAATACCTTTTACCTATAGAGTGTCTGAGATTTCTGGAAACCATGACCTAGTCATGTTGTGGCTGTTGCACCAGGCATGTAAGCACCAAGAAGTGTTCTAGTGAAAGCTTTGAGTCACATACTTTTTATTGCCTCCATAATGTAACAGCAGTACTGACTCTTAATGATAACCAGGATTGATTACCCCTACCAGGGGCATAATTCCTTTCTTCTCCTGCTGACTTCAGCATGAGGAGCCAAAATGTTCAGTTATCAGTCCTAGATCTAGATCCAGGTCCTGGAAACCTCCTCGTGTCCCCTGGAGGAAGCATTACATCACTAGTTACCTAGACTCCTGAAACTATAGAGACTAATTTGCAAAGGAAGCATACATTTCCAAATAAGTCAGTAGGGTTTTGTTGAGTATAGCCAATTTTATTTTCACTGTCTGTTTCCTGAACCCAGACAGGAAACCAATTAAGCACCAGATAAGACTATTAGTTTAATATAGACATTGCATTTTAGACAACATTACTCTAATATTTCTAGATTCATCCTCAAACTGGAATTTAACAGAGTCTTTGAAAGGCCATTGTAATGATTTATCATGAATGTAGCTTCTGAATGATATAAAATAGGACGAATGAATCCTACGTTCCAGGGTGCATTTTCTATGTCCTTCATGACAGTGTCAACCCCTTGGTCTGTGGTGTTGTTCCACAGGATCCCATTTTAGTTAATAAGACATCCTGTAATCTTTCTAAAACAGGTGCTAGTAGAGCAAATGTTGTCAAGGAAAGGGAAATCCATAACTAAATATATAGTAATTCCAGTCAAGACAAATCATTAACATCTCAAGTTGGAAATGGTCTTATAGAATCACTTTCCACCATGTACCTGTTTGATCTCTTCAAGGGATGGTATGATAGTGAGGCTTCAGCATTTGTCTGTGCTGCTGGTGAGTCAGACACTGAGCACCAATAGTACCTAGATCATCTCTGATAAGAGAGACAACGTCGTGAAGCCCATGCATGGTCTCCATTTCTGCCGTTATGACTGCTTCATTAATGGACTCATCATGCAAGCACTGAAGTGCCTAAAGACTGACTTTCACTGGAAAAGTCATTTTGTGCTCCTGATGATTAAATGCCTCCCATGTGATGTTTGCTAGAGGGCATTCAGAGGAGACTCAAAAATCTTCATACCTTGTCCCTCCCACTCCCATAGGTCTATCCACATGTCATTTCCTTTATCCATTTTGTTTCTGATCTTTCCATTTTTTTTCTATCTAAGGCTTTGATGATTGAGCCAAACTAGTCACCCCTTCTCCCTCCAAAAATAGATAGTGTTCAAATGTATGCTCATTGAAAATATGTCAGCCTTCATCGTTACCTCTCGGAATCACACTGGTTGGAGCTATATAGTGATAGTGATTCTTTTTCATCCTACACCAAACTGTTGATATGACCCTTCTAGAATTCTTTTCCTTCTCTAACAGCAGGCCATACAGGATGGTCTGTGAGGTCATGAGTATATGTTGAAAGAGGTGCATCTGGGGCGCCTGGGTGGCTCAGTTGTTAAGCATCTGCCTCCGGCTCAGGGCCTGATCCCAGGGTCCTGGGATTGAGCCCCGTGTCGGGCTCCCTGCTCTGCTGGGAGCCTGCTTCTTCCTCTCCCACTCCCCCTGCTTATGTTCCCTCTCTCACTGGCTGTCTCTCTCTCTGTCAAATAAATAAATAAAATCTTAAAAAAAAAAAGAAATAAAGGAAAGAAAGAGGTGCATCACTGCAACAACCTCAGTCCCTTTTCTTGTCCCAGGTCCTTAAAATTCATAGTTTTCTAATTCAGCTGATAAACCAACTAGAACAATAATCCTAAGGGGCTACATGTCTCCAAAATGCCTAAAGTTGCTAAGAACAGAGGCACTTTCTTGGTAGTAGATTGTTCTTTATTTTTGGAGAATAGGTTCCTGAATATCCCAGGCAATCAAACCAATGGCAGAATGCTGAACCTCGTGCTGGGCAAGGCAGTAAATCTTTACTGCTGAAAATCCCGGTTGAATGTTAATAGCTTTTGCTCTTCTTTACTGATGGGAAATGAAAATTGCGTTCTCGCTATTGATAGGCACTTGCCAAGATTCAGAGGCTGTGTGTTGATCTCTTCTGGTAAAGACAGAACACGTGATAGGAGCTGTAACTGGGATTAACAGTTGATTAGTTTTATAGTGGTCCACCACCATCTTCCACGGCCTATAAAGGAAACCATAAGGTTTTTGGAAAGTCCATTTCTGTGAATAAAATGGGTTGTTGACAGAGACATTCTTTATGCATCCTTTAAGTGTTTGAGGTTGGTAAGCAGCATTGCTTCTGATCTAGTATTTCGGACTGAGGTGAGAGACCAATGGTTTTGTCCGAACGTTATGGTTATTACTCCACAGACAGTGAACAAATGCGAGGATTTTCTATAGCTCACAAGAACACGATCTCACATAATTATATAAACCATACAATTTTCTTATTGGAACACCATTTATTTTGCCACTAGAAGCACCTTGCTCTATTAACTACTACCCATATGCAGCCACCACACAACTCGAGAAATATAAAGTTTTAATGGTGATTAGAGACGTACATTCACCCCTCCCCCATTATATTCTTCTTCCTCACCTCCACAAGAACCATTATATTGAATTTTGCAGTAGTTTTACTCTTGATGGTCTTTATTTTACTCTGTTTCCAGAAAACATGTTACAAAGATTTGCCTTTTTTTATATAGATACAATCATAATGTATACATCTTTCTATGACTTGATCATTACTTGTTTTGTTTGAGATTCAATGATATTATATGGATATTTGTTTAAGATTCATTATGTCATAAAATATAGCACAAATGACTTCCATTATCTATTGACTATCTGCTTTGTTCTAAGTCTTCATTTTTCTTAAGTACAGTTTTACAGTATTTTTCGACATCTAATAGCAAATATCCTCTCACCTTGTTCTTTTTCACGCATGTAGTTTATTCTTGGTTATCTGCTATTCTGTATAAAATGGACAACAACCATTTCAGGTTCCAATAAAAATTATTACAATATTAATTAGGATTGTATGGAATCTGTAGGCAAAATTAGAGGGAATTATATAGACAATATTCAGTCCCCCAATGCGTGAATATGTGTGTTTTCATGTACTTACATGTGTGTGTATGACATGTATGGTCTTTTAATTTATTAATTTATTAATTAACTAATAAAAACACCAATTGTTTTATATTTTATTTTTGTTTTATAATGTAATTTATAATACAAAACAAATTATAAAACATTAATTATATTACTAAAGATATTAATATCATAATTTATTACAGTTAATATAATTGCATGAAATAATAAACTTATATATGAAATTACTATAGCATTTTAAATAAATTTGTAATATCTATTTTAAAAATCATGTGATAGATTCATTTGTGTGGGGTTCTTTTTGTAAGTATAAATGCTAATTTTAAAAATTATATAGTCCGAATAATTTTTTCTGGTGGAAAAAATACAATAGACTTGCATAACATTTAGTAGCCATCAAAATTACTAAATTTCTTTAATTTCTAATAATTTATTTGTGGTTTTTTGAACATTTCTTAACATATAATGATATAATATACAGTTAATTAATTTATTTATTCATTTGAGGTAAAGTGGTCATGTTGAACACCCTGGGCTTATTCCTGATTTTAAAGAAAATATTTTTGACATTTCACCACTTTGTCTGTTGTTTGCTTTAGAGATTTTTTTTGTAGATGTGTTTTATCAAGATAAGTTCCCCTCTATCCTTAACTTGCAAATCTTTCTTCCTTTTCAGAAAATCTGGAGTCGATGCTAAATTGTAATTCTTTTTCTTCAGTTAAGGAAAATAATATGGTTTTCTCCTTTAATTTATTGATAGACTGATTTTCTTATGTTAACTCAACTTTGCATCACTGGGATAAACCCAGTCTTCCATTGAAAATATAACTTCTTAAAATATATATACATATATATGTATATACGAAACATCTTAAATGAATTTTCCTCCACAAACATAACATATTTGTAAACAAAAAATGGTATTGTGAATGGTGATATATGAGGATAATTTTTTTAAATGTTAATTTTATTCATGGGATTGGCAGTATGTACTTAGTGTTCTATGTCTTTCTCTGATAACTAGAAAAATGTTGGGATACTTGTAAAGGAAGTTTTTTCCTTCTGTAGGTTCTTCTAGTGGTTCTCTTCGTGTAATTATCCTTCAGCTTATGTTTATTTACTAATTAAATAAAATATGGTAATAAAAGCAGGTGAGCTAGAATGAGAGGTTTTTTAATTTGGCTTGTAGGTTTTCTTCTGGAAATTAAAAAACATTATTCCTACTGTGTTTCAGTTACTTTAAAGTATTTCACTATTTCCCCCAGCCTTATTGAAGTATCATTGACAATTAAAAAATTGTGTATATTTAAGATGTAGAACTGCATGATTTGATATACATATGCTTTTGTGAAATAAACACAACATATGCGTTATCTTGAATAGTTACCCTTTCTTTCTTTCTTTCTTTCTTTCTTTCTTTCTTTCTTTCTTTCTTTCTTTCTTCCTTTCTTTCATCTTTCTCTCTTTCTCTCTTTCTCTCGCTCTTTCTCTCTTTCTGTGTGTGGTAAGAAACTTAGTATCTACCCTCTACCACATTTTATTTTATTTTTTTAAAAGATTTTATTTATTTATTTGACAGAGACACAGCCAGCAAGAGAGGGAACACAAGCAGGGGGAGTGGGAGAGGAAGAAGCAGGCTCCCAGTGGAGCAGGGAGCCGGATGCTGGGCTCGATCCCAGGACCCTGGGATCACGCCCTGGACCAAAGGCAGCCGCTTACCAAGTGAGCCACCCAAGCACCCCTCTACCACATTTTAAGTATACAATACAGTATTGGTACCTATAGTCAAAATTTTGTATATTTGATTTATACATTTAAGTTGTCTTTTATAATTGAAAATTTGTACTCCTTGATGAAAATTTTCCCACGCCCCCTCTCCCCAGCTCCTGGTGACTACCATTGGACTCTGCTTCTGAGTTTGACTGTTTTAGATTCCACATATAAGTGAGATCATGTAGTACTTGGTTTGCAATGTCTTGTCCTTTTTGTGTGTATCCTTAGTGAACAAGGTGCTGAAATTCCTTTAAAGATAGTATTTATTAAGATTTAAAATATTTGTAAAAATTTATATAATAATTAATGTGCATTTATCTATCTATGTATTTATTTTACACCTGGTCAAAATAAATGCATGCTTCCTATATATAAGAATATATTTACATAAAAGCGTATTATATTCATATCTGTTTATATAATTAGCCATATTCATGAATGCACATACATCACTTTAAAAAGTTCTCCTATTAACAGAAGAGAACATTCAGTACAGTATCACTTAGGTATCATAGTCTCTTTTGAAATTGAGGTTAATCATTTGTGACAAGACATATGATGCTCAACAAATGTTTATAGAATGAAGCAATTAATATTCTACACGCGTTATAGTGTTTTTTGCCACTGGGTAAAACATAATTGTTAGAAACTTAAATTAAAAATAAACTGTAAATATAATACTATTATAAATTCAGATATTTTTCAATTTTATGATTTTGATTTTATGTTATTAAGTACTTTTTCATGATGACAATACTTTGCTGAGTTATAATTTTCATGTGATAACATTTTAAAAATCATCAGTGTAATAATAAGCTAATTTTAACATATAACACTTACATTGTAGGTGAAATATGAAATTTCATGTATGTAGTTCACAGAAGAGTAAATAGGTTATATAGAAAAACCTATGGAGTCTACCAAAATACTAGAATTAATGCATACATTTAACAAAACCAGAAACCAGTTAAATAAACAAAATTATGTTTCTATATTCTAGCTATAAATAATTGGAAAATAAATTTACCAAAACAATTCTGTTCGAAATAGCACAAAACTATTTGGACACCTACACAAGAAGGAGGCAGTTGTGGTCTATTGTGAATATTAGAGTCTGATCAGTGTAAGGAGGATTTCTCACTGTGGAAAGAAAGAGCCCAAGTAGGATAAGAAGAGTGTATATATGGTATGGAACAGATTGTAGAGACATAGGGCCAAATATATACCATCAAAATCACTGACCACCAAATGCAAAAACGTGAAATTCAACCCCTCGCTCAATTGAAACACACACAAAATTGAAGCGGATCATAGATCTAAACCAAAAACAGTTGACCACAAGTTTTCTAAAGAAAATATGAACGCCTTTGCAACTTTGGGGAAGACAAAATTTTCATGGATGTAACAGCAAATTATAAATCACAAAGGAAACAAATTACATATAGGACTTCATCAAAATTGAATATTTTATTAAAATATACAATATAGGTAATGGATACGAAAGCCACAGATTATGGAGAAATATATTTTCACTGCATGTATTAGGCAAATGAATTTATATGGAATTCTACAATCAAAAAACAATTGAAAGCAGGGAAAGCAACAAAATGAGCAACACACATCACACAACATCATACAGAAGAATGGCCAAAACACGCATGAAAATATGCTCTACATAATTAGGCTTAAGGGAAATGCAAATTAAAACCATATTTCACAACTAGTAGGATGGTTAAAAGTAAAATGGCTGACAACATCAAGGGTAAAAAGCATTGAAATACTCACATATTGCTAGTGAGAGTATAGAATAGAGCGATCATTTGATGAGCTATTTGGCAGCTTTTTGTAAAGTTAAATGTGTGTACTCTATGACCCGTTATATTTATCCAAGAGAAATGGAAACAATATTCACACATAAAAACACTCGTTCAACAGTGTTTATAGCTCTCTTATTTATAATTACCTGCAACTTAAAAATGACCCAAATGTCCAAAAGATAAGAATGGATAAACAATAATGTATAATTGTACAATGCAGTACTACTCAGGGATGACATTGAAGGAACTTCTGATATACACAATAATATATGGACTAATCTCAAAAACATCATATTGAGTGAACAAAGGCCAAAAACAAAAGAATAGAAATCACATAGTTTGATTTATAAAAATTTCAAGAGCATAAAAAACAATCTCTGGGGAAAAAAATCCGAATAGTGTTCAGGGCTTTGGTGCTTAGTAAACAGAGATGGTCCTGAATGAAATAATGAGGTATAGGAGGAGGTCATTGGGAAGAGGTGACTGTCGGTTGACCTGTGAGCTGGATTTCAGCAACTTCAGGTTCCTTACCCTTTATCCTGTCCTGGGAATGTGCGGTGTGCTTGCCTTCCCCACTCCCAGAGTTTGCTCCAAGGACATAGTCTTGAGATAGGAATGTGGTACTGAGACCATCCGGACGGCATACATGACTGAAGCCAGTTAAGGCTTCCGTGTGACTTTTGAGATTTGACGGGAGTGTGCAGAGATTTACTCATCTTGTGGCCACCCGAGACCAGCCTCATATATAAGTTCCCTTTGCTTATTAAACCTGCTACCTATGAACTTGGGGAGGCCTGCCCCTTTCTTTGGTCCCTCCCTGTCCTCTGCATAGGAGGCCAGTTTCAGATTTCACCTGCGAAGCTCCCGAGCTGGTTGCAAACCAACCATTGGCAAGCCAGCCAGGAGACAGAAGAAATGGGCCTTGGGATAGAGGTATCCGTGGGGGAAATCCCATATTGGCTATCGACCTTATGTGGGGAGAGTGGTCCGTATGTTGGATGCTTTTGGACTGTCACATGAGTACGGAGACACCCCAAAAACACTGGCTTCTTTAAGGGGTTGGTTTGAGGAAATGTGCACTGCGGCAAAGAAGGTACATGCATGGCTGTGCAGGGGGCTGGCCTCTGCTGTGGGCGGTTCGACTGGACAATGATGCCCAGCTAGAGGCTGAAGCTCAAACTGAAAGCTGGAAGAGCTGAAATTAGAGAAGCCCAGGTAATTGTCCACTACTCCTCCAGGGCTGGCAGACAAGGTGGGAGAGCACAAATCGGAGAACTTAAGAGCGCCATTTTACAAAGCTCTCACAGGGAGGGCACAAAATGCCTGGGATTAAGACCTGGGCACTTATGACAAAGCCTAATTAGGATACTAAGAGGTGGCATCTCTGAGGAAGTGATAAAAATGAAGAAGAGAATATTGTGGTAATTGATGAGAAAACGTGTGAAATGCCCTATGCCTTCTGACACCTACTACTAAGGAAAAATTTAGGTAACAATTACTTTACCCCAAACTGCTAGGAGAAAACCTGGATTCTTTCCCCATCCTTTGAGGTTGTAATCTTATCAAGACTCTTTGAAATGTAAACACCCCCAGGAAATAACCAAAACATTGCCCTCAGAGAAAGAAGGAAAAAAAGAAGGGAAAGGAAGCTTTCTGAAACACAGACTGCTCTCCTTTTTTTTTTTTAGATTTTATTTATTTATTTGACAGAGAGAGAGACAGCCAGCGAGATAGGGAACACAAGCAGGGGGAGTGGGAGAGGAAGAAGCAGGCTCATAGCGGAGGAGCCTGATGCGGGGCTTGATCCCAGAACTCCAGGATCACTCCCTCAGCTGAAGGCAGGCGCTTAATGACAGCCACCCAGGCGCCGCCAGACTGCTCTCCTTGGCGTTGTGATAAGCACTGGGTGATTTACGCAACTAACAAATTGCTGAACACTACATCAAAAACTAATGTACTATACAGTGGCTAACTGAACATAATAAAAAAAATTAAAGAATGAAGTTTTTTCCAACTACGTAACTTTTTGCATATGTTAAATTCCATGGGAACCATTGTTAAGAAAGAAGTGATGCTATATCTTTAGGGTGTATTTGAATAAAATTCCTTAAATACGATATAGTCCTGGTATAATGTTATCAGTCATAATTTTAAAATCTATGTCACAGAAATAACTGAATTCCTTTATCAGTTGCATCAGAATGAACTCTGATCAGATCTTCAACCATAGCCATTTTTAAGTCTTTTGTCATTGGCGGACAGTTATTGTTTTAGTCTGATGCTTTGGCAAAAAAAAAAAAAAAAAGACTTTCTGCAAATGTGCTTCTTCTTCAGGGAGATTCTTTGGAAAGAATTTGACAGGGGAGGGACGATAATGAGTCTTTCAAGCGCTTCTCCAAGGCTATGTGTGTAGCTTCCCAGTATGTGATAAGGTGGTAGCCGGAGATCTGTCCCTATTCTCCACATCAGTAAAACGGGCCTATTATAGTGAGGACATAATGTTAACATGTGAAGACTTGTCTCTGCCTCAAGACGCCCTCAGGACATCTGCAAGGGAGAGGATGCCAGTGAACCCACAGAAAATGTGAAGCCCCGGCACCACCATAAAATTGCAGAAGTCGTCGGTTGTGTATGATGCGCATTGTTCTACAAGCTGTGATTGATCAGGTGCCAGCTTACCCAACCACTAAGAACGTGAAAGAGGTGCACGCCTTTGTAGGGATTTGGGGGTTGGGAGGACTTTTACTTTTCACCTGGCACAGTGCCCGCATCCCTTATGCCGCCTGATAAAGAAAGGGCACATGTGGGACTGGGGATGAGAACAGGTCAAGCCACCTTTGAGAAGTAAAAATACTAGTGAAGCCGATTAAAGCGAAGCAGGGCTATCATTTGAGTGAGATGTGTTTGGGACTCTGGAAGCTATGGGGCAGACACTGTGTTGGAAACAACAGAGGGGGAGACTACTGCTGGGATTTGGGGCCCAGCTCTGGAAGGGGCAGAAATCCGATATACCCCCACAGAGCAACAGCACCCAAGAGTGTACGCAGCGCTCCTCCGCGTAGAGCGGCTCACACAGCAGCTAGTGCGGGGCCGGCGGGCCCAGCTCAGAGTGGTTTAGCTGGTGATCTCTCAGGAGCCCTGGCACTTAACCCTTTGCTCTGACAGTCGGGCCGTTCTAACGGGGATTAACCTTATTGTTAACCTTAAAATTAAAACTGCCAGTTATTTTACCAAACAAAAAAAAACGTGTTTATTTGGGAGCAGCAGAGCATTGCAAGGACAAGCAATCTAGGGCAAAACCGTAGGCAACTGCTCAGAAGAAAGGAGAGGAATACACTTTTATAGAGGAAAGGGGTATCCGGAAAGAGTGTTAGACAAAAAGTCAAGTTGAGAAAACTGGGAGTTCAAAGTGTAGTAGTGCCTTTTCATTGGCTGAGTTGTGAGTCAGTTTCTGTTCTCTCCATTCTATTCCAACGCTACTATTGCAATGCTTCTATCTCAATTTTTAAAATTTTATCCTCTGTCTTAGAATGTGGCAGTATAAATCCTCTTTTATCAAGATTATCTTAGTTACTCAATCTAGATCTTTTGTGTTTCCAAATACATTTCAGTACCATTTTGTCATTTAATATAAATGGCTTTTGAGATTTTGACTGGGATGACATGAAACACATGAACTTGGTAAGAATTTAAATCTTAAAAATATTGTGTCTCTCAGTTCACACACATGAGGTATCCATTTATTTAGGGCTTCTTTCTTTTTTTTTTCCAGTATCCATATTTCTTCTCTTCTATGGTTCCCCTTATCTAATCTCCACCTCATGCTTTCTATTGCTTCATAGAGTTGGTTTACTTACTGTTTTTAGGTTTCTTTGTGTTTACTATTTGGTTTCCTACTGAGGCTGTACACGAACTGTAGTCATAGTGCCTTAAAAACAGCACAAATGTATTATCTTACAGTGCTGGAGGCCAGAAGTTCAAATTAACCTCTTTCTCTTCCTGTCACCTTTGTTTCTACTGTTATTATACGTCCTTCCCTCACTCTGAACCTCCTTACGATTATATTGGGTCTACCCGGAGAATCCAGGATCATCTCCCTATCTCAAGACCCTTCCTGTAGTCACATCTACAAAATCCCTTTTCCATCTGAAGTAGCAGATCCACAGCTTTTGGGGGGAATCGGGATGTAAAATCTTTGGTGAGCCATTTTTCTGTCAACCTTACTGTTTTCTGGCTGTGGCAGGAAATGGAGCTGAAATAATAATAAAAAAGCCCATAAAATACAGGAGCCTTATCAATACCATTAGGAAGTTTGAACTACCCTCAAAAAATGATGAGTCACAACTTAAAATTTTAATAAAGGGAAGGACAGATCCATACATAGATTTTAGAAAGATCACTTTGTTCCAGCCTGACAAGTGGACTGGTGATAGGAAAGTTACCCGCAAAGGAACGATTAGGAGAGTATCATAGTGATACAAGAGGCATTGTTTCATTTTACAATAGTTACAGTGCTCTCAGAAAGAAGTGGACAGAATTAAGAGGTATTCAGGAGGCGGAATGAGAGGTCTTCATAAGTCTTAATACTCTGGTCTAGTAAACATTCATTTAAGTTGAGAACAACCCTTTATTCTTACTGCTTGATTTTCTGATACTATGAACCGAAGAAGTAAAAACAAACAAAACACTTATAATTCTCAATATGTATGAATTTTGCAGTGCCACGCCTATCTTCTCGCTCCTATTCCATAAGAGCAGGGGATCAGCTATTCCTGAACTCTGGCACCTACCTTTACCCAGGGAATTCCTAATAAATGGGCATATGGCTTCTGCTAAGCCAGATGACTACACTCTAGAGACCTCCCATACCTCTAGTCAACAGTAATATCTTGTACACTTCAAAGTCGTTAGTAAGATAGATCTCATGGTAGTGTTCTTACCACAGTAAAATAAAGTAAAATATAACTTTATTTAAAAACGGGAAAAGAGGGGCGCCTGGGTGGCACAGCGGTTAAGCGTCTGCCTTCGGCTCAGGGCGTGATCTTGGCGTTATGGGATCGAGCCCCACATCAGGCTCTTCTGCTGTGAGCCTGCTTCTTCCTCTCCCACTCCCCCTGCTTGTGTTCCCTCTCTCGCTGGCTGTCTCTGTCGAATAAATAAATAAAATCTTTAAAAAAATAAATAAATAAATAAAATAAAAACGGGAAAAGAGTTTTCTATGGGCGGCAAATATTAAATGGAAGAATAGACAATGAAATTATGAGACAGTAAGTAGACATGAGAGCAAAACATAAGGGCTTCCTGCTTATATTTTTCTTCTTTAAGATAGCAGACTTAATTGGTTTTTAGTAACTAAGCACTTTCAATTTCTATCAGTTTTGTAGATACTGAAAAGTCAACCACTAGTCTTAGCAATAAGTTCACTTTCAGTTCTCATTTTCTTTGTTTTTCAGTGGTTTGTTTGTTTGTTTCTCTCCCTACGTGTGTCTGCGTGCACATGCATGTTTCCATAGATACTTTAGTGTGAATTTGAGAAGAGATGCACCAGGGCTAGATGTTATTTTAACATAGAAATGCCTACTCTTTTTATGGCAAGTAGAACATTATACAATCTTTTCAAGATATGTATTCATTTATATCAAAGATTCATTAAAGACACAATTCTTTATAACACTTTATTGCAAGTCTTATTGGAAGGCCAAAATTTTTCCTACCAGGTCTTCAGAAAAGAGATCTGTCATTTTTTTCTTGACTAAGGTTGAATGTTTATGCTCCCCAGGCTTACAAATTAAGGCTTAATAGCACCCTTTTGGCAGCAGTTAAACGAGAGATTCTAAGGTGCTTACCAGAAATCTCAAATTGTTCATCGTGTATCCAAATCCACAATAAGGCAAAATGCCACCTTTTTGCAAATTAAGTCCCAGCAATTTTCCTAAGTAGCTCATGAGTCCCCATCCAGCTCTGCATATCGTAGTCCCCTGGTTGTCATTGCCAAAGGAGGAGGTGAGTCAGGAGCTGGGCACAAGTTAATGAGTACAATAAAGGGACAATTCTGTGGTTTTGTTTAAACTCAATTTTTTTCTACTTATGAATTTTGTTCTTTCACACTCCTTTCATCATAAATTTATTATTAAAAAATGGAAAGGAAAGCATTCTCCATGAGCTAATTTCAGTGTACAAACATCTTTCAAATGTCAATGTCTATTTAAAAGGCTATACTATGAGTTATAGAAGAACATTCTGTTTTTGCTTTCAGTTAGAATAAATTTACTTTTATTTAGTTAAAGATTGAGAAAATAGCATCATTGCACAACACTGATGAAAAAATGTCAAATATCTGGTTTGTAATTCTCATGGAGCATAATGCAATCTGATTTATAAAAATTCCTTTTTTTTTTTTTAAGATTTTACTTATTTATTTGACAGAGAGAGAGAGAGAGAGAGAGAGCACCAGAGAGCACAAGCAGGGGAAACAGCAGAGGGAGAGGGAGAAGCAGGCTCCCCACTGGGCTCAATCCCAGGACCCTGGGGCTATGACCTGAGCCACAGAGGATCCCCTGATTAGGGAAATTCTTAGTCAATTGCTACACTGTTGTGTTAGTGCCATAGTCATTCCAATTAATAAACCCGACAAAAGTGAATGATATCAACACAATAGATCATCTTGTTAACAAAGAACTTTCCTCATAAAGATGCTGAAGAGGTTTACCTGTATTTTTAGTTTCTTTATGTGAGCCTGGAGGATATTTCCATATTATTTTCCATACAAATTTATTGAATGATAGTTTTTCTTCTCAAAATATCATTATTTTAAGGTAGGTTGATTATATTGAACCTAATTAAACTATGTGTTAATCAAAATATTCAATTTTTAAAAAGATTTGTTTATTTATTTGAGAGAGAGAAAGAGAGTGAGAGCCTGAGCAGGAGGGAGAGGGAAAGACAATCTCAAGCAGACTCCATGCTGAGTGCAGAGGCTGATGTGGGGCTCGATCTCAGGACTCTGAGGTCATGACCTGAGCCAAAACCAAGAGTGGGACTCTTGATCTACTGCTCCACCGGGCACTCCCAAATTATTAATTATATATTATTTTATCCTAAACTTAGAATTGAAGTAGTCTATGTAAGATCTTCATAATATCATAGTTTTTGTTTGGAGACTCCAATGAAATAGTTCTCATCTTATACATACAGTTCTACCCAAGTCCCACAGCTTATCCCTCATTTTTATTTATAAAATAGGAAAATAACTTGTTTGAAAATGAGCCATGTCCGTGGAACCATAAAATAATTATGGGAGAACGGGGTTAATCTTTGAGTAGTAAAGACAGTTTTGTGAGGGATGATGTGTTATGAGAATAAAACTCACTGTAATGTGAGAAGCATTTTCTTTTTGGAGTGTTAGGTGTCTGTTTGTTTGGTAATAGCTCTAAATTTAAATGTGACCACCACGTTTTATTTGAAGAAATTCTATGTATCTTCTGTAAGCCCATCGCTAATAGAGTCGCTTCCACCACTTAATTCATCTAATAACTTTTTATTTGTATTAATTGTCATTTGTATGAACTGTGTTTGCTCTGGTATATGTTTGACTTCAGCCAAGCTCTTCATACACCTGGAAATCTGGTTAACTTTCACCTGAATGAAAATCTCTCCTCTTAGGGAGCAAATTTGAAGTGGTATAATATTCTTCCTCTTCTCCTGCTTTAATTTTTTGTTCTTTCTTTTTTCTGGTTTGGGGTTTCTCTATCCAAAATTCCCTCTGCCTATGTTTGCTAAAACGAAATTGAAACTGTGCTCAGTGAAGCACAGAGGGAATTAAACTGCTATAGATTGAGTATTTGTATCCCCTCTCAAAATTCATATGTGGCAAACTAATCTTTAATGTGTTGGTATTTACAGGGGATGCCTATAGGAGGTGATTAGGGCATGACGGTGGAGCCCTCACTGATAGATAGGATTAATGCCATTATAAAAGAGATCCCAGAGAGCTCCCTTAGCCCTTCCACCATGCAAGAGCATAGTAAAAAGATGGCCTCTTATGAACCAGGAAAGGAGCTCTCAGCCGACTCAGAATATTGGTCTTAGACTTTCCAGCCACCAGAATTGTAAGAAACAATTATTTATTGTTTATAAGCCACTAGTCTATGATATTTTTGTTATAGGCAGCCCAAAGACATCAGTTATGTCAGTATGTTATCATATACTATTTATAATGTGCATAGAGATGTGCGGTATACTTTTCCATATGTATGCTACAACAGAGTATGAGTTCATGTGTATTTCGAAGAGTACGGAAGTATAGGCTCTCTTGGAACTTGAAAATTTTTAAATCATTGTTGGTATATCAATTATTTGATTGATTGATTTCTTCACTTATTCTTATTTAAAAGCAGCTACTGTTTGCAACACATTTGCTTATTGCCGTGGGTCATTTGACTAATCTGATAAATATTTGTATTACCAAAAAATTTGTTATAAAGAAAAAAACATTAATGAGTATTCCTGCATTTTAGTTTTGGTCAGTTATCAACATTTGACAAATCATTTAATCTTTCTTGAGAAGTTTGCTCATCTGTTAGGTGAGAAGGATATATATAATAAATGACCTCTAAGTTATTTTTTAGTTTTATCATGCAATTATGTTAGTTTTGACTTTGCAAAAGCCATTGCCTTAATTAACTGTAATGACCACTGAGGGCATTACACATACAAATTTCACATGTTACTAAGATATAGGGATTTTCATATACATCAGAAATTAATTCAATATCTGTTATGATAATAAGAGATTATTTGTCTTTTACTGGGCACCCACTAACTTTCCATTACTGGAAGAGATGTACATATATTAAACAATTTAAATCTCAACACATATCATTTTCCTTTTTATTATTTAAGGAAACAAGATCTAAAAAGATCGTATTATTTTCCTTTGGTAAGACAGAGTAAAAAACTGACATTTTATGTATCTAAAATCCTTAACTGCTAGGCTACATTGTTTTCCAAAATTGAGGAAGGGAAACAGATGTGTTTGTTCACTGATACAACATAAAAGGTTAATAGATGAAGTTCTTCGTGAATAGATTTCTGGCCTTAGGTTTTCTAAAGAGTTGGAGATTTTCCTATAAATAGTGTAATATTCTAAAATTAGTTTCCCTAAATTTTGAATTATCAGTAATAAATGTGACTTGCTAAAATTTTTTATGTGAAATCCAAATGGATCTATGAGAATTTTAAGAATGGGATGACTGTTTAAAAATATTGCTTATTGCTGAATTGTTCTGTGATCCAATCTAATTAGATTTAGTGGATGTAGGATCTTTGAGTCAGAAAAAAAAAATTAATGAAATAGTCCTGAAACATCATTATTAATTTCAGAGACAAATATAAAATTTATTTAATATTGAAATCTTACTTCTTCTAAGAGATAACTTTTTTAATAGAAGAAAAAAATAAGACAATTTATTTTAGGGCACATTCAATTTTTTATTTATTTTCCAGAAAGTTGTTTTAAAGTCTCCTTGTCTGAATTACCCATAGAATAATTGTCTGTATTTGCTATTCTAGTTTGAAATGAAGTAGTTTATAGTTAACTTATAATTACTTCACGATTGATAAGGATGGTTTTTTAATAATTTATTATTCATCACCAGTGATTGAGAAGTATGAAAGATAATAAAATTTTGCATAGAATGTTTACATATACTGATTACTCTTTAATTGACAAGCAATATAAATTTGGGTAATTTTTAAACTGAAGTTAACAAGAACACAATGACATTTATAACTGTCTAACATAACTTCAGTATACTTGATTACTGTTAAAAGTTAAATTCTATTTTTTAAGGAATTAGTCATGAATTGTTGATTAGCATTCTAATGAGGAATTTCTGTCAATTTCCATAAACTTTAAATGTTCTGTGAAAACTATAAAACATGATATATAAGACTCTGAAAATAATAACATTGATCATATTTAAAGACTTTATGAGCTCTAGGGTTAGTTATCATCAACAATAAAGTCATTCCAACTTAATAAATATGCAAACTACCAAACAGTACATTTACATTTCCTAAAAATTATTAGGCATAATTAGTAAATGTAAAATTGTGTCTTTCTTAAGTATGGTTCCATTAAACAAACTGCGTTTGGATTTAAAGTGCAAAAAAGTCATTTTGAATATCAGTGAAAATTAAATATATGTAAAATCAGAAACTTTTGAGAATTTGGAAGAGTCCATTGTCCAACTCAAACAACATTTTTTTATAAGCAATATTTCTTTGAGAACATTGTATTACTTTAAATATTTCACCTATGAATACAACGTAATTTAATTAATTACCTATTGTACATTTTGCATCACATGTAAGTAGTACCATGCTGAATATTCTTCATTTAAGTCTGTGCTTATTTTTGTTTTTTTCTTAGGATCACTTATAAGAGCTTTTTTGTCACATTACTCTAGTGTCTTCAGATGTGCTGGTATAGTCTTTCTGGATCTACAAATCTTATTTAATCTGGCCTCAGCCTACTTCTCTAAATCCTGTCTCTACCTCACAAATAACTGGCCTTCTTTTAGTCAACTTGACATGGTAGGTTCTTGTTTCCTTTCTAGGCTATCCACACAGGCTACTCTTGATACATGAAGTGCCAGTTCCTCTAACCACTCCACCTCTAGTCCCTGCTTTTCCTACAGATATTTCTTTAAATGTGCATTCCCAGGAAAGCCTTTGCTGTTCTCTCAACTCCCCAGGTAATGCAGTAGTATGGAATGCTGTGCTTTTCCTCATGCTTACCACAATTTCTAAATGTTAATATGTATAAATAAAAAGGCTTCCATAGCATTATTTGTCTAATATTACCAAACATCATTTGAGAGTTTATGTTGTTGACTTTTCTTCTTAGATCTATTAATATAGCCAGCTGTATCAAATGGTTTCCTGATATTTAGTAACCCTTAAATAAATACATATAGGTATATTTATAAGGTGATTCTAGATTTATAACTTAATGTAATTTTAAAAGTTCTGTTCATGAAGTTTTTATTCAGGTTTAGTTGCATGGATATTTTAGGTGAGATGATAAATATCTATCCATCTACCTGGGGCTATATTTATCAGTTTTAAATTTTAATGTTATAATTGCTTCAAAAAGGAATTTGGAAGTTTTCATCCTTTTTATTCTTCTATGGATCTATTTATAAAATATCACAATTTTCTGGCCTTTGATGATTTTATAAAATTGCCCTAACATAATCTGGGCTTGGTGGTTTCTTGTGAGTTAGTACTCAAATAACTTGATATGCTTTTTCTTTGAAATTGCTCTGTAGAAGCTTTTAAATTCTATTAACTTCAGATTTTATAAAAATTTTTCCTAGGACTTAATCTGAATCATCTAGTTCAGCAAATGTTTTATGTGGAGTTCAAAGTAGTGATATTTTTTAAAATTTTATTCCTTATTTCACTTTGGTTAGTTCTTATTTTTTTGATTATCCCTTTTGTTGAGGTTTTTTCAAGAAATTAGCATTTCATTTATTATTTATGATTCATTTATTCACTTACTATTTCTACTATTTTCTGTTTCTCCCCTTTTAAAACATTTTTTTATATATAGTATTTGCTTCCTTCTGCTTCCCTCATGGTTTACTTTGATGTTCATTCTGGATTTCTGATTAGGAGATAGTGTTTATTCATTTATGTTATTTTATTTTTATTGATGTGATTATTTAAGGTAATGAATTCTCCTTGTGTTGTTGTTTTGAATATATGCCACAGAAAAATTATGTTTTTCTTTTTCTATTTCTAGAAATGTTGACATTTTTGTTTGTATTCTCTCTTTTGCCAAGAGAGAAAGTATTTTTAATTTTAGTGTGGAAGGACATTTTATTATTTATATTTTGTAGAATTGTAATGTGATCCGAGTGTTTTTCTTTTCCTGTACAGAATTATTTATACTTAGTGCACAACATAATGTATGGTCAATTTTAGTAAATATTCTATTTATACTTAAGAACATATTCATAAGATCCTTTGATATTCTTTAGTTCTTCTAAATCCTGACCAAATTTTTTGTCTGCTTGAACTGTCTTAAATTGACTTCAGTGTGCTAAATATTCCCATTATTAGTGTTTTTAGTAGATTGGTAGAAAAATAATGGATGCTATTTTCTCCTCAATTCTGTGGCTCTGCCCTTTATGATGTGAGCTTGCAACTTGTACCATCAAGAGTTCAGTCCTTCTTTCATGCTTCTTAAATCCAGGCTGGCTTTGAGACTATTTTGGCCAACAGAATATGACAGAAATGACTGTATGCTTGGTCCAAACCTAGACCCCCAGAGATATTGTGTGTTTCTACTCTCTCTTAGACCCTGTCTTTACCATGAAAGTAAGCCCAAGCTGGCAAGCTGGAAGGAGCTCCACTTGACAACCAGCCAACCTACAAAAGCAGTGCCTCCTAGACATTCTCCTGCTCACTACAAATATAAAAAGAGAGCCAGAAAAGGGTAGAAAAAACATCCAGCTGACCTAGTGTAAATTGCTGACAAAAAAATTGTGGGCTAAATAAATGACCGATGTCTTAAGTTGTCTGTAGTTGTTCATTACATAGCAAAATATTATTCAAGCAGATATTGGTTCCTAGATGTGGGGCACTGTCCTATCAAATCCTAAATATGTGATCTTAGCTTTAGGACTGGGTGGCAAGCAAAGGCTGGAAAAATGATAGCCCGTGCCATACAATCTTAAAATATTTGACTGAATTGTTGCTCACACTAATGTGAAAGCTAGAAAATATACCTTATAAACTTTGAACCTTAGTAAGATGATCTCCAAGAAGAATATTTATGCAGCTAGTCAAGGGATGTTATTAGTTATATATGTAGAGAGAGAGAGAGAAAGAGAGAGAGAGTTAGCATACAATATGCTATCTAAAGAGTAACCTAAAGAAAGAATACAAGGAGAATATAGTGTGGCAAGGGCTTTTTGGACTGGAAAATAAAACTGCTTCTCAAGTTCAGGCTCCCATTCTACAAACATTTTAACTATAAAATATAGTCTGGAATAACAGTTCCGATTGAGGTTGTGGCTTTAAACCCACATGATAAGACCTCCAAAAGAATTAAGGCAGTACCATGTAAACCCTACCACTTAGACCACAAGGTTTATTGAAGGATACACTCCCTCAGAAGTCTATTACCAAAGTAGAAGTAAGTAGTTTAAGAGACTCTATTTATTATCTATTACTTATTATCTATGTATCTATCTATCTATCTATCCATCCATCCATCCATCCATTAGCTACTTATTTTTAAACGATTGGGAAAATGATTCTAGACACAGACCTCACAACCTTCACAAAGACTAACTCACAATGGATCACAAACCTAAATGTAAAGTACAAAACTAGAAAACTTATGAAAAAAAAAAAAACTAGAAAACTTCTGGAAAATAACAAAGGAGAAAAATCTAGATGATCTTTGGTTTGCTGATGGTACAAAACCAAAGGCATGATCCAGGAAAGAAAGAATTGATAAACTGGACTTCATTGAAATTAAAATTTTCTGCTCTGCAAAAGACATTGTTTAGAGAATAAGAGGGAAAACCACAGAGTAGGAGGAAAGCAGCTTTATCCATAACTGTCAAAACTTGGAAACAACCACGATGTCCTTCAGTAGGTAAATGGTTAAATAAACTGTGGTAAGTGGAGACATTGGAATATCATTCAGCAATTTTAAAAACGTGAGCTATGAAGCGAAGAAAAGACACGGAGGAAATTTAAATGCATATAATAAATGCAAGAAACCAATCTGAAAGGACTACAACCCATATACTTCCAACTTTACTACATTCTGGAAAAGGCAAAATGGTGGAGACAGCAAAAAGATCAGTGCTTGGCAGAGGTGATGAGGGATGAAGGGATAAATAGGCAGAGCATAGAGGATTTTTAGGGTAGTGAAACTGTTCTTCATGATAGTGTAATGACGGATATATGTCATTATGTATCTGTCCAAAGCCCTAAGTGTACAACACCAAGAGTCAACCTTAATATTAATTACAGACTTTAGGTGATAATGATGTGTCAATGTGGTTCTTCAATTGCAAATTAGACCACTCTGATGGGGAATATTGTTATTGGTGGACATTATGCATATATGGGTGCTTGGGGTATATGGGAAATCTCTGTACTTTCTGCTTAATTTTCCTGTGAACCTAAAAAATGCTTGAAAAAAAATAAAGTTCATTAAAAAAAAAAACACAAAACCCTGGTTGTTCTTTTTTTTTTTTTTTTTTTAAGCCTGGCCAGAGGCCTTCTTTTTTTTTTTAAAGATTTTATTTATCTACTTGACAGAGAGAGAGAGACAGCCAGCGAGAGAGGGAACACAAGCAGGGGGAGTGGGAAAGGAAGAATCAGGCTGCCAGCAGAAGAGCCCAACGTGGGGCTCGATCCCAGAACTCTGGGATCACGCCCTGAGCCGAAGGCAGACGCTTAACGACTGAGCCACTCAGGCGCCCCTACCCTGGTTGTTCTGTTACATAGAATACTCACAACATTTTAAGGGATTAGTACTAACGAAAGTATTTCCAGCCTGGACTAAGCAGGGCTGAAATTAAAAGGATTCTAACACTACTGATTTTCTACATGCAGAAGGCAGGATCATAAATCTACTCACAGCTAACACAGGTGATTTCTACAGAAGTAGACAAAAAGTGTAATGGGAAAGAAAGAATATCTAAGAGGTTGGGGTCAAGAATGTAAAGCAAAGAACTCAGACCATTGGAGAGCCATTGACTGGGAAGCTACCCCCAGGGACCAACATTGGGATTAATCAAAACATTCCTTATCTTTAGAGGGGGGATGATCTGGCAGGATTTTTCCGGCCAATTTACGGAGTTGTTATAGATTTGCAAATTTATCGCTAATTCTTTCCCTTTTAAAATATGAGTTAAAGTTACCCTGTACCACTTAATCATGTTTTGTTAAGAGACTGGAGTGGGGTGAAGGTATCTGTCATTTCATGTCATGGGACTCCATATAAAGAAGAATGGAGTCCAGAACTGATGTAGGTGTCGAGATACTAATGCTTTTAGTGTGTTACCAAATTAGATGGAGGTTTTGGGAGATTTGGAGATGTGAATATTGTATTTGCATGTGAGGTTGATATAAATATTTGCACACATACAGAGGACTGTTGTAGGTTAACTGCAAAACCAACCCAACCCTCTATATGTCTATCCATGCCCTTTGTAAGATAACTTGTTAGCATCTCCCACTAAGCAGTGGAGTTTATTTTTGTATGCCCTGAATCTGGGCTGGTCTTAATGAACTGATTTAGGAAATGTAATAAGGACTTCTCATACTTAGACTCAAGAAATCTTGGGGCACCTGGGTGGCTCAGTCGTTAAGCGTCTGCCTTTGGCTCAGTTATGGGAATTATGGGATCGAGCCCCACGTCAGGCTCTTCCACTGGGAGCCTGCTTCTTCCTTTCCCACTCCCCCTACTTGTGTTCCCTCTTTCTCTAGCTGTCTCTCTCATTGTCAAATAAATAAATAAATAAATCTTAAAAAAAAAAAAAAAGAAAGAAATCTTGTCCATTTCTACCATTTTACAAACTCCTACCTCTGCGAGGAAAACAAGTCCAAGTTAGCCTGATGGAGGATGAGAAACCACTTGAAGGAGAGTTGAGGCATGCCAGCTAATAGTCAGCCAAACCCAAGAAGGGCCTCTGAGACAGCCTGTTAATTAGCCACAAGTGCATGAGGCAGCCAAGATCAAACCATAAGAACTCAGTAGAACCCATCTTAAATTGCCAAACTTAAAATTCACAGTGAAGTAAATGAATAAATGATGTTGTTTTAATACACTAAGCTTGGAGGTGTTATCACACAACAGTAGGTAATGATAACAGTTATTTTCTATTCTATCTCTTGAGGTTTTGTTTTATGAGGAATCTAGCTATATTTTTCAATGCTTGGGTATTATAACTGTCGTATATGTAGTATGAATTGTGCTCTTTAGTATAAAAATTTTCTTTTTCTCAATGAAATTTTGAGGCAAAATTCTACATTGTCTTATATCAGGATTCCAATTCCTGTTTCTTTTTTTGGCGGGGGGAGCTGTCTGGAGTACTTTTACGAATCCTATTGTGTTAGCCTTTTTCCTACTACCTTTTGAAATCCTGTTTCTTGGAATTACCATAAAATTTGGTTTTGTTTTGTGAGTTAAGGCTATTTGATATTTTTATATGTCTTGTATGGCTGGTCTCAAATCTTATTAATGTTATTATATTCATTTTATGTTTTCCTGATTTGTGTAATTTCTTTTCTTTGTCTTTTAAAATGTGTTTTGGGGGGTGGGGGCACCTGAGTTGCTCAGTGGGTTAAGCATCTGACTCTTGATCTCGGGCCAGGTCTTAATCTCAGGATGTGAGTTCAAGTCCCACACTGGGCTCCATGCTGGGTGTGTGGAGCCCACTTTAAAAAAAAAAATGTGTTTTGCTTTCAGGAGTACTAATTATTTTTCCTTTAGTTATAATTATTTTTCATCAAACTCAAGGAAAATGAAAAACAATATTTATCTCTCTGTATTCCTTAAATATATTTTTTCAAGATTGCCACAAATTTTATTAATTTCCAAATTGTAACGTTCAAGACAATGTCTGATAAATTATTAGAATTAACAAGAGTTGAGCTAGGTTCCTCAATACAAAATAAATATAAATATAACAACTGAATCCCATATACAAGACAAACAGATGAAGATGAAATTAAAATTATCATCTAAAATGTCAAGCAATAGTAAAGATGAAGTGCCAGAAATAAATCTATGGAAAGATGTATGAAAGATCTCTATGGTTAAATAATAATATTTTGTGGAAAGACTTTATTAAAAAAAACAGATGAGTGAACAAAAAATAGTATTCTTAGTTTGTACAGCTCAGTATTGTGAAGATATCAATTCCTCTCCAAAACATTCATAGCAACACAGCTTAGGATAGCAGCACAGTGAAAACATGCAAAGGTCTACTACCAGCAGGTTGGGTACAAACATGGTGGTTCATGCTATGGAAAGCTAACCAGTGACGAAGACCAGCCACTCATGCTTCAGGCACCTGGGCAGACTCAGTGTGCAGGACTACAGTGCCCTATCCTCCCTGCAGGATCTATAGGATAGGAAGGGACAGGCTCCTCTGTAAGTTCAGTGAGGTCCTAAGGTTAGAATTCTTGTCCACAAAGCCATCCCTTTCTTGGTACTCAGACATCATGAGGAAATGGAGGCCCCCGCAAAGGGCCTTGGGGAGACAGTTGACCTGCTATATCACAGAATAACACGGAGTCTGCAAAGGGTTCTGGGGTGAAACTAGGCCTGGGGTGGGGGCAGTGGGAGCTCTCTGCTAGACACTCTGTGCAGGGGCTCCCCAGGGCGTGGCTGTGGTTGGAAACAGAGAGGGGGCTGGAAGACTTCCAAGGGGCTGGGCAGAGGGGCTTGCAGAAACCTACTACCCACTGTCCCCTCTACCTCTAAAACAGAGGACATGCAGGGGCAGCAGCTCTGGAGCCCTTGCCCAGCTCAGTGCTAACTGCCTGACCTTGTCTAGTGTCCAGACCTGCAGTTTCTGGAGTTGTTGCTACAGCTGGTTGCTTGCTACCTTGAGTATTTAGTCCCCTGGTGCTTGAACCACACCTACAGTTAGTACTTGCTCTTCTCAATGTTTCTTCGGTTCCCACTGCTGCTCATTGCTGTAGACTGTGCTCATGACACTGCTGCCTCCAGGGGGATCTGAGAATGGTGGGGGGGGGCAGGGGCAGGAGACATTTAGGTCCTTGCATCCTTATTCTTGGCCTATTTCCTGTGCATATGATCCTACTCACAAAGGCTAGAGCTCTTATCCTACCCTTCATCTTGTGCCCACCCAAGCAGGTTCTAGGACCCTTTCTCTCTCTTACCTTATTTTTTAAAAGCAGACCACTAACACTTAAATACATAGAGTAATGCAGTAGTGAAATCTGAATATAAGTAGAGAATTTAAATGGTATAATTAAACACGCGTTTTAAATATAATTTTATAGATTTTTATTCCAACCTTCTACGTCTACCTTCTACTTGTGTTATGGAACAACTACTATGAGTTTGAACTGGAAATATATCATGAGAGTGAAAGCGTTCATCAACAAGTTAATGTTTTAATTTCATATTTTATCAGTTATCTTCTCAAACGTCTGAAACTTTTCCTTGCTATCACATTGAGAACATGACTGTTTTAATACATCATTTATTTTGACATGACATAATTTGGCAGTGCTTTTGGTTCTTTGGAAAGAAATCTTTCTAAAATTGTAACATTATTAATTCTCTTAACTTGTGCATCAATCTCACTTGGATGACATATTGACAAGGGAAATGCTCTGAGGACATGGGGATAATAGAAGTATCTCTGGAAGAGACACAATGCCTGACTCTGGCACCCATAATTCTAAGATAGTCCACAAGATTTCTACTTCCCAGTGAACAGACCTGTCTAATTCCTTCCCTTTGAGTAACAGTGGGACATATGAATACCACGGAATATTTCCATTATTTTGCAGATGTAACTAATTTCCCAATTAGTTGACTTTAAGTTATCAAAGGGGAAAAGGCACCTAGATGGCTCAGTAGGTTAAGCTTGAGACTCTTTATCCCTCCCCCTCTGTCCCTCTCCCAGGGCTCTTTCTCTTTCAAATAAATAAATAAAATCTTTTTTAAAAAGTTATCAAAAGGGAAATTATCATGGGTGAGCCTAAGCTAATGACCTGAGCCCTTTACAATAAGTTCTAGATTCAGAAACAGAAAAAGTCATAAAAGTTCATAGCTGCAGAAACTCCTTCTTTGTTGGCCTCAAAGAATCAAGCTTCCATGTTACGGAGATCACATGACATGGAATGGCAGGTGTCCTCAGTTACACACCTGTAAGAAACCAAATTCTGACAACCAATGAGTTTAGAAGAAGAACCCGAGTATCACATTAGATTGCAGACCCATCCAATGCCTCAAATTTAGCCTAATGAGACCCTCAGCAGAGGACCACCTAATTTGTGAAAGAAATCAAATACATATCCTGAAGAACAGAGTTTTATTGAGTTACTGTAGTTTTCTATTAACTTTGCTCTTGTCAGTCACAGGAGGAAAGACTGCTAAAGGAGGTCTCAGATTTTGTTTTTTTCCACAAAATACCTCCATTCAAATACTCTGGATCTGTTCTTTCCAGATTTATGTATCTACTTTTTAACTGTGTTACCTTGGGACTAAACAAGAAGAAATTATTTTTAAGTGTGTTAAAGAATCTCTGGGGGTCACTGACCTTGCCCTCAGCTGAATTTAAAACCCTAAGATGCTAATTTGCTTTTTAAAAAGAATTCTCTGAAGTTAGAAACAGCCCAACTAGAGGTATAATACTTGATATCGATTGTGGAATTTACCTAAATTATTGGCATACAATTGTTCATAATATTCCTTCAGAAACTCATAATTTCTTCTTGCTATGTATCTCACTTTAGCTTACCTTTCCAGAGTACTCTGTGTACTTTCCTTTATATACACCCATTGTCAAATAATTATAAATGTAACAACTATAATGTACATTTTAATCAAATTTCAATTATTTTTTATCAGTTACTTGATCTATGTAAAATTTGGATTTAGTTTATTTTTTGATCCTAAGACAATATTATAAAAATGGCTCTGTTGTCTATAAGAATATTCTCCCCTTTTCTGAAACACTGTCACATTTTTAAAAAAAATTTTTTTACCAAGTTTCTCTACTTGTGGTAACTGCCAATTTTGTGAACTATTGCTGGCATTCTCTGTCTTACAGAGAAGAGAGAGATGGTAAAAGTAAAATGAGTTATGAGTTTGAAATGAGTTATTTCTTGGTTCAGTGAATACATGTGTACTATTTAGAGCAGAAGATACAATCAGAGTCAACAGAATGCCACTGAATAAAGCATAATTTACTTTATTCTTCCGTAACAAGGTCTGGGATAGAAATGCTCACAGTGCCCATTTCTTCACTTGGTAGAGACGTAAAGTATATTGGAGACAGCTTAGAACAAAATGAAAACATGCATTTCTGCTGATTTAATAAAAATAGTTTGGAAATTCTATTTAAGGTCTACAATTTTAATCTACATCATAAAAGAATTGAAACTAAATAAAATTGCAATGAGTCTATGAGTTGTTTGTTTCTCTTTCTTAATATTTTGACTTAATTAATCTAATGAAGTCCAATTTAGTTTTTTTTTTTTTTAAGTTTGGTGCTTTGGAATACTGTTTTAAAAGTTTAGCCAATGCTGAATTCACAAAGATATTCTCATATGTTGTCTCAAAGCTTTATTGTTTTAACCTTCACATTTATATTTATATTCTTTTGAATTTTGTATGTGATACAGAGAAAAAATTCATTATTATTTTTATAAATACATATATCCAATAGACCCAGGGCAGTTTGATGTCAAGTCTACGTGTTTACACTTTAGGGTATAACGTTTTCATTAATCATGTGACTGTAAATTTGTGGATTTATTTCGGAACATTCCATTCTGTATCATTTGTCCCTTTTCTATACTTGTATTCTTCTCCCACTCTTCTATACAGATAGCTCCTGGTTTTTTAAAGTTTGCATTACATCACCTTTATGAAAGACCTTAGCAATCTGTTTTTGCTAAATGAAAGAAATCCAAAGAGGATTTTCACTTTCACGAAAAAAGCTGAAAAGCAAAAAGGGGTCAGTGTTTGTTTTGCAGTGAGCCGTTATGGAGGCAGGGCGCACCCAGAACAGAGTGGCCCCGCCAAGCTCCTTCCCCTGAGCTACACTCAGCATCTCAGCAGCAACCCTAGCTTTGAACTGTGTCCATGAGCGTCTGTGCTTCATCTCCATTTACTGCGTGCATCCTTTAGCAACATGTGTCCTAAAATATCAGAAAAGCCTAAGAGAAGTTGTTTTGGGGGTCTGGGACTGCTCAAAAATTAATGATAATTGCTTCTTTGCTATTTTGGCTTACGAAAGGTTTCATAGGAACAGCCTACTTTCAGATGGTAGGGGATACCTATATGTTTATAATTCCATCTTACATACTTTTCTACTCCCTGAATAACCTTGCTCAGTTTTTTTCCTCCTTGTTGGTTGTATTTATTTTCATTTTTAGTGCAGTTTTGCTGGGGAAAAAATCTTACAATTTTTCTTGCAGAGAAATTTCTTCTTTATAAATCTTGTAGAGAATATTTTTATACAGACATTACTTTCAGATTTTTTAGTGAATTTAAACTTTCAGATTGACAGTTGTTTTCACTCAATCTTTTAAAGTATTTTTCTGTGATATTCTGCTTTTATTCTTTACTGTGAGTGATTCATTTTCAGTTTGCTGCTTGCTCCTTTGAAGCTAAGCTGTGGACCCACCAATGCCAACTGCTTTTAATATATTCTCACAACATTTCACTTTCAGGATTTTTACTATCTCATGCCCACATTTGCTTTTTTGTATCTCCCTGAGAGAGATTGAGAGTAGTCATCCCGAATTGCCCTTACCCTTCTTTGCTTGAAGGTAGAGGTTCCACATCAGGAGAGGCAAGTTGAGAAAACCAAGGGCCACTGTCTCTGCCCAGTACCCTACTTGTAACACATGATGTCACTTGAGAGAAGTGGGCCATTCCCTTATCCCCAACTCCAAAGCAGTGGTTTGCTCAGGGGGAGATGTAGATCTTAAGAAGAGAGAGATCAGTAGCTGTCCCTAAGTGGACTGACTTTATTTCATACAAGGAAATGAAAGTCTAAGGTCATCGTTGAAAGCAATGGGGATTTTGGTTATAAGCAATTTAGAGGCAGATAGCTCCATGATAGTAAAAAGTGAAAATATAGACGAACTAGAATTTTAGCAGAGAGAATCAGGCAGCTAAGAAGAGTCCTCCTGGGGGTCAGAACAAGGCTCGAAGACAGGCCTCAAAGACTACACATGCAAAAATTAATTGGGTCAGACTATTTATGTTTCAGGACTTTGTCAAAGCAGTAATCAAAAAGAGCAATTAGCTGGCAATTTGAGGGCTAAGAACTGAGTGTAATGTCAATAGAAGCAAATCAGCTAAAAGCTTTAACAGATCAGATCAGGGAAAGAGGACATCAAAGAGAACCTTGCAAAAACCAACACCATATCATATGATAATTGTCTTTCTTTGCTTGACTTATTTCACTTAGCATTATCTCCTCCAGTGCCATCCATGTTGCAGCAAATGTTGAGAAATCATTCTTTCTGATAGCTGAGTAATATTCCATTGTATATATGGACCACAACTTCTTAATCCAGTCATCTGTTGAAGGGCATCTTGGTTCCTTCCACGATTTAGCTATTGTGGACAATGCTGCTATGAACATTGGGGTGCATATGGCCCTTCTCTTCACTATGTCTGTATCTTTGGGGTAAATACCCAGTAGTGCAATGGCTGGGTCATAGGGTAGCTCAATTTTTAACTTTTTAAGGGGCCTCCACACTGTTTTCCAGAGTGGCTGTACCAACTTGCATTCCCACCAACAATGTAGGAGGGATCCCCTTTCTCCACATCCTCTCCAGCAATTGTTGTTTCTTGCCTTGTCAATTTTTGCCATTCTAACTGGCGTAAGGTGGTATCTTAGTGTGGTTTTGATTTGAATTTCCCTGATGGCTAATGATTTTGAACATTTTTTCATGTGTCTGTTAGCCATTTGTATGTCATCATTGGAAAAGTGAAATAAGTCAAGCAGAGAAAGACAATTATCAGATGATTTCTCTCATCTATGGAACATAAGAACTAAGAAGATCGGTAGGGGAAGAAAGGGATAAAGAAAGGGGGGTAATCAGAAGGGGGAATGAAGCATGAGAGACTATGGGCTCTGAGAAACAACCTAGGGCTTCGGGGGGGAGGAGGGTGGGGGAATGGGATAGACTGGTGATGGGTAGTAAGGAGGGCACATATTGCATGGTGCACTGGGTGTTATATGCAACTAATGAATCATCGAACTTCACATCAGAAACCAGGGATGTACTGTATGGTGACTAACATAATATAATAAAAAAAATAAAAAAAAAAACCACCATGCTATACTGATTGTGACAATACATTAGAATGCACCCTGGAAAGTGCTAGGAGAGGCTGAACATTTCAGCAGAAATAGACTTCACTGAAAGAGTCATCTCATCAATAAGCAAATGTCATAAAGAGCAGCAAGAAGCTTCAGAGGAGGGTGGGGATTAGTATACAGAATTACTAAAAGTTATTCTCTGAAATGAAAAAAGTCACACATGCAAGGAAAAAAATAAAAGTATGCAACAAAAACTGCTTCTGAGAGAACTCAAATGCCAGAATACACAGTTATTATAAAGAACTAAGGGACATGTGTTTACAGCAGTAAGGAATATATATCAACTATGTCTTATAATATAGAGACTACCAGTAAAGAAATTTTAAAAATTGTAAAAAAAAAAAGTAGAAATTCTGGAGTTTAAAAATTTAATAGTCAAGATATATGCATTTGATTCTTTCTGCCCATGGATGGCACTGAGTAAGCTCATTAATGTCTTCCCTCTTACCACCATTATGTCTAAGGCAGAGTTTCCCAAAGAGCTTGAGCAGTTGCAGGAGCTCTTCATCAGAAGCTTGAATTCTGAAACAACCAATGAGAGTCTGAGCAATAGAGAATGCTCCCAGACTGTGTGGTAATGAGAGATCCAAACACTTAAGAGGTTTTGGGTTTGTCAGTATACCACTGTGGAGGAGGTGGATGAAGCCATGAATTAAGGCCACACAGGGTGGATGGAAGAGTTATGACACCACAAAGGGCCATCTCAAGAGAAGATTCTCAAAGACCTGGTGCCCACTTAACTGAAAAAGATTTTTGTTGGTGGCATTAAAAAAGACACTAAAGAACATCTTCTAAGAGATTAGTATATTATGGAAAAATTGAAGCAATTGAAATCATGACTGATGGAGGCAGTGGCAAGAAGACAGGCTTTGCTTTTGTAACATTTGATGACAACTCTGTAGACAAGATTGTCATTCAAAAATACCATACTGTGAATGACCACAACTGTGAAGTAAGGAAAGCCCTATCTAAGCAAGAGATGGCTAGTCCTTCATCCAAAGAGGTTGACGTGGTTCTGGAAACTTTGGTGGTCATTGAGGTGGTTTTGGTGGGAATGACAGCTTTGGTCATGGAGGAAACTTCAGTGGGCAGGGCGACTCTGGTGGCTGTTGAGGTGGTGGCAGATATAGTGGCAGCGGAGATGGCTATAATGAATTTGGTAATGATGGAAGTAATTTTGGTGGTGGTGGAAGCTATAATGATTTTGGCAATTACAATAATCGATATTCAAATTTTGGGCACATGAAAGCAGAAATTTTGGAGGGAGGAGCTCTGGCCTCTATGGTGGTAGAGGACAATACTTTGCCAAAGCATGAAACCAAGATGGCTATGGCAGTTCCAGCAGCAGCAGTAGCAATGGCAGCAGAAGAAGGTTTTAATTACTGCCAGGAAACAAAGCTTAGCAGGAGAGAAGAGCCAGAGAAGAAGTGACAGGGAAGCTACAGGTTACAATAGATTTGTGAACTTAACCAAGCAAAGTGGTGGCGGGGCCTAGCTGTTACAAAGAAGACATGTTTTAGACAATACTCATGTGTATGGGCAAAAAAACTCAAGGACTGTATTTGTGACTAATTGTATAACAGTTATTTTAATTTCTATTCTTTGGAAAGTGCAAAGCATTCCAACAAAGGGTTTTAATGTAGTTTAGTTTAGTTTTGTTTTGGTTTTGGTTTTGGGTTTTTTTTGCACCCATGCTATTGATTGCTCAATGTAACAGGCTGATCATGACACTGAATAAATGTGTCTTTAAAAAAAAAAGTTTAATAGTCAAGAGGAAAAATTCACTGTATAGGCTCAATAGTAGATTTGAACTGGAGGAGAAAAATGTTGACATTTATTAGCGATTATGCAATCTCTAAGAATTCTAAGAAAGAGAAAGAAATAAAGTAAATAAAGAGAACTTCATAGAGGTATGGGACATCACTAAATATACCAGTATATGCCTAATGGGAGTATCAGAAAGAGATATTCAGAATATTCAGAAGAATATTTGAAGCTACGATGGCTTAAAATTAATTTGATGAAAAATAATGTCTGCATACAAAAGGCTCAATTAAATGCTAAGTAAGCGTAAATTTGATGAAAGAAGTAGAGTTGTAAATCAAAAACTATAAATAATTGTTGAAAGAGATTAAAAAGACAACTAAATTGAATGACAATTTATGTTATGGATTAGGAGATTGCTTTCATACTAATAAAATGATGATATTCTCTAATCTAACCTGGAGATTCAATGTAATCCCTATCAAAATCCCAGATAGTTTTTGGTTTTGCTTTTTTTTTTTTTTTTTAGAAATTATCGATTTACTGAAACTAGTATGGAAATTCAAGGGACACAATATAGTCAAAATAATCTTGAAAAAAAGGAGAATAAACTTGGAGGATTCACATTTCCTGATTTCAAAACTTTGTACAAAGCTATGGTAATCAAACCAGTGGGGCAATGGTACTGGGCTAGACTTATGGGTCTGTGAAATAAAATTGAGACTGTAGAAATAAACCCTAAAGCCTATGATCAATTGATTATCAACAAGAATATTATACTGTCAGGACACATCTGGATTATTGTTTTCAATTTAGGCATATCAATATTAATGGTCATAAGTGTCCAGATTGCTTCTGGGGCAGGGAACATGTATCCAGAGAAAGATCATGAAGCATCTGGAAACCTAATTATATAAAACAACTGTAGAAGGTGAAGTTGTGAAGTTTGGCCTAAAGAAGAAAATATATAAAAGTTTTGTGAGAGCTTTCTTTAAATATAAGAAAGTTCACTGGATTTTATCTTTAATTGCATGTAAAAGTAAAAGTAGGGCAAGCAAGCGTCCATTTGAAAAGATACATTTCAAGCTTAAAAAGTGTTACAAGATGAAATTCACTGTTTATCAGCAGAATGTTCAGGAAGAGTCTGATTGACAAGCTGCCATGGGTACTATAGAAGACATACTTATATAAAATGAAAGTCTACACTAAGTCTTCATGTTCCTTCCTAGTATGAATGTCAATGACTTTATCATTCGAGTGTCTTTTTAAAGCTATATCTTTATTGGTAAATAAGAACTTTGAACTAGAGTGTTATAAAGCTAGACAATTATGAGGAAGAATGTGTTTATTTGCCCTTTCAATTTAGTAGGATATTATTTGATAGGTTATGAAGTAAGTAATAAAAAAGTTGGACTTGACCACACATTCATATACTTTGCAATATATATATATATTTTTCACACACTCATATGCATTATTCCATTTCCAGTCAAATGATTAACATCATATTAATAAAATCTTAATCTTTAGCTAGTTTTCCAGCATTGCTCTGAGACAATTTTGATCTTTGCATGTTTTGAAAAGAGGTGATAGTTACCTGATACATAGGACTTCCTTTAATAAATAACAATCTTTTGCGTACTAAATAATTCCCTGGAAAAAAACACTTGCCAATAGCATTCCCAACTGACAATAGCGAGTTCAGTCAATTCATTTTCCAGATAGGAATTGCCATTAAAAATAGTCAATGGTAAGCTCAGTCATTAATTTAAGGAAAACTCGAAGATTAAAAGCATTTATTTATCCTGCTTTCTTTTATGATTTTTTTCCTTAGATAATTTCCCTTTTAATTTTCTTCACAGATTAGGCTTCTCTGAATGATATCTAAATTATAAATGTTACTTAATAAATTTTGGTCTTATGCCAAAACCCAATGAATATACAATTAGAGCAAAACATTCTTTGGAAGGGAACCTATGTGTTCCATTTTTTGCTTTGTTTTGTTGCACTGATTTTAGAGGAAAAAAAAAAAACCCAAACCAGACGGCATGAGAGAAAAATGGAAGATGACAAACGACTACTTATCTCCCATCTCCTTAGATAGATACATCCTACTGATCCTAATTATGGCATAAAACAATTATTTGTGATGAGAGAAAGTTTTTGTTTTGATAGCCTAAACTGTTTGAAATGAAGTAGGAATGTGTCTTGTCATATCAAGACTTGTGCTTGACTGCAAATGTTTATTTGAATACATGCTCCAACAACTCCCCTACCACCACCAGCATGGGAGTTAGCAAGAAAAAAGAAGAAAAAATTATTTTAACTCGATTCCCCTAAGCTACTTACATAGAACAATCCAATTAAATGCTGTTAATTCAAGGTCCATAATATATTAATAAATTATATTAATATTAATCTAATATATTAGATGTGTCAGACAAAGAAGGAGGTATCAATACCAATCACCCTTCTCTTTAATCCTCAACTGTGACAGTCTCCTTCGGGAAGAATGTGGGCAGTGACAGATGTTATGTTTAAGGTTCTTTGAATACGGCTTGAATGGCACTTGGATCCTTATAAAGTTATTTGTTTACAAGGAGAAAGTCAAAGTGGCACATTGGGATTCAGTGAGTTAGAGAAAGAAACAGGATAATGAGTTGTATTAAAGGGTTACAAAATCTCAAGAAAAGCACATGCTTCTGGGCTAAGGATATTTCACATTTTACTTAGGCAATATAGAAGAAATTTTATTTCCTAGGAGATATAGATACAAAGTGTTACTCTGCTGCTTTTTATTTATGTATTCAAAACAACGTAACACACATCACCACACTAATTATACTGTATCAACACATTGCCTGTGAGATATATTTCTTCTTTCATGTATTTAAGGTTTAGTTTTTGTCTGAAAACCTAAATAGTGGATCTGGCTTTCAGGAAGGGTGATGTGTATTTAACATTTCTTGTAAACTTTCATAGAGGAAAATTACTTGATGGTTATTAAGCCCAACCCCAATAGTCCTATCTTATTTGAGGCAGATTTAGTGGAAAGGTCCACTATGTTTTTTTATGGCATGAAGTAGCAAATTGGAGCAATTTTGGGGAAACTTGATTAGTAGAAACTTTGCCAGTATTACAGGATCCTTTATTTGAAATGATGTAAAATGTACATCTCACTGAGACTTACCTGGGAACTATCATTTGCAATGCAACTGTTAACTTTATTCTGATGGGGAGAGAATAAATTAAGGGTAGAGCTTAAGCCCCAAATTCTTGAGGCAAATATAGCTTGGTCCTAATTCCTACAGCGTTCATTTCGATGGTAGGACCTTCCCCCCCCTCCCAAGTTGGTTACATTGGGAGCAAAAGCTTAGTTCCCTTTGATTCGCTGCTTTATCTCACTGATGAGAATAAAGATTAGTAAGATTGCAAACCAAATTTTGTGCTTATATTACTAATGATTAATTTGCTTTTGTTACAGCTTGTTTTCCTATTCAAGTTACAGGACTTGAATACCAGAAATGAACTAGTCCTTCTTTATATCTGACATGATTTAAGAAATATCCTCTAGTGTAGATTTCCTGGCATTGTCCATGAACCAGATCAGATGACCGTGGGAGACAGAGGTTTGCATGGGTATTTAGTAAAAATAAAATAAAACAGAACAAAGAAATAAACCACTAAAGGAGATTACATGACTTCAGTGTATCTTAAATAAATAACATGCATTCAAATATAAAATCTTAACTAAATACTTAAACCAAAAGAAATAATTACATAAAAATGGAACCCATTTTCTACATGGGTTTATAATGGTTGTTCCTTTTCTGGCCTGTCTTTCTCTCCGGACCCTTTCTCCCATCTAAGCCTTAATACATTTAGTCACTTTACCAAATGCATACATGCTGGTATAGTCAAATGGTAAAGAAGATAAATATATTCAATGAACTTAAGAAATAAGACATAAATTATGCATTAGTCCATTAAACATGTAGTGAGAATTAGGTTAGAACAGGCT
This sequence comes from Ursus americanus, assembly GCF_024610735.1. Lineage (NCBI taxonomy): Eukaryota > Metazoa > Chordata > Mammalia > Carnivora > Ursidae > Ursus > Ursus americanus. Next base: position 15,028,926 of record NC_142155.1, on the reverse strand, counting down.
CATGAGGGGCTTTGTCTATGAAGAGATAGGGAGAATTCTTTCAGGAGCCATTAAAGGGATACAAGAGTTCCATATAAAAAAATTTTTTTAAAAAGCAGAGCATTATAGAGTAACTGAACAAAATCTGATATGACCATAACAAGAGGAGCAAGAAGGAACATGAGCAATGAGGCTGGATGGTAACTGAGTCTAGATAAGCCAAGGACTTGTAACGGTATATCTGATTGTAAGGGAAAAATAAGACTAAGTACTTTGAATTAGTTGGAGATGTATTACTTATAATTGTAACATGACCAGCCTTCATTTTTCAGTGTTAGTAAAAAGTAAAATATTATCCAGCTAACTTTATGTAATGTATTGATTTGTATTTAATTTGATTTATTCTCTGTTTCCATCTATTTATTCACTGTCTTTTCATCCAACATACATTTCAACATGAATAAAGTCTGGTGAATTTGAAGTAGCCTACAAACTGAGTTAAGAAGGAACTTCGGTTTATGTCAAATAGATCACATCTAAGTCTCTAAAACTAATTATTCGAAATGCAAGTTCCAGGAAATGATGTTCAAGGATTCATGATCAATAATAAACAAAAATTATTCAAATATTTTAAAAACAATTTTTGAAAGTGAAATTCACATAACATAAAATAAACCATTTCAAGGAAACAATTCACTGGCATTTGGTACATTCACGCTGATGTGCAACCACAACTTGTATCTAGAGCCAAAACATTTCCATCACTCCAAAGCAAAATCCATTAACTATTGAGTCACTACTCTCCATCCTCTGGTAACCACCAATGTACATCCTATCTCCATGTATTTATCTATTCTGGATATTTCATATGAATGGAATCATGGGGTCTCTTGTGACTATCTTTTGCACTTAGCATAATGTTTTGGAGGCTCATCCACATTGTAGCATGTATCAATATTTCATTCATTAGCAAGGCTAAATAACATTCAACTGTATGCATATAGCATAACTTGCTTACCCATTCGTCCATTGGCGGAATTTTGGGCTATTGTGAATAGTGCTGCTATGAACATGCCTGGACATGTACTTTTACTTGTTGAATTTTAATCTTTTTGTAGTAAATGCCTGGGAATAGAATTGCAGGGTCATATGATAATTCTATGCTCAACTATTTGAGGAACCATCAAATTGTTTTCTAGAATGGCTGAACCATTCTTGCATTCCCACCAGTGACGTATGAGGACCAATTTCTTTACATCTGCATCAACAGTAATTGTTTCCCTTTTTAAAAAATGTATTGTAGCCACGCTAGTGGATGTGAAGCTATATATAATTACAGTTTTGATTTGGATTTCCTTAATGACTTATGATGAGATAGTTTTACTTCTTCCTTTCCAATGTGAATGACTTTTATTTTTTTACTTGCCAAATTGTTCTAAAAACTAATGCATATATCTTAACCATAATCTTTTACACTAGGCAACTGCAGGACTTACTTCACCTTACAGTGGTTTCGAACAATGCTTGCCACTTTTCCACCGTGAGAGAGTTCCGAGCTAAGCAAAAGGTGTTGAACGCTTTGCATCAGTCCTTTATACATCCTCCAGAAGAGCTAGAAAGGGCAGATAAGATATACTCTGCTTCCTTCAAGACCAAGGACCATGTTCCCACACTGAGAATGCAGGCTGTCACCTTCAAGAGTGCTGCTGAGCGGGCAGAGGCTGCGGAAAGAGGACGTTAAAATGCTACCATTTCTTATCATTTTTTAGTTGCATCTTCCTTTATTCAGCATTTGCTTGTTTTTTGTGAAGTTTTGCCTTTTTTCAAAGTTAGAACAATGTTGTTTTTGGCAGTTTCTGCTTGTTTTTTCCATGTTTCTATAGAGGGATGGGCATTTGGAGCTACAAACTCTACCATTTTGCTGATGGTACTCTCTCCAAATCTTTTTACTTGTCCTCTATCTCTTTGTGTGTATATTTCTGTGTGTGTATGTATAAATGTCATTCCATATTTAATGTAAGAATTTAATTTCCTTTTCTAGACTTGGCTGAAATCGTTTATCAATACAACTTCTAACATTTTCTTCTATACCATATCACCTTCGGAAGCTAACTAAGGTGCAGATACTACACTTCGGAGGTTAATAATAAAAAACATTAAATAAATAAATAATAACAAAAAATATTGGGACGTACTTTGTTCAAGTGGGTAACTATCATAGAATTTGTTCTTTCCATTGTATGACTCTCAAAATTTACCAATGTGTAAAGACCTTCAGATGTTTAAAATATTTAAAGTCACCCAAACTGGAAAAATTCTTTGGTCAATAAACTGTGGGACAATGTCCAATTACAGCTATATTTTATCTTAAGAAAGTTCTCCAAAATATATGTATAAAACACATATATATATAGATATAGATATATATACACACACACACATATATATATATGTATATATGGGTTGAATGTTCTGCTCAGAATTTACATTACTTTGAAAATTTGACTTCCCTTTACTGTAAACAATTATGGTAAAAATGAATATCTATTAACATTATTCTCCTTTTTTTCACCTAAAAACAAATGCAAAGTACAGATTTTATGTTCCTGAGAAATACATATAGGTGGGATATAGATTGAAATTTTAAAATATTCAATTAAAATACAAAATGTACTTCAGATTTTATTCTATATTACTTTTTTCCTAAAACATTTGATAAGTTTAAAGCATTTATTTAACTAATCTGTCATTAATGATCATAGATTATTGTAAATGACTCTTGACAAAATATCACACAGTTTAAGTTACATTGGCATTTAAAATTTCCGGGGAGGTCCAAATCAATTTGATAAAATTATTTTGTACTGACATTTCTAATGGTAAATGGTTAATCTGAAGCTCATGACATATTTGATTAAACTAAAATTGCATATAAATAGCCCTTTCAAACTGTAATGACTCATTAAAACTTGTGCATTGAAATAAAAGAATGGAGGTCTACTATAGGCTATAGAAGGGATTAAAAACACTTTCTTTTAAAAGAAAATAGATGATTTTTAATTAGAATAAATGTAAGAATAACACATCAAATATATTCTATCATTTACAGAAATGGCTGAGGTCCCCAAAATGAAGCTTCAGTTAATTAAGTTAATTAAGTCAAAGCTTTAACGGATGTAGAAAATGTTAGCAAGAATAGAGAAAAAATAATGTGGAATGACCTGTTTTATCAGTAAAAGAAGACTTCTGTAATAAATGTCTACAAGTAAGTGGTACTTTAATTGTTCTAAAGGTAGAGCCCTCAGATCAGGGGATCAAAAAAAAAAAAAAAAACACAACCCTATATTTAATTTGATGAGGTGTCCAGTACTCACAGCATAGGATCAAAAAAAGTCTCTATATTTAATTTAATGAGGCGGTTACTTTCATTCTCATTATTCTTCATGCAATTTAGGGTCTTCTGTCTATGGAAAAATGAAAAAAAATGTTAAATATAAAACTACGTATGCCCATCTGGTTTGAAAAATTATGGATATATGTTAGTTAAGATTCCATATGTTTATGCATTTATTTCTCAATAATTCAACAATTAAAAATCTAGTTTAATAACTGTTCAAATACTATGTATCTTTTCTCTTACCTCATGTCCATAAAACTTTTAATAAGTTTTGTTACAGAACAAACTAGTTTATATGTTAATTGCAAATGTTAGTAAAAGTAGATAAATGAAAAAAATTTTAAATTGTAGTTTTAAAATGAAATAAAATAATTTAGTTAATTCCAATATCCAAACATGAACACCATTAATAGTTTGATATATAATCTTCATATTTTAACTTTGTACTTACATACATTTCTAAAAATAAATGCAAATATGTTTATGTAGATAAATATGTACAATGTTCAAATCCATACATAGAAAAAATCCTTTATAAACTGTATTTTTTTAATGAAATCATTGAAGGCCCACTTTTCATTCAATGATAGATAGATTATACCCATCTTTGTCAATGTGATTTTGGGGATCATAGAGACATGTGTTCTTGTCATGGTTCGGCTCCTTACGAGCTCCATAATATAGGTAAGTTCAATATAGGTGTTGTAAGAATCAAATGAGATCATGCGTAAAAGTACTTCAGACCATACATATTCTCCCCATAATGTTTACCCTTCTCTTCCTCCTTGACCTTTTCCTCCTTGACCTTTTCCTCCTTGACCTTTTCCTCCTTGACCTTTTCCTTTCTTGGCCTTTTCCCTTTTTCCTTTTGACTTTTTTCCTTTCTTCTTCTTCAAGAAATCTAAACATTCCCAGTTGTTTATTCATCCTTATTTCATCAAACTAATTCTAATCTGATATTCATTATTTTGTTTGTATGCTATGTATTTAAAAAACTTGGAAGGCCTTTAACGTATGTGATGGAAAGATTAATAACATAGTAACAATCTCTTTTTTTAAGATCTAGTAGAAATTCCCCAGAACATTGTCTTAACCTAATGTTACAAAGTTTATTTTGAGGTAGATTTTTTTTCATTTTAGTTATTAGATTTTCCACTTTTGAGTTTACTTGAATAATTTGCATTTCATAGTTATTTGTTCAAAAGTTAGCACAGACATTCTCTTGATCCTTCCTCATGAATTCAGTCTCTTGCGTATATAAAATGAGAATCTTCCTATTAGTTATGGATACCCAGTATTTGGATTCTCTGTTCTTCTTGCAAGAACACTATAGTAAAAGAGCACGAATCCATTTTTTGATATTGGACTGTTATATAGCTTTTAAGACTCATTTCCCCCCTGCCCTTTTTTGCTCCAAATTTGAGCTGATGATAAGAATGTTCTAAAAATCTCTCCTTCGGTGTCTCCAGGAGACTCAAACCATGCTGCTCATGAGAACCCTAAATCTGGCCTCCCATCTAACCACCATAAAAACCTCAAACCAACTTTCACTTATTGCTGTTTCTCAGGATATTTTCAGATTAATTTAAGACACATGCCTGTTCTCCCACAAAACCTCATTATGTTAGTAGTAACTTTTCATGTAGTAGTAAACTTTTTCATGCCATTGTGTGTGTGTGTGTGTGTGTGTGTGTGTGTGTGTATGCACGTGCGCTCACATGGGGGACCATCAGTCTTAGCATTCAAACCACTTGGGGGTGGAGTCCAGCCTATTTCATCAGGATAGCAAAAATGAATGCAAATGTGAGAGTACTCTTATGAATAACCTTTTAATTAATCATAAATAGCTTTAAAATAATTAATAAATTGATTAAAATCTCTTCAAAATTAAGTTCACTCCAGTGTTTAGACACCTATGTTAATTTTACTGGCTATTTTATGAGATAAAGAGGATAGCGTGTTCACATTTTTGCTGTTATACAACTAAATAAAATCCCATCACTCAATTTTGTTCTCATTCCATTTTTTTCCTCTAATGGTAGATGCTGAGTCTGCATAATTTCAAGACTATTTTTCTTTTCTTTTCAAAATTATCCACCTTCCTTGTGTAAATCAATTTCACTAGCTCTCATCCTTCTAGACCTTTATCTCTAGTCAGCCTAAAGACAAAGGAACATCTGAATATGATGCTTAAAAAAAAACATGGGCTAACTAAAATGCAAATCTCTTTATATATAAGATTGTGTCTAAAAGAAATAATAAAATATAAATAATATTATTGTAGTACTTCTGCTATTTGCATACACAAAATCATTTTCATGTTTATTTTTTTTTTTTCTTTCTCATGAGTGGTTAATAGAAAACAAACTAGTTGGGACACACAACTCTTGAAGTGTCTGTTAAGACACTTTTTTTCAACTCAGATTTTTTTCCATACTGAGAATAAGGAACTTATGCTGCCCATGGCACTCTCCCTACCTCAGCTGGTTATCACGGAAAGTTGGGGTTTGAGCATGTCTTTGGCATAAACACAAGAGCATTCAATATCCAGAAGGGCCTGAGAGAACAAGTATTGTGAATTTAGGGTACCCTCATGTACTTGCTTCAGCCTCAGAATCAAGACCTTCCTTGATATCCCTGACTATCCCATAAAGGTAAAGCATTTGAAGAATTTGCCATTCACTTCAACTTTTCCCTCCAGAACTTCTGTCTTTTAGACAAAGAAACCATGTATTTCTGGACCTTCTTTTTCATATGACCAAAATGTCTTATATGCCTTTTTTCATCTCATACAAGCACCAGACCTAGAGTCATAAAAAGAATGTGCATTTGAGTTGCCCATATCTGCCATGTGGAAATCACTAACTAATAAGGAAACATATACAGAGAAATACAGAATCAAAAACTGAGAGAGCAAAAATCAAATACCATGCCATCATTTGAAACTCTTCATTCAGCTGTGTTCAAACCTGTCTAACACTAAATGTATCAGTCAGATATTGCTGAAAAAATGCCTTGGCTTGTAGTTAAATTGTTTTCTCAGCAGAATTAAAGTCTTAAATATATCTTTTATGTTTTAAGGACAGTTTCTTTCCCATACAGCAGAAATTCTATTTTTATGTAAGTCAGTCATATATCTTTAGAGAACATGTGTTGAATTAATTACATATTTTGTGCTTTAAAATATGATGTGAGGTTTTTAAAATTATGATAAAAACATTTGGAGTTTTGTTAATTTGTGTATAATATATTAATCTTTATTTTCCTATTTCACTAATAAATATTGCGACAACTAATTACATCATTGTCATTCATTCAAAATTTATTAGTTGAACATTTTTTTTATCAAAGTGTCAAGTGATGAAAATACAAACATGATTAAACAACTAAGTGTAACACATCACTTTACTTTTATGTTTAAAAAGTCCACATGTAATAGTGGTCTCCAAAAAATTTCAGGTAAAAGTTGAAGTGGCTTCTCTATGTATAATTTCACCTAGATGAAATTGAGAGTCAAATGACTTCTTACAGAAAAAGGTCAAGTTTATTTATTTATTTATTTATTTTTAAGATTTTTTTTTAAAGGTTTTATTTATTTATTTGACAGAGAGAGAGACAGCCAGCGAGAGAGGGAACACAAGCAGGGGGAGTGGGAGAGGAAGAAGCAGGCTCCCAGCAGAGCAGGGAACCGGACGTGGGGCTCGATCCCAGAATGCCGGGATCACGCCCTGAGCCAAAGGCAGATGCTTAATGACTGAACCACCCAGGCGCCCCTATTTTTAAGATTTTATTTATTTATTTATTTGAGAGAGTGAGAGAGAGCACAAGCGAGTAGGGGGACAGCAGAGGGAGGAGGGAAAAGCAGGCTCCCTGCTGAGTGGGGTTTAATATCTGGGACTACCAGGATTATGACCTGAGCTGTAGGCAAACACTTAACCAACTAACCTACCCAGGCACCCCTTGGGTTTATATAAATACAGTGTTACTAGTATTTCTATCTTTTAATAATTTCTACAGCTGTAATACATCAACTTACTCTTAGTCAAGTAGGAGCCACTGCTTTATGCATCACTCAGAAAAAGAAAAGCCAGATAAAACAAAATAAAAGAACCCAAGGATCATAAGATGCCAAGTGTAAGGAATTAGGTGCTTAAAAACATTTCATGGCATCAAATAAATGTCCAGGGTGAGAAGGCTTTGTTGGTAACTTCTAGCACACATTTAAAGAAGAATTAACACCAATTCTTTTCAAACTCTTCAAAGAAATAGAAGATGAGAAAACATTTCCAAACTAATTCCTGGAGTTCCCCGTTAAGCCAGATAAAGACATTACAACAAAATAAAATCACAGACCAATCTGCCTTATGAATATAGATGTAGAAATTCTAAATAAAATACTAGCAAAACCATCCTACAGCACAAGGAAATGATTATACACCATTAACGAGTGGGATTTATCCCAGCAAGCAATGGTGGTTCAACATAAACAAATCAATCAATGTAATATTAATAGAAGGGGGAAAAATACATGATTATCTCAGTTGATGTGAAAAAGGTGTGTGACAAATCCAAATACTTTTTCATGATAAAAACAGAAAACTAGGAACAGAAAGGAAATTCACTGACACAACAAAAGACATTTATGAAAAACCCATAGCTAACATCATACTCAAGTGGAAGACTGAAACTTTCCCTACTAAAATAAAAAAACAAGAAAAGAATGTCCACTTTCATGCTTTCAACATTGTACTGGAAGTTTTAGCCAGAACAATTAGGCTAGAAAAAGTAATAACAGACACCCCGATTGGAAAAGAAGTAAAACTATCTGCAAATGATATATCACTATATAGAGATTTTCACCAAAAAAATGGACAAGAATGCTTCTGGAACTAATAACAAATTTAACAAAGTTGCAGAGTACAAGATCAACACTCAAAGTTCTGTTTCTATATACTAGCAATGAATATATAGAAAAGAAATTAAAAATTTTTATTTATGATAGCATCCAAAAGAATAAAACACTTAAGAATAAATTTGACGAAGGAGGTGAAGGGCTTGTACACTGAAAACTACAAAACAATGGTTAAAGAAGATCTAAATACATTGAAAGGATGACTTAACATCGTTATGATGTCAATACTACCCAAAATAATCTACACATTCAATGCAATCCCTATTATATTCCAAAACTTTTATTTGCAGCAATGAAAAAACCAATCCTCAAATTCATGTAGAACTGAAAGGGACCTCAAATAACCAAATCAATTTTGAAAAAAAAAGTTGGAAGATTTACATTTCCTAATTTCAAACACACTCCCAATCTACTTAACAAAAGAACATGGTATTGGCATAAGGCTAGATCAATGGGATAGAATTGAGAATTCAGAAATAAACACATGCATCTGTGGCCTGCTGATTTCTAATAAGTGTTCCAAGCTCAAACAATGGAGAAAGAACAGTCTCTTCAACAAATGGTATTGGGAGAACTGAATTTCCATGCGAAAGAATGCTGTTGATATCCACCTAACACCATACACAAAAATTAACTCAAAATAGATCAATGGTGTAGACATAAAAGCTAAATCTAATGTAGGAGTAAATCTTGGTGACTCAGATTTGGCAATGAATTTTTAGATATGATACCAAAAACAAATGGAAGAAAAAAAATAGATAAATTGGACTCTATCAAAATACAAACTTTTTGATATCAAAAGACATTATTAAGAAAGGGAAAAGACAACTTCCAGAATGGTAGAAAATATTTGCAAATCATATATTTAATAATGGTTTACTATCTAGGATATATTAATATTATTAATAAATACTATTACTAAAAAAAGGACTCCTACAATTCAAAAGAAGACAAACCTTATTTAAAAATGAGCAAATAATTTAAACAGCTATTCCTACAAAAATCACAAATGGTCAGTAATCACTTGAAAAGATATTTAATAGCATTATGAGTTACCACTTATACCTACTAGGATGACTATTAAATAAAATTTAAAAAAAAAAACAGAAAACAACAAGTGTTGGTGAGGTTCTGGACAAATTGTAACCCTTGTACTGTTAATGAAAATAGTACAGGCCCTGTGGAAAACAGTTTGATGCTTCCTCTGAAAGCTAAATATTGAATTATCATATGACCCAGTTGTTCCATTACTGGGCATATACCCAACGTAATTGAAGTCAGAAATCCAAGTAAATATTTGTATATCAGTGTTCATTGTAGCATTATTTACAATAGTCAAAAGATAAAAACAATACAAAATTCATTAACAGATGAATGAATAAACACAGTGTGGTACTATGCACGCAATGAAATATTATTTATCCATAAAAAATTCTTTTAAGGATGACCCTGAAAACATTATGCTAAGATAAATAAGCCAGAAACAAAAAGATTAATGTGATTCCACTTACATGAAATATTAGAAAGGTAAATTCCTAGAGACAGAAAATAGATTAGAGATTGCCAGCAGCAGAGGGAATGAGGAGTCATTGTTTACCGGTCATGGAGTTTTCTTCTCTCTTTTTTTTGGCGGGGGGGAATGTCAAGATCTTTTATTTCCTGATTTTATGTATGTATGTATGTATGTATTTAAGATTTTATTTATTTATTTGACAGAGAGAGAGAGCATGAGCAAGGGAGAGGAGCAAGGGGTGAGGGAGAAGTAGGCACCCCACTGAGCAGGGAGCCAGATGCAGGACTTGATCCCAGGATCCTGGGATCATGACCTGAGCCGAAGGCAGATATTTAACTGACTGAGCCACCCAGGCGCCCCTATTTCCTGACTTTAAAAACTGTCACCATCATGGACCTCCTAGGTTCTTCTGTACCTTTGTCCCAGTGGTTCTTGGCAGTAGCTCCACACAGCTCTTCTCCTGCTCCTGCCTCTGACCCTTCTGGTTGCTTACCCATCAGCCTGAGTTTGACAGATCAATTTGCTTTGTCCCTCCAGCCTGTGGGGGTAAGAACTGGACTTTTCTGACTGGTGAAGTGTTCCTCATCAGTTAGTATTCAAGCTTAGTCTATTACTTTTTAATTCTGCTTGCTCTTGGCTTTTGTGGCTTTGGCGTCCAGCATGTCCTGGGCACCAGTGAACTGTTTTAGAGAATCAAGCATGAAGATTCCAGGCAACACCAGCCACAGGATGGTCATGAAGACAAAGTAAAACCAGAAGTAAATGGGTAGCCCAGCTCCCCATGCAAGAATCTGTCCTGGTGCTCTGTCAGGAAATAGAGCACATCCCTATAGATCTGATCCACAGAGGCCACAAGCTATAGACAAAGCAGAGGGTCTGCTGGAGAAAGGTGATCACCACCCATAGGCAAGCTGTGATGGTCTCCATGCATTTTGTGAAATTGTCTCTCAGGTTGTATCAGCTGTCTCTTGTGGCATAGGTTTTCCAGAGTTGGGGCAAGAAAGCTTGGTCTTGGTGCTCCTGAGTGGCTCAGTCAGTTAAGCATCTGCCTTCAGCTCAGGTCATGTTCCTGGGATCCTGAGATCGAGCCCCACTTTGGCCTCCCTGCTTAGCAGGAAGCCAGATTCTCCCCTTTTGTTCCCTCTGCTTGTGCTGTCTCATTGTCTCTGTCAAATAAATAAATTAAATTAAAAAAAAGAAAGCTTGGTATCCAAGAAAGTCTTTGTAGTAGAGGCTGAACCAGACTTCAATCACCATGTAAATACATGTAAACCACCCACATACTGCAAACCAGCACATGGACGGTTGCTACCAAGTCCCCAGGGGGACAACAACAGTATAACCTGATAACAACCATGTGGTTGCAACTAAGACCCCAGAGATGGAGAATAGGCCAACCAGGAGATGCCAAGTGGGACAGTCACCAGGCACAAAGATGTCCAGCCTCAGGTGCCAAGGCCAGTATGGGTGCAAGGGGCTGGTGTCGGTGGTCATGTCTTTGTAGGGTGATGGCTGCAAGAAAGAGGAAAATGGGGTCATGGAGCTTCTGTTTGAGGTAATAGAAAAGGTTATAAAGATAGTGGTAATGACTGCATCTGAAATAGATTGTGAATATAATTAATGTCACTTAGTTGTATGCTAAAAATGACTAATATTATTAGATAGATGGTGATGATGAACATGATAGGTAGGTAGGTAGGTAGGTAGGTAGGTAGATGGCAGTACTATAAGTAAAATTAATCAAGAAAGTTGGAAGGTTGGGGAAAAAATGCTCATGGAAAACCATGGCTGCTGTCAGGAAATTAAAAGGCTACAGTAAACCCTGAAAACTGGGTTTGATAATCAGTGGTAACTTCAGTACTGACCTGGGTGACACACTTGAGAAATCCTGCAATTTAATGTAAACTTTACACCTGTATTATGCAAAGAAAACCATCCTGGTATGGCCAGTGGGGGGGGGGGAACTCTTCACACCATCTTCTGCATTCTAATATTGTACCAGAATTCTATGGGAAAGAGAGTCTAGAAATTAAGTTATCAAATTTTTCTCCTATTCTACAGATGGAATTGCAAGGAGCTATAGTTGATTTCAAGATGATAACAAAACAGTGAGATAGTCCATGAGCTTGTCAACTCAACATCCAAATTTATTTTTCCAATTAGATTTAATTTGGAAGTAAAAATAATAGCAACTGTATTACTTCCTAACATGATAGTTTCTTTGTTTAATGATGGTTCTCATCGCTTCTCCGAAAAGGAGACCAAAAACTCATTTGTCCTTTGCCATTTGCTTCCTCTTCTAGATCAACCACAACCTGCCCTTTGATAACCTATAACCTAAAGATTAAATTAGAAAGTTAACTAACACCATGAACACCTTTTATAAAATAATAAGAAACAGGCAAGAAGAAAAAAATGTACTATTGGTAATTTTTATTTATTTATTTATTTTTTTTTGAGAGAGAGAAAGATACAGTATTCCACATTCAATGTAGAGTCCGACATGGGGCTTGATCCTATGACCCTCAAATCATGACCTGAGCTGAAATCAAGAGCTGGGCATTTAACCCACTGAGCCACCCAGGTGACCCATTGGTTAATTTTTTAAAAAGATTTATCTATTTATTTGAGAGAGAGAGAGCATGAGCAGGGGGAGGGCCAGAGGGAGAGGGTGAGAGAGAATCTCAGGCAGACTCCCCAGTGAGCCCCATTCTGTGCTCAATCCCAGGACCCTCTGATCATGACCTAAGCCGAAACCAAGAGGCAGGCACTCAACCGACTGAGCCACGTAGGTGCCCCTGATTAATATTTTTTAAACATCTACATAACAAAGCAAAATGATATAATTATAGACATTATGGTGCACCTGGGTGACCCAGTCAGTTGAGAGTTCGACTCTTGATTTCGGCTCAGGTCATGATCTCAAGGTCCTGGGATAGGACCCATTCAGCGGAGAATCTGCTTGAGGATTCTCTCTCCCTTTCCTCCTGGTCCTCCCCACCTTTCATGCGCTCTCTCTTGCTCTAAAATAAACAAATAAATAATCTTTAAACAAAATTCTCTCTCTCCCTCTCTCTCTGCCTCTCCCTCCAACTCACACACTCTCTCTAAAAATTAAAAAATTATAAGCATTATGATTCTCATTTCATAGGTAGTTGGAAGTCAATGTTTATTACCTCCTTCTTTCACTACTCACCGTGGGTTCACTTTGCTCTGAGCTAACACGTCAGCAAGTACCTCATCTAGACATTGTGACTTACCTTTTGGGGTGATTCAAACACTCATTACTGGAGTTTTAGAGTTCTTACTAATCCAGCCCAAATTGAGTTTTATTTGTTTTCTTTCAGCTTTTACCCCTGGAGATATTAAGAATAACCCTTCCCCAACCAGAGAATTCAATGGTTTCTTAATATATGCCTCCCTACCATTTACCACCGACCCAATTTACTATTGATAACAGGGTTACCCTGGAGAGTTACTTTGAAGAATTAATGAAAGAAGATCCCAATATACCCAGTGGAAGTCTTCACTACTGATTAATAGAAATGTGGTTGCCTGTTCTGGAGAAGGCATTCTTCTTTTTAGAATTAAGACCCCTAAGCAATCAAAGTGCAAGCTTTAGTAATAGGAGGAAATACATACAGACACACACACTCACACACATAATTTCTTAGAAATACTAGAGAAAGGAACCACTTCCTTTTTCAACCCTTGTTTCCTTGACCCATGTGTGCTGGCTCATGGAGAAACAACACAACAACACTACAGATCGATTGTATCAGAATATATTCCACATCTTGTGGAACAGAACTCTAACCTTCTCTAGCCAATGCCATAGCTGATTCTTCACTAGAACATTTTACCAGTCTTATCTGGCCAATCAGTTCTTGGTGATCATATACATGGATGGGGCAGTGAGTATCATAAGTTTTTTTCCCACTTTCTCACTTCTTTCATTGTAAATGTGTTACATGGTCAGAAATAATGCTATTTGGCATATAAAGATGGTGAATATGGTATTAATAATTTCATATATGGTTGTGCAAGCCCAATAATTACTGGTGGAAAAGGCAATCAATGCATAGACAGACTAATTATCCTTCCCAGTGAGGACAAAGCATCAACTCTGCATCTTTAAGATAATCAATCTGCTACTAGGTGGCTGGCCAGTCCCTCCGGAAATGGTCATCAACACTGGAAAGATTGATTTGGTGAGGTGAAGCCCATATGCTCAAGCTCATGCGTAAACTGCATCTTTCTTGAGGCCATTGAGCAATCAGTGGGATGGCTGGGGAAGAATTATTAATAGAAAGGGTTATTTCGTGCATGTGATTATTGAAAACCTCTTCTGCTACTTGGGTGAGGATTCTCATAAAATACAAGCACATACTCACTGGTTCATTCATGAGACTCTATTCACATGATTCTTCTTCATAGCACCTCATCAGTAATCTTTCCATTTGTTTCTTCCAAGTGGTTCATCATGAAGTCAAACCACTAGCAACTGTTTAGGAATAAGTTCCTCTAGCTATTTCTCTGGGCAAATTTGACAGGCAGACTCCCTGCTAAAAACCTATTGATTAGAGTCTTTCCCTTTCTCAGTGTTCTTCAGGACCACCCATGACGTGGGACACAAAGTTGTCACAGTCAATTTTTATCTGGTGTCAAATATTGAATATAAGCAACTATAAATCAAACCACATTTTTCTTCTCATCAATTCTTCACAGGAAAAGTGTGTGTTTGCGTGTGCGTCTGTGCTCATGCACAGGCATGTGGGCATGTACACGAACAAATGTGGGGTTTTTTCCTCTAAGTTTTAGATTTGAGAACTTTGGTCTAGAGTAACACAAATTAGGTAGGTTTCCAAAGCATGAAAACAGTGCCCAAGACTCTACGTAAGATTACAAATATGAGAGACAATGGACTCTGGGAAACAAACTGAGGGCTTCAGAGGGGAGGGGGGTGGGGAATGGGATAGACCGGTGATGGGTAGTAAGGAGGGCACGTATTGCATGGTGCATTGGGTGTTATACGCAACTAATGAATCATCGAACTTTACATCAGAAACCAGGGATGTACTGTATGGTGACTGACATAATATAATAAAAAATCATTAAAAAAAAACCCACCAACCATCAAAATCAGATATTTACAAAAACCAGCATATTTTTATAGACAAATATGATGTTTCTGATTTAAGTTTATAAATCTGAATATGGAATCATGTTTAATTTAAAAACTGAAAACACAGCGTTAAATAAGAATAAATGAAATGATATTTTTAATGTTAAAAAAAAAAACAAATATGTGGGTAGACAAATAGATACAGATTCCACCTCCTGAGAATGAGGGGAAGTGTTACATCTGGCTGAAGCTGGAAACATACATCTTACTCCCTTTCTTTACCTTATTTAGAAAAAAAGAAAAGAAAAAGAAAAGCAATTGCTTTCATCTATTTAATCCTGTCTATGTTTGTTAGAGTAAAACCCGCAGAACTAAAGGAGTCCAATTTAGCAGTTTCCGTGTTACCTCACGGTTTAGGGTAGATTGTATAATGTAAAATTCCTACTGAAAATAATGTTGTGATAAGTCATTTCTTTTCAAGCGAAGGTGACTGTGTTAATTTATTTTGAAACTTTGCTATATGTAGATAATATTTCCTGAGAAAAATAAGGCATTCTTTTATTTTAACTTAAAAGAGACCTCTTCTTTTGAAAGAGTAGATAAAGTTGGGGGGAAAGAAAGGGCATTTCAAAGTTGAATAAATATTGTCTTAACTTGAAGCCTCTTCAATATTGTTAAAGTATGACTGATCTTTACCCTCTTTAACATGGTTATGTGAAAACAACCCTGACTCCATGAGTAAACATGGCTGTGAGCCAAACGAAATATTTCTGCCTTTTCAAATACCTTTCAAATCTTAAGTAATGTTAGAGATTTTACTGTGGAACTGCAAAATCTATTTTATTTCGTTGCTGTTGTTTCCTGAGAAAATAAAGATGATTTCTACTGGAAAAACTGAGAGGTGGAAAAAGATGATGGGTCAGAGCTCAGGAGCAAGCCTGAGTGGGCTAGTCATGCTGAATCCCCCACCTTCTAGTAGGGTGATATTTGACCAGTTTTGTTTTAGCTGAAAAATAACGATTATATATATATGTATATATATATATATATATATACATATATATATTCTAAAAGGTTGTTTTGAGGATTAAATGATTTGAGTATAAAGCTATTTAATATATATTAAGAAATTAAATTTGCCTGTTACATATCAAAATTCAATAAATGTTAGCTGATAATATTATTATGAGAGCTTCTCTCAGATTGAATGTAATTAAATATAATAAATTAAATATAAAAAATCACTCCTAGTAAAGAATCAAAATCAATGTACTAGGCATGGAATTTTTTGTCCACTATAATGTCATCAAAATAGATTATATTCCATTCAAACTAAGGTCAAAAGAAACACATACTTCTTCTTTAGAGGTACATTTATATGCAAAATCTGTGCCTTTAGTGATTTTTGTGCAGCAGATCAAAACAAGTATGGTTTAAACTAGATAAATGACATTTTATGAAATCACAAAATGTGCCTTTAAACAGCATAATGGCTTTAATGCATTTTAATTAGCTATCTGGCAAATCAGCAGATGTGCATGACCAAGCTTGCATAATTTATCTACTAACAATGGTGTTGGTCCTTTTTAAGAGCTTGTAGCACTGCCTGCATTAGCGCTCTTAATACATCATTGATTTCTGGCCTAACAATTTGCAATAGAGTTTTAAAAACAGTACCATTTTGAAAATGTCAATAAAATGTATGTTTTCCTTAATCTATGCAGATGCATAGTCTGGTACAAGTAATTTCTCAGAACTGATGCTAGGGTCTGTCAAAGGATATGGCACAACTTGGAATTTTTGTAGATAACGAGTTATAATCTATACCAGAATCTAAATGTCCCAATTTATTTTATCTTTTCTCAAGGAATCGTTTTTATTCATGAAGTTGTGTAGCATATTGGCTTAAGGGTCACACTCCGGAGGCAGATCGCCCACAACTAAATCCTGCTTCTAGCACTTGCTGGCTGTGTGACCTTGGATAACTTATTTAGCCTTATCAAGGCTCTGTTTCTTTCATGTGTAATGTTCGGTAAATAAAAATAATCTCCTTGTTGGATTGTGGTAAGGAAGAAAAATTGTACAGGCATGTGTAAGTTCTTCCGTTAAGAATATATTTGGTTTTAAATTTGTTTAGTCAATGAACTTTAATCTTATTTTTTGTCAAATATAAGAAAAAGAAATTTTTTTTAACAGTGCATTTTATTACTTTATCATTGCATCTTGGAGACATCTATTCTGGCATTGTTTCATTCAGGAGGTAGAGTAATTTTGGTTAGTAATCCTTCTGGGAGCTTCCCTGGTATAATCTGAAACGTGCCCTGTACTCAGAGGGAAGGGTGAGACGAAGAAAGGCACAGGCCACCCCACGTTGGTAGGTGGCAGTTTAAATAAGCAAAGGGAACAGGCTTGTCTTGGGTGGCAGCAAGACAAAAGGTTCCCCACACCCATCCAGAGAGGCCTTAGATGGGTTTAGTCATGAATAGCATGCAGGTGTTCTCTACACCACACCACTATCTCAAGGCTACGTCCTCAGAGCAGCCTCTAGGTGTGGGGAAGATAAGCAGAGCCCGTGTTCCAAGCAGGGAATAAGGTGCCTCTGAGTGCCTGGGTTCCGGTCATGGGTCAGTCAGCAGTCACGGCCTTTTGATGATGTTTTCCAACACTCCATTCTTCAGGAGCAGCTCTTATAAAATCATGTGACTTTTTTTCTGTAGTGGTTCCTGAGCAGTCGGCAAGGGGTTTCATTAGCAGGGCGGCAGCTCTTCTGGAGGCTGGCTGGCTGCATTGGAGGCAGATGTCACAGCAGCCGTGCAGGCACACGCAAGAGAAAACACGGATTAAGACAATAGTTCCCCAAATCACTGACAACTTTTTCCACCAAGAGCCCTAGGATCCAAACCCTTGATTTATTAAATCCCTTAGGCTGTGGGTTTGATCACTCAGGGCATTCATTTGTGTCCGTATGATTTAATAAAGATGATTCATTAGCCGACTCATCAGGTATGAACACATAATATTCTGTTTGGATAATGGCACAAGTGTCTCCTTGTGAGGCAGTAATAAAGTCGAAGGCCATTTTATTTTGGAGGACAGCTTTTTTCATCAGACATTTCAGCGTTCAGTAAGGATAGACTTTGTTCGCTATCATTTAAGACTTGCTGGATGAATTAACAAGGGCTTTCACGTGTGTTATAATGTCCTCCAAGCCAATGGAGGAAACAAAGATGACAGCCAAATGATAATTTGTTTCCCCCCAACCCCAGCCTTCAAGAGAGGGAAGCTGATAGCTTTAGTAATTTGACCTAGTTATATATACCGTATGAGTTGGCTGTGGGGACAGCACTGTCAGGTGTGAGGAGATGGTCTGGGGTGAGATCTGCCACACCAGGAGCCCCACCTCTTCCCTTCCTTCACTTGCACATGTTCCATACCATGTATAGCGTGTTTCAATAGATCCAGCTTGCAGGAGGGCAACGAGATCCCAGTGGAGACTGAGTAGTTCCCCCTCACCCAGAGGCGGAAATTAATTCACCCATCCCAGTAGGATGTCCAATTGCAAATTCCAGTAGATAATTCTTGCTCCAGGCGTGATGGGGCTTGGTGTTCCCAGCAGCATAGCGTGTCGATTGACCAAGAGAGTTGGGCAATAGTCGTCTACCACGATTTCCCCCACCTTTGCAGTATTGGGTGTCTAGGCAAGGGCCCTCAGTCTGGCATATGGGGCAACAGGCCCTACTAATTGAACATTCAAATATATTAAAGCCTGGAATAATATTTTAGTTCACCCACCCAAGGTGATTTTACCCATTAACAATTTAATTGGCTGCTTTAATATTTTATTTTGTCATTTTACCAACCTGGATGCTTGTGGGTAATAGTGGAGATGGAACCTCGACTGAAAGTCATGCTCTTTTGCCCAGTCTTGCGTATCATGACCTTTGAAATGTGATCCTTGATTATTACCTATTCAACAAGGGTATCCATATATGGAACTCAGTTGCTTTCATCCCCTAGTGGTGGCAGCCTGGATTGCATGGTGGATTAGGCCAGGTAAAGTGTTCACATAAGCCACGGCATATTTAATACCCTCACTAGGAGGGAGGGAGCCAATAAAATCAATTTGCCAATTCTTCACCAGCTGGGAACTCTAGTAGGTAAGCCCCAGATTCTTTGGCAGTTTCTTTGGGAATTGTTTAGAACATATAGGCAATGCTGTCATTGCATTAACCAAGTCACTATATTTCAAAGGCAATCCGGCATCCTTGGCACTGTGTCATCTTATTCAGGCACTGTGGTGGCCATTCTGTTCATGAGCCCAATTTGCCATATCTACTGAAGGGTCAATGGTAGATGGGGCTTGTACCTGAGCTAAGGCATTAGCTTCTTGATTGCCAGGGGGTGTCAGTGTTTTATTAACTGGAACACCCCCCCACACACACACACACACGCACAAAACAGTGAGGATTGCCTCAGGTTCTTGCAAATGTCTTTTTATATACTTCCTGGCCCCATAAGGGGTAATTTTGATCATCTATCCCCTTGGCTTCCCATTGTCCCAGGCGTAGGGTTAATACCTTTAGAATAGCCCAACTATCAGTGCAAAGGGTTAATGGCTAGGGCTCAAGTGTAATCACCAGCCAGACCAGTTTGAGCTCAGCCTACTGGCTGTTGCACTGGGTGCTTTGAGAAAGGCTCTATCCAGAGGCATTTTGTGTATACAACTAGGAGCTGTTACTCTACGGGTCATATCAGGTTTTTGCCCCCTTCCAGAGCAGGGACCAAAATCCCAGGAGTATTCTCCCCTTTGGTTGTTTTTGCCACAGTGCTCAATTCATACCTTCTGGAGTCAGAGCATATCTAATTCAAATGGTAGCTTAGGAGATGTCCACGGCTATAATCTATTTCATTAGTATTTTTGCCTTTTCAAAGGTGGCCATTGCTCTGATCTTTAGTCCCATATGTGCCTATAGAGAGCAAAATGGAGTCTCTCATGTCAAGCAGGAGCCTGTGTCAAGCAATGACACAAGCAGTTAAGGTTCTGCAGCTAGGAGATACCACCGGGACCAACTGATAAGGAGCAGAACGAGAGGAGGTCTGCAGAGACCCAAAACTGATGAAATCCCTTTAAAAAGGGAAGGATTTTGGCAGCCACCTGTCAGACCCTTCAGACCTGACCCCTCAATGTCTGACCACTTAAAAAAGGCAACTGCTACCGAAGACTCTGCCCAGCTGATCTCTGAACAGACCGAAATCCTTCACTGCTGGATCATCAGAAGCAGTAAGTGCCGAGAGCTGAGCCGGCCCAGACCCAAGCCTTAGCTCAACTGCGCGCCCACAGACTGAACTCGCAGCTGGTTTGTTCACTTCCTACCCCCTTCTGTTATCTTGTTTGTTGTGTGGCTTGTCTTCTGTCCTGCTTGGGTGCTGTGTAAGAAGCCAAGTTTAATCGCACGGAGAGCTGTCATTGAGTTTGGAATCCTGAACCTGCTTTAGAATTGTGATTTAACTTTATTTATGATTGAATGAAGCTGACATTGTGGAAAGACACGATGCGTGTGTGCACCTTCACGGCATGCTCATGACAGTGCCCTTTCTTTACCAGGTGGTAAAAGGGGTGGGGGCACCATGCCAGGTGGGTATTAAAAATCTTCCAAAATCCAAAATTCCTACAAAGGCTTATACCTCTTTCACATTCTTAGACGTTGGATAAGTTTGCACATTATCAGTCACAGCTTTTGGGACACGTGTCTTATCCAACCAGACACCCAAAATCTTATGGCAGTGCCTGGGCCTTGAGTTTTGGGGGTTTACTGCCCATTTTTTCCTTTGCAGATGTCCCAGCAAAGCCTGCAGGGTGTCCTGAAGCAAAGGGAAATCTTCACATGTTAACATTATATCATCAATGTAATGGGCCCATTTTATTGATGCGGGGAGGGAGAACAGTGATAGGTACCATGCTACCATCTCACCACGTACTAAAGGAGACTTTGCCTGTGTGGGGATAGGAGTTGCATGGAATTCTCTGTACTTTCGGCTCAGTTTTGCTATGAACCTAATAGTGCTTTAAAAAAAAAAAATAGTCCATTAAAAAAAAAGAAAAAAGAAAACAACTGAGTTCTCCATTTACATTCTTGTCTTCTGATACTGCTAAATCTCTGCATTCATCCTGGACGATACCTAATATTGTATGGTAGGAAAGTAAAATAGCCTGGAATAACTTCTAAATGACTGACGAGGTATTAAGTCACGCTCTAAGAGCAACAGGTGAGCATAACGTCGTGGGACGCTCTTGTGTTTCTTAGTGCACTCTACTTCTCGCATAGAATGAGGAGCCTCAGAGACAGGGCACTGCACGAATTCGCCTCCTAAGGTCCTGAAGGACACATATTTATGCACCTAGTGGGCAATGCTGAAGACATTTCATAAAGTCCTCAGGTTGAGATCGAACAGAATCAGGAAAAAAAAAAAGCTGATTTAATTCCTTTGGAATTTTTAACTCACAAGATCCAAATACTTTGAATTTTTCTACTAATTCCTCTCAGTCTTCGGGTTTTGACTTGCAAGGAGACTTTAATTTCTCCCCGGAAATTTGATCACGAAGTGTGTAAAGCAAATGTGTGGCTTCTTTATGCTACTTGCATGCTATTTTTGACATGGCCGTAACTTTTGATTATTGGACTGTGTTTGTGACTATGTTCTTTCCATTGTAGATAAAAGATGTGATTAGGAAATGCAGATAGATTTGCGAAAGTGAAATAAAATAGGAGATGAGCTTTAAAGTTTGAGTTCAACATGTCCTTACAGTAGATAGATTTCTTTTGTTGTTTGATCCATGAAGACTAAAAATCCACTGCTCAAAAACAGTTCTATGCATATTCACAAAGGGAAAACAGTTTGTTAAATGTGAACATACTCATGAAGACTGGAGACTGCTAGACTGCTGTTTCCCTACCTAAGGGCAATTGCCATTTTTCTGGTCAAAGGTCAGTTTAAGGTATAACCCAAAGAGTTGAAAGGATAGAGACTTAGAAATGTTAAAAAAGAAAAATTCCTAAGGCAGTTCCTTATAGGTTTATCTTATCTTAAGAACTTACAGGAGCTTGTTAAACTATCTCTGAGAGACTCCTGATTCTGCATCTGTTGCCGGATCATCAAACCCACAGTGCAGTCCGTCAGGAAGTAAAGGTGAATATAGAGTAGAGCGGGTCAAAGACAGGATGCATGCACATGCATGGACTGGAACCCCACAAAACAAGAAGTAAAACTTGTGTCAATTTTTGTGGTTTCTGACCTTGATGACTACTGTACCCTATTGTAGCCAGAGCCCTTCGTCACAGAACTAAACCCTCACTCTTTTTTTTTTTTTTTAGTTTTTATTTAAATTCGAGTTAGTTAATATACAGTGTAGTATTGGTTTCAGGAGTAGAATTTATTGATTCATCACTTGTGTATAACACCCAGTGCACATTGCTCACTCTTGATTCAGTAGTGGGAAAAGCCGAAGGAGGATCCGTGGGAAGGCAGAGCAGGCGCAGACTTCGTCACTGCTTTAAGCCAAGATGAGTCAGTAGGTTAACAACAACGTGTGTAAGTTACAAAATGACTTCTGCTTCTCTTCACACTCCAAACCTCCTGATTCTTGTGTCCCACCGTTCTAAGAAACACAATAGGAAATTGTGGGAAGTAAGTAGTTCAGCTTAGCAAGTTAACAAATTATAAAGCTACCGCACTATTCTATCCCCCTCAAAGAGGAGAAACTCTGTCTTTGGGACTCTATCTTCAGCTGTCTTTGACCAAATCCTTTTACTCTTTCCATAAATCGAGGTAGAGCAAGTTATTTCATGATGGTGGTATAATTTACGTTTCTGGATTTAGGAAAACTAATCTGTATAGATTTTGAACACAGAAAAAAATTCAGCCCGTTGGAGGCAATGACCTAGAAAAAAATACCTATCTTGTTCACTCCATCTCTTCTCTAGTGGTTTGCCCCCAGGTCTAGACTGAAGAGTAGATGGTTAGCAAGTCCAGTTGGCTCTCACACTTAAGCCAAATTCCCCAATATGCTTTACACCAGAAATAAAGCTTCCATTTTGTTTCTACATTTTTTTTTTACAGTTAAGTGTTTTATTTCTTAATTTAGGAATTGGGAGGGGAAGAAGGATGACATTTATTAGGTCTTCAATGTTATAATGGAGATATGAACAAAATGCTTCAAATTGTAAAATAGGTACTGAAATATATTTCTTTAAG
The DNA here is from genome assembly GCF_024610735.1 of Ursus americanus. Lineage (NCBI taxonomy): Eukaryota > Metazoa > Chordata > Mammalia > Carnivora > Ursidae > Ursus > Ursus americanus. The sequence continues at coordinate 15,005,747 of NC_142155.1, read as the reverse complement.
AATGGTATTCTTTTTAAAGGTGAAACTTACATTTTGGGACCAATTTTGGCACTAGAAACTTGACTTGAATAGACAGTTCAGGCTTCTAGGTACAATATCCAGAGGAATTATTTAATTAAAGTCTTTGCCAAAATACTATAAATAAAAGATATATTTTTGAAAATGCTCATCTCATAACCTGAAATGAGAACTGTGCAAATTATATCATATATATATGCCAAATATGTATATGGATATGTTTTTCATTCCTATAATTAAGACTACCGCATGATATCCAGCATTTCAGGGTAAGGTTGTAGCTGCTATAATGGGAGAGAATAACAGTGTCATACTATTGTTACTTGTGCCTCAAAAACCAAGATTCTGGTATATTTAGTAATATCTTTAAGAAAATTTGTATAAAAGCTTATCCTGCTCCTGATTAAAATACCCTGGCCCTGGAGAAATATCATCAGAGTATACGGAAATACACTGGCATTCAGAAGGGGTCTACAACTTGATCTTCCAAAATTGAGTCCCAGGAAGTATGATGACTCTTGAGATACACTGGGTTTCTAATGGATGAAGAATATGCCTGTGCCCTGTTCCGCATCTGAAGTTCTGGGATGTAACATAATACGAAGACACTAATGTCATTATGAGCAACAGAGATAGCAGTGTGAAATAACTAGCTAAAAACTCCCATAAGGACTATAGAATGTCACAAAATAACATTTCTTTATGTAATTGAATTAGTTAAATTAATAAGATCACATCATTAACTTTAATGATAATTTTTTATATAATAATCAAGTAGAAAGTTTTATTATAATCAGAGCATGTTTAGAAAAGAGGGAATATAAAATAAAACATGATATGGGAAGGAGTAGAAGCCCTACAAGACTTGCAAGAACTGGTAAAAAAAAAAAAAAAAAGTAGGGGATTAGACTTAGGTGAATCTATCATTTAAAACCATGGATATAGGGTCACCAGGAAAGACACTGTTAACAACCTGATCTTGTTTACAAGAGCATATGAGAGAAGTGGCTATGCATGGCACTCTTTCTCGGGCAGGTCTACTGCTATGTGGGGAGAATGGGCATCACCGGTAGAGGGCTATGTCTAGATAAATGGCTTGAAACTGAGCTATAGGCTGGCAGAGGGCATGTGGCATAAATAAAGATTTCTACATACCTGCTTTTGAAATACAGAAATGCCAGGAAGGTAAGTGCTCCCCAGCGGACCTAGGCTTGTGTAGAATGTCCAGCCATCCAAATGCAATGATTCTGCTTTCAGCTTTGACCCTACATGATTATATATGATTCTACGTGATTACTATATTGATATATAATTGCAAGTGGGAATAAATAAATAATATGGGCATCTCAGTGGAAGTCAGAGAAAACCTCGAAGACATCAAGTGGACCAGATAACGCTCCTAAAGAGTCATTTCTTGATTATAGAAACACGGAAGGACCCTAATTACAGTTTTGTTAGATAAAATTACAATTTTATCTAAGGTATGAAATTTATTCCCACAGAATACAGGAGACAATGACATTCACATCTTCCTTCAAAACTTCCTAAGTTTTGTGAATTTCTTAGTAACATTTTAATGTATTATTGTTATTATTTTGTTATTCCAACTTGTTTCTATTGTTTGTTAATAAAACAAAAACTCTAATTAAGAAGTTGATCATAGAAGGCAGACAGCAGAAAATAGAAAAATGTAAGATACTTGGAATTGGTTATTGTGTTAAGATGTAATAAAAAACAATGACATAGCCACCCACAGTCTGGAGTTAAAAAAATTAGAAGCACATGATTTGCAGAGAGAAAAAAATAGAACTATGCCATATCCTCTAATTATATGAGGCCTTGTACTTACTGAGAAAACTGCTCTGTGGTTAATATACGTGCTAGCACAGACCAATTAATAGAGTACAAAATTAATTTAAGAAACTGGAATTCTGAGTTACATTTGTGCTAAGCAACACCCCCCTTGGACCCCCTAAAAAACTATCTTTCCTCATGCCGTGAAGAAAAATTGGTAGAGAAATGCCAGAATCTTTTAAAAATAATCATTATAGTTTTTTTTTTCTTTTCATGTTGGGAATACAGGAGATAAGGGTTGTTGTCATAAAGAGTCTCTGATATCAGAAACAGAAAGACACTGAGATATTTGAGTCCATTCACTGTATTTAACTGATCAATGTCAGTGTGTATAAGGTTAATATAACAAGCAGTGGAGTAAGCATGCTAAATGGAATTCAGCAAGTAGTATACATGCTGTGTACTTTGGATATGGTTAATTAATCATGGAGTTCTTAGGAAAGAAATCAACAGGCAACCCATTCACAGAGCTACCACAAAATTTGTATAAACTAAGAAAAGTACAAGGTATCCATGCCTTTGGAAAATAAATCTAATCTAACTACCACCATAGATAGTCTTGGGCTCTCACCCAGATCTGTGTCATGGACACAGAGCCCTGTAAATGAAGTCTGTGTACCCTTGAGAGAAGACCGCTCTAACACAACACTCAATAATTGTTGAATATTCTTTATAGTCATTTCCAATACAGTCTGTGGTTAGTTTCCAAGGCAACTGTAGACTAGGAAAAGCAAAATATCCAAATGTCTCAAGGATTATTAAATTCTGGAGCTAACAATAATTTCAGGGAATATAAAAACATCTTGGCCAAATGTTTGTACTGAGTTGGTACTCAAGAATGCCATGCGATAAATGAAGTTATCATCAGATTTTGTATCATGTTAGGACTCTTGAAATTCTAAACATAATGGTTGTTTTTTATTTTGGGAATAGTATAGAATTGCTATTTTTTCTCTCTCAAATAGCTGGTAGAATGTACCAGTAAAGCCATAGGGGAAGAAGTTTTCCTTTTTGGAAAGTTTTTAATACAAATTCAATTCCTTTGTTAGACTAGTTGTGTTATGTATTTCTTTTTGAGTGATTTTGGGAGTTTGGTCTTTTAGGAAGAGATCAATTTTATCTAAGGTATGAAATTTATTCCCACAGAACTCTTCATAGTTGTCACGTATTGTCCTTTTAATGCTTGTGGGATCTGTATACTATGCCCTCCTTTTTTCCTGATATTGGTAAGTTGTGTCTTCATTCTTTTTTTTCTTAGTTGGGATAGAGTTTTATTAATTGTTTCTGACCTTAGGAAAAAAGCATTCAGTCTTTTATTATCAAGTATAATATTAACTGTAAGTTTTTTATGGACTATCTTTAGCAGATAGAGAAATTTCCCTTTTAATCCTTTTTTGTTGAGTGTTAGATTTGGCCAAATATTTTTCATGGATCTGTTGAGATGACAATGTGTTTTTGTCCTTTTCCCATCAATTTGGCATATTATGTTAATTGCTTCTCAAATGTTTAACCAATCTTGCATTTGTGGGATAAATCCCACTGATCAAGTTTTTTGAAAAATATTTCAGAAGTTGGTATTACTTGCTCTTTAGTTGTTTGATAGGATTTGGCAGTTAAAGCACCTTTTGTTTTTTAGAAGATTTTCAATTATTCTCTTGCCACCCTTGCCTCTCCCTTTTGCTCTTGCTATCTTTATCAAAGATCACCTAATTAAATTTCCATTCATATAATACCTTAAGAATAAATTCTTTTATTGGGATTTTTAGAAGCTTATACGAAGTTGTAATAACTACTTTTCTCATTTAAATCCATTTGTAACAATATACTTTCTGGGTATTTTTGAAGGGTTTTGATTTTACTTTGTAGCTATTTTATTGCTTAATGTGTAGTTTCTGATTTTTTTCATGTCATTGTTTTTGTTTTCTTCAAGTAAGATATCACCATCTATAATGAGAAGTACTTGAGAATTGTTTTTTGTTTTAATACTTTTTTATTCTAGAATACTTTCAGCTTTACAGAAAAATTGTAAAAATAGTACAGGCCGTTCCCATATAAACCATTATCCCTACCTTACTAGTATAGTACATTTGTAACACGTAAGGAACCAGTATTGATTGACACCTTATTGTTAACTGAAACATATACTTTATTCATATTTCCTTAGTTTTTACCTAATGTCCTTTTTGTCCTTAATATCTTGATGATCCTGTTCCAGGATCCCATTTAGGATATTACATTACATTTTGTTTTCACATGTCCTGAGGCACTTCTTGGCTGACAGTTTCTCAGATTTTTCTTGTTTGTTTTTGTTTTTGTTTTTTATGATCATGAGAGTTTTGAGAAGTGCTAGTCAACTGCTTTATAAAATATTTTTCGTTTGGGATTTTCTCATTTTTCCTCATAATTAGATTGAGGTTATAAATTTTGGGTAAAGGGTCATTCTCAGTGTACCAAGGGTACATAGTATCATCATGAGTTACCACTGTTGATGCTCGTGCTTACTACCTGAGTGATGTATTGCCTTCCAGGTTTCTCCACTGTAAATTTGCCATTTTCCCTCCTTACACTTTATCCTCTTTGGAAGGAAGTCACTATGTATAGCCACATCGGGGCAGTGGGGAGTTATGCCGCATCATGTTGAGTATGGAATATCTTCACAAATAATTTAGAATTTTTCTGCGTGGAGACTTGTCTACTTCTCCCATTTATTTATTCCATCATTCCGTTATATGATTATGGACCCACGTGTATTTATTTTGTACTTTATTTTATTTCTCAAATTATTCCAGCTTTGGCCATTGAAAGCTCTTTGACTTGTCTTTTTAAATTTAATAAATTAAGAGAGGATAAATTTAGAGGTAAATCAAAACAAGGGCCATATTCTATACATTAAACTGCCGTAAAGGACAGTGAGTGAACTCAGGACAGCTGTCACTGCAACTTAAAGTTGACCCCCCCTGGATTATAGACCTCTTGAGTCGGAATTGAACATCTACAGGGCAACAAACAGTGATGCAACTCAAAGTTATCTTAATTTCAAGGAAAGAGTAAGTTCTGCTTGACCTTTGAGATCTGTTCTTTTCCATGAGGGAATTTACTAATTATTCAAAATAATTTTAAAGTGTCCATTTTTTTTCCTTCATATACTGAACCAAAAGACTTTGAATTAGTGCATATGAAACCAAGTAAACCTGACAGTTTGCTTCTCCTTTAGCATTTATACAGTCCTCTATTAAGCAAAATTAAAAGATGAAAGATACTAAAAATTCAGTCTTCATCCTGCTTCTCATATCCTCTCAAAACATTTTGTCCTTGTTCATATGATGTAATTGGTGACTGGCAGATTTTCCAGTCATTATGTAAGAAACAAATAGACAAAGAAATTTATTAAATTTATTAAGTTTAACTGAACATAGTGTGGGTTTCCACTGGAAAAAATGGATTTCATCATCAGAAGTAATTTTGAATTTTGAGTCAGCCTCTCTAGCTTTAAAATGGATACTTTAAAATTATTTTGAGTAATTATTAAATTCCTTCACAGAATGTGCCCCCACCCCAGATTTAATTAAATGTATGTCCAAATTTCTTGTCTCTCACATGAGGTAAAATACAGCTCAAAATGTTTGAAGCAGACTACCTTTATCTTTATCAAGCTGTGAATCTACCCTTGGGCTATTTGGCACCATTTTTATCTTTTCAGAAGTAACATCTCTTCATGACATCTCTAAATGCTTTTTCAGATGTTTCCAAAAGGTGACAAATGATTGCAATGATAACATAAATTCTCACTTGTCTTCTTGCTTCTACTATGTTGGATCAATGATAGTTGAAATAGAGAAAAGTTAAAAGGTCTCCAGGACTTTTTGTTTTCTGTATGGGAGAGTGAGAAGAGTTCTTGCGTCATTTGGAGTTAGTTTTCAGGAACAAAATGAAATAAACAGAGAAGGGTAAGACTCTTTAAACAAAAAAAAAAATACAGTTATAAGGCAAAAGTTGATAGAAGTTGTAAGAATATAAAATATTTGTTGGAAAAATTTTTAGAAATGTGAATAGCATTCACCTTAAGCCATTGATTCTAGGGCAAGAGATGGGGTTTGCCAATTTGACAGCTTCCCTGTCTTACCGCAGGAGCTATGCTCTTTGCAGGTAGAATAGCGTAACAATGAAGATCCCAGGCTGAGGGTCCAGGCTACTCAATTTGATTCCCAGTTCCAGCAATAAATGGTTTGTGATCTTTGACAAGTTACATATTTTTTCCCCTGCCTCAGTTTCCTATTCTATAAAAATGAGACTATAATTGTATCTACCACATGGCTGTTTTGAACACGTAATGTACTAATACATGTGAAGAACTTACAACAGTGTAAAAACAGTAAGTGTCAGTGATGAACTTGTCATGGGACACAAGTCCAGGTCTCATTTGGGGCTACCAAAAATTATAAATTATATTATGGAGTCCAGTGTTTGTATATGCCTTCAGTTCTTCAGATTATCATTGGCCATTGATATTAGTTCTACTTGATCTTCTTTTGAAATACTCTAATATCGTTTAGATATCTCATCTCACCAAAAGAAACACTACCGTAAGCCAATAATTGATAATCATAAATAAAGTATTTGAAAAAATGGCTAAGAAAGGGTATGTAATATTTCAATGCAGCAATTTTAGACTGAATTAGTTTGCATGTTATTTTCCAGAGTTTTAAGATATTTAATAATAGTTGTTAAATTCTTGATTTTTTTTTTTTTTTTTTTTTGCAAATCAATGCATTACAATTGGATTTTTTTAAATACTGGAATTGTACTTTTATTTAAAAGGGATAAGACCCATGATGAAACAATGATTTCTATTTCTCAATTTAAAATTTATAAAAGTTTGCTTTTATCAAAAGATACTTTCAAAGGGAAAATTCATGAACACATAAACATCTGTGTTCATTAAATATTAAAGCTTAAAATACCAAGTTGTCACTAATAAATTAGAACCCCGTACAGAAAAAGTGCTTTCATGCATTGATATCTTTTTAAAACATACTCAGTTTGTGCCTCATTAAGTACCATATTTTTCAAGATACATTAATTTTCTTTCAAGTACAAAATCTTTGACCATTTAAATAGAGAAAATGAGTGCTTTTATATTGTACTGATTGTTCTCCTAAAATTCCTCACATCATCGAAACCTATTTTTATGAATGTATTCTTATATAAAGGTTCAGTATATTAGGTTACTAATAGCAATATCGATGCCACATTCATCTTTTTTCTCTTAAACTGGATATAGAGCTTCTTCAAACAAATAACATAAATAAGACAATATGTCTCATTAGTGTAATGAGAGGTACCCTGTATTTTGAAAGTATATCATCCATATATTGAAATACATAGAATTCTGTAAATAGCTGTACGAGATATAAGATGTAATTGGAACCATTTTCTGGTATATTCGTTCTAATGGCTTTGCCAATAGAGTAGTTTTCCCTTGGTTTTATGGCAAATTTCTATGAAGTGTTCACATAAAGGAGGCCCAATCTAGCTCCCATGCCCCTTTCACCATGTGAGGACACAGAGAGAAGCACAGACTGTGAACCAGGAAATGGACCCTCACCATAATATGACCACGCAGACACTCTGGTCTTGAATTTTCCAGGCCCTGGAAGTATGAGGAAACAAAATATCTGCTGTATATAAGCTACCAAGTCTGTGGTATTTTGCCATAGCAACTTGAGTGAACTAAGACAAATTTATATCAGCTATCTGTTTGGGAGTATTATTGGGGTGTATATAGACCATGAAAATACAGAGGTTTGGGATAATTAATTTATACATTACTGAATGTTCTTTTATTTAAATATTGATTTTAAAAAACAAATAACTACAATATACACTATATTATCATTATTGAGGAAAGTTGTAGTTTAGGTCAGTAAGAAGAGCAGATGGAGATTTTTAAATTGGGTTTAGGAAAAAATAGGCATGTTGTTTTGACGTAGGTGTCCAGGTGTACTTATTTTTTTAAACCATTGGTAAAGTAATTTATACTTCTCATGGAAAATAAATTATCGTCAGTGCTTAGGAGGCAAGGGAGTTGTGTTTGCTAGGTGATTGGTAAAATACATACTTGACCAAATTTCATTGAATCTTATTTTCTGGGTAAAATAGAAAGCTAACCTTTCTTGAAGATCTCTCAAGGCAGAGGACCCCTCTCAGCTATGCTTGTCTAAAAGGAGCAGTCTTACGTTTGAAGAAAATTAAGATGGCGGTAAAACATACAATGTCTTTCTCCTCATCCCTAGCATAAGGAGTAACTTAAAACAGAGGTTTGTTGAGAGTACATTGCTATGTCTGTTATCCATTTCATCTTGCTCAAAATCAGATAATTCAAAGCAGAATAGCTTGCTGGGAAATATCCTTATCCAAAAAATGTTAGCAACTCATCTCGGCAACAGATGTCTGGCTATATTTAAAGAGTTGTTTAGGAAAGTCATAACTTTTTGAAATATTGAATCATTTTGTAAGGACTGGTGACATCTAAGTTACCAAAATCTATTTTTGTTTTATATGTATTTTTGTCTTTGTATACATAAGTGAAAATAAAATGTACTAAAAATAATATTTCTGTTATCCAGTTCTGTTTCTCAGAACCTCAAATAATAAAATGTTGTTTATAGAAGAATCTGCATAAAAACCTCTAGTCATTACATATAGTATTTGGGTAAATCAATGCCGTGATACATGTGTAAATAAATAAAAAATATGTATATATATATATATATATATATATATGCACAAATATGTATATGCCATGAAACAATGAAAGGTTTTGTTTTTGTTTTTCAGAAAAAGCAATTGATTCTGGACTTGTAGTTGTCTGTTAAAATATTGAGAATATTTCAAAGAATGGCATATACTTACATCTTTGAATTTTTGCAGTGAATACATGAGGTGTTTTGCATTTTGAGAAAATTTTTCCACACATAATCCCAGTCCCAACCCTGATTTATCTTTTCATCTATTACTTTGTATTCAAGATAATAATGAGACTGAAATATTCAGCTAGCCACAGGTATATTAGGAACTAAGTGAGAGGTAAAAATATTTCTTTCCTCTTTGAGGCAAGAGAATGAGGAGGGGAATGAAAAGCTAAGGACTGCCACGAACTTGAACTGGGATAACCAAACCTCTTATGCTTGACCATATATGCTTTTATATGAATTATAATTATTGTTAACTTAGGGATTATAAATATTATTAATTTAGGAAACAAAATAGATAATTTTATTTCCAAGAACACTGGGGAGGGATATTCCCTGAATGGAAAAATGGTGAAAAACCTATTTTTACCAGTAAGCTTGTAAATCTGAATATTCATAATAAAAGTTATATTCAGAACATATTTCAAAAATTATAACTCTGTAAAAAAATCGATACAGAGGCACCTGGGTGGTCTGGTCAGGTAAGTGACTGACTCTTGGTTTCGGCTCAGGTAGTGATCTCAGGGTTGTAAGAAGGAGTCCTGTGTCAGGCTCCAACTCAGCAAGGAGTCTGCTTGGGATTTTCTCTTTCTCTCCCTCTCCCTCTGGCTCGCCCGCTCTCTCAAAATAAATAAATCTTTTAAAAAAGTGATATAGATCAGTATTAGCAACAACTCTTGTTCTATAGAGAATACAGATGGGAAAAGTCAGAAGTCAGTTCTTCCTAAGGCCATCCTCACTATGCAATAACTCTTGGACCTGGGGATAACACCCCTGTGCCTTTAAATATATCTACTAAAAGGTATCTGTGAGTGCATTTTCACCACCATTATCAGAACATAACACTAGGATCAGCATATCAATGTGATGACATACGTAGTTTAAGCAATTTATAGTTTTAAATCTACCTCCCAAGTCTGTGACCCCCAAGATTGAAAGCATAGATAAATTAATTTACCATATATAAATGAGTATAGCATCAATATAACTGCTAAGCTACTGAAGTTATATTGTAAGGGAATTAACATTATTTTTAAAGTTATGAAAACAATAAAGGAAACCTCATTTAAGAAGCCCTGAAGGGGAATTTCACTCACATGTACTACTCATTACAGCCTGCCTACCTAGCTGGGAAAAGAAAGATAAGTAGTATTTTGACAAGTGAGGACATGCTTCACATAGATTTATCTCCTGCTTTTAAAGAAAAGAAGGAAGATCCCTCCCTGTCCTAACAACAATGCACTAACTACCACTTACAGTGAACAAGAAACTGCCACAACTTCAAACTCTTGTTCTTCTCCAATGAACTTCTGTTCAAAGCCACCCTTCTTGATTTCCTCCAAACCTTACCTTTCCTTTGTCTCTTCAGACTTGCCTATGGTTCACCATAGCTTGCTTATCTGAATTGTAATTCCTCTGCCACTCTGCTAGTAAAATGAGTGGCTATTTTATTTCTTAAGGTTGATAAAGTTGAACACAGTAGTTATTAGAGTTCCAGTTAGCAGCAGAAAGGAACTTTAGGAAATTGCAGGAAAATTGAAAACATCCTTTGGGAAAACCATGGTCTAGATTTGAGTATTCTAGACAAGCAGCCAAATGTATGCAAAACTGATTGTAGTTACTATACTAAAGATATTCCATGTGACTTTGCAAACCAGAAGTTTCTGTAGACATAGAGGTTATTTTATTTCATTAATAAGGCCTTTTCTCCTATTGGCCATCTATATAAGTTCCCTTGGAGACTAAGATTTATATATGTGTGGAGAGACGATACATAGATAGATATAAATTTGGAGCCCAAGCTCCTGAACTAGAAATTAGAGAAAAATATGTGAAGAATAATGCCATACATGGAAGATGATTTTGAATGATAGAATAGGATTCTGTAAGCAAGGAATCGATGGTGAGGAAATGAATTGGTTAAAAATGGAAATCATAAAAGCCTCCATCAGTGGACCAGTAGGAGAATGTCCAGTCGCATTTGAAAACAGGATTAACATGGTAGGCATTCTTGGTATTTGTATTTTGAATGCATTACTCCAAATAAAAATGTAGAAGAGAATTAAACTCTCTGAGTTTAAGCTCCAGCTATTTTAGTGTCCTACTGTTAACACAGGTTTTAGGATCAAGAACAACTGAAGCAGATGGTTTAGGAATCAAATCATGGACCAAGTATGAAGGCGAACGTTAGGTTTGAGAAGAACTGGAAGTGGAAAAAAAACCTCCCAAATTCTCACTCTAAATTTTCACCTATTTAAATCACTGAAAAAAAAAAAATTGAAGCAGGAGATCATTGCTTCTCTCTGGGAACAAGACTAGATATCTGAATATGGATTAAAGTAGAAAATGCAGATTTAAGGGTCTTCCCACTCTTGGCATGATTCTTCTGAATACTCTTTTCATCTTTTCATTTTTGTGGTAACTTTTCTCTCTGTGATTGCATTGTTTAGAGCAATCTAACTGCTGTCAGATTACTTCTTATTTGTTCGAACAATCATTGATTCCATTCATAACACGTGGAATTTAAATGGCTAAAAGTGATATGAATCTATTTCTAGTCTTCCTTTATATGGTAAACAGTTCAGTAGGTTTTCCTCCTTTGTGAAATAATTAAAGGAGTCTGGTAGACACAGGCTCTGTCATTTTGAACAAAGACTTTTCTTTTTTTTTCTTTTTTTTTTTTTTTTAAAGATTTTATTTATTTATTTGACAGAGACAGAGACAGCCAGTGAGAGAGGGAACACAAGCAGGGGGAGTGGGAGAGGAAGAAGCAGGCTCATAGTGGAGGACCCTGACATGGGGCTCGATTCCGTAATGCCGGGATCACGCCCTGAGCCGAAGGCAGACGCTCAACCGCTGTGCCACCCAGGCGCCCCTGAACAAAGACTTTTCTGAGGCTGTCTTGGGGGCTGATTTCATTCTAGGCATCTGGAAGACAAAAAAATAAAATAAAAAGAATTGGGGAACTTGGGATATTGTTATAGACCAGGCCTAGAAGTACACCTAATCATTTCTACCATGCACTAATGTTTCACAAATCCACACCTAGTTTCAAAAATTCTGAGAAGCATAGAACTTGATATCTAATTTTTGATAAAATTATGAGAGGCTGCATGGGAAAGTATAATTTATTGGTGGACAGCTAACTCTGCTAATCTCTGCTAGCAATCCTAAATCCCAAACTAAGTCTGACTGTTATTCAATATCAGATTGGACTGATCCTTTATTAGCAATGTGTTAGTTGACAACAGTTTTGGAAGGAAGATGCTGATTAGTCAAGCAAAGCAAGTAGCTTCATTTAGGTGATTTGTGTAGTAAATATTTTATCACATTGCTCTAATAATACATATTTTCCTCAGAAGTAACATCTCTAGATTCTCTAAGCTACAAAGAGAGATCATGTGATTTGCTGGGCATCCCGAGGCACTATGAGAGGCAGACATTTGTAATGTCATTTAGAAGTCTGTTTCATTCTCTTGAGCTAATCACGAATAGTGCCTGCAGTGTTTATTTCTACCTATCTCTTTCATCCCACCTTCCTATATTGACAACCTGCTTCTGGTCTCACCCACACCCACACCCACACATTTCTGGCAGTTGGGTTGCGAACTTACCTTTGGGAAGATTCCATTCTCATTACGCTGACATATTGGGAATAATAGTATTGATGTAGAGGACAAGGTAATCTTCTGGCTAGCATTTTGGTGTATACTTCACTTATTTTGAGATTTTGTATTTCCTATAGGGCTTTTCTCGACCTCTTATTAGCTCAGCTGGAAATAGGGAAAACATCAGTTCATTCCCTTGTATATTCCTGGGAAAGTAGCACTCTTTTTTTAAGGATAGAGTTATTCTCAAAAGACAGTAAGATTCTAGAGATGCTGGTGACCATTGTTCCCACCGTTTGATTAGAGCCTGACTCAACAAAAGAGTAAAACACACCAGAGAAATGTTTAAAACAGCATATATTACCGAGACCGTCGCTGTACTCTTATACCTACCCGAGTCTCTATCCATTACTCTTTAAACGTGTTAGGTGCACAAACTAAAGAGATCCCTGCCTGTTAATGTTATTTGAACTTGAATTTCTGTCAGTTATCCTACAAAAATCTCCGTTGCTTTTAACCAAGTCAATATATACAAAAACGCAGCACAGTGCTTAAATAACATTTTTATTTCCTTTATAAAGTATGTTCAATTCCATGTCGCATACTCTAGTTTTCTACATTTTCCTCAGAGTGAAATAAGATCAAGGGCAAAGATACTTCTGTGTGTTTGTCTCTATGTTTTTAATGACTAATATAAAACTAGCATACGGAGAAGAGATTTCTGTGAGAAATGGTACTAATCTAATTAAATGATTCAATGGCTTGAACTACCTTTTTGTGTAGAGGATTTTCCTGCTGGTTTTGTTTGGGGTAGTAAATCCCAAAACCTTATTTGGCTACAAAAAGCAACTGCCTTTGAGAGTGTAAAATACAGACCTGATGCACGTGGAGCTTTCTTGGTTGAAGTGGAAGAAGGAGCCTACCGGCACATCTATTTGCTCCTTTCATTAATACCTGCCAATGAAAGCTACTGAAGTGCTTCACAGTCTCCGTTAATGCACTTGGCACAAAATACATTGTTCCTGAGCAATCTGTAGTAACTGATGTGTATGTATGTGACTGCTTTATACACAACAAAATCTATCTGGCCAGCAGGAACAGTTGTTGCTGGAACAAATAGTTTTGAAATGTCATTATCATGGTGGGATACACCACTCTCAATTTTTCTTCTGTGCAAATCAACAATAGATATGGAACGCTTGCCTTATACTGGTCATCCAAATAATTTGTATTTGCATGAAAACAATCTGAAAATATAACTGATCTTTAAATGCTTCCGTTTTTCTTCTTGCAAAGAATCATTAGTGGCCTATTTGTAGAAGATGGCATTACTATGTATAACTAATTATATGGCAAAATAGTGATCATGTATTATATTTATACTTTTTTCATAGAAGCTTTTAATCCAAAATGTAGACCTCTTTACCTAATGATCTAACAAATATTGGTCTACAAAAACTTACCAATGCATTACCTAAAATAGAGAAAAGCAGTTAAAAACATTATCAATCTCACACATAAACTATATGCAAATCCTATTATACTGAGTCCCAATTAGCCATTGAACTAAGAGTTATACAAAAGGCCCTGACAATTATTAGATTTTGTAAAAAATTATCTATCATCCTTAAACAAACAGATTACTTGTATGAATCTTGGTGCTTGCAACTTAAACCAATTAATGAGGAATTCTAGATACGAATGTCACTGTGCAGAGTAGATCACCTCAACCACTTACTGTTATTTTTTGAGTACTCCACACTTAAAAACTCTTAATTATTTTGAATCAGGCTGAGTCATCAATAAGGATATAAAAATAAGTGTGTTAGTGTTTTGTACCATTTTTTATGGGCCCAGTTACACTGTAGATGCAGCCTGTAATGGAAATCTATCTGGCTAATTGAGATATGTTCTCACATCTCCATGGCATAAAAATAAAACATGATTCTATAGCAACTCATAATGGTTCTACTTAGAGAACTGTCAAATCCTACTATCTGTAGAATAGATTCCCTAAGATCACTAGAGAAAATAGTGAGTCTTAGGTTTTCTTAAAACTAAGATTGATGATTAAGATATGGAGTCAGGATTTTTTTTTTAATATCATTAACTTACCCTGAATAAATACCTAGGAAATGAATTTTTCTAATTAATAGACTTTATTTTTTTAACGCAGTTTTAGAATAGACCAAATTGAGCCCAAACTATGGAGTTCTCACATACCCCTTCACTGTAGTCCCCAATTTACCCTATTTGTAATATCTTACATCAATTAATATGGTGTATTTGTTACATTGATACTATTGATGAGCTAGTATCAATATCTTCTTATCAACTAAAGCTCATAGTTTACATTAAGGTTCACTGTCTATGTTTTCTATGCCATGGGTTTTGACAAACATACAATGACATGTGTTCACCATTACATATCAAACCAAATAACAGTTTCAGTGCCCTAAAAATCCCTTGTTTTCCTCTTATTCCTCCCTCTTTTCTCCCCACTCAGCCACTCATCTTTTAATTGTCTCCATTGTTTTTCCTTTTCCAGATGTCATATTGTTGGAATCTTACAGATGCAGCCTTTTCAGATTGGCTTCCTCCACTTAGCATATGCATTTAAGGTTCCTCCATGAACTTTTGTGACTGGATAGCTCATTTCTTATTATGCTCAATAATATTCCATTGTGCAGATTGCAGTTGGTTTATCCATTCACCTACTGAAGGACATCTTGCTTGTTTTCACATTTTGGCAATAATGAATAAAACTGCTATAAACATTCATGTGCAGGTTTTTCTGGAGATGTAATTACCTCATTTAAGTAAATATTAAGGGATGTGATTGCAGGATCATATGGTAAGAGCATGCTTAGTTTTATAAGAAACTGCCAAACTATTTTCCAAAGTGACATACTGTTTTGCATTCCCACCAGCAATGAATATTTCTGTTGTTCCATGTCCTTGCTAACATTTGATGCAAGGGATAAATTTTAGTCCATTTCAACATATGTTGAATGTTGTCTAAATATTAAATATTAAGCTAAAATTAAATTTAATTCGCTATAGAATCATTATAGCTAACAAGATATCAATTTTTAAAAAAGTGAAAAAATGAAACCACTAGATATTTCAAAATGGGTCTAACAACCTCATTATGTTCTTTTATTTTTAAAATTAAACATATTACTTTTGTCTGGTACCCTAGCTTGGTCATTGCCTTGCAAGATCAAGAACCGGGTTTATATTTCAAAGATATTAATTTGAAGATTTTTTTTAACCCCAATTGTGTGTGTATGTGTATATATATATATAAATAAAATTATTATGTTACTTTGGTTACAACACACTGTCCTATACCCTGAGGATGTAGTAGTGAACAAAAATCTTTTGGCTACTCTGCTCATAGATTCTGGAGGGAGAAGACAAAAAAAAATAGAAATATTAATATAAAATATAAGGTCAGGTAAGGCTGTTTCAGAAAGATTTGTCAGGAAGGATTTCCTAATAAGGTAATATTTGAGTAGAAGCCCAAATGAAGTCAAGGAGTCTCAAGGACATCTGAACAGAGATAATTCCAGACAAATGGAAATATTCAAAGGCTCCACAGTAAAGTCTGGTTGGCTCACTCTCAGGACTTACATAGTCAGCTTATGAAGCTGGAACAGAAATCTGAGAACAGAGACAAAGAAAACTGGTAAGAGTGACCAGTGTGTGGCAGTCAGAGTGAAAGGGGGAAGACTAGTTAGAAAGTAACTAGGCAAGAGACGAATATTGTTTAGAATAGGGTATAGTTCTAGATTTTGTGAAAAGTTGATAGATTTTTGAAGGAACAGACCCCATGCATTTTTATTGACAGGTTATGGGATATAGGAGAGAGATTTTGTGGATGACTCCAAGGTTTTTATCTTGAGCTAAAGACTATATAGAGGTTTGCTTTGCTAAAGATGGGTACTATAAGAGAAGCTACTGATTTTCGATGAAAACCAAGAATTTGAACATATGAAGACAGAAATGCCTTTTAGACATCCGTGTTGATATGTCTAGCAAACAATTCAATATATTATTAAGAAATTCAGGGGCTATAAATTGGAAACCATCATTTGGATTGGTTGAGGTCAACTAGGGCTATGGTGTCCCATATGGTAGACACCAGCCTCATGTGACTCTAAAACTTAATTTTAAATTAATCAAAGTTAAATAAAAATTTTAAATGTAGTTTCTCAGTAACACTAGTCACATTTCAAATGTTTAATGGGTACAGGTGGCTACTGGCTACCATATTGAATGGTGAAGAACATTTTCATCATCACAGTTTAAGTCCTTTATACTAAGCCACTATATCATTTGATGAAAAAAGTTTTTATTTTTTTCTCTATATCTCCATTTGTCACCTGATGAAAATGGAAGATTTTATTTACAATTTAAACCGTATTGATACTTAACCTAATACTTTGCATCAACAGATTTAGTCTACAAATGAACTGAACAAGGAACATAAATGTTGATCTCCATGCACCCCCACCTAAAGACACATAAACACAGCTCAGTTCACTAAGACAGCGTGTTAGTTATTGTTCTTATTGTTTTAATAAAGGGATTTTTGTGCAAGAAAAAGAAAATTGTGTGTATTAACACAAAGTCATAGTTCTCGACATTACCATCTAGCTTCAAACCCTCCCTGAGCCTTTCCCAGTGGTGTATACTTAGTCAAATTATTTAGACTTTATAAGCCCCGTTTTCCTCATGGGTAAAATGAGAATAATAATGTCTACCTTAAAGTGTTTTTATAAGGAGTAAAAGAACTGATGGTGGCTATAAAGTGCTTTGCACAGTAGCTGGCACATAGTAAGTTTAAAATAAATATTAGCTTTAAAAATATCAACAGTAATGATAACACTATACAACTATATAAAAATAAATTGTTATTACTACTATGTTGGAAAATACTGTAACTTTATTAGATTTTAAGAGAAAAAAGATATTACAAGTAAACTTACCAGAGTTGGTACATGACTTTTGGCTGTAACATTAATAGAATTACTCAAATTTTTTAGAGACATCAGATGAACATAGATGCAATTAATAAAGCATTGATTTTTATGAAGCCCTGGAATGATGCATTTGAAACCTATGCATTTTGTATGTTCAAGTCTATATGAGAATATTTTCTCCTCTTTTAAAAGTTTAATATTCCATGATCAGTATACATTTCAGCATATTTACCTTCTCCCTCATGTCAGAAATCATTAGCAGTATAAGAAGTTGTAACCAACAGGGGCGCCTGGGTGGCGCAGCGGTTAAGCGTCTGCCTTTGGCTCAGGGCGTGATCCCGGTGTTCTGGGATCGAGCCCCACATCAGGCTCCTCCGCTATGAGCCTGCTTCTTCCTCTCCCACTCCCCCTGCCTGTGTTCCCTCTCGCTGGCTGTCTCTATCTCTGTCGAATAAATAAATAAATAAAATCTTAAAAAAAAAAAAAAAGAAGTTGTAACCAACAAATAAAAGTAGACTTGAAAGATGGAGGTAAAAAATAATACTAAATTAATCATTGGAATCTTTGTTTATTTATTTATTTATGGTATTACAGAATATAAGCTAAATAATTATAATTTATAATGGTTCCAATACAGGACCCAAATCTCCTATACTATAATAAGAAACATGTTTCATCTATGGACCTAGGCATTCAATAATTGTGTATCAATTTTAAATTCTCATTAATGGGATGAATTTATGTATAATCTAAAATGAGATATTTTAGATAAAAAATGGTAAAGTTAGAAGAGAAATGATAAAGCTGTTTTATTAGAACAGATTAGGTTATATATCCAAATTTCAGTAGCCTACTCCAACAAAACTTATGGTTTGCACATACTACAAAATCATTGCAGTTTAGTGGGGTTCACTCCACATGATTATGCAGAACCTAAAAATTATTTTTTTGTAACTAGACTATGAATTATTGAGGTAAATGACTTTATTTAATATATCATTTCTATGTCCAATACACACCTGGTATCTCCCACATTGTAGATATTCAGTGATTGTTGGAAAACCAGATGAATTATTTTAGAAAGAACATAATAATAGAAACAGAATTAAAATATGAAATTCTTACTGGAATGGGAAGGACCAAGGAGGGCTTTATATTCTATTAAGTGTTAAAACCACTAATACATTTTAGATTTAAACATTTACATGCTAAATTTTCCTAACAGATCATGAATATTTAAAATCATAAAGAATATGTTAACTAAGTAATTTGATTCTAAAATAAATAAAAATATATGATATGCTTATCTAAATAATTATATATATATATTTGAAAGAATAATAAAATACAAAGGTATTCAGAATGTATGAAATTGCATCTCTGGAGAAAGATTTTGTACCTTGAACTCTAGTAGAATAAGTATTTTTGACACTTATAACACATATATTAAGCTGTTACACTAGAATACTGATTGGTAGGAAAAAATATCTATTCAAGAGATACCTATGTGTCTACTACATGCTAGGTAATGATTGCTTCCCCTCATAAGGCTTATTTACTAAAGGATTTTGATAAAAGAATTAACCATATGATCAAAATAAATGTGTTTTTAAAAATATATGTATATTCATAATTCTCAATACATATATGTGTATAATTAATAAATTATGCTATTTAGTTTGTGATGTTATTCTTTTTTTTTTCTTAAGATTTTATTTATTCATTCGACAGAAAGAGAGACAGCCAGCGAGAGAGGGAACACAAGCAGGGGGAGTGGGAGAGGAAGAAGCAGGCTCCCAGCAGAGGAGCCTGACGTGGGGCTCAATCCCAGAACGCCAGGATCACGCCCTGAGCCGAAGGCAGGGCATATATAATATAATATTAAATATTATATGTATTATATATTTATAATAACTGCTGTTATGTGTGGGGTGCCTGGGTGGCTCAGTTGGTTAAGCATCTACCCTTGACTCAGGTCATGATCTCGGGGTCCTGGATAAAGCCCAGCGTCTGGCTCCCTGCTCAGTGGGGAGTCTGTTTCTCCTTCCCCCTGTTTCCACCTCCCACTTGTGCTCTCTCTCTCTCTCAAAAAATAAATAAAATCTTTAAAAAAACCGCTATTATGTGGAAAAAGTTACATTCCAATGGGAAAAAAATCAAGCATAAAAATTGAACTATCAAGTAATTCAAATTGAGAATTTGATTAGTTTTTCATTAGAAATCACATGGTAACTCATCTCTGATCATTTTATATAAAAGGATATATCCAATTAACTTCTTTCCTGATGTTTGTAGATTTATTATACCTGCTCTTCTCTAAGATTATTACAACTTTTTTTTTTTTAAGATTTTATTTATTTATTCGACAGAGATAGAGACAGCCAGCGAGAGAGGGAACACAAGCAGGGGGAGTGGGAGAGGAAGAAGCAGGCTCATAGCAGAGGAGCCTGATGTGGGGCTCGATCCCAGAACGCCGGGATCACGCCCTGAGCCGAAGGCAGACGCTTAACCGCTGTGCCACCCAGGCGCCCCTATTACAACTTTTAATTATAAATTAACATTGTACTTATTATGTTTTTAAATCAAAAGCAATGTTATATTTACCTCAATAATTGATGACTAAACCAGAATATAATTCAGTTGATATACACTAGCCCCCTCTATTTGTGGTTTTGCTTTCTGCGGTTTCAGTTACTTGTCTTGGTCCAGAAGCAGACGATCCTTCTTCTGACGTTGTCAGAAGGTCAGTAGTAGCCTAACATTCTATCACCGTGCCTCCGTCATTCAGCTCACTTCATCCCATCACACAGGCATTTTATCATCTCACCTCATCACAAGAAGAAGGGTGAGTACAGTACAATAAGATACTTTAGGAAAGAGACCATATTCATATAACTTTTATTACAGTATATTGTTATAATTGTTCTATTTCATTATTAGTTATTTTTGTTAATCTCTTACTGTGCAGGACTTATAAATTAAACTTTATCATAGGTATGCATCCACGTATAGGAAAAAACATAATATATACATAGGGTTTGGTACTGAGTTTCAGGCATCCACTGGGGTCTGAGAATATGTCCCCTGTAGATGATGGGGGCTACTGTACAAATAACCCTCATACTCTGAAGTTGCTATATTGGTTTAAAGATCATCAGCTTTCCCAATCTTGTTAAAGAAAAATACCTGGAAATCTGGAAAATGGACTTTAGACACATTCATGAATAGTAGAGAAAAACCATACCTTCTCCAATGAGCTCCTTTTTCCATGTCATGCACAGAGATCCCTTAGGCCTCATCATCTTATTATGCCTGTTCATCCTTAGATGACTGAAAATTATGAGTCCTGTGTGAATCCACAAATGTTTCTTAAACTATAAAACTACACCATAAATGTTATCATTATACAATAATAATAGTTTGCCTTCAGCTTCTAATTGGCTGAAATGCAGTTTCACAAATCCCTTTAAGATCATCATTCACTAAACAATTATAAATTAAGCAACCAATAGAACCTACCAGTAGAATTATTTCTTCAAATTGTGATGTTTCATTACACAAAATACCATGATTTATTGCTAAGGGTAGAGTATTTGCATTACAAGGCCTGTTATTGGTTATAATGAGCACAATACAAGTATAACTAAAGCTGTAACTTATAAAGCATAGCAACTCAGTACTGTATTTGAGCCTGAATACTTTGCTGAAAAAACATTCTTTTATTTCCTTCGTGTTCCTCTTATTTACATATTACATTTATGAACTCTGCTGCAAAGCAAATGCAAGTTTAAGGTCAAAGGTGATGGAAGAGACTGAGAATATGGAAAGAAGTTCAAATAAAGAATCAGACTTTTCCCTGTTTCCACCAAATGTTTTATTACTTTTAATTCAACAAATAATAAAACAATAATTGTCATAAAAGTTAACATTTCTACAGAAAAAATAATTTTGTTGTTATGAATTTAAAATATGTAGCAACACCTTCTTTATTATTATTAACATTGCTGTCTTTTGTTGAAACAATGACTTAATTTCAAAATTTTTGATAATACAAGGTCCCTTAGGAACACCAGTAGTCAAATTGTAGTAGAAGAGAGAGTATGGGGTTCTAGGACACAAAACTGACTAATAAATTGTACACATCTAATGCGAGCTCAAAGTATTTGAACAAAAAAAATTACAATAGAATATGCAACATGTAAAAATAGAGGTTTTTTTTAAAGATGTGGGGTGAAAGTACATTAACTCTTCTTTGAAAGTCAGTGAATAATTCAAAAAAAAGTTTATCTTTGAACTGGCTAAAAATAACTAGCAAGAACTTTTGTTTCTGGTAACAGTTCTGTTTAAGTAACTGGATTGCCTCACTTGCAAAACATAAAACAACCCCCCCCCCCAAAACAGTAAAGGTTTGATGGTGATAGCAGTGATGGGGGATGGGAAACTCTTCTTAAATGCACAGGGGGCTGGAAGAAATAAAGCAGCTCTCTTGCCAAAAGCTAAGGGAAGGAGAACAGCCAGAGAGGTATAAAAATAGTGATAAAGATGGCTTGCAGGCTCATGGCATTTGTATATCTTGGTAAAGTTGAAATTTTGGTTCTCATTGTTTCACAGCCCATAAGAACAGAATGCAAAATTCAGGGCATTCCCCAAAAGTAAAGACTCATTGAAGACCCTTCTCATCTCAGGATGAAAGTGTTAAGGGTGAACCAAATATAAACCTCTCCACCTTCAATCAAACAGGAAACACCAAGCAAAAATTGGCTTTATTGAACCTTAATGGGGATAGAAAAGGAGGAAGAAAACAACAACAACAACAACAACAACTATTGTGAACACGTTTCCTCATTAAAGCAGAAGTTTTAAAAACATTAAGTGTTTCTATTCTTTCTTTCCTGGACAGTTTATGCCCTCTATTTGATTGAACCATAGATAAGCAAAGGCCCAGATAGAGCCCAGCTGGACTGACGCTGGTGACCGTCATGAGATCAAAAACTACAACCAAATGTCTGAAAAGTTAGCTGTTCTCTGTCTTTGACAACTACTCAGACACTCAGGGACACCAGAACAAGTTTGAGGTAGTCATTAGATTGTTTGAACGAGATGAATGAGGGGTATGTTTGGGGTTCTGTTAAGACATTTATATCACAGATGTTAATTTATCTTGAGCACAGACTATAGATTGAGTCCTGCATTAGCTGTGTTTGTCATTGATGAATAATAATACAACGGCTTGGTTTATATTAAAATAAATACAAACTGATACTATTTTATTTTGCGTGTTCAATAAAATTTAGCAGGGACAGTAATGCTATTGATCCATGTCAACTCTCATTGCCTCTAAGTCCAACAACTAATATTTGTTCATGAAACATTTTTTTCATTTATTTCTTCAGTAATTTACTTTATTTATATCCATAATTTGCTCCATAAAACATTTTACCTAGGAAAAAGTATACAGTTAAAATTACTTACAATTAATATTAAAAGATTATAGGGAAAACATTATAAGGCAAGGAAAAATATGACTTTGGATCAATATTGACCAACTTATAAAATTGGGACAGAAATAATTCATCCAATATACAATTGCTATTCTTGAGTGATCATTTACATACTAATCTTCCCGGCATTTAATGCTTACAGAAAATTTGTATCTCAAGACCTATGAGGAAAAGAAATGTTGATTTAACTTTTTTGGTTCAGTGTCTTTGCTTAAACAAAATAGTTTTGTATTCCAGAAGGGAAATTCTCTGCCCATTGCCCTCTATTATACTCTTTCTCTTGCCTGAGCTCATTCCACCCATGTTGGGCCATATCCTCTCCTCCAAATTTGGACTTTGTTATCAGTTCTTTTTATACATTTCCCACAGGGTCTTTCACAACAATCTGCATTTCAAGACAACTTAAACAATCATTTTCCTGACTTTCCTCCAATATATCCTGTTCTCCTTTACTATATGTTATTCCTTCCCACTAGCAACCTTAGCAGAAGGAATGCCCCCCCTTCCTTCCCCCATGATACCACTTTAAACCAAACACCACGCACTGCCTTATTTTGCCTTTATTTTTCCTGCTTATTTTAATTAAGCACATTCTTCTTCAGGCCAGAACTCTAGTTCTAAACACCATCTTTCCCTGTCTCCATTCTCACAATTTCTCTAATAGCCACTAAGGTGATCTATGCAAAATACTTCTCAACTCCTTCCTCAACACTCCGAGGGACCGCTGCACCTACTGAATACAGCTACTTAACACGGTATGCAACACCAACCACGTCATCACTGGAATAGATCTTCAGTCCTAACGTTCTCCTCTCCCTTCAAACTGCAAGAAAGCCAAATCACTCTTCTAGCTGCTCACGCACGGTAAGATGCCATTCTTACATGTGTACCTTTGCTTTTGCTTTTTCCTCTGCTCTCCCCTTCCCTCACATTGCCTTCATTTCCACCAAGAGATACCCTCATCCTACAGGTTGTTATACAGGTAATTATTTTTCCAAGAATCGATTTACAGTCTTCCAGGCCGAGCGCCACTCTACTGCCAAATGCATTTATCTTCCATTGCCCTTAACTTTGTAAATATAGGATTATTTGTCTATCTCACGAATTAGATTGTGAACTATTGTGGATGCTATTGAATTCCTGTTCTTCTTTATGTCTTCTTTATATCTTCAGCCACCAGCACATTTTAGAACATAGAGACAACAAAGAATATAATTTTGAGTGAGTGAATGAGAAGAGATACCCTTGTTTACTTATCTCAGTCTGACAAAATTTCTGTTATAATTTGAGTTTACTGCTTATTTGAAATGCGCTATCACTTGTAAAATAGATTCTGCTCACACATGTTTTTATTTTGCAGAGTATTTCCAAAAATAGCGTATCTTGCTATCACTCATTCTGTTCATTTTATTAATGTATGTGGTTTAAATAAATTATGAGTACATGAAACAGCATAAATATACTCTTGCAAGCTTGTATTTGTAAGTATTGAGAGCTTAATTCAATTCCAATCCTTCAATTTTTTTCTTTAATGTAACTTATTAAATCTGTATATTGCCATGAGTACCCCTACTCTTCACAATTGGAAATCTTTGAGCTTCTGAATACCTACTGTTAAAGGCAATCTAATATATCCATATATCCACGGGAAAGGAACCTGATGAATTCCATAAACAAGATGACACAGTTGAGGTGTATGGATCGGGTAAGAGATTGGTGCCATGGGGAGAATGCCGGCTATGAATTAACTCAGCAGCCCTAAGAAGGCCCAAGGGCCTCTACCTATGTTGCTCCTGGGGTGAAATTTAAACCAGAGAAATCAGAGAAATAAATACACATACGATGTTTCTTTTTATTTTAAATCATTTTAGACTTATAGAAATTTTCAAAAATCATAGAGTTCCTGTATATCCTTCACTTAGCTTCCCTTAATGTTAACACCTTTTTTTGGTTTTAAAGATTTTATTTATTTATTGAGAGAGAGCATGAGGAAGGGAGGGGGATGAGGAGGAGGGAAGAGGTGGGGAGGAGGAAGGGGAGGGGGGTAGACTCCCCACCAAGCAGGGAAGCCCAGCACAGGGCTTGGTGTCTGGACCCTGACCCATGACCTGAGGCAACCACTTACCCCAGTGAGCCACCCAGGCACCCCTGTTAAAACACCTTTTATAATCACAGTACTCAGCCATATAAAAAGTAACATTGTTACAATACTATTAACTAAGTTGCAGATTTTATTTGAAGTTCATTAGTTTTTCCACTGGTCATTTTTCTGTTCTGGGGCCCAATCCAGACTCTCACAATAGATTAGTTGTCATGCTTCTTTAGTTTCCTTTAAGTTGTAACAGTTCTTAGTCTTTCTTGTCTTTCATGACTCGGCACTTTAAAGAGCACAGATATTTAGCAAAATATCCCTCAAGCTGGATTTGTCTCATGTTTTCTTGTGATCAGATTGAGGCTATGCAATTTCGGCCAGAATGCCAAAGAAGTGAGTCTTCTTATGCGTCCTGTCATGGGGAAGATGTTAATGTGTCATTACTTCTGATGTGACTCTTGATCACTTAAGTAATGTCTGCCAGACTTCTCTACCATATATTATATATTTTTGCCCCCCATGGGTAATTAAAAATGTCTTTTGTAGGATATATTTTGAACTTTAGGGAACCTTTTATTCTCCTCAAACTTGTGTTCACTAATTTTATCATCCATTGAACGTTCTTGCCTGCAATCGTTATTACTGTGGTATTCTAATGGTGATTTTCTATTTTCCCCATTCCTCTTTCACTAACTGGAATTTTTCTGTAAGGAAAATATTCATTAATTGAAATTCTTCTGTAAGGGAAACTTGCCTTTTCTACTGTTCATTTACTTATAATAGTATGAATTCATGGATATTTATTGAATTCTATAGGGTATTCGATTTGATTTGATTTATTGCTAAACTTGTTCCAGCTTTAGCAGTTGGGTTCACTTTTAGGTTGGCTATCATGCTTTTTAAATAGGCCTCCATGTTATTTTTGTGGCCTTCCTTACTTTCTGACACTACAGGGTGTTGCTGGCTCATTTTGTTCTTTCTCTAACCCAGCTCTGGAATCAACCAATTCTCAAAGGAGTCATGGTTCCTTTTATTGGAAAAAGATATTTAAAAGTCAAGATTTGGGATCTTTACATGCTCCATGTTCATCGCAACTCTTGTGTGTCACTTTTTCTGGGCCTTCAGTCGATACAGCTGGGAGATATAAGTACAGATACTACATCATACATATTTACATTAATGTATATATATATACATACATATATATGTATATAGATGTTTGTACTTGTGTTTGATTAACACTAGTCTTACAGAATGAGATGGAAAGTGTTCATTTTTCTTCTACTCTTTGAAAATTGGGTAGAATTGATGTTATTTTGTTCATAAATGTTGGTAGAATTCACCAGTGAAATATATTACACACTTATTCTAGACAAGAAGTGGAAGGAAGAACAAAAAATGCTTCTCAGGTATCAGTCTGAATTTTAAGAGGCATTTTGAGAAATCCAACACAACAAATTCAATCTATATTTCACTGAGGAAACGTTAGTTTGATAATCATGTGTAACTGCAATGGAGTCTAGGAGATGTAACTTTTATTTGGACACATTGCCACAAACACAAAAGTTTTGTTAGTAAGTAGGAAGGAGAGAATGGCATTCGTAAGGCAACTAGTTTCTTCCCTTTGGTAATATTAGTAATTGCCTAAACAAGGTAGAATTCTATATTAACTACAGAGGGTCTGAAGTACTAATGGGTCAATCTTGATGAGATGTTCAATAAATATTGAAAAATAATAAACTGGAGCACAAACTTCAGATAAAAATGGAAAAATGGTTTTGTGAATTACAACAGCATTCTGACATTATGGGGATGCATAAAGGCTCAGAAGAAGTCTAGGCTGAGAAAACATAACTAGTAGAGCCCTTAATCTGAACAACAACCCAAGCTGTGACATGGAAGCATAGTGTAATAATTACTTTCTACTGATTGGTGTCCAGTAGTGACTTCTTATAACTCCTGACACATCCAAGAATATCAGATACGGAGGACAAATGATTATCTGTGCAAACAATGGGTAGACACCTTTTTTTCCCGGTTCTTATTTATATTGTAGAAACTGGAGTGTGGAAAACTAGTATGACAACCCTTTATTCTTTTTTTATGCCTAGTGTTCTGAAATATCACAATGATATGCTTTGGTGGGGGTCTTTTTAATTTATTTTGCTATGAATTCAGTGGACTCCTTCCATAAGTTCTTTTATTACTACTTTGATAATTTCATCTGCATATTTTTTGCAGAAACTATATTATTTCAATCTTTTACCTACCAGCAGGTCTTCTTTTTTCTTCCCTACTATTTTCCTTTTTGTATTTTTCTTTTCTTTTTTCTTTTTAAGAAATGGTTCCACCTTTACCATCAATTAAACTTTTATTTTTTTCTATCATATTTTACACAATATTATATCTACTTTTGGTATTATATATATTTAAATTTTATTTTTTGAGGCTTTTTTTCCCTCTTATCTTTGTGTTTTATTTTCCTAGACATCCTTTGATTGTTTAATGAATATAAAAATATCTTTTATATTTTAGGATGTCATTAGCTATGTTACACAAATATGTTTCATTTTTCTTGCTTTCTGTATTTCTTTGTTATATTTTAGTTTTTCTCCCCCTTCCCCTTTCTTTTGTAAGAGCTTTTGAAATGCTCAGTTATTCTTAGATAGTGTTCATTTTTAGGAATAGTCTTTGTTTTCTTAAATAGGGTTTGTCAGTAGAGTGCCTAATATTAGGGGCAATTGATGATTTCTGTTGAAAGATTTTCAAATGCTAAGGTTGGTGGTACATATCTCTTAGGCTTGCCAGTTTTTCCAGAAGGGACAGAAGGGATTATTTTATTGTTCTATTATTATTCTTTTATTACCAGAGGGCTTTGAGAGTGACAGCAAGCATTCTTGAAGCTAATCAAGAGAAATGCTGAGTTTTACCATTCAATATACAGAATTATTATTTATTTTCTTTCCTTCTTTCAGCTAAGCATGTTTTCCTAAAGTTCAGACTCCCTTGTTCAACTTCCACTGACAATAACACTTGTCTTCCGTTGCTGTGAAGTGGTCCATCACTAGGCTGTTTGGGTTGGAGGTAACGTATTTGGAATTCAACTATAATTTAAATTATCTTTTACCAATTTCTTTTTTAGTCCCATTCAATGACATACGTTCAAAAATACTGTTACCTAGATTTCTTATGACATTCTTGGATTTTATGGCACAAAGAATTTTACATGTTGTTGGCTTTCTGTACCATGGGTTCTTATTTAAAAAAAAAAAAAAAAGAAGCTTTAATCTAAGTCAATTATCACTCATGCATCTGCAAAACATCATAAACAAATAATCTGACATTTCTCATCTACTTTGGTCACCCCCAAGTTCTCATTGTCCTTGTGTCTTTATACTGTTTTTATTGTATTATAAGAGTAGGATTTGAGAATGGAGTAGAGATAAACATGTTTTATTCTCCAGCTCTAACTGCAATTATGAATTGATGTGATCTTTTTCCTTATTAATTTTTTTCTTTTACAAAGAAAGCATATCAAGCATCAGTGCAGGTTTGCTGCCACAGAAACATGAAGAAAAATGATTTTTAAAAAGCCAATTCTGTCTTTATAAACGCCCTGCAGTATTTCTTAATGGTTTTAATAATCATGTGTAGGGAAAGGGTTTGCATATCTAGGTCCTAGCTCTTCTATATCAGTAGGTCAAAATATGTCCTATAACTTTAATTTGTGAAAATGCGTATGGTGTTATTATCATTTCTCTTACCTAAGGATTAACATAATTTTTAAGGCAGTGAAGGAAAGGGAAGAAAACCAGAAACATAAAGAATAGAGGTGGGGGGTAATGGAGTGCTTGAGAGAGTGTCTGTGCCTAGTCTCCCTTAAGCCCTCTTGTCACTGGGGCAAGGATATGATATGACCTCTAGGAATGTTTAGTGAAATCTGAAAGTGGAGACAGTTTTGTGTCCTGACTCCCTGCTAGTAACTCTGGAAGATGAGAACTTTGCAGAATTTCCTAGCACCACTTTGGTGTGACTACACTAAGAGCGTGTGCAGAAAAGGAGGAGAAAGGACCCGACACAGATTACCAAACTTCTTGTTACCCTACAGTTGGATGAGGAAAGAGCTAAATATTCCCATGACTCTAAGAAACATGGATGGTTTTTAAAAGGGAGAGCTTGCAGATCTTGAAGGAGCCTTAGCTGCATAGATTCTGCCCCTAATGACCAGATGGGAGCACGGCCATCTTAGCAGATGCTACTATGGGTAAAGAGAGCCACCCAGCACCAAACGTATCTAGACCTCAGTCAGATCCCAAATGGGCAGGCACCGCTGATGACCAGATCCTTTCCTTGATGCCATAACAGAATGCAAACTTCCAGAAACATAACCAGTGTCCTAGGAAGACAAAGCAACTAAGCAAAGATCTTGAAATAACTAAATTGAAGCTTATACAGGACAAGAAATAATAAAGCAAGTGTGCTTATGTCAAATTGACTACATTAAGGTTTTTTTGCATTTTGCAAAATGAAAAAGTTTAGATTAAGTTATCGAGAAGAACTTTTCCCACCTGCTTGTTGTGTTTGTTTGTTTGTTTGTTTTTTTAAAGATTTTATTTATTTATTTGAGATAGAATGAGAGAGAGAGCACAAGCAAGGCAGAGGGGCAGAGGGAGAGGGAGGGGCAGACACCCCGCCAAGCAGGGAGCCCGACACAGGGCTCGATCTCTGGACGCTGAGATCATGACCTAAGCGGAAGGCAGACATTTGACTGACTGAGCCATCCAGGTGCCCTGTTGTTATTTTAGAAATCATACCTTCTGTGTGTCATACCCAGAGGACTGAATATGCTGGGAGGATTACAAAATGAGCATCAGATAAAAAGAAAAAAATTGTGATTGGAACATGAGGGTGTGCAAACACTGCTAATAAGTCCAAGGCAGAAATGAGGTTAACAGGGTGTGATAGTTAATTTTGTGCCTCAGCTTGAAGGGTGTCTTTGGATCCAATTACCCCTGAAATGGGTGAACTTTGAGTAAAGCAGATTGTTCTCCATTATGTAAGTAGGCCTCGTTCAATCATCTGAAGGCCTGAATAGAACAAAAAGACAGGCCTTCCTGGGCAAGAAGAAATTCTCCCTTTGACTGCTTTCTGACTGGACCTGGAAAGTCATCTCCCCTGAGTCTCCGCGTTTCTAGCCTTTGGTCTGGAACCGTACCGTCAGCTCTCCTGAGTCTGAAGCCTCCTGTCCACATTGCAGGTTTTATACTCGCCAGCCTCCATAATCATGTGAGCCAGTTCTTTATAATAAATCCCCTTCTATATATGGAATCCTTTGGTTCTGTTTCTCTGGGGAGCCCTAATACATGGGATTAATCCACTTTTATTTAACTATCGAATGACAGATTATCATCACTCGGTATTTGCTATATGATGCTAAGATATGCTACATGATATAAGTAAACTTGAAATGACTAGGTAAGCTCATACAAAATTTTTAAAATAAGTTGATAATGCAAGATTAAGATGTGTTCAAGGTATCTTAAATTTAAAAATCTTGATGTCATGTGGTACTTTTCTTTTCTTCCCATAAAATAGTACTAGAAATCTCTGTCAAGAATGAACTTAGGATTAGAAGGATCACTTGTTTAACCCAGTGTGACATTTCCTATGCTCTCATAGAGATGATTTCATTTGGCAAAAAGATTTATGCTGCCTCTAAGAACACAAGGCAGATGACAAGCGCTGCTAATAATTGATATGGTCACTATTCAGATAGCAAGCCAGGATTCAGAAAAGAGCTCTTGCATTTGCCCAGGCTCTGCCCCACAGAGCCGCAGAACAACAGATCGATTCAGTCAATTTTGTCCCACACCCAAATGATTGGGGAGAAATTGAACCTTTTTTAAGTCTTACATTAGATTAAAATATTAGCAGAATCTGGTAGTTTAAAGACGTGTATTAATTATTAGTACTAATACTAATATGTAGGATAATTTTATCACACTGTAAAACATGGTGAATGCTGGAAAGCTATTCTTCTGATGAATGACAACTTTTTAAAAGTAATAATCATTTGAGTATAATTAGCAAGATGATGCAAACATAGGAATATAATTCGCCTCATAAGTACACAGAAATTTCCAAGAATATATGAAGATAGAAAGAAAAGAAAAATCTACCTCTGTGAAAGACACTGCAAAAAGTAACATCCAGATATCAGAAGCTAAAACACGGGTCGAGCGATCTATTTTTATAATTTTTTCCATCAATAAGTCTATTATTATCTCTATACAAATGCAAGGAAAGACGTAAAATTGTATTCAGTAGAGGTATGTAAGCAAAAAAGTAAATTTATTTTTGTGAGAATCTGCCTCTTGGATCTCACATGGTGACATATAATTTCAACAAACACAAATAAAATACTTTAAGACAAAGATTCTCTGCAGAAATTGTTTATAACTTCACCAACTGGATCAACAAACCTGTAACACAAACTTACCT
Organism: Ursus americanus; assembly: GCF_024610735.1. Taxonomy (NCBI): domain Eukaryota; kingdom Metazoa; phylum Chordata; class Mammalia; order Carnivora; family Ursidae; genus Ursus; species Ursus americanus. The sequence continues at coordinate 14,974,214 of NC_142155.1, read as the reverse complement.
TATCTAGCATTGAAGACATCCCTGTGCATACCACAGTATGCATTAGCACTCTTGTCTCTTCTCTGACCCACCGGTATTTTCCCACCTTAGACACCTCTGACTTCAGGGGATACCTGGACATAGTTGAAAATTTTCAAATGTGATTAATAGGAAATGCTGTTTAATTCTGTTTCCTTGCTTGTTTTTTGTTTGTTTGTTTTTATCCCTTTGATGATTAGTCAATTCAATTGACTTCTATGAGTACACAGTAAAATTACTTAAAATGGTTTCTTAAGAAAACACAATTTGTGGCTGTTTTGTTTCCTACATCCTACACTCTAAAATGTTGTCCAACTCTGCATAAAGCCTCACCACATTCTGTTCTCTCTGTACAGGCATTCAGTGGCCAGTGATGGCCAAATTATTAAGTCTCTATCCTGAAGGCAAGAAAATCCTCCTTGGTATAGATCCGAAATATCTCCCTGGATGGGAAAGTGCATTTTTGTTTTGCTTGGTTGTGGCTCAGTAAAAGTAAAATTTGTGGTGACATTATTCCCCCCCCCCCCCGAGGGAAGGCTGTATTTAAAGTACACAAAATTTTTTAAAAAGATTTATTTATTTATTTGACAGAGAGAAAGAGAGAGAGAGCACAGGCAGGGGGACAGCAGGCAGAGGCAGAAGCAGAGGGAGAAGCAGACTCCCTGCTGAGCAGGGAGCCCTATGCAACGTGGTGGGGGGAGGCCCTTGATCACAAGCCCCTGAGATCATGACCTGAGCCTAAGGCAGACACTTAACCGACTGAGCCACCCAGGCGCCCCTCCAGTATTTAATTTAACATATAAATTCAGTTTGGGATTTGCCTCATCCTTATATGCAAACTGGCACACCAACATACTGAGATGATGAATCCCATTCTCTGTACTTTCCTTGCTCACAAAATGCATATACAGCTTCTGTGTTTAAGCTGTGGACTGTCTTTAAGAATTCTTAACATTCAGTGAATGGATTCTCACATGGCCAATCAAGTGTGTTGTCATTATTTTTCTTGTTTATCTTTTCTTATTAAACTCTAAGTGTGTGAAGACAGAGGAACATGTTTGACTTGTTCAGGACGTAACCACAGCACGAGGCACAGTACCTGTCACAGAGGAGGTTATGGGTAAACGTTGATTGATTGATTGAATAAGTACCTACTCTCTCTTAAAAGAATTATTCAACTTCCTTATTCATCGTACCCCTTTTCCATAAATATACTTTCCTCACTGCACAACATATTTTCTGATTGGCTTATTTAACTGATAGTAAAGTTGAAATATAGGTATGTATGTCCTCTTTTTAACTACAATTGGATTTTTCCTATGCTATGTGTTAAACAATAATTAATTAAGTTATGCACTAGCTCTAAGAAGCAGTACATGCTACTATGGAGATACAAAAATGTATAATCCATGGTAAAGTTTGCATAAAAAAGTCTAATTTAGCTGACATGATAATATTTAACTGAAGAATCATATGAAAAGTAAAATATTTAAGTAATTGCTCAAAACAAAGATAGAAAAACTATAAAAATATGACAGTCACTTGATTTGCAGTATCAGAATCTCAGTACCAGCTTTTCTACAAAACTGAGGTAAAACTTCGAAAGAGTAGTATTTTAGTATTTGACGAATCAAGGAAATCATCCTAGAGAAGGCAGACTTTGGCCTGTCTAAAAAAGCCATTAAGAACTATGTAGGCACACGGGCTGACCACAGCAGCAACTCACTTCACATGCAGAATTTGAATTCCCTTATTTAATCCCTTATTGGAGTTTTTTGCGGAGACTAAACCCCCAACACCACTTCGATTTAGACACTTTTAAACCTGGAAGAGGTTTTCTAATTAAGACTTTCCTCAATCATATATCATTATATTTGTGTTTTGGTTTTTTGTGGGGGTTTTTTTCAATATTTTATTTATTTATTTATTTATTTGAGAGAGAGAGAGAGAAGGCGCTCATGAGCAAGGGGGAGGGGCAGAGGGAGAGGTAGAAGCAGTATCCTCCATGAGCAGGAAGCCGGACCCTGGGCTTGATCCAGACCCTGAGATCATGACCTGAGCTGAAGGCAGTCACTTAACCAACTGAGCAACCCAGGTGCCCCAAATATCATTATATTTGTTTGGTACCATTTCCCAAGTCACATTTTCCTAAGTCCCAGTCTGAGGGGCTGGCACTTGGATAACTTACAACATGGAAAAGGAACCTACAAAGTAGTCCTCTGTCCAGGAAGACAAATCCTGAAAACAAGAAGAAGCTGAGATATGTATTTCTTTTTTTTTTTAAAGATTTTATTTATTTATTCGACAGGATAGAGACAGCCAGCGAGAGAGGGAACACAAGCAGGGGGAGTGGGAGAGAAAGAAGCAGGCTCATAGCAGAAGAGCCTGATGTGGGGCTCGATCCCATAACGCCGGGATCACGCCCTGAGCCGAAGGCAAACGCTTAACCGCTGTGCCACCCAGGCGCCCCCTGAGATATGTTTTTCTATATCTCCTTTAATTTACCAATAAAAGAGATCACCCTTCTACTCAGAGTAGGAGTGAATGGGCGGGGTGGGGCAGATGGGGCAGGGCGTGTCATGTTAATGGATAACCCTCCGCAAGGAAACCTCCAAACTGGGAATAAAGGTTTCCTTGAATACTTAGAAGTCTCTTCCTCCAGATTATTGCTTCTGATGGAAATAGGATTTTTGGTTGCTTTTGCTTGTTTATTTGCGTGCTTGATTTTATTTCAGAATGAACCGCAGTGTAATGACAAGGTTATTAATTTTGATGTAAGAAGAATATGGATTCATATTCATCAAGTCTTGGCCCAACAATGTTTTACTCAGTATTTTACAATGGTAAGCTTTAAATTAATCTTTTAAAATTGGAGAACATATTGGCTATATTTCCTCCATTATGATTAGTTTGTATACTCTGAGTCTTTTCTTAGAACCATTCAGCAAATTTAAATATATGATAATATGTAATATATCATCTTCAGTGACAATAATCAATGGTATGTCTTGGAAAATATTACTCTTCCTTTGAATATTTGGTTATGAGAATTGACTAATAGCATGAGTGTCTGTGTGAGTGCTTAATTGGATATACTTCTGTGAATAAAAATGGAAGGCCTACCTAAAGATGTGACGTGTGAGCTGAATAGTAAAATGAGTCAAGCATGTTAAGAGCTGTGTGAAGAGAGTACTGATAAAGAACTCTTGGAGGCTACAAGACATGGCTTTATTCGGGAAATGAGGAAGGATGTCAGTGGGACAGGATTAGAGTGAGTAAGAGTAGCAATAGTAGGGAGTAAAGCTGAAGAATTAGCCAGAAGAAAGTTAACACACTTTTCTTTCTCTTCTTCTTCTTTTTTTTTACATATCAATAGCTACTTTATTTTTTAAAAAATTTTTATTATGTTCAGTTACCCAGTATATAGCACATCATTAGTGTTTGATGTCGTGTTCGATGATTCATTAGTTACGTATAACACCCAGTGCTCATCAGACTTTTCAGTCATGGAAAGAAATGTGGTTTTTATTTTAAGAGCAATGAAAACCCATCAAAGAGTTTGAACATGGAAATAAAAGGATCTAATTTACATTTGTAAAAGAGTGTTTCTCTGTACAAGGTTGAATGGATAAGAGAAGAGCAAAGTGGAATGAGGGATTTTATATTAGTCTAGGGGAAGCAGATTTTGGCTTGGACTAGTGAAGGGTTTTCAGTAAAAACTTTAGTATTCCTTGAATGTTTTACAGTAACTTCTCTACCAGAATAACTCTTACCTTCCAAGTTTCAGCATTAAGATGCTACTGAAAGAAAAGATTAGATTATCAAAAGAATAAACTTGAGGATAATGGCAATTTTCATGGAGATCTTAGTCTCTACTAGGTCTTTTTTAAATTATTTTTTTGATTAATATGAGGATCCTTTATAATGAAAACTATAGAGGATATCAGTAAATTTATAATTAGGATTATTATTTTCCATTGGACTGGGCCCCTATCTGTTAAAAAGAGTAATGTATATTCTTTGGTGATATTCTTTTTTTTTTTTTAATTTATTTATTTATTTTAGAGAGAGAGAGTGAGAGTTTGAATGGGGGAAGGGGCAGAGGGAGAGAATATCCAAACTGACTCCTGCAGAGTGGAGAGCCTGACTCAAGCAAGGCTCTATCTCAGGAGCCATGAGATCAGGACCTGAGCAGAATCCAAGAAGTCAGATGCTTAATCGACTGAGCCACCTAGGCACCCCATCTTTGGTGATATTCTTACAATTTGTAATTCTTATAGCTGTGATGTGCTTGAATTAAGCTGATTTAGGAGAAAAATAAGTGAAATTTTCAAAGAAAATTACAACTTCGCATTGAAATTTCCACTTTGTTTTTTCTTTTTTCTTTTAAAGATTTTCTTTCTTTATTTGAGAGAGAGAGAGAGTCAGAGAGATCAGAAGCAGGAGAGGAAGAGGGAGAAGCAGGCTCCCCACCCAACAGGGAGCCTGGTGTAGGGCTGGATCCCAGGACCTGGGATCATGACCTGAGCTGAAGGCAGACGCTTAACTGACTGAAGCTTCCACTTTGAACTCATTTCCATGAGTCCACTCTATGCCTGATGTGACTCAAGCAATAAAAACAAACAAACAAGCAAATAAAAACCAGCGTTATCACCTAGTTGTTATCTGAGGCAACAGAATTGATAAATCCTAAGTAGGGGCTAGAGAACAAGGAAAGAGATAAAACAAAGTTAAAGAAGAACTCCCTATGGACTAAGAACATAAGAATAAGTCAGGAAAGCCAACATATTGCCTACAACTTATTCATTTAGTTTACTTCTTACCCACTGTGTCCAAAACACGATCCATCAAGATTAAAAACATAAACAAGTTAAACACACACACACACACACACACACACACACACACAAGAAACCTGATTCTCTGACTCTATACAGTGTGGAAAACACAGCAATACAGTAACTCAACAACTGGGCAGCCCTTAACCAGATATTCCAGAACGGGGCACTGGCCTCTCCCATGAAAGACACTTGGAGTTCAACAAGGACTTTTCTGTCAGAGGCCTTGCCTTCTCTCTGCTTGTCCCTTCCACATACATACACTAATAGTTGAAACAACCCCCATGCAGCATGAGGGAAGAGACCTACCACAAAAGCTAGATTCCCGGCCCTTGTGAGAGGTTAAGAAGGAAAGTATTTCAGTTCACAAGAATTCTTTGGAGCTCTACTTTTCACATAACAAATTGATGATGCCTGCTTATTCTACTTTGTAAAGTTAATACCTGCAATTTAAAAATCCAAAGAAAACAGAGAATACTTAAAAATTCATTTGAGCATCATAAAAATTTAGGCATTCTATAGAGCAACTTCATGTGAATAAAATATTTTCTTTCCTTTCTTTTTTTAAATATTTATTTATTTAAGCAATCTCTACACCCAACATGGAACTCAAACTCTTATTCGTTTTTATTTTGGCACACTCTCTTAAGAATTTACAATTGTGTGATGAACATTGGGGAGGGTATGTGTTGTAATGAGCACTGGGTATTATATAAGACTGATGAATCACAGACCTGTATCCCTGAAACAAATAATACATTATATGTTAATTAATTGAATTTAAATTTTAAAAAATTTAATTTAAAAGAAGAATTTACAATTGTGATTGTTGAGTGCTATTTTTGTCAGTCAATAGATCCATTTATCTGTTTACAAACTACTAATTTCATTTTTCTTTGAAAGTGTGAGCTTATGTGTCATATGATTACTAGTAAATTGAGAAAAATAAAAATTAAATATATCTTTAATCTTCAAATTTCACAAATAAAATGAATTTTTTATTAATCAGATTTTCAGTGAGAACATGGCAAATAGATTTCACTCTGTTAGACAATGAGATAAATGCAAAATTAAATGCAGAATATGTTAAAATAATAAATTACTTTGTATACAGTAATTGAATCAATCAAATATATGTATTGAAGTCATTCTATGTTCAAAGTATAGTAAGATGTAACATAATGCACATGTTACAAAAAGTGCCCTCAATAATTTATAATTAATAGAAAAAAATCTCAAAAGCATTAATAATTGTTGAAGAATTTAACAAAAAAAAGTTCTTTAAAATAAGTAAACAAAAAATGATTAAAATTGAGTTATAAGAAAGATCGCTTTCAGCAGATTATCTAGAAAAATATTATGAGGAAGAAATCATTGATTTACAACCTAAATTTTAGACTTTGAAATGCTACTAATTTTTGAAAAATCATAAATAAACAGAGAAATTATAGATAAAGAACAGCTTTGTGAGTAAACTGAAGGCATGCAAATAAAAAGAAAAAAGCTTCAAGTGCTGTGGAAACCAAAGAAAATTACAAAAGAAAATGGTCGTTGGAGTTTTTAAAGAAGGAGGTAAATAGAGAACCGGAGGGTATCAATTCGCTAAAATGCCAGGGTGTAAGTGGAAGTAAAGAGCAAGGAATAGTGGGGAACAGGAGGTTTACTAAAAGTGCATTTAATAATATCTGTGTAGGGGCACCTGGGTGGCACAGTGGTTAAGCGTCTGCCTTCGGCTCAGGGCGTGATCCCAGTGTTATGGGATCGAGCCCCACATCAGGCTCCTCTGCTATGAGCCTGCTTCTTCCTCTCCCACTCCCCCTGCTTGTGTTCCCTCTCTCGCTGGCTGTCTCTATCTCTGTCGAATAAATAAATAAAATCTTTAAAAAAAATAAAAAATAAAAAAAAATAATATCTGTGTGACGTGGCCAGGGTTAAGGATCTGCATACATTTTCCTGAAATGCTACCCAAGTCTTAACTGAGTCCAGAATATCTGACGAATTCAAAGAAAATGCAATTAACATTGCCTTTTCATTTCTCATTCACATTCAGATGCAATCCCTCACCTTCAATGGGATTGTAAAATCACAAACATACATAACACCTACGTCACTCAAGGGATTGACGAAGAAAGTAAATTTCAGGAAAATATCTCATTAAAAATTTCTGACAAAGCAGGAACTGGATGTGAGTGAAAAATTACAAATATGTCATTGTCAAAGAGGATAATTTAGCAAGGGAACTCTATCCCCTAGAATACATTTTACCAGAACTATTCCTAATTTCCAAGTTGTAAAAATTTTATTGACTACCATTCACAGAAAAACGTAGTTATGTAGATTGCCATTTGTCTCACATCTGGCTCTGGAAAGAATCCCATGGGCTTTAATGATTTTAATTTTGCTAAGATATTTTACAATTACCATTCAAAAGGAGGAAAATCAAACAAAATAGATTTCACTGCAATATGTTTGCTAAATAGAGTAACTTGCTTCAGTAACAATAGCTGGTTTTACAAAGGTAAACCGACTAACTCACAGTTACTGAGGTTTAGAATGTAGAACACATAGAAAACCAAAAAAATTAATAAATTCATGAGCAAGAAAAAAATTTCAATTTAACATTAACTGCACAGGTTGACTTTAAAAGACAAGGTATATTGATAATTTACATTAACAAAGTAGCCATTATCTCATGCATACATATTCTAAAAAAGTTACATTCGATGATTGCTAATTCCAGGTATAAAGATTCTATTTCTTACACATTAAATATAACTAGACTTTATTACAAAGAAGTGACAATAGAGTGAAACATATATGTATTTTTAAAGGAAATAAGAAAGATTTTGACTAATACTTGGAAAAATGACTTTATAGTGAAACAAAATACATAGGAAACTAGTATATTTTTAAAATAATGTGTTTTCTTATAGTCAATCATTTCCATATTATACATTATTAAATAAGAAAATGGTAAGTTCAGAGATTATAAAATACAATTAACTGCTTTTCCTTTCATTTTATTCTATTTTTCAGTTTTATATTTGCGAATTTAGAATGTACTCTACATGTACTTATTTGCAGAAACTGAAATTCCAGATTATAGAATTGAATAAAACTTTTTGAGAAAAAATATACTAAGTTTAAAAAGAGTGGAAACATATTGCATTGGGATACATACTGAATTGCTGAAAGAGTAGATTTTAAAAGTCATCACAACACAAAGATAAAGAAAACAATTTCTAGAACTATCTGTAGTGACGAATGTTAACTAGACTTACTATGGTGATCATTCGGCAAAGTATACACATACGGAATCATCATGTCCTGCACCTGAAACGAATGTAATGTTATATGTCAATTGTGCCTACATTAAAGAAAGAATAGAAAACAGATCCCCCAAACCCCACATTTTCATGAGTGTGCATAAGGAAATACATTCTATCTTATACACAAATATAACTCACGTATTATATCTGCTTACTCAAGGCATTTTTAAACCACTTGGGAGTTTGGCTTTCCACAAAGGCCTCATTAAGTATGTAATAAAACTTTTCATCCCCTCTTGGAACATGTATGGTGATATCAGTCTGAACATCCAAACCAAGTTTTGGTTTGGGGCATACATCTCATCTCTGTGAAGTGACCACAACACTTTGCAATTGGTCATACAAATACAATTTTAATAATATTTGGTTATCCACTCAGTTTTAAAACTATTATGGATAACTCAAAAGAGGGGTGTAGCAACCTAACACAGAATTCTGGATTCTGTTCATTTTACTTTATTCTTAACGGCCTCATTATTATGGCGTATGGCTTAGCTTCTAAAGTTGATGAAACTTTTTGCTGAAACTAAGATAAACATGTATGTTTAAATGGGGCCTGCCTAAAGGATAGAGTTTCTTAGTGTCAGTTTTACAATTTTAGGAATAATGCACTTGATACTCTATTCCAGTAACACCTGCTGTAATGTAAATGTGCTCAGTTTACAAAATACATTGAGGGATGAAATAATTTCTGAAAAAAGAAATGAAGTCCAACATGCATAAAATAAATTCTGGAGTAAATAGAATTCTTATTAAAAATATAAAGCTTCTAACACTTGGGGCGCTTAAAGTTAACATACCAGTCAACATTGTTTAGTGCTTAATATATGTCAAGACACAGGAGGAGGAACATTCTGTTAGGACTCTTCTGAGTGAAAAGGTTTAGTTCCTGCAAGGAGCTGCCCTTAAAGCTTGACTTTCACTTTAGCAGAATGAATGCCCTTTTATTTCTCCTCCCTCTAAATACAAGTCCAAAACAGTATTTCAGAATAAAATCTAAAGAGGAACAGTAAGAAGCCAGTGCAGGCCAGGGGAAGCAACAGTAATTACCCTTTGAGTTGTTTTCATTGTTTACATGAGAATAATCAATTGACCACTTGGAGTAATCAGGCAGTCAGCAGGGAATCTCCCCACTCTGGACGAGTCAGGGAAGAGACAGCCCTGACTTGCATCCTCTCCTCTGCGGCTGTCTGACTCTGGGTGGGAGCCACTGCAATTCACACCCACTCCTGACACATCTGAACCTAGCCAACATCAAGGAGCCAAATCTCATTGCTCAACGCAGCCTGTGTGAATTCCCTCATAAAATTATAAATTTGAACCACATAAAATTGCTATTTTGCAGGTCAAAAAGAGTAAAAAATTAGCAATTTTTTAACAGATCAGTAATATCTTTCCTTTCGAAGTAATAAAAGTAATTGACACCTCTTTCAGGTGTTATTCAGTCCAGTGGCCTCATTACAATTTTAACTGTGCAGCTCGAGGCCTGTGCCACCAGAATTCTTTTTTGTATACTAATAAAGTATTTCAAATAGTAAAGACTCTTTTAATCAAATTAATCAATAACTTATTACTATAAGTTAAAATTCTCTGAGTTTATTACAATTTTATAATGCTCACAATAGGAGTTTAGAGGAGAACTGATCTGTTTATAAACCTGTATCTATTATTTGAAATCTAGATACTCATAAGCCATCAATGAATGCTAAGTATAACTTTCACAGTGATATTATTGAATATTTTTTTGGTTTAACTTTACATCAGGAAATTACTACCAGATTAAATTTAAATCAAAATCATACATGAAGCAGGTATAAATATGAAGCGATATCTCAAGAAATCAGTAGATTGATATTTGGAAAAACTCAGTATTTTGTGGCAGGTTGGAAAAAAATGAGACTCCCTAAAATTCTGTGAGCAGAGCTTTAAGATTATAGGCTAATCATGCAGTTTTGGGCTAGGAAGCAGGCAGATACATTTCTGAAGTAAATTATATGTACTGGTAGCCATAAAATAATCAGGATGCACAACAAATAAGAATTTATTACTATTATGAAACATTCAAAAGTACTTCCTGATGGGCACGCTTTTAATGATTATTGAGCTACATATAAGATATTGGTATTTTTCAAATGCTGATGTGTATGCAACATCGGTCTTCCATTTTAATCAGACAAATGACATTAAGTGGGTTACATTTATAGATGCTAAAAAAGGCAACAGCGATCTTGGTTTTCTCCTTGTAGTTTGAAAGCAAGAGGGGGCCAGTAACAAAACAGCTTTTAAAATTCCACTCTCCACTCGTCTTTATTGACTTAGGTCTTTTTTTAATTGGCTTAGCCAACAAATGACTCACTCTTTGTTTTAAAAATTCAACTCAAGAAGAAATAACCAACTCTCTCGATACATTTGGTGGCATTTAGTTTTAATGCTTGTGTCAGGCATTTCTTTTTATAAATTTGGGGGCAAGTAAGGTTTACATTTTAGCTGCTTCCCTGCGTATGTGACCCGCTCTAGTTAGTGAAATTCTGAAGCGCAGATACTGCGAACATGAAGTACAGTCTGCTGTCTGGCAGGACAGTGAGAAGTAGATCGCACACGCACAGGGTTAGACGCTCCGCGAGGGAGGGTGACCTGAAATTAAGTGTGAAGTCAGAAACAACAATGTAGCGAAGGAAGGGGATCTACTCCTGTAGCTGTATGTGGGGGCCAGTGGGCCCTCTGAAGACAATGGCTACAAGGGGAGGGCTGTGGCAAATGCTGCATTGTTGCACGAGGAGCAACGACTGACCAGTTTAAACAAGCTTTAGCTTGTCGGTTCTGGGTCCGTGGGCCGCAGCGCAGCTCTGTGCAGGCCGATTGATTGCTTAATGCCAAGTGCATTTTGAATTTTAGGAACCGTGTTGGCCCATTGAGTCAGCTGGCTTGAGTGTAGAGAGTACAGTTGAGTCCCCAGACCAAACTATAACTGTTTTCTATTGATTTTAACTAATTTTCAAAAACTAATTGCCCTCTTTATATTTTCTTAAGACTGACCTAGTTGCTATCTTTAATTTTTCATACTCTACAGGCTGAAGGTTTTGGAAATTAGCCACTTCATGAAGCCTCACTTTCCTTAACTAAAGGAATTGAGCTGCCCTGATTGATCTGATTAATATGAATTTTAAAGCAGGTGGACAGAGCGTGTTGTTCCTATCTTCATATTAGATCGGTTTGAATTAAGAGCCTAATATCTTTAAACAAGAGAAATAAGAATGCTTTAGAATGATAAAAATTGGAATCAACAATGAACATGTAACTGTTATGATTATTTGTACACGAAATAACATGGGTTTCAGCATTTATAAAGTAAAAAAAAAGAGATTTCAAGAGGTTGAAACAAACCCATTCACCCCTCTCAGTTATTGTTCAACATTATTAAGAATATAGAAGCAATCAGTAATATAAGTTAAAAGTTAAATATAATTTATATACATAGCAAACACCATATCACTGAAACAGTAAAAATATTTTCAAATGGCTAAGGAAACATTAAAAATTTAATACATATTTGATTATAAAAACCCAGATAGTCTAAAATAGATTAGTCTACATTCCTAAAATAAAATACTACTAAACACTAAAGCAGAAATCAAATACTGTATTAAAAAAAAATCTTACTAACGTTAAACAGAACATTTTTGACAATTTAAAGAGGATATTACAAAATGTTTGATAAATTAAATGAATAGACTATATATAATTACTTCTAGGATTTTGCAAAATCAGTGCTCAGAGAAAAATTCATAGCCCTAAATATTTATATTTATTTATATTAACAAACAAAAATGAAAATTATTGAATAAAGCTTATAAATCAAAAGGTTATAAAAAGAAAACTAAAGAACAGAATACAAATAAAAGCAGAAATTAATTAATTATAAAACTAAAAAAGTGGAGCTAATGGATATGTACAAGTATTGTGTCTAGAAAAAAAAAGACACAGTAAAAGTTAATATTTATTTCCATTATATTTTTATATAATATAGTAGTAATTAAAACTAGGAATTTCAATTTATAAAATTACCATACTTAAAATGGATCATAGACCAAAAAAAATCATCTAAAACTATAAACTTCTAGACAAAAGTCTTATTTTTTTATTTTGTTAACCAAAAATTTATTCAACTTAATACCAAAAGCAGGATTTATTAAAAAAATAGATTTTTTTTGTTAAGTGCTTCTGCTCTTAAAATACACTGTAAAGAGAGGCAAAAGAAAACATTTGCTATTACATATCAGATAAAAAACTTGTATCCAGAGTATAAAAATAACTCAAAATTAAGTAATAAAATTGAAAAATCTAATTTAAAAACTCATAAGATTTGAACAGCTACTTCACCAGGGAAGATACCAAGTGAGTGGAGGGAAATATAGTTAACATAATTTGTCATTATGAAAATGCCAATTAAAACCATAATGAGACATCACAACACATCTATTAGGAATGATCCCGTTCAATATTGGTAAGGGTGTGAAACGACTGGAATACTCATACATTGCTGCTGGGAATATAAGATTAATATCTTTCGAAGTCAGTTTAGCAGTTTTCTAGAAAGTTAAACACATACCTAATATATGTCCAATCTATTCCACTTCAATTTATTTACCAAAAAGAAATGAAAGCAAATTCCAATACATTTTGTATACATTCAAATGTCCATAGTAGCTTTATTTTTAATAACCAGAAACCGAAAACACAAATGTCCATCAACTGGTGAATGAAGAAATAGATTGTGGTTTATCCATATAATGGAACATAACTCCACGATAATAAAGAACTTGTTACACACAAAAATATGGATGAATAATCAATATAATTATACTGAGTTAAAAATAACAAAGAGTGTACACATTGTATATTTCCATTAATATAAAATTCTTAAAAATGTAAACTCAAATAGTCATAGAAAACATGTTACTAGTTGCCAATGGAGAAAGTGTGGGGATGGGGGCAAGGACGGGCAGGAAGAAGGGATTATAAAACAGCACAAGAAAGCTTTTGGAGGTTAATAGATATACTCATTATCTTGATTATATTGATGATCTCTTTGGGTAGACAGATAGATAGATGGTAGAAGAGGATAGAATCATAGTTACAAGTGTATATACATAGGTGTGAAAACTTATAACATTATATGCAATTGAATGTCAATCATACCTAACCAGGTTGTTAGAGAAACATTAAAGCTGTAATGAGACCATTTGCTCTACCTGGTTGGCAACAGTTTTACGAAATGTTACCCAACTGGTTAAGTCATAGGAAAACAAAGTCCCACTATCTCTTGTAGTTGTATGAATTCTTATGAACTCTTGAGTTTAAATTAGCCTGACAATAAAAAAATAAATTAGCCTTAAATATCAAATATATGAATTTCCACCAACAGTATTTATTCAATAGGATTTTAGTGTAACAAGATATTAAAATGAGAATCTTTCTCTCTCAGTGGTGACTGAATTTTCAGACTTGAAACACAGCAACAGTTGCCAGGTACCTCCATATCCCAAAACTAAATGTTAATCTGCCAGTATAAGAACATCTACAACACTATAAAATGCTTTTGGCCAAAATGAGCTGTCACTCGCCTGTGGGTCAAAGAGTTGAGGTAACAGGTTTGGAGAGGACTGTTAAATTGGCATGTTGTGCATGGTGAAGGGTGCTGACAGCTCTTTTAGTGTTGTTGTTGTTTTTCTTTCCTATTATTTTCATCTTAAGGAAAGTGAACGGGGATTCAAGGGAGCCACACGAACATCTTGACGTGTGCCTTGCCATTGTGGGGATGTGGGGCATGATGTTTATAACTTCACGGCTGCATGAATGATAGGGTAGATGCTTTGCAGGAGATGAGCAGGTAAATCTCATGGGGGCAGGCTGCACTTTATCCTGGGGCAGGACTAAGACTTACTGGATTTTCTGCTGAACCTAATCAGCCCCAAGTTATTTTTAAGAGGAGCCTAAACAATAAGGGCGGTAGAACTTAAAATCAGCATCTAAAATTCAGCAGGGAAAAAATAAAGGAAAAAATTTCCATTAATATTTCATATACATGATCCTTATTACAATGTTCTAGAAACTCCCTGTGAAGTAATATCTAGCATTTTTGTCAGGATTACTTACAAAGATGAAAATGGCAGATTTTTGATTTATGGAAAGAAACTTGATGACTCTCTTTTATCTAGAACTATGAAAATAAACTAGGTATACACATGCTCAATGACGCACAAATGACCCCCATGGCCATACCAGACGCAAACGCGCATGACAACCAAAGGAAAGTCATTTTAAATAAGACAGCTGACTTTTTCATGTTCCCTCTAATTTTTTAAAAACTATTTGCAGTTACTGACTGAATTTTTTTTCTTCAGAGTATATATAGACCCCAGGAATGCCATAGTCCTAGGAAAAGGGCAAATAAGCAAACCTGATTTTTCCTGCCAAGAATGGACGGACATTTGAATTTGGGATTTGGCCAAGAAATCTTTTGGGGAAAGAAAGAGCAACTTGCTTTTTTGCCAACTTTTAATTGTTTTTGCCTTTTAGGTACTTACTGGGGCCCATGGTTGGTGCAAATCCCTGCGTCCTATGTGACTTTGACTTTTCCTCTCACTCAACTGTTATGTGATGCTAACAAGAAAGGCTCTTGTACGCTGCTACCAGGAAAGGAATCAGAGTCTTAACTATGGAATATAGCAGAGACACTAAACAAGTCCATGTATTTCAGGGATAATGTAAAATTGTTATATGTTTTGTTATTATTTGGTAGTAGGGAGTTAGAAGGGACAGTGCACCTCCTCTTTGTATGCTTTAACACCTTGCATTAGGAATCATCTGTGGCATCCTGTGTGATTTAATTAACACTTTGTTGGGAGCAAGCCAAAGAAGAACATGACAGCTGTAGACAATGTGCCTCTAGCATGCTCATAATTCTTTTGCTTCCCAGTGACTTCCTCAAGGTCCATATTTTGCTGCTGTAAATTTAGAGAATTTTCATTGATTTTTCAAGGAAGTGCAAGCATTATCAGAGTGGTATTGTTTTGCATTTGCTGAAATAAAGTTTCCTTAACTGGAACCCACCTGTTCTATACATCCCAACAAGCATTTGAACTTTGCAGCTCAACGATACTACCCTACAGCTTTTCAGCACTGGGACAAATTTTAATTCATTCCCTTTGAATTTACTTTACATATTCCAATGGAACTAAAGTAGTGAAATGTCAGGATAGGGGCTCAAAGCGTCACCTTGCAAATCTCTCGCTATCTTCACTGAATCTTTTGTAACCACTAAATTACCTATATAGATTCGAAAAATAGATGAAATCTTGTAAGACTAAAAAATATCACTAACATTTACACATGAGTAGAACCTAAGGGGAAATCTACAGACTAAAGTTTTTAATAAAAATTAAAGAGTCAGTTGACACCATTTAGCTTCTGAAAAAATAATTACTTGAGATTTAAAGAAACTTAACGGTGTACATATATAAAATATAGTATACATACAAATATAAATATATACAAAGAAATAGATTGAGAATACCTCTGTATCTTATTTAATTGTAATTCATTACAATGAATTACATCATCAGAAGAGTATGTTTGAACATCTACTTTATATTTGTAATTATGTTAAATATAAATAAATCTTTAGGGAAATGCATCTAAAATAAAGTGGCATGCATATTTTAGTCACTCATATTTATCAAGATACTATCAGTAAGACTCAAGAAGATACAGATACTATGAGACAAAAACCCAAACAAAAAAAAACTTTATAAAAATTGAAAATAATAAAATTTATTCATTGAACATTCCTAATAATTGTTGAACACTAACTAGATTTCATAATGGGATTTTTATCAATACAAAATTGGACAATATTCTGGTCTATTTTGTAATGATGACTAAATAAAGCAACACATGACCATAAAGAAATATAATAAAATAAAACCATCCCAGATTTTAAAAATAACCTTAAAATATTAAGTGTGATAATTCTTAGAAATATCTATATCCATCAAAGAACCTAACCGGCCTAACTAAAACTTGGTGGTTCCCTCTGCCTCAACTGAACTGGCCCAACTTGGCTTCCCTTGGCATAGTGGACTTCAGAGCCTCTGTCACATATTTCTGCGCTTAATTTAAGCTGCAGTTTCTCGGAAGATATGGTGTATCATTTTTCTACTCAGAGCTACATCTGAGTGTGACTCTTGAACAACATGGGAAATTCCGAATGGATTTTTCCATCAAGCGTGCAATCAAGGGAAACTTGTGAAGGCAGGTGACAATCTGTCTACTTTCCGGTTTTCTGCCTGAACACTTTATACTAACCTCCCACTCACCAACACAAGTCCTCAATTCCCCAACTCTGCTTAATGGGCTAATGGTGTGGGGTTCTGTGTAGCATGGTTCCCTATGCATTTTTTAAGGGAACTCAAATCTATCTATCTAATCTATCTATCTCTCTAATCTATCATCTATCTATCCATCTATCTAATTCATCGGTCTATCAATAGAAAAGCTAGAACTATTACATAAACATCAAGTTTACTTAAATTAACATGTGCCTACATGCAGGAGTATTTAATTTTAAGGGGTTTATTGTCATCATATGCATATTTTAAAATTTAGTAAAGATAAAGTTTGGAACTAATATGTAGTGTCATTATATACAAATTGCTTATAATCCCAGTTTATTAAATTTTGTGTTCAGAGTCATTTTGACAAGATTATTTATGGTATTTTAGGGGCCCTGGCAGGCTGGTTTATAATGTACTACTATGGCATATTAATTATTTTGAATTTAAGATAACTTGGGAAACACTCAGACTCACCTCTGTCCCTTCCAAAAGCGGGAAATAAATCTCAGATATGAAAAGTACCCTCCCTGTAATAATAAGTAGAAAGGCATTCATATTACCAGAGGCAGGGACTTTAAAACAGAGAAAGCCGGGGAAACAAACCTTATTACTAATTTACTACGTCTGCCCGAATTCCACTTAGAATTCCTTACCAATCAAGTTCCCCAATACCTGTTTTCTTTATTCTGTTAATGCCTCACAAATTTATTGCCTCTTTGTCAAAAATGTATACAAACTGCCTACCTTGGTCATTTCTTTCAGTCTCAATTTCATTATCGGCCCTCATGCTTACATAATAAAATTTTGTTTTTTCCTCTGTTAATCTGCCTCATGTCAATTTAATTCCTAAATCAGGGGAAGAACCTTGAGGAACGAAATTTCTTCCTCCTCTTTAATATCTTTATATAAGAACAATAATTTTAAAATTACTGTGCTGGTATTAAAACAATACCAAAAACTTCATCATAAAACCTTAGAAGATCTAATATTTTATTTAGCATTTTATCACCTTTGTCAAAAAAGGTAATAGAAGTTAGAACAAGCACGTGTCATGAAATTTAATTCCATTCTGTATTAGAGGGTGAGCTCTGATATTGGCTAAACTTTATATTACTCTGCCTATCCATCTATAAAATAGGAACCATAATATGTTCTATTTGCATCACTGGAATGTTAATGAGGATTAGTGAATCAATACATAAGTCAAGTGCTCTTAGGAAACAATTTGGTTGTAAAGACTCACTGCAGAGTAGAGTTCAGAGAGCTATATGATGTAGAACAGGCTTTATTGAGAATAGAGTATGTTTCAGTGATCTTGTAAATTGCCCCATTAGGTATCAGATTTCACTTTTTCCAGTTTATTGACATGAAATAATCTTCAGAAGTGGACAAGGGACATTTGTCAATGTCTATTTGTATCATGCAATTGCAGCTAAATAAGCATGGCAAATACATTTCAGTCAACTGGGCATTTCATACATGTTAGCCAATGTGATGATATATAGGATATAGGGAGGAGATGGGCCATTTGTGATGAATTCAATCGACTTCATTCCACACCAATGGACTCTGAATAAATAGCTGAAGGTACCCTCCCAGCTACAACCAATCTACTGGCTCAGATTGACCCAACTGCTTTCAAAATAAGATGTAACAATTACCCTTTCACATGTTTTATGTGAACATGTCCATTTGTGAGAGGAAGGTGATTATGAAATATTGATGCCCTTGTTTTTCCCCTTAAAAGGGGAGCATATTTTTTTTTAAACATTCTGACACCTTCATTTTCCTCCTGCAAAGAATAATCAATCAGTCTCTTCAAAACTTTACTAGAACTAATTGTTTCAGGCTTTGGGAAAGGTGTTTACTTTTTACTTTATGAAAAAAAAGTGCTTATTGAAGAAAAATAACTTGTGAATGCCTTTCTTAAAGCAAACAAGTCAAATGCACAAAGAAAAGAAAATACCTAATATTTTTGTTAATGGGGTTAGAGCAATCAATTATTTGATATAAAAAGATGACCTATGGGGCACCTGGGTGGTTCAGTTGGTTAAGCGTCTGCCTTCAGTTTAGGTCGTGATCTTGGGGTCCTGGGATTAAGCCCTGCAACAGGCTTCCTGCTCAGCAGGGAGTCTACTTTTCCTTCTCCCTCTGCTCCTCCCCCTGCTTGTGCTCTCTCTCTGTCTCAAAATAAATAAATAAATAAATAAATAAATAAATAAATAAATAAAAGTGACCTAGGGTTGTCTTCTGTGCTATTGTGGCATTTTTTATTAATGACTAGTCCAAAAGCAGATTTATCAAAATCTGTTCTGCATGTTCATTGCTGTTACAATGGGTCTCTAGAGATACATGATATTTCATCTTACTTTAAAAGATATTCCTTCAGAAATATTAACTTTGTTCCCCAATCTGTTCTGAAGAATTTATACCTTGGTGGGCAAAGGGCTAAAAGAGCCCACAGCCAGCCTGTCCTCCTCTAGAATTCTGTTCTGGAATCGGGCTTCTGTTTATACTGGTTGGTGGGAGCTGACTGTCCTTTTCCTGGCAGGACAAATCATGCGGCTAGACGCTTTGCTACGTCTGAGTACACCTGGAGAGCACGTACAATTCCACCTTTCCCTAAAGGAACAAGCCCTGGAAGCAGATAGGACTTAAATCTGTTTTATTTTTGTAAATAGACAAAACAATCCTAACATCTCCAAATAATCTAATAAGCTTTCTCTCTGCTTTTCACAACCCATTGCCTGGCTTAATGGTCATAAATTGGGAGAACTTTCATTTAGTTTGTATAATTCTACACTGATATTTATCTTTAGAACTAGACATTTAACATAAACACATATGTTTTAAATGAATATTTTAGTTAAATATTTTTTTATTTTAGAGTAGTATATTATATCACTTAAATTGTATTATCATCATGCATAGTTCAAATCTACATAATGAAGTAAAGGACCCTGACAACTATAATGATGCATATCTGCTAAATTCTAGGAATTTGGCGGATCAAAATGTTTATTAAGACTGAGGCTGAGGGGCACGTGGGTGGCTCAGGGGGTTAAGCGCCTGCCTCCGGCTCAGGTCCTGTTCCCAGGGTCCTGGGATCAAGCCCTGGGTGGGGCTCCCACTCCGAGGGCAGCCTGCATCTCCCTTTCCCTCTGCCGTTCCCCCTGCTTGTGCTCTCTCAGTGAGCACTCTACTCTCGTTCTCTCTCTCAAGTAAATAACTAAATTCTTAAAAAAAAAATAAGACTAAGGCTGATAGAGGTATCATACTCACATGCTGATATATTTGTTATTTGAGAAGGTGTTAATTAAACAGTAGAAGCAGAGTCAATCAAGAGTCCAAATTATGATAATTTAAATAGGGGTCAGTGATGGGTCTGGATATTTCATTTATGTATATTTTCTGTTAGTCATCTGGAATTTATATTATACAAAACTTCTTTTACAAGCATAATTTTTAGTTTAGTTTGTATTGATTGTTCTCTTGAGCGTTTTACTTCCAAATAAGGTGCTGATCATAATCATCTTTTGGAATTAATTTCTAAACAACAAATTGTATCCAAATTACACCCCTCTTCTGCAGAAAAATGGGAACCATATTTTGAAAATTTCTGTTTATCAAATAAATGGCATCACATAAATCTTAGCAGAAAGGAGTTTAACCCTTCAATGTTAATTTCTAGATACTATAATTTAGCTTTTAAACACTGTTGCTAGATATGGCTGTTACACATAAATTTTTTTTTTTACCTGAGGTTTCTCTCTCTCTCTTTCTTTCTTTCTTTCTTTCTTTCTTTCTTCTTTCTTTCTTTCTTTCTTTCTCTTTCTTTCTTTCTTTTGAGAGAAAGAGAGAGGGAGAGCAGAAGCCAGGGAGAGAAGCAGAGGGAGAGGGAGAAGCAGACTCCCTGCTGAGCAGGGCTCCTGCCGCAGCACCCTATCCCAGGACCCTGGGATCATGACCTGAGCCAAAGGCAGATGCTTAACTGACTGAGCCACCCAGGCGCCCCAATAATTGGGATTTTAATCTATATCTTCTTTTTTTTTTTTTTAAGATTTTATTTATTTATTCCACAGGACAGAGACAGCCAGCTAGAGAGGGAACACAAGCAGGGGGAGTGGGAGAGGAAGAAGCAGGCTCATAGTGGAGGAGCCTGATGTGGGGCTCGATCCCATAACACCGGGATCACACCCTGAGCCGAAGGCAGACGCTTAACCGCTGTGCCACCCAGGCGCCCCTAATCTACATCTTCTTAATGATTAATGATGTTAAGCATTTGTTCTTGCACTTATATATTATCCATATATCTTTGGTAAAGTGTCTATTCAAGACTTTGTCTACTTTTAATTGGGTTATTTTTTTTCATTCTTATCTCATAATTGAGTATACCTGTATGTGTGTGTGTCCAGCAGATTTTACTGTATTTAAATTATATATACAGATATGTGTTTTATGTGTATTTTTTCCCAGTCTCTGTCTTTTCATGTGCTTAAACATGTATCTTGAAGAGCAGGGTTTTGTTTTTTTTTTTTTAATGTTGAAATCTAAACAACTCCTTTTTTTTTGCATTGGTGAAATGAGTATAAACTCCTTATAATGTTGAATGGAAGTCATGAAAGCAGATATGATTGACCATTTCCTGATACTAGGTGAGAGCATTTATTTTACCATTTATCATAGTGTCAGGGTTGGGCTTACCCTAGATATCCTTCATTAGATTGCAGAAATTTGATTCCTACTTTGCTTCAAGTTTTTTTTGTTTGTTTGTTTTTTGTTTTTTATGAATATGTGTTAAATTTGGTCATATGTTTCCTTTGCATCTAGTAAGATAATTATATGGGTTTTTAGCATGTTGATATGGGTAAATAAATTATTTTTTGAATGTCACATCTATTATACATTTCCAGGGTAAAGCCCATTTAATCAGAAGGTATTATAGTTTGTTATATATTACTGGATTTAATTTGCTAGTAATATTTTGTTGAGGATGTCTGAGTCTATGTTTACAAAGAATACTGGTGTGAAGTAGTTCTTTTTCTTTTCTCTGAGTTTGATATCAAGGTAATGCTGACCTCATAAGATGAGTGTCCCTTCCTCTTTGACTTTCTACAAGAATTTGTGTAGAATTGACCTAATTTCCTCAGGAAGTATTTGATTGAATTCACCACTGAAGCTATTTGGTTATGAGATTTACTTTGTGGGAATATCTTTGACTAAGAATTTAATTTTTAAATAAACTTAGGACTATTATGATTAATTATTTCTGAATGAACATTGCTAATTTGTGTATTTTAAGAGATTTTTCCACTTCATCTATGTTGTCTAATTTACTGGCATAAAGTTGAACATGATAGTGTCTCCTTTAAATATCCATGAGTGTCTATAGTGATGCCCTCTCTTTAATTGGTGATATAGTAATTTGTCTTCTTGATCAATCTAGTTACAGGATTACCAAAATTATTATTTTTTAAAAATGAGTGGTTGCACTGATATTCTCTATTTGTTTTTAATTTTGTTCATTTCTGCTCTATTTTATTTCTTTCATTTTGCTTGTTTGGGTTTATTTTACTCTTCTATTTCTAGTTTCTTAAAAATATTAGCCATGTCATGAATTTGCAACTTTTTAAATATAAACATTTAATAGCATACATTTACACTTAATGCTATTTTAATTACGGCTCATAAATTTGGATATGTTGTGTTTTTATTTTCCTTCATTTCAAAATATTTTCTAATTTCCATAGTAACTTCTTGACTCATTCTCTCTTATTTTGGCCCGATCTGCTTAAGAGTTGTTCCTAAGCTTCAGTATACAGAAGACATTTTCTGCTTGTAACTGCGATGGGTGTTCTGCGAGAGAGAATGTCCTGCCCTTTTCTCAGAGGGAAGAGACCTCTGATGGTATTAATATAGGACCTAAGGGACCAGTGCTGTTTCTTTCCCATACCAAATGTAGAGGACTTTTCCCTCCCTTTCTTCCAACAACATGGGTCTTTACTTGAGCCTTGGGAGGGATGTGTTTGCTGCCTCTTTCCCAATAGAGTGAGGCTTTTGCTCCATTTGAGGGAAGAACACGGACATGAAATTAGGGATTCATACCTTTTTACCATTAAATTCCACCATGCCTCAGTTCCCCAAATAGAATCTCCCCAGTGTTTCTCCTCAGTACCCAGTGAGGGTTGTGTAAAAGAGCCTACTAGAAAATGTGAGCTCCTCTTCAGTCCATCCCCCCACCACAACCCCAGAGTACTTTCACAGAGGCCCACATTCTGCTCTTACTAAATTGTTAAAATGTTATCTGCTTTCTACTTGCTCACATGTGTGGCAGTTGGAACCTCTTCCTTCCATGTTCTGCAAAAGTGTAACAATGTACATGTGTCATCCCATCTTAGGAAGTGGGGAGCTGCTTTATTTATTTATTTATTTATTTATTTATTTATTTATTTATTTTGGCTGTTTGGTTATACTGCAACCTCAGCTCTCAGATGGGTTGAAGGAATGTTATGCACTTGTTGTTCATCCAAACTAAGCATTGATAGATTGAGGATGATGTTCTTTCCAACTTTTTACATCCCAGGCAGAAGCCATCATCATCATAATCATTAATCTTCAAATTTAGGTAGCACATAACCTAGGTAAAATTAATTTCTAATATGGGCATCTCTCCCTTTTTTTGTTTTTCAGTGCTGAGAATTACTGTGCTTTCAATATGGAAGTAAAAATAAAGACAATTGAATGACTATTTTGTGTCTACTTCCAATAACAATCCAACTCTGGTTAATAGTAATACTTCTTATTTATCTAGAGAATAGCTACAATTTTGGAGTTTTCTTGAACCTGGAAAGATTCTTTTATCTATTAAAGTACTGAAATGTTAAAAAGGTTAAATCTTAAATATTCTCAATATGATTTTCTTTCTTTTTAGGGAATCTGATAATTAACTAAAATGATGTTTCTAAAAACAAAAGACAGATTAATTAGTAGATTATTCATAACATATTGCATAATAGATTTTTACACACTAAGAAATATTGCAAAAGCAACAGTATGCTTCTAAAAAATAAGACATATTTTAATTATTATTAATTATGATCTTTAAATTATGGGCCCTGGGCCAAATTCCTCACCTGACCTTATGCAGCCTTTAACTGAAAAAGGTTTTTAAATTTATTTTACATTTACATTTTTACATTTATAACATATTAAAACAAAACAAAGAAAATATGTGACATTGACTGTATGTAGCTCTTTACAGAAAGACTGCTGGCCCCTTGGATAAGCATAAGTAATTGTATGAGTTTTATAATCACCAATATTATTATTCAATATTAATAACATATTAACATTAAAAGTCATTATGAGGGTACCTTGCAAAAAGGTTAAGACGGCAAGAACTGGATTAAAATTGTCTAAGTAAAAATCTTCTCTCTACCATTTTATTGTTGATTGATCTGGGCAAAAATCATTTAATTGCCTTTTTTTATTTCCTCATCTATGCAATGAGGCTAATAATACTAGGAACCCCCTTATTTAATTATGAAAAGTAAATGAAGCATTGTAGCAAAAACACTTAGCACAGTTCCCAACACACATTAAGTATTAGTTATACATTTAATAAATGAAGGAAAATATATCAAATATTAAACTGTGGCCATGAGAAAGATGTGCAGTATGGAGATATGAATAATAAAAATAGTGGCAAGCAAAAAAAAAATTCTATATGTTAGTAGTACTTACTTAAGAAAATATATCTACTATTTATAAATATTTTACCTTTTGGACACTACCTTTTATTTTCTAATTTTGCCACTTGGAAGAAAAATGAAAACTCCATGACAGCAGGAATTCTTATGTCATTTTTTTTCACTTCCATAGACACTAAGACATAGTAAATGTTCAGTATCAATTTATAAAATGACTGAAGAGAAATCTTGTTAGGTGAGCATTATAATTAGCATTATTATATAATTATATACAATATAATATATTATATCATTAGCATATAATTAACATTGAAACTTACTTAGATACAGAAAGATTAAGTGACTTGAACATAAATACATGCTTAAAATAGATGAGATATAACAGAAACTATAAATCTTAACTTTGAATCTCAGAATCTCTCATAGGATTATACTCCACCATTATAGTCCACCATTCAAGCATTTGCAAATTTTATAAATTTGTAAATTTCTTAATCCATTACTTCAGTTAGAGAGACTCTTTTTTACACAGGTTACCATAGCACAGCTCTCCATAAAGGAGGAATCTGCAATCTTCCCAGTTCAGATTTGGAAAAACTTTTATTGATTCAACTACATAACCTTCACAGTGAAAGCATCAGGCTTTTTTTGGCCATCATTGTATCTTTACGTCTAACATTGTGCCTGGCAAAGGCAGGCTGCTCAGTAAAATATTAATAAGCAAACTTGTCCCCTTTTATATATATATAATGTATTGCATAATAGATAGTGATATAGAGATTGCACTTTAAAGGGGACACATCCTAGTTTATGAGCATCATAAACCTGAATGGATGAGTTAACTGGACAAGAAATGGGAAAACCATCTTTGGCAAAAAGAATATCAATAATATCAAGTCCAAAGATCATGTAGTATCAGGGATTATGGTTTAGGCACTATGACTCTAAGTAGTTAGAGCCTAGGAAGCAAGAAGGCTACAGCTGTAAGATGAGGTGGAGATGTAGTAAAGACTATGTAGGGTCTTATGAGTCATGTTAAATATTCTGTTCCTTATCAAGAACAAATGATAAACCTACGGAGGAACTTCAGCAGTCAAAAAGAAATGTCAATTTGGAAGTAAATATCTGAAAAAAAAATACATAGCATAATCAAAGAATATATATTTTGAAGTTTGTAAGGTTTACACTGATGAAACTGGTATTAATTTTGAAACCACTTTTAATTATCTTGAGTTTGAGTTATAAAATAGATGATTTCATGTATATGAGAGAATTCATTGACCAAAATTCATGTTCTCTAATAACTAACAATATTAATAATTAGAAGGAAGATTAGCAAGCATCAGAAACAAGTTTTTATCATACTTTTTTCTTTTTTCCTAGAGAGGATTTATGTCATTGAGTCATATGTTCCATAGAACTGCCACTATTGGAAAATATAAAATCATTTGCCATTTGGAGTTTAGGATTTTATGATTATTTATTTTTATCATGGTGAGGATATATAGATCTAATTTATAAAAATGGAGTAGAGCAGAGCATAAACTTATAGTTAATTCCTTGTGGTGGGGGAAAAAATAAAACTTCCTTGAATATATCACCCATGAAGGACCTAGATAAAGACTCAGCTATGAGAAAAGAGTATGAGGCAATTGCTTTTAATGTGTACCAAACTTAGGTATGGGCATACTAATGGAAAATATGTTCCATATTTTGGGTGAGTTCAATGGTGTATTCAATCCATGTTCCATATTTTCTGTTAATGGAATTGGCCAATGGAAATTGGCCAATAGAAAAGCCCAATTGTTTTGAGGGCAAAGAAGCTAGGGATAATAATCAGTAGAAGTTATAACTGACTAGGTTTCCCAGTAGACTCTAAATATTAACTGATTTCCTTTGCAAGTCCTTGAGACTGCCTGTAACATTCTCATATTTCATGTTAGGGTTTGCACAAAGAAACAGGAATCATTTCTTTTTTTTTTTTTTTAAGATTTTATTTATTTATTCATTCAACAGAGATAGAGACAGCCAGCGAGAGAGGGAACACAAGCAGGGGGAGTGGGAGAGGAAGAAGCAGGCTCACAGTGGAAGAGCCTGATATGGGGCTCGATCCCATAACGCCGGGATCATATCCTGAGCCGAAGGCAAACTCTTAACCGCTGTGCCACCCAGGTGCCCCTGAAACAGGAATCATTTCTGAACTGAAATTCATGAGAATATATTTTATGCAATATTGCAATCAACCTTTGAACTAGGTTCCTTCTTCTTGTCAGCTTTTTATGGTCTAGTTAGGAACTACTGTGACACTGTGTCTGTCTTTCATGAATTCATTTGACAAATATTTAATAAACACATTTATGGGCCAGGCTCTTCTAGGTTTTGAGTACACCCCAGAGAGCAAAATAGACAGTCTTCTTCTTTCACATACCTGTTATCCTATTTGAGTAGACAAATAATAACATAATGGAAATATATACTGGGAAGTGATCATTATAATGATCAAAAATAAAGTAGGCTGTGGAGAGCTATTTTTATATGTTTCATGTAAGACTTCTTTCCCATCAGAACTTTTTATAGACATCAAAACTCAGAAATTTTCTATTTTATTTCATTTGTCCTGGAGTTGAGAAGATTTGCACAGGATAATCCTTTTGAAGATAGCCTAATAGGAGTTGAATCAGTTTGAACAAATTTAACTGACAGACTGGCAAGCATAACACCTTTATTTAAACAACTTTATTACAATTTTTATATTGTGACTACTTCTAGAAATATTAAAGGCATGGAAAAATGATCTGATTACATATTAATATCAAATACTGGGGATTATTTTGTGGGATTCTCGGAAATAATTCTAAACTATTTATTTTTGTAATTTTATATTATGCAATATTAAAAGAAAATTATCTGGAATTTGGAGGGTTTATGTTCATCAAAGAGGAACTACTGAATAAATGAATGCTGACAGATGGTAGCTACACTTGTGGTGAGCAGAGCATAACGTATAGAGATGTTAAATCAATATATTGTACACCTGAAATTAATGTGACATTACGTCAACTATACTCAAATAAAAAATTAACCTAATAAAGAACTACTCAGAAAATGAGTTGACTTAGCAAGTCTTTTTTGTATTTGATTAGGATTTGGTATTATTTGGTCACCTTGGGGGATTACTTTAGCCTATAGTGACTCTGACATGCCAAGGAAAGTAATTTCAGAATATTTTCTTCTGTTTCCCCTTCTCCCTTTCTTCTCCTCTTCTCTTCCCCTCTCCCTCCACCCCTTCCCTCTCCTTCTTTTTATTCTTGAAATAGTCATGCAAGGAATTTCTCATGATCTTTAGTTAGTTTCGAAAGTCTCATGGGAAGGTAGGATGGATACAAATAGATGAAATAAAAATAGACCTCAGCAGATTTGTTAAAAAGCTGGCTGGTCTCTTCTTTAATTAATTAATTAATTAATTATGTATCTCTCTTTTTAAATGTAAACCAGAATATCATACAGGTGTCCAACAGGTAGATACAAACCTCATGAAATACAAAATGGTGATATTCATCAAATCTAAAAGGTAAGATGAAGACATACAAGCACACTTACTAAAAAGGTTTAAAAAAACTGAAAGAAAACCAGAAAAGGAAATGTAAAGATCCTGTAATAGCTGAGAAGATTTTTCCCCTTATTTATTAGGAGTGAAATAGTTTAGTCTGTTAATTAAATGACGTGATACGCAATGTTAATAAGCACAACAGTGCAAAATTCCCTTAATTAGCAAAATGAACTATATCTCTAGTTTATTTGGAAAATGTGAATTTAATACTGAGTGGAAGCGATTAATGATTTTTATTAATAATCATGATTTAAGTGTCCTTTTTATTCTCCTTTTTCTGCTAAATAAGGTTATACGGATCACAGCCTAGATACTTCTGGCCAATGCCACTTAAAAGTTCTGCTTAGAAGCTCTAATAATTGCTCTGTTAAACAATAGAAACATTCTTGCAGTATATTGAGTAAGAATGTGTCTAGTTAAGAATGTGCCGCCTCTCAAGTCTTTGACATGATGGGTCTTTTTTTTTTTTTTTAAGATTTTTTTTTTTTTAATTTATTCGACAGAGATAGAGACAGCCAGCGAGAGAGGGAACACAAGCAGGGGGAGTGGGAGAGGAAGAAGCAGGCTCATAGCGGAGGAGCCTGATGTGGGGCTCGATTCCATAATGCCGGGATCACGCCCTGAGCCGAAGGCAGACACTTAACCGCTGTGCAACCCAGGTGCCCCAATGACATGATGGGTCTTACCCGGTACATCAAATAGAAAATTAAAACACTTGCTTTTATAATTTTAGAATTTTGGCAAGGATTTGCAGCCACATCATTAATTTTTTTTCATCTTTCTGTTTTAGAGAAAAATTCTCTGAATGAATTAGTCAATTGTCCCTAGAGATATGACCTATATTGGCCCATACTGCTTGCAAATTAAATGCTATGTCTAGTTTATTGTCTTCTTGTAGGTCACTTTTGGTAGATAGCATCTAATGAGAAAGCGCTCAAAAGATGATAGCATCCCACCTATAACTGGATCATACATACTTTGAAAATTATTTTATAATGGCAAGCTCAAATAGAGTAACTTAGATCTCTGAATCTTCTGTTGTCACATAATACTAAGAATAATCACTGTTGGTCGAAATATCACTATATGTAGGACAAGTTACATTTATAACTGCTTGTTTTTTTTTGTTTGTTTTTGGTATTTTTCTTACCCAGAAATTTTGTTAATTAACAAAATATTTTAAAAACAGTCAAAGCAAACACAGGGGGAAAGGGAAATGAATAAAAGCAATAAATTGTGTAAGTAAAGAACAAAAAAATACAAATGATGAAACTGTAATCCCAAACATTTAAACAATGTCCATTATTAGAAGAAAATGGCTTAAAGTATCCTTAAAATGTCTGTAATAATAAAAGAGAAGTTTTTAGAAAGGAAACTTTTGAAGTACTAATTTGTAGTTCCTGGACTTTTGAGATTTAAGTTTAAAACCACTACTAAAAGGCCATTTACCTCCCAATCATCAATTTGTACATATGGCAGAAGCATAAGGATATTAATAATTGTATAACATGAATAAAATGGTTTATAAAATTTGGAACCACCCTAACCTCCTGACTCAAAACAACAGTTAAATCCCTTCTTTCACCTTGATAATTCTTAGTTTGGAGATTCTACAAAAGTTGAAAAAAAATTAGCTTTGATATAAAAAATTCCCCACGTGTCTATTTAAAGACTACCTTAAAATAAGAGTAAATAAAATTCGAATGTATGTCTGGAAACTAAGTTCATTCAGCTTCTGTTGAAAATAATGACTCTTCAATAAGTTTATGCTTTAAGTTGATCCTAAATTCAAAAATCGTGAAAAATTGATGAGAGTCTTCAAATAATAAAACACATTTTTAAATTTATCTAAATTGAGTTGTGTCGTTGTTAACTTATAAAATGCAACGTATAACTGCAATTATGTGTCTAAGTTCATATGCTTTTAAATTATTGATTTGGGGGCACCTGGGTGGCTCAGTCTGTTAAGCTGTCAACTCTTAGTTTCATCTCAGTCCATGGTCTCAGGGTCCTGGGATCGAGCCCCAAGTTGGCTCCTGGCTCAAAAGGGAGTCTACTCATCTCCCTCTCCTCTGCCGTTCCCTCCGCTCTCTCTATCTCAAATAAATAAATCTTTCAAAAAATAAAGTAATTTATTGATTTGAACTTTCCAATTAATTCTCCAAGTCAATAGCCTATCAATACTGCAATCTGAAGCATTTTCTATAAGAGCACACAAAATATACTTCAGTTGCTAAGAATAACAATGCAAAATATAATACTGGTAATAGAATAATTGAAACAGTGATCTTAAGAGACCCACTGTATCGTAATGAATTAAATTTGATATTGGAATTATATATAAATTCTATATGAATAATATTAACATACTTTAACCCTGTTCAGCATGCAGATAGGATGATAGCTATTATTCAGGAATATTAGGAAAAAATAGTCAATAAAAATCGACAAAAAATTTTAAAATGTGAGCAAATAAAGCCTAAAAAGAAATGTAAGAAAAATAGCCAATGTGTGCCTTTGTCCCTTTCTTTTTTCCTTTTTCTTTCTTTTTCTTTCTTTTTCTTTCTTTTTCTTTCTTTCTTTCTTTCTTTCTTTCTTTCTTTCTTTCTTTCTTTCTTTCTTTTTCTTTCTTTTTCTTTTCTTTCTTTCTCTTTCTTTCTTTCTTTCTTCCTTTCTTCCTTTCTTGTTTTCTTTCTTTTTCTTTTTTTTTCTTTCAAGGAGAACGATTATATTCCTTACAGGGAGATGCATTTAACTCCATCCCCAAAACTCACACATACACACATAAATATACTCTACTTACTTCAGGACCATTCAAAGTTAAGTGTTTTAAGAGAAGATCATAGGGAAAAAGCCCATGCAAAAATGCTTGAATACATCAGAAGGCAAATTGTGAAGGGGGCACATGCAAATAATGAACGCCTTTCATTTCGCCATGTGGGCAAGATCCATTCCAATATGTGTTTCCTCCTATTTACGTGATGAACAAACTTAAAAAACAAAAAACAAAAACAAGCTAGCATCACTGAATTTATTTCTTCATAAAATTTAATTTCTTAGCACATTAACAATGGCTAAATTTTGAAGTTGGCATGTCCTTTCTTTAATTATAATATATTTTTCTTCGGGAACATTTGCTTCCTAAATGCTGCATAATTATAGAAGGCAGATTATAAATGCAATGGTAAGTAATTTATAATTGTAACATAGTTTGGGAGTAACTAAATTTTCCTTAAATGTAGGAAAACAGATTGCGTAGGGAAGCCAAGTATATACAAGTACATTTCTTTTTTGCCATCACATTTTCCATATTTACACGTTCACATTTTACATGAATTAAAATTTTGTTCTAGGAATGAGAGTTCAAGTTCAGATAATATCACACTGCCATAGGTGAGGTGTAAAGCTCTCATAATAGTATATTCTCAATTTCTCTCTCCCATACCTTGAGCATTAGTGTCACATTTGACTCTAGCATATACTTATAAACCTGTGAGGCGTGATTATAATCATTGATTTATATGGTTACAGATATTTTGCAGCAATCAAAACAGGAAAACAATTGCATTTTACCTTCATTTTTCTAATGCTATCACTCTTCATTTTTTCTTCAAACATCCAAGATTCTAATACAAAACTGTTTCCATCCAAAAATTTCCTTCAGCATTCCCTGTAGTGTACGTGATGAGAATGAATTTCTCAAGCTTTTTACTTACCTGAGAAAAATCTTTACTTTTCCTTCACATTTAAAAGATATTTTTTGCAGGATACAGAATTCTGTTTGGGCATATTTTTTCAATACGTGTAAAGATGTTACTACATTGTCTTCTTGCAAGCGTGCTTTCAGATGGGACGTCTACTTTGATTCTTATCTTCGTTCCTCTCAGGTTATGTATAATTTTTCTTTTGGCTAGCTTCAAGATTTTCTCCTTTTTTCATTTATTGTAGTTGGAATATGATGTATATCAATGTGTATGGTTTTCTTATCTTGTTTGCTTGTTTTAGGTTTCAGTATTATGCTTGGTGTCCTTTGAGATTCTCAGATCTGTGGTATTCTGCCTGGCATTAGTTTGGATTAATTGTCAATTGTCATTTCTTCAAATACGTCTTGTTCTCCATTTATTCTTTCTGTTCTTCTGAGATTCCAATTAACGTGTACTGTCATGGTTTGATATCGGCCAACAATTACTGTATATTACCTATTTTTTCAACACTATTCTTTTCTCTTTGCATCAATTGGATAATCTCTATCAATCTATTTTCATGATCACTGATTATTTTCTTTTCTTGGCTTAATATAATCTGTGAATGAGCCCATCAAAAACAGTTTTTTTCAGTTCTATTACTATTTTATTTTTAGCATTCACATTTGATTCTTGTGGTTTCTCTCTGCTGAAATTAGCCATCTGAGCTTGTGTGCT
The DNA here is from genome assembly GCF_024610735.1 of Ursus americanus. Taxonomy (NCBI): domain Eukaryota; kingdom Metazoa; phylum Chordata; class Mammalia; order Carnivora; family Ursidae; genus Ursus; species Ursus americanus. The sequence goes on along the minus strand of NC_142155.1, from coordinate 14,941,893 downwards.
GTTAACATTTTCCATTGTAACCTTTAACATAATTATCATAATTATTTTAAATTCTCTCCTTGATAGTTCCAACATATTTTTGGTCATTTCTGAGTCTGATTCTAATGATTGCTCTATCTTTTCAGACTCCTCTGTTTTTTTTCCCTTATCTTTTGATCTACCATTATTTTATTAATTTTTTTAAAGCTGGACAAGTTGTATAGGATATTAGATATGAGGTAGAAAATATGTATATATATAATATTCTATATACACTTGGAGTCTAGTATAATTTTTGTCCCACTTGGCATTTAGTGTGAGATACATGCTTATCTAGTCAAGAGTTTGGCTTCATTTGAAGAATTTTGTTGTTGTGCTGACCAGATTTGAAATTTATTGTTGCTATGAGTATCGAAGGCTTCTATAGTCTTCAAGCACTTTACCCTGTCAAGCAAGCCCATATTCAGTCTTTAACAGTCCTTTAAATTTTTCTAGTTTGACCTTCCTGTATATTTATATGGTGCTCAGCAGCAGCAGCCCCAAGCAAGCACATATTCAGTCCCCATTACTTTCTGGAGATGTCTGTTACTCTTCACATTTGATTTGAGTATTTGCTCTGTGACCTCAATTTCTTGATGAGTTCAAGAAAAGTTATTTTGCAGTATCTCTATTTTTTTTTCCTGTTTTATCAATGGGAGTGACACTTTACCCTGCTCTCTACATTCCAAAACTAAAAATGGAAGTCCACTGGATTAATCTAAAAATTGTAGTTCCCTAATAAAATTCTCTGTGAATTACAGATATACTTGTGTACTTAAGAGTCACATTCATTTTAAGTCAGTGTTTGAATTCCAATGCTCATCTGTTCATATTATTTCTCTTGGTTTTTAATCATTTGTTATTATCCCCTAATATGCAAATTTGATTTTCATAAATATATTGTGAATAAAGCATTACAATATTGTTACAATATTCTAGGCTGTGGTTGGTACTATCTTTTCCTAAAGTAGATTTAATTTTCAATATGGCTTCCAGTTAAAGCATGAGCTGATCACTTAAAACTATTTTTTTTGAAATGAACTGTTTAAAGCTAGGTTACAAACATGTGTCGGCTCATTTATTTAATTACTCATAGAACATTAGGAACATACTTCCTCCAGGATCCTAACTGGTAATATACCAGACATTCCAAACCTTGTTTGGCACCGAACACAATTATTCTCTCCCAACTACATGAAACTCTGAGGAAATCTCATTTTTGAGCTATAACTACTTGTCACCACTTTTAACTAATCTTACAGCCTCAAGGTTCCCATCTCTGTATATTGGTAAGTTTCTTTAAGGGAGATAGCTGCTCTGCCTTCAGTGTCCTTCTATTCTCTCAAACCCGGCTACTCTTTTTTTTTTTTCCCCTTCTCTCTTGGCATCTCTCAGATATCTTCATATACATGTTTCTTTTTTATCTTATAATTTACAGTGTGATGTTTAGAAACATAAAAAAATACTGTGCCATTGCTCTAAGCAATGATTAAAGTTGGATATTAAATATATGATGCTATTGTGACATTTATTTTTTTTAAGCTCTTATTAAACAGCACAGTCTTTATCATTGAGCAAACCTTCTTTGACATTCCTGGTGACCCCTTTCTCTTTTGGACTCCAATAATACATTGTGTGTACCTCTGTAATAAAACATAGTGAACTATTTTATAATATTTGATTTTTGTGTGTATGTTTTATAGTTATAAAGCTCAGAGCAATGAATCACAATATTTTTATATACAGCATTCATCACTTTGCATGACCCTGATGTGTATGAATTTTATTTACCACAGTTTAGTTAAATAATGCCAGCCCTCCAACAACACAGTTCAGATTTCTCTTATCACAGTATGTTAACTAGAAATAATTGCATAAAGCACGAACTTTGCTACTAGATCATTAATCCATATCACTATCAGTATCAGTAGCTAATCATGCCACTTCTTTCAGATTCTTCTGGAGAATGTTCTCTGTGCATCTGTTACTCAGTTTATGCACAGAGAGCAAAGCATGTAGCTGCATAGCTTCCCTGTTTCCTAGTGATAACTCTTGTGAAATTGTATAGAAAGGAATTATTGAAAGAAGACATTGGATAGTGAAAATGTAGGAAAGAAATGAAATATGATATTTCTGTAAATGAAATTGGATGTGATAAGAAAATTTTAAAATGGTTACAGCAAAGCAAATATGACCTCGGTATGCATGAAGTTAAGGTATGAATTATATTGAAAAGTTTGATGAATATAACAAACAGGGTAAAGCTTCTTTGACAAGTTTAGTTTAAATTGCACTAGGAACAAAAAGTGACTTACGGTTGAAATGGAATGTTTATTTCTACTTTGGAGTAAATGTTTCCATTAAAAAAAAAAAATCCCAATCTCTTTGGGTAGAATCCTGGCCAACTTTAGTTGCTATATTGGGGGGATAAAAAAGTGATTAGTAAGAGACTGAAGATATATATATATATACATAATTACTATCAGCAAGCTTCATTCCATCATTTCAGGAAGTGGAATGCATTGATTATTGTTAAGCTATCTGGTTACACTACTAATGCAGATAAGTATGTTGCTGTGAAATTTGAAGCCAGGTTCTAAGGATTACTTAATGCAGGTGTTTGTAACCAAAAGGATGATGATATCTCAGAGGAAGTGACAAGGGCAAAATCTTTATCTTAAAGGAACTCTCAGAAATAATTCCTAACACTGAAATCATAAAGGATGAAATGCTAGAAGCTAATCCAAATTTAGAAAGGAGTGTAACAATTCACTAAAATGTACAAAGGAAGTTCTCTTCATATCATAACTTATATAGTGAGAAGTCAAGCACTGTTTACACAATTTGTCAGAAATTTTTACGAAGAAAACACCTAATTCTCGATATTTCTTATATTTTAAATTACAGTGTAGTACATAAATGTTGTATTTTTTCATTTCCTTACAAATTTATAGTCAATAGTAATACAGTTTCTAATGTTTCACAAAAACGTGTAAAATTCACAGAACAAACATTTTTTCCATTCATTGTGTCGATGCAAATTTACTAGGAAAGAAAACTCTAACATAAAAAGAAAACAGAGTTTTATTCAAGCCCAAATTAGGACAGCTGTCCAGAAACATGATCTTCACAGGGAAGAAAGTGCTCTGGAGAATGAACAGTTTTTACAGGGTTAGATACTTTTTTAAAATAACTTTTAAAAGCTTAAAAGATTATAGATTAGCATATAGGAAGGAATCCTGAGGAATGCAAAGAGTAGGAGCATTGATCAATACGTCAGGGACAAGATAGTTTTCCTTGAGGCCACTCATTCACAAAGCAGAGGTACAAAGCCTGCATGCAGCCATAAATCAGGATTTAGTTTGAGCAAAGTTTATGTACAGTCATGCCGACCTAGAAAGAAACCTAAAATAGCTTCACTTGTATATCAGGACTTTAGAGACTTTTTCTCTCATCAATGGGTAAGAGAAATTTGCAGAGTTTTAGCTTTTTATGTCCTTGTACTACCATGCAAAGGAGAAAACGCAAGGGATTTACCTAGTGATAGACTCACAAAAAGGCAACGAGCAGGCAAATGTATTATTATTACCTTTCTAGATATAAAAATAATACAAAAAGCACCATCTTTGAACCTAAAAAGTTTTTAATGTTAAGCGCATAGACAACATTTGTTCTCATTTGATGTTTACTGTCAAAACATCTTTTGAAACATGAACAATTTCCTGTTGTTAAATGTGTCTCTGAATGATAAGCTTGGTCTGAAAGATATAAAGTATCTTCTCGTTTTTTGTAAATAATTGAAGTTAAAACTTTAAATATGAATTTTCACCCTGTAAAGATTATATTTTAATTACATAATAATGAAATAAAAAATTTAATTATGCCAAAATGAATATAGAGATTATAAACTCGACTGATATACTTTTTATTTCATGCGTATGTAAACATATGTATATATACATACAATTAGGAAGTCTTCAAAATTTTATGGATATTTATTTACATTCCCCAAATAATGAAACATTGAACAAAGACTTACTTAGGATAAAGGGATAGTATGTGGTTTCTCTTGCATACTGTAGTTACTCTGCCAGATTACTGCTTTACCATATGCTGACAAAATACCCCTTTCTTATTCTTTGTATAACTTTTAGCTTTAGTAAAACATTCATTTATTAAAGGAGGCAGGTTTTTGAAATCAAAGATTGACCATGTTAAAATAAAGTTTAATTTTGAGAACACCTATCCATATTTTATTGTTTAATTTAAAAATATATATTTATTTGAGAGAGAGAGAGAGAGCACAGGCACGGGGCGGGAGTTTGGGGGAAGGAGAAGGGGCAGAGGGAGAGAGAAACCCTGATCAGACTATGCTGAGTGCAGAGCTCTGAGATCATGACCTGATCCGGATCAAGAGTCGAATGCTCAAGTGACTGCGACACCCAGGCACTCCACACCTACCCATATTTTAATGAGAAAGCACAGAGTTTAAATGTTTCCATATATTATTTTTTTAAATTTTCTGTGGAAGGAAGAACTTTGTTTTTTTGTACACGAAATTAAAACAATGAGAACTTACGTCTCTAGAAAAAGGAGTTCAAAAGACTCTGGTGAAAATTACAAAGTTACTTACAAACACGCTAATAATAACGTGGTACCTTGCTTACTTCTGCCTGTGTCAAGTAGAAAGGAAGCAGACATTAAAAGGGGGAGTAGGTGGATGGAGGTAGGAGGTGGTCGGAAGAGAAGGCAGGTTTTTGTTATGTTTTGTTTGTTTTGGCTTGCTTGGTTAACTGACATTTTTGAATTTCTGTTTAGTAGGAATATGTATCTGAGTTTTCTTTCCAGTCTTCAATTCAATAGCTTTATTGTAGGATTTCATGATCATTTTAAAAACATATACACAGATACAATAGAGAAATAAAAGAACTTGATTGGTTGTCAAGATATGCCACTCTTACGAGGCCTACGATTTTATCAGTTCTCCAGTATGTTTGGGCATAAAATCACAAAGACTTCTTATCCACATCAAGCTACAGACTTAACATCGAGGGGGCACGATATGTATTAAAGTGACTCACTCCACAATTGTAACCTTTTAGCTACCTTCCTTTTAGTTCATACTGTTCATTTATGGCCCATACACCTACCCTTTTCGGATAAATGCTTATGCACTAGAAGAGGCTACTGTCCTTTAAGGGCTCCATTCACCCACCTTCCCCATTTCTTTCACAGCGTTGCTTTGCAATTTCACTGCCTACTGAAAAAAATATTTTTAAAAAAGAAAAAGTAAACAAATAAAAGTCAAAACCCACAAACAAACACCACCACCACAGCAACAGAAGAGTGGTTTCTGCTGCCCGAAGTGCACGCAGGGTGTAGTGCTATCTGTATTAAATTAAGATTTCCCCATCTTTTACTACAATGATACACCATGTGGTTTAAAATTGTCTTGTCTAGTAATTTAGAAAAGATTGTATTTTGAGTCTCAATGTCTCTTGTATTTCTTTCTCGTACATAGGTTACTCCTACCCTTGATACACTGTGGAATGGTTTATATTTAAGAAGATGGACTTTAAAGTGTTTTGCAATTACAGTATGATTCAATAAGATTAAAGAACAAAATAACTTTTCAAGGATGTGAGTACTTGAAAGATCACAAAATACTTGAATTCAATTGCATAAAAACTGAACACACCTGCATGAATTTCTGAGTTATCTAAATCCCATCTTTTTTTTATTTATTCTGCTATCATTATTTCTTAAAATAAACTTTCAATTTAGGTGGAGAGATCTTTCATTATTGCTCTACCCCACAGCGGTTGTTTTCTCCTTGCGTGGATGCTTTCCCCGAAGCTTTCCATAACTTCTCTTCTATATTTTGGTGAGAGGTGGAAAGGTGTCTGGAAATGGGGAAAAGGTGAGGGCATCTCCCTAAATGATGATAATATTTTATTTCCTGTTATTTGTGGTGGCTATATAGATGCATTTACTTTTTTTTTTTTTTTTTAAGACTTTACTTATTTGAGAGGGAGCGAGCAAAAGAGCACAAGCAGGGGGAGCAGCAGGGGAAGAAGGAGAAGCAGGCTCCCTGCTGAGCGGGGAGCCAGTTGCAAGACTCAATCCCAGGACCCCAGATCACAACTTGAGCTGAAGGCAGATGCTTAACCGACTGAGCAACCCAGGCGGCCCCTAGATGCGACTTTGTAAAACTTTATAAATCTGTACATTCTTTTTGTGGATTTACCTATATTTCAATTTAAAAAATAAGTACAAAGTAAAGAAATTATCAGAAAGTACTGACATTTACTAATGTGATGCCATAAAAATGGTCTGGAATACAATTAATTGCTTAAAAGAACTGTAAAGAATTGGAAGTTTTTAAGAGCTCTATTTAATATGTAAAACTAATTCAGAAGATTAAAAAATTCTGAAAATTGATAGTAGTGATGGTTACACAGCATTGTGAATGTACTTAATACCACTGAATCATACACTTAAAGATGATTAAAAGGGTAAATTTAAAAAAATAAAAAAAAATAAAACGTAACACTATTAATTCAAGGATCAAGAGATGTGTTCATACTGTACACAATTAAATATTTTTAATGATTTAATTTTGATTTCGAATAGAATAGTAGTAGTGATTTTAGCATAAATAGCTGCTGGTAAAGATTCCCTAGTATATAAGCGGGGTAAATGTGAAATGTGCAATTACATAAATATTTGAAGCCTATTTTATTCATCTTGCTTTGCTTTTACCTATGTAAGGAAGGAAAAATAATTTCCCTTTACTCTTCTAGGTTCTTGGCTGAGACACCCCTGGAATAACAAAATAATAATAATAATAATAATAATAATAATAATAATAATAATAATAAATACCAGATTAACAGGAGAAAGACAAACAGAAGTTTAATAAGATGTTAACTGAAGTTAACAGTCTTGAATGTGTGACCACATAACATGGGCTCTGTCCTGCAGTCACTAATAAGCCACTGAAGGTTTTAAAGTGTGTTTAAGGTGGTGACATGGGCCGTTTTGGGGAGTTACTCAGTTTTCCTGGGTCTCTCCCATGTATAAACAAGGTATACATGTTATTAAACTTCTGTTTGTTTTCTCTTGTTAATCTGTCTCCTGTCAACTTAATTACTGAACCAGCCAAAAAACCTAGAGGGAAGAAAGGAAAACTCTCCCATCCCTACGATAGCCTCTGGCATGGTGTTCAAATATAAGTGGTACTAATTGCCTCTTCATTGTAGCGTTAAATAACAATAGCTCAACAGAGTAAATTTTAAAGATCTAATTGGTTTCACTGAACGATTCCTAAGTGGGCAGCATCCCATCAAGTGAGTAAAAAGGAACTCCAAAGGGCTACAGAAAGGGGAAAAGTTTTTAAACAGAGGGCAAGGAAGTCATAAACAGCCGGGAAAAAAAAAAAAAAAGGCTTATATCAGACAAGGTCACCTCCTTTTGAGAGAAAAAGTTCTTACTAGATACCTCACTGGTATCTAGAATGTAATGTTAACAATCCAGGGGAAGTTGTGACTGTAATTAGATTTGATATTAAGCCCTGGTTTGGAGACAAGGGGCTTAGCACAGGTTACTCTATTTGGGGCTGTGGTTTTCTTTTTAGCAAGTCCCCACTTTCATTCAGTACCTCAGCCTGACTGAGACATGGGAACAAAATTTAACGCACCACTGCCACCCTCAGCTGTCACAGGCAGCTTTCATTGTTGCTTTTTGTGGTGTCCATAGGTCATGCTGTCTTTGCTTAACGCCTGTGACATGGATAGGTCACAGTTCCAGGTGAATAATCTTTAAATCTGGCATTCTCTTCACATCTTTTCTGACATTCTAGTCTTAGAGAGATCATTTGCTTCATGGTTAGTGGCTGCAAATGCGCACTGAAAGCTTTTGAGAGACTAAAAGACACTAGAGAGATTATTATGATTATAGCAAGCGGGGTTTAACAACACTTGGAGTGCACTTTGAGGCCATGGTCCCTAAGACCCAAACCACTCAAAATCAAATAAGTCAAAGAAAGACTCCACTGAAGAAGTCACCTTTTGAAGCCAAGTGGCTTGATCAGTGATTGTATGTAACTGAGTTTCAACTTCCCCGGAAGTGTTATTCCAGACACAGCAGGTGGTGTTGACCACAGAACAGACACCTCCTTGCTCAGCTAAAAGATAATCAAGGGTGATCTTGTTATTAAGGACAACCATGGCCAGAGAATCTCAGGATTTGGGGGGGGGGTGCAGCTACTGCCTTAGCAAGGATTCTGCAATACCTTCTTGAGTTAAAGAGGTTTCTGATCATATTCTCACATTTACTTCTAATCGGGAAAGTATGACCCTGCCAAAGGAAGTGAATCCTGAGTCGTGAGTGTTTTCTAGTGGATCCTTTCTAATTGGATAAATCCAAGGGACTTGACCAGTGAGGTATCTTAGTTCATTTGTGGGAAGTTAGGTGCCTAATCAGATAACCTAAGAGGCATTACCTGGCAATGTGCCAGCTATCTAGACCCTCACAAGTCCAGGAAAATGATGACCACCACAGACAAACCCCTGCCTGATGATTGAGGGTGAGAGGGACAGTGATAATTCCAAGAAGTTTGCAAGATTTTCATTAAGGCTTGTGTAATTTGTCCCGTGCAGTGGGTGTCTCAATCACTGGAGATTGTGGAAGGGATATCCCAAGTGGGAAACATGTTTTCTAACCATTTCTTTGCCATTGTGGGGGCATCAGCATTGTGGCAGGGGAAGGCTCTGATCCATCTGAAATATATCCCTACAACAACAAGTGCGTATTGATAACCCATACTAAGTGGTAGTTGAATGAAATCCAGCTGCAGATGGTCAAAAGGTCCACAGGGAGGATGTCTGAGGTGTTTGGGAACAAAAGCAGTTTTCTAGGATTATGGACCTGACAGGTTAGACGTGGGTGGTAGACTGTTTCTGCAATTTTATAGAAGTCTCCTTACCAATGTCTACTCAAAATTTGAGTCGTCTTAAATGCAGGATGGTGGATGAAGAAATGCAAAAAAAAAAAAAAAAGGGGGGGGGGATTTAACAGCGGGCTGGGAAGAAACAAGCAGCTATCTTGGATTTCCATAGCCCCAACTACTTATATAATTTCCAACCATTGTTTGCCCATCTTAATTTCTCTGATTCAGGAGCACATTGCTGCCATGTTACAAGGACATCAACATGGCAAAAGTCTAGCAATGAGAAATTAATTTTTGCCAAAACAGATGGATTCCATCCACATGGCATTCCCCTGATACTCGGGTTTAATCCTTTGAGTGTGAACTTAAATTTTGATTACAGCAATTTCAGAAGCTAAGAGCATAGCAGGAAGGTTTGCGTGTTGTCCATTTTTGATTGGGATTCCAGAGGATGTAAGAGAAACCCTTTGTGTGGACAGCATCCCCAAATCATGGATGACCTCAAAGGCATATTGGATGACAGTATCCATATTAATAGGTTATCCTTCTGATAACTGGCTCAGGTAATGGCCTAGAGCTCTGCTTGTGGCAGCTTTCCCCTTGCAAGTAGTTCATATTGGGTAGTAATAGCATAACTAGGTTGGAAGTTCCCTTTATCATTTTGACAGTATGACCCATCAACAAACAAGATTAAATCAAGGTTAGTTAAAAGAGTGTCTCGTAAATCAGAACACCTTGTCAGAAAATGGGGTAGCACAAGGGATGCAGTCATGGAGCTCACCTTTGCCAGGACGAGGCAGCAGTGAGGCAGGATTAAGAATGCTGCAACTCTTCAGATGCAGATTAGGTGATGAAAGCAGAAGGGTCTCATAGGACCTTAGTCTGCATGCAGAGAAATGTTAAGTCAATTCAGAGTTAAGAAGACTTTGTACAGCATATGGAATTTGTAAATAAATGTCATTGGCTAGGGTTATATCTGCTGAGATTTCTACTAATTTTGTAACTGCAGCTATAGCCTTAAGATAAGTGGTTTAGGTACAAGCAACCGAATCAAGTCATATGCTTTAATAGGCAACAGGTCTATGTTTATTACCATGTTCCTGTGTGAGCAAGCCCAGGGCTTGGTTATCTCTTTCATGCACAAACAAGTTTGTGAAAAGTTTTGAGGAACTGTGTAGCCTTAGAGCAGGCAGTTCTTGTTTAAAAAAAAAAAAAAAAAAAAAAAAAAAAAAAAAAGCCTTGCTAATGTTTATCTTCCCAAGGAAGAGGTTCAGGGACCAAAACTTTGGTTCATAGAGTGGGGAAGCCAGTGGAGAAAAATTGAGTCTGCAATAACCAGCCACACCCAGAAATCCACAAAGCTGTCACTTAGTTGAAGGCCTAGAACATTTCTTGGATTAGCTGAATCCTTTTTGGATGTAGCTGGATTCCTTCAGCACTTAGATTATAACCTAGGTGATAAACAGTGCCTAGAGATAATTATAATTTTTCCTTTTTTTAGAGACCATATGTTACTTTTCAGCTAACTGTTGTAGCAAATAGAAGGAATCTTTTATGGATGCCTCTTTGGTAACTGAGCACAGCAAGAAGTTGTTTACATATTGTAAAAGGCTTGATTTCTCAGGAAGCTAAATGATGCTTAAATCTCTGTGAAGTACTTGGGAGAAATAAGAAGGGCCCTCAGTGAACCCTTGAGGCATAACTGTCCAGGTATATCGCTGATTGTTCCAAGTAAAAGCAAATAGATACTGGCTGTTAGGGTCTATGGGATTTGCTGAAAAAGGCTGATCAGAAGTCTATAATAGTGAACCATTTCAGTCTGGTGGAACTTGCAACAAAAGGGTCTTCAGGGTTGGGACAAGTAGGAAATGGGAAATAAGTATCTTGTCAATGACTCTCAAGCTCATAACAAATTGCCAGCCCCTCCCATTAGGTTTTTGGATTGGCAAGATCAGTGTGTTAGAGGGGCTGGTACATGGAATGATTAGCCCCTGGGCGATTTAGGTCTTCTGCTATAGAAGTGAAGCTTTGTATGGTCTCAGGCTTTAGTAGATATTGAGGCAATTTAAGAAAAGGTTTAGTCACATCTATTGAATCTTTATAGGCTCTGTACTTTTTATTCTTCCAATGTCAGTATTAGAAGCAGCCTGCAGATTTTCGGGCACCTTGATTAAATTAGGGACTTTTGTTGGAATTCTTTTTCTTCTATATCAAAAGCAGATTGTGAAGAACATAAAAGACCAGGTTCAGGTTGGTCAGGAAATTCTAAGGTGAGGTCTCCATTGGTAGCAAAATGTCCTTTAACTTTATAAAGGAGAGCTCTACCTAATAGATTGAAAGGGGGTGTATCTCATAGCAAAAGGGAATGTTTTTCAATAAAAGGTCCCAGAGTCATTTGTACTGGTTGAAATAGAAATTCTCTCTGAACTTTACTGGATACCCCCAACATGGAAAACTTTTTTTTCCCCCTCCAAGGGATTTGTTTTCCTCTGAGAATAGAGATTAAAGTAGGAAGCATAGCTCTCGTATCAACTAACATTTGGCAAGGTTTCCCATGTATTTCAAGTTTAATTTCCTCTTGAGTGTTCAAGGAAATTACTGGTAGTTTACTGCAGATCCCCTTGAAGTCATCAACTCTGGGAGGGACCCATATGGGGGGCCTACATTGGGGATAGATATGGGGGCAATAAAGTTGAAGAATTTGCATAGTATCTTTGAGGACAATCTTTTTTTGAGTGTCCCAGTTGATTACAAGTGAGATGTTGATTTTTGAGCCAGTGTTTTCCATGATAGGACTCTAAGAAGGCAAGTGTGAAAGGCCCAGGTATTGTTTGAGGTTTCTAGCCTTGGCTTTGTTGTGGCTGCAAGGCTAATAGCCTGGCAGATTTTTGTTTGAAGTCTTGCTCTAGGTCATTTCAAAGTCCCCAACTATGGTCATGAGTTCAGTCAGAGGGTTGTCTTCCCATCCTATTTTCTGCCTTTTTATTAATCCACTAATCTCAGGATATAATCCATTTACAAAAAGAACAGCTACAGTAAGTTTGGTGACCTTATTTATTGTGGGGAACCTGGAATACCATCAGAAGAGGACTTCCAAATGGGCTTTAAAGTCTGCTATACATTCATCTTTCTTTTGTTTGTGTGTTTGAATAATAAACCAATTAATCAGTAAGGCAGGAAAAACCCTAGTAATGGACTGGAAAAGTTCAGTTGCTATTTTGTAAGCTCTTTCTGATCTGTAAGGGGGGCACACTGAAGATCAAGGATCTCAAATATCCTCCTCAAGGTTTTGCCATTTTGTTTCTTGCATCTATTTTTGGGCTTCCCCAAGTCCTACCAATATGTGCACTAGCTGTTACAAATCTGACAGCCAGAGTCAGAGGCCCCAATAATTATTCTAAATTCTTCAAAAACAAACAAACAAACAAACAAACAAACAAACAAACAAACAAACAAACTTTTGGGGATCCTCCCTGAAGTTAGGAGATTCTTGAACTCTGACTTTGAGTTCGGTCTTTGACCAAAGGGTGAAATATACATGAGGAGTTTTGTCTGCAATCTTGGGTAGTTTTATTTTTAAATATTTTAAAAGGTAACTGTTTAATAGTCTCTTCAGAGTGGAAAGGCATTTCAGACAGAATTAGCAAAATGTGAGTACTCGCGAAAGAAAAGGGGAGCAGTAGGAGTCACATCAGTTGTACTGTCTTTTTAGTTATCTCCAATTTTACATGAGCCTTTTGTAACTAGTCTTTTAATGAAGCTATTTTGTAGTCTTGAAGTCTTTTGGAAGGTTTGGCATATAAGTTAAAATAGTTATCCTATTCTGTTTATTTAATTTGGGAGCCTTTGCTTTCAAGTGTGCTTCTTAAATGAATGATGTTGTCTAACTTGAACATGCCCCGTAATGGCCACTGTAATTCTAGGCTGTTTTAGTAGGCTGTCATTTTTGTAGTTATCGGCAGCTTCCAGGACTATAGTTCCTAGACATAAAATAAGCAGGTGTGCTGGAAGATGGTATGCTTAATTCTTCGGAATTTAAAGATCCCATTTCATTTAGCTAGCCTTTATCTACACAAAACAAGAAAAACAAACATGTGCTTCTTAATGTCTTAGCAGTAACCAAGTGATGTTACTGCATCCTGGCCAAGAGAAGCCCTTGTGTACACATCCAATAATTCCAACCATAGAACCTGGGACTGGGGAAAGGACTGAACCAGCAGACCTCAACCAATGGGTACTGCAACCTGATTCCAAACAAATGGGGACCTGCAGCTGGCAGTTTCCAGCAAGGAGTCTGGATATGGAACCAAGGACCAGAATTTCCAAAGGAACAGAGAACTGCGGTCCAAACTACCAGCAGTTCCCATTGTGGAACTAGTTATTCCAAACAAATGGGAAACTGACTCAAAACCCAATTATATCGGGGGCTTAACACAAAGAGAATGGAGCTCAGAACCAAGAGGAACTTAACTGCATCCCTCAAAAGTGGTAAGAAAGGCAATGAACTCAAAAAGGGGCTCATGGGTGCCACGCCTGTGTATCTCATTGTCCCTGAATGTCATCAGAAGTTTGCTTCCGATTCCACTGCCACTGCCACCAAATCTGTTAAATAACAAAAATTCAATATATATATATATATATAATCATATATATATATTCTCTCTCTATATATATTCATATATCTGTTTCTAGGTAAAGTGTAGAATCTTTAAAAATAGGCGTCATGTCCGTTTTCTTCATCCTCGTATACATATGTCTAGAAAAGTTTTTAGAACATTATCCAGAATAAGTATAGAACATAGAAGTTGCTTAAGATAAAATGAAACAATTTATTTATGGCATAAAATGTTTTAGATCAGACTATCCATATCTTTTCTCATGACTACATAAAATCATTCAAAAAGGAACTGGCCACAAGGGAAAATCATTCTATAACCAAACAGAGTGAGAAAGTACAATGTAATTTCAATTTGATTGTAAAGAACTGTTAAAATATTTCTGAATATTTTTCTTTCTTATAATGTGGACATCTCTAATGTATATAATATCTTATACTTTTAACCCACTAAGGGAAAAGGAAACGTGAACATTTCTATTTTTTAAAAGATTTATTTATTTGAGAGAGAGAGAGAAAGTAAGTGGGGTGAGGGGCAGAGGGAGAGAATCTTCAAGCAGACTCCTTACTGAGTGCAAAGCTCATCAGGGTGCTCGATCTCATGACCTATGAGATCATGGCCTGAACCAAAATCAAGAGTTGGACACTCAACCAACAGAGCCACCCAGGTGCCCTGAAATGTGAACGTTTCTAATGCATATAATATTTAATATTTTAATCTACTTAAGAGAAAAGATTTTTTTTTCTACGGAGCTTAGTATGCATGTATGTAAAATCATTCACCATGGAGGTACACATTTTTAAACCTTATCATTAAAGTTTTTTTTATTTAATTCTCACAACCATTTGGGGGTGTAGTATTTTAAACAGTCACATATGTGAGAAATTTAAACATCAAAGAGGCCACATGCCTATGTTGCGATCTCTCCCAGTGTGAATAAACGTGCTGGAATCTGAACCCAGTTCTTCTAGCTGTAAATCTACTTCTGTTTTGTTTTTCTTGTTTTAAAACTGGCAGAACTGAGATGGGGAGATATAACAACACATTAAAAAAAAAAAGACAAAAAACAGTGGTGGGTAAGAGAAGTAACTAAAATTCATTTTGTATATACTGTGTTTAAATTTGGGTCATTTCATTCTTAAAAAAAAAGCATGATGTATATATTATTTACCTACGTTTGAGCTGTAAAAACTATGATTCAAAGGTCAATTTAATTTAGGCCACCCTAATAAATCCCAGGAAAGAAAAGACATGCATACATATCTCTTTGATGTTAACACTTACAGTCTTAGGTCAGCATATCATGGTGGAGGGGGCTGAAACATGAATAGACATTAGTTCAAAGTCTGTGCAAAATGTCTTTCACAGAACAAGGATAAGTGTTGCAAAAAGACATGAGAAAAATGCCCTATTTGGAGGTAATTCCTAGTTTCCATTTCTGGACCAAATACAGAGAAAAACAGATTTAAAAAGCATATGTAAGATTAACATCTAAACAGTATCTTGATAGCTGTATTGAAATTATATTAAGGCCTGATTCTTGATAACAATGATTCCTTCATAGCTGTGAAATGTCATTGTTGAAGATACATTGAGCCACAGAACACTTAAAAGTAAATATGTAGTTTGGAAATGTTTGACCAAAGGAAATAAAGTTGAAGAAATGAATGTTTTTTTTTATAATTCACTAGGTTTGTTAGCAAAAAATATGCTTTTTATTTTTAATTTCTGCTATCTGTAAATATTGTTATATTAATTTTAAATTATATTATTCAAATCCAAATGGAATTACATTTAAGAAGAGGCTTTAAAATGTTAAGCTTTCTGAATCGTATTAATTAGAAGACAAACAAGCTCTTGGTTTTATTTTCAAGGGTACAAAGACATAACTAGTTGCATTACAAGTAAACTTCAAAGATACATAATCTTAGCAACACAATGATTCAAAAGGAGAGTTTATGCCTACTTTAATTTATATATTGTGGAATAAAATGACACAGAGGGACATTTTAAGATGAAAATCAGTCATTATAAATTCTTACTATTTTTGCAGGAGTTGAAGACTAAGAAAGATAATATTTTAAAGAAGAACTGACAAATATAATATTGACATCGAGCCCGTAACATAACAGCAAATATTTTTTAACAGCTCTTTAAAAAAGTTATGTTTGTAATTATATAGTTCAGTTTTTCACATGAATAAACAAAAGCAGCCTTCATAAATGTAATGCCAACTTTTCTGCCAGATACTAATATTTCCTCCTTTGAAAATTCAAAATGAAAAGTCATATTAAACTTTCTACCTCCTCTACTTTGAAACTACTTTAAAATAATAGTAAAACATTAAAGAATGTGTAAAATCACAATGAGAAAGATGATATAGGGGATATTTCAAAATATTTCTAGAACATACTAAGAATATAAACAAATACTAATTTATGAAACCTAAGATGTAGCTTTCCCGGGTCCTTGAACTGCAGAGAGAACTGAGCTGTCCAGCGTGACCAGATAGAGAGAGGTTTTCAGTCTCGGGGGCCCAGATGTGGCATCCTGCTTTTCTCTGTGACCATTTGAAATTCTGCATTTAAAAAAAGAGTTAGAATCCTTTTTCTCTCTCCTAAAGCGTCTTCCACATTTTCACATTGAGTTGCTAAGAAGTTGTTATTTAGAGGCATAAAACTGATAGAATATTCTCTTGAGAAATGGAACAAGGGCCTTGGGAGAATAATTGCAGCTAATGCAGATGATATAGCTTTTAGGGATACCCAGGAATAATGTACAATTCACCCATAATATGCATAATAATGTGCAACACACCTTAAAGTGCAGCTGGCCAACTGACATTCTCTAGATGCACATAATGCTTCTATACAGTCTCCGCATTGCAAATATGAATAATAAACATGTATTACCAGTGTACCAAGAAAAACACGGGAAACATTAACGAAGAGGACAAATACATTCAGACCAAAGATCTGATCCTAGACAGGGAGCTAATACAGATAATTGAAGATAGCATTAAAAAGACTATAGTAAATGTCTTCTAATATATTTGGAAAGATTTTGCAGACATAAAGCAGGAACTGAATGCTACATAAAAGATTCAGACAACAGGAAATAAGAGCCTTTTTTTGTTTTTTAAAGATTTTACTTATTTATTTGAGAGAGAGAGAGAAAGAGAGTGAGAGAGAAGGGGAGGGAGAGGCAGAGTGAGAGGGAGAAGCAGACTCCCTGCAGAGCAGGGAGCCCAACACAAAGGCTTGATCCCGCGACCCTGAGATCATGACCTGAGCTGAAGGTGGATGCTTAACCCACTGAGCCACCCAGGCGCCCCAGCATTTCTTTTTAATTATTAAAAAATAATTTTAATTAAGAATTAAAATTTAATTAAAACAAATGGAGGCAGCCCACCATCTTTGGGCTGAGCCATGGTGGACGTTTTGAGGGCAGCTGACCTGCAGCCTGCGATGCCCCCCACAGTCTCCTATGGAAGCCTGAGCCAGCGTGTAGCTCTCTCCCTTTGTCTCCTAACCATGTCCACAACAAGGATGCTAATTCACCAACTGCCCACCTTAACAGATTCAAGAACAAGGGGGAAGACAGCACAGAAATGATGCGGTGCTGAATAGATGTTAACGTGGAGCTGAGGACAGCTAAGAAGGATGACCAGATGCTGAACAGGAGAAATGTCAGCTCATTTTCTGATGACGCTACTTGTCCCTGCACGAAACTGCAAAAACCATGGCACTGTGAATTGGTCTGTTGATGACACTGTCAAAGGCATAAATAGCAACAATTTGGAAAGTCAGCTCCAGGCTACTCATGCTGCTAGGAAAATGCTTTCTACGTAAAAACAACCCCCCCACGGACAACATAATCAGGCTGGTTTGATTCCAAAATTTGTGTCCTTCTTGGACAGAACTGATTATAGTCACTTTCAGTTTGAATCTGCTTGGGTCCTCACTCACATTGCTTCTGGGACATCAGAACAGACCAAGGTTGTGGTTGATGGAAGTGCTAGCCCAGCATTCATTTCTCTGTTGGCATTTCCCCATGCCCATGTCAGTGCACAAGCTATATGGGCTCCAAGAAACATTGCAGGTGATGGTTTGGTTTTCTGAGACTTGATATTAAGTATGGGCAGCTGACCCACTGTTGGCTGTCCCTGCAGTTCCTGATATGTCATCTTTAGAGGGTGGTTACTTATGTAACCCTACTGAACACTTTCAATTCTTTGTCTCCACAAGAATCCTGTTAGATGAGTTTGAGCAGATTCTTCCTACTTCAATTCATCTCCTGCATCATGATGATCCAGAAGTATTAGAAGATACCTGCTGGGCCATTTCCTACCTTATTCTTGGCCCAAATGAATGGACTGAAATGGTTGTGAAAACAGAAGTTGTGCCCCAACTTATGAAGCTTCTAGGGGTTACTGAATTGCCCATTGTGACTCTTGCACTAAGAGCCATAGGAAATATTGTCACTGGGACAGACGAACAGACTCAGGGTGTAACAGATGCAGGAGCACTTGCCATCTTTCCCAGCCTGCTAATGAATCCCAAAACTAATATTCAAAAGGAAGCTACATGGACAATATCAAGTATGAAAACTGGTCACCAGGGCCAGATACAGAAAGTTGTGAATCATGGATTAGTCCCATTCCTCATTGGTGTTCTTGCTGAGGCAGACTTTAAGACAGAAAAGGAAACTATCTGGGCTGTGACCAAGTATACAAGTGGCAGAACAGTTGTACAGATTGGATACCTCATTCATTGTGGCATAATAGAACGATGAACCAACCTCTCAACTGCAAAAGATATCAGGAGTATTCTGGTTATTCTGGATGCCACTTCAAACATCTTTCAGGCTGCTGAGAAACTAGGTGAAACTGAGAAACTTAGTATAATGATTAAAGAATGTTGAGGTCTGGACAAAATGGAAGTTGTACGAAACCCTGAAAATGAGTGTGTGTACAAAGGTTCATTAAACTTGATTGAGAAGTATCTCTGTTGAGGAAAAGGAAGATCAAAACGTTGTGCTAGAAACTACCTCTGAAGACTATACCTTCCAAGTTCAGGATGGCACTTCTGGGACCTTTAGCTTTTAGACTGTACAGCTGAGGCATAAAGTTGTTTGTTATATGCCAAGTTTGGTATAAATTTGTCTTACTGTTTCTCTACTAAGACCTCTTTTTAAATGTGTTTTGTTATTGTAGCATTTTTTACAAGGAAACTATACTTGGACAGTTCCAAACTGTACCTATTGTATGAAGCTTCTCCTCTCAGTAGGTTTCTGATTTCTATATGGAATCTCATATCTTGTAGTGTCCTGTAAGTAGAGATTAAGTTCCATCCTTTTCTTTTAAACAAATTAAAAATTTCTTAAAAAAAATAAACAAATGGAGTCAGACTAGAGTAGAGATGGGGATTCTTTGGGCCTGAGTGTGCAGCAGGTCCAGAGAACAATAATTTCAGATTGGCTGCAGAGTATAGAACTCGTGAGTAAAGACGATTTTGGGAAATAGGATTCAGGTGACCAAAGTACATGAGTAGAATCTTAGGCACAGTAGAAGATAAGACTGAATAAGAAGACAGAGACACAAAGAAAAACATTACAAATATTAAGGGGATAAAAAGGCAAAGAAAAATTATAAGAAAAGCAAAGTCCAAATATAAAGATAACAAAAACCATGATATCCTCTGAAAAATTTATAATGCAGATTAGAGATCCAACCGAACTTCACACTAGGAATATCCAGGGTCATTTACCTGAGAGTTTTATAAAGATCCCGTATTAAATAATATTTATAGGGCAAAATCATATTGGATATTATATTTTAGAGTAAACACAGACAGAACACTGGTAATGTTACTACGGCTACAGAGGAGAATATACACCTTAACATGGAAAATGTAAAAATAAAGTTTTGGTTGACTGAGAAAAAATGAAAAGTGGGAGATGTACCGATAGGAGTGCTGATACCTCATGTCACTTAGTGGTGATTAGAAGGATACACTCTCTGGGAAGCAACACATTACAGAGGAGTCTAGTAGGGAATGCAAGGGCATTGCTCTAATTTTATGAGAAAAAGGAAAGAAGGAGATTGGTTGTAATTTTTTAAGTCCAGTAAAATAATTACATCTAAATAATTACATAAAGATCAAGGCTATAAACATACATATTGCTGAAACATAGAAGTAACCACCAGGAAACTAAAATCAGAAAAAGTTAAAGACGTAGTCTCTGGTAGAAGAGACTAAAGAGTAACAATTGAATGAGGGTTTAACACTTTTCATATTTAACTTATTCTCTACCATTTTAGAAATGCAAGACTAACTTGTTTTAAAAGAAATATCATATAGGCAAATGCAAGGTTCACATAATTAATTCTTTTAAAAATAAAAAGGCAAACTAATCCTCATTATCTGACCTCCAAATACGTCAATTATTACTTTTGTTTTCTTCAGACAGTTGCAGTTAAGCCAACAAGTGGACCTCTGCTCCTGTGCCTCAGTCTTAGCTTCAACTAAGCCAATGAAATGTTAAGAACTTCAATACCTTTTTTTTTTTAACTCTTTCATCTTGGAATAATTTTAGATTTACAGAAAAGTTGCAAAGACATTATCGAGAATTCTCACGTATCTTTCACTCAGTCTACTCTAACATTAACATATAACAATGGCACATTTGTCAAAACTAAGTAATTTAATGTAATTACAATAATATTAACTAAAGTCCAGACTTTATTCATGCTTTCTAAAACTTTCACAGATGTCCTCTTTCTGTTCCAAGAGCCAAACCATGACATCACATTGTGTTTAAAGACTTTGGATATAAAAGTCTTAGAGGAGAAACAAAAGTTAAGATCATGAAAGCTTCTGATCCCTAGGAGCTGGCATTGTAAGTTCCTAAGGAATTATAAGATAATGAAAACCTTAGGGGCTCCTGGGTGGCTCAGTCAGTTAAGCATCTGCCTTTGGCTCAGGTCATGATCCCAGGGTCCTGGGATTGAGCCCCACCTCAAGCTCCCTGCTTAGTGGGGAGTCTGCTTCTCCCTTTTCCTCTGCTGCTCCCCCTGCTTGTGCTCTCTCTCTCAAATAAATTAATAAAATCTTAAAAAAAAAAAAAAGAAAACCGAGGTGAATGCATTGTTTGCTTAGATGATAATCATAGACCCCGTCTAAATCTCCATGAATGCTTTTTCTAAGGACATATCAAGCACCAAAAAATGAGCAATACAGGGAAGTTATACATCAAGTGGATTCGAGACTCAGCTCTGTAGATTACCAGGTACGTTCCTCGGAAATAACAACCAGAACTTGGGACTCTCTTCCTTTGGTTCCTACTTTGGAACAAGTTGGAAGGATGAGTCACTCCTGACATTTCTACCTTTTTTTTTTTTTTCCCCCTCATCCATCCAAATAACCTCAACTAAATGATTTCTGCTTTTAAATGTCTGGCGTACCAAATATTTGTGTTTGCTGAAACTTAAGAGTGGGTTGGTATGAATGAAATAGACTGTTGTTATTTATCAAGTTAGCCTGAAAGCCATTTCATAATAAATGTCAAAATATTATGAATTTAGCTCACATTTCAGTTAAAAACAATTAGAAACCCTTCACTAGGTTATGCTCACTTAAAAAAATCCTTATTAAAATAACCTATTATTGATTTCATCAATTTGACAGCTTATTTTGTCCTTTTAGATAACACTAAATGATCTTAAACCACACCTTGTACAAGAGTCATTTTCTTTAGGGACATTTCTTCTAGTGACTCAGGTGAAAAAATAAAAAGGCTGCATTGCCTTGTTCGAAACAGGGCCTGTTGAGGCAGATGGATTGAATAATGGGAGGCCAGTCAAACAGGGGAGAAAATTTTGAATATAAACTCTTTTACAAATGAAATGCAGACCGTTAAACTATGCAGACATAGACTGTACTAAAGTTATCTTAAGCACACACACCAAGGATCTCTCTCTATCTCTGTCTCTGTCTCTAACCATATCATGTGTAGCCCAGATAAATAACATGTCTGGCCAAAACACTAGGTATTCCCAGCACAGATATTTTGCCATCTGTATTTATATGGGGCTAAAAGTAAATCAGATAAATAAAACATTCTTGTGGTCACCCAGTCAGCGTGAAAAGTGAAATACAATTTTTGCAGTTTTGCATTAGAAAAATCCACTTTTTATTTATTTATTTATTTTTTTGATTTTATATATTTATTTATTCTACAGAGATAGAGACAGCCAGCGAGAGAGGGAACACAAGCAGGGGGAGTGGGAGAGGAAGAAGCAGGCTCATAGCGGAGGAGCCTGATGTGGGGCTTGAACCCATAACGCCGGGATCACGCCCTGAGCCAAAGGCAGATGCTTAACTGCTGTGCCACCCAGGAAAATCCACTTTTTAAAAAGCTCTTTTTTATAATTTTCACAAGAAGATATATAACATGGAAAGTTAAGACAAGCTGTATCACTAAGAGCTGTCACACAGGCATGCAATTTAAAATTATTCTTCTACACAGTGTGTGCCGATGGGTCTTACATCAATCCTCGGAAGAGTAGTTAAACTTGAATTTCTTCAGCCCATCAGTGAATAATGGAAGGTATTATGCTTTCTATATTAGCCTGTAAGAGGAGAACTAAAAAAAAAACAAAAAACAAAACAAAACCAAAAACCTCTAATAAACTAATGAGTGCAGCATTTCTAGTCCTTTAGAGGACAAGTGGTCCACTTACTAGATGCACATTAAGCTCATTAATATAATTAATGTCTCCAATCATTTTTATATAAAAATGGTTTGACTCAAACCTTTAAAGTGTATTAAATAAAATATTTTTAAATGACAGATAATAGCTGTGGACCTTAGTTTTCCATTTATGATTAGTTTCCTGGCTTGCCCAAGTATACTTTAGTGGTTTTTCTAATTTGGCAACAGGCACAAAATATTATTGACAAATGCTTCAGTAGGGTTTGGAGATTCATTCATATATTTAGTTACTCTGCAAAATGAATTCAAAACTTAAAACAAATACATGAGTACAGTAAATAAATAAAGTAATACTGTGGAAAACAATACACTATTTTCTATGCCAGGGTATATTTTGTCAAATTTTTCAAATGATAAGTTTTTGGCTAATAATTTTGTTAAATTGTCAAAAGAGAATAACACAATGACTTATGTGGGAAAATGCAATAACAAAATGAAACAATGTAATTAGAATTATTGAATCTATGCTAATATGCTGCAAATAACAAAATCTTATGTAGACTGGCTATCTATAGGCTGACTCTAGCTTGTATGTATGTATTTTGTGTCTAAAATGACTGTATGGCTATTTTAAGGAGGGGCAGGGGAACACTTAGAAAAAGCTATTCTAATATGGAAAAATCATGTCAAAGGGGCATATAGTTCAACTTTTTATTTTAAACACCATTAGTCAACTCCAGTGACATATTTACATATGTTCATTTTAACTTCAATTTATTTATTTATTTTTTTTTTTTTAACTTCAATTTAAACCTCACTTTCTGATTTGTATTAGCTCATCATCACATATGCTGGAATATAATTCTGTTGGCATATATAAAATTTGGTTTATACAAGTTCAGCAAGATTTATATTAAGCATTTAATACCAAAACATGTATTTTTAAATAATTTTTAAAATGATGATATGGTGAAAACTAGTAGCTGTGTAATAAAAGCACTGTTTTAGACAGTGATTTTTGTCAACAGGATAAGCAACTTTCATGAATTATGAGAATACTGTTAATTAAATTAAATGAAATAATATAGGCAGAAAATGAAGTAGTTGGAGAGCTTTTAATCTATTTGTTAGACTGAATTATTTGCCATGGCTTTACACTTATCTTAAAGAATTAAACACTGAAACTCAGAAAGATCAAAATAAAAAAAGCTCATCGCAAAGCAAATACAAATTAATTTGTTAGATCCCACTATTGGATATTATTTTATGAATTAACCATGTATATGTTTTTGATTTGATCCCAAGTGATAATTAAACACTTGGAAGACTGAAACCCTACCAAAGAAGTTGGTAGGTAGAGCTACCCCAGATGCAAGAGTCCAGAAACATCTGATAAGAGGAGACAGAAAAGAAATTTGAAATAAAGTTCTTATGATACAGAGAGTGGCTTCTTTCAGATGAATGCCCACATAGGAAATTATTTTTCATAAAAGCCCACCATGGTCTATGATTCTATCTGATGGTGATTGTAACCAACTTTTAAAATGGAATATACTTGGAAAGCACTGTGGAAAACATTTATATGGAGGAGAATAAGATATCCGGAAGATTCTGCATTTGCATAGATCTATACTGTATAAGAATAAATAGTTAGGATCATAAAAATATAGTACCTTTGGAAAGCATATGAAAAGGATAATTTTATACTTATCTGAAACCCAAAAGTATAAGGAAAACGTGAACTACACACTAAAAGGCAAAACAAACAAAAAAGCAAACAGAATTAGAAAGAGGAGTGAATCATTCCTTGGCTTAGATGCAGCATGATAAAAGACAGAGAATCTGTTTGAGAGTAACTTCTCTTCTCTAAAAGTTCTCCTGAAGGCATAAGCCAGGTTTTACGGTAGCTTCTACTTGGGTGTATGCGATCTGTTAGCACACTGGATACACTGTAACTGTAACTCAATTATTCTCCAAGAGTGTTTGTGTGCGAGGGTGAAAGTACACAAGTGTTTTAATTCATTTCAGATAATTTATTCTCTTAATAAGAAGTCCTTGGATACATAGACACAAACTCCATATACTCCATTTAAAAAATGATGCCAAAAAATGACAGAGGGAAAAAAAAAAGGTAGTTTTAGATGGAAAGATCTGATATATAACAATGAAGTAGGGTGGATCAGGATGTCACCATCTCATCTGTTCTCACCCATAAGAACTCAGCAGCTCAGTTGCTGAGGGGCCTCGCTGGGCGCTTATCAATAAAAACATAGGAAGAAACAACTATGGCAAAGGGACATGTAGACTATAAATACCAAGAGTTTGAGAGAACTTTCTGAGTGGTTAGCCTGGGCAAAGCTAAACTTTGCTGATCTAAAATAGCTCTCCAAAGACCTTGGGGCAATGAGCTCCTGCCTCTGTAAAGGCCACTCTCTTACAGGCACTGGCGAAAACCAGGCAGTGCCCTCAAGATCAACTTGTCCATCAACACCAGCACCTTGTGCCCTAGCGGTGTGTTTACCCACACAACACTTTCACTTTTGTGCTGGTAGCTGGATGTCAGCTTTCGACTAAGCCAGCTCTCCAGAGTACTAATTCCTACAAAGGTCCCTACAACAGCATGCTTCAACTGAATTTGGACTTCATTCCTTTCATCCCCCCTTGCCTGGAACAATAGTGTCATTAATTTAACACTGGTTTGGAGTATGTTATTTCTTTATTGGCTAATTTAAAGATATTGTCCCATATACTATAGGCTTGTGAAATTCACACAGTGAACCGATGTTAAATACATTGTTGGCAAAGATGGAAAAAATGCCTATAGTGGGCATACTCAGTTTTATTCTCCTTATCTTATTTATTTAAAGGACAAGTGGGTACTATAAAGAAAATAAAGACTTGGAGGCACCTTTTAAAAAACTTCAAAGACATCATTTCAGGGAAACATTCAATCAAGTGGGTGAAATTGGTCAAAGGTACAAAAAATATGGCAAAGATGTTGATTTATGTCTAAAAGTTCTCAAAGAAGAGATGAGTCTTGAGCTAGTTTTCTAAGAAGTACAGAATTTAGATGTCTGTGTAATTGGGAAATACTTAACATTTATACATTAATAATTTTAATATTCATTAATAATTTTAATACTTGATTTCATATAGGTGCAAATGGTGGCTCTAATTTGATTGTTTCTTTCCAAAATATTTAATTTCTCAGATTTTCACTTTATTATGGAAATCTTTTGTAGCCAGCTTTAATTTTTAAGAATTTATTGTCTGCTTAAAAATATACTTACAGGCTTTTTTAATTCTTGTCTGCTGGAGTGTCCTTTTAGAAGTTCACTTCTTTGCATATAATACCCAGTGCACCATGCAATATGTGTTATATGCAAATAATGAATCATGGAACATTGCATCAAAAACTGGGGATGTACTGTATGGTGACTAATATAACAAAATAAAAATTATATAAAAAAAAGAAGATTAAAAAAAAAAAAGAAGTTCACTTCTTGAGAACACCATCACCAGAGACTGAAGAGGAAAGCTATGCTAAATAAGAACCCATTTTTATCCTATATTTCTTCATATGTAAATACACGGATATAGTAAATTTAAACTATTTTAAAATGCAATTGAATATATAATGAATTAAAATATATTATCACTATAATATTTCAGACTCATATAAAGTTAGTTTAGGTTTATTTAGCAATAGATTTAAAAATTTATAGCTACTCACGTACATATATAAAAAGGAAAATATAAATGACATATACTAGGCAAAGTTTCTCAATCATTTTTTATTTTCTGAGTCAGACATGTCTGAATAATTTGCATCTCAGAATAGTGGAAGTCTATGAAAACCAGTAGCTTTCAGATAATAACGAGTACTCTTAGTCCTCACTCAAATAATCCCTTAATGATTTGAAGACTGAAGTACTGTGGAGTTACAGAGTAACGACTAAGCTCTGACATGCCAGGCAACGACGGCTTTGACATGACTACCATGGGGCCAACAGTAATAAAATGCAACTGATTTTTGAGCTAATGCATGATTTCAGAGTTGCTAATATGTGAAAAATGGACATAATGTCCATAATCAATAGATACTAACAATAAAATACAGCACTTTTTAACTCATAGAATAATACTGAATGTTAGAGATGATAACATAAGTAAAATTTTTGGTACATATTAGGCACAAAATGCAGTAAGGCCCTGGGAAAAATGTGATAAGTGGAGTCCAAAAAGAAACAGTCATGTAAAATAGTGCTATTACATTATTGTGAGACTCATAAAATTGCTAGGGAGAGGCCGCATAGCCAACAGGCAAGGATTTCTGTGGGATACAAATTAACTCTAGGCCCAGATGTATTTTGGAATTACCTAGTAGGTAACATTTTTTCCCCTGGAAAACAGTGACCAGGGGTGTCTATCTCTGCCCGTGATAAACTATCTAGTACAGGACAAATTGCAATAAACAAATATAATACTAAACAAAACATATGAAACAGGTATTTTTGGACATTGTATATCAAATAATGCAGGACTTTTACCTCTTGGAGAAGAGAAACTACAAGATGACTCCCACTACCAGCATGGCTTCCTGATGCAGATACCTTTGCTCAGTGGCACCCATTCTGCTAAGTTGAGGACGCAGAGTAAAGAACCTTGAAACAGCTGAAATTTCTAAGGCACATTAACAAAGAAAAGGAACCAAGCAGAGAAAGAGTTCAAAACACAGAGACAGATGAAAAATGATCGGAGTGGCACAACTCAAGGTTTCAACCAGAATTAGTCTTCTGGTCAATCAGATGCTGGTAGTGTCGGTAGTGATTGTATTGAAACTAAGGCCTTGTTGGGGTGAACAGTGTTCAAATTAATAGTTATTTCAAATAAATCCTAATTTAAATAACCACATTTGAGTGTGATGCCTTAAGATTAGCTCATTTTTAGAACTGCTACCAACTCACACAGGTAGTATATTGGGAGAAGTTACACTGAGGCAAACGTGATTTTAAACTGTAAGCCTAGACTGATCTTGGAGAGGCCGATTTTCATATTTACAGAGTAGAATGGTGTATTTCAAATTTTCGGAATCAATTTACAAGGGTGTGCCTAATAAGATGACAGGAAATGAATAATGAAGACATGAGCCCATGTCATTTGTCTCAAAATTATGTCACATTCTAGCATTGTCTTTTATGTGCAAGGACTTAGTGATGGTACCTGTATTTGTTACATGCAACTAGTGTAAGTAAGCACATTTCAGGACCTTCTGAACTAGTTTTTCATCTTATATCAATTACTTTCCATTCCACCACTAACCTCTCTTGATGTCCAAACCTGTCAAAATAAGCACACGCATGTGTGCGAGCACGTGCACACACCAACCCTCACCACACACACACACACACACGTCTGACAAACTTAATGTACGGAAGGGTGATCTTTTCATTCGTGTCTGTAGCAGTTGACTCCAGTGCCCATTGCCATTTATAGTCTGTATGCCTAGTAGTGTGAAAACTTTGCACCTAATGCACCTCCATGTTCCTCATGGCTGCACACAGGGTTTGTCTTTCTTTCATGTCTGGAATTCACTGTATGACGTGGTGCTTCAGCATTTTCTGTGAATACTCCTTCTGTCCTGCTTGCTTGGGACCGTCCTTTTTTCATCTCAGAACAGAGCATCTGCATAGGTATTCTGCTGTTCTCCATGTTCTGTACGTGTCCTGCAAGCGACGTTCTACTTTAGCAAGCATCACTTCAATGTGAAAAACACTGGGTTCTTTTCAGGACTGAATTTTGACATTTGACAAGGATGAATGGTATGTAATGATAAAAACTCATAGATATTGAGTGTGGAGAAAGTCTGATGTCACACAGACATTCAGAGATTTTATAATCTTTTCTTTCATTGGGTGGATGGCATAATCCTCTGTTTTTTGAAGACTCACGTAAAGCAAGTTGTCTTGATTCTCTTTACTGTATTTTTAATGTAGTTGTGTATTTTTTCGATACAAACCAGATAGGGTAAAATTCAATGGTAGATTTTTGGGGGAATTGTCAGTAAATATTTCAGTTTGTGGTATTCAAGAGGCAGACTGGAGCATTGCTTCTATTTACTTCTTTCTATGCTTGGGTTTCGAGACTAAACATCAGAATATGGCAGTATCTTTTTGTTTTTTGGTTTTTGGTTTTTTGTAGGTATTAAGGAGGGCACATACTGCATGGTGCACTAGGTGTTATATGCAAATAATGAATCATGGAACATTACATCAAAAACTAAGGCTATACTGTATGGTGACTAACATAACATAATAAAAAATTATTATAAAAAAAGAATAACAATAATAAAAAAAGAATATGGCAGTACCTTGATGTCCATCTCATGGATTTTCAATGATGCCTCCTGCCTATAAATTGGATATATCCCAGAGGATCAAACACAAAATCTAACACCAAAGTCTATATTCTTTCTGGCTCTATCATACCTAACACTATAGCAGAAATAGCATTTTTAAAAGTAGAAATAAACATGCGTTAACAGTAAACATTGTTATATACATATGCATTTAAGATTTTAATGTCTTTCATGAATGTATTTTATCTTTATGTAATATTCCTCTTAATTGCTAAGAATACTCATTTTTCTAAAGTCCACTTGCTATGGTATTAATATGGCCACTCTAGTTTTATTTTATTGTTTGTATGGTTTAGCTTTTTCCAACTTTTACTTTAAACTTAAGTATTCCTTATATTTAATACAGGTTTCCTGTACGGTGTTCGTAGTTTGAACGTATTTAATCCAATGTTCATCTTTAATTGCTGTGTTTATACCACTTATATTTTTACTGAGGAATAATTCACATATAAATTTTTACAAAAGTGTACGCTTCAATTTTTTTTTTTTTAGTTTATTTGCGAAGTTGGGCAACCATCACCACTTTCCAATACCAGAATATTTTCATCACCCCAAAACGAAACCACAGACCTAAGAGCAGTCACTCCCATTTCCCTTTCCCCAGCCCTGAAACACTGGTCTACTTCCCTGTCTCTATGGATATGCCTATTTTGGATATTTCATACAAATGGGATCATAAAATCTGTGAGATTTTGTCCCTGCCTTTTCTATTTAGTATAGTGTTTTCAAGATCACCAATTTTGTAGCATGTCTCAGTACTGCATTCCTTCTTATAACTAAAAAAAATTCCCATTTTATGGTTATTCTGTTTTCTGTTTATCCATTCATCTGTTGATGGACATTTGGGTTTCTTCCACTTTGTGGCTAGTATGCATAATTCTGCTGTGAACATTCATGTACAAGTTTTTGTGTGAACATATACTTTCTATTTTCTTGGTTACTTCCTTCGGAAGGGAACTCCTGGATCATATCATAACTTCCTGTTTAACTTTTTGAGAAACTGCTCAACTGTTTCCCAAAGAGGATGCATGATTTTGTATTTCCACCAGCAGTGTGGGTTTGGTTCCACTTTATCCATAGTCTTGCCAAGACTTGTTATTGTCTGTATTTTTGGTGACAGGCATCCTGGTATGTGTGAAGTGTTACCTTTGTTATTTTTATTTGCATTTCCCTAGAAACTAATGATGTCGAGTAACTTTTCATGTGCTTATCGGCCACTCGCATGTCCTCTTTGGGGAAACATGTATTCAAGTCCTTTGCCCATTTTTAATTGGATTAATTGTCTTTTAACTGATGCTTTGCCGAGCTGCTTTGGGTCCTACAGAGCAGTATTTCCTCTCTGTGATTTCCACCCCTCCCCATCCCAACCTGGCCTTTTTGGTACCTTTCTTCCTGGTTCCTCTGGCCAGAAAAATGAATTTCTTTTTAAGACTTTATTTATTTATTTGACAGAGAGAGAGCACAAGCAGTGAGAGCTGCAGAGGGAAAGAGAGAAGCAGGCTCCTTGCTTAGCAGGAAGCCTGACCGAGGGTCAATCCCTGGACCCTGGGATCATGACCTGAGCCGAAGGCAGACGCTTAACCAACTGAGCCACCCAAGTGCCCCCAGAAAAATGAATTTCTATCCATTTCAACCACCTGCTCCTTCCCACCTTCTCACAGCTCTGAGACTAGTACTACCTTCAGGGCAAATCATCCAGAAAAAAGGAGAAAATGGGAGATACATCCCCTGTAGGTCATTTCTCCAAGCTTCGACTCCCTTCTACTATTAAACTGTTTTGTTTATTTTCAGAATTGTTTAATAGTTACATTTTGCCTATTGCATAACATTTTCAGTTATAATTAGTGAGGAATATAGGCTTTAGTAGACTTACCCCTCCATGTCAGAAGAACTCTACAGTCTATGTAGACTTAGATTGACAAATTTTTAGACTCTAAATGGAAAGACAGCTTTTTGTTAATAACAGTGATATCTCACCCACTACTTGGAATGATACCATTTCATTTCAAAGTCCTGCTTTCTCATTCCTATAGAGGTCTATAGAGAATAGTAAGTTTATGGGAATTTCATGATAATTTGTTTATATAACAGCAACTATTCTGAAATTTTGCTTCATGTATTTTTTCCATTCGTGTATTATTTTACTTTTCATTGTTTACATATTGCAATTATTTTAATTTTACCATCTTTCAATTTCACAGGTTCTTATACATTATATTATGATATTTATGGAATTAAGGTGTACCATATATCATTGTATATTTAATATAAATTAATTTAATTATATACCAAAACACATATTATGATATACAATGGGGATTGTGCATTAATTATAAGATATCATTTTAGCTAAAATTAATTTTGTTGTAGACATGAGAAAATAATTGCACACTTAAACTTGAATAGTATTCATGTTCTTAAAATCGATATTAGAATTAAAGTACTATCATTAAGTAAAATACTATCATAAACTATTATATTTAAATAAAATTTTAAAATTGAAAAAATGCTTAATTGAAGTGATTGAAGATTGTGTAATACATCTAGAAGTATATTCACATTTTGATTACATCTACTCAATTGATTGAAAAACCCAGAGAAATAAATATAGTCTTGTATGAATAAATTGTTTTATTGACTAAAAGCATCCAACTATTGGTTTACAGGATTTTTATTTCCATTTCCATTTATACTTCATATGATGTAAGCACTAAAATTCTGATAAGTGATAACCAGCATAAAACTCAGATGCTCTTGTTCAGTTATATTCTCAAAACAAATGTATGATATTAGTTTTATATTTAAATATTTCTATAACAATGTTATTGTTCCATTAAACAAAGAATTTTACCCCTCTCTATATCTTTTATTTCACACATTTTAAATTCAATTAGCTTGGGCATATATCTGATGTGAATGAAAATATTGATTATTGATTAAAGTCTTCTGTTGTTTGAATGTGTCTATATTGTTAAGATTTGCAATTTATTTAAGGTTAAAATGGATTTTGCCTATTTTGAAAATTTTGAGAAGAAATAATAGTACTGTGTTATAAACAGAACAGTTTGTTATCTAATAATATCATACTAGGTCTTGACTTTTTATCAATTCTCAAATACATAAGAGTCTTATGAATAGCTGTGTACTGACATAAGGAGTTCTTATTTACATACCTATGCAGTCCTCAGTGATACAACCAAGTTAAAATCACAGTTTAATAGCATATACTTTTCATGCCATTAGAATCCATTATTTTGTCTTAATTATCTATTGTCTATTCTTACTGAAGCCAAAGAAAACTTCATAATAAATTATATTCAATCTGAAAGCATAAGACATTATATGTTATCTTGCCACAAATATTCACTTTCTGTAATAATTAATTAAAAATGATTATATACCATACAACTATCTGTGAGATTATGTTTTGTCATTTATATTAAAGAACTTCATTATCTAATTGATATTTCAACGTGGCATCTGTATAACATATATTGTAAATGCTCATTTGAACTGATATTCCACAAAACATGTTTACATTTTTTAAGAATTATGATAGGTAAAGCATCTGTTATCTGTCCATAGATTACTCTAAATCATGATCTGTGTTCAAAAATGTGTACTTTTTGAAAGCAAATAATACGCTGGTGGTTAATAATGTCACCCAAAATAGGAAAAGCAGTAAGCAACTCTACAATCACCAAAAGAGAAGATCAATTTTCTCTTTCTATTGAAATTGCCTTTCCCCAGGTGGTCAATTGCACTTGTCATCTGTTATTTTGGAAAATGTACAAGATTTAATAGATGAGGTATATCAAACTAACTACATTAGCAATGTACCAGCTGTCAATATGGCTTCAACCCAGCATCATCTTTTGGGAAAAACAAATTCCAAAATGCAGACAGTATACTATTAGTCTGATAGAATGATTATAAGTTCCACCATCTGTTGCACATTCTACAATTAATTGTGATTTGTTTTCTCTAAAAATGCACATTTTCTTTGTTATATAAGGAACATGATATTATGGAACATTCATTGTCTGGTAATGACAAAAAAGAACTATAAGTTAAATGGTGCCACATATTTGCACGATAATTATCCCCAAAACTAATTACAGATATTTATTCAAAAATAGTAATTCCATGTCAATTAACTCAATTTCAGTCTTATATGGATTAAAATTACCTCTTAATTTTCTTTTCAAGTATTACTATGACACAAATTATGAAAAATGTAATGAAACATAAAATAATCAAAATTTTTGTCATAATTTTTATAGATACTAATAGTTTATTCTATGACAGGGTGCTCATTCTATCATCAGAGTGCTAGTTTACCGTTTTAACACCACTAGTTTGTTTATACAGTGTATGATGTTAAATTAAATATCTAAATTTTTATTCTGTAATTTTTGAAAAAAGTTAGGAAATTTCCATCAAATTGCTTTCTGATATGCAAATTAATCACTTACTTATAAACTCTATTCTGATTTTGATAGCTTCCACCATTTCAAAATAAAAGAGGATCAAAACTAGTTGATGTGTTTTCTGAAACAAGGTCGATGTTAACATCAACTTAGTTTGAAGACTATCTACAAGTAAAGTCTTAAATCTTTAATGTCTGTGCCATATCTTACTCAGCTACCTATTTTTGATGGACTAATTTTACATGTCTCTGCTTAACATTTGGTTACAATATAGTTCCATTCTATGTTTTCTACCCTAGAGTACCCATACTCTAATTCTTTGGCACAATGACATTTCAATTAGTAGCTATCTATTTTATGCTTAAAATTATTTGTCATAGTTCTAGAAACTCCGAAATACAGAATATCTAAATCTAAACTACCTGCATTTACATATTTTATAATTATGAAAGTGTCCTTGTACTATAAAATAACTTTGAATAGTTGGTCAGTTGCAAATACAAATACCTTAAATAAAACTCTAGGATTCAGACAGGTAAATGGAAGCATAAATCTAATCAGATAAAGATTTGTGAGGTTTCCAGGAATACTGCTTCCTAGTTGCAATTACTATTGATGGTATTTACATTATAATATAAAGAATGCTCTTGTGTTCATAATTACTAACTTACTGTTCTATGATACCACATTTGGGAAAGTCAATCATGCACTATTGGAAAGATGCCCAGATTTTGTGGACATCTTTCATACCATATGTATCATAAGAACAATTATTTTGGGGAAGTTTTCCTAATTTAAGGTAACATTCTTTGTACATTTGTAGAAATCAATATCCACTTTTCCCTAAAATGATGCAAGGGTACAACAGAAAACAATTACAAAAATTAAGCTTTGAAACATCTCAAAATAAGTATGTCCAAAATTATTTATTCACTAGCCCAAAATGTCTAGGTTTTAGAATATGTTGAACATTTAGAGTAATCTTATCAGATGTTTATCTTCAATAAGGACTGGATTCAATTAAATATCATGGTAGTAAAATAGGATGGATGTGATTTAGACTTTGTCCTCAAAGTGTTCATCATCTACATGGATATTAAAGAAAGCTACACATGAAAGCATATTACTAAGTTACAAGTATTACATTGATAGTATAAATAAATGTCTTGAGAAATAAGAGGGCACAACATAAAGCTCGAAGAAAATACGAGACCATTGGTTCAAATCAAAGGACAGTTTATTATTAACAGATAACAGTTGCCAGAGTAACATTACTGTACTGGTTCCTTGAACTACAAACCTTGGTGTTATGTCGTGAATGCCAGACAAGCTACACATTCAGTACTATGAGTTATAGGAAAAGAACCCTGAGGTTACAAAACCCTGATCTTATATATGGGGTTGCTAGCAAACATGACCAAATTGCCATAGAGGAAAATATCTTATTTTCCTGGACATTAAGCAAATCTGCTCCAGAGAGAGATAACTCTGTCTTTCATGGATGAGCATTATAAAACATTTTTCAAAAGATAATACTGAGCAAAATGTCTACTAATGTCTTTCTACTAAATGTGCAGAAATGTAAAAAAGAATGATCTTTTGGCACCTATATCTATAATCATATTTAATCATATAATAATAATAAACAAATACATGTTAATTAGCATTATTCCTAAGGTAATAAAAGAGTGGTCAATAGCAAATGAAATAGCAATACATATGGTCATTGTTTACTAATAAAGTAAGTTGTGTAGTCTGATAGAACAGTATAAATATTTAAATGTTTAAAATATCTGTAGGATTGGGGACCCTGGGTGGCTGAGTCAGTTAAGCATTCAACTCTTGATTTTGGCTCAGGTCACGATCTGGGACAAACAGAATGTTGAGCCAAGCCCTGTGTGGGGCTCATGCTCAGCTCAGAGACTGCTTGTCCTTCTTCCTCCCCACCCCCTGGTTTGTGCTTTCTCTCTCTCTCACTCACTCTAATAAATAAATAAATAACTAAATAAAGAAATAAATAAATAAATAAATAAATAAATAACATCTTTTTAAAAATCTTAAAAAATAAAAAATAAAATACCTGTATGATTAAGGCAAGAAAATGCATGAAATAATTTCAATGAAAAAAAGCTCGGTTTGGGCTGGAGTGGTTAGAAAATAGTGTTTTGAAGACTGTGACTCAAGGTGACTTTCATGGATTAGGCAAGGGATAGACAACAAAATGAGGTCAACTTTTATACCAGTAGGACCCTATACAGGAAAATAGAAAGAGATGTTACGGTGGGGCTTCTGAAAAAGAGGAGTCCTCGTCTACTGGGGAAATGCCAAATCATGGTCAGTAAGCACTCAGTCATTGAAGAGCAATTCATTTTTGGAGAGATGCTTAAGTATACAACCACAGAAGTTTAATATTGGTTTAGAGACTGGGTAGAGATGACTCTTCAAATGGTAAAACGTTTTACTAGTGATGTGGCAGGAAAGGAGCTGGCAGGAATTGTTCGGAGAACAAAGACTAATGTCACCATAAAATCAAAAGATAGTAAAAGCATTTGAAGAAATAAATCAATCTTTGATTTCCTTACTTTTCCTAATTTTCACATAGGTTAAGTTTTATACTTTATGTAAATGCAAGATGGTATTTTGCTTGATACTATAGTAAATGCTTGATTTAAAAGCTTCTTAGTAGGAGACAATTGGGGCGAAGTAGGGAGAGGGATTAACACATAAAATTATATTCAGAAGTGTTTCTTATTTATAGATGATGATGTATATCAAGTGCATGTTTGTCTCTAGTTTCATAGGTCAGATGACTTTCAACTCCCAAATATTTAGAAGACGTAAAATCCAGGGTTGTGGCATAAAGAAGCAAACCAAATTTAATAGTCTCAATCAGCAATGTGGGAATGGAAATTTATCAATAAATCACATACCCCAATAGAAAAGTAGGGGGGATGAGAAATAACAATTTACAAAAAAAAAAATTAAAAATTAATAATTAATTAAAGTAAACTCAGCCTCACTAAAAAAAAATTGAATTTTTGGTAAGTGTTTTATGATAAGAATCATAAGGTTAAAAATAAAGGTTTCAGTGAGAATGCAATGGGAAAAAAATGTATCCTCATAGAGTGCTAGAAGAAATGTACACTCATGCTAACTTTCTGGAAGTAAATTGGTCAAGTCGATACATATTTAATGCCTAAATCCTAAACAGACTGTAGCACAAAATAGAGTTCGTTATCTTGTTTTCATACGTGTTGCTTCTGGATCATCAGCTCCAGTCATGAGTGGGTCATTTATCAAATAGTGTGTTAAAGTTATGCAGATAAAGGGGTCAGAATTGGTTAGACTCATGGTCCAATCTGAAGACTGAACACCTAGGTAAATACTGAGCTTGGCGACATGGGTAAATCAATTTGACCTCAAGAGCCAAGGATAGGCCAACTTCCTAGTGCATGGCATGTACGTAGGAATAGAAGGAGTGAAAAGATAAAACTTTGGTACCTCCATCTGTTTGATGAAATCAGAAAGGCAATCTTATGATAAAAGTCAAGATATATTTTAGCTTCAGCCTCTGGAAGAAAAAGTAAACATTTTTCTGCTATAAGTGAGGCTATATTTTTCTAGTCATGCAGTAGGTATGCCACATTTAGACAAAAAGTCACCCCTCTCTCTCTGTCTCATAGATATCTATCTACACGTCAATCCAAATTATTCATAGATTCCATATTTCCTGTTTGCTTCCTTGTAAAAATTTATTTTTAACTCCAAAATCAATGCTCATATGCTTTCATGGTCATTCAGACATGTGCTGAGTAGTGAAAAATTTGAATTGTCCACTACTCAAGCTCCAGGTACGGCTGACCAAAGTGACGTTCTGCCTTCTTATTTCAGCCCTTCTGCTGTAAAAAAAAAAAGGATCCCTTTTTTTTCTTCAGTATATTTAGTGTCACATTCTTGTGCTTTTTGCTGGTGATTCTGCTGTTCAAAATGGCTCTCAAATACAGTGCTGTAGTGCTGTGCATTATTTCTAAATGTGAGAAGGCTGTGATGTATTTTACTGAGAAAATCCATGTGTTAGATAAGCTTCTTTCAGACATGAGCTATAGTGTTGTTGACTGTGAATTCAGTGTTCATGAATCAACAATATATATTAAATAAGATGTCTTATACAGAAACACAGGTAAAACAAGTTTATGTATTGATCAATTAATGAAAATGTTGTGACCAGAGCCTCACAGGAACCTAATTATGTCCAGGACTAATGGTTCAGCACTCGGTAATACAGTGTTCTTGGTGACTTTTTAGAATATAACTACCACAGATAGCAAGGATCCACTATATATATGTAATATGAAAATGCTGTTTCTGTGTCTTTGCATCTCTCTCTCTATATATATTTACATATAAACTGTTACCCGTGTGTATATGTCTGTTTCTGTGTGTGTGTATAAACAGATATGTACACACACATACACAAAAGCACAGACATATGTACACGCACATAACAATTCTCATGTATATTAAAATATTTAAATAAATGTTGAGTGGCCAGATTATAAGTGATTTAATTTTTTAATTTATATGTTTCAAAAATTTCCAAATGTTCTACAATCACTACTATGTTCACAGATCCAAATAAATAAATCTCACTTCAAAGTTATGATGTTACCATTTAATCAAAATGTCAAAAATGTCTACTTTTAGGAATTTTTAAAAAGATTTTATTTGTCAGAGAGAGAGAGCAAGCACAAGGAGGGGGAGCAGTAGGCAGAGGAAGAAGCAGGCTCCTCACTGAGCAGGCTTGATTAATGTCTAATACGTATTTGTGATTGGTTGATTTTTAGTAGCTTTTGTAAGAAAGCTGTATGAGTTAGGATGATTTAAATTGGAAGTAACAGAAAAAAAAAACACAGAAAATCCAACTCAAACTGACTTTAATAATGAGGAATACTGGCTCTTGTAAACCAGAGAAGTTCAAAATTAGGTCACAGGTGTGGTTCGATCCAGGCTGCAGCAGCTGCTGCTTCTTTTCCTCCTTCCTTCTCTTTCTTTTTTTTTTTTTTAAGATTTTATTTATTTATTTGAGAGCGAGAGAGCAAGCACAAGCAGGGGGAGTGGCAGGCAGAGGGAGAAGCAGGCTCCCCACTGAGCAGGGAGCCAGATTCAGGGCTCAGTCCCAGGACCCTGGGATCATGACCTGAGCCGAAGGCAGAGGCTTAACTAACTGAGCCACCCAGGCTCCCTTTTAGGAAATTTTTTAAATGCAAAATAAAAAATAGCATATAAAAGCTATGGGTGACAATATGCATTGTAACATCACTTATAATAATAGCGTAAGATTGGAAGCAAATTTAAATATCTCACCATAGAGAAATGGTAAGTAATCTATGGAATATAAGTATGATTAATTTTTTCAGAGAACATTTTACAATATGGAAAAGTGAGTATATATTATTCATTGCATAAAAAGTATATATTATTCATTCCATTAGATATCACAGAACACAAATTTTGTTAGAAACTAATATATAAGATATTAAAATGTCGCCATATTTATTATAATATGTAATATAAAACAGATGGTGTTTA
Source organism: Ursus americanus (assembly GCF_024610735.1). Lineage (NCBI taxonomy): Eukaryota > Metazoa > Chordata > Mammalia > Carnivora > Ursidae > Ursus > Ursus americanus. The sequence goes on along the minus strand of NC_142155.1, from coordinate 14,903,157 downwards.
AAATATATAATAAACACTCTGTATGTTAAATAATTTTATTAGAATTAACAGTATAGTGTTAACTGCATACACTGGGAATTTTAATTCTTTTATACCCACAGTATATTTTTATGTTTTGTTTTATTTCAAGGAAAATGTGTATTTTTTTTTTTAAGATTTTATTCATTTACTTGACAGAGAGTGAGAAAGCAAGCACAAGCAGGGGGAGGGGCAGAGGGAGAGGAGAAGCAGGCTCCCCACTGAGCAGGGATCCCCATGCAGGGCTCCATCCCAGGACCCCAGCACCAGGACCTGAGCCTAAGGCAGACGCTCAACCAACTGAGCCACCCAGGTGCCCCAGAAAATGTGTTTCTTCCATAAGAAAAAAATAAAGTGTTTGTGACACAAGAGACTAATTTTTAAGTGTTACAGTGGTCACCTTGTTCAAAAATGTGCTGCACTATGTATATACTATTCTGAAATAATAATGTTTTCTGGTTTTTTTAGTAATAATAAAATGTAACTGGTTTAATCAGCAAATTTACCTACTAAACCTGACAAGGTAGCGCTAAAGTGAAGATACCTTAAGAAACATGGATGTTATGAACAACACGAAAAGGAATAAAGTTTACAGTCCCGTACTGACGGTGTGAAAGTGCATCTAGTTGCAATGAAAAATAACCCAATCGTATAAATATGAGTGTACAGGACTATTACATTTTTCCAAAGTTTTACAAATATGGTTTTGGAGGTAGGAATGGGAGAGCTATGGTGTCCCTTGTACAAGACATACAATTTTTCAGGAAATTCTAAGGAATGGAAGTCAGGTTTAAATCAGAATGTTAACTAAGGGTTAAGGTAACACCAAGGGTTAAGGTAACATGTTGCCTAGAAGGAAACAGGTAGGAATGAAGGAATTGCTTTTAGCAGAAAAATGTGTAAAGAAAAACGAGAGCTCTCAAACACTAAGAGTCACCTCTGAGTCATCTTTGATTGAAGCTAGAGAGTGCTGAAGACACTGAGGCTGCATTAAAGCAGTAGACTTGATATGGGGGAAGTTTACCCTCACAGAAAATGGAAGTGGTAACACTGCACTGACTTTGGGACTGTGCCAGAAGTTTATCCAAAAAAGCAATTTAGAAATATAATTAATTGTGTCTCCTTTTGACCCCTTTATTTATTAATGCATGGAAAGTACATTTCTAAAAAGTACTCTCTTCTAAATTAGAAATATCGCCTTGAACTTTTCACGAAATAAGAACCTACATTCAAAGATTTTTTTTTTGTTATAGCCAATAGAGAAAACCTTTTGCTACTTGGGAAGAGTATCAGCTAGCATGTATTCACCCTGTGCTAGGCACTGTAAATGCTTTCTGTGTATTAATCCAATTAAGTGTTATTAACTACTTTGCAAAGTAGGCAATTCTTTACTCCAATTTTATCAAAGCAGTGACATAAAGCTGTCCAATGACAGCATTAGATAGCTAATAAGTGTCTAATTTAGTCTGGCTTCAGAATCCTGGATGTTAACTAGTATCCTAGAGCAGCCACAATATATAAAATGAATAACAAACTGAATAGCCCACTAAGATAGACTTTAATGCATTCCCTTCGTCATACTGAGTAAATATATTTTATCTATCTTTTTTCTAAAAATGTTGTCTGCATTTTTATCTCCCAAAATAGCCTGAGAAGACAAACCTAGTATCATGCAAGAAAATAATCAATATTTCACTACCTAAAAAAACAAACAAAAAAAAACACCCAAAACAACCCAATAAACAAACAACATATTAAGCTATTCCAATAAACATATTAGATGAGCAGGAAAGTGCTCTTGGAATCTTAAGATATAAAATAAAAAGGAAGGGAAAGTCACTGTATTCACACATTAAATGTGAGTCCTCTCTCCAATCTTGAGATTCATCTATTTAATAGATTATTTACATAATCACTATGCAACATGGATCTAGTTCCAACTCCCATTTTGTTCTAATAACAAAGTTTTAAAAGTCATATATGTATCCTATGCAGAATGCATATTTCATGGTACAGAGATCATTCAAACAATCATCATTTTCTAACTGCTAGAAGAATCAATAATATTTTTAACAAACAATGATAATATTCTCAATAAACTATCAGGAGGGTGGTGGCAGAAAGAAATATCCCAAAACAAAATGCGTGTGTCTTTACCTCTGCCTGTATATGTTCCAAAGGCGTATGTATACATACAAGCACATGTATACAAACAAGATGCACATACAGGCATGTGGGTTACATATATACATAGCATATATGTTTTTTTTCTGGAAATCTCACAGTGTGTTATAATTCAAATAAAATAATGTTTACCTTTTCTCACTGAAGTCTTGTCATATAAGTTCAATGACACACCCAAATTTCTGAAAGCTATTTATTTTATAGATATGAAAAGAGAGGGAATATAATGTTTAACTACTTAACCTTTTGATAGTCTAACCATCAACTCCAGAGTCCATGTGGACTCTGTCTGTGATTGCTATCCTGTTCATCTTTTTCAGAAAAATGTAAGGCTATTTATAATTTTCCAAGACAATAACTTTGTCCATATTGTCATTTATAATGCTACTTAATTAATTAAAATTTTTAAGATAAGTATAGTTGACACACAATGTTACATTCATTTCAGGAGTACGACATAGTGATTTGACGAGTTTATACGTTATGCTATGCTCACCATAAGTGTAGCTGCCATCTGTCACTGTACACCGCTATTATAATATCATTGACTAGATTCCTTATGCTGTGCCTTTTATTTCTGTGACTTACTCATTCCATAACTGGAAGCCTATAAAACTACTTTATTTTAATTAGAGTGCTCAGCAGAGTCTCTATTTGGATTTTCATCAAAATTGTTCCTCTAATCACTAAACAATTATTCTAGAGTTAAACCCTTAAGAGTCCAATGAAAGGTGGGGAACTGAATGACAAATTCTATTCCTGGCCAATGTTATCTCTTATGATATATTAAGGTCCATTTTGCTCTAGTTGGATAGAATGAAAATGTGGTGAAGTTTTAAAAAAATGTTGTCTATATCCTAAAAGCAAACAAGTTTGTATTTTCAGCATTCTGTTAATTTTGGTAATTCTGATTGGCCCTGTGTTACCTTCTCCATATTTAGTTCATTTAATTTGTGTCTTCCTTCTGATAAGAAAATTTCATGAGGGTAGGGATCTTATTCATCTTGCTCGATCCTGTGTCCCCAGTATTCAGTAAATTACTTGGAATGTAACAACAATATTTATTCACTCAAGGAAGTAATAAGTGGAGAAGTTAACAGACTTAGTTCCAAAATATCATGTTTATATAATATAATAAAGTCAAGGATATCTTTGTATCAAGGTATGATTAAGAAATAGTAAAGTATATGAAAAAGTTGCATAATGAATTCAAATATATTCATTTGAATGAATAATATTCAAATGAATATTCTCTATCTCAGGAATTATTTATAAAACATTAGAAAGTAGAAAAAAATCTGTTAGAAATATGGATGATTTAGGTTGATTATTTTAATAAGAAAATGGATTCCAATCAAGTTGGTAATATTCATGAAAACAAAATCTTGGCCAGTATCACAAAGCCTTAATTTTTGCACCATTTAAAAACAGTGTTACAGTTGCAAAAAATTATATGTATCTTCTTATCTAAATGTATCAAATGTGCACTTAGGTGTACTTTGAAATAAATTCTAGCATCATTTTGTCAATTTTTACAAAAATAAAGTAAATGGCTAGGATTTTGACTGGAAATATGTTTGAAACTAAAACTCAATTATTTCTATCTAAAAGCACAGTATTTACTCAAGATATATTTCACAAACACTGAGCTCTGGAAATTCACAGAAAGTTTAAAACAAACAGAAAAATGTTTATACAATAATAACCACTAACACTCAATTAGAACCGTGGGTTTTGTGATGTTTTAATTTAGGACTACTCCCAAACCCTAGCCTCAAAAACCAACAGTGTCTTTCTTATCCATCAGAAAGGGCATACCTGTCTGGCACTCATTAGAAGTCCCATCACCAGTGTAATGTCACTATACGACCCAACATGAAGTTCCCAGGAAAAGCTTCATTCCCAGTGTGTTGTGGCTGTTTGACTCAGAGTTCAGCTCCAGAGGAGAAACCTTATCCTCAGTCATTGAAAACAATCAGCTGCAACTGTTTAACATAGTAGCTGCCTACGGATACAATACAGTTTGGACAAAGAAGCACAGCCAAAAATTTAGAAGTAATATCTCAGGAATAAGAAGTATATGAGGGATTTTAAGAAGCTGTGACATATTCTTGGTAATTAAAAAAACTGCATGTATGCGCAAGAAAGACTGGAGAGGATTGCAACTATTCACCTCTGGCTGTTCTCAAAGCACTGAACGAGTAGGAAGTGAAGCATAAGGCAGAATTATACACTGCCTATACACTGAAGGTAACCCTAATACACACATGCACACAGATTCTCTTCTAAAGGTAGAATACTTACTGACTCAAGGAACTTAAGGAAATCATACGCTGACCACTAAGCTATACTGACTGCTGGCACAGGTACAACTGCTGGCTCAGGAGTAAAAATAAATGTGGCTGATGTAGACTGAATGTGTCCCTCAGAATTCATGTGTGGAAGCCTAATTCCCAATGTGATACATTTGGAAGTGAGGCCTTTGGCAGTTGCTTATGTCATGAGGGTGGAGCCTTCATGGTGGGCATGAGCACTGTATAAATGAGACCCCAGAGTGCTCCCTTTGCCTCCTATCATGTGAAGACACAGTAAATGCTGGCTTTTGAACCAGGAAGTGGTCTCTCATCAGACACAGATCTGCTGGCACCTTGTTCTTGGACCTCCTAGCCTCCATAACTATGAGAAATAAATATCTGTTGTTTGTAAGTCACCCAGTTTAATGGTATTCTGTCATACTGGCCCAAATGGACTAAGACAATGATAACAATAAAACCAAACAAACAAAAACATCAGAGGCATTAGTGGCTGCACACTACTGGGAATAAAAGCTATAGGGAACTAGTTAGACGAGTAAATAAGCAGCAATAATAACAACAACAAAAACAGCAACAGCAATCTTTGACGGATGTGATTCCAGAATTGCTACAACAAAATAGTTTAAACAAAAAAAATTGGAGATTTGCAAATAAACAGGAAATTGTAGTCCATACAAAGGAAAAATAAGCATTCACTAGAAACTGCCTAGGAGTAGACCTGGATGTTGGACTTAGTAGACACTTTAAAATAACATTTATAAATATGCTCAAGGAACTAAAGGAAACCATGTTTAAAGAAATAAAGAATGACAACTCTATCTCACCAATATCTCAATAAAGAGATAAAAATTATATTAAAAAAACAACAGAAATTCTAGAATTTAAAAGTGCAATAACTGAAATTAAATTTTACTAGAAGGGCCTCAGTAACAGATTTTAATTGACAGAAGAAACAATCAATGATCATGGAGAGTGGTAGAATGAGGGACATCTCAGTAGCACTGAGCACACCTAGTACTCAGGTCTTAGTTTCCAAAGCCATTTTCCAATGTAAGGAACTGAAACTCTTTGGAGAAATGTCTGATTCTACCACCAGGGCAAGGAAAATTCAAAATAAGCCTGAAGCATCTTGTAGTGACAGAAATTAAGGAACTGCTCACATAATAAAAGGATGGGGCATTTAAAAGGGACAGAAGCCAACCTGAAAGAACTCCCAATGGCCAAAGTTGGAATATAATAGCAATAGTACCAAATTATAAACCAAAGAATAAAATAAGATCCATAAATCCATGGATTTTTACATAAATTTATACGTAAGTAGACACAAACATACATGCATACATAAAGGAATGAATCTCCCTTGTAGAAAAATTCCAAACAATAAAAATGGGAAGAATCAGGGACATAGAAAATCACCAACAGAATCCCAATAATAGTTGATGCAAGTGAGATTCACTGAAGAACGTGAAAATTAGTGATGAAATTTTATGGAAAACAGTATGTTTGATTTACCCCTCTCCAAAGATGTTTCTTATTTCCCCTCCACTGGAAGTCAGGCTTAACTCAGTGATTTTCTTTTAAAAACAAAGTAGTATTAAAAGGGGAAAATGGCAACTACAGTGGAAAAGCCTCTGGTCAAGTTACCTACCCAATTATGTCAATATCGCATGCCTCCTGATAGGATGTAATAAGAAAAGGATTGTGTGAAAACATCAGACAAAGCCACACTGAGGCACATTCTACAAAATACTTATTACTATTCTTCAAAACTGGCAAGTTTGTGAAAGACAAGAAAATTTAAGATACTGACATAGATTGAAAGAGACTAGATAAAAGCATTAAAATGTAATATGGTGTCTTAGATTGGATTCTTAAAATGGACATTAGTGCAAGACTGGAGGAAAAAAGCAACAACTACAATTTAGCCTATAGTATTGAACAAATATTAATTTCCTAGTTTTGATAAAACCATAGTTTTGGACAATATTAAAGGAAATTATGAGAATGATATATAAGAACATGATGTACTGTCTTTGCAACTTTTATATAAACTAAAAAAATTTTAAGTTAATAAACTGCAAAGTTAAAAAGTTAAAAAAATTAAAGATAAAAATATTTAAAAGTTAAAAGTTTTAAATGAAGATATTAAAATCCATAACATTAAAAAATAAATTAAAAATAAAAATCATAATATTCAATAATTTTAAAAGTTTAAGAATGAAAAAGTTAAAATATTAAAATATTAAAAATTAAAATACAAATGTTTTGTAAACTTAAAAATTATGGCACTCTAGAGAACTCTGGTTTTTATAATTTTATCTTTCAATATTTAATAACATATTAAATATTAAAACTGAAAAAAAATTAAGTTAACTCACTTAAAATTAATAATCATAAAGCCATTATCAGCACAAATAATTTCTTATTGAAAATAACTATATTATCTATTCAAAACTTAATGTGCTGAAGAAAACTGTTTTATATTTCTTCAATCTCTTTAATTTCTTTCTTTCTTTTTTTTTTTTTTTTTTAAAGATTTTATTTATTTATTCGACAGAGATAGAGACAGCCAGCGAGAGAGGGAACACAGGGGGAGTGGGAGAGGAAGAAGCAGGCTCATAGCGGAGGAGCCTGATGTGGGGCTCGATCCCATAACGCCGGGATCACGCCCTGAGCCGAAGGCAGACGCTTAACCGCTGTGCCACCCAGGCGCCCCTCAATTTCTTTAATTTCTGATTTAAAATAAGTCGGTTTGAGTTTCATCTGCTTCTGCATTTGATCTGTTGTTCTATCTTGCTTCGATTAATGTATATGAAGAAAATTTGGCTTCATAGCCATATGTAATTAGAGAAACAACTTTAATAGAATTTTCAGATAATTGTGGATATTCTTTGATATGCCACCCAAACTTGACCAGTGGTATTACCTTAAACATTAGTTGCAGTTTGGAATCTCAAGCCATATCGACAAACCTTTTGTACTTTGTTATGTATTACATTTATTTGCACTATGCATTATTTCCACTGTTATATATCGTTCTGAACTCAAGTAAAACTTTTACACTAAGTTATGCAGATTTTCCAATCTTTGATACATTTCATTAAAAATTATTCACTAATATCACCACCTATTTCATCACAAAGGTCTTAAAATATTGCATAACTATAAAATTCACAGTGGCAGATACAAGTTTTCCAGATATCTAGTTTTTTTTTCAAAGCTCAGGTCTTGTTTTCTGGCCAATAAAACTATCAATGCTTTTTTGAAAGTAACAGTCCCACTTTGATACTTTTTGTGAAATGTCTATCAAATGCCCAAGTCTGGATATTATAAATTATCAGTCAGATATTTTTTCAAGGAAATGGTGTTCTGTGAAAAATATTGGCTCTTTCAGCTCATAACTAGAATAGTTACACTACTGCCTTTCTCAAGACAACAATTATAATTTGATAGGCAGCAGAATGCTTTATGTGTACTTCACATAGGATGATATAAATAGCTAAGATTAAACAAACATAATATTTTTACTGTTCATCAAGGACATCTTTCAGCAAAACTTTCCTTGTGTGTAGGTGAATGGTGGTGAAGAACACAGGACTACGAAGACAATTTGGTGCTCTGCTTAATTCAGGTTAAGGTATCAGCTATTGTACCTATCACTGTTTTTGCATCAGCAGGGAAAGTATCAACACAGACAAGAAGGAAAACAATATCTTAGTATTATGGTGAAAATACTTTTATACTCCCTGATATCATCTATAGACCACAGACTAAGATAACCTGGTCTAGTGCAGTGGGAATAAATCTAAAAAGACTGTTTAGATTCCCAAGGCATAGTCCCAAAGCATAATGGAAACTACTTCTTAGATTCTGTTAGATGTGGGACTCTAATTGGTACATATTTTTTAAATTTTTTAATCCAGTTTTACAAATTTCATGAAAAACATCAGAGAACAAGTTGTTTGAGTATCTTTTATTTTCTGCCTTTTGGTGGAGATATGATTGTAACATTTTTTTTCTTTTTTTAATTTAAATTCAATTAATTAACATATAATGTATTATTTAGTTTCAGAGGTAAAGTTCAGTGACTCATCAGTCTTATATGATACCCAGTGCTCATTACACCATGTGCCCTCCTTAATGTCCATCACCCAGTTACCCCATCCCCCCCACCTCCAGCAACCCTCAGTTTGTTTCCTATGACTAAGAGTCTCTTATGATTTGTCTCCCTCTCTGATTTCGTCGTTTTTTGTTTGTTTTTTTTTTAAAGATTTTATTTATTTGACAGAGATAGAGACAGCCAGCGAGAGAGGGAACACAAGCAGGGGGAGTGGGAGAGGAAGAAGCAGGCCCATAGCAGAAGAGCCTGATGTGGGGCTCGATCCCAGATCGCCAGGATCACGCCCTGAGCCGAAGGCAGACGCTTAACCGCTGTGCCACCCAGGCGCCCCCGTCTTGTTTTGTTTTTAACTCCTGTCCCCTATGATCCTGTTTTGTTTCTTAAATCCCACATGAGTGAGATCATATGATAACTGTCTTTCTCTGATTGATTCCACTTAGCATAATACCCTCTAGTTCCATCCACGTCATTGCAAATGGCAAGATTTTATTTTTTGATGGCTGAGTAATATATATATATATATATATATATATATATATATATATATATATATATATATATATACCACATCCTCTTTATCCATTCATCTGCCAATGGACATCTGGGTTCTTTCCACAGTTTGGCTATTGTGAACATTGCTGTTATAAACATTGGGGGGCAGGTGCCCCTTCTGACCACTAAATTGTATCTTTGGGGTAAATACCTAGTAGTGCAATTGCTGGGTCACAGGGTAGCTGTATTTTCAACTTTTTGAGGAACCTCCATACTGTTTTCCAGAGTGGCCGCACCAGCTTGCATTCCCACCAACAGTGTAAGACGGTTCCCCTTTCTCCGCATCCTTGCCAACATCTGTCATTTCCTGACTTGTTAATTTGAGCCATTCTGACTGGTGTGAGGTGGTATCTCTTATGGTTTTGACTTGTATTTCCTTGACGCCCAGTGATGTTGAGTATTTTTTCATGTGTCTTTTGGCCATTTGGATGTCTTCTTTGCAGAAATGTCTGTTCATGTCTTTTGCCCATTTCTTGATTGGATTATTTGTTCTTTGGGTGTTGAATTTGATAAGTTCTTTATAGATTTTGGATACTAGCCCTTTATCTGATAAGACATTTGCAAATATCTTCTCCCATTCTGTCAGTTGTCTTTTGGTTTTGTCAACTGTTTCCGTTGCTGTGCAAAAGCTTTTTAACTTGATGAAGTTCCAATAGTTCATTTTTGCCTTTGTTTCCCTTGCCTTTAGAGACGTGTCTAGCAAGATGTTGCTGTGGCCGAAATCACAAAGGTTGCTGCCTGTGTTCTCCTCAAGGTTTTGATGGATTCCTGTCTCACATTTACGTCTTTCATCCATTTTGAGTCTATTTTTGTGTATGGTATAAGCAAATGGTCCAGTGTCATTCTTCTGTACGTGGCTGTCCAATCTTCCCAACACCATTTGTTGAAGAGACTATCTTTTTTACATTGGATATTCTTTCCTACTTATAGCAGCATTCTATGGATCTTGGATTATCTTATCTCAGATCATTTTTGATTTTTGAACTAAAGCTCATAGTATACATAGCTGCATAGGGTTTTGGTGACTGAATATTTTACTCACAAGGATGTCTCTTGATAGATGGAGAGATAGATAGATAGATAGATAGATAGATAGATAGATAGATATAGATACAGAGAAAAAGATCTGTTCTGGTCATTTCTAATGTCAGGAAGTAGATAGGATCCATTTATTAGTTTATAAAATATAGATTCTAGTAACACTAAAATAGTAATGCAGCAAAACCAAAGATCTGGCATCTGACATCTCTACTGTCAGAAAATATATAGGCAAATACAGGTTGATATGAATATTGTATCAGTTCATAAAGTGATTTTGGCTTCAATTTAAATTTCAAGATTATAGAATAATCAGCACTTATTCAAAAACTTCATCAATATACTGAGTATACTGGACTATAATAAAGTAATGTTTATATCAAATCAATATTATCAATTCATAGTAATCTATAAAAGAAATAAAGTTATAGTTAATGATGCATATTTTTCCAAATGAAAAATCAAAAACTGGAAGATAGGAAGCCATGTCAATAAACTATACAGTTATTTCATTTTTTTTATTGCAGTAGAGACATCGTCTGGCAGCTAGGCAGCCTTAACAACTTGATATTAAAACTCTACCACTTATTAGCTGATTCTCACAAGGATTCTGACAGATTTAGATAGATTAAACAAGGAATCTGTGAACTAGCAACTCCTATTGTCCCTAATGACAGCTGACTTTCCTTCTTAGATCAGTAAATTATGTATCAGAGAGGTGAATTCATAAATTTAAATTAATGCCCTTCCAAGGCGCAATACTTCCTTGGTAACTCCTCTCAGAATTATGTAGGAGAAATATTTTATGTAGTCCTGGGATTAGAGTTCAGAATTGGTGACTCTTCCACTTCCTAGTCCTTTTATTTAGAATAGTTGTTTAACTTTTCTGACTTTCCATTTTTTCCTACGTAAAATTATAGAAGTTTTCCCTCCCAGGAAAATAACCTCCACTTGTTTTTCCTATAGTTTTACCACTAGTTTTTAGCTAATAGTTCAAACAATATGTTTTACTTATAAAACTCAATTAATAAAATTTCAGATAAATCACTAGATGCAATTCTTTGTGATGTTATAAACTGGCTTTTGAGAATTTTTGCTTTCCAAAACAAATCTTTCGAATTTCTGTTTGAGAGGTACTGTGAGGGGTAATGATACAAGCTAACACAGGTGTTTTGACATGGCTAGAAGTAATATGAAAAGAGGAGTTGGAACATGAGCAAACCTCGAGACCAGATCATAAGAATTCTGGGTGGGAATGGATAGGATCCATTTATGAACAATTATTAGTTTATAAAAGATAGATCCCAGTAACCCTGAAATAGTAATGCAGCAAAACCAAAGATCTAAAAGAATTTCTAAATTTACAGGTTAAAAATTTGAACATGTAAAATATTGATTACTCACTACAGAAATCTGAATAGCTATATTTCAAAGTAAACTTTCAGTGATAGAAGCTTTGAGTTCACTTTGTCTATGAGTTTTTATAGCATTCATGAAAGTGCTATGAATACAGAATAAATTCAACAAATATTAATTGAGTATAATGATTTCCATGGAACACATAATTGAAGTAATTGGGGTTAAGACCTTGCCTAAGGCAATTCATTTTTACCATCTAAATCTGGCACTGTTTCTCATTGAAAATATATTATTTGCTTCATTAGCTCTAGCAAAAGTTTCTATGACAATTATTCTCAAATAGGTGAACATAGAAACCGTGACAGATAAATTTGTGCTTGTTTTCCTTTGATATTTTAGTTTATCCCTTATCTCCAGGTCTCATTGGAATAAGCTAAATCTAGAACAGAAAAAAAATAGTTTCAATATAATGAAGATAAAATAAGTTCACTCAAGTGAGATAAAAGTGTTTAAGCTGAGAAGATTTAACATATCAGACAGTATGTGATTTTAAAAAAAGTTACTGCAATTGAGCATAATTCTTAGCTCTGTACTCCCTGGCATCATGGGAAAGATGACAGCAACATGTAAAGTAGGGCATATTTCTTCCAAATATGTATTGTAGAAACATATATCATGGTGAAGAAGATAAATCACCAACAAATGCATATCAAATCTATGCCTTAATGAAATTGTCTGTACTCAACAATTTTAATGGTTAGGTTCAAGCTCTCATACTATACTTTCTATGTTAATAATACTTTACTCTAATCTCACATCAGTATCAGTAAACCCATGGCAATAGAATAGAAATGGCTGTCATCTTGTGGGTTTTCAACTTTTTTAATAATAAAAATAAAAATCTTTCAAATCTCATTACACTATAGATGGAACCATGTAGACAATGTCTTTTCAGGCTTATTTAAATTTCTTCCCATATAAGCTTTCAGATGAAGAAGTCTCACAACTATTCACCTGTTTATTTCCAGGCACTGAATTCAACCAGAGAGAAAGCTACATTAATATTGCCATATTTTGGCTAATCCATTATTTTTATGACATAGAGGTTAAGTAAGCATGCCAGTGAGAATAGAAGTCAGCATAAATCACAGAATTATAAGATAACATCAAAGCCAATTTCTTTAAAGCAGAGACAACATATATATTATATTCAGTATGCTAAGTTTACCCACACTTTCAGTCATTCTCAAATTTTTTTTTTTTTGTAGATCAGTTGCAAATAGCCACAAATTTTTATGCTTTTTGGTATAAGACCCTTTGCAATATGTCTTTCTATGATGAGATGGAGCCTACTTAAACTTCATATGTGTACACAGGCCTTGTGATGGGCTTTTAAAAATAGAAAACAGAAGAAGGGACAGCACACCAGTCCTGAAAACAATGCCTTGAGAGCTTTAATGTGATTTCCTTCTCATTTTTGGATCCCTGTTACTACCATTTAAATAAGTCCGGGGACTTGTCTGATTGAGAATGAGAGATTGGAGGCCTAGTGTTCTCTCTGTCTCACTGGGCAGCTTAGCGCTATACAACCATACCTCAGAGGTATTGTGGGTTCAGTCCCAGATCACCTGCAATAAAGTGAATATCAAAATAAAGCAAGTCAAATGGTTTTTTAGTTTCCCAGTGCATATAAAAGTCATGTTTACACTACATTATAGTTTATTAAATGTGCAGTTTATCTAAAAACATGACATATACACATTAATTTAAAATGTTTTCTTGCTAAGAAATTCTAACCATCATCTGAGCTTTAGGGAATCATAATCATGGAGGGTCTTGCCCAGGTGTTGATGGCTGCTGACTGATCAGGGTGGTGGTTGCTGAAAGCTGGGGTGGCTAATGCCATTTCTTATAATATGATAACAATGAAATTTGCCGGGGCGCCTGGGTGGCTCAGTCATTAAGTGTCTGCCTTCGGCTCAGGGCATGATCCTGGCGTTATGGGATCGAGCCCCACATCGGGCTCCTCCGCTATGAGCCTGCTTCTTCCTCTCCCACTCCCCCTGCTGTGTTCCCTCTCTCGCTGGCTGTCTCTCTCTCTGTCAAATGAATAAATAAAATCTTTAAAAAAAAATGAAATTTGCCACATTGATAGACTCTTCTTTTCATGAACAGTTTGTCTGTAGCATGCAATGCTGTGATAGCATTTTACCCACTATAGAATTCTTTTCAAAATTGGAGTCAGTCCTCTCTAACCCTGCCACTGTTTTATTTACTAAGTTTATGTAATACTCTAAATGCTTTGTTGTCATTTCAACAATCTTCACAGCATTTACACCAGGATTAGATTCTATCTCAAGAAACCACTTTCTCTTCTCAACCATAAGAAGCAGCTCCTCATCCAATCAAGTTTTATCATGAGATTGCAGAAATTTGGTCACATCTTCAGACTCCATTTCTAGTTCTAGTTCTCTTGCGACTTCCACCACATCTGCACTTACTTCCTCCACTGAAGTCTTGAATCTCTTTAAGTCATCTATAAGGATTGGAATCAATTTCTTCCAAACTTCTTTTAATGTTGATTTTTAAAACAGATTTATTTGTTTATTTATTTGAGATAGTGAGAAAAATCATAAGGCCGGGGTGGGGGGCAGAAGGACAGGGAGAGGGAGAAGCAGACCTCCCACTGTGCAGGAAGCCAGAAGTGGGGCTCAATGGGTAGACCCTGGGATCCATGACCTGAGCCAAAGGCAGACGCTTAACCACTGAGCCACCGAGGCTCAGTGCTAATATTGATATTTTGACTTCTTCCCATGAATCATGAACGTTATTTTGTTAATTCTTACTTTATTTTACATTCCAGTATAGAAAGCATACAGTGTTAAGTTAGTTTCAGGTATACAATATAGTGATTCAACAATTCCATACATCACCCAGTGTGATTCATAATCATGAATGTTCTTAATGGCATCTAGAATGGTGAACCCTTTCTAGAAGTCTTCAATGTACTTTGCTCAGATGCATCAGAGGAATCACTATCTATGACAGCTATAGCTTTATGAAAAGTATTTCTTCCATAATAGGACTTAAAAGTCAAAATTACCCCCTTGATCCATGGGCTGCAGAACAGATGTGTTAGTAGGCATTCAAAGAACATTAATCTTGTACAGCTCCATTAGAGTTCTTGGGGGACCAGGTGCATTATCAACGAGTAGTCTTACTTGAAAGGAATCTTCTTTTCTTTTTTTTCCTGAGCAAATATGTCTCAATAGTGGGCTTAAAATAGTAAATATTTCCATAAATATTCATGTTGTAAATAGATAGTGATCATCCAGTCTTTTTGTTCCATTTATAGAGCACGGGTAGAGTTGACTTAGAATAATTCTTAAGGGCTCTAGCAATTTCAGAATTGTAAATGAGCACTGGCTTCAATGTCAAGTCACCAACTGCACTAGTCCCTCATAAGAGAGTCGGCCTGTCCTTGGAAGCTTTGAAGCCAAGCATTGTCTTCTCGTCCCCAGCTATCAAGTTCCTAGATGGCATCTTTTTCCAGTGTAAGGCTGTTTCATATACACTGAAAATCTATCACTTACTGTAGCCATCTTTATTATCTTAGCTAGATCTTCTGGATAACTTGCTGCAGCTTTTCAATCAGTACGTACTTCTTCACCTTGCACTTTTATGTTATTGAGATGGTTTCTTTCCTTAAACCACATGAACTAACTTCTGCTAGCTTCAAACTCTTCTTCCACAGCTTCTTCATCTCTCGGCCTTCACAGAACTGAGGGGAGTTAGGAACTTGCTGGATTAGGCTTTGGTTTAAGGAAATGTTGGGGCTGTTTTGATCTTCTGTCCAGACCACTCAAACTTTCTCCCTATGAGCGAAAGCCTGTTTTGCTTTCTTATCATTAATGTGTTCACTGGAGTAGCACTTTTAATTTTCTTCAAGAACTTTTCCTTTGCATTCACAATTTGGCTAATTGGTGCAAGAGGCCTGGCTTTAGGCCTATCTCAGCTTTCAACATGTCTTCCTCACTAAGCTTAATCATTTCTAGTTTTTGATTAAAGTGAGAGATGTGTGACTCTTTTTTTTATACTTAGAGGTCATTGTTATTAACTGGCCTAATTTCAATATTGTTAGATAGACAAAAAAGGCATGATTTCTTGTATCTTATAATTCTGTTTGTTGCTGCAATCTGGTAATTAATATTCATTTAAATTATGGTGCATAAATGTGAATATTTTAGGTTAAATGTAATCTAAAAAGTGAAGAATAAAGTGAAATATTATTTCTCACCTCTGGATACTATATTTAACTAAATGAACTTTGCAATTATTTCTGTCTTCTGTCTCTATAAGAGTCTGAAGCTCTTAGGAAAAAAAGTCCCATTCCCATGTTTGAGAGTCACTTTTTTTTTCTTCAATCATAAATCCAGCTTGAGTGGAAATCTACATAGGCCTGGGATTTAAGATGGGATCTATCTCTTTTCCACCATCTTAAAATAATTTTCATTTCAGGCAGGCTGCTAGGAACAAGAACCTGCCAATGTTTGCTCTCAGATTCAGAAAAGAGAAATTCTAAAATCTAGAAAGGGGGTGCCTGGGTGGCTCTGTCCGTTAAGTGTCCCACTCTTGGTTTCTGCTCAGGTCATGATCCCATGGATTGGGAGACTGAACCCCTCCTCACGCTCCATGCTCAGCAGGGGGTCTGCTTGGGGATTCTCTCCCTATGCCTCTCCTTTCCAACTCTCTCTCTCTCTCAAAAATAAATAAATCTTTAAAAAATTAAAAATTATAAAATCTAGAAAGTAATTAGCTATAAAATGTAATAAAATCCTCTTCACAGTGGCAAAATCTATATAACTATGGATATACTATAAAAATCTGTTATATATTATTAAATAAAAATATGTGCTATATATATTGTAAAAATACAAATAGATTTCGAAAGACATAAATCAAGATCCAAGTATATAGACAGATAGAATCCTATGAAGTTGGGAGTACCACAATTTAAATTTCATTATCTATACATTGATCTATCCAAATTTGATGGAATTTCATTAAAAATCATAATAAAATAGTTCATCAGAAAGTTCTTCCTACATTTCACATGAAAGAGAAGACCTCAAGAACAGCCAAAAAATTTAAAAAATAAAATTTAAACAGAATGAAAATTCTGCCAAGAAAGGTTGCTATCAACAAGCGTAAGTTTTAAAATTCTTAAATCATTTGAGGTTCTGTGTGATATTATTCTTTTCCAGGAGAAGATTTGCCTTCCTTCCTGGAAACCAGCTAGGGTAGGAGCAGACCACCTTGATACAAGCCAAAATTGATTCATTCAAAACTCTGCTTCAGTCTCTGTGAAAACATCTCTCTTTCCAGTTTACCACTGCTACAAGGACTGACCAATCTAGTATTCTAACTTAAGTCAGGTCTTCACTCCTTGATTGGTTCTGAACTCTGAAATTTTGTCCAGCCTTTTGAATTTGAGTTGAAGGCTCCCAACTGTATCAGCCAGGATTTGGTTAGAAATGTGTAGCTACTAAGAGTGGTACAGAAAAACTGTGGAATTTTAAATTACACAATTTGAAGAGACAGTTTATACAAATTTATTAACTTGCATCTGGTTCTGGATCTGCAGTCAGGAAGGTAGGCTGTCAGGGAAAAAAAAACAAAACAGAAGGATGTGCCGTAAGGAAGAGAACACAGAACTAGAACTTGTGAAAACGAACTGGAGTCTACAAGGATAAACTAGATCTCACATTGTTCTCTCATCACTGGCATATCTCTAAGTTCAATGATAGAATGACTAACAGGAAAAAATGGTAACCTTCATCACGGAGTTAAATCTATATCTGGCCCAATAATTGGAGAAGCTAAAGGGAGACCCGGTTGCTGTCTTCCATCAAAAAGTAAGCCAACAAGTCCATGATAAAGTGCATGAGCAGCAATCGTGTCTGATCTCACCTCTTAACCACTCTATTTTTTTCTAATATTTTTAAATTTCACAATTGTCTTGCAAACTCAATCCAAGCTACAATAACCTCTTGCTTACATCACTGCAATAGCTTCCCAACTGTTTATTTCACATCTACTGTGACTCTCCTTAAATTCAACCTCTTCCAAACATTGTGATTGTAAATTCAACTGTGAAATTATTTAGAAAATCACTGTTTCTCAGCTTTGGCACTATTAACATTTCAGGCCAGATAATTCTTTTTTGTGGGGGCTGTGTCCTGTCATCGCAAGATGCTTAGCAACATCCCTGTGAACTAGCCACCAGATGCCAGTAGTCTGCTTCCCCCATAAAAGATGACCAAAAATGTCTCTAGTCATTGTCAAATGTCTACTGGGGGCAAAATTGTCCCCAATCAAGAATCACTGTTCTAGGTCAAAATTATCGAGTGTTTTTTTTTTTTTAATAATCCTTAGGAAAACATGTAAATTTCTTAATAAACCTTACAGGTCTACATGATAAGCTGTATGCCTATCTCTTCTGCCTCCTTCACCACTTTTAGACTCTTGGGTTGACTGTGATAAAGTCAAACTTATCTTCTTTGGGAGTTCTTGGAATGAAAGACTTTTTAGGGATTCCAACATGTAATAGTTTCTAACCATTGTCTTTCTCTTCACCTTACAAACTAACAATCTTTATCAAGTGATTTAAACATCATATTTTTGTGGAAGACTTCTAGAAACTCAGACATTAAAATAGGACTATGCTGAAGCCTCTCATGTACTCAATGCTGATGTTTCGAATATTCATCACATCTGGACTTATCAAACTAACAATTTTAATGGCTTTCTTTCCTCTTAATCTACTGATACAGTCCCAAAAGAGCAGGGATAGTGTATTTCTTTTATTTCTAGAGCCTAGCACATTGATGGTATTCAATAATTAATTGTTGAATAATAAATGAAAAATATATTCAATGGAGAAAACACTTGCATTCAACTAAAATCTTCCCTAACAAGCTTTGGAAACAGGTGAAAGTAGATACATGTATGTACTTTTATATATATATATATATATATATATATATATATATATATATATATATATATATATAAAATGTCTTCTCTCCCACTGCAGATGTAACATTTATGTCTAGATCCTAGATGGTGTGAATTACTTCTAGGCTTCAGTGACTCCTCCCATTGAAGTCATTACCAGAAAACTTCTCAATTTTCTAAATATGCCAAAGCCGACAACTATCTAAATATCCTGTGGAAGGAAGGCCATAGGTCAGTTAGGAAAATTTTTCAGTTGTCTATGTCTACCAATTTGAAATTTTAATCTTCCATTTACTCATTTCAGTCTTCCACATACTTATTGACATGTCCGATTAAGGTGGTGTCTAATTAAATATTCTGCTAATGATCCTATGATGTTCTGATTTCTCTATATGTTATATAAGCCCATAGGAACTCAACCATTTTATACCAGTCCCTAGGCAGTTCACTGTCTTTTGGCTTCTTCTGAGATACCTACATCTTAATTCTGAAGCACCTGTAACCTCGCCACGGAAACCATATAGAACATCTGCACAGATAACGTCCCCACCTTTCTCAGTGGTGCACTACAGCCTGAATTACTACATGGCAGTAAAAGCACAGTGTAGCATGAAAAACACCTGTTAGTACTCTTCCTAACGAATGTGGCTGAGCTGCTTAGCCAAATGGTAAAAATACTTGTAGTAATCTAACAGCAATGATTCTGGCACATGCTGACAGAACAGCACGCGGTAAAGGCAGGCCAGATTCCTCAGCCTTACTTGGAGCAGTTAATGGTGTTCCCAGAGAAGAGGGCTTGGGATCATTGATGTGCATATGTGGTATATCAGGTGAAATCTTTGCAGAATCATGGCGAAATCAAGAATTACCAATTTCTACTCTAGACTTATGTGTATGTTTGTTTCATATTTAAAAAGTAAAGGCATTTTTTTCCCAACTAAAATGCTTATAAACAAGTAAAATTTGTTATCTGGGCTCAATATCTGGATGGCAAAATTCCATTTTTCTTTATGTTTGGAAAGAAATTATTGCTATGAAAAAATTCTTATAAAATAGCTGTGCAGCACAGTAATATTCCACATAATTAAAATCTTAATGTGTAATCCTAATTAGAACTCTCTGAAAGTTTTCTTAGAGATAACTGAACACACCACAAAGTCAAGGAGTTGATAAAGGTACACATCATTATCCCTCCACTTGACCTCCAACATCTTTCTGATTTTCATTTCTCTGATGAAATTACCATCATTTTCTAATGCATCAACTCACCCATCTATTCAATAAATAGTTCTAAAGCACTTGATGTTATATTACATGAATAAACAGCTTTACCTGTTGGATAACCACTTGAGAAGATCAATGATCCAAATTCTACCCTTTTTCCTGATAGCTATAGGCTTATCTTTATAGAAAGTTTGTGGAATCACCAAACTTTGAAATATTGGCCACTATCCTCCATACCATTCTGTATTATCTCCTAAAATATCTGGAAGGAAATTGAAGGCACTCTGTCCTAAAACCCTGCTATTAAGAAAGTAGCTTTTCAAAAGACATCACAGGTTTGGAAGGATTTATTACAGTGTGCACAATGTGCCCTTGGCGTTTTGAAATCAGCACACACTGGTCTCACTCATCAGTTTGTTCATCTCTTTAAGAGCTTTCTCTGCTGCTGAAGTCACTTTCTCACACATGCAGCAGATGGAAATGCTGGGAATATATAATGCTCAAGTTCAACCTTCAAGTGATACTTGAAGACTTCAAGTGATACTTGATAGTAGCTGGTGTTTAAATATCTCTGTCCACTTGCCCATCCATGGTCTGACTCTGTGCAGATTTTTCCCAGGGTTGTTACCTTTCAATAGCCATCAGAGTAACTGACTTGATAATGCATCTCTATCAGTTCCTTTCCTTGTCTCATTTCCCTACACCCTTGTTGGCTTACCCTTCACCTTCCAAACTACTCTTGGCAGAATCTTTTTTTTTTTTTTTAAGATTTTATTTATTTATGTGACAGAGAGACAGCCAGAGAGAGAGGGAACACAGCAGAGGAGTGGGAGAGGAAGAAGCAGGCTCCCAGCGGAGGAGCCCGATGTGGGACTCGATCCTGGAACGCCGGGATCACGCCCTGAACCGAAGGCAGACGCTTAACGACTGCGCCACCCAGGCGCCCACTCTTGGCAGAATCTTTATCCCAAGACCTGCTTCTGGAGAACCCAAGCTAAGGTAATAGTAACATAGTTTTTGGAACTGGAAGTTTGTAACTTGAAGGAATTCGTGGCAGACATGGTTTGGAAAAGATAGGAAATAATACAGTACCTTAGAAGCGAAAGTGTCTCTACTAATACCACCAGTACATTTTCACTGACTCAAGGATAGAAACTGCAACAATTCTGCCATTTCTGGTATGAATTACAATGATACATATCCAAATCTTCCTCAATTGGGAAAGCTATAGTGTCAATAATTTGATCATAGGTCTCCTTTAGTGCCAGTCCTTCTATTTTCATCAAGGAAGTGTGATAATATTTTATTCTTCCTACAGAAATAAATGGTAGAGGATAAAGATCTTTATTTTTGAATTTTCAAAATGAAATCTTAAGCTTGGTTTTTCTGCTTCCAGTCATAAGAGGTGCTGAAATGCAATCACTCCAGAAAGTTCAAGACAGAGGCTGAGGTAATACTTATGCTCTGATTGGAGATTTGCACATTATAAGGTGTGGAACCTTATTTAACTTAGTGAGAAAAAATAATACAGGATTTCAAGAGCTGTTTTATCATGGCAAATGCAATTCCTTAGTTAAAATTATATGTGTATATTTAGAAGTTTCACAACTTTAAAGCTATAGAATATTAGAAAGGTGAGGACACAGATTTTCTAGCCTCTCATTCTTCATTTAAGAGTGAAAGAAGTTGAATTTAAATAAATTTCCCAAAGGAACACAGCATCCCCAAAATATTAAAAAAGAAATGGATATACCTTTAATTCTAATACCCTAACTATCCAGTTTTATTCTGAATTCCATTATCGTCAGCTTCCTCTTTTATGACTTCATCAAAATCTTCATTGCTAAGTACAAGTTTCTTTATTACTCATGGAAAAATCCAATGTAGATATTGCTAATTGAGTGGCTCTCCTGGGCAGCTTTTTTACAAGCTGTAAGTCAGGAATCTAGACTCTTTCCAGCATATGGCCTTCAGGCTAACTAAACAAGAGGAAGAAAGGTATGATATATATATGTATATATTTATATGTGTATATATAACATTTAACCTTCTCATCATGAGATGTCATATACCATTTCTGTTTACATTTATTGGCCAGTACTTATACCATTTCAGATTCTCCCTAGAATCAAATCTACAGTATGATGTGGGCCAAAAATTGCTAATGCCAACTAGATGTCTCTGCATAAACATTTTTTTTTTTTTACTTTTTTAAAGGATTCAGCTAGTTATTGTTTTATTTAGTTTAGTTTGGTATACTCACTTAACCAGTTAAATCATCCAACTAAAATTTATTGCAACCTTAAAAAATTTTAATTTTTACTATAGGATATATTTCATATAACCCCCCTGAAGGGCTCCATGCTCAGTGTGGAGTTTGCTTAAAGATTCTTTGTTTTTCCCTCTGCCCCTCCCCCTGAATAAGCTCTTTCTCTATATATAAAATAAATAAATAAGTCTTTTTAAAAAAGACGTAAATGGGCAACAGGTATATGAAACAGGAATATGGAAAGGTACATGCAAAGATACTCAATATCACTTAATTGTAAGGAAATACAAATCAAAGCCACAATGAGATATTACCTCACATCTGTTAGGATGTCTATTATCCAAAAGATGAGAAAACAAATGTTGGCAAGGATGCGGGAAAAAAAGGAACTCTTGTATACTGTTGGCAGGAATGTAAATTGGTACAGCCATTATGGAAAAAGATATGGGGGTCCCTCAAAAAAAATTAAAGTAGAACTACCATATGATCAAGCAATCCCACTTCTGGGTATGTATATCCAAAGAAAATGAAATCACCATTTTGGAGTGTTATCTGTACTCTCATGTTTATTGCAGCATTGTTCATAATAGCCAAGATATGAAAACAATTTAAGTGAATGGATAAAATATAATTTATCTTAATAAGTCTTTAAAAAGAAGGAAATCTGATCATTTGAGACAACATGGATGAACCTGGAGGACATTATGTTACATGAAGTAAGCCAGATAAAGACGAGTTTTTCCAGTGTCATTTCTGTGTGGAATCTAAAAAAATAAAAAAATAAATAAAAGGTAGATTCATGTAGCCCAGGGCATCTACAAAGACTATTCAGTTGCTGATACTCTCCATGAGAAAGATTCTTATGGAGGTTTATACATGAGTGAGATACTTCCATAATCCCAAAACCATTGTCCCGGGATAGAAGAATTCATTTCCTGAAAAAAAGCTCAGCTCAATTTTCTTGACTACAAGCACATGTTTGTGTACAAAAGACTCATTTTCCTCTGGTAGCGGCCAATGGAGCATTCCTTGATTTTCTACCGAGATTCCTTTCAGTTTAACCTTCTCTTCACTGAGCAAGGACAGCCACAAGCGGTTGTACTTGTGCTGCAGCAGTTACTGGTTTTTATTCTGCCTCACCATAGTCTCAGGAATGTTCCACATTTGACGCTTTACATTGGGTGGTTCAAAAAATTTGAGGACTTAGTTGTGGCAGTAAATGGGGACAAAATTATTTTTTCAGCTTCCTTCTTCTTGGAAAACCTCTTTGCCTAGTTAGCTTGATGACACTTTGGGGTGGCTGGGTCATGATGGCCTCCTGGTAGACTTCCATTCAAGCCTCATTGTTAAGTCTGAGAGCTCACTGAGGTTATGGGAAATATTAGGTAACTCACATTGCTTAGTTTTATTTGGAATTCTCACAATTTTGTTCCCTGATTACTGGCTTTGACCTTATAAATTGTCATATATTTCTTCTGCTTCTCTCTGTATATTCCGTTACCTAATTTCTTCACTCATTCTCTAAATAAAGTCGACTTTTTGACATATCTTATTATTTTTCTACATACCTGCTCTCAAGGATAATGCCTATTCCAGTGATGTTTACTAGATCATATGGATGGATCACAGACCAAAATCATAAACCCCAATTCTCTACCACGTCTCAACTCTATAAATACAATTTCCTTCTAGAAAACTCCACTTGAACACAAGTCATCTCTCAAATAAATGACAATCAAAATGATAAATTTCTTCAAAATAATCTTACTCACTGAAGTTTTGTTAATACGCAAACACAGTTCCAAAAATTTTAAGCTTGATGCTCATGGTCTGCCACATTTTCTTGCTCATCTTCCCCTTTATTTCTTCCCCAAGGACTATGCATTTTTCCATAAAAAAAAATCTATCACACTTGTCCCTTGATTTATCTTCTCATCATCACTACCTAGATTATACATTTAAAGCATCCTGACAGAATATTTCAAAAGCCTTTGAGCTTTTGTATTCCCAATGATAAATATATCTTCAATGTAAATTCCCACATGCATAACTTCAATCATATTTCTAGTCAAATCAGAAAAGTGCCACGATTCCATTTTTGCACTGATCTTAGATATAAAACTCCAATTTAAATATTCAAAATTTCCTTTTTAAATGTGTAATTGCAAACAGCCAACCTAGACTGTTCATAGTTTTTAACATTCCATCTATTTATTCTTTATATATTCTTCCTTCCACATATAATAATCTTTCCATCTGCCAAATCTTTCCATAGTTAAGGTCAGTTACTACCATCCCCTTGTATATCAATTTTTAAAAAGACTATTTATTCAAGAGAGCAAGAGGGAGCGCAAGAGTGGAGGGAGGAACAGAGGGAGGAGGACAAGCAAACTCCACATTGAGTGGGGGAGTTGGGGGTTTGATCGCAAGCCCCTGAGATCATGACCTGAGCCAAAACCGAGAGTCGGACGCTTAACCGAATGAGCCACCTAAGAGCCCCCAAGTATATCAATTTTCATTTTAAAAAATCAAGTTGTGTAGAGAAGATTGGTGTACATTACCAAATATAAATTATACCTCAACCAAAAAGAGAAGATTAAAAAAAAAACTAGAAGTAATTACTGAGCACATTCAATAGGGCTGGCATTATGTTAAGTACTATGGACAAAATAGTAAACCATTTTTCCTCTCCAAGAGCTTAAAGACAACAAGAGATAAAAATTTGCTGTTTTTTCTTTTTCTTTTTTCCCTACATGCCAAGGACTGGGTAAGAACTAATAAATATTTCCTTACTAGTCCACAGCTGTGAGGAAGGTATTATTAGTCATATTTTAAAACAGGAAATGGATGCTCGACGTGTTGAATAACTTACCCAAAGTATTAGAGTACGGATAGAAGCTTAGATTTTTCTTAGTTCAAAAAACCTCCCAAAACCAAAAAATCAACAAAAAAAACCCTAAAACAATACCCTGCATTTTTAATCATTATGCTCAAATGTTACTCTGTAGTTCTTTTTCACATTTATTATTATAATAAGTAACTTTATATTAGTATTTTCTCACCAAAAAAATGCAGAGTTTCTTTCATTTTCATTTTTATATTCCTATTGCTTTGCATGGTGTCTTCAGCACAGAGTAGTCACAAATACTACCCGATGAATAGATGAATAAACATGACCTTGTAAAGCAGCTCACAAATGCATGTTATGTGTTTTTTACATATTCATTTTATTATAGCTTTTATTTTAACTATTCCACTCCAAGCTCTTTTATAGTAAGGATTCTATTTTTTGTCTATCATGCAGTATTGAAAAATATTAAAACAAATTTAATTGAAAAATCACACATAGATGAAGAATTATACTAGAACAGCATGCATTAGGCAAATACTTTCATAAAAATTTGTAACGTTTTGATAAAGTACTAAACATCTCTTTTGCTTATCCAGATTTATCAGATTTTTAAAATCATTAAATTTTTAAAAATAATCATATGTCTAGAGCTCTCATATCTAAATAATTTTTCTTTGGGATTGATGATGGAGGCTGGAATGAAACTGTCAAAAGGAAATTAATGCAGACTTCTCCGAGGGCAGGAAAACTATACTTTAAGTAGATAATATACTTTTCTCCTGACTGAAGAACAAGTTACTATTAAGGCATTAAGGTGTAATCCACTTGACAGTGGAAAAGATTTTTGGAATAGAACCACCATCATCATATGAATATAGGAATATATACCTAATACACACAAAAAAGTGCATTAGACCATAAATACTTATCACCATATTCTTTTGATTCATGCATTAGCACAAAAATGAATAGTTTTCTCTTGAAGTTTCAAGAGCTTCATAATGAAAAACCAAGAAAGTAGATCTTTTTCACCATAAGATTAATCTATTTTTTGAAATTTTATTATAAAATACTTGTGTACAATAAGCTGCACATATTTCAAGGATACAACTAGATGAGTTTCGACATATGTATACAGTCATGGAACAAAAATTACAGTCAAAATTCATTTCTATCACACTAAAAAAACCTCTCATGCTTTTTCATTCTGTCTTTATGAAACCACTGTCATTGTTGGTTACTCTGCATTGTTTAGACATTTATATAAATCGAATTAAACATTAAATATATTTTTTGTGTCTAGAACTTCCACAAATTATAATGATTTAATACTCGTGTTATGATTCAATCTTTTATCGTTGAGTATGATTCTACTTATGGATATACAATAATCTGTTTATCCATTTACTTGTTAAGGGAAATTAAGTCTGTTTTAGTTTTTAATTATTACAAATAAAATTGCTGTGAACATTTAGTATAGTTTTTGTGTAGATATATAATTTTATTTCTCTTGGGTAAATATCCAGAGAATGGAATGTCTAATTAGTATGGTAAGTATAGGCTTGCCTTTAAAAAAAAAAACTGTCAAATTGTCTTCCCAATTGGTTTACTCATTTTACACTACCATATTGGACCTAGAAAAGGACTTTATCATTTAACTCTTTTATTAAAAATATTCTCTAGGATAAACTTTTAATATTTACTTTTATTAAACTTTATAAAATTATTATAATTTTATTGTGTAAAATTTTAAGAGTTGTGAAAAACAAAAAGATAAAAACTCATAAAATATTCTTAATAAAATAACTTATTAAAATTATTTATATATCATTCCAGTGCTTACTAGGCGTTTATGCATTTAATCAGATTAAATTTATATTTTATCTATTCTTTTATTTTTTGGATTTGATAACATCTTCAAAGCATTTCTCTATGTGACACACTGTTTTAGAAGCTAAGGACAGAACAAGAACTAATTACCAAGTTCTTACTTTCATGGAACAAGCTTTGGTGCAAAGAAGGAGTATATAATAGTTATGTCAATAGATATAAAGCCAAATAAAAAAGCAATGTTAGTATAAGTTAGTACTAAGGAGAAAATAGGAAATAATTATGTGTCAGAGAGTGACCAAAGTGGGAAGTTGTGGAAAGTTCAGAGAATGCAGCTAGCTCCTCAGGTATCTTCTTTGAAATGAGACATAGATGAAGAGAAAGAACCAGTCATGGAAAGAGCTGTGGAAGAATTGTCCTAACACAGGCCACTGAAAACATAATGAGTAGGAAGGAACAGTTTTAGGAGCCACAGCATATTGAACAAGGGAGAATAGTAAAGGAGTTTGGAGATGTGGATCACAGACAGACATTTACAGTTATGAAGGTTATGAGAAATCATTCTGGTTTTATCTGTTTATTTGTTTTAAAACAGAGGGGTTGGGATGCCTTGGGTGGCTCAGTCAGTTAAAGGTCTGCCTTAGGCTCAAGTCATGATCCCAGGGTCCTGGGATAGAGCCCCATATTGGGCTCCCTGTTGAGTGGGGAGTCTGCTTCTCTCTCTTGCTCTCTTTCTGTGCTCGCTCCCTCTCTCTCAAATAAATAAATAAAATCTTAAAAAAAAACCAGAGGGGTTACACGATCTTATTTATAATTGTAAAACTGCATTTTGGCTGCTAAGTTGATAGTGAGGGCAAAATTAAAATCAGGAGTAACTGTCAGGATACTCTTGTAGCAGTAAAGATGAGAGCTGAAATGCCTTAGAGAAATGAGGAGACAGAGAAAGTGGACAAA
Source organism: Ursus americanus (assembly GCF_024610735.1). Taxonomy (NCBI): domain Eukaryota; kingdom Metazoa; phylum Chordata; class Mammalia; order Carnivora; family Ursidae; genus Ursus; species Ursus americanus. The sequence goes on along the minus strand of NC_142155.1, from coordinate 14,875,426 downwards.
TTTAGAATATGCAACTATATTCATTGTTGGACTGAATATGAATTGCAGGAGGGCATTAGTGAGGAAAAAGGTTGAATCAAGAATTACTCCTAGTCGTTGGCTTCAGTTTGACTTAACACCCCTTGGGAAGAAGGATAGAAGAACAGGTTTTGGGAGGGACAAAGAGTTCTAATTTGAATATATTATGCTTAAGATTCTTTGTGATATTGGGGCGCCTGGGTGGCTCAGTCATTAAGCGTCTGCCTTCGGCTCAGGGCGTGATCCTGCCGTTCTGGGATCGAGCCCCACATCGGGCTCCTCTGTTGGGAGCCTGCTTCTTCCTCTCCCATTCCCCCTGCCTGTGTTCCCTCTCTCGCTGGCTGTCTCTCTCTCTCTGTCAAATAAATAAATAAAATCTTTAAAAAATATATTCTTTTTGATATTGACAGTGATTTTTTTTAAAGTTAGATGATGGGTATGAGAACTCAAGATCAAAGAGAGATCAACACTAAAGTTGCAAGTTAACATTCATTAGCAAAAGATATTTAAAACCATTGGACTAAATGAAATTACCTAAGAATAGAAAAGAGATACATATATTAGAAAATCAGATCTGCTTTCAGGCACTCCAATGTTACTGAGGTTTGTTAGAGGAGAAAACAGAAAATGAGAATGAAAGAAAGGCAGTTAAGAAAAGTATATAGCTGAGAACAATGTTGTGCTAGATTGTAGGTAGTGACCCTAACAGAAGTAATTTTAACAGAGTAGCAGAATCAGAAAATGGGCAGATAGAAGAAAGATTAAATATAATGGAGGCAATCTTTTCACGTGCTTCCTCTAAAGTACACTTGTATACTGATAGAAATGAGCCAGAGGAAAGGAGGAGTTGACATTACCATTGAAGGAGGGGTAACTGTAGAAATCATTCCTTGAAATGCAAAAGTAAATGGGATTCAGGGCACAAGTACAAGGGTTTGTCTTTGGTAGGGTCACATCTTCAATGAAATAGAAGGCAAGGAAGATTATATAATTTGTAACTTTTTGTTTTTAATTTTATAATTAACAACATGCCCTGTAAATTTTCCGATGTCCTTCTACATTATAAAACATAATTTGTAAACCGTGATCTTATTTTTAATTGATTTTTCAGGATCCAAGGGAAAACTAATTTGGAGAGTTCAAGGAATAAAAAATGGTGGCTACTAGCAAAAATTATGTGAAAGTTTCTTCTGAAAGATTTCTTAATGCATTGCAGGGGTTTCTGGATAATGTTTTGATCATGGTTATAAAACCCACATTTTAAACATTTTTTTCTTAATGATGTATTTACCTTCACTGAAAAGTAAATAGTCAACCACTCTGCCTTTCACTGCATGTCTAAGGTAATTTTTATGTGACAAGATTAGAAGTCAGGGTTACTGTTCTGTCCTCTTGAAATCCTAATTTTATAAAGCCTCTCTTGTTGCTCAGTGTTCTGCTGGCAGTGTCACACTCAACTGCCTGCTCCTAGAAGACCACAAACAAATGCTATCAGCAGGAGTCACTTCAACTTGAGGTCATTGATTCTCCCCCTCTTTCTCATAACCCTAGCTGAAGTGTGTAATCATGCACATATGCATGCACACACACAGACACAGATACACACACACTTCTTGGATTCATAATATCTGAAAGTATACAATAGATGTCATATCTGTGACCTATTTAAAAAATATATCCATGAACAACTTAATACTATTCTACTTGTTTTTAGTTAAGCTTTGTAACATGCTTTGTATCATTTTCTTATGTGTCTTTAAACTAGGAATAATTAATTTTATGTTATCAACTTTCATATTATATACCTCAAGTCTTGCTAGTTTACATTACTAAGACACTAAATATGTCAGCACAAAAATCTGGGCCTTGGCTCTTGGCACTGAGGCAATAAGGAATTAGAGACAGGCACCCAAAAGTGAAAGCAGAAAGCCGATTTGTTAGGACAGTACACTCTCAAGGGGGGAGAGTGCCGCAGGTCCAGAGGTGGCAAATGCCTTGAGGCTACAGGGATCCTTTTATGTGAGCAGGGTCTTGAGTCATAGACAGTGTGGTCTGTAATAGAAGCTGCTTCTAATCATTTGGGGGACTCCTCCCCTATGTTGGGAAGGGGAGTTTTTGACCCTACAAGGTTTGTACCAGAATGTTCATGACAACCTTTCTCCTCCAGGGGCTATAATCGCAATGCAAATGTTTTATAATGAGTCGAGGTGTTATCCTGGGGCAGAGGTGGAAGAGGAGAGGCATGCTCTCTACCCGTGGCACTTGGTTTGTCAGCCCCAGGGTCTTGGGAGCCACAAGGTTAGGATGTGCCCTTGGACTTGAATGTGTAATTTATTTATCATTGCCCTTGCCCCCAGCTCATGTCTAACTTCCTACTCTATCCCTCAAGGACTTGGGACTCTGTAAACTTTCAGGTCAAGAGATGAAGTTTTCTCGGGGCGTTCCTTCCACTCCTCATATCTAGCTTCCACCTAACAAATATAGATTAAGACTTGTCACCAACATAGAAAAGTTTTAGCTTAATAATGCATAATATTCTATTTCTTATTTAAGTACTAATGCGAGTGATAAGACCATCCTTTTCAAACTTGGTAAGTTTAACTGGCATAATTACACCTACTCTTCATTATCAAATGTGTTTTCAGATTTGAATAGATATCTAGCTGCACAATAGATTATATATTTCTAAATGCTATATATCTATATTTACATATTTCTATTTCTATGTTTATACATATATCAATAGCTATAAATGAAAATGATTATATAAAATAATGGGAGATAGATATTGCTAAGAAAATAATATACTTGATAAAATATAACTAAATGAGACTGTAATCAAAAAAATATGATATGATACAGATGTTATTTAGGTCATATTCAGGATAATGAATACAGGTAATTAGCCTATCTGGATAATTAGTCTAACTGTGCATGGTATTTATCACATTCTTCTATATATATATATTGCAAAAAAAAAATCCTTCTGATGTTTATGGAGGAAGTTGTCATTTTGGAAAAATATACACTTTGATTATTTAAGGTCGATTTAAAATAAGATATTTGATTATATATATATATATAATAGTTATAGATTCAATGCATGCCGTGCTCATTTTATAAGCACTGATTCACTTAAAAACAACAGAACGATTTTTAGTAAGAGTGTCACATTTTTTTAAAAAGATTTATTTATTTATTTTAGAGAGAAAGAGTGAGAGACAGTGTGTACATGACCAGGGGGAGGGGGAGAGGGAGACAATCTTCAAGTAGACTCCCTGCTGAGTGTGAAACCCAGGCAGGGCTCAATCACATGATGTGGGCTGAAACCAAGAGTTGGAAGTTCAATGAACTGAGCCACCCAGGTGCCCCTAGAGTCACATTTTTAAAGGTTGGTTATATTTATTTTTCTCAACATAACTTGGAATTATGTTTCTTTGAACCGTATGTTATGTTTCATATGACAGACCTGTTGAAGATATAATTTTATATTACTGTAACTCAATATTCATTTAAACTAGGTTTTTATTACAATGTCACAATTTTTCATTCAGACTTAACTGAAAATAAAAGCAACTACTCATGTTACTTACTTTAGCACAAATATTTTAATTAAATATGAATTTATGTTTTCTAGATTTGTAACCATAATTTATTTCTATACTAGTTGATGAATTCCTGCAAAAAAAATAGACACCTTCATCCTTTATAATTTTTTCCTTAATGAGGTGGCATCTTAGATAAATCAGAACTGTCATCTACTTCACTTTTTATTCTTATTAAGTTGATAAAAACCACTCCCACTATATAGTTAAAGGAAATGATGAATTACAAGTTTTCAACATCTGGCACATAATTTTTAACTAAGTTTTCAAAAATAGTATTTTATAAGGGATATAATTTTCCCAATTTTGAAATTTTGATTACCATGGCAGACTATTGATATAGATAGCCTGTGGTTATGGAGATATTTTCTACGCCCTTCAAATTTATGGTAACTAGTCCTTCAAACTAACTTGTTCTTCAAATCATTTCATATTGCATTATTTCACCTATGGAGAAAGCCTTATTTAATCCTTACTAAATAGCATTTGGTAACTAATTAATAACATATATACCATATATGTATATAACATATATACCAGCACATGTATTAATACACACACATAGAGTGTATGGTGACAGATGGTAACTAGACACCACATCAAACATTTAGTAACGTATGTAAGTGCTGAATCACTATTTTGTACACTGGAAACTAAGAATATTTTATGTTAACTATACTTCAATAAAAACAAAAATACAATCATCTGTAAAAAAAAAAAAAAGAGAGAGAGAGAAACAGACAGACAGAAAGCGAAAATATTTGCCTAGATTTAACATCTACATCCAGATTTGTTTACATCACTTTAAAAAATGGGATAAAAAATAATGCCTATTAGGTCTTCTCTAAGGCTTATTTCTATTCTTTTGATTTGGATGAACTTCAATATTTACCTCCAAATGTATAATCTCCTCCCCTCTCTTCATGCTAGGAAAAATTCCTACTATTCATCGTTATGACCAAATTAAAAAATTTCCTCCTTACAAATCCTGGTCTCACGAACTCCTCCCACATTCTGACCGAGGCAGCATTTTCTCCTTCTTTTGGCTTCTACGACACTTTGTTCATAGCATGGTAGAGCGCCAATTACTTGCTTACACATCTGTTCTAATAGACCAAATTCTTCTAGAGTGGAGAGCATATGCTATTTCTTCTGATTATTCCCAGGTCTCTGTCAACGTTTATTGACTATGCATGAATACTAAATTGTTTGTAACCATAACTGAAGAAGGCATGGCAATTTTCAAACTTAATTATAGCTGATTCTCACTATAGAGATAAACAGATTTACTAAAATTCATAAATTAATTGTACTATTTTCTAGAATATTATTAGTAGCCACATCAAAACCTTGAAAATACCTCTGACAAAATGCAGAAATAGCAAAATTTGTTATACAGTTTGTTGCATAACATACAAAGCCATTTTAGTAAACATGAATACAAGTGCCTATCTCACTTCATTATTTCAAGTCAACTATCACTTTGCATTTCTAATCTGTGCTCATCAAGTAATACAATAACGATAAGCACTTAGATTCTGAACATGAGTACTAATCAGTAAATCTTTTTCAAAGAAGCAAGATCATTTCAATTTGCTATATTTTAACATGTTCAGTAAAATCAGGACAATGTCTAATAATGAAACAAATTACTATGCATAATGTTCAACTGCTACAATTAATTGTCAGAAGTCATATTTCTAAAATCATCATAATCTAATAACGTTCAAAAGAACAGTTCAAGTTACTAGATATCTTTTTTCTCTTTGTAAATGTTTTGCAAAGCTGCTAAATTGGGTATTTTATATGTTGATTCAGAAGTATATATAACATGCAGATGTCTATTAGCATTTACACAAACTTTGCTCATACCCCTTTATTATACATGTATTTCAAAAAGTGGTATATATTATTGTATAACGTGTCTGGGCAAGTCTTCGCCAAAGGTATTTCAGCAATTCTTTTTCATGGTACCGTAAATATTGTAGAGGCCCTGCTATTAATACTACCGATGTGTGTTTGAAAACTTTAGGATTATAGATAGAATAGGAGCACTGGGTATTTTATGTAAGTGATGAATTACTAAATTCTACTCCTGAAGCTAATATTACACTGTTATGTTAACTAACTGGAACTTAAATAAAAACTTGAAACAAAGCAAACAAACTGACAAATAAAAGAGACACAATCAGCCTGAAAAAAAGAATACAATTGACAGAAAACAAAGAAACAAAAAATACAGTTAAGCTATTTTATAGATCATGGGCTTCCAAAAACAGTTTATGGAACTGAGAATTACCAACAAGAAACTCAAATATTTTGAAATACAGATATTCTCTGTCCGAGTCACTCACAACTGGACATTGCTAATGTATTCAAATATCTTTCTGTATTTGAAGAAACGGTGGGATAGGTAAACAAGCAAAGAAACAAAATGCACTAAATCCAAACACAGCAACCAAGATTTTGAACCATTAGTCTTTAAAATCCTTCCCCCTCTATCACTTTTCACAGACAAGTAGATGTACTGGAAGATTGGTCTAGATTAAGTATCTTTACTGTCTTATCCAGCTCACATCTCAATCTACCAGTCTTTGTCCATTAAGACTCCACCTTCAACAGTGATCTAAAATCCTATCCTTGGAGTCTTTTAATTGTTATTTCCCTTAGTTAACCTTTCTGAAGGATCAGCTTTCTTTGCCAATCCCTTTAGTTCAAGTAGCTCTGGCTTCTGTGTCACTTCTGGGTCCTCTTTTTATCATTTTGACTACTTGTCTTTTGCTTGCTTCTTAGACTGGAGAATTAGAACTCATCTAATGACTGGAACAGAAAATAAATTTTTCTGGCATCAGAACTCTAAGGTCTGACAAATTTAGAAATTGTGTAATAACCAGGAGCCAAATGTGATGACATATGAAGAAAATTTTCAACAACAGAAAAGGTAGAATTTATGACAGACATAGTTTTGACATTTTCTTAACAAGTTCTTTCTTTTTTTTTTTTAAGGAATGTAAAAGAAATATCTTGAAGAAAAGGTTACTTTCTATTTGTGGAATCAAAAAAGAGAACTAGCAATTACATAATAGTGTGAATAAATTCTTGGGCAAAATTTTGCATTTAATGCTATGGAACAATGGGGCATGGTGTGATTTTTCCCTAGAGTTTATGCTGTCAGTCCTTTTTCCATTCTAAGCACTTTTTTTTTTTCAGTATAATTACATGGATGTCTATACCTTCAACAAAGAAAATATCTTAATAAGTAGTAAACATATATCACCAGCCCAAAGACCTCAGTCCCACAGTCATACATTCAGTTATCCATTGGACCCATGTGTTTTGAATATCACAAGGCATTTTAGACTTAATCTGCCCGAGTGAACTCCACAAACATGATTATGTCACTCCCCTAGAGAAAGTTCTTCAAAACTTTGTACTTAGACCGCCAGCATAAATACAAACACATTCGAATAACATGTAAGCACCTTTAATAAACAATTTCTGCCTAAATTTTTAATCTCATATCCTGACATCTGTACACAAGTTACTGTATACACTGAATGTAGTGTACTCTCATTATTTTCTGACTGTCTTTATTTTGTTTCTCCTACTGGCACCTTTGCTTCTCATTTTCATAGCCCTGACTCTTCCTTCAAGTTTCAGGTTTTCTCCATCTTAGTTTCTGTTTCTCTACCATTTAAGTTTTCTCCAGTTAGATTTTCTCTAGAAAATCTCGCTTTCCCCTCCACCCACGTGGGATACAGGTACACATGCCTTATGCTCCCATTGTTTACAGTTAATTCATGGAGGACCTATTACTGTTTTTGTAATTACTCATTTACAGATTACACTTTTGAAGACAGTCTGTAAACCCCTTGGAGGAAGGGATTGTACATTTCTTGTATTTTTCTGGTATCTAGTAAATAGCCAAAATATTGTAGATTGATATATTTCCATGGATTCACTAAAATAAATTTAAGACAGAAATATTATCAAGACGTTTTCAAAGTGAAATTAAACAGAAAATGACAGAATATAAAATATAAAACCTAAGAAAACATAATCTAAGATGTGACAAAATCAAATATGGATCAAAAAGAAGAAACATGGATGGGCTGCCTGGGTGGCTCAGTCTTAGGTTAAGCATCTGCCTTTGGCCCAGTTCATGATCCCAGGGTCCTGGGATCGAGCCCCACATCGGGCTCCCTGCTCATCGGGGAGTCTGCTTCTCCCTCTGCCTCTGCCCCTACCCCCCCACCCACTCGTGCTTGCTCTCTCTCTCAAATAAATAAATAAAATCTTTGGGAAAAAAAAAAAGAAACATGGAAAGAGGAGAGGTAGGATCAGTGGGATTCAGCAGGGGCAGTGGCATCAGTAATTTGGAGTATGAAGAATGGAATCCACAGTGACCAGAGCTATAAAATAAAGCAGTGCAGTGAAGAAGACGGACCAGTAACAGCTATTCTGAGGGCAGAAAAGTGATGCATCAAAGACATATTTTTATTAACATTAGTGTAAATGTGATGATCTGTACCAATTATCCTCTCCTTTACTGCAGTACTTTTTAACACAAGCATGAGTGAATGTAAAAATCCAGTAAAAATCAACTGGAGAAGTCTTATGGACTGAAGGCTTGTGCTCTTCCAAAATTAATGTGTTGAAGCCTTAACCTGAAGACTAGATATTATTTGGAAGTGGGGCCTTTGAGAGATAATTAGGTTTAGATGAGGGTATGGGGATGGGGCCCCATTATGGGATTATTATCCTTATATGAAGAGGAAGAAAGACCAAAGCTCCCACATGGTGGGGACAAAGCCATGTGAGGACATAGCAAGAAGGCAAATGTCTGTTCGGGAGAAAGAGGGCTCTTATCAGGTATTAAATTGGCTGGCACCTTGATCTTGGACTCTCCAGGCTCCACAGCTGTGAGAAATAAATGTCACCCAGTCTATGATATAAGAGGGATGCACTGTACACCAACCACATTATTGTGACAGTCAAAACCTCTGACTCACTTGTGGACTACTTTATTGGAAACACAAACCACAATCCATTGGAAAGGAAAAGTACACTATAATAAAGCCCATTTAAAATCATTAAAATTATAAGATTAAAGTATATGTAATAAAAACCTATCTGGGAAGATGTATGACAGAGATTTCTGAGCAGACTGAGAGAAAAGTTCACTTTACATGGAATGGCACTACATAGTATAGAGTTGTTAAAATGTAAAGTCCAAAATATTTATTTGGTAATATAAGGTGATTTCTATATTTATGTCTTGATGAAATGATCTTATAATAAAATGTATAAAGGGCAAATGAACAATGGCATAAAGTTCTTTATTCAGTAGTCACTAAATTTAATTTGCATATTGTCTTTACAAATTTTATGTTTTAAGATTTTGCTGTCACTTTACAGGGAAATTTTGCAAGATCATCAGCGTTATGTATTTATGTCTCTACAGACATTCTGTCTACACGTTGAGTATGCCACTAATAAATAAATGAAAGTGTAAGTTCAAGACTTCACGATTCAAGCTTTTAGGTTTCTCAAAGGTGTAGTTAATTAAATCAAAGAGAACAATACATAGCTCTGTAATTTCTCAGGCTTAAGAAAGAAGGGGCCATCTAGGGTGTCAGGTATTTGGAAGTTCTGGGTATGTGAGTATTATAACCTAGGAGTGCTAGAGCCTAATGATGGAATGGGGTCAGACTGCCATTCTCAGAGTTGGAGCTCTTCGAAAGTGGCTAATCATTATAGACTGTTTAGGAACATTTTAGTAAAGTTATTATATCTAGAAAATCCTAGGTCACAGAAGGCTTACAAGGATGCTTTTGCAATGTGACTAAGTTCAAAATGACTTAAAGAGAAGTAGAAACGGAACAAACTGACAAATATGTGAGATGAGATAAAAGAAGAATACTTGGAATTTAATGCCTTGTAGGACAGAGTTACAGCAAGTAGAGGGAGTAGACAGAAACAATTCCAACACCGAAATAAGGAGAACTTTGATGGCTGCTATAAATGGCTTACTAAATTTTCCCTCCAAATTCTTACCAGTGTGCTTTTTCTTTACAATAGGTCCCTGGAAACTATCAACTACTTACCCCAGCTTCCCTTCTGGTTAAAATTCTGAATATGATTTAGTTTTATTAATCAGATTTACTCTTACAGAATTTACATTCAAAACTGGATTAAGTGAAGAAAAGTAAGTGTATCAGGTGTTTATTTTGCTGGTGTAGATATTGGCAGAGGCAATGTGGTTATGCGGTTCCTGGCTTTATGATGCTGTGGTTTCCTGCATTTGCAGTGGTAACATTCATAATTCTTTGCAAAGCCAATACAGTCAAGTTTCTGACTCATGGTTTCACACAATAATGAGTAGCTTTTACAATCTTAGCAGAGGCAGTGTAATTTGGGTGGCAGAGAGCTGTTTTAGAATTTTTGTCTATAACCTATTATTATTTCTACCCTTCCAATTATGTAGTAAGCAAACTGATGTCAGGTAAAAATTCTTTTCTACTCTAACTAGTTACTGTTTGTAACAGAAACTTAACCAAAATAGTGATTAAGAGTGTTTTGATGCCAATAACAGAAGAAGGGAAATTTAAATTTAAAATTTTAAATGAGGATAAAGATGAATTTTCTATTGTATGTGAAGATTAAAAAGAAGGGAGGGAGGGAGGGAAGGAAGAAGGAAGGAGGGAAGGAAGGAAGGAAGGAAGGAAGAAAAGGAAGGGAGAAACTGAACTTTTCATTGAAAACAGGAACATAGTGAGAAATAAAGATTTGAGAAAAAATTACATCGAAGTGGTGGTTGATAGTAGATAAGAGAAAATAGGATTAAATTTATTTTTTAAAGGAAATAAAAGATATAGGGAGAGAACAGTGACCATGGGACACAATTTATTGTGGTTATATCTTAAACCAAATCCTACATTAGTGACAGCTTAGTAAGTGTACTATGATATTTAATAATAGCACAAGCTAACGAAATAGTAATATCTTTGCTTAGTAACATTTGAACTTCATTGTTTATAAGAGTAAGCTGTTGAAACAAACTAATAACAACAGGGCATATTCTGGCTACATCAATCCTTTGAACATGACTTTCTTTATATTTATAGAGACAAATTGAAAAAAATGTTTCAATAACCATATGGAAGTTATGATTTCAAAAATGTTTCCATGCAGTGTTGGCTTGAATTATTGCTATGCTTTCCTTTATCAATCTGATTAATGATATAATTACAATGCATAAATATAATGAAAGAAGCATTATGCAGTCATCTGCATTGCAGATGGGTTGCATCAAATGAGTAATTGTCTTTCCTCTTAAATACTGTAATTACTCACAGTGTGACCTTGAGCTAACCATCTAACCTCCCTAGGCCATAGCCAGGTTTTTCAACTCTAAAATGGAATTTATATATTTTTAACCTTCCTACATTCTTTTGCTTCCTGGAGGTTCTATAGGGGTAGATAAGAGTTCATACTGTGAAATCATATAGATTTGGGTTCACATTTCGACTGAGGAATTTCTAGTGATGTGACTTTGGTAATTTATGTCAGTTCACATGTCTTTTATGTTCTATAAAAGGAAAATTACGGTACAAACCTCATAGAATTATTATCAGCATTAAATGAGATTGTATTCTCACATAAGGTACACATAGTTGTACCTTATTTGTGCATCCAAAAGATGTCAAATATTTTAAGATAACACAACTCTTAATAGCTAAACTTATGTTTGTAATCTTTAATAATTACATCAACTTGAAATATGCATTTTTCCATTACAAGAGTACACATTAACAACTTATATTCTAACATTTTCTCAATTTGTCATATTTTCATAAACAAGTAAATTAATGCCTAATATTATAGGAAATGATTATACCATACTACTAGAATAAAGATAACAGGATTCTCAATGGCCTTAATGGCTACCAATTTAGAAAATTATGTTAGAATTAATTTATTAAGTATTGATTATTGGTGAAGTTCATGTTAATAAAAGCTTAATTTTTTATTTCTCCCTATTTTCAAAAGCAGGGGTTTCTGAAAGCTAAAAATCAATGGATAATTGCAAAGTTGGAATGCTTTTATTCTTCTGATCAAAGTCATGCCCTGCACATGGTAAAACTTATAATCCTACCTGCAAGTGACTACAGTATATATCACAGATTACTTGATGTCTCACAATTTCATATGAGGAAACAGAGGTCCAGAATAACAACGCAAGCCAGTGACATCAATGGAATATGAAAAAATTCCACTTCTTAGGAGAGGAAGATGGTATGATTATAATAGTGATTGCTTTACCTATAGCGGAAATACACATTTTAAAATAATAAACATTTTCAGTATTTTATAATGTACTCCAGTTTTTTAAAAAAGCAAATTGACATTTTATTGAAATTAAGAAAGATATCACTTTATTGGAAAGCTAAAAATATAAATTATTACTAGGAAAGACCTCATAGCAATTTGAAAAGCTTGGCATCAAAACTTCTTACGGTTCATATTCTAGGAAGTTAGTAATATGTAATGACTTTATTGTATAATTTGGGAAACAATATACTTCTCCTGAGTCTTTAGGATGATTTATGCTCATTACTTATTAGTATCATAACAGGCTTTGAAAGTAGTGTGATGGTTAATGAATTATAGGTTTGGGTGACAATTTAGTGTGAACCACTTTCCATGAGTTACATTGTATTTTCCTTTTATATACTTCTGAAGATCAATGTCAAATTGGAGAGGGTACACGTGTCTTTTCTCCTTTTCTTTCTCTTTGCTAATTGATGGCTTTTTTCACCTTGGGCATTTAATATAAAGAAAATGAAAACATTTACAAATTAATACTTATTCCTTTACTATCCAATAAGATAACAACTATTAAGTAGCAGTTTAGAAATAAGGAAACAAACTTTTAACTACCACATTATGGCTGCTGAAAAGACCATGGCTAGTCACTTAATAAAAGGGTATCGGTGACTCACAAGTACGGCATAGAAATTACCTAAAATGGACAGGCAGAGAGAGAGATGTGGTGACTGGGGATTCAGTGAATGCATCAAACAGGTTAGGAACACTGACTCCTTTTGTTTTACTCCTACTTAACAAGGCCTGGAATGGTTAGCAAAGCAAATGAATTATAACTTGTGTACTAACTGGAAGCCATTCTAGGTAATAAAGAATTGTCAGTGATATAAGTCATGGCAATACTGGGTAGAGTGTCCCTTACAAAGGGTCTCATTAGTCACAAGGAGGAGGTAGACAGTTATAGTTAGATGAAATACTTTGCAATTTGTCCAGGACAATCCCATGAGGGTACACCTGATTTCTCAATATATTTCAATAGCACCGCTTTCCCTCTAAAAAGTATATGAGTTTGGGATATAAAAGTATATGATCTCCTTATTTATAGACCCCACAAACCCATGAGTTGTATGGGTGTGCATACATACATATTAACATATTATTTTAAGGGGCTAGAAACCAAAAATCAATTAATAAAACTCTTGAAAGCAGCAAGACAGAAAATATGCATTACAAACAGAGTAACAAAGACAAGAATTGCAGGCTATTTCTTAAAAACTATATAAGTCAAAAGATAATAAAGTTACAAATCAGGGGCAGAAAGATAAAAGAAAAAAATAAACCCCCAATTTTAATCACAGCAAAACTATTTTCAAATAATTTTAAAAGGAATAAAGGAAATCAGATAAACAACCAGCAGCAAAGCACCGTGTGGTAGGCTGAATAATTCTGCCCCAGTGATACCCACATCCTAACATCTGGAACCTGTGAATGTTATCTTATATGGCAATGACTTTGCAGATATGATTTTTTTTTAAAGATTTTATTTATTTGACAGAAAGAGACAGCGAGAGAGGGAACACTAGTAGGGTGGGTGGGAGAGGGAGAAGCAGGCCTCCCGCCGAGCCCGGAGCCCGATACGGGGCTCGATGCGGGACTCCATCCCAGGACTCTGGGATCATGACCTGAGCCGAAGGTAGACGCTTAAATACTGCGCCACCCAGGTGCCCCTGCAGATATGATTAATTTAAGAATCCTCAGACGGGGAAATTATCCTGGATTATGTGGATGGACTCTAAATGCAATCACAACTGTCCTTAAAATAGGGAGGCAGAGGGAGATTGGAAGGGGAAAAAAGCAAGGTGATTATGGAGGCTGACTGAAGTGATGGTATCACAGGCAAAGAAATGCCCGCAGTCATTAGAAACTGAAAGAGGTAAGGAATAGATTCTCTTCCGCCGGCTGTGGAGGGAGCAAGTTTCACACCTCAACTTCAACCCAGTGATACTGATTCAGACCTCGGGCTTCCAGAACTGAGAGGAAATAAACTTACTGTGGTTTGCAGTATTTTGTTACAGTAACTATAGAAGACAATACTATGCACTACGGGAAAAGTTAAAGATAAATTTTCAGGCAGAAGGAATATGATACAACAAGAAAGTACAGATTTACACAAAGAATTGAAAAGCTCTACAAATGGAATATATGAAGATCACAATAAGTTTATTTTTCTTATCTAATGGCTCTAAAAGATAACTGACTGCAAACTAAAAAAAAAATTGAGCAAATATTTTTAAAATATAAAAAGAAAGTATTAATATTAAGCCAGTAGTGGATAAATTCATGTATATATAAATACATCAAGAGTAGTGCTGAAAAATACAGAAAAAAGAAACACTAAAAAAATGGAACATTTAGACCACTGCCACTAGGATGGTACATTTTAATCCAGTCTTAGTAAGATTTGCGTTGAATATAATAAGTTGTCTCACCAAATAAAGGATATATTGTCAGATTGAAAATAGAGCAAGACTTAGTCATGTGCTGTCCACATGAATCCCATTTTTAAATATAAATATTCAGATACATTAAAAGAAAAACGACATGAGAAGATATGCTATGGAAACAGTATTATTATCTGCAGAAATCTCAGAAAAATTAGGTCTTAGAAAATAGGATATTATTAAGGATATAGTAATATTACTACATTATTATAAAAAACTCAATTCTTCAAAAAGACAACATAAATAGAACTAAAAATTAAGTTAAAACTAAAAATTAGATCTAAAAATTGTAATTAAATGTAAAACTTCAAAATATTTGAATAAAAAACTAATAGAACTTAAAAGAGAAACAAACAAATGAAAATTATAGTTGAAGGCATAGATGGTCTTCCCTTAGCAATTGATATGACAAGTAACCAGGAAGCTACCGAAAAGATAGAAAAGATAAACCATAGGGTCAACCAACTTGACCTCAATGATAATACTACAAATAACAGCAGCAAAATAAATGGTTATTTAATATGCACACAGAACACTGTTCAACCCTGACCATACCCAAGATTATTTTTTAAAGCTAAATACATATAAAAGTTGAAATTATTCAAAGTGTGATCTCAAGCAATACTGGAATTTAATCAGTAAGAAAGAGATATCTGGACTGGTATCCAAACAGTTTGAAAATAAACAACACACTTCTAATTAACACGTGGGTCAAAAACAAAAACCTATGGACAGTAAGAAAATGCTTTAAAATGAATGAAAATGGCAATCTAACATAGTAAATGTGTAGGATGTAGCTAAAACAATGTTCAGAGAGAAAATTATAGCAATAATTGCTTCTATCAGAAAAAGAGAAAGGTCTCAAACAATAATCTAAGGTTTTACATTCAGACACAAAATACAGAAGAGAAAATTAAACCCGAAACAAGCATAAGATGTTAAATCAATAAAATTAAATGCAGAAAAAAAAGTAGAGAAAATTTGAAAATAGAAACCTTGGCTCTTTAAAAAATAAAATGATGTCGGAGTTAATGTAGAGCATGAAATCAGCCATAATACCTGGCTTGCTAAAATGTAACACAGAGGCTGCTAAGGGTAGGGAAGTTTTCGGAGAAAAGTGTAGGCCTTTGCAATGCTGAGGTCTACGTGACCACTCTGTCGTTGGAATGCCGCGAGGAGTTGCCTTCCGGAAACTCTCCTACCCCAAACAGTCGTCCAGGGGTCTAAGAGACGTAGCCATTGTCCCTTAGGCTGTTTAGCAGAACCCATAGTACCCAAATTAGCATACCGTATCTTTCCTGTAAACACATCCTGCCAGTTTCAGTAAGACACCTTGTCACACATAATGTGCTGGAGAAACAGTGATAAGGATTTGTGATTATCCTGAAGGACCAGTAAAAGCGGGAGCAAAGAAGAGCAAAGGGTCTTCGCCTCTGAGTGTGACCCCCTTGCCTTCTCCTCTCTTTCATGGCAAAGTTTGGAGTAATCTTTCATCCATCTGTACAGGGATTGCTGGCCATTCCCGACAAAATAACAAAATCAAATCTTGAGCGACACTGACCAAGAAAATAAGAGGAAAAACATAAAGATATCATGAATGAAAGAGGGACTTCAGACTCTACTGACATGAAGAGGAAAATAAAGGAATACCAAGAACAGCTCTACTCCAATAAATAGGACAACTTAGATGCAATAGATAAATGTGTTGAAACAAACTGCCAAAGTTTGCTCAAGAAGGTGTAGAAAGACTTGAATATCACTACCTACTAAAAAAGTTCAATTTCGAATTAAAAACCTGACAGCAAGGAAAACTGCATATCCTGATGTCTTCACAAAATTTTAAAGAAGAAATAAAACCAGTTGTGCGTGCACGTGCACACACACACACACACACACACTATAACATATTGAAGAGGAAGCCAGAGTAACATGGAAAACCAGATAGAGACATTACAGAAGAGAAAACCACAAACCAGTATTGCTCATGAATATAGGGACAAAAATCCAAAACAACATGCTAGTAAAAATATCTCACAATACATAAAGAAGATAATATATTGTGACAGAATGCCATTTTTCCTGAGAATACAAGGTGGGTTCAAGATTGAATCCATTTAAATCAGCATGCAATAGACTAAAGAAGAAAAAAAAAACCAATCATTTCAATGGATGCAGGAAAACCTTTGACAGAATTTAACATCCATTCATGATACAAGCTCTTAATAAACTAGAAATGAAAGGTGATGCTCTCAAACTGGTAAAGGATATCTGCAAAACATGCCTGCAACTAACATTATGCATAATGGTGAAAGATTAAATGTTTTCCCCTAAAATGATTACTTCTATTCAACATCATACTATTCAGTGTAGGAAAGAAAGCAAAAAGATATAAAAAAAACATAGGGTTTGTAAAGAGAGATATAAAATATATCTATACTCAGATAAAATGATTATATAAAAATACCAAAGACTCCTAAAACACTACTAGAATTAATAAGTTCAGCTAGATTGGATGATATAAGTTCAATATAAAAATTCAAATCAATCACAAAAGTAAATTAGTTCTACATATTAGCAACAAACAATCAGAAATTATGGGTGTATGCAATGTCCATAAATGCATACATGTAGATACACATCTATGTGATTTTGATACACCAAAAATATGAAATATTTAAATAGAAATATTATAATATTGACTCAACTATAAAGACTGATGAAAGAAATCAAAATATCTAAATGAATGAAGAGATACATCATGTTTATAAAATAGAAACCTCAATATTCTTAAGACATCTTCTCTCCCAACTGATGTATTTATTCAATGAAATTCCAATAAAAATCGCCATAGAATTTCTTTTAAAAATTATTGGGAAATTTGAAGGAATTGGAATACCATTCCAAAGAGTAAGAGAAAACTTATGAAAAGAAAAAAAAAAGTTAGATACCTTACATTAACTGGTTTTCAAATGTACTATAAAGCAGTAGTAATGTAGAAACTGGTGCCAGAGAAAGAAGAGAGTAAGTCCATAATCAGATCCACACTAATATTGTCAATTTAATTTCAACAAAGATGCAAAATGAATTTAGTAGAGAAAAGAGTAATTTTTCAACAAATGGTGCTAGAACGATAGGACAATGCACAAAAACCTTTAATAAATATTAGCAATAGGTTGGTAGAATGATAGATCATACATACATACATAACCATAAATGCCATCCTAAAAAAAGATTCAAAATGATTTAGACCTACATAGAAAACCCAGAATTATAAAATTCCTAGAAGAGAGAGCAAAGTCTTGTGACCTTGGATTAGGCACAAGGTTTTCTAATGTAATACCAAAAACTCATGAAAGAAAAAAAAAGAGATGAAGTAGGCATTATCAAAATAGGCACTTCTTTTGAACACACCATTGAGTGAGTATAAAGACAAACCGAAGACTAGGGAGAAAAATTGTTTATCACATCTTAATTAAAAGATGTTTACATAGGGGCGCCTGGGTGGCTCAGTCAGTTAAGTGTCTCCCTTCGGCTCAGGTCATAATCCCAGGGTCCTGGGACTGACTGAGTCCCGCGTCAGGCTCGCTGCTCAGTGGGACCCTCTGCCTGCAGCACCCCCCCTCCCCCGGTTATGCTCTCTCTCTCTGACAAATAAATAAATTAAATATTTTTTTAAAAAAGATATTTACGGTCTACAGCATACCACCCTGAACGCAACTGATCTTATCTAAAAATAGGTGTTTACATAGAGTATTAAAAAACAAAACAAAACCTCTTTAAACTCACTAATAAGAAAACAATCCCCCAAAAAGTGTGCAAAAGATTTCAACAGTCATTTCACAAAAAAAGACATACATATGACAAATAAGCTTAGGAAAATGTAAATTAACATACAGTGAGGTACCACCAACACCTATTAAAATGGCAAAAATAAATTAATAATAACAGAAAACACTAAGTTCCACCTAAGATGAAGAATAACTGACTCTCATACATTGCTGGTAAGAATGAAAACACGTTACATCTATTTTGGACAACTTCGTCCAAACTATTATAAATAATACATTATGTTTGCCATATAATCCAGATATCCCACATCCAGGTAATTATCAAAACATGATGAAAAAAAAAAAACACTCTTCCTATAGACACTTCTGTACATGGAGGTTTGTAATAGCTTTATCTGTAATTGTTAAAACCTGTCAAACTCCAAGTACCTCTCAACAGGTTAATAGATGTAACTGTGATACATCCCTGGAATGGGATGCTACTTAACAATAAAAAGAATGAATTACTGATGTTCACAAAAACAGAGACGAATCTCATACATATATTATGTTAGTGAAAGAAACCAGACACTCAAAATTCTGCAATGCTACATGATTGTATCTATCATCTACCTATCTATTTTTAAACTGTATTTATTTATTCTAGAGACAGCATGAATGGGGAGAGGAAGAGGGAGAAGGAGAGAAAGAATCCTGCAGCAGGCTCCATGGACAGTGTGGAGCCTGATGCGGGGCTCCATCTCATGACCCTGTGATCAGGACCTGAGCTAAAATCAAGAGTCAGATGCTTAACCAACTGAGCCACCCAGGTGCCCCTAATTGTACTTAAATTAATATTCTGATGAAGGAAAATCAATAGGGACAAGAAACACATTAGTGGTTCCCAGGGCCTACAGTATGAGGAAGGATTACTCTCAAAGATTTGGGGGGGAAAACTGAACTGTTCTATATCATGACTGTGGTGGTAGTTACATGAATGAATACTATTTCAAATCTCATAGAACTCATACACTAAAAAATGGTGAATGCTACTCTATGTAAATTATACTTCAGTAAAAAAGTGAAAAAAATCAGAAAATATTTGTGAACTCAAATTACTCAAATTTTTTTCAATAAAACAAACCAAAAAAAACCCATGAATGGTAATTTCAAATATTATTACTTACATCATCATTGAGGAATGAGGTTATATCTTATTTTAAATTCTCATGGTGTGTCACACAATAGTCATCCATTTTTCAGTGAAAGAAATTATATTAAATTAATGCTTCATTTATGGAAAGCAATAGTTAAAAGGACTTGGATACTTTTTCTCATAAAATTACATGGAATATAGTTTTGCACTTAAAAACTTTTTGTTGTATTGGTTGCTTAAAAGACAAGTTCTCAAATTTACTTTTGTTTAATTTAATTTTGTTTTGAATTAGTCTCAAGTTGATACACATTATTATTCCTTTAGCATAAACACTCAGATCATCAGAATATTTCATTTAATGTCTCCTCCTTTTATTTTGTTTTCATAGAAAAATTTGTATGTTCTGAAAATATTGCATTATCAAATACAGAAATGTCCTGACACAGGAAGTATGGAGTTCTAAATCTATTATCACTTTTATTATAATAAAATCACAGTGAAATAAGCATCTATTGAGTAGTTATTATATGCAAGTTCCTGTAGTAGGGAATTTACGTATATTTTTTGTCTCATTTACCCCTGTCAACAATCCTTTGATCTAGGCATTACAATTATTACAAACCATAATTACTTATGAAGAATGGTATTCACAAAGTTGTGACCATCGTTGTCCAAAAGCAGGTTAAAGGCAATATTTGGCTATGCTCTCTGATTCTAAAGCTTCTATACCTGAACCCTTATTTCTAACCATTAAATGATCTTTCCTCTCCCTTTACTCTTCTTCCTATCTTTCTAATGGTTCTACTGCTTCTGCATAGTGGTTTTTGAACATTTGTTGTGTGAAAAATTATTTAAATATATTTACCTATTTGTTCTTTAAAGCAATCGCTGAGGAAACCATGCATTCCGTAAGCATTTCAGTGGGCGTTCAGTAACATCTACAAATAGGAACAGACCATGTGTTAGCTGTTGAGAAGGGAGTATAAGATAGACATAGCGTCTGCCCTGGGGGAACTTACAATCTAGAGGAATTAATGGAATAAATATTTGGAGGTGGATAAACAAATTAAAAATTTTAGCTGTGTTAACAGATCCCTGTTAAGGAGACAAAAATGGCTAAGATAAATAATTCTGGGCAAAGGGAAGCCACTTTTAAAAGGTGGGTCAATGAAAGCCTGCCAGGAAAGATTTGATCTGAAAAGCAAATGATGGGAAGAAAATAGTAAATGTCAACCGTGTAGAGAAGAAATCTCTAGGCGGAGGAGAACTCATGTTAAAGGACATGGATAAGAAAGAGAGCTGAGACTGTTCAAGAAACTAAAAGATGCCAATTTGACTGGAACATGATGAGTTGAGGGACAGACAGAAGATAAAGAGGGAGCACTATTAAGGGCACATTTTTAGCCTCAGAGGCCTTGATAAGAATTTGCATTATAAGTGCATGGGAAACCAGTGAGGCATTAAATTAGACAAGTGATATCATTCAATTTACCGTTTAAGAATCACCATTGTTATCAACATTTTATTTATGGGCAACTGTCAACTACAAGGTTAAGGTCACATAGCAATTTAAGTGGCAGATTTAAGGTCCAAAGCTTGGGGTGTAATACCTCTAAGCCAGTTCAACTTCAGTCTAAAATCAACATGTTTCTGAAGGTTAAAGATTCATTGGGAAATACTTCCTAATTTTTGTTTCTCCACTGAACATCTATTTTACTAAAAATATAAAACAAAAGTGGTAAAAATAATATGAGATACTTCTGGCCTTTCTATTGCAACAGAGCCCCATGTTGGGCTCTGTGCTCATCATGGAGTCTGCTTGAGATTCTCCCTCTCCCTCTGCCCTCCCCTCCCCCCACTAAAATAAATAAATAATTAGAATCTTAAAAAAAAAGTTTCCTACAATTTATTTACTTCCACTGGAAGGTAGATTATATATTTTTGCCCAATAAAAACAGAGAAGGTCTGTGTACCACGTGTTTCTACTCATTTGTACTCTTTAGTAAAATTTTGTTCAAAGATCGCCACACTTAAAATCCATCATAGATAAAATAATTAATAGTTCTTTACTGAATCTATTGTACTCAAGAACTGGGTCTTCTATGTTGGACCACAATACTTAACAGTTTTAATTTCCCTCAAAACAGAAATATATCAGCATGAATATTAACTTCAAAACAAATCAACTTAATTTCAAAACATGTGCCTAATCTGCAAAAATACTAAGTGCCTGGTCATATATATTTTTTATTAAATATTATCAATTTTCTTTTATGACCTTTCCTTCATCTGACATTCAGAGATATATGTCCATCAACAGAGCTGCTGATACTTCTCTTCATAAATGTCCAATGATTTACTTTGCTAGACATTATAGTTGATTAATTTTGTCAGTAACCAAGTTGCCCTTTTCTTCATATTCAACAATGTTTAGAACTATCGGCGATAATCTTCTTAACTTGTTTACTCTTGTCTAGATTATTGTGAAACCACTTCCTAAGACTAAATTCTGTCATCAACCAATTTATAAAATTCACACTTCTCTCAGTTTGTTAGGGTGTGATGTTTGTGTGGACATATGCACATGTATATGCACTTATGTTTACACATACTAATATATGTTTCCTTATGCCACTTCTACTATATAAACACAGATAATTTTCTCCTCCCAGTTTGCTACATATATTCTCCCAACACTTCATAAAATAGCTTTTCTCAAATCTCCCACCTGAGTAATCAGTGTACTGGAATAAAGGTAGCAAATTACTAAAAGCATGAAACAATAGGAATTAATATAAAAAACTTTCATTTTGAATATTTTAAATATTGGGGAAAAGTATGGTAAATATATACAAAAAGTGAAATTGATGTAGTTCTCAACTCTAATTTTAATTTACAATCATCAGCAAAAATATTCATGAATAAAAAAGAATAAAGGAGTTAAGGATAAAATTCCCTATGAACTAAATTTTTCAAAACAGAACATTGCTATTAAAGTTTTGTTTTGGAAACAATTCAGTGTTTGGTGAAAAAATGATTGAACAAATGATATTTCATCATGTAGGCTATGTTTGAATAACACTGATATAATCATGTATTAAAAATATGGGCATGGAAGTTAATATATTCAATTAGCACTACTAGCTAACAATTTCTTTTTTTAAATGGACAAATAATCAAATAAGAGAGTAAATAATTATTGAAATAATTAAAGTTCATTTATAACATAATCCCAAGACATTATAGAAGGACTCTGGAGGTATCACTGACTATCCCTCTATTAATTAAAATGAATTCAGAATAATAATGCTTAATTATTTACTAAGGCTTACTTGATTTTTAATTTTTAAAAAGATAATTGGTGGCATCAACTCAGTTTCCATACTAATGTCCATTGTATTTAAAATGTGATTAATCCATTTTGTTAATTCTTTTCAACTCCTGTTATGCTGTTTCTATGTGCCTATTTGTTCATATATTGTTTTAGGTAATGTCTTTGTTATATTTGTAAACAAACAGAAATATACAGATGATGGTAATTTTGTCCATACAAACTTTATTAATATGGCGCCACCACGTCAAATTTTTAATCACAAAAGATTTTAGTGGCAAGCATATAAAAAAACATTTTAAATGCTAGGAATTATTCACCATTTCTTTTCTTTCCAGAATCTAATGTGAGCATTCTGGAAAAGTTGATTATTGTGAAACCTCTGTTGCTTTAGAATTGGCCTTTTGGAAAATTAGCTGATGAGGTGGTCTTAAAACATTAAAAGGTCCTTTCAGTTCCAAATGATTAATTTAAAAAGATCCTAAAATTATTTTTTTAACTTTCTTTCTATTTTCAGAGAATTTCTTATTTATTTTAATTGAATAGTGTCTGGTGCCAAAAAGAACAACAATCAATTAAGCATTGGTTTCTAGATCCTAATTCTAAGTAGTCAGAGAGAATATTTGAACAGATTTAGAAGAAGAGAGAGAAGTACAGTGTCATAATCAGATCCATTCACTCATGTATTCAAAATATAGCTATCGCTGGCACCAGTTCCAGATGCTGAGATAAAGCAGTGACCATCTTTGTATTTATTGAGCTTCTATTATGTTGGGAGAGACAAATGAACTTCATCATCAGGTAAGTGCAGATTTAACACATATTAGTGACTCTGCTATGAAAAAGAAATGAAGGATAAGGGGAGAGATGTGGACAGGAAATACCTCTCTTAGTAGTATCATAAGGCAGATATCTACAGGAAATGAAAGAATGGACCATGCACATGTCTAGAGTATCAACAAGTGCAAGACTAGGAGGAAGAAACAAATTTGGACCTTTTAAAGATCAGCAAGAAGTGAAATATCATGAGGGAGAGCAGTAAAGAGATGGAGTTGGAGAAATAGTCAGGGTCCTTGGTGATGAGAAGCCACTAGAGAGTCTGAGCAGCAAAATATCATAATTAGTTTTTTTTAAGGTATCATTTTATTTACTGTTTTGAAAATACTGTAGAACTGAAAATCAAAACATGGGACTTCATAGGAGAGTACGGCAGTAGTCGGGGATGTGGAATAGGAGCTTTGGACAGAGCTTCTCTAAGCCTGATAGGACAAACTTGGGTGCTGCAATGCAACCAGGTCCTATCAGCTGCCCACATGAGCTACAAGGATCAGTTTCTTAGCACAACTGCAACACCCCCAACCCAAGTGTCCTGGCACCAGAATTGGCAAGTTCTTGCTTAGAATTGGAAGTTCTTGATTTACTTTGAGATATACTTTGAATGAGCCAACAGAAGTTACTGATGTATTGGAGATCAAATAAGAATGAGAAAGAGAAGTTGAATATGATGTCAAAATTTGGGGCCTGGACAACTTGTAACAGCAGGTACCCATTATTAAGAACACTGGGACAATGCAAGTTTGGGACAGTACAGGGGGAAATCAGAGTTTTATTTTGGACAGGTAATACCAAGAGTCTTATTAGATACTAAAGAGACATTTCAAATAGGTGCTTGGACATGTGGATCAGAAGAGATGGGTATTTGAATGTGGACATCATCAGCTTATGTGTGGTACTTGAAGCTAGGGGACCAAATATTGACTATAGGTCAAATGATTCCTAAACCTGGCCGTACCTAGAATATTATACATGATACCAAGCCAGGATCTATCCTAGAATTTCTGATTTAGTTGACCTGTTACTATAGGCTGAAAGCCACTGGTAGAGATGGAAAAGAGGAAATCTGAAAACTGAGGTCTGAGACATTCCAATATAGGGAGACAAATAAATGATCTAGCAAAAGCAACTATGAAATAGTTACCTCGAAGGGAAGGAAATCAAATCTAAACTATGTTCACTTGGCAAAGAACAAAGTGTTTTCAGGCGAAGGGGTGAACATTATCTAATGGTTCAGAGCAGAGCAGTCAGAGGAGTGCTGGGAAGTTTACGTTTTAGTCAGAGAGACAAGAAGTAAAGAGAAAACAGTCACAGTACGCAGTCGATGGATACCTGCAGGATGTTCATGCTTTAAGGCGTGAAGGGCGCCTTCCTCAGCCCCAAGGAATTAAGAAAAGCTTCTGGGGACTGCTCAGCTGGGAAAATGAAGGAGCAGATGTTGTGATCTAGCAGATTGTGGAGAAGTTTCCAGGCAGAGGGAATTGTCAAGTAGTGATAAAACACAGCAATTCTAGGAGCTGAAAGCAGTTGAATATTTTTATAGTGTAGAGCGGTTTGGGGAGTAGCAAGAGATGAGACTGGAAAAGAATAAATGCTAAACCCTTAAATCCTTGGTACTTTAGTGTGGCAGGCCAAGAAGTTTGGGTCTATAGATAGCTTCTGAGAAATTCTATTTATAAGCCTAACAGTATTTTCTCAAAGTTTTTAAAATAAATATTTAAAGCTGTAATGCATCATTTTAACACAGAGCATTAGGAGTAACTGAAAGTGCAAATATTTTTAATCAAAATATCATTAAATAAATGTTAAAATATGCATATTAAAATGAAATCATTATGGAGACAGCTTATGGTAAGACATAGATATTAAAAGGAGATTTTGCTCTCTCCTTCTAATAACACATGTATGATATGATAATATCTATTAACTTTCTATGTACCTACCTATTATCATCTATCCGTATGTGTACATGTAGATAATAAGTTAAAACTAAAAGACAAGACACTAGAAAATATTAAATTATATTTGACAACTAAAAGGTTAATATATAAACCATGCTCCCAAGTTAGTAAGAAGACACATACCACAGAAGAAAAATGGACAAGGGACATGAATGGTTAATTCACAAAAGAAATTAAACTGGCCAAAAAACATAAGAGATATCCAAGGTCTGAATTAATCAAATAAGTACAAATTAAGACAGTGGTAAGATGATGTTCAGGGATGAAGATATATTCATGAAATAATAAGAAAACAAAATGAAAAAAAATGTACAGAATGTATGATCCAACATATATTTAAACATGTAACTACAAAAATTTGGATACCATCTCAACATTGTTGAAAGTTCTAGCTTTTTTCATTCGGTGGACCATTCATTTCTTTTTCATTAAAATTAATTAGAATTTAGAAAACTTCTCATACTTTTTATTGTGAATTATTATTAAAACTAAATTCTTCTGTGTTAGAATATATTTGCAGTGAGTGAATTTTTAAAATATGTTCCTCCATAGATCATTTCTCAAAACATATTGAAAATCCCCCATAGAAAAAGATCTATATAACTTACCACCTCTTCTTAATATTGACTTTAAATGCAATGAAGTTTCATATCTATATTTTTTAAACTATGATTAGGCATATTTTTCCAATATATGTTTGGTTAAAGACCAAGACTTAAGCATCTTAAAGCTTATCTTTGGTGATTTTAGTACCTAAAATTCCAGGGGTTAGGTTAAATGAAATTTAACTTATTTGTTATATGATACACTAATTTCAACACGTAACATATTGATTTGTGCCTAAAATATATTGTTTGTAAAATAAAACCATTGAGGTACATGTCATGTTTCATGGTTTGTGACATATCAGTTAACCCAAGAAGAACAAATTTGTATAACGTTAGATTTGTGTATATAATGGTCAATATGCATAACTCGTTTTTATGAGAATTATATTGGTCTATGTAAATTATATTGGTTTCTGGTGAGATGAAAATGAGATTGACGTTAAATTGTAATTAATCTATCACTATAATAGTTTCCTTCCTTTGAAATATGCAAATGCAAGGGTCAATGATTAGCCAGGTACATCTTTATTACAGAAAGTTTAAATAAAAATTTGTGAAATTGCTGTTTAATTCTTACTCTTCTGCCTAACAAATACACACTATTAGAGAAGGAAGTAGATATTCACTTGGCATATACTTGATTTATCTTTCCCTGTCACTGAAGATTAGACCAAGGGTGAAATTTGCTCCTAGCCGCTGGAAATCACAGAAAAACATTCTGAAAAATGTCACACCATATTTCTGACCTCATGCTCCTAATACACAGGGTTCTTTTTATATTAAGGAGTTTTTGGTTCCCTTAAGTGGGGAGAGAGGGCATGACTTATAAAGACAACATTTCAAAGGGTTGAAATAACTGCTCCTTTCATATGAAAATTCTGTTATCCCCTGAAGAGTTAATTGAAGAAATGAGTGTTTCTCCCTTCTTGATCCTGTCGCATTTGCACAACGGTGGAATAGCGCCATTTGTGAAGGAATGATCACATGCATTCTTTTTTCCTCTCTACACTCATTTCCAACAGGGCAGTGGCAGAAAATAGGAACATTTATTGTGATTACTTTCATTTAGTTCCTTTTCTGAGCCAACACAATGCATTTAAATCAACAGAATATATTTAAATTAAATTACATTAGTCATCTACAGAAGGAAAAATTTCTAAAACATATGAAACATATAAGCATTTTAAAAAATTATAAGTAATGTTTGTATTTCTGAAGCCTTTGCAATCTTTTATTTTTTTAAGATTTTATTTACTTATTTGACAGAGAGAGACAGCGAGAGAGGGAACACAAGCAAGGGAAGGGTGAGAGGGAGAAGCAGGCTTCCCGCCGAGCTGGAAGCCCGATGCGGGGCTCTATCCTAGGACCCTGGGATCATGACCTGAGCTGAAGTCAGACACTTAATGACTGAGTCACCCAGGCACCCCTGCAATCTTCTTAACCAGCTTACATACTGAATACTTCTTTTAACCTATATTATGAAAAGAGAGATTACAGAAATGTAACTCCCTCTGTTTCCAATCCTGGGTCAAAAGGAAACTACCCTGAAAAGAGAAAGTAAAAAAAAGAGTCATATGCCAGTCTTATAATCACTGACCTGGGAAATATTTATTATAGATCTGTTCTATAACGATACTGTGCTCAATCCAGCAGTATAAAGAATCCAGCTAACACTAACTTTGCACTTACCATGGGAGGCACAGTCCTAAACACGTTTTACTCTGATTATTTCACTGAATCTTCACAACACTTTGGTATTAGTAAAATTATTATAGATAGATAGGGAAATATCATAGAATTTTTTTATAAATAAGCGGACAAAGAGGGGTAAAATAACTTGTCCACTGCTATGAACGATAAGTGCAGAATCCACAATT
The DNA here is from genome assembly GCF_024610735.1 of Ursus americanus. Classification (NCBI taxonomy): domain Eukaryota; kingdom Metazoa; phylum Chordata; class Mammalia; order Carnivora; family Ursidae; genus Ursus; species Ursus americanus. Next base: position 14,847,440 of record NC_142155.1, on the reverse strand, counting down.
TTAAGTACATTATGAGTCCACTATGTACAAGATGAAGAGATAATGGGGGTAATACCTCCAATATAACACTGTAACCTAGTTTAGCTCTTTTGGCTCTAATTCTATAATAATAAAATTAGGAAATAGAAATAAAATTAGGGAATTTCTCTGAAAGTGACAATATTACACATACTCACTTTTTCATTTTTTTCATCCAATTTTTTTCCTAAGAGTACAGAAGTAACAAGCTTGATTTCCATGTTTATTGAACCTTTTGACGTATATGTGTGTGTCTGTGTGTGTCTATGCATGCATGTGTGGTACATGGCACATAGGGAAGGCTCAAATGGTATGCGCGCACACACACACACACACACACATATTTCTTCAACTGCTTCAACCGCTATAGCACATAAAATCTAATAATGACAAAATATATCTTGAATTCTATATTTAAATAGAGAAGAACTCTTAGTGTGCTTGGTCTTTGATAAAATCTCTAAATAATGACAACACTTTCCTGGGGTAATTTACGATTGTTTGGATTTTCCCACTGCCCCTCCTCCACATTCAATTCCTGTTACTCTGACAAGAATTTCTTATATTACAAAATTTAACTCTCTCTCTCTCTCTCTCTCTCTCACACACACACACGCACACACACAAAGTGACCTAACATGCTCAGTTTAAAAGAGAACTAAGTGTGGCTCTGGCACGCTCAAAGTAGCTCATCACCAATTCCTCCTGCCTCTGCGCCTAAACATGGCTACAAGTAACTTCGGTGAGACTGGGGGTATGCAGTGGGACAGGGAGGCTAATAGCAATCCTTGGAGTCAAATGAGCCTAGCTATGAATCCCAGTTTTCTCTTAGGTTAAGTTACTTATCCTCTCTGAGTCTATTTTCTCAATTTTTATGAGAATATTGAGTTGTTTTGAGGCTTAAATAACATAATGTAAGTAAAATGCTAAGCAGACTTCCTGGCACATAATGAGTGCTCATAAATGGTAGCAATTATTACTTTTATTGAGACTACAAAATAGCCTTGCGGATGGTTTTGAAAATCATTAATAGCTAAAGAGTAATACTCACAGTTAACAATCAGGTGGCTCTGAGGATCAAATGAGGCAAATGCACATAAAATACTTCACCCAGGATCTGGCACATTTATCAGTCCTTTTCTGCTACCTGCCCTTTTACCTTTGACTAAAGGAGAATGCAAAATAATGTTACTATTTTCAAATTTTGAAGAGAAAATGAGCATATTATTTTTATTATAATCATTTCACAGCTGGTATGGTAACTGATATCATGAAATAATAGAAAAAGTGTTCCTATTCTGAGTTAACATATTGCCTGGATTCAATACAGTATTATCAAATGGTTTTCAGGGGTTGTTTTAATGATATAAAAAGAGGCATACCAGAATTTTTTACTCTTCTTAAATCAAAATTTGGTTGGCATGAAATCAATTTCCCTTGCTGTTTATTCCATTTTTAAACATTTATTGTTGAAGTTAAATTTTAGTATTATCATTGATATCCTATTTAAACCTGTCATTCCCTTGGTCCTGGAAATTCTGTCTTTTGACGGCTTTGAGCTTTATTCTTTATCCTCCAATACCTCCTGATTTCAAAACCTGGCAAATGATCTAACGGGAATGCTATTGTTCCTTGTGCTTGTTGCAGGACTCCTTTCTCCAGGGACATTTTGTTTCCTATGTGGTAAGACTACTGGACATTTCCTTCTGCTTTCCTGGCTAGCCCCAGAATCCTGAACTCCGTAAACCTCAGTGGATGTCCCACAGCAAAACCCAGCTGTGCGTCTGAGGTCCTTCTAGCCTCAATCTGTTGCACCACCTCTGTATGGCCACAGAAATTCTGCTGAATACCCCCCGCCACCACCACCCAATGCCTCTGAGCCAAGCCTGAGCACCAGATCATGCTTAGAACCAGTTAAATGTTGCAGGAGAGAAAATGGCCTAAAGGAGGTGATGGTGGCTAAAGGAGGAAGGACTCTTTCCTCTACAGAAATAACTTGTAGTCTCATACTTCCAGCTTCCTTTAAAAATGGTCTTTAAAAGTGTGATTTTTGCAGTTTTTCCCCCTTTTAGCTTTTGCACAAAGAATGTTAGTCTATTATGATCTATCACATTCCACTCCAAATCAGAAGTCTTCAATTAATTAAAAACCATTATTCATATTTATTGCATTATGTATCAAAAATTAATATTTATATTTTTAATTACTTTCATGAGAAAAAAATTTACTAAAGTTCTGTGATTTTTAGGTTAACGTTTCTTATCAAATGTGTCAAGACCCAAGATCTTGATCTTATTTAGACATTTTTTTACTTATCTCTTCTCAGATAAGTTAGAGTGAAATAATAGAGCCATGCTAAACTGTTTCCTCTAATTAAAGGTAAACACTAGAGAAAACAATCATACCAAAATTTATTCAAATCTTGAAAATTCAAGACTTTCTTTTACCTTATTATTATGGTTAAATAACTAAGTAGCCCATAGTTTATGTACTTTTAATATGCACACTGGAAATGAGAGGTGAGCCAAAATGTTTTTCTATAATAATTTAATGTATATTTATTTAATAAAAATGGTAAGCATTAAAAATTAAAATTCTGCATTGTATAGTTCGTGTCTGTCAAGTCTGACAAAGAATAATCTTTATTACCCCTTTATACACACACAAACTCATTCATTATTCCATTATATTCTATCCATGTCCACATTTTAAAAAAAGAGGTATCTCTATTCATGTGCTTCCTTTAGTACAAACATAGTACTAAAGATTCTTATTACTGCCACTTTGTAGTCCCTCAATTGTATTTTCTTTATTATCACACCTACAGGGAAGAATGAAACAAGCTATAATGCTTTAGACCTAAAAAGTCATATATATTTAGCCATATTTCTTCCTCTTCTTTATTTGCATATGAACATATAAGTAAGTTTTGTTGACTTACAAACTCCTCATTCCTTGTGGGACAAGTTAAAAACTGCTCAAGTATTATAATAGTCTACCTTATTTTTTCCTTCTAACTCAAAAATAACTAAGTATGAATAATAAGTGGACAAAGAATTTGTGTTTAACGGACAATTTAAAAGTTTAGACATCTCCTGACATATGATAATTTTGTATTCTATTAGCAGAAAATCAGCCAAATTCAATATCAAAGAATCACAGAGAGATTAGAAGAGGCAGTAAAGGTAAAATCTCTGTAACAGTATTGGAAATATGAAGGGTAAGAACCTATGAATTTTCTTACCAGTTTTGGACCTTTAATTTTTTCAGCTTGATTGCCTATCTTTAGCACAAATGGATGTAGACTGTGGCATAACATCCTTGTCATGAAATTAAATTTTCAAAAGCATTTTTAAATACAAATTTAACTACTGATTTTCATAATAATCTATTGCAACTTCACCAGTCATAGCTTTTTGCTAAAGTCTTTTAAAAACACCCTATATTTTCAGCCTTTATAACTTTATAATGTTGAGTAAGATTTTGTTAAACATCTTGAGAAGTAAGATTCCCTTATTTAAAACAAAACCCTTACAACTATTTTAGCTGAAAGTCATTTATCACAGAATCACTCTTTACCAACTATTTTCCAACTTAGTAGTTCTTCTCTTCCATTTCTTACCACTTAATTCGTGGAAGATCCTTCAGTCAACCACAAAGGAGCTTATATCTATCTGATTAGTTGGAAGGAGAAAGTTGAAGTTTCAAGAGACCTAAACTTGTTAAGTGATTACCTACCCCTGGACTTACTATGTGATAACTGATGCTCTTAGTTCACTCTCCATTTTAACTAATACAGATTAACAGACACTGAAAGTAGAAGAGGTAAACAATGAGGAGTCCCCTGTTCAGAGCTGGAGGACACTTGTTACATACTTCCCACTGTATCTTTAACTTGTCATATCTTATAATGTAGAGCCCCAAAAATATACTCACCAAAGGTTTTAATATAAAGGGAAAGATTGAGAACATTAATTTGTAGTGGGTACTTTCAGAGACATTCATCAAAGTTCGACAAGGAAGAAGGGACATAGAGTAAAGTTCACTAGCCACTGATTCGAAAGCAGAAAAATAATATTTAGTCTTTTTTTTAAAAACTGTATTTATTGTTTATTTGAGAGAGAGATAGCAAGAGAGAGCAAGAGCAAGGGGAGGGGCAGAAGAGAGGGAGAAGCAGACTCCCCGCTGAGCAGGAAGCCTGATGCAGTGAAGCTCCAACTCACTGAGCCATCCAGGTGCCACATATTTGGTCTTGATAAATGAGCACTCCCAAACTATGACCTCCAACAGAAACATGGTTGCTGGCAGTTTGGGGTGAAAGCAAACCAGGGTCAGTGTGCACAAAAGTAGTAAAGGAATTTCAGGGGATGTGGGCGGAGCTCTGACATCATCTGCTATGATCTTTATTATTATCTCTGTGTGTGTGTGTGTGTGTGTGTGTGTGTACACGCGCGTGTACAAGCACAAGAGACCATAAATACCTCCTGGCTTTGATATCAGGAAAAGACATCTGAATTATCTCAACATGACTAGATAGGATATTACAGATTTTATTTATTTGTTTGTGTGTTTATTTATTTAAGAGAGAGAGAGAGAGAGAGAGAGAGAGAGCATGAGTTGGGGGAGGAGCAGAGGGAGAGGGACAAGCAGACTTCCTGCTGAAATCATGGCCTGAGCTGAAATCAAGAGTTAGACACTTAACCAACTGAGCCACCCAGGTGCCCTTGGGTAGGGCTTTAAAAATTAGGGACAGAAAAAATACTTTAAGAATGCACATAGGAGTGGTCTCAGTAGGTGCTCTGCTCAATAATTATTTATTGAGTAAACTAATGAATAAGAATATTTAGTACCCACTTTCTCATCCCAGTTATGTTTAACTCTTCAGAGCAAGAACTCTGCAACCCTCAGGGGCATCATCTGTGGCAATGCAGCTTCTGTTCTAGCAGTTAAAATGCTTTACATCCATTAGGAGCTCAAAAACATATAGGGCAACTCTTTTCACCTAAACTGCAAGCTCTGTTCTTCAAATCCCTCCTGGGTTTTTAATCCCTTCATTGTGATTAAGAAAACCTGTAATCAGGGAGGTCTCTAAAGACAAAGAGGAAAATGGAATCTCAATCATTGTGAGCAAAATGGCCTCTACTGGGCCTGTTTGAATGGACATTATTTATTATTATTTTTTTTACACACAGATGAATGCAAAGTGATCTCCTGGTGCCACAGGTAGAGGGAGATTGAAAATAAACCACTTTCATTGTCTTCATGTCTCACATAAATTGGCTTGCGTCTTATCATAATAAACCTCACAGATGCCTATGAATCAGTTTTGTATGCAGCAAACTAAATGAAGGGTAAAGGTCTTCAGGTAATTTTTCCACAGAAGTCTGATTCATATAGAAAATTTATCTTTGCTCTTTTAGGAACTGCAGCTAACTTCAAGTAATCAATGCATGTGATGAAGAATAGTTCTGTTTTCTAAAATTATAACAATTTGAAGAATTAGAAATCAATCTACTAAGGAAATGAAAATGATAAATGAGCAAACGAGTAATCTGAACGATAAAAAATAGCATTATATTTTCTCAGTAGGACATTCATATAAACGTGTTTAGTAAAATATTAACCTAAAATACAAAGTTACATGGAATGATAAATTAAAATCACATATTAGAGTAAGAAACAATTTTTGTCTATTAATAACATTTTGAACTTATATTCAATATAATACAATCACACAATTTTATTTTTCAAGTATAAGTCTACGATAATCTGTTAGTTAAAACTTGATATTTCTCCCACCATGTCCACTAAAATTAATCAGTTCTAAAGACTATAAAGTTATGTTTCCTAAAAACTTGATTGCCATTGATTTTATTAGATAGCACATTAGAATAAAAATATTTAGTCATAATATAATGCACATACAATACTATGGGGACAGAATGAATCACATCTTATTAGAACATCTTGCATTTACCTATTTTTGACTCTTGCTTAATCTCTCTATCTGGCTACAGTTTTGCACTGTGGTTACGAAACATCTATATTTCTGATTTTGCTTCTCTACACTCAGTCCTAGCCAGGATCAGCTTTTGGTATTAGGATCTATCTGTTTCTGGCTGTTTCTAGCAAGTGCCCTGACCAACGCAGGCTGGTGCTTTAGAATTCCACCCTAACGCAGTAGGATTCTTTATAGACCAGTGCATCTGCTCGTGCGGGTTTTCCTATAGCTCAAAATCGCCTGGAATACCAATCCTATCTCATTTATTTCTTGGCACCCTTTACAAGATGGCCTATGGTGGTGTCCTACTGAAATCTGTAGGAGCGGATACATTGCCGTAATGACCTCCCAAGATATAATTGTGAAAAGAAGCTGGTAATAGTTTCTTTGTAGAAGCCTAAGGGAAGCATTCCTCTTAGGATCCAGAAAGGCTTTTATAATTAACCTCTATCTCCTCAATACAAAGTTACAAAATAAATGTGAGAAGTATCAGTACAATTCTGTTGCTCCCGAGAATAGCTTATTTAATACATACTATTTACTTTAAAAAAATTGATTTTGAGTATCCCCTATGCTGGTGCCATATGGATGTGCTCTGTCCACATAATCAAGTATGGTGTCCACACCTTCTTCTGAGTCAGTGTTAAGGTTCAATGATCTTCCTTAGGCCATGGGCAAGCTCTCACAATCTCTACTGGTGATCTTTTCTTTTTTAATGTAAAATTATCTTTTTTTTTTTTTTTTTAAGATTTCATTTATTTATTTGACAGAGAGAGAGACAGCCAGCGAGAGAGGGAACATAGGCAGGGGAAGTGGGAGTGGAAGAATCAGGCTCCCAGTGGAGGAGCCTGATGTGGGGCTCGATCCCAGAACTCTGAGATCACACCCTGAGCTGAAGGCAGATGCTTAACGACTGAGCCACCCAGGTGCCCCTAATGTAAAATTATCTAAATTCAGATATCCAGGGGATTAAGTGTATACTTCAATCACCATAGTAAATGTGCAACCTTAATCAAGGATCCTGAGTCAAATATGTTACTCATGTTCCACTGTGATTATGAAGAAATGATGTTCCTTTACACCAAAACTCACAGAATATTTTGAATGAAGTGCTTAATAATCCCAAGAAACTGTAATCATAGCATGTTACACAACATCATTTACAAACTAGCAAATTTTCATTCTCATTCTATCCAGTCTCATTTGGCTTGTTTCTTTATGTGTTAGTTACATATACTGCTCTGCTGGTTCCTAAGCATTCTTTGCACATTTGCGCCACATACCACGATTGTTCCCATTTCCGAGGTAGTTAATCATCTGCCTCTTGCTCACCTGCAACACTTTTGATAATTTTCTAAAAAGAAAGGCAACTGTACCTTTCCCCCCAATTCTATCTTATTTCCAAGAAAATCACTTGCTCCTCCATGTTACTTTATAACTACTATATTTTAATACACTTCACATTATATTACAGTAACATATCCATTTCCTCTACTGGACAGTCAAGTAGAGAAGGGCAGAAATTTTTGCTTCACTAATCTGCATAGCCTTAAAATACAGCACACAGCCCAGTACACAAAATATCAAATATGCTTTATTCACTTTAATCATATTCTCAAGAAATTATCATTCAGATTTTTGGGATTATTATTTGTATTTCTTCCATGCATTGGGCACAGTAATTTAGAATAGAATGGTTCTAAAATCAGATTGTGTAAACCAAGAAACAGGCTTGACTGAACAAACTGATGGTTACTGGAGGGGAGGTGGGCAGGAGGATGGGTTAAATAGGTGATGAGGATTAAGGACTGCACTTGTGATGAGCACTGGGTGTTGTATGTAAGCAATGAATCACTAAATTCTACACCTGAAACTAAAATTGCACTGTATGTTAACTAGTTGGAATTTAAATAAAAACTTGGAAAAAAATAAAACAGATTGTCTAAATTTGATCCCAACTCCAAATTTACTAGCTATGCAATTCCCAGAAAGTTAATTACAATGTTTCTGCTTTGTTTCTCATCTTTTTTTTAACATTTGTTTTTATGGAGATATAATTGATACATGACATTGTTTAAGTTTAAGGCATATAATGTGTTCACTTGATACATTTATATATTGCAATATGATTACTACAGTGGCAACACCTCTATCACATCACATAATTATCCTTTCTTTTTGGTAGTGGGGACAATTAAGATCTAGAATCTTAGAAACTTTAACATTCATAATACCATATTGTTGTCTATAATCACTAAGTTGTGCATTTGATCTCCAGGGCTTATCTGTCTACTGGTTGCAAGTTTGTGTCCTTACACAACCTCCCCAGTTCCCCCACCTCCCAGCCCCTGGTCACCACCATTCTACTCTTTGTTCTTATGATTTCCCTTTTTTAGATTTCATATATAGTTGATACCATACAGTATTTGTTTTTCTTTGACTTATCTCACTTAGCATAATGCCTTTGAGGCCCACCCATGTTGTCACAAATGGGAGGATTTCCTTCTTTCTTGTTGGGGTTAATGTAGAGCATGAAACCAGCCACAACACCTGGCTTGGTAAAATATAACACAAAGGCCACTAAGGGGAGGGAAGTTTTCGGAGAAGCGCATAGGCTTTTGGAATGCTGAGGCCTCGTGACCACCCTGCCATCAGAATGCCACGGGGAGTTGCCTTCCCAAAACTTTCCTAGCCCAAAGAGCCGCCCTGTGATCTAAGATGTAGGCATTGTCCCTTAGGCTATGTTTAGCAGAACTTGTAGAACACACCCAAATTAGCATATCGTATCTGTCCTGTAAACAGATCCTCCCAGTTTTCAGTAAGACCCCTTATCACACGTGTGCTTGAGGAACAATGATAGGGATTTGTGATTATCTTGAAGGACCAATAAAAGTGGGAGCAAAGAAGAGCAAAGGGTCTTTGTCTCTGAGCGTTGACCCTCTTGCTTTCTCCTCTCTTTCACGACAAAGTCTGGAGTAATCTTTCATCCATCAGTAGAGGGATTGCTGGCCATTCCCGGCACTTTCTCATGAGTGGATAATATTCCTATATATATTCTTTATCCATTCATCCATTGGTGAACACTTAGATTGTTTTGATATTTGGCTATTGTGAATAATGCAGCAATAAACATAGGAGTGTAATATCTCTCTTCAATATCCTGTTTTCACTTTCTTTGTATATATACACAAAAGTGGGATTGCTGGATTATCTGGTAGTTCTATTTTCAAGTTTTTGAGGAATTTCCATATTGTATTCATATTGTTGAACCAATTTGCATTCCTACCAACAGTGTACGAGAGTTCCATTTTCTCCACATCCCCACTAACACTTATCTCTGCTCTTCTTGATGATAGCTATTTTGACAGGTCTGAGGTGATATCTCATTGTGGTTTTGATTTGCATTTCTCTGGGGATTAGTAATATTGAATATCTTTTCACGTGTCTCTTGGCCACCTATATGTTCTCTTTGGAAAAGATGTCTATTCTCTGCTTTGCCTGTTTTCTTTTTTTTTTTTTAAGATTTTACTTAAGTTATTGGAGAGACAGAGAGAGAGCTCACAAGCAAGGGGGAAGGGTAGAGAGAGAAGCCCCCTCCCCGCTGAAGGATTTGATCCCAGAAGCGTGGGATCAGGACCTGAGCTGAAGGCAGACATTTAACTGAGCCACCCAGGCACCCTGCCTTTTTTAAAAAAATCTAGATTGTTTATTTCTTTGTTATTGAGTTGTACAAAGTCTTTATGTATTTTGGATATCAACCCCTTATCTGATACATGGTTTGCAAATATTTTCTCTCATTTCACAGATTGCCTTCACATTTTTTAAATTTTTGCTGTACAGAAGCATTTTAGTTTGATATGGTCTGACTTATTGATTTTTGCCTCTGTTACTTGTGCTTTTTAAAGATTTATTTATTTATTTATTTATTTATTTATTTATTTATTTAAGAGAGGGAAAGAGAGAGAGAGCAAGCAGAGTTGGGGGTTGGGCAGAGGGAGACGGAGCAGCAGACTTCCTGCTGTGCAGGAGCCTGATGAGGGGCTCCATCCAGGACCCTGGGATTATGACCTGGGCTGAAGGCAGACAAGTAACCAACTGAGCCACCCAGGTGCCCCGTTGCTTGTGCTTTTGCTGTCATATTAAAAAAATCACGGCTAAGATCAATGCCAAAGAGCTCCTTCACGATGTTTTCTTCTAAGAATTTTATGTTATCATATCTAAGTCTTTAATTCAAGTTGATTTTTGTGAATGGTATAAGAAAGGGGTCCATTTCATTTTTCTGCATGTGGTTATCCGGTTTTCCCAACACCATTTGTTGAAGTGACTGTCATTTTCCCATTGAGTGGTCTTGGCCCCCTTGTTAAATATTAGTTGACCATAAATGTGTGGATTATTTCTGGACTTTCTATTCTGTTCCATTGGTTTGTTTATTTTTATGCCAGTACCATATTGTTTTATAGTTTTAATTGTTTTATAATTTAATTGTTAAATATTAGTTGACCATAAATGTGTGGATTATTTCTGGACTTTCTATTCTGTTCCATTGGTTGAAGTGTCTATTTTTATGCCAGTACCATATTGTTTTATAGTTTTAATTACTATAGCTTTGTAGTAAAGTTTGAAATCAGAAAGTATGATACCTTTGGTTTTGTTATTCTTTCTCATGATTATTTGGGTTTTTCTGGAGTCTTTTTTGTTTCCATACAAATTTTAGGATTTCTTTTTCTATTTCTATGAAAAATATCATTGGAATTTTCATAAGGATTATGCTGAAGCTATAGATGGCTTTGAGTAGTACGGACATTTTAACAATATTATATCTAATTTATGAACATGGAATATCTTTTCCCTTGTTTGTGTGTTCAATTTCTTTCATCCGTGTCTTACAGTTTTCAGTGCAAAGATCTTTCATCTCCTTGGTTAAATTTATTTTATTACTGTTTAAAAAAGATTTATTTATTTTAGAGAGAGTGAAAGAGCGAGAGAAAGCACAAGTGGAGGGGCAGAGAGGGAGTAGATTCTCAAGCAGACACCCACGCTGAGTGAGGAGCCATTTACAGGGCTTGATCTCACAACCCTGAGATCATGACCTGAGCTGAAAACAAGAGCCGGACACTTAACCGACTATACCACCCAGGCATCCTGATTTTATTAGGTTTGATGATATTGTGAATGGTGTTTTATTTCCTGTTCAGAAGTTTGTTGTTAGTATCTAAAAGTACAACTGATTTTTATATATTGATTTTATAATCTGAAAATCTGCTGAATTCATTAATTAGTTTCAAGTTTTTTGGTTGAGCTTCTAGGTTTTTCTATGCATAATATCATATCCTCTGCAAATAATGACAATTTTACTTCTTCCTTTTAAATTTGGATGCTTTTTATTTCTTTATCTTGCCTAATGGCTCTAGCCAAAACTGCCAGTACTATGCTGAATAAAAGTGGTGAGAGTGGGTACCTTTATCTTGTTCCTGAACTTAAAGGAAAAGATTTCAATTTTTCACCATGCAGTATTATGTTAGCTGTGGGTTTGTCACATATGCCTTTATTATGTTATGTCCCTTCTATACCCAATTCATTGAGGTTTTTTTTTTTTTTTATCATGAAAGGACATTGTATTTTGTCAAATGTTTTTTCTGCATCTATTAAGAAGATCACATGATTTTGTTTTTTATTTTATTAATGTAGTGTATCACATTGATTGATTTGCATGTCAACTCATCCTTGTATCCAAGGTATAAATCCCACTTGGTCATGGTGTATACTCTTTTTAATATATTTTTGAATTTGGATTGCTAATAATTCATAGAAAATTTTTGCTTTTATATTCATCAGAGAGATAGATCTATAGTTTTCTTTTAGTGTCCTTATCTGATGTTTGTATCAAAGTAACACTGGCCTTGTACAATGAATTTTAAAGTGTTCCACTCCCTTCAGTTTTTTTGGAAGAATTTGAGAAGAATTGACATTAATTCTTCTTTAAATATTTGGTAGACTTCTCCAGTGAAGCCATCTGGTTCTGGAGTTTTCTGTGGTGGCAAGTCTTTGATCACTGATTAAATTTCTTTCTCCATTAGTAAGTGTTCTTTTCATGTCTTTTGATATTCTTTCCTGCCTCTTTCCTGATTTTCTCCATCCTCTCAGTCATAGAGAACCCAGCTGAGTCTCACAGCACTGAGGTGTCAGGACATTAAATCACTGCTTTCCTTTTCCCCTGTGGGAGAGGTCTTAGTTGTCTGACAGTTCAGTCATGAGCAGTGCTGCCTTAGGAATGGGGCAGGAATGGCAAAATTCTCTTACTGTTTCCACTGTGCCATAATTCTTTTTTTACTTCTTCTCTCTCTCTTTTTTTTTTTTTTTCCCCAATGGAATCTCCCCTCTGGAAGGCTGGACTTTTGAAATTTATCTTCTGATCTTGTGTGTCTGCCCAGGTTAGCATTCTCCAAGTTTTTTTCCCAACCACAGCAAGAGAAGTTGGGGCAAGTTCATTTCTCCACTGGTTCCACAGCCTGAACCATGGTCTGTGCGTCTATTTCCAGATGCACAGGTCCGTAAGACTCCCCCCAGATTCACTGGTATATGGTGCTGGATCCATAACTATCACAAAGTCTCTTCTGTTTGTGAGACAAAAAGGAGGTACATCTTATAACAACATGATGTTGACCTCACTTCATCATTTCTCATCTTTTAAATGAAATCAAGTAATTGTATTCACTAGATAGAAATTTAGTGAAGATACAATTTAATTAATGTAAAGCTCTCAATACATATATGTTTTATAAATACCAGACTATCAATTAATACTACTTGTTTTACCAATAATCATTTTGCTAGTAGTAGTTATGTGCCTACCCTGGTAATTCGTACTGTATGACCTTAAAACAATCTGCTAAATCCACCAGTTTTTAGCAAAATTGCATGAAAAACTTTATGACTGTCAGGGTGGAGTCACAGTCACAAATCATAGTCACAAAACCATTTCTATTTTATAATTCCATAACAATATACACCCTCATTTCAACAGAAGAACTAATATGAAATTAAAGTGTGGCATGTAATTTTGATAATTACTTTAGCATGCTCTTAGTTTGAAAGATAATCTTATCCTATTTTATTTGTCCCAAGTTTGTCAATGTTTTGTAATAGAAAGAGTATTTCTTTTGTTAAAATGATTAATTCTACTTTGCATTTTGTCATGCTTCCTGGATGGGCTCCCTGAATAATGCAATGACTTTCCCAAATTTATTTTAAATAAAAATCATAGCCTCTAGGGCTCATCTTAACTCTTTTCCCTTATTCCTTACTTGGTATAATTTTACGATGACTGTTCATGGCTATAATTTTGCAGTGTTTACTAAAATGAAAATAGCCCTCAAGAGATAAGCCAAGTGAAATAAAATTTTAGAAGTGATTTTTGTTGTATTAGGAAAAACTAGAAGCAAAATTATTTCCATAATCATTTTAAGAAATAACAGGCCTCTTCAAATGTAGGATATAAACTTTAAGCAGTAAAATTTGTTAAAAATAAAATTCCGATTTGCATGGCCTTTTATATGTATATATAATTCACATTTAAAAGCATATACTTTCACACACACTAAAGAATTTATCTCCAGAAAACTTGCAGAAAAGCAAATACCAAGAATAATTCTGTCCATGCAGAAAGAAAGTGATCCTGGATAAAATCACCTTAAAACAGAAATGGAAATTCATTGATTTGTCAAAGTAGAAGAAAAGTTCTAATCTCACTAGTAGGCTCTAGTAAGTCAAATATGCCTACTGTAATCCTTAGAATATCTTAAGGGACTATTAAAAGAATGGGCAGTTAACAAGATAAAGATGGGGACAGTAAAATAACTTAAGAGTAGAACTAAAATAAAGCAAGACAAAATGAAAAAAGAATGAATAACTTGGCCCAAAAAACTGAAAACATGGAATATCACTTTCTAAATGTATCAATTATTGCAATAAATCTGAACAGATGAAACAACCCAATTATAAGATTGTGATCAACAAACTAGGTTTTAAAAGAAAATGAACTTTATGTTATGTGACAGATTCTCTCATGTTCCACACCTTCTAATTTTTTTTCCCTCAAGTAATTCTTCCCACTACATCCCTACCTACAAGTGTAATGAGGAACTGTTTTATTTCTAACCATTAGATTATTACAAAATTGATGAATATCACTCCCAGATTGCATTACATCCATTATACAAATCTCCATTGTCCTATCAGACTCACTCTAGACACGTTTCTTACTGGCTTTGAGAAGTAAGCAACCATTTGGAAAAGCCAATGTAGCAGGGAATTGTGGAAGCCTTGAAGAAGCTGATGGTGGCCTCTAGCCAGCAAGGTAGTTTTTAGAGCTCTGCAACCTATGGCTGCAAGGAAATGAATTCTGCCAAAAACCTGAATAAGCGTGGAAGTGTATTCTTTCCCAATTGAACCTTTAGTTTAGACTACAGCCCAGCCAAAAATCTTAACAGTAGTCTAGTGAGTACTAAGTAGAGAAATCAGCTGAGCCATGTCCAGATTCATGTTCCACAGAAAGTGTGAGATAATAAATGTGTGTTGTTTTTAAGCTACTAAGATGTGTTGGTTATCACTAGAAAATGATACATTCTCCTTATAAATTATAAAATCCTTGAATATAAAGACGGAGAAATTTTGAAAATAAAATATGGGGGCGCCTGGGTGGCTCAGTTGCTTAAGTGTCCAACTCTTTAATTTTGGCTCAGATCATGCATGATCTCAGGGTCCTAGGATCAAACCATGTGACAGGCTCTGCACTCAGTGTGGAGTCTGCTTAAAGTGCTGTCTCTCTCTCTCACTCTTCTCCCTCTGCCCCTCCCCCTGTTCATGTGTGCTCCCTCTCTAAATAAATAAATAAAATCTTTAAAAAAAAGAAAAGAAAATATGGAGAGGTACATATCAAGCATATACCAGTCCTAAAAATCATTGTGCCAGGTTGACTTTAATAAAAGAAGGATAAGAGTTGTAAGGGCTATTTCATAATGAAATAACGGTCATTCTAAACAATGATGGAAGTCTTAATTTTTATACCGAGTAACATAGTCTCAAAATACATGTAGGAGAAACTGCATATTGACAAATTTAATAACTGTAGAGTGTTATTTTGAAAGAGTTATTTCAGTTACAGATCTAAAAAACAAATCAACAGAAATACTGAAAATTTGGAAAGCCAATTAATAAACTTAGGTGATGTATATAGAACATTGCAAGTAACAGCTGAAGCTTACATATATTTTCAAGTGCATGAATGTGATGAAATTAACGACAAATTGAGCATGAACATTATGTCTCAACAAATTCAGCTTAAATCTTATGTAGTTATATGTATGTGCTAATAAATGAAAATTAATTATAAAGTTCCCAAATTAAAAATTCCCTAACTGTTTGATATGAATGCATACATTTATAAGAAACCTGTAAGTCAATTAAAAATTAAATTTAAAAATACTTTGAATGGAATGATAATAAAATAAGAAAAACCTAGAAAATGAAGAGCAAATTAAATCTAGTTATTATGAAAGGGATAATTTCTAAATGATAGTAAATGATAAAAGAGAAAACAGAGATACGATTAAGTAATTTAAGAAAATGAAATGTTGACTCCTTACATTTATAAATACATGTGTTCGTGTTGTATACACCCCAAGAATGACTACTGAAAAAAAGTTTGAATATACCAATTATCAATTAAAAAATAAGGGAAGATTCTACAGACAGCAAATATATAATATTTAAGATATTATCAACCAAATCATGTCAGATAAAATGAACAAATTCCTTTATTAACCAATCTTACAAAAATCAAATTAGAAAGAAATAAAATTTGAATATTCTCATAAATATTATGGGGATTTATATTAAGAAGTGCAACCCAAGAAAAACTCAGACTCAGATGTCTTCCAACATGATAATGTCCAAATCCAAGTCTGGATTACCTAAGGAATCCAATTTTTGCCTAATATTAGAAATACAAAACAATGTTATACACTATATTAACAGAATGAAAACAAACAAACAAAAACTCATCCTACATAGAAAAAGTATTGGATAAAAGTAAACATCTGTTCAAAGCTTAAAAAAGAAAACTATTTTCAAAAATTTATCAATAATTTGAAAAAGTGTATTTTATACATTAAAAGTGTCTACAAAAAAAAAAGAACCTTCACTAAATGGTGAATGTTGCAAACTCTCCTCATTGTCAGGAATAAGAGATTTCTGCTATCAATACTCAGTTCAACATTATACAGGAACTTATCATATATTTTTTATTTCTATATAATACATCTTCATTTTCAGAGATGTTTTCTTCATGTATTCCAGGAGTAAACTTATCGCCACTATTGGCTACAGTTGTGCCACACAAAGTGCATTACACTAGCTTCTTATTTTCCCTTGCAGTTCCCAGTGTGCCAGGAACTTTAATGATATCAGTTGTAATGAAAATTATCTATGTATTTCAATACAGAATTTTATCCATATGTATTCTGGCTTGCCACAGCAACTTAATGACTAAATTTTATATTCTTTGCCCTTTGCAAAATTTACAACATTATTTTCTATGTACACTGTAATAGGGATTCTCATATTGACTTTGGTGGCTACATAAGAAGAAAAAAAAAGCCAACATTAAAAACGGTGAACAAATATTTATTTAGCAAATCATTCATTAATTCAACATATTTATAATGAGTACCTACTATATGCTGAGTGCTCTATTAGTACTGAGACATAATTGCAAACCAGTCACAGGTTCAACAATCATGGAGTTTACCATCTCATATGGACCAACTTATGTCCCCCCAAATTTATATGTTGAAGTCCTATGCCAAAATAGGCCCCATAAAAATGATTAAGTTAAAATGATGCTGTAAGAGTGGGCCCTAATCTACTCTGACTGGTGTCCTTATCAGAGGAGGAAATTAGGACACACGGAGCAAACCAGCGGTGTGCATGCACAGAGGAAAGGCCATATGATGAACAGAGAGAAAGTGGTCAGATGCAGGACAGGGAAAGAGGCCTTAGGAGAAACCAAACCTCCTAACACCTTGATCTTGGAATTCCAGCTTCCAGAGCTGTGAGAAGATATATTTCTGTTGTTTAAGTCACCTACTTAGTGGTATTTTTTAATGGCAGCACGAGTAAACTAATATATCCTCTAATAAAGGCAGAAGGATACTGTAAATCAATCATAAGTGTTGGTATAAAAAATACGAAGTGTTATGTAAGCTTGTTTTAGAAAGAATTGATCTATTGATGGATAGAGTTGAGTTATCTCAGTAAACACTATTTGAGTTAAGAGCTAAAAGTTGAAGGGTGGAGGTAGAAAAATGTGTTAAGGCCCAACCAACAGCATGTCCCAATACCTAAGGTGACAGTGGGCCTAGAATAGAAATTTAAACACTAAAATGCTGGAAAGTAGGGAGCAACAGAGGGAAAACATGTGAGCTGATGCAGGAGAAATAGATAGGGACCAAACAATGCAGGTCTTTGCTGTGGCATAAACCACCTAGTTGTTCACCCCAACCATGCTGTCATCTTTTGAGAACACATCTAGACTATTTCCTGATCTCACTTGCAGTTAGGTGTGATCATGTGATTGAATTCTGTCCAGTGAAATACAGGGATGGGGGCTGAATAGATGGCAAAGGTGTGTACTACTTCCAAGACTGAACATAAAAATGTCACATTTAATTCCCCATGTCCTTTATACATCTGCAGGCTAGGTGTCAATGCTCTAGGGTTTTCAGTCACATGTATTAAAGATGAAAGAGGCACCTGCAGCCTGCATCCCCAAATGCCAGTGAGGAGAAGAGTATCCCTCCCCTTCTCACTAGTATCAAACATCTGGGCCTTCATTGGCCCAGTTATGTGCATGATAAATACATTTCTACTGTATTAAACCTCCAAAATATGTGTGTGTGTGTGTGTGTGTGTGTGTGTGTGTGTGTGTGGTGGTGGTGGTGGTGGTGGTGGTGGTGGTGGTGGTGGTGGTTGTGGTGGTGGTGTTTTTGGATAGTGGCTATGCTATCCATGTCATGGATAAGCTTTGTTTTTAACTAAGATTCAAATTAATGCCATTGAATGGGTTTAAGCAAAGAATTGATATTTAATTTAAAATGCTTGCTACAAAGATAAGTCAGGCTATTATAATATATATTGTATGTGTGTGTATGCATGCACATGTATGGAAAGGGGTAGATGGCTAAAGTTGATACTAATTTTGACATTCTTAGCAAGTCTAGAAAAGGATATTATTAGATTCATTTAGGGTGATGTAAAGCAACTTTTGGAACTGAAACTAAATATTTAAGATAGTTTGGTTTCAGAGATGAGGCAGAGGGAGAATTAGAAAGAACCCCAGATTTCTGCACCTAGCCAAAAATACCACCCAAAATAAACCAAACTTAATTGTACTTTTTTTCCTGAATGGATGCTTGCATTAGTTATATGACAATATATTTAAAAGTTGAAAATTATAGAGTAAAAATAATTAATTTTGAAATGATTTTAAGTGTCTCATCTAGCTATTTTTAAATTTAATCTAGCTTGTTAATATTTACAGTTATTGTGTCAGATATATTATAAAAATAATTTTCTTTGTAAAAAGAGTCAACATCTATTTATTTATTTGTTATGCTATGATCCTAGTTTCTGTGTTTATTTTCTTTGACATATATACATGTACATACATTTTCCTGGTGTTATTTTTCACTTTCAAATTGTGGGTGAGAGACTATCGAATGTGGAATGTGTTCAACATTTGTCCAAAAAGCTGTTGCATGAATGCTGTGTTTGTGTTTCTCAAAGACAGATAGCTACTTATTATGAAAGACTGAAGAAAACATGTATAATTTGGATGAAAATAGTGCCCAGTCATCAATATGAATTATATAAATATAATCAATTAATATATAACCAATTATATAAATATAATCAATTAATATATATTATAAAAGATTTAACCAGGAGTAACTATTGTTTTATTTATGTGTGTGTATATATATATATATATATATATATATATATATATATATATAGTGTTGTTTTCAGTGGACAAATGAAAATTGCAGTGTTTTTATTATATGACCGGTACAAGGATTATTCTGGATTCTAGAGACTGTATCATTGTCTTCTTTGTTAGATGCTTCAATTCCAGGCACTGTCAACCCTAAAGAAGCTTACAAGTGTTTTCATTTCATTTAAGGCACAGTAGAGTTATCACAGAAACAACATAACCCTATGGATTAATCACCCAGACAGAAAAAGCAGTTTTGTATATTAATACTACTTGACACATCTACACAATTTATCCATTAAGAGTGCCTGGGGGCACCTGGGTGGCTCAGTCAGTTAAGCATTTGCCTTCCGCTCAGGTCAGGATCCCAGGGTCCTGGGATCAAGCCCCACATTGGGTTCCCTGCTCAGTGGGAAGCCTCCTTCTCCCTTTCCCACTCCCCCTGGTTGTGTTCCCTCTCTCACTGTCTCTTTCTCTGTCAAATAAGTAAATAAAATCTTAAAAAAAAAAAGTGCCTGAAATCTAGGTTTTGGACTATTTTCGCCTTGTAGAGATTAGTTATAGTACTAATTTTCCTAATATTGTCTGCTTAATTAGGCTTATTAATTGACCTGATAATGCAGAAATAACACATATGTCAGATTCTAAGGCATTAATGTACTCTTCAATTAAAAATAACACATATATCAATGTAAATCCCATATCACTAGTGTGTGTCATATTAGTGATATTAATATATCAGGGACACTTACCCAGAAAGAACATCATCCAATTTCCTGAGGATTAGCAAAGGAAAAGCTGTTACTATTCTAGTGATTGTTTATATCTATAAGATGTTTCAAATTTTGAAGTAGAAAAAATACTGATTTCAGAAGTGTTCATACCAAAAGTAGTTAATATGTTGAAGAGATAGTAATGGCAAAGATGACAAAGGTCCTTCTATGCTAAGCTCCAGTTTGTTCTTTGTGAGGTGACCACAGGAAGTCATTGAAGGGTTTAGTGAAGAGAATGGCAGAAGAGATTTCTATTTGCAGAGACTGTGCTGGCAGATGTGTGGAGAAGAGCTCAGAGGAGCACTGTGTTAGATGTATCTTTCCATGTAACAATAGTTCTACGTGGTACTATATGCTATGTTAAAACATATTTTCATTATCAACTAAGTTTAGGAAAAACTGGTTTAAATGATTAAATGTAATAACTAAGCTTGATAGAATGTTAAATATGTTCAAGACACTGTGCTATATACTTTGATTAATCTTATTTATTTCTCTCAAAAAACTTATGGGTTATCTAGAGGCAGATATCTAGCTAGCCACTGTGTTGAATTCCTTATAGCAACGGTCCTAGTCTGTTCTTGCCTCCCTGTAACTGTGCTGTTTGGTAACATATTTCTACATTGACTCTGGTTTTACTATGTGACTTAATTTGCCCAAAGGTACAATAGCAAACTTATGTAAGCCAAGAAGGAAAAATGACTTGCACATTGGTCTTGCTTTCTTGCTGCTTCTAGAACCATGCTGCCAGCTGCCTTGTGAATGAGCTAGCCTGCTCTATAAGATATATGTGGCCCAGACACCACCCTCACCCTTCATCATCAGAGCTGACCGTGAGCCATTTGCCTGGTCATCCAGGCCTCAGAAGACATGAATCGATCAGAATTCAGCAGTGCCTATTTCAGATGAGCAGAACTCAACTGACACATAGACATCTGAGCAGTAAATAAATGATTTTTGTGTAAACTGCAAATGTCTGGGTTCATTTAGTAAAAAAAGCTGATATATCCATATATACCTATTCTCTCCTAACTTACAAAATCATAATTTTGTTGCAAAATATCCACATAGGTATTTAAAAAAAATACAATTTCCCTTGTTTCCTTAAAGTTGGGCATAGCTATGTTGCCTCGGATCTGAATTATAAGAAACAAGCAGAATTTAATAGGTGAGGAATCCAAGAAAGCTATTGATCTCCTGGTACAAAGGGATGTGTCTTACCCTTTACTCGATCTGACTTCTTTCTGTCTGGGACATAGATGAGATGCCAGAAGATGCACCAAGATCTCATAAAAAATGAGATGCCCCATGTTTTTGGATAGAAAAGAGGGAAACTAGAAGTTTGTCTTTATGATTACCCAGCTATATCAAACTTCAAAGTGTATACTTTCGGAATAATTTTTAACATGATAAAAATAATCCAATCTCGTCTGTTAGTGTATTCTTGTTTAGTTTCTGCAAATGCGGTGCTACACAGTGCTAGCTGATTTGTAAGATTAGAAAATGAGACTTAAGAATGTTGACTAACATTCTCATAATATTCATCTATTAATTTGATTCTATTTTTGATTCTGCAAATATATATTTAACACAGATGCACCAGACATTATTTCAGGTACTGGGATGTGCTAAAATTTGAATCTAGGCAGTCTGACTAGAAAGCATCCATTCTTTAATACTATTCTATCCAGGTTTTTCACTGTAGTTTATGTCAGAGTCTTTAATACACTGATGTGGTTTTTTAGATCGTTTTCTAGGACCATAGTTCTGAAAAACTCAATTGGGAAATGCTTGTTTAAACATCTGTAGGACAGCGAATAGGGAAACCAGTCAGAATATTATTGGAATATTTCAGGTAGGAAGGGGTCAGTGCCCAAACTAATGAGGAAGCCATGGGTGGGGAGTAGGCAGCAGTAGAGGGAAGTGCTTTAAGAGGATGGGATATCCAGTATTGCTGGGTGTGAAAGTGTTGAAAAGAGTGGATTTCTGTAGTGTTATTTTTTGAGGTTGTGAGCCAAATGAGATTACTGGAAGAACTATGATGTGTTCTGTTAGAGTATGCTAATTTTAAGCTGCTTATGCAAGCCTCCATATAGTGAAAGTAGAGTAAGAGGGTTTGGATTTTGTATAGGGAGAATGTAAAAATTATTTAACCACTGGTGTATCCTGGGTAATGATCAATTAGAATGGATGCTGATTAGCATACTCTGCAGGTAAATAACAGTTTCATATTAGTACTGGATACACAGGAGAGATGTGAAAGGAAGAAGGACAGAAGAATGAAAGGGGAAAAAAAGAAAATATGTGAAAAATAAAGAAAATTACTCAAAAGCATTTAAATTAGAGCATATTTCGTACATGCAGTCAAACCAGAAAACTATGTTCCAGAAACTCAGAAGATCAATTAATCTTCATTCAGCAAGTATCAGTTGGCCCCTACCACATGCCATATACCATAGCACAGTTCTAGGGACAATGAGTAAAACTAAAGAAGACAAATGGGGACCCTGTTCAAAATGTGTTTATTTTCCATTTGGGGAAGGGAGGTATTGAGTAAGTGAATAAATCCAGAACCTGAATATTTTGTAGACACTAATAAGTGCTCTGAAAAAAAAATTAAACAAGGAAACTATGACAACTTTCATTAGTATTTTCAAATTTAATGAGCAATAATGTGGTCTTTGGAATAGACTAGGCAACACAAATAATATTACTGTGTATACATTCCCATTCCCTGAAAAACAGTTAAATCATTTGGGACTGGCAGTAAGGAACAGGACTGTGAGACAACTCTCCATGTACTAGTTTTCCCTATTATTTTCTCTTTAATTGTAAAGGAGACTCACACTGAAATAAATATAAGCTCTGGTGTCGAAGCTGGTACTTTGAAAAACTGGAGCAATACCCTGAGCCACTTTCACCACAGTAGGCCAACCAAGGAAGAACTGATGACATGGAGAAGAACACCTAAAGCTTTATGAGACAGAAAGCGCACAAGTGATGAGAATGTTCTCTACTTTGGGTTCTTCTTACCATGGCTCTAGGACCTAACTGGTCAAGAGACAAATCCACTAGCCAGTCAAAAGCCTAACCCTTATGTTAGGTTGCACTAAAATCTAATTTTTTTTTAAGATTTTATTTATTTATTTGACAGAGAGAGATAGCCAGCAAGAGAGGGAACACAAGCAGGGGGAGTGGGAGAGGAAGAAGCAGGCTCCTAGTGGAGAAGCCTGATGTGGGGCTCGATCTCACACCCTGAGCCAAAGGCAGACGCTTAAGGACTGTGCCACCCAGGTGCCCCTAAAATCTAATTTTTTAATTTGTCTGATAAATGAGGTAAACAAGAGAGCCAAAATGTGCATTTGCTTTCCACAGTGTCTAAGGACTCAATCAAGTATGCCACATATAATAATTTAGGTCCAAAACTACAGAAAATTCTCCTTCAATCTAGTGGCACTTTCTTGAAATTCCACATAATTGCAGTATAAGAAACTCCTTCCACTAAGGTGGCAAATTTCAGAGACTGTGTGTCAGGGAGGTGAGAGGGGGGTTATCCCCTACCTTCTGAAAGCTCTGTGTCTTACTGAGACATATAAAATATCTAGTGTTTCCCAATCTATAAGAACTGTCAACATGACTTCATCAGTGGACTAGTGTGATGCCCTACTAAAATTGTAAGATGGCCAAGTTCCTTGATGCTTATATTGTCCATAACAAACCAGAGAGCTAATACACCTTTCAGACAAGATGGAAATGTCTCAGATGAAAGACTATAAACTTCTAATATTTGCCATCTTCAGTTGAATAGAGTGAAAAATTAATAACAGCAAAAAGTCACAAGCAGATGAACTGAGTAACTATAGCAAAGAACTGGGAAGTACGCCTACATGTGTCAGCATATGCTAATATAACAAACACCCCCAAATTCCAGGGACTTTACATGATAAAGATACATTTCCGGCTCAAACAAGAAATCTGGTGGATTTCTTGGGTAGCTATATTCCCACTGACATACTCAGGGACCCGAAGTTCTTCCATCATGTGCCCCACCATTTTTGGAGTACTTTACTTCTAGCCATGCAGAGAAAATAGTGTGACAGATTGTAATGGCTGTTTTACATTCAGGCCCAAACATATTGTGCTTCCTTTCTTCCCTCAGTTGGTCAAAACCAAGCCACATGATCCAGCCTGGATATAAGCAACATGGGGCAAAGCAATCTTTCTATGTACTCAGGAGGAGAATGAAATAATTTGATGAAGTATATTATTTTCTCTGACACATATTCCAATTAGGGTTAAAATTTGAGCAAGCTTATGATAAACACATGTCATTTTCCCAAAACTATAAGATTTTTCACTGGATCCACTATAGAACTAGAAAAGAGGCATGACAGAATCAATCTTTCATATAGCTCTGAATATTCGAGCAATTCTTTTAGAAATGAAATATGGCCGTTGGTTAACTATTTTTCTTTTTCCTTTTTTTAAAGATTTTATTTATTTGAGAGCGAGGGCGAGACAGATTGAGAGAACGAGTAGGAGGAGGGGCAGAGGGAGGAGGGGCAGAGCAGGGAGCCCAACTCGGAACTCAATACCAGGACCCTGGGTTCATGACCTGATCCGAAGGCAGACACCTAACCAACTGAGCCACCCAGGTGCCCAGTTAACTATTTTTAAAAGAAGAGTAATATCAATAACATTCTTCCTATAAATACAAATCTTATCCACAACTCAAGAAACTTATTATAGTTTTTGCCAATTGAGAGTATATCAATTTTAATTATGAACTTAAGATCTAGAAAAGTTACCACCATGGAGCTTTGAATTCACCGGTGCCAATCATGTAGTACTTATGTAAATTCAGTTTATCTCTTGAGACTCACAAGTTCCATTCACACCAGTGGACCCCAATGTAGTTCCGGATTCCCAAGAATTAATGCTAGATTAGACTCAATGTCCAATAATTCATAACAATTCTGTATATGTTTCCTTTTCCCAAATCTTAATTAAGCAGATAAATAAATGTAAGATCTTTGTCCTTTTGGAAAAGCCTTGAAGAAAGGATGACATGTGGCTTTTGAGCAGAGTTATTTCTCTTCATTTCAGGACTTGGAAATATGCCATGACTCAGATACATGAATTGAAGGAAGCATTGTGACTCTGTAATGTAATATATCAAGTCAGGCCTTTAACTATCTTATATAATAAAATATAATAATACTCATAATAATAAAATTAATACAGTTGTTAATTTGATATATAAGGCAAATAATTCCTTAGAGGGTGGCCTAAGAATTTCTTTTCTATAGATTCATGATTAATTAAATTCTCTCAGAGATTTCTAAGGTTAGGCTACTCTTGGAGATTGGATTAGTGTGTCTGTCCTTGTAGTCAAATGTTAATCACATCAACTTTACTTCGTTTTAAAACTTTCCTGGGTTTCTTATACCTGGATTCTGATGTCTGTAATCTATCCAGCCACACTAAAATCAGAGAGCCCCATTTCAAATGGAACTCCTTACTGTAACATTCATGGACACATTTTTTGAAACCTGTGCTTCTCTTGGAAATCTCTTCCTTAAAATCTTGGCTAAGGAAATTCATTCTAGTACCTCTCAGAGAATATAATTAGGCAACATTTTTTAATTAATTCACTAAAATATATCCAGCATTTCAAGCTCTTTTTTAATCCAGAATCCAATATCTCTAAATCCCAATATCTTCAAATACCATGTGATTTCTGTCCGTTCAATGTCCTTTGGGCACCAAACTTGCATACACCTAAAAACTGAGTCATCTGAAGAACTGCAGAATGTTTTACACCTATAAGGGTAAATTCATTCTAATCTAACACTGTTTTTGTTTCTTTAACCAATATCTTCAAAATCCATCATCAAAATGGTCCTTAAGATATTAAAATACATAGGGGTGCCTGGGTGGCTCAGTCGTTAAGTGTCTGCCTTTGGCTCAGGGTGTGATCCCAGAGTCCTGGAATCGAGCCCCACATCAGGCTCCTCTGCTGGGAGCCTGCTTTTTCCTCTCCCACTCCCTCTGCTTGTTTCTCTCTCACTGGCTGTCTCTGTGTCAAATAAATAAATAAAATCTTTTTTAAAAAAAGATGTTAAAATACATAAATTTCTGCTACATTTTATGAGTGAAAACTCATTCTCTATTTTAACTCTTCAGAACATGGTGAACAAAAGATTTTGTTTACCTCTGGAATTGGGTGATGGAAATGTTTACTTGTATTCAAAAACTTGAAATATATGGTTGCCTTCTTTACTTTGTAACTATTCCTAATTCTTCTTGCTAAAGAATAGTATAGAAACAGGTGTGTAGTTAGCTCAGAGCTATGAAATGAGATATGCTTCACTTTCTAATCTGAAAGACCATCAATGATTTCAGATTTCCAAGCAGTGTCAGTCCAAGAGAACTGATGACTTCTCACCACCTGCCCTCTTTCCCTTGTCTGTATAAAGGTAACCAGAAAAGATCAAGACATCTTGTCAAGGAATAGGAATCTTTTCCTCCCCCCTCCTGTCTGACACTCTGAGTTACAATTTATTCTGTCTCTCATCTCGATATCTGTAAGATACATAAATAGAAGTTATATAGAGTAAAGCAGAAACATTTATGTATGGCAACAAGCAATATTTTTCTCATCTGATGTAGTAAAATTACACGGGTTCATGTAGATTGAAAAGAATCTATCAGAGATATCAAGACATCAGAATGTCTTCAATTTTTCAAAAGGACTATCCACTATAGGGGGAAAGCACTGTACCTAGAGCCTGTGATGTGAGGGGGATCACACACCGGGGATGCTATGGAGGGTGAAGCTGCAGCTTGACCGGATCCTTCACACCAGGTATCTGCATGGACATGGAGTCTGAAAAGTCTTGTAAAATCCAGCAAATACACAACACAGTATCACCAGCTTTTGGATGTCAGCAGCACAGAGGAACTGACAGGTCAACAGTATTAGGTAGAAGTGCAAACGACTACCAAAAGACAGGAAGAAAATACAAGATTTTACGTATTTATTTTAGAGAGAGAAAGAGGGAGAAAGAGTGGGCGGAGGGGCAGAAGGACAGGGAGGGAGACAGTCCCAAGCAGATTCTGCTGCGTTGAGCACAGAGGCCAATATGGGGCTGAATCTGATGTCCCTGAGATCATGACCTGAGTCAAAATCAACAGATGCTTACCTGACTAAGCCACCCAGGAGTCCCAAGGGAAAAAAAATATAGTTACTGTTCCTTGTCCCTACAGCTACTACTACAACAGAGTCAACAGGACAGAACACAAATCCAAAAGAGAAAAATCAAAGAAAAGATTTATGTCAACACCCTCTGCTTTCTCCTAGTGATTCACTGAATTCAGTTCTTAAAAATAAAATAAAGATTGCTATGCACAAGGAGATGTTGAGATGTCATTGAATGGCAATTCTACATTTTTCTTTGCTATGTTCCCAGCCCAGCCCAATGAATGTTGCAGGAGATGCTCAAAAAAGCAAAGCTGAGTAGGAACCATTTGGAAATGAGCTCACGGCTGAGTTCAGGCTGTTCAATCAAATCTGTAATATAAAATCATTAGTGTATTTCTTGAATCTGCACATATATTTTTATTCTAATTCATATATTGACTTTTTAAAACTTCCATGTCAGAATTCTAGAAGGGATATGAATTTAGTTAATATTCTAATTTATCAAATGAAAAATCTAGCACTGATTTTTCCTTTCAGTGATTTCAATCTTATGGCTATAAGAAGTATATCATTTTGGTATAATGATTCTGTTTCTGTGATTGACATGAGAATTTAAGGATCAGATTATTTTGTTCTCTTCCTTTTTTTAATCAAACATATAGACTTACCCCCACAGCCTCCAACCATGATCACATAATTCTTCATTTTCTTCAAATTACTCTTTGTCTATTCAATCACCTAGAGCTTTTCCCTATAGTAGGCACAGTACTATGTGACCACAGGTGATAACTTAATTAGCTACCACAAAATGTTATTTTTACATCCCAGAAAATCGATTACCATTACATTTTGCCCCATGTCAGCTCAATAACAAATTAAAAGTTGTTCCCATCACTGGGTTTAGTCCATTCGATGTCCTTCATTGTGTAGTAACTGCAGACAATACCAGTTAACTTCGGCTCGTATATGCACAATAAAGGAAATTCAATAAATCTATAGGGTAGCTCACACAATGAAAGGAAAAACTGAAGAATTCTGCATCAGAAAGAATAAGAACACTAGGGCAGTTCCTGGGATGTAGTAATTAAGGGACTATTTCTTCATTGTGTTTCCTAACTAAAACCAAATTCCTATAAGAGAGACTGATTGCAATAGACTGAAGAAGGTGAGGAACATTAATTGACCCTTAAGTTTAAACTGTAAGCAATGGAACAAGGGTAGTTACCCAAAGGAAAATTGAAGTGTCATTACAAGAAGAGGGATCTTAGACAGACAAAAGCAACTAATCCTGCGTTTGCACAACAGCTTGAAAATTCAAAAGTTAATGAAAATTTAAATGTCATTATGGAACTAAATCAGCAATAAAAATAAAATAAAGATCAAAAGTGACATTGCAGAAAAATAACTCACTGGTAGGCTTTCAAAATCATTCAAAATTCAGAGGAATGGGGAAAACCAGTATTAGTATAAAGAATAGCAACAGACACTTAATATAGAATCCATCAGCACCTGACTTATTCAAAGTACAAACAACAAACTGCAGACTAAGCATTCTTACCTACTTTTATTCATTTCTACCCAGTAATGGAAAAGGCATCTTATCAGTAATATAATTAATCACTTCACCTATGTTCTGGATCCAAATATTACTGACTTTTCAAAAATCACATTGTATTTATGACATCTCTCTTTCTGATATGGTGGGGGGATACATTCTGTATATATGGCATTTACTCAATATTTAAGCAGAATCAATTTAAATCCTACCAAATATTAAAGTATATTAAAAGGTAAAGCCATTCTGAGGAATACTAATTGGTTAATGAAGCATAAAATAAATTTACAATCCGACAGAAGTATGTGTGTGTGTATGTCTACGTTTGTGTATGCAGTTATTTTATGAGACTTGTAGAATTTCAACTAGTGAAAAAGTGATAGATTATTCAAATAAAGACAGTGTCACAATCAGTTAGACATTTGAAGTATCAGCCTAACACCAAAATTAATTTCAGATAAAATAAGAATAATAAAGTAAAAATGTAAAAATGAATAAGTAAGTAAATAAATGAAACCATACCAATAAATGAAAATGAGAAGCTTTATCACATAGCTGTAGGTAAGGCTGCCTTGACTATGATGTCAAAGGAAGTTCCAAGGAAAATTTTAATTGAAATTACTAAATAAATTTTAAATGATTTTTATAGAAACATGTCATGAAGAAAAGTAGTAATTTGAAAATATTTGCTGAAGGACTGAAAAGTATGACTATTGTTGAGAGATGATTTTCCATTCTTATCTCACATTTCCACTTGGTTCAGATCTTCTGAGAAAGGCATTTATAGTTAAGTGAAAAATTGTGCATCTGGCTCCTTTTGCTTAAATAACAATTGTGATATTCATCATGGTTTTGCATTTAGCAGTAGTTTGGCTTTTTTATTGTTATTTAGAGAAAAGAAAATAGATATGAGAGAAGTAAAAAAGAATGGCAAGTCATAAAAATTTTTAAGGTTTCTACTGCAAAAAAATGGATGGTCTCATTAAGCCGGACTGAGAACTCAGGGTGGGAGCTAGTGATTCATATAGTCAGTAACAAATAAGTTAAATATAAGATGCCTTCAATACATTCAAGTACAGATTCAAAATCTATTACTTGAAATCACTGGAGCCAAATGTGTTTTGAAATGCATACTTTCAAAATATTTTGGACACAAAAGAAATTTCCTTTTCATTTTTTACATCTTTTAAGCTTTTGTACTAGTGGACAAGAGATTTAGAAAATGAAGCATTTTCACTAGACATACCACATGGCAAGACTCCAGTACAATTCGACTGCTGGAAATAGACACTCTTCAGTTTTTGGCATGCATACCATAAATGAAACCACTAAAGTAAGAATTTAGAATGAATAGAGGAAATGAGAAACCAAAAATAGATTAGGGAAGAACCCTAGGGAGCATATGCTTGACCATATACCTGGGTGCCATTGCATAGCAACACTGACACATAAAATTAACCATCACAGTGGTTACATTGTCAAATGTTTATAAAATCCAAATTAAATTAAGACTAAAACTCTTCTACTGAATTCAATAGTTTTTATTTACTAGTTATACACACCATCTCACCTAAACATAAAAACACACAAATTTTATTTAATTACTTTAGATCCATCATGATACTCTCTTACCTCTTTCTCCTCTTCTCTGAGGGCCTTATATTCTCTTGACTTTCATTACAGCTTGTATTTCTATCATTCTTTAATTTGGTTAATTGCATTCTGAATCGCTCAGGGAGAACATTTGAGTTCTGCATCGCATAACCAATAAATTGTTAAGTTGTTAAAATTCTACCTCTATGTTATTTCTCATATTTATTTATATTCTTCTCTCCATTTCTAATTGTCATTAATTATTTCCCTATAGAACCTCATTATTTCTAATCTAGAGTATGGAAGTGGCATAATAAGCAAGGTCACCAGCTACCCTCTCTTCACTTTGTATCAGTTCAGTTCAGAACCTCCCAAGATCTTGCCACATTTAATCTATAACTTATATACTACACAGTTTTGTCATTACTGTAAATCAATATACTTTATTTTATTTAATTTTAAAGAAACTATTATATTTATTATGATAGAAACTACTGCTTTTTGAATATTAATTTTTTATCTTGCTATTGCTGAAATTGTCTTTTAGTTATCTTAGATTAGCTGTAGATTCCCTTGGATTTGCTAAGGTGACAGTCATATAATTTGCCAATAAGTCTAGCTTAGCTTTCTTCCCTTATTTTCCATGGTTCTTATGATTCCAGATATAAGACTAGTTGAGAGACACTGAATAAATATGTTGAGTACAAATCACGATATTTTTAACCTTTGTCTTGCACCTCACTTTAAATGGGACTATTATCTACATTGTTCCCATTAACTATGTCAATGTTTGACAGATATCCTATCAGGTTGAGATGTATCCTTCTATTCCTAATTTTGAAATTATTTTTATAATAAATGATTATTAAATTATAGAACATGATTTTCTTCTTTTTAAGATAAATACTATTTTTCCCTTTTTATCTGTTACAGATTCTCCTATTCTGAACCAAATTTTCGTTAGTCTTAATATGTTAACATTTTATACATCTTTGATTTTGAGAATTTTTACTAACAATTTCTTCACTTGTGTTGAGAGACAAGATCGAGCTTTTCTGAGAGAGCAGGAAGATGGCAGAGTAGGAGGGTCCTGAGCTCGCCTCCTCCCCCAGATACACCCAGGCAATAACTACATGTATTGGAACTCACTCTGAACATGACCCAAAAACTGACAGCACAGACACTCATAGCTAGTTATACAGAGAAGGCTGCATGAAAAAGAGTAGGAAGGGTGAGACATGGTCAGGAACCAAACCCTAGGGTAATTACTCACAAATGGGAGTGATATCACAAGTACATAGAAACTAGAGGATCAGGCCCTCCACCACGCATTCCTGGGCCTGGGGATCCACGTGGGAAGATGTGTCCCCATAATGTCTGGCTTTAAAAATCACTGGGGCTTACTTTGGGACTTTACAAATCAGTGGGGCATAACTTGACTTATCCTAAACAGCTGGATGCTTGCAGAAGCCAGTTCTGACACTCTTCATCTACCTCGTGAGCACCATTTGCCCTGCCCTGGCATACCCTTGAAGATCCACCCCAGCAGGCACCCCTCCAAAGCAACTACCATACCACGACAGCCAGTAGGCAGCCCCAGCCAGGACTGGCCCTCCGAAGCAGTTCCTGCCCTGAGAAGGAGAGCTAGCATATCCATAGTTGCAGCAGCCAGGCCTCTCAGCCACAGAGAACAAGCCCTAACCATCAGTTCACCTTCAGCTCTCAGAGCTGTTGTAGCAACTCACTGCAGACAGTCGTTCACCAGTGAGTGTACAGCAGTTGTGGCTCAGCCACAACAAAAGGACACATACAGCCCACACAGGGGATAGCCCTAGATTGCCTGGTTCTGGTGACCAGAGAAAATTGCAGTACAGAGCACCACAGAACCCCTTCTATACAAGGCCACTACTTCAAGACCAGGAGATACAGTTGACCTACTTAATATACAGAAACAAACACAGAGAGACAAAATGAGGAGACATAGGAATATGTCTCAAATGAAAATATAAAACAAAATCACAGACAAGGAGCTAAACAAAGCAGATACACAATGTGCCTGATAAAGAGTTCAAAGTTATTGTTATAAAAATACTCATCACCCTTGAAAGAAGAGTAAATGGACTCAGTGAGAACTACAACAAAAATATAGAAAATATACCTATTATATACAATAACTAAAAAATATAACTAGAAAATACAATAACTAGAAATGAAAAATACACTAGAGAGAATCAACACAAATTAGCAGATGTAAAAGAACAGATCAGTCATCTAGAAGACAAGATAATGGAAAGCTATCATGTGGCATAGCAAAAAGAAAAAAAAATAATAAAAAATGAGGACAGGTTAAGAGACCTCTGTGATGTCAAGTATAATAACATTCACATTATAGGGGTCTCAAAAGGAGAAGAAACAGAGATAGGGGCTATTATTTGAAGAAATAAATAGCCGAAAACTTCCCTAACCCATGGAAGGAAACAGACATCCAGGTCCAAAATGTGCAGAAAGCCTCAAACAAGATGAATCCGAGGTCAACACGAAGACAAGTAATTAAAATGCAAATATTAAAAATAAAGAATCTTAAAAGTAGCAAATGAAAAACAGTTGATATACAAGGGAAACCCCATAAGGCTATTAGCTGATTTTTTCAGCAGAAACTTCACAGGAGAGAAGAAAGTGGCATAATATATTCAAAGTGCTGAAAGGAAAAAACCTACAACCAAGAATACCCAGCAAGATAATCATTCAGATTTGGAGAAGAGATAAAGCTTCCCAGACAAAAGTTAAAGTAGTTCATCACTATTAAACTGGCCTTACAAGAAACGTTAATGATAATTTTTTTAGTGGAAAGAAAAGGCCATAGCTAGAAGTAAAAAACAAAAAACGAAATGTAAAAGGAAAAAAAAAATCGCTATTAAGCAAATATATAGTATAAGGCTACCTCAATTACTTATATAGCTAGTATGAAAGGTAAACACAAAAGCAGCAAAATCAATTATACTTACAAGTCAAGGGATATACAATTTTAAAAAAATAAAATATGATATCATACACATAAAATATGGAAGGGGAGTAAAAATGTAGTGCTTTCATGTGTTCAAACTTAAACAGTTAGCAATTAATATAGACTGCTATACACATAGGATATTATATATGAATCCCATGGTAACCACAAACCAAAAATCCTTTAATAGACTGTTGTCTTCCTAGGACAGAAAAAGGAAAAAAAAAATGTGGATTCTCCCATCACTTTTCAGACTGCAGAAATCCCTTTTCTTCTGTTTATCTTTGCAGAGAAAGAGAATTTCTATTGGAGCTTTAGCAGCTACCACTACATACCAATACTGACTGCCAAGCTCTCAACAGAGGGCTGCCTTTGGGACACTGTCACAAGTGCAGGGAGGGAGAGTGCTCATCCTTATGTCTAACCCTTACTAGTCACGGCTCCAGCTTTTGACTCCCCTTTGCAATCTGTGTGCCTTTGATTTAATTTTCACAGTTCTCATAAGTTGTAGTCAACACGCAGAGATAGGCTGTACTTGGCTTTTTTCATCTCGGCTAAATATCTCATAGTAATATGACTATATAAACATCGATATTGGTTTAACATTTTAAAGAACTTAGTTTGCAAAAACTCCCTTTGGTATCACATAAGAGTATCGATCTTCTGAAGTTATTCACTATAAAAATAAATCTAAAAGCTGCAATTTACTGCCTAAATTATATATGAATTTTCTTTCCATCTCTTCCATTTAAAAAGCACTTAAATATTTTAATGATCCTAATATTATGAATACTGATGCTCTGGTTGGTGCGTTCCCTACCACTGTACCTTAGTCAATACCTACAATCAAGAATTTTAAACATGGAGATTTCCATGTCAACATGAAAGATTTTTTTTTTCTCTTTGCCTCTACATGCTCCAGTAAGTTTATGAAATATAATCCAAATGCTCTATTCAATAATTTTAAAATCCAACTTCAATATGTCTTTTGTTTTGGGATTGCTTCATCTGACTGTTCAATTTAATGATATTTAATGCTTATAGTAGCTTAATTGTAATCACATGGCTGATAGAGCATGAATAAATTATATGATTGCAAGTACAAGTTGAAATAGTTCTTGTAAAATATGCAGATATATTTGGTTATCATTACCTCCAGCTTTACTTGTTTTAATGTAAATCTTAACTTAAATAGTGGAATTCCTTTTCTTAGTTAATCCCTAATTCTAAGAGGTCTTTTCTGAACATGCTGAAAAATACTGCTTAAGAAGATTTCATTTAAAAAAAAAAAACCCAAAAAACAATAAAGCATATGAATGGGGCAGTATTTTCTCCTCCTTGGAAAATTCCTAATAGAAACCAGGAAACATATAAAATTGAGTATGCACATTAGGGAATGCCTTTGCATCCCTAAAATAATATTAAATTAAAATATATTTATGTAATAAAATTCTAAGTTTGATTTTGTGCTGAAAGCTTTATGAAGGAAAAATGTCATCAAGACATTCATTTTTCACATATTATATGAAAAAATATTTTAAAAATATAATTAAAAGGTATTTTTCTTCCATTTATTAGAAGAAAATATTGATAACATTATTACTGTATTTACTCTCTTATTGAAAAAATGCATTTAAATATATATTTATACTGTAGTATTTCTTTTATATATAATTATTTTATATCCATATATTTAAATTTATGTATTTAAATTAAATATATGTAAAGTTCAATTACATCTTATTATTTTTCAGTATTTCCTTTATAACTTGCCCACTAGCTGACATTTATTTAACTGAAACAGGTCCTATGGGCATATAGTACCCCAGAAATATGTTTATCCTTTTTTCAAAAAAAGTTATATGGTACATTTGATGCAAAACTCAGGAGATTCTAATTTCAGAGACAGGCTTATGTCACTCAGAACTTCAGGATGGGTGTAAACCAAAATCCCTAATTGAGTTCGTACTCACCTACCAACCACCTCTATCTGCCCAGAAAAGAAAGACTGTATTTCTTGGCTGGGCCAAAAGGAACATTTTCATGATTCATGGACCATTTGCCTTTTATCTTGTTAGGGAATAAATATTTGTAAAGGTGGTCTTCAGTATAGCACTCTCAATACGTGTAGGTTTTATAAGGATTCTTGTTCTCAGCTAGTCTCAAAGGAATAATTTTCAGAGCCTGGCTTCTGCATGCACTCTTAAAAAGAGATCTGCCTGGGGACATATCTGTGATAGAGAAGCATCTCTTCTCACCTTTCACAACCATACTTTCCTACTAGATAAAAGAAAGTTACAATACTCACTTAACCCCACGTTTACTACATCGAATTACTCCAGGGATTAAACCTCCGGAATAGCCAATGAAATGATTATTTGAAATATTATTATAAGAACTGGTAAAGTGAACTACAGATGTTTTCAACCAAATAGTTTCCAACATTCTGCTTCCAACAAAATTTATGAGAGTGCATTCTAACATTCTTTATTCTAATTAATGTTACTGATTTCACGAATAAAAACAATTTTCAGATATTCAGGAAGATAATTACCTTACTGAATGTCTGTGATGAGGTTTTTGTGTGTTTTTGTTTTTCTTTTTTGGTAACCTCTGATTTAACATTTGCTGACTAGTACCCAACAATGCATTTCTGATCAGTATGTTAATCATGACTAGCTAACGCCTAGATTATTAATCTTTGATTAAAGCTTGGCTGAATATCTCACTCTGTGTGCTGAAATATTTTGGAGTAAACTACAGGTATTATGAGAAATTTTATACAGGAGCACTGACAGTATCAATAAACCACCATTACATGTAAATAATCTAGTTTAGCTCAGTTCTTGAGACCTATCACAGGGGACTATTCCTTGAAATGGATTCAAAAATAAGTACGCAAAGATGTTTCTTTTTATATCATAGAAAATTTGTAAATAATATAAATATTAAAAGTTAGGCTTAAGTAATCTTTGGTATTTCTACTTGATGGATTTTTTTTATGCATACACAATTCTCAATACTATTTGGAAAATACTATTTTAAAATGCAAATGTTTTAAAGATTCAGAAAGAAGCAGGTATTTTCAAACATGAAAAAACTCAGGAAATTACTCTTAGAACCTCTTAGGTTTTTAATGTAAACCTTGATTTCAATTAGAACTTTTTTTTTCCTCCAAAAAAGGTATATATTATTTCTCTTTCATATTTAAAAAGCAATATTTGAAGCTTTCAAATAATTTTCAAAACAAATTTTTAATATAGGCTTAAGTTTGTTTTTCTTGGTTTAGAAAATCTTGATCATATTTAGAAATTACTTTCATTATTTTACTGAATTTTAATGAATGGATATTGATTTTTATCAGAATAATTTTCTACATTTATTGATATCATGTTTTTCTCTTCCCTATTTTTTTGATTAAATGAATTAAGATAATAACTTTCTTAATGATGACTGACTGTTCCTTGCTTTCCTGGTCTGTACCTTACTTGGTCTTTGGACACGATTCCTCTGATATACTGCCAAACTCCACTTCCTATACCTTATAGTTTTAATCTATATCAATTATCAGTCTGTTTTCAGACTATCTCTATCATTTTCAATACTAATAGTATGCTGATACCATAAAATGTAAGAAACAGATTTTCTTTTTTTCTGGCCTAAAATATTAGGTAACATTCAGAATTGTTTTTATGGAAACTTGAATTAAAATGACTTAGAAAAGTTCACATTGAAAGAAAAGGGACTAATGTTTGCAGATCTTTGAACAAATAATTATGTCTAATTTTAAATTCCTCTTTCTCTTCTACACTGAGATCTCTTTGAAGGCACAGAAAATGATCTGCTTTGTCTACTTACCACCATTAGATCATGAAAATTAGCATCTTCTAAGAAGTTTGACTGTTGCCATAAAGCTTGGAATTTAAGACTTGGGTCAAGCCACGTATGTTGTTTGTCAAATGACTTTCATAAGCCATAAAATATACCTAGAAAACATCTCAAATTGCCTTCAACTGAGGAACTGAAATAATTATCCTAAAAGAACTAACTCAATAAAGAAATCTTGAGAAATTTCAGAAGAAAATGGGAAAGAATACACTTAAACTTTGCAGTCTAGATAAAAATATATACTTATAGTATTCACAATTGTATTTAATTATTTATTCAATCACTGACATATGACCTGAAAAAATATATTTTGTGAGGCAAAGTCCTAAGCAAGTAAATCTTATATATTTGATAAATTTAAACACAGTTTATTTGACTTAAATGCTCTCATTGTAATAAAGAAAAAAAATCTAAAACCACAGTGAAGAAAGCTATGTAACTGCTTTTCCTTTGCAAATTAAATGGCACTTCCAGTAACCTCCAGTGGCAGAAAAGTCAAGACAGTGAGTGATTGCTTTTTACTATTCAAATATTCAAGTATTATATTAAATGTTTCACCAATCCATTGATCTCAGGTGACTTAACCACGAGGCAGGTCACAGCTTGAAGAATTCAATTTCATCATGAAGTTGGCCAAAAAAAAAAAAAACCAAATCAGCTTAAGTATGACACAACATATTTTTTTGATTTATTTATTTATTTAGTATTTATTTAACAAAATAACTTATAACATTCATGATATAATGAACCTCAGGCAAGAAGCTTAATTTCTAGAATCACCTTACAGTTTGTTTCAACCAGCCGAATCAGCATTTACTTTGGTCAATCTGAAGTGGGTAAATACTAGAACAAGCAAACTTCTTAAACCATTACAAAGCAACAGTGCATGCCCCTGGCTCAGTGTCTTTGGTCTTCCCTCCAAATGAAATGTTTTTCTATATATATGAAGAAATCACCCTCCCCTTAGTTCATTCAGGTTCTGTTTATATATTAATTCCAGAGAGACAACCATCCCTGTTCTCTGTTTTGTACAATACGGTAACCACTATCACTATGTGGCTATTTAACTTTAAACTAAAATAAAATATTTAGTTCCCTTGCTTCACTAACAACATTTAAGTGTTCAAAAACAAATGTAACTAGTGGCTACTACATTAGATAAAACAGAATATATCTACCATTACAAAGAATTCTATTGGGTAGTTCTGCTCTAGGTCCTTAACATATTTTACTATATATAGTTTGTATAACTATTTCCTTTCATTTTATAAATCTAATGATTTCTAATTAGTTGTCTTTTTTATGGTAGGGAACCTTGCTTTAGTTACCAATCCCCCTAGCATCTAAAATAATGACTATACAGAGAAGGTGTTCAATAAACATTTGTAGAATGAAAAGCAGAAATTCTTCAATTTGCTTGTTTTTCTCAGCAACCCCTATGTTACCATTATCTGGTCCTTAAAAGTTATGAGACATATGCACTTTGCCATTCTAGTCTATAGCATAGATAAGTAGACCTTTTCCTGACTTTTTTTAAAAACTATATATTCTGCTTGGCCTTCTAAGCATTATGTTGGATACAGTAAGGGAGAAAGTATCTCTGAATGTTAATTATTCTATGAGTAATATGAAGTGTTTCAGTAAACAACTGACCTACAGGGGAGGATCACCATGCTTAAGGTGGTGCCTGGGGCATAGCAAAGGTGAAAAACAAAATAATCAACAGAAAACAATCAATGCAAATTCCAAAACAAAATATGCAAATTAAAAAAAAAGTACTTTATAGATTTAAAGTTTTAACTCATTGTTCTTTCCACAGATCAAGGCCAAATCATATGTCCCTTGCATTATCTTTTAATTGTTATCAAAAGTATAAGTAAGAGGAAGGGTAGGAAAGTGGGCAGCCCTTGAGCTCACTAGACATGAGGTACATACATTTATTTACATTCTATGAGGAATTTTAGGCCTACTTTGGGAGAAGTATCATACTGAAAAAGACATATTTTCTCTTACTGATTCCTGTCATAGTAATACATTTTACTTCTCTTTAAGCTATAAACCACACAATTCATTATTTTTTTGTTTTATTTTTTTTGTTATAGGTGAGTGACCACGCATAATCTAAACTATTAGTTACCATTCTTGTGCAGACCTCAAAGAGAAAATTCTTTATTAATTCTGAAAGAGAAGGAGAGAGCTCAGCTTTACCCATCACTCTGGTCTTTTAGAGAACTTAGATAAAGATAATTATTTTATCAAACTTATTTCCAAACCAATTTATTTATATTGGTGAACTAATTATCATAAAGCCTAATAATAATTGTCTAACCAAGCCTGCTGTTACCAGATTATTTTAATAAGCTTTACTGAAATATAACTTACACACTCTAAAATATGTCCACTCTAAGTATAAAATTTTACGATCTTTGACAAGTTTATATATATATATATATATATATATATATATATATATATATATATACAACACAATCAATTACATTTTAAAGAAAAATAACTGAGCTTCCAGTTCCAAATGGCAAATGAACATACACATTTACTTGGCATCTCTTCAGAATTTCCAATAAATTAAAACAGTAATAAAAGGTAAATGTAAAAAAAGGGAGGGAGTGGAATAGGAAAGGGTAGCCACGCACAAATGAGAGAAGCCTGTTGAGAGCTGCAAACAAAAAAGGATACAGTTATGCCATGTGATGATCAGTGTTAGTAAGAGATACGTAACCCTTAGTATAGAGCAACTCTCTTTTCAGAACCTACTCCTATCAGAACCTAGAAGGGATTTTTTCTGGGATCTTCAGTTTGGAAACCTGGTGTAATTCCTGCAAAGAAAACCCATGAAATTGTGGGAATCCTCCTTGGACTACAGACCCCCAGGTGTTTCTCACTCACGTGGTAAACTACACTGTCTGCAACAATTTATCAAAATTGCCATTCAACTGTTCCTACAAGTGTATGGTTCTAGGGGTGTCTGCTCCATGTAAACAGATTTGGGCTGTATCTCTCTGGTTGCACCTGTCTCTTCCGATTTTTGGATGGTAGCTTGCCTTGTGATCTCAGTGCACTGATAAATCCAAGAAAAGTCATTGATCTTCAGTGTTTTCAGATTTTTATTGTTTTAAGCATGAGGCTGAGGACTTCCAGGCTCCACATGTCACAGCTGAAACCTGAAGTAACTTTCTTAATGTTAATCATTTAAAAAACTTGTCTGGTTACTATTATTTATTCCCCTCATTTCTGTATTCCCTTTTGATCTCTATATTTTTCATTTCACCATCCATTTACTCTTAGAAATAATTATTTAAGTATTTTTAAATTCAAGTATAATTAACATTTAGTGTTATATTAGCTTCAGGTGTATAATATTTCTACAATTCTGTACATTTCTCAGTTCTTGTTAAGAAAAGTGTATGCTTAATTCTATTT
Source organism: Ursus americanus (assembly GCF_024610735.1). Lineage (NCBI taxonomy): Eukaryota > Metazoa > Chordata > Mammalia > Carnivora > Ursidae > Ursus > Ursus americanus. The sequence goes on along the minus strand of NC_142155.1, from coordinate 14,806,912 downwards.
CACAGATCCTCCCATCTACCTCTCCTATGGCAACCACCAATTTGTTCTCTATATTTAAGAGTTTGTTTGGTTTGTTTGTCTTTTATTCTTTGTTTTGATTCTTAAATTCCACATGAGTGAAATCATATGGTATTTGTTTTTCTCTAACTGACTTATTTCACTTAGCATTATACCCTCTAGGTTCGTCCGTGTTCTTGCAAATAGCAAGATTTCATTCTTTTTTATGGGTGAGTAATATTCCTGTGTGTGTGTGTGTGTGTGTGTGTGTGTGTATACATATCTCACACAACTTCTTTATCATCTATCAATGGACACTTGGGTTGCTTCCAAATCTTGACTATTGTAAATAATGCTGCAATAAATACAGGAATGCATATATGCTTTTGAATTAGTGTTTTCATATTCTTTGGGTAAATATCCAGTAGTGGAATTACTGGATCATATAGTAATTCTACTTTTAATTCTTTGAGGAAGCTCCATACTACTTTCCATAGTGGCTGTACCAGTTTGCATTCCCACCAACAGTGCATAAGGGTTCCTTTTTCTCCACATCCTTGTCAACATGCGTCATTTTTTGTGCTTTGATTTTAGCCACTCTGACAGGTATAATATGATATATCTCATTGTAGTTTTGATTTGCATTTCCCTGATGATGAGTGATGTTGCGCAACTTTTCATGTGTCTGTTGACCATCTGCATATCCTCTTTGGAAAAATGTCTATTCAGGTCCTATACTCATTTTTTAGTTACCCAGGAATAAACTCATCCAAGGATGGGAAAGACCTATACTCAGAAAACTGTAAAATATTGGTGACATAAATCAATGAAAAGATATTCCACATCATGGATGAGAAGAACCAATATTGTTAAAATACCCATACTACCCAAAGCAATCTACAGATTTAATGCAATCCCTGTCAAAATACCAACAACATATTTCACAGAACCAGAACAAATAATCCTAAAATTTCCACAGAACCACAAAAGACCCTGAATAGCCAAAGCAATCTTAAAAAAGAAAAATGAAACTGGAGGTATCACAATCTGAGATTTTAAGATATACTACAAAGCTGTAGTAATCAAAATGGTATGGTACTTGCACAAAAACAGACTCATAGATCAACAGAATAGAGAGTTCAGAAATAAACCCGTTTTTATGGTCAATTAATCTATGATGAAGAAGGCAAGAATTACACAATGAGGAAATGACAGTCTCTTCAAGAACTGGGTTTGGGAAAACTGGAGAGCTACATGCAAAAGAATGAAACTGGACCACTTTCTTACACAATATACAAAAATAAACTCAAACGGATTAAATACCCAAATGTGAGACTTGAAACCATAAAATTCCTGAAAGAAAACCTAGGCAGTTGTTTCTTTGGCACTGGCCGTAGAAATATCTTTCTAGATGTGTCCTCTAAGTCAGGGGAACAAAATAAAAATTAAACTATTGAGACTACACCAAAATCAAAAGCTTTTCACAGTGAAGGAAACCATCAACAGAATAAAAGCAACCTACTGAATGGGAGGAGATATTTGCAAATGACCTATCTGATAAGGGGTTGTTATCTAAAATATATGAAGAACTTACACAATTCAACAATAAGAAACCAAATAATCTGATTATTATTTTTGTTTTAAATGGTCAATAATATTATAGGAATAATTTTAAATAAGAAAAATTACTCTCCATTTACTCAATATTTAGTTTTTGGGTATTCCTCATTCTTTAAAAAAAAAAAAAAACCCTCACATTTCCATTGGCTATTATTTTCTTTCATCCTCAGTTACCTTCTGGAACATTTTTTGTAATATTAAATTAAGGCAAAAGAATACAGGAAATGAGAGAAATGAGGAAAAGATGGGAAAAGGCAGGAAAGAGATTTAAATTCTATTTATTTCTAATTATTTGTCATTATTTTATTATGTATAATTAAATGAATAGAAATGGACTAAAGATTCTAATTATAGCACAGAGACTAAATATAAAAAGAAAGATTACTTGCTATGTGTACAAACTGACTTGAAATATAAAGACAGAGGAGACAAAGTAAAATTAGAAAAGATATGCAAAGACAAAGCATGAAAAAGCTGGAGTGGTTATTTTATATCAGACAATACAGTTTTATGAGTTAATAATGAGGGGGATTTCACAATGACAGAGGGACCAACAGGAGACATAAAGTTTGTGTACCCAATTAAGGTGTTCAAAATATAAGCAGTGAAAATTGATAATACTTTAAAGAGAATAGACAAATGCACAATTATAGCTGTATACCCCAATACTTATCTTTCCATAACTGATTTAATTGTGTAACAATAGAAAACCAGCAAAAATATAGAAGACTGGAACGACACAATGATCCAACTGGACCTACTGACATTTATAAACATTCCACACGACATTAGAGTGCATATTCTTTTTCCAGTGAACATAGTATATTCAGCAAAATAAAGCATATAATGTGTTATAAATTGCAATAAATTTTAAATGATTACATTATACAGAATGTAATTTCTGACCCCACTGCATTTCAATTAAGAATTGTTAATGAAATAATATTTATGAAAAAAAACAGTGGTTTGGAAAGTGAACAGCCTACCTCTAAGTGACATATGCCTCAAAAGATAAAAAAGGGAATATTAAAAATATTTTAAACTTAATGCAAATTAAACATATCAAATTATTATTGCAAAGTACAATACTGAATAAAAATGGTACTTTTTTTTACTTTTTGCTTTCAACCCTGAAATTGAGGTCTTTTCCAGTGCAACAAGGCAAGAAAAACTTACAAAATGCATGTAGAATGGAAAGATAGAAGTAAAATTCTATTAGTTCAGAGGAGAAATGATTCTATATGTACATAACACAAAGTAATCTATTAAAAAAGCCACTAAAACTAAGAAGTCACTTAGCAATTTCAGAGGATAAAATATTCATGTTTCAATTGTTTTTCTTTATGATTTGGAAATAAAAGGAATTAAGAAGTTAAGTTGAGGGTGTCTGGGTGGCCCAGTCGGTTAAGCATCTGCCTTGGCTCAGGTCATGATCCCAGGGTCCTGGGATGGAGACCTGCATTGGGCTCCCTGCTCAATGGGGAGCCTGCTTCTCCCTCTGCTCCTCCCACTCCGCTCTTGTGAGCTCCTGCACGCGCGCTCTCTCTCTCTCTCTCTTGCAAAAATAAATAAAATCTTTAAAAAAAGAAGTTAAACATAACATACAATTTATTAGTATAAACAATGAAATAAATAAGGTCACATACAATGAAATATGTGCAAGCACTTCATATAAATGAGCTAAAAATATTACTAAGAGAAATGAAATAAGCACAAAAATTATATGAAATATGTCATAGATTAAATTTAAAAAGCAAAACTTAAAAATATATATATATCTGATAGAAAGTGTTGGAACATAACCTTGGGGTAAGCAAAGATTTTTTTTTTTAGCAACATAATGTTGAAACATGAAAGAGAAAAACTGATGAATTGGGCTTTATAAAAAATTAAAAACTTCTATTTTTTAAAAGACACAGAAATTAAAATGCAGGCCACAGACTATGAACTATGAAACCAGCTTGCCTCTGTATTTTCATTCTCAAATTCATTCCACTCTGCTCCCTGGCATCTATAAATTCTTAAAGATTTAAAATAGTTGATTTTATTTCAATTTATGTCACTCTCAGTTTATTCATGTAGTGATATATGCATATAATGGGTAACTGAATATAGCATCTACCAAAAGATCTGCTTCCTCTTCAAAGTGCAATATAGTAGATTAAAATACTTACTTCTGATAAGATAAATTAATAGTTTGATTCTTGTTTCTATCACTTATTGATGGAGACAACTGGTAAGACATTTAACCCTTTTAGCCTGTTTTAATATTTGTAAATTGGTTATTAAAATAGTCTAATAGGGCTGTAGAGAGGTGTTTTAAAGCACTTAGCAGAATTACCGAAAATAGTTAGCTCTTAATAAGTATTAGCTAAAAAAACATTTGAGTTACCTTTAATTTCTTTTTTCCTTCACTTCTGAATTGTAATCACCAATTTCTCTATTTTGAAAAAAGATACATTAAATCTATTGCTTTCTATTTCATATACCATTTCCTTAACCTAGAGCAGATCACCTCCCTTGGATTACTGAAAGAACCTCCAAATTCACCCTTCCCTAAGTCATTTATAAAGCTGCAGCCACAATGTTCTTTCTAAGAAACAAAATTTCCCTCCAGTGAAGACTGTCCAGTAACTCTTTTGTTAAAACTTAAACGAATGTACACAGATTGTAAAGTCCTTCATAATGTGGCCCGTTTTTTTTTTAACTTTTCATTCTCCTCTTCTATCCTTCACTGTCTATTCTTTACGTGCCGCCATATTAAATGAACTGTCACTCCTTTTCTTACACTCTTCCTCCTGTCTCTGAAAACCCATAGTACCTCTTTTTGCCTGAATGACTCCCACTTATTCTCACTGTCACTTCATCTGAGATACCCCATTATTTTACATTAGGTCAAATGTCCAGGCTATGCATCCCATAGCACTCTGTATTTCCCATCAGGGGGCTTGTGAGATTGTAATAATATCACCCTTTAGTCCGCTGACACCTCCAGCAGATGCATGATTTATGGGGGCCAAGACCATATCTAACTTCCTATAGAGAGCACTGACCACAAGGCCTCGTACACAACCCATAGTTAATGTTTCATAAATACCTGTGAAGCATACTCTTGTTGAATAAGTATAATTCCCATAAAAGGGATCCCAGAAAATTTGGAAGTTGTCATTCCATAAGATTACCTTCTTTACCAGGTTTTTAAAAAAATTATTATTATTTCATGAGCTTTCTCCTGGCTCTATCTTTTCTACTTGCTAGAGATTTTTGCTTGCTCACTGCTTCTAATTCTGTTTGGATCTGGAATTTAATATTGGTCTGCTCCTTTGTGATCATTACATCTAACTTCTCTGTGTTCCTAGAAAGCCTTAGTCCAGGCTTCAGAATCTAGTTATCATTGACTCTGTTTTAGCTAAATATTGTTCTGCCACCACTCATGCTAAGCCCCCGTACTAGAAGTGACAGTCTTGCCCAAAGATTGAAGTCTTGCCATCTAGGAAGGGAAGTAAGGCAAGCCTCTTCAAACCTGTTATACTGAAAAACAAACTAGAAAGCTGAAGGACTAGTTCTCTGGTTACAATGTATCTAATGCATGTAATCCCTGCTACTTTCTGATCATCTTCCATTGCTATTGTCATGTCTTGATTCTCTTACCTTTTGACTTACTCTACATCTCATTTTATAGTTAAAATACTAAAAAGTCAAAAGTTTCTGGACATTAAATGCATTAACTTATTATTCCCAGATCTATTTTTTAATCTTATTCAAATTCAGTTTTATTTTCTGCAGAAAGAGATTAATATGTGACCCCAAATAAACATATTTATCTATTATTTACTGATATCTATTGTTTACTGATACTCCTTGTTTATTCAAAAGATCATACTGTAGATTTCCCTTTAAGCTATTAGATATTTTACTAAACAAAAAATATATGATTTTTTGAGCTTAAACAACATAAATTTATTTTCTCACAATTTTGAAAGCTGAGAATTACAAGAAGAACGTGCCATGCCAGACAATTTGGTTTCTGGTGAGAGCTTTCTTCCTAGCTTGCAGACAGCCATCATCCCACTGCCTGGTCATAGGACTTCTTCGTGCCTTGGAAAGAGGGGGGGAGCAAGCTCTCTGTTGTCGCTTCTAATAAGGACACTAATCCACTGGATCAGGGCTCCACCTTGTGGCCTCATTTAACCTTAAATTATCGCCTTGTAGGCCCTATGTCCAAATACAGTCACATTGAGAGTTAGGGATTCATCACAAGAATTTTGGAGGGACCCAACTCAGTCCACAGCAGAGTAGAAGCTATAAGCAGTACAAGGTCTCCCAGTGAAACAGCTGGGATGGCAACTCAATTTGTGGAGAAATAAAAGCTTCTGGGCTGGTCCAGTTCCACAGTACGCTATAGGGAGAGTCCCCTCCTGGCCCTTTGGAGATGCAAGGAAGGGAAGGACAAGCTAAAATTACTAAGCCAAAGTTATGTTTTAAATTAGAAAAAAAAATTAATGTGCATAGTGACAACTCTTCAGAAACATATATAAATCTTAATAATGTAAAATATTTATGGTAATATTTTATATGCTTTCAACTATACTGAATAGCATTTTTTTTAAAGATTTTATTTATTTATTTGACAGAGAGAGAGAGCCAGTGAGAGAGGAAACACAAGCAAGGGGAGTGAGAGAGGAAGAAGCTCCCAGCGGAGCAGGGAGCCTGATGCGGGGCTAGATCCCAGGACCCTGGGATCACACTCTGAGCTGAAGGCAGATGCTTAACGACTGAGCCACCCAGGCGCCCCAACAACTTTTTAGAAACATATATAAATCTTAATGATATAAAATATTTACGGTAATATTTTGTAGGCTTTCAACTATACTGAATAACATTTTAACAAATCCACAGTTTTTAATTTTATATTTATTTATTTCAAGTCATATTTTCTATTTCTAGTTATATATTTAATTCACCAGAAAAAATACAGGGTGTTATTTGCTCTATCAGAAATAATACCTTGTCTTGGGGTGCCTGTGTGGCTCAATCAGTTAAGTGGCTGGCTCAGGTTATAATACCAGGGTGCCGGGATGGAGCCCCACATCAGGGTCCCTGCTCAGCGGAGAGTCTGCTTCTCCCTTTGTTGCACCCCCTGCTTGTGTGCGCGCTCTCTCTCTCTGTCAAATAAATCTTAAAAAAGAAAAATAAGAAAAAAAAGCAATAATATCTTGTCTTTGTCCATTCTATTATCACATATATTTGAACAAAATAGATACCAATTCTGTTTGCTTATCTCTAGTCCTAGAACACATAATGGTTAATCTTCTATTAAAGCTGTTGAGTTCAGCATTGTAAATTATACATGTGTTTTTCTTTTTTTGTAACTATTAATCAACATTGCTCTTTTGTTCTTTTTGTCTGATTCAAGTTCATTTTTTAAGTCACTTGAGCCTTGATTTACTAACTTTGTAAGTTAAACAGAGTAAACAGAGGTGATACACAATAAATCAGGTTTATCTGCTTTAATGTGTAAATTTTTCAGTGAATGCATGGCAGTTCAAAGAACACCAATATATCCTGACATTGAGGCAACTGCTGTTTAGAGCATAAGATGCTAACAGAGACAATGTTGCAATAATTTTTAAGTGCATTTATTATGTTATTAACTAAAGTATCCGTTGTCTTATAAATAGAATACTGGAACTTTATATATGTACCATATTTCTCATCTGCTTTGTTTTTTCTAAAAGTAAATTTTAATTCTTCATCCATACCTATCATCTTTAAGATATTTCTCAATCTTAATCAAATCTTATTCCTAAGCAATGTGCTTTTATTTCTGAATTCTTACATGAGTTTTATTGGATGTTACAGGTTTTTGAGAGTCAAGTATCTTACTTGCTTGACCACATGTCTTTCCCAAACCTTCAGTTCTTCTCTCTAGAAGTTGTTAAGTATCTGTCCTTAACTTCCTTAGTAAATGCAAAAAGAAAGTATTAATTGTTGAAAGCCTACTCCCAACTCAAGTATAATTACTGTAAGTTTAAATGATTACCTTTTTTTTTTTTTTTTTGGAGGCGGGCAGATGAAGAGGGAGAGAGAGAATGTTAAGCAGTCTCCATACCCAGCAGGGGACCCATATGGGGCTTGATCACACAACCCTGAGATCATGACCTGAGCCAAAATCAGGAGTTGGACACTTAACCAACTAAGCCACCCAGGCACCCCTAAGATTACTTTTTTAAATAATATGCCTTTTCTATGTCTTATATTAATAGGCCAATCATTTTATCTATTTCATAAAAATTATCATTCCTTTCAATATTTATTCAATAATGAAGACTGTATTTCCAGCTATTTGTATTGTAAATTTGAAGTTGAGATTTTATGTATAATTATTTTTTTTTCTCCCATAATTCCCTTCATTTGGATTCAAGGTAGTTTATAACTTGGTTTGAGGTACATTATTTAAAAATCTCAAACATTTCTTTGCCTCCATGAAAATTAGAATTGGTATAATAATCATCCTGATCATAATAAAAACTAAATATGTGCCTTTCTACCTACAAGTTTTTAAAATTTATATAAATACTCCGTGATATAGGTGAAATTTGCACTCTACATACATACAAAAATTAAAGCTAACAATATAAAGATCCGATTTATAATCATGCAGACAGTAAGGTGCTCAAATCTAAGTATGATTTACGTTTTACTTTTTTTTAAGATTTTATTTATTTATTTGTCAGAGAGAGAGAGCACGCAGGAGCAGGGGGAGGGGCAGAGGGAGAAGCAGGCTCCCTGCCGAGCAAGGAGCCTGATTCCCAGCACCCTGGGATCACGACCTGAGCCAGAGGCAGATGCTTAATTGACTGAGCCACCCAGGCATCCCTGATTTACCTTTTAGTTAATAAACTAAAGGAAGCAACTGATGGTTATACTTTTCTCCTTTGTTGCCGGCCTAATCAAAATGGTTGGCTTTTTATATATAAAGAAATAACAAATTAAAAAAATACAATTCCCAAAATAATATTGAACAATTATTTAGAATGCACTTTCCCATGCCACCATATCTGCTTAATATTTCACAAGACAAATCCTCTATGTTGTGTGCATTGCTTTTAAGTCAGAGTAATTGCCTCAATGTGAGCATTGGATGGAACATGAACAATGAATATTGTTTACTCATGTAAATGTCTCTGGATGTTACTCCACATATTTTAGTCAGAAAAAAAATATATAAAACAGCTAAGAGGCAGATAATTATTAATATACTCTAATAACTAGTGGTTGTGGCTCACTAGCTACAGCCATTTTGTAAGTCCAATTTACTTCTCCTCACAACCTGAGGGGAAAGAGTACTAGTCCACAGGGCTCCAAGTTTACTCTTCAAGTGTTAATGGAAAGCAAAACTATTATTTTTAAATATGGTATGGATTTCTATTATGGATGCATAAGAAGAGTCAATGATAAATTACTGAAAAATAAATAAAAGCATGGTCAAAAAGTAAATATAAGGAAATTTATGTTTTATTTGTTGTAACAAATTTATATAAGAATTGAATTTATAAGGAATGAACAAGATATACTGGAAGAAACAATATTAGGAAAGTTGAGACAAAACTTTGAAGTGGAAAGATGAACTATACAGTTGGAATGATAATTTGTTATTGCAAAGTTATCGATTACACATTTACATTAATTCCAACCAAAATTATAATATATTTGGAACGTATCGATGTAATGCCTATTTATTTTTATTTAATGATTTGATTTGTGGTTGTTTCTAAAATTTTTTCTAATTCTTTCTTGTCTTTCTCTCTTTTATGTTTTGCTGATTTTCTTTCGTGATACAAATGGATTTCTTTCTCTTTATTTTTTTGCATATTTATTACTGTTTTTTGATATATAGTTACCATTTGGTTTGTATATAATCTCTTTTGCATATACCAGTCTATACTAAGTTGATGGTCTTTAAGTTTAAATCCATTCTTTATCCCTCTCCTCCCCATATTTTAGGTATATGTTGTTATATTTCATGTCCTTTTATTTTGTAAGTTCCTTGATTCATTTTTTACAGAAATATTCATTTTCACTGCTTTTGTGTTTCCTATCTTTATATTGACACTTTTCATCTTTCCTTTCCACTCAAGAGTCCCCTTCAATATTTCTTGAAAGGCTGGTTTAGTGGTCATGAACTCCTTTTGGGTTTTTTTGCCTGGAAAACTTTTTATCTCTCCGTCTATTCTGAATGATAGACTTACTGGATGGAGTATTCTTGGCTGCAGATTCTTCTCATTCACCACTTTGAATACATCATTCCACTCCCTTCTGGCTTGCAAAGTTTCTGTTGAAAAAAATTTCTTGTGAGCCTTATGGGGTTTCCCTTGAGAGTTACTGTCTTCTTTTGTCTCACTGCTTTTTTTTTTTTTATCACTACATTTTATCTATTTAATTACAATACGTCTTGATGTGGGTCTCCTTTTGTTGATTTTGATGAGAGTTCTCTGGCTTCCTAGATCTGGATTTTGTTTTCTTCCCCAGATTAGGGAAGTTTTCAGCTATTATTCTTTCAAATAAATTTTCTTCCCCCTTTTCTCTCTCCTCTTCTTCTGGGACTTCTATAATACCAATGTTATTACTTTTGATCTCCACAACCCTCTTAAGTTTGTTTCACAGATTTGCAATACAGTTAGATCTTCTTTTTGTCATAATCTGCATTCCATCTTGGCATCTCCCAAACTCCTAAATAATTTTGTGTTTTCATATATTAAAGTTCATCCTTTGTGGGTTTTGACAAATGCGTAAGGCCATGCGTCCACCATTACTATATCATATGGAATGATTATACAGCCCAAAAATATACCCTGTATTTTACCTATTCAACATGCTCCTCATTCCTTGTAGCAAGAATCATTGATCTTTTTTATTATATTCACAGCTTTGCTTTCTCCACCATGTCATATAATTGGAATCATACAATATGTAGTCCTTTCACTGGATTCTATCACTTAACAACATGCATTTCAGGTTCATCCATGTCATTTTGTGTTTCGATCACTCATTTTTTAAATCACTGAATAAAATTCCCTTCATGGATTTACCCCAATTTCTTTATTAATTCACCTGTTGAAGGGCACCGTGTTTACTTCTAGCTTTTTGTAATTATAAATAAATAAATCTACTATAAATATTCATATGCAGGGTTTTGTGTGGACATACTTTTCAAATCAATGGAGTAAATATTTAAGAATGCGATTAGTGGATCATATGATTAAGCTACGTGTAGTATAGTAAGAATCTGTATATTTGTCTTCCAAAAAGTTCCACAGTTATTAATTCCCATCAGATATGAATGACATTTCCTATTTTTCTATACCTTTGCCAACATTTGATGTCATCATTTTTTGGGATTTTAGACATTCTAATAGGTGTGTAATGGTACTTCACTATTGTTTTAATTTGCAATTCCCTAATGAAAATAATGTGGGGCATTTTTCCTTATGCTAATTTGTCATCTATTTTATTATTATGTGAGTTGTCTTCTGCTATTTTTTTATTGGCTTGTTTGTTTTCACATTGTTGAGTTTTAAGAATTGTTTGTACATTTTGGTTACAAGTCTTTTACCAGATATTGGTTTTGTATTTCATTTTTCCAAGTCTGTGGCTTACCTTTTTATTATGTTAAGTGTCTTTTATAGAGCAGAGCATTTTAATTTTTAATAAAGACTAATTTCTCATTTTTTTTTTCTTTCATGGATTGTACTTCTAGTTTGTATCTAAAAACTCATTGTCAAAGTCAAGGTCATCTAGACTTTCTCCTCTACTTTCTTCTAGAAATTTTATCATTTTGTATTTTAACTTGGGTCTATGTTCCATTTTGAGTTAATTTTAGTAAAAGATATAAAGATCGTGTTTAGGTTCATCTTTTGCACATGGACATCCAGTTGGTCTACAATCATTTGTTGAAAGCACTATCCTTTCTCTATTGAACTGGTTCTGCTCCATTTCAAAGATCAGTTAACTATATCTGTATGTGTCAGCTCTTCAGCTCTCTGTTCTGTTCCATTGATCAATGTGGCCATTCTTTCACCACAACCAAGCAGTCTTGATATCTGTAGCTTTATAATAATCTTGAAATTAGACTGTGTGAGTCCTCTGACCTTGTTCTTCTTCAGTATTGTTTTGGCAATTTTTGGTCTTTTGCCTTTCCACCTAAGCTTTAGAATCAGTGTGTAAATATCCACAAAATAACTTACTGAGATTTTGGTTGAGATTGCATTGAATCTATAGCTCAAGTTAGGAATAACTGACATCTTAACAATATTGCCTTTTCCTATCCATAAACAAAAAACATGGCTCTATTTATTTAGATCTTCTTTGATTTTTTCATTAAAGTATTATAGCTTTCCTCATACACCTCTTGTGCTTATTTTTTTAGATTTACACATAAGCTTTTCTCTTTTTTTCATGCTAATATAAATTGTACATTTTTAAAATTTCCAATCCCAAACTTTCATTTCCTGTATGTAGAAAAGAAACTAATTTTGCATATTAAACCTGTATTCTGTGACCCTATAGTAATGCTTTTTAATTCCAGGAGTTTATTTATTTGTCAATCTTTTGGATTTTCTGCATAGACAATGCCATATGTGAAGAATAGTTTTAATTTTTATTATTTGGTCTATGTACTTTTATCTCCTTTATGTAGTAGCTAGGCTTTCCAGTATGATGTTGAATAATAATGATTAGAAGGGACATCCTTGCCTTTTTCCCAGTCTTAGAGGAAAAAAAAAAAAAACAGTTTGGCATCATTAAGTTGATGTAAGCTGTAGGATTTTTGTGGATATTCTTTATCAAGTTGAAGAAATTCCCCTCTATTATTTTCTAGGTATCAAATTTTGTAAAATGTTATCTGTAACATTTGATAGGAGCATATGAATTTCCTAGTCTATAGATATGATGGATTACTTACACTGATTAATTTCACTTGTTGAACTGCCTTGCATACATGAATAAATTATCTGTAAAGTTATTTTTATACATATTGGATTTGATTTGCTAATATTTTGCTAAGGGGTTAGCATCTATATATATGAGAGATCTGGATATGTAGTTTTCCTATCTGGTAATATCTTTTCTGCTTTTTGGCTTTAGGACCTTTCTGATCACATTGAATTAGGATAAGGTCTCTTTTATTTTCCAAAAGAAGGTTGGAAGGTTTGCTATAAAGGTTTGGTATCATTTCTTCCTTAATGTAAAATTCACCAGTGACAGATTTTTTCCTTTTTTGGAAGGGTAGTGATTATTGATTCAATGTCTTAGTACACATGGCTTATTTAGACTATTTCTCATTGTGTGAATTATGATAGTTTGTGTCTTTCATGAAACTGGTCCATTTCATCTCAGTTATCAAATTTTGTAACACAGAGTTGTTTATAGTTTTCCTTTATTATCCTTTTTTATTTTCCTGGTAGCAGAGTGATGATCTTCCATTTCTAATGTTGGGATTATTGTCTTCTTCCTTTTTTCTTAGTTAACCTGGATAGAGATTTACCAACATTTTTATCTGGTCAAACGAACCAGCTCTGGGTTATGTTGCTTTTCTCTACTGATTTCCTATTTTTTATTCTATTGATTTCTGCTCTATTTTTTTAAGTATACTAGTGAAATATAAACATGGACACTATTAAAATAAAAATTTGTATGTAGCCACAAAAGGCCCCAAATAGCCAAAGCAATCCTGAAAAAGAAAAACAAAGCTGGAGGCATCACGATTCCAGACTTCAACCTCTACTACAAAGCTACAGTCTCATCAAGGCAGTACAGTACTGGCATAAAAACAGACATAGATAAATGGAACAGAACAGAAAACCCAGAAATGGACCCACAACTACATGGTCAACTAATCTTTGACAAAGCACGAAAGGATAACCAATGGAAAAAAGAGAGTTTCTTCAGCAAATGGTGTTGGGAAAACTGGACGACAATATGCAGAAGAATGAAACTGAACCAATTTCTAACACCATACACAAAAATAAATTCAAAATGCATGAAAGATCTAAATGTGAGGCATTTTGATGGACAGCAGCAACCTCTCTGACCTCAGCCTTATCACATTCTTACTAGACACATCTCTGGAGGCAAGGGAAACAAAGCAAAATGAACTATGGGACTTCATCAAAATAAAAAACTTATGCACAACAATTGAAACAACAAAACTAAAAGGCAGCCTATGGAATGGGAGAACATATTTGCAAATGACATATCTGATAAAGGGTTAGTACTTAAAATCTATAAAGAACTTATCAAACGCAACACCCCCAGAAAACCCAAATAATCCAGTTAAGAAATGGGCAGAAGACATGAGTAGACATTTTTCCAAAGAAGACATCCAGATGGCTAACAGACACATTAAAAGATGCTCAACATCACTCATCATCAGGGAAATACAAATCAAAACCACGACGAGGTATTACCTCACATCTGTCTGAATGGCCAAAATTACAACACAGGAAACAACAGATGTTGGCGAGGATGTGAAAAAAAGGGGAACCCTCTTACGCTGTTGATGGGAATGCAAACTGGTGTAGCCACTCTGGAAAATAGTATGGAGATTTCTGAAAAAGTTAAAGATAGAATTACCCTATGATCCAGCAATTGCATTACTAGGTATTTACCCAAAGGATAAAAAAATACAGACCTGAAGGGGCATGTGCACCCTGATGTTTATAACAGCATTATCGACAATAACCAAACTATGGAAAGAACCCAAGTGTCCATCAATTGCTGAATGGATAAAGAACATATGGGCTGTGTATATGGTATATATACATATATATAAAATAAAATATTACTCAGCCATAAAAAATAATGAAATCTTGCCATTTGCAACTATGTAGATGGAACTACAGTATGTTATGCTAAGTGAAATAAGTCAGTCAAAGACAAATTCCATATAATTTTATTCATGTGGAATTTAAGACACAAAACAGATAAGCGTTTGGGAAGGAGGAAAAAGAGGGAGAGAAAGAGAGAGAGAGAGAGAGAAGCAAACCTTAAAAGACTCTTAACTATAGAATCAAATAGGATTGATGGAGAGATGTGGGTGGGGGATGGGCTAAATGGGTGATGGGTATTAAGGAGGGCACATATTGTGAGGAGGACTTGGTGTTTTATGTAAGTAATGAATCACTAAATTCTACTCCTGAAATCAATATTATACTATATGTTAACTAACTAGAATTTAAATAAAAACTTGGAAAAAATAAAAATAAATAAAAACAAGTTTCTAAGCAGCAGTACATTTGGTTCTCCTTTAGGCTTTCCAAGTTTGAGGGAACATTCAAGATACAAATTCAGTCCATCTTAACTGGATCCCCATTTGAAATGAGTTAGAACTGAACTATGGCTGGAACTCCCTTGGTTATTAATTAATAACTTACAATACTAATCTGCTTCTCCAAATAACATAATTTTCTATAGAATTAGTTCAGGAGATGAAGAGCAAGACGTTTTCTTTGTTTTTCTGTCACTTCGTTTAATAGTGTCCTTAAATGGATCTTTGGGTGACTTATGAAAAAGTTCAGACTCCAAGGAACTAAACTGAAAAGTCTCTTTCTTCATAAACCTAAGAGTACTAAGCCACACAACTTCTTGACATCTTTCCCAATAATGGATTTGACCTCAATGCTGATTTTATTTTTTAAAAAATTTACTTAGCTCTCAAAGATTTTAAGTTTCATCAACCTTAACATGAAGTCAAAGTAGTAATTACATGATTATATTACACAGATACATGCTGAATATTTTTCTTGTTTGTATCTCCTGATACCTTTGGACAATTATCTTTGATAATTTTCTTAAGAGAATTTTCAATTATTTTAATGTGATATTATTCACCATTTTGTTTATTCCTTCTCTATTTAACAAACCTATTTTTTTTCAGATACTGCTCTAGGAACTAGGAAAATAACGGTGAACTAAGGAGATATGGCTTTTCCTCCAAATGTACCTTATATTCTAGAATAACATACCGAGGAAGTGATTAATGTAACATATTTAAGCCTGGTGAAACATATTTTCAACACCTCCATTTATGAAAGAATAAAAGACAGATTTAAAAATGAAGAGAGAAAGAGAAAACAGAAGAAGAAAAAGGTGAGTTTTATGGAAATTTTAGTCTTCCTTTCTTGAGTTCAGTGATAGCTAAAAATGTAGTGAAGCTGACAAAATTAGACTTAAACATTTCTGAAAGGTTAACTTGTCACTGAAATAAAATTTTAATTTCTGATTTTAAGTAAATTCTATGTCTAGTAGAACATTATTCTATCTCTTTAAATTTGATATAACCAAAAAATTATGTTAAGATAACTCTATTTTTGATTGCCACATAATAATAGGTTAAGGAATAACAGCTTTTTCATCATCTAGTTAAATCATTTTACACCAAACCCCATTCATCAACCAAAACAGCAACAGAAGAAAATTAGTTTAGATCTCTACTTGTAACTCTAACGACTAATATATAACTTTATTATTACAATTCTCTGCTGGGTAGACTTTACATTTGCGCAATCCATTTGATTTAAACTTGAGTTGCCAAGAGCCTAATTCCAAGCTACATAACTCTAAATCCTTTTACTCATATTGCACATGCTTTTAAATTTCTTTACTTGCTTCTGATAGGCTTTTGAATTGGTTTTGAGAAGGACTACATTTGTTATAATATTAATGTTATTCTTGAATACCATGGTTATGTTAAGTGCCTCATAAAATATTTGATAGTCATTAATTAAGAAATAAAAGAGTATGAGCCCCTTGCTGCAAAGAATGGCAAAAGTTACAGTCAGGCAGTGTGGAAAAGAATATTGATAATTTTTGCTATTGTTGTTGCTATGTTTTTAAATAAAACAGGTGTCATTGAATGATTTATTTTGCTCTGCATGGAATTAACTTCTTACTGAAATAGTGTGTGGAATTATTTCTCATAGTTTTTGTAGCAATAGATAAATATGCACTGAGGCAAGTGCAAAAATAAATATATATTTGTTGAAGATAATCCACACTTCAGAGTACACTGGGATTGCTTTAAGCCTGGGAAACTTCCTAAACTTTGAGGCCATTTCTTAACACCAAAAAAATAAGATGTGCTGAATCCCTTCAGGAGTCTGGAGAGTGGACACTGTACTCTAAAGCCTAAAAATATTGATTTATGTACACATCAGGTTCAACTTTTGACCCTGCTGCTTCTACGGGCAGGAAATTAAAACAGCAAACTAATATTGCCAATCTTTTTTATATAATCCATAAATAACATTATGAGAGCAATCTATTGACTCCTCCCCAAAAGAGAGGGTTTTTTTAAAAAAAGATTTGTTTGTTTTAGAGAGAGAATAGAGAGTAGGGACAGAGGCAGAGAAAGAGAGAAAGAGAGAATCTCAAGCAGACTCCCCACTGAGTGCAGAGTGCAATATAGGGTTCAATCTCACAACCCTGAGATCATGACCTGAGCCACAACCAAGAGTCAAACACTCAACCAACTGAGCCACCCAGGCACCCCTCCAAAAAGGAGTTTTTACTTATTGAGTCTCTTCATTATTCACTGTTGAAAAATCTGGGGTAATTATTTTTCACTGGGTGACTGGCTGATCAGCATTTCTCTATCTATTTTTCTATATAAACTGTCAGAAAGAATCTGGATTAAAGGCATTTAGGAGTTCTAATGGTTTAATGTGGGAATTTGAAAACCCAACTCCTCCACATAAACAAGGAATTACAATAGATACTTGTTTTGTCATATTTATGCCTGAATGAATGCCTAAAACCATATTCTACTATGTATTCTTTAAAAACAAAGTGTCCTCCAAGGGATAAATGGATAAAGAAGGTATAGTGTACACACACACACACACACACACACACACACAATGGAATATTATTCAGCCACGAGAAAGAAGGAAATCCTGCAATTTGCAACAATATGGATGGACCTTGGAGGCATCATGCTAAGTGCTAAGTGAGGTAAGTCAGACAGAGAAAGACAAACAGGTCTGTATGACATCACATTACTAACGTGATGTCATACAGATAGTGTGATACCACTAATATGTGCAATCTATAAAAGCCATAATTTAAAAAACTGAGTAGAATGATGGTTACCAGGGGCTGGGGGTTGGGGGAATTGGGCAGGTATGTGTAAGGGCACAAACTTGCAACAAGTAGATAAATAAGTCCTGGACATCTATGCACACCACAGAGATTACAGTCAACAAATACCATATTATAAACTTCGAAGTTGCTAAGAGACTAGATTTAATTGTTTTCACATTTCTGACAAAAGAGAAATGATAATGAAGTAAAATGATAGAGATGTTAACTAATACTATCCTGTAATCATACTGTAATACATTAATGTATCAAATCAGCATGTTATATACCTTAAATTTACACAATATGTTATTTACCTCTCAATAAAAAAGAGAGAACAATAACAACAAAAAACCCCTCTTACTTCTATATTTTACTAAGATCATCTTTTATAGTGGTGCATTGTAAACTGCCTTGGTCTTCACAGTAGGCCTAGAATTATTTCTAATGTTGCACATTTTTTTCTTGTCTCTAAATTTCCTCACATCCTATGTCCAAACTACTAAAATCAGTTGAGCATCTAAAACTAGTGATGAGCTTTAATAGCTACTTCAAATATACTGCTGTCATGTTGCTACCAGTTCATCAATGGCTTGGCACACTGGTTAAGAGCACAGCCTCTGGGTCAGATTACTTTGGTTTGAATTCTGACTCAGCCAGTTAATAGCTATGAGATCTAGGGCAAATCACTTATACTTGTAAAGCCTCAGATCTCTCATCTTTGGAAGGAGAGTAATGATACTTAATTCAAAGGATTTTGGAAGATTAAATACAATAATGCATGAAAAGTATTCTGTATAGCATGAGAATAATATGTAAGTATTTAACAACTGTGAGCAATTACTGTTATTCAGTATCATCTAATACACAATTAGCAATAACTAAAACCCTGAGGGAGAAAAATGTTCTCTGTACTAAGAGTGACTAAGTTTCTAGATAACTTTATGTCCCTCATGTATACAGATTAATCAGAATAATTTCAAAAACACTGTATTTTTTACCCATATGAATCAAACACTGACCATTAGTCATGCAGTCAACTTTTAGATTTTAATATAATTAGATTATAATGTATTAGATTGTAATTATATTTTGTCATGGGAAAGACTTTTTTTTTAATTTTTTTTGCATTTTAAGATAGAGGCTGCCGTTGTTTAGTTCTGTTGATAGAGTTCTAATTTTTATAGATATGTCTATACAATTCAAATGAACATGTAAAATGAATCAAAGGAAAATGGAGAAGCAAAATTAGCACTGGTGAGATACTTAATGTGTGAATCACTGAATTAAATCATTAGCCTGTATTATTTCAATGAACTTCAACACCATCTAGGTCTTATTGTTATTCTCCTCATTCTACAGAAGAGGAAAATGAGGTTTAGACTGGATAAGAAGCTCACTGACAATCACAAACTGGTATCATACTGTTTCGAATGACAAATATTTACTATTTAAGTGTTGGGGGGAAAAAAAGTGGTGACATAGCTAAGACTCACAATAGAGCCTGAAGGTTTTTATAATCTTTATGCTAATTGTGTAAAAATAATGTTTTGGTTTTTTGGGTTTTTTTTTTTTTTTTTTTTTTTGATAAACTTCAGGACACTGAGCCTGGGATGTGGTGAATTTGAATTAATTCTAGAAAGAGGTTGGCAAACTTGTTTTCCTTAAATGGTCAGATAATAAATATTTTAGGCTTTCCTTGTGATATGTTTCTGTGGCATATTCTCTAATTTCTTGTTTTGTTTTGTTCTTATTTTTACAATGCTTCAAATATGTAAATACCATTCTTTGCTGCAGACCACATGAAAAGAATCTGCTAGCTGGATTAACCTTGTGGGGCATTGTTTGCTGACTCCTGCTCTAGAACAAAAATAATTTTTCACCATTTATTACAATGCAAATGCTTGGATGAAGAGGCAGATACATGAAATAGTCTGAAATAGAAGCATGAAATAATAGTGACTAAATTATGTAATATTTTAGCATTGAATTCAAAGTGCATTAAGATATACATTATGCATATTTTGTATATGAAGTAAATAAGTAAAATGGTTTATAATTCTGTCCTACATAAGAAGCACTGTTTTTTTGGATATGTGTATTTGGAAAAAGTCACATATACTTAGCAACTGATGCCACAATGTTAGAAAAATGTTATCGTGATTTTCTGTTATATTGCTTTTTTTTTTACCAAATGGTTTTTGCTTTAAAGGAACATTATAAATTAATGCTAAACAAAGACACTGTCCTTCATATTATCTTGTGCTAACAAATTACAATTTAAAGAAAATTTAACAAATTGCTTAATGTATTTAAATGTTTTAAAAGTCTATAGGAATCTGGTATGTTTCTTGGAATAATTCTGATTTTGTTATTGATAATATGACCTTTTATTTATGAAACAGGAAGCTCCAAGTCAGATTGGCAGATCACTACTAGTTATTATTACGATCACATTTGTATACTTATTTTATTTATTCATACATTCAAAAATAGTTTTTGAGAAGATATTTCGTATCAAATTTTATGCTAGTCACTGTACAAGGCAATGGGTATACTATATTACAGTGGGAGAGATAAATAAATACATTTTGTTGTACTCTGAAAGAGAATACAGGAATTAAGATAATGCTATCTATATTTCAGGAACATGTGGGGTCAATGAGTTGTAAAAAGCTGAAACTGGCTAGATAAGAAGGCTCCAACACAGGAGTACTTTAAAAATGAATTGTGCTTTGCACCAAGAAACATGATCCAAAGGTTGGTATTAAAAGCAGCTGTGGACAGCATAATATTTCTATTGATTGTATGTAGGCAGTGAATAGAGGAGAACTTAAGAAAATTGTACAGTTTATTAGAGTGGCCATCTGTACAGATTGGTGCAATTCACTGAAACTGGGAACACGGATGAAAATACTGTTTTGATGTTAATTACATTGAGCTTTAAGCGTCTGTGGGGTATTCAAGGGAGGAGCCCCAAAGGACAGCCACATATTCATGTCTGATACTCACCAAAGAAATATTTCAAGGAAGATAGATGTTAGGGAAAATCCAGCATATGGTGGCTATTAGAATCACAGAATTGGTGAATTATCCCTCTGAGAAGAGAAAGGAGCATAGGACTGAACCCTGGGAAATGACAGTATCTTATATAAAGGTCTTATACAATTAATATATGTATATTTTTTATCCTGTTTCAAATATTCTTTATTTTATATGGTGTTGTGTATATCTTGGTAAGATGGTATCTATCTTGATGAATTTTATACAAAACTAGAAAACAGGAAAATAGCAATACACTGTATGTAGAGTACTTAATCACAAGAGTTTCATGAGCTGCTTGGAGAGAGCCCTGATGCTGTTCTAAAGCCCTAGAGATACTTGTAGGGGAACATGCAGGGATCTACCAAATTAAAATAATCATATACATCAAAATAGTGCTTGGTTTTAAAAACCAGACATTTTACCAAGTTGAAATGATACTTATATAATTTCATTGCTTTGAGTAACCATCAAAATAAATAACAGTCCAGGACTTAAAAAAATCATAAATGAAAGTTAAAAAGAAATGTCAATATTTTAATAAGACCTATGCTACAGAAAACAATAGGAAAGAAGCCAGAATGAGATCATTGTGAGAAAAATGTCATGGTAAGATCAGTGTCTATTCTATATTCCAACTCTTAAAATTAGCTTACACTCATTGAAAGACAAAATTCTAATGAAAAACACAGTATAAAAAGTAATAATAAAATCAAAGCCAATAGTTTGTATGAAAGATTTTGTATATTTAAAACTTATGAGAATATGAACCTATAATTTTCCCTCCTATAACTGAGAGCTACATTTTCTTTCAGTTTTATGTATTTGGCTTTTCATTTTTTTATAAAAATAGTAAGATTTACATAAATTAATTAATAGAAAACTGCACTGAAAAAGTTAGCTTCTGTTCTTTCTATTATAACCACCATAGGTGATCATTATTAAAAAATATGTAAACATTTCTAGTGCTCTCTATGACGATACCAAGATACAGGCTTTGAGCTTATTATATTTATTCCACTTTTCACATGTTTAAAAAATATAACCATACTACATAGGATTACTTGTAACACTGTATTTCTCCAATAAGTATTTATTTCAAAGAAATTATTTTTGATGATGAGACTTAATAATCAATTAATAACTATCTTTTAAAAAAATTAGTAGCTCAGGGGCGCCTGGGTGGCTCAGCTGGTTAAGTGTCTGTTTGGGGCTCAGGTGGTCCTGGGATCAAGCCCAATGTCAGGATCTCTGCTCAGCAGGGAGCTGCTTCTCTCTTTCCCTCTGCAGCTTCCCCTGCTTGTGCATGGGCTCGCCCTCTCTCTCTCTCTCCCCCCATCAAATAAATAAATAAAATCTTTTTAAAAAAATTTAGTAGCTGGATAATATTTCATAGCATGGAGAATCAACAACTGATGGAATTATCTCCTATAATGGGTATTTTTTTCTAGGTTTGTTTCAATATTTCAAATAGTGATAATTATTATTAAATATATCTTATTTTTTGGTGCATTTAATTATATAAGAGGGATACCAAAAGTTAACTTTTACAATCATAGATTCATAATTTTTTAAAGATTTTATTTATTTATTTGAGAGAGAGTGAGAGAGCACACGAGCAAAGGGGCAGAGGGAGATGGAGAAGCAGACTCCCTTCTGAGCAGAGAGACTGATGTGGAACTCAGTCCCAGGACACTGAGATCATGACCTGAGCCAAAGAGAGATGCTTAACTGACAGAGCCACACAGATGCCCCTAGATTAATAATTTTTAAAGTATAATTAATGCTGTCAAATAATATTCCAAGAACATTACAGCAATAAATAATTCTCCTAGCAATATATGAATATGACTGTATCTATATTCTGTCACACTCATTAGTTATTAACTCACCTTAAAATATTTGATTATTTAACAAATGAAAATAATTTTTACATGGAAATATAAAATATATTACAAATTGTTTGATTCAACCTTGGATGAAAATATAATAGAACGTATATGTTGAATTTCTATTCATATAACTCCATTGCAGTTTTGAGTAACAATCAAAGCTTATTATAGTTACTGAGATATTTTTACTGTAAAGATTGTTGACAAAAAGCACTTGGTTAAATGTGATGGATAAATTTAATACAGATTCACTGTGCTAGCAGTATAAATGCACTAGCCAAATAAGGTAAAAGCTCTGTTTTAATTTTATCTTTGTACATTCTAGATCTCACCAAGAATTGAGATTCTTGGGCCATTTGTTTGCAAATATTCTCCTGTGAACTTTAATTGCAATGGGTTTATTATAATCCACTATGAAAAGCAATTCTTAGATTTGAGATTATGATTACTACAATAGCTATATACATGTTTGCACTGAACTTTTTAGAGAAAATTGAATTATTCATCAATGTTGTTACATTAAACTTACTAACAATGATCTTTTTATAATTATTCCAACTGGTATTCAAATTATGTAGGTATCTTTAGAGTAAGAAAAATCATTTTTAAGGTTTTCTTTATTACTAGATTCATGAGAGATAAAATATGTTTGGAATACAATTATTTTACACAAAGTAAAATATCACTTTTCATAATATAAATGAGGCAGTGTTTACCTTTTAGTTTTTTACATATTTTCATTTGTTTCTAATAATTGTTTAACATTTTGCCTACATTTTATGTAATATTTTTTGTGTGGATATTAATTTTTTGTATTGGGACATTAACCCTTTGTCCAGTTTATATATCATAATAATTCCCTTTGGAGTATAATTTATTTACTGATTTGGTTTGGTCTTCTTCCATGAAGAAAAAAAATCAATAGTGTAATCTTTTATGGCTTTTATATATCTTCCATCCCTTAACTGGGCCTTCACTGGAAATAGTCACATAAATTTCTCTCAACTTTTTCTAATATTTTACAGTTCTGCAAATAAGTCTTATGAATGAAACTATGAAATATTAGAAAAATTAAGAATTTATGTAACTGGGTTTAGTGAAAACTAGAGTTACCACTGGGAAATAATGGTTAGCTGAATTAATCATAATTGATGAAATTATGGGAAAAAACTAAGGTATACACAATTATGTATATGAAACATGTTTAGGAGTTACCTTGATTTTATAATAGTAATGTTATTATACTAGTATTATTTTGAATCTAAATACATTTTGTTTTATTTAAAAAATCAATCAAAAATTCTCAGAAATGTATTCTTCCTTTTGAACTTATGAATCATTTTTACCAATTCCAAGAAACCATTTGAGAATTATGATTGTAGTTTCTGTAAATTTCCATAATAATTTAAAATAATTTATATTTCTATATTGTCTTTTAATCCAGGAAAATTGCATCTCTCTTCATATAATTCAAGAATCCCTACTAATTTTAATAACTTTAATAGTTGTTTATAGAGGCCCTGAATATTTCTGTATAATTTTTCCTATTTTACATTTTTCCACTGTCATAAAAGGATTTCAAAATTATTTCTAGTTGTTAGTACTATCATAAGGTAGAGTGCTTGTGTTTTGTAACAAGTTATTTTTCTGTTTCCTAGAATTGCCTACTAGGACACAAGACTAAGGTTAAAGACACAGTAATTACCTGACATCTTGAAGAGAGCCCATTCATGTTGGAACCACCCTCTTACACACTTAGTAAAAGTGAATCATCAGTGTTTCCCTAAAATCATCATCCTTGAAGAATTTAGTTAAATGATGACCAAAACAATAGTCATCCCTCTACTTTCTCTGACTTTAATCATTGGGACTTTATTGTTTTATCAGTTATTAGATTGATTTTGGCTGAAATAATTAGTTTTATTATGTTTAGTTTGTTTCATTTTATTCTTGTTCACTTTAAATTGAAATTAGGAATGACTACCAATTATTTTTTAGGATTTGTTAGCATCCTGTGGAAAAACCATACAGTTCTATACACTTTATTTAAAAGCATATGTTGATATATCTTCTAAATTGAAATAGCCTTGCTCTGCTGTAATGAATACTATTTGATCATAATGCATATTCTAAGAATATGCTTTTGAATTTAAATTTTATTTAATCATGTCTTCTTTATAACTATTTTATCTAAGAAAAATTTAATCAACATATCATGTTTAGATGTTTTGACATTAAATGTAAGGTCTACCTTTGTTTTTCACATCAGCTAAGAAGGAGCCAACTTTTTTCCAACTCAATAGAAAATTTTTTTTAAAACTTTTAAATAATGAAAGAATTTTTGTGTTAGATCTAAAGAAAGAGGTCTTAAGGTGAAACACTATATATGTCATGGGCTAAATTGTATCATCCCCAAAATTCATATGTTGAAGTACTAACATTCAGTATCTCAGAAGGTAACTGTATCTGGAGATAGAGTCTTTAATAAGGTAATTAGGTTAACATGAGGTCATTAGAATAGGTCCTAATCCAATATGACTGGCACCCTCATAGATTAGGACATAGATTAGGACACAGACACATAGGCAAGACCATGTGAAGGCAGATGAAAAGAAAAACAATCTACGAACAAAGGGGAGAGACATCAGAAGA
Organism: Ursus americanus; assembly: GCF_024610735.1. Taxonomy (NCBI): domain Eukaryota; kingdom Metazoa; phylum Chordata; class Mammalia; order Carnivora; family Ursidae; genus Ursus; species Ursus americanus. The sequence goes on along the minus strand of NC_142155.1, from coordinate 14,781,572 downwards.
AACCAACCCTTGTCATATCTTCCTGACTTTTAGCCTCCAGAATCATTAGAAAATAAATTAAAGTTGTTTAAGATACACAGTCTGTCGTATTTTTTTGTGGCAGCCCTAGCAAAATAATACAATATAATACACCTTTTAAATTAAGCATTAATTTATTTTTGATTCACTAGATATCTAAAATGACTTATTTTTTATCAAAAATGTATGATTTTTCTGAAAAGTTTTAGGTTCACAGAAAAATTAAGGGGATGACACAGAGATTTCCATATAATCTCTGCCCTCTACATGCACAGACTCCTCAATAATCAACATCTATCCAAATGGTACAACTGATGAAACCATATTGACACATAATGATCACGAAGTCCACAGTTCGCATTACGGTTTATGCTTGGCTTCATAAATGAATTTGAACAAATGTATAATGACATGTATTCATCATTATGGTGTCATTATGACCTGTATTTTCACAGTCTTAAAAACCCTCTGTGTTCTGCTTATTCATCTCTCTCTGCTGCTCCAACCCCTGTCAACCACTGATGTTTTCGCTATCTCCACAGTTTGTGCCTTTTCTAGAATGTCGTGTAGTTGGAATCATGCAATATGTAGCCTTTTCAGATAAGCTTCTTTCACTTAGTGTATGAATTTAAGTTTCTTCCATGTCTTTTCATGGCTTGCTAGCTTATTTCTTTTTAGCCTTGAATGATATGCCATTGTCTGAATGTACCACAGTTTATTTATCCATTCACCTACTGAAGGACATCTTGGTAGTTTCCAAGTTTCTCCAATTACGAATAAAGCTACTGTAACCATCCATGTGCTGGTTTGTTTGTAGACATTAAGTTTTCAGGTCCTTTGAGTAAATACCAAGGAGCATGATTGCTAGATCATATGGCAAGAGTATAATTAGTTTTGTAAGAAACTATCAAACTGTCTTTCAAAAAGAGGCTTGTATAATTCTGCAACCCTACCACCAATAAGTGAGAGTTCCTGTTACTTTACATCCTCAACAGCATTTGGTGTTGTCAGTGTTCTTGAATTTGGCCATTCTAACAGGTATGTAGCAGTATCTCATAACTGTTTAAATTTGCATTCCCTTGATGACATATGATATGAAGCATCTTTTTATATCCTTATTTGCATCTTAGCCAAACAAAGACATTTTGAAACCCACATCCAACACATAGGCCATAATAACACAACTCAACTCCACTGTGCTGTATCACAATTTTCTAAGACTCAACAGCAGAAATAAATGCAGGTCTATAAAGAATTTCAAAGTACTCACCTCACACTTCTGCAGAGCTGAAAAGACAAAGGATGATCCTATTTTGTAGAGAATTTCTGATACTCTCTACCACTTTCCCCTTGTTTTCATTGGCATGGCACCAAGCCCCTTTTCTGTTTCAAAATGCCTAAGCTGACTGTCTCCAATTACCCCATAAGTAACCATTCTTCTTAACATCTTCCCCATTCTGCTAAACCAATGACTTTTCATTTCTCAGGCTAGCAATTTAGAAAAAAAATAAAATATGATCTGGAGAATATGAAACTCATGTGAGAATCTCTGGCTTTTAGAGTTGCCTTTTAATTTTTTCTTATTGGAACTCTCTCATGGATTTGTTTCCTTTAACAAAAAAATCAAAGTAGCTTATCGAATAAGTTCCTATGATTTACTTTTTGGGAGAAGCAATAGATAACCACAGTTTTAAAAAATATGGCTAATACCTTGAAAACTATAATAGCAATTCAAGGAAGATATCTGTAGCTAATTTTGAAGATAACAACTACAAACTTAAATGGTTGTTTACATTTTCTTTATAGAATGTAGGGCAGAGACCTTGTGTTTTTCATCTTGTCTTCTTAACTGATTCTAATGCAGTGGCTTGCACATTGTAATTGCCCAATAAATATTTGTAGAATTAAATTGAAAATTTTATCACTTCAAATGACTCTTCTTGACATATTCTGGCCAGTGGTGAGTTTAATAAACTAAACATTACCTCAAACATAAATGTTGGAAATAACATTTCCAACTTAAACTAAATTCGACATATTGAGATACTGTTTTTAGAATTGTGTTTACAACATAACTTTGTTATAAGCAATCAATCTTATGACTTTTATGAAAGAACATATTTATCATCTAAATGCTATTGAATCAGAAATATCCTGGTTTGGCATCAGACTGGTTCACAGAATGATTGAGCAGTTGTTAGGATTCTGTCAAGCCAAATAAAATAAATACATTCTTAAAAAATATGAAATACTTAAAATATTAATGGATCTTATGCTTTCAATTTGGAGTATTCAGAGTTTAAAGTGCACTTCAAAAGCTACTTAAAGCATATGTGATGATTTGATTGTTCAGATATAAGTAGAAGATAACCAATGGCAATTAACACCAAGGTGTTTGACTCTGGTGCACTTAAATTTATTTCATTCTTATTTATTGAAATTATTTTTATAATTCGATTTAGTGTATATAAATTATGTTTAAAGTCACATTTATCTACCTAAAATAAATAAGCAAAAAAGTGTGCTTGGATAAGTCCATTCTGAATTTCTATACTAATTTTTCTTGAAGGGAGGAAGCTGCTTTACCTTAAATAAACAAACAAATGAAAAATATCTGCTCTGGTGAATTAAGTAATGAGGTCTAAGAAATCATTAAATTCTTTTCTATTTCAGCAACGATTCTCAAATAATGGGAGGAGCTTATCTAAGATCTGCTTATCAAAATCAATTGAAGGAATTATTTTCCTTCAAATTACACATAGAATATTTTGATCTATCTTCTCTTTCCTCAGGCAGAAAATGAAACCACAGGTTAATCTTTGAAAACTCAGAATGTTCTCTGGAAAGTCTCCAAAACCTAAGACAGAGCATTTCTCTGGCACTTCTTGCTCCTTCTTATCTGTGTTTTCTTTCTTTTTCTCTTAACCACCTCTGTTTGTTTAGGTATTTTACTTTTAGCCTACACTGCCCATCCCTGACTCTTCCCTATGACCTATTTGGTCCATCCACAGCTCACTGCTGATGGTAAGCCTCTTTGCATTGCTTAGTTTAAATTCTCAGGAGATAGGATCTGGTGGGTTGTTCTCTACTGTGCCACAGGTTGAATGCCTTAGATGTACTTGCTGAAAGCAAGGTCTAATCATCTGTGTCTGGAGAGGGTTCACATGGTACAAGGGACAGCCTTTTTTTTTTTTTTCTTTTTCAAGTTTTTGTTGAGTTCGTTAGTTCACAGAGTGTAATATTAGTTTCAGGTGTAGAATTTAGTGATTCAGTGATTCATCACTGACATGCAAGACCCAGTGCTCATCACACACGCCCTCCTTAAAACTTCTTTGGGCAGGGCACATGCCACAAACTACATCTATTACAATCCAAGTATTTTGAGTTTGGTCAGCAAAAATTTACCAACTGCCTATAATATATTCTGCTGAGAGATGGTAAATAAGGAGTATAATATGTAAGGTCTCTATTGTGAGAGTACAGTAAAATTGGGAGAACTGAATGCATCCATAAAATCCTGGAGAGTACCAGAAAATATTATATTTAAATATATATTTATTTATATATAAATATAGATATATATTAAATATATATATTTAAATACATAATATTTTTATATATTTGATGACTAAGTGACTTAGCTGATTCAGAAGTGAAAATGATGTCATTGTAGACAGCATATGGACAGGAAAGACCTATCTGAGGGGATAAGATTTAAGCTGAAACTTTATCAATCATAGACGGTTGCCCTTCAGAGTAACTGATGGAGCACAGGTTCTGAAGAGTCTTTAAAATGCATTCTTTTTCTTTAGGACTTCCATTTGTATGTCTCATATGACAAAAATTCCCATGAATTGTTCACGTAAACTATAATTTGATTTTGCTTTTTTTTTCCTTTACCTTTCCATTAACATCACTAACTCCTTAGTAAGGGATTAATTCCATACTTCTTGTTAGATCTCAGAGTAATCAGCTTGGTACCAAGAACCACACCTGTATTCAGTAAGTATTCAAGTATTTTCTCACTAGTTAAATTTAACACAGAATCAAGAAATATACTTAAAATACATAAAGCTTAAAAAAAGTGTTCCAGGGGCGCCTAGGTGGCTCAGTCGGTTAAGTGTCTGCCTTTGGCTCAGGGCATGATCCCAGAGTTCTGGGACTGAACCCCGCATCAGGATCCCTGCTCAGCAGGGAGTCTGCTTCTCCCTCTCCCTCTGCTCTCCCCCCACCCCATGCTCTCTCTCTCTGGCTCACTCTCCCTCTCAGATACATAAAATCTTTTTAAAAAGGTGCTCTAACTTCACATTTTCCGACTCTATTTACCTACCTGACTCATAAAACAGTGACATAAAAGGCCAGTTATAATGAATCTAATGTTCCATAAGAAATAAGCCTAGTACTTTCCTAGTACTTTTCTACTTGTCAACATACTTGAACTAAACAGTACTCTATTTCCTGTCCCCTCAGCAACATTTGTTGTATAAGCTCTTAACAGAGGATATTTTTTGTGTTTTAAATATAAAGCATTTTTCTTAAATATGATATAGACTTAATTTTATGACCTTCAATGTTAAGTCACATTTGAAAGATGAGAACCTGCATATTTCCTAGCTTGAGAAAAGCCTTTTATGTTATCTATTTTATAAACTAGGTTTAATTAATAAAGGCAACTTCTTTTTTTTCTCCATCCCACAATTTTGTAAGAATATAAAGTATATATAGATGTTTTTGTTATTTCCTCAATGTTGCCAATTTAATGATATCATTTTTTTACTTTGAAAATTTACTTTTTCCTTAGAATAAATATTGAAATGTGAAATGCTGATGTTACTATATTGCCAAAAAGGCACAGCAGATCCGGGAAGCAGTCCAAAGTGCTTCAAAGTGACTTTTGTGCCAAACTAAGGCTTTTTACCTGAAGCCATCAGTTTCTGGAGAAGAAAAAAAAAATTCATCCTTGAAGATAATTCGGGTACATTATGAAATGATTAAACTCTTGTGAGTACAATTGAATATGCCACCTCAGTTTTATCACCACCAAAAACATCATTCTACCACTTCCTGAACATGCAGGCAATTGTGATTCAGGGCCACCTCTCAGAAATTTGCCAATTCTTACAGAGCTTGCCCCACTCTCTCCTTGTGGCTGAGACAGCACCACACAAAGGAAGGGAAAAATTGAGACAATTGATTTAAAATCAGAAAGGCTGATTTCTAGTCAGTGTGTGGGAATTAATTGGCAGAGGTTAAAAAATGAAATTATGGGGTAGAGGTTAATTACTCTTAAATTAATTTCAGTACATACTGAAGTCCAGCTGACTGCAATCATGGACAATTGCTATTTAATTTGATTATAATTTTTTAAGTTCTTCAAAATGGCACAGATTTCAAACTGCAAGTTAGAAATCATTGAAAAATAAGATTAATTCTATCTCTGAATGTACATGAATATAATAAGTTCAGTTGCATTCCTAATATGAGTAGCTTGTAGCTCTTGACTGTTCAGTTCTTTTCCCGTTTATGTTACATTTTCTTTTGGTAGGGATATTGTCCCTCCTTTCACAAACTGAACATCTATTTTATCAATTCTCTTAGTGAAATTTTCCTTTTTAAGATCCTGCTGTCCCTTAGGAACGCCAAAAGCTGTCAATAACTCTTTCATCTTTGTTAGTTTTCTGTGATACTATCTCTGAGCGTTTTTCACTTCTTTAGTGAAATTGAAAAGCTCAGTGACTTCTGACATCCAGGTAGGATTAGGAATGCCTTTCAACATTGGCACCAGAATTTATAATAGCATATTGGCAATTAAATCCAATAAAAGTCAAATCATGCCTTAAGGCATTTGTTAAGGGGGCACTTATGAAAAGTGCAAAAAATATATTTCCCAACCTTGCTGCTGAAATCAGGTGCCCCTGAATAAATACTGTTTTGGTAAATACCATGTCTCAGGACATTGCTGAACAAAGACTAATTAACTGCATTTACATAGGACAGGCCTCTCCAGAGTGGTGCAATCAGCAGCCCAGAACAGTTCTATCTTGCAGGACAGGAATTAACTTGAACAAAACATCAACTATAAATGGCTGGCACCAAGATTCTGAGGCCAAAGACGAAAAGTAGCATTTTACATAGAGAAACTATACAAAGAACCTGAATCAGGGTTGAGTTGACAATAATAAAAGATTGTGACCTGGAATATAAAGGCAAGGCTGTCAACCAAGAAGCATGGCACTTAGGAACTAGAAAAACAGAATTAGATTGAATACTGTATAATACATAGATAAGGCGAGCACTTCAGAATGAACGTCATGAGTCATGAGAGAAAACTGGGGTGCCAGGGGAACTTGCCTGGGGCGGTGCTGACAGACTAAAACACACGTGTACAATATCCAGTTGAGTACTAAAAACTGGGAGGAGAGCATAAATGGGTGACGTTTTTAAAGAAATTTCAGGACTTTCAAAAGCCTATGGAATTGTATCAAAAAAGGAAGAAAGGGGGGGGGGAAGGACAATTCCCCAGAGATAAGTAAGATTCTTCAAGGGGAACACCAAAGGTATATTAAATGAGGGATCATTCACCATAAAGAAAGTTAGAACTTAGACATTACAAAGTCATCAGAGTAATTCATCAAGGAACTGAATTTCAATTTGATGACAGCATGTTCTTCCAAAAAAAAAAAAGCGGGAGAAAGAAAAGCAAGGCAAAGTAATACAACTCTGTTCAACTTAAATACACGGTATTTCACAATTGCTAGAGAAACGTCCTTTTAACCATACAAGGAGTTCCAGAGATCCATCTACTCTCTGTTGAAGCCACCCGACAGCAAACCTGGTCTTAACCACATCTTCCTGAAGGCACTGCCCACGCTTGACAGAAAAAATCTCCTTCAGATACCTAAATAAATTGGGCTGTGTTTTTATTTGTAAATATGAAAGGACAATCAAGAAATACTAGGCATTTTAAGAAACCCAAAAACATAAAGAAGGATCAAAATGAAGCAATAGCACAGCTGGATTTGACATCCATCATAAAAGATCAGGATGCTATAAAAAAAAGAAGGGAGTAGAAAAATTTTCCAAGAAAGAGAGCATGGATTAACAAAATTAATAAAACGATATTGAAATAAATAATCCAGGAACGAGCAAACTAACAGAGTAAGATGAAGATTAAAGATGCCTTGCTAAAATATGATATTTTGAACATAAAGTCTAGAAAATTTCTCGGTGCATAGAGGACATATGCAGGACATAAAATAATATTCTACCAAATGTTTTGAATGTTTGAAGAATAGAATTAACCATCTTTTATTCTCTATCATTTTCATGATTTATGGATATATATGCATGTCTGTGAACATCTACAGAACTACATACGGCTATGTCAGATATATAGTTACTTTCAATCACTGCCTAATATCTACTGATCATATATAGAATACAATCCATTCTCAGTGGCACCTGGGTGGTTTGGTCAGTTAAGCATTGGCCTTCGGCTCAGGTCATGATCCTGGGGTCCAGCCCCACGTTGGGCTCCCTGCTCAGTGGGGAGTCTGCTTCTCCCTCTCCTCCTGCCCCCCCCACCTGCCCACATCCTAGTCTTTCTCTCTGCACACACAAGCTTTGTAATATAATATATAATATATAATAAATTCTCATGGACGTTCAGGTTGTTTCTAGTTTCTCTTTTTATTTTTCCCCTTACAAATTAATCTGCCACGAATATCTTGTGCAGGTATTGATTCTACTGGTGCTTGTAAAATAGATTTCCAAATTTTTCAAGTAGGAATAAAATGACAAAGAGGCATTTAAAATATAATTTGAATAAATATTACCAGGTTATCCTTTAGAAATGTGTTTTATTGCCACCAATATCAATCAGAGCTGAGTATCATTAATATTTATGTTTTTAATTATTGACATGTGAAAGGTAGAAAAATAATTCCCCATTGTACTTCACACATAACCAAAATTATTTTATTGTTTTATTTTTCTTTTGAAAACAATTAGTGTGGTAATATGTCATTTAGCATGTTTATGACAATTTCTTTACATTTCTCATTTTGCCTCCCTTGTTCATAAATGTTGCTTATTTTTTCTCCTCATACTCTTGTCTTCACCATTTTATCTTTTTGTAGTGGTAATCAGTATCACAGTGATACCAAGCCTTTTTCAGAAGAGTGGCAAATAAATAAACTCAGTCTATCATGTACCTTTTTCAACATTTTATGGTATGTGTTTTATCAGTAACTGTTTCTCTTTGAAGTAGTTTTGGAATCACATTCATGCAAAATATTCAAATAAACTTTAATTTGAGCAGTCTTTCCCCTATACATAATATCTAATAAATTCAGAGGTAATCCTATTTCGTAAATTGGTCATATATTTAGCATTAGATCTAAAGGAAAGTACATACATTTATCTTTCATTCAACGAATTCTCAACAAGCCTCAGGTAATTATAATATCTTGACTTCTCAAAGAAAAACAAAATGTTTCATCCAAATTTCAGATTCTTGTATAAATAAATTTTCCTTTAAAAGGAAGTCAACTGTGCATCAAGTTAACATTTTTGTTATTCTAGTATTTATTCCCAGTACTAAAGATAGAAGGAAATAAAGTTCTATTAATAGCACACATTTTGTCATGCATGAGAGGGTTAAAACATTAAACTATTCCCAGTTTTTAAGGAATGTCATCATCTGTTGTTTCTATTTCAAAGTGACTTATTTCACCACAAGTGAAGTGTTAGAAATTATAGCAGAACATTCAGGAACAGATTCTGGCTAACTTCTTTTAAATAAAAAGCTAGCCAAAGGAAAATTGAATGCTTGAAGGGTTTAAAATAATAAGGTTTTAGAGGAAATAAATTTTGATACTTGAGAACATTGGTTTTCAGTGCTATGGAGTGCAGTCTATAGACCAACAGCACCGGTATAACCTGAGAACTTTTTAGAAATGCGAATTCCTTTTTTAAAAGGTTTACCTATTTATTTTTACAGAAAGAGAGAGAGAGAGTGGGAGAGAGGGGTAGAGGGAGAGAGAGTCTGAGCACTGAGCAGATGGGGGCTCAATCCCACACAGGGCTCTATTCCATGACTCTGAAATCATAAGCTGAGACAAAACCAAGAGTCAGATGCCTAGCCGACTATGCCACCCAGGTGTTAGGCCCCCTTCTTTTTTAGATATGCAAACTGGAGGGCAACACTTCAGGTATGCAGAGTCAACTAGAAGTAGAGTCCATCAATCTGCAATTTAGCAAATCTTCCAGAAGTTTCTCGTGCAGTTTAATTTTTGACAACCACTGCTCTACACCTCTTAGGAGTTTTCAATTGGCCTAGGACTCAAGAATGTGTGTGTATTATATATACTATTTTTATTATAAGTGGCTAATTTATATGAGCAATTTATGTGACTACATATTTTATTATAGTATCTGCCGTAGCATGAGTGATGAGTTAAAAAGAATGGAAGAAAGACTAATAAAGCAGCTAATATACTAGTATGAGGGAAACCGTGGTGGTGAATGAAAAAGAGGTAACAGATTTTTGAGATATTTAAAAATTTTAGATTTATCTTAAAATTACCTATTTCCTAACCTTTAAGAGTCCTCAATGGAAACTAGGATAACCAAAGTCCAAATATGATTTTCTCAAGAAAAACCATATATAACGTATGTATATAATTTTCACTTACTTCTAATGTTTATATAAGTGGCAGTTAGCCCTGATTCTGTTCCTCCTTACTTATCAGACCATGTCCAGCTATCCATGTGCAGTCTTTGTTTTTCTTATAAAACCTTAAATACTGCTTAATAAATTTGTAAAAATTGCCAACATTTTAACCTGCATATCTTAACTTTCCACAAATATACCATATGAAAGTAGTTATTTAACTACTCCCTATTTAACATAACTCCCTTATGGAGTTGTTGGAATTTTCATAGGAGATAATGCAGGCAAAGATGCACTCAGTCCCTGAAGTCTTCACTTTCCCTCATCTCTGTGACCCTTTTTAACTTAAGGGTAATATAGTGTATATAATAGTTACATGATAAAAGATAAAAGCATGTGAAAGCTAACTGATTCACTTACTGACATGTAGGGAATATAAACTTTTATAACTAATGCCAAAACAGAATATAAACACATGCCAAAAGTAACTAAATTTCATTAAGTGTCATTGCAGAGCCATACTTTGTCTTGAGCAAGGCTGGAGAGGTACAACTGAACAACAAATACAGCCTGGCCTCAGCTGTTGTATCAATACTTTTTCATGGAAATTTTCAACATGGCTTTTCAGCAGTTATTGGAAAGTTATTGATCCTACCTATAGATTATTAAATATATTTCAGAGAAACAAAAAAGTTTTATGAAGCCAAAAACCAACAATTAATGAAGAAATATTCATGACTAATATTCAGTAAGAAAATTATAAATTAGAACAAAAATTCCACATTATATGAAAGCATTATGATTTGGAAGACATGGAGTTATTTTAATGTTTTTTTAACGTATTCTAATGTTTTTAAATCTAGTGTGTCTTTATCATTGTATACTGCCATGAGAAAAGTGTCTGGCAAACAGTGGACACTTTATTAAATTTAAAGAATGAACCAGACTGATACATAAAATTGCTCACTGTATAAAAGGCATTTCAAAATTTACAAACCTCAAAATTATTTATTTCTGATCTCATATGGGCTTCTGTGTAAATAAGTCACATCTCTGTAAATGTCACCAACTATCTAACTGCTTACATCAAAACCCCAGGGATCATGGCTATGATGGAGAAGGTTTTACCATATCAATTTTGTGACAAGAAAAGTATAAAAGTTATATAATGAAAAAAAAAGCCAATTATAGTAAATGGATAGCATCTGAGAGAATGTTTCCCTATTCTGAGAAAAAAGTCTGGACAGTTCAATGAGGTAAGAACCACATGCTGCAAGAGGCTTTCCCAAGTCCTAAATTCCCTGAGCTGGAGGCTGTGAGGCCAGTCAGAGCCAGAGCCAGAACAGACAGAATTTAATCATGTCTTGAATTTGGCCAGACAAAATCTGAAGTTCATACATATAAGGCCACCTAAGTTTTCGTGTCAAAATTTTGGAGCAAAAGTAAAAAAATTGAAGAGAACCTGACAATCTGCACTGGTTTTTGACTTGAGACATGTGAGATTTTTATGCTATAGTATGAAAGAGGCAAAGAAGCCAAGAAAAACATGCCTAATAAGCTCAGCAGAGCTTAATCAGTCTTAAATAACTGGAGGAAAATGTAGTTTCAGGTCTGCCATGAAGGAGGATTTCTAGTAAAAATATTATGCTCCCAGAGTGGAAGCCCACAAGGCTACACCTTGAGGGTGGGGAGGAACTAAATAGAGATAGATCAAGCATCATATCTAGACATAGTTTGCAAGTCTAAAGAAATTAATTTTCTACTTACTGAGATTAATATTATAAAACTTAAAACACTAGCAAAAGAAACATAAATAATATTATTAATGACTCATTCATGTGGTAGGGAAAAGTAATCAACTGACAATATTAAACTGTATTTCACTTTGATTGCTGTACCAGATTTTGTATTATTCTTGAAATGATATTTATTTTTAGTTGGCATCTTTTTTTCCTTGTGAAAGTAAAACAGAAGATATTTTTTCCAAGGAGAATGACTTAAGGCGCTAAGGAAATAAGTTCATTGTCAAGATTATAAGATAGAGAGCTTTATAGTTTAATCTGGCCTGTATCAGTCTCTTGTTGTGAAATAGACTGCCTTATTTTTTCCTGTTATTATAGTAATGTGAAGCAAGTTCTTTAAAATTGAGTGAACAGTCCATATAATAGATAAATGGAAACATCATCTGTACTTTTAATTAATAAATTTCATTTATCATTTCATTAATGAAGCTTTTTAAAAGTTTTGATTATGTTTTTTTCAATTGCAGGAGAAAAGTTAAATATATGAATCCCATCTCCTTTCCCCATAGCATTTCCTCATCATAAGGGGTAAATTTTTGGTCAATATGAGCGAAATCACACCACAGTGCCCATTAAAAATAATGGAAATTGCTCATCTAATTTGCCACTGACCAATTGAAAATTTTCCCCATAAGGGTAATGAAATACATAAAACTCACCATAGGAGAGAAACTCAGACCGCATTTCTAGACATTTGGCACCTGAAAAAAAAAAAAAAAGAAAGAAAGAAAGAAAAGAAAGAACAATGATATTTTAAAACCATTTAACTTATAACTTGACTATTTAGGAGATCATTAATAAAACGTTATGCAGATAGCAAAGGAATAAAAGTAAAGTTTGAATCAAAGAACAATGTAGACAAAAAAGAAATAAATTATCAAACCTAGAAGTGAAAAACAACATAAAATTGCTAAATCATATACATAAGATCATTTATTTTATAATTTCCTTGGCTGGAGCTTTCCAACTTAATGTATTTTTTTTCTTATTCAAAGAATGGAATGTCTAGAATAAAAGTACTGTAAGACATTACCCATACACACAGGGATTGCAGAATTTTAAAAAACATGATATAATACTTTAATTTATTTAGAGACAACACAAAAATAATTGCAATTGTTTACAGATTTCATCTTTAAATTCATCTATCTCCAAAAATGAACATTTCCTATTTAGTTTCCTAGCAAAATACAATAAAATATTAAAATGATAAAAACCAGAATTTTAATTGGTTTCCGTTATCTGGAGATGAGTTAAAATTAAGAGTAAGTGGAGCCAGTTTTTTCCTCAAACTTCTCTTAGCTCTCCTTGTCCCTTCTAACTTTTTCCGAAAATTAAAGTACATATATATATGTATATACATATATATATGTATGTATATACACCTTAAATATACACAGCTTTTTGTGTGTCAATTATACCTCAATAAGGCCTTAAAAAATAAAAAGGAATATATTTGGAGCAAAAATTATCTACATTTTACCTCACTTCATGCATATTATAGTTTAAAAAATGTCAGAGAAGTACAATTTGTTCCACTTTTTATTGACCTTCTGCTCAATTATTGTCATTTATTTTTATTGTTATTGCTAGTATTGAGGGCCTCATGCATTTCCAATGACTCAGCACTTGTTTGTACGTTGACTTCCTCAAATTTCTAAATGTGTGGTATCATTTGAATACTTCTCCTTTGCAACCTCACTGACACAAAATGAGTCCAGAATCTCATCTTGTCGTGCCTATTATATTTGTTAACAGAATTGTCTGTGTGCATGTTGTTTTTCCAACCATCTTTTCCATCAAAATCAATTAACGTTAAAAGCACAGTGTATATCACTGATTCTTTTCTGTTGGAAAAAAATCTTTATTATACATATTACCTACAATTTATGTAAACACATCTCAGTTTGGCCTTCCAATCTATCTTTCAAACTCATTTTCTACTATGAATTCCCATGCACATCCCCACCCCAGGTTTTCCATTTTCTACTAAAATTCATGATTGTTGGAATCCAAGATCCATTCTTTTCCTCATCCTGAGATGTTCTTCCTTTATTTTTCCTCAGAATTATACACATCTTTAATAGCCATGTTAGAAGTTTTATAAAATGCTTTTTAAAAAACTTAGTACTTAAAAAGGGAAAGGCTACTTCAGAGAGTTGAGCTTTTCTGAGCCTATGGAGAACAGAACTGTTTTACGGCACTCAAGAGCATTACATACCACCATCCACCAACCCCCCAAGGAAGAAATACTTCACGGGCTATCTTATCAATTAAAACTCCAGTTTCATAAATGTTTTTAGCCTTTAGAATATATTCTCCTTTCAGAAATGAAGATTAAAAATTAAAACATTTTCTTCCTAATTATCATTTAATTTTACCATCCATTACATATGATAATCAAATATAAGATAGTAAGTATAATCGATGCCTTCTCATTCTACCTTTAGTAACTATTTTTATAACTAGAGGCTTTGACTTCCTTACACATGCTTAAGAGATGCCAAGAATATATTTTAATATTAACTAGAACCAACAAAAAAATCAAAATAAACTCAAACAGTTTAATTACACTGATTCTACAACCTAATCCAATGGATTTACCATTAAAAAATAAATTTTACCCTGATTAAACATGTGGTACTAACCTGTATCATCAGTCCTATGTGTATGTTCCTTGAGAATAGGTGTGATGTGTGCTACTCATTAATTATACAGTAAGCCAGTTTTGAAAATGAGGAGACAGACGGGAGTGAGAACATATTCTGAATAATAAAAATGTTTTTTCCATCAGTCTAAGAAACAATATAGCATTAGTATCAACCACAACCTTTCCTGGCTTACTATCAATGCATTACCAGTATTGTTAAAGAGTTTCATGGCATATACAATGCGTTTTTATGTGCCCTAAAAGCATTCACTTTGAAGTTATCTTCAAATTATCATGATTATAATACTTCAATGTCAACAAACAAAGAGAGCTATAACAAAATTATTTCATTATTTACAAGTTAACAAGTATATAGATTTATGTATTTATAATAAGTGCATTATAAGTAATATATTAGATCTAATATTTTCTTGTAGTTTTCTTCATTAAAAAGTCATTCTTTAAAAATAATTAATTAAACATCAATTATTTTGCTCATTTTATTCTATGAGGACTAATGGGACTGTGATCCTATAATTTTGTTTCTGAAAGGAACGTTTTATCACCTTGTTACATCATGGGCTATCCTGACTGTATAATAGAGATTATTAAACTCAGTATTTCCTGAGATCACTTACTCTCCAAAAATTTTTCTACACTGCCTTCATCTTGAGAAGTAAAGTATTTCATTCTAAATCCCCTGATGAGTCTCCTTCTTGGGTAAGCATCAACAATTGACACCTCAGTGGTTCTTCTGTTGCCTTGATAAATATTACTTAGTTTCATTGCCAGCATTGGTATCAGAGAACAACTTTTGCAGCATTTGATGCCAGTTTTATTATATTCAGCTGCAACGAAGAACCTCTCAGATTTTTGTGAGTTCTTTACATTGAGTAAGTCTAAGTAAAAAAAAAAAAAAAAAAAAAAAAAAAACAAAAAAAAAAACTTCTTAAACAAGTTTTTGGATTCTAAAACCTTTCTATTCATTTGAACTCTTTTGATATTTAAAAACAGTATCATGGCCTATATTGTCCAAGATTATGACCACAAGCCATATTTGGCAACTTAATTTAAATTTAAAAAACAGATCAAATAAAATTTAAAAATTGGTTCCATGATGACACTAGCCACATTTGAAATGCTTAGTAGTTACATGTGGTTAATGGCTACTATAACACGGCACAGAATGTAAAGCATTTCCATCACTACACACAGTTCTACTGAAGAGAGCAGATAACAGTTAAATGAGAATGTGGAGTGTAAATCTTCTCTTTAGCATCTCCTTACACTTAGATACTCATACTTACCTTCCTTTTTAGTTAATTTTTTTAAAAGAAAAATACCCCCCAATGGGAAACACAGAACAAATGGTAACAAAGATAACAAGCTCCCACATGCAATGAGAATCACTTAAGTGCCTTGTTCCTTGCTACTTATGAAGTCTACAGTTAAATATTTTAAAGAAATTTCACAACATTTTGCCAGTCTCCCAGCTTTCTTACCCAAAGCTGGTATGACTGGCCTTTGCATATGGGCTACAGAATTTTCTTTTCCATGGTCTGTAAACATATCTTCAGCATCTATTTGTCATCAACCTGCTTCTGTACGAAGGAGAGAGAGGGAAAAGCCAGTCCTTACCCACTGCCCTATCTCCAACAGAATACCCCAAGGCTGAACACTAGTAAATCTCAGTAGGAAGTTGTGGTGAAAGAATGAGATGGATTGGGGGTATCTTTGGGAAATCTGATGTTCTAATCCTTTTTCGTCTCCACCAAATGGTAAGGTGTGAGTTTGAGACAGTTTCTGTACTGCTCAATGCCAAGCTGTCAGCTTTAACTACTCAATGCTGTCAGAACACATTTAACCACCACTTCTTCCTAACTCCTCCCACGTCGTTTGTTGCTTCTAATCTGCAATGAAATGGAAAAATAGATAATCCAACTTTTTAAGATTTACAGTGCAAATGGAACTCAGAGTGAAAGCCTCTTAATTGTAGGTTTCTGTGGTTTCATTTAAGTTATTCTATTGCTTTATATACTTTCACATTCCCTCCTATATTCCAGAAAGTTTAAGGTGATGGACCTCTAACCCAGAGTGCAATCCATGCTTTACATTCCATGATATCCAAGCAGATGTCGTTAAAAAAAAAAATCCTTCAAGTCCACAAGGTTCTTAGACTCTGATCTTTCAGAAATATTACTCCAGAATCTCAAATCCTCCTAATTACCAAAGGAGGAAACTAGCCATGAATACCAGTGAACAACTCCTTCATCATATAATCGGTCAATCTGATTCCCCTTTCACTTAATCTTGTTTGACCTACACTGAAAACTAATGATGTAAGTAAAACTGAATTTACAGATATGAACACTCAACCTCAAAGAGACTTCATTGCCCAAAGTCACACACTATAAGGGATGGAACTTGAATTCATATCCAAATTTTTAGTACATTAGGACTTGTATATTTTCATAATCACAACTTGTTTCAGAATAAAATTCTGGGAGAAGCAGGAAGATTAGAAGGAATTTTTATCATGAAACCACATTTTATGTACGTGAATATTCTAGATGAACAAACTTTGTCCCATCAGGTGCCAATGATTTAACTTTTTTTTGATAGAAATTCTTCCAAAAGGCAGAAAGTACATTTCACTTCCTTCCTCAAAGAGGACACAGCACATAATGTAGTCGTTTTCTTGATGACTCATCATCATCATTATGTATCTCCATTCCTCCTCTCTGTTAAAACACTCAGCACATTTCTGCATATGTTTGGGAGTTTCTGTATTCTTCAATGTCAGGCTGTCAGCTGTAACTTCTCAATGCTGTCAGAATGCCTTCAACCAACACCCCTCACTACCACCTCCCACGTCTAATTTGTTGCTTCTAATCTAACTGTAACTTCTAATCTGCAGTAAACTAGAAAAATAGATAACCCAGCTTTTTAAGATTTACAGGCCAAATACAGCTCAGAGATGGGAGGTGGATGGCCGGCTTTAATTTTGGAGGTTCTGTAGTTCCTTTGCATTGCTCATGTTTCATACACTTGTCGTGTTTCACTGTCTTTCAGAAGGTTTAAGATGATGAAAATCTAACCTATAGTAAGATAGAGGTGATTTATGGTCCTGTCCTTATGCAAGGTGTCTGTAGGCATACCACACAGACATTTGTAAAAATATTTTGCAACTGTTATGTCTGTAGCTATTACACTGAACATTATAAAGTGAAGAAAATTGTGTTTAATCTGCCAGTAAACCAGTTAAGAGAGCACAATTTCATTAACCCCATCTCCTGCAATCTAAAATGAATAAAACACCTCTTTGGAATAATATACTTGCCCTGTAATTTAAATTATCTTCCAGATGAGTAAGTCCTCTGACATGAATCTGCCCTTAAAAGCATATGTACTTTAAGAATGACCTATGGATTAAGTCTTATGGGGAAACTTTCCATGCCAAATTTTCCTTTTCAGAGTCTGCCAAATTTATGTAATTCATGAGCATCTTCTAAAATATCCATTTTATGTCCTTTTTTATTCACTTTTACTGGAATATCCAAATAAAAAGTAATTTTAAATTTTCTGTAAAAATTCAAATATTAATGACATAAATAACTTAAAAATGGAAGTGCTATGTATTCCATATTGAAGGGACAATAACACATTATAATATCTTAATTCCTACTTTCTACACACTTAAAACTAAATAGGAATGTTTCTGACTATAATTACAATTTCCCATTTATTTTTGTCTGTTGTATAAGAACAGAAAAAAGAGTTTAAAAAAAGCAAAACAAAACACTATACTCCCTTTAAGAAAACATTAAGAATCCACTTGTGCTTATTTATTTAAAAGGAATGGACTTTTCATTTTAATTGAAGTAGTAAAATCTTTTCATAAGGTTGTATCAATTATCGTATCAGAAGCTTAGGGAAGACTTACTTTGTATTGGGCCATGATCTCTCTCTTCAGGCCCACAAAATGAGATTTATATAACCAGATTGAAAGGCTCACCCCAAAACGTACTATTCAGATTTAAAATTTGATCACCTACCCTGTTACACAGGGTGAACTAATGGGTAGGTACTTGACCTGGAGGAGGCAATGGTAGAGAAAGGGGGAGGAGTAACAAAAAAAATCAGGGGCCTTTTTTTTTTTTTAAGATTTTATTTATTTATTTGACAGAGAGAGAGACAGCCAGTGAGAGAGGGAACACAAGCAGGGGGAGTGGGAGAGGAAGAAGCAGGCTCCTAGCGGAGGAGCCTGATGTGGGGCTTGATCCCAGGACTCCGTCCAGGAATCATGCCCTGAGCCGAAGGCAGACTCTTAACGGCTGAGGCACCCAGGTGGCCCCCAGGATGTCCCTTAACAGTGAGCCAGAACCTGTGATTCCAGAGAAGTCCATCTCAAAACCTCTGTCACCTTCAAGTGGATCTGTTTAATCAGATTGCCGGCCTCACACCTCGCACTG
The DNA here is from genome assembly GCF_024610735.1 of Ursus americanus. NCBI lineage: Eukaryota > Metazoa > Chordata > Mammalia > Carnivora > Ursidae > Ursus > Ursus americanus. Next base: position 14,762,957 of record NC_142155.1, on the reverse strand, counting down.
AACCAAGAACGGCTGAAGGTGGCCACTGCACCCCAGCCTTCCCCGGCACTATTTCTGTGTTCACAGAAATATAGAGGAATTCCAGATGACCTACCACAGAAAACGTGCGGTAGAAATTATTGGCCTTTTAAAAAAATCTATTTTTTTTTTTTTAACTATTCTCTCTAGCAGGAGAGAATTCACCATAGCAAATTTTCAAAGTAAAGTTGGGCTTAGAGCCTTCTTCCCCAGCATTCAGATCCCCTCCAACTCTGGTTGATGTGGAGGTCGATCCCAGAACGCCAGGGTCACGCCCTGAGCCTAAGGCAGACGCTTAAAGACTGAGCCACCCAGGTGCCCCAGGGGCCTTTTTTTTTTTTAATGATTTTTTATTATATTATGTTAGTCACCATACAGTACATCTCCGGTTTCCGATATAAAGTTCGATGATTCATTAGTTGCGTATAACACCCAGTGCACCATGCAATACATGCCCTCCTTACTACCCATCACCAGTCTATCCCATTCCCCCACCCGCCTCCCCTCTGAGGCCCTCAGTTTCTTTCTCATAGTCCATAGTCTTTCATGTTTCATTACCCCTTCTGATTACCCCCCCTTTCTTTATCCCTTTCTTCCCCTCCCGATCATCCTATTTCGTATGTTCCATAGATGAGAGAAATCATATATTTGTCTTTCTCTGCTTGACTTATTTCACTTAGCATTATCTCCTCCAGTGCTGTCCATGTTGCAGCAAATGTTGAGAATTCATTCTTTCTGATAGCTGAATAATATTCCATCGTATATATGGACCACAACTTCTTAATCCAGTCATCTGTTGAAGGGCATCTCGGCTCCTTCCACGATTTAGCTATTGAGGACAATGCTGCTATGAACATTGGGGTGCACACGGCCCTTCTCTTCACTACGTCTGTATCTTTGGGGTAAATACCCAGTAGTGCAATGGCCGGGTCATAGGGTAGCTCAATTTTTATCTTTTTAAGGGACCTCCACACTGTTTTCCAGAGTGGCTGTACCAACTTGCATTCCCACCAACAATGTAGGAGGGATCCCCTTTCTCCACATCCTCTCCAACAATTGTTTCTTGCCGTGTCTATTTTTGCCATTCTAACTGGTGTAAGGTGGTATCTCAGTGTGGTTTTGTGATTTGAATTTCCCTGACGGCTAATGATTTTGAACATTTTTTCATGTGTCTTTTAGCCATTTGTATGTCCGAATCGCCAAGGAACTGTTGAAAAGGAAAAACAAAGCTGGGGGCATCACAATGCCGGATTTCGAGCTGTACTACAAAGCTGTGATCACAAAGACAGCATGGTACTGGCACAAAAACAAGACACACAGACCAATGGAACAGAATAGAGAACCCAGAAATGGACCCTCGGCTCTTTGGGCAACTAATCTTTGATAAAGCAGGAAAAAACATCTGGTGGAAAAAAGACAGTCTCTTCAATAAATGGTGCCTGGAAAATTGGACAGCTACATGCAAAAGAATGAAACTTGACCAATCTCTCATGCCATACACTAAAATAAACTCCAAATGGATGAAAGATCTCGATGTGAGACAGGAATCCATCAAAATTCTAGAGGAGAACATAGGCAGCAACCTCTACGACATCGGCCAAAGCAACCTTTTTCATGACACATCTCCAAAGGCCAGAGAAACAAAAGATAAAATGAACTTATGGGACTTCATCAAGATAAAAAGCTTCTGCACAGCCAAGGAAACAGTCAAAAAAACTAAGAGGCAGCCCACGGAATGGGAGAATATATTTGCAAATGACACTACAGATAAAAGACTGGTATCCAAGATCTACAAAGAACTTCTCAAACTCAATACACGAGAAACAAATAAACAAATCAAAAAATGGGCAGAAGATATGAACAGACACTTTTCCAGGGGCCTTTTAACACCAATCTGAGAGCCACCCTCCCATCTAAAGTTTGTGACTTCTTTTATGTCAGGAAAAGGAAGCTTTTGAGGCAAATAGTATCTCTATGTAGTAGGAAAAAACAAGGAGAATAGAGAGCAGGAGATGTTTAGCTCACTTGTTCTTGTCCTCACTTTATCCATTCACTCTAAAGGACCATTTCACTAACTAGTTATGCCTGTGAAAGACAATGTGTAGGTTCATCACTGTTTAGCACACACAGTCATCAATCAATACTGAATGCATATATAACCAGATTCTTTAAATCAAGGTTGAAGCAAATATTTAGAAGCATCTTAATTGTTAGGCTGTCTATAGGGACATTTGTTTTACATCCCTTCTGTCTATCAGGGCCCAACTTCAGGAACCTGTCCTGGGGTCTCCCTCTTTCTAGGAGCAGCTAACTAAACAACTCTGGAAAAGTTAACATTAAGTCATCAATCAACTCAATTTCAAGTTCAAGAATAATTTTGACTGAAGCTGAGAAGGAAGGGATAAGGTATGGCAATTTCTTTTGCCATAATGCTCAAGCACACCCACACAAATCAACTCTTTAAAATGAACTTTAAGTATTAATAATTTAGCCCAAATATTCTTCTATTATAGAAGCAGGCAGAAATATACTATGAGCATATAATAAATGAGCACTAACATTCAGTAGCAGTATTTACGTATATTTTATAAATTTGGATAAACTTAATCACCTGTAAATTATTTTGATTTTTTTACTGCTTCTTGGCCTTTGGCTAAGATTAAGTGTAGTATAAACTATTTGGGGTTATTTACATCAGTAACATCTGAATAAGTGGTTCAATGTATTTTTTTATTAAAATGTTTAATTTGACAAAATTTTAGATGACTTTTCAAGAGTTACTTACAAGAGTATATGATTAAAACCAGGTTTTTGCTGTCAAGGCTATTATTCAGTGTAATTATTACAAGAGTGATTTGTATGTGCTGTTCTAATTGAATAGACTCAGAGAGATAAGAAGAAGAGAAGGTAGTGCATATGCACTTAAGTCTGCACTGTTTGATGTTTAGGATAGAGATGGTAAATGTGTATGTAGAAAACCAGCGTTTTTAGAGTCTTTTTCCTCTTTTCTTTGTACACATCACTCAACTGTTGCGGGAGGCTATCATATAAACCACACAAAGCATTTAAATCCTAGTGTCTCAAGTTATTGACTGTGAAAAAAAATATTTGCAAACCACATAAAAACAATAGAATTGTATCTAGAATATGTGAAAACTTGTAATTAAAAAAATAATTATAAAATGGGCAAAAGACATGAACAGATATGTGAAAAGGTGTTTAACACCATTAGCCATTAGGGAAAAGCAGAATAAAAACATAAGACATCACTAATCTCCTATCAGAATGACTAAAATTCTTAAAATAGTGATATCATTTGGCAAATGTTGTCAAGAATGCAAAGAAACCAGATCACGCCTATCTTACTAGCAGGAATGCAAAATGGCACAGGCTCTGGAAAAGACTGGAGGTTTTTTATACAACTAAACTGAACATGGGCTTCCCATATGGTACCACAATTATAGTCTTGAACACTTATCCCAGAGAAATGAAAACTTAGTGATCACACAAAAACCTGAACAAGAACGTTTACAGCAGCTTTTATTCATCATAACCAAAAACTGGAAACAACCCAAATGTATTTCAACAGGAGAATAATTAAACCACAGCACATTCATGCCATGAAATGTTACTCAATAATAAAAAAGAATAAGGTACTGATGCATATAAAAACCTGGATAAATGTCAAGGGGATTAAGATGAGTGAAAAAAGCTAATCTCAGAAGGTTACATTTATTTAACATTCTTGAAATGACAAAATTATGGAGATGGAAAAAAGATTCATGGTTCCCAGGGGTTAGGAAAGTAGGTAAGGAAGGAGGGAGCTGTAGCTATAAAAGGATAGCACAAGGGATCCTTGTGATCAAACCGTTCCATATTTTGACTGTGATAATGGTGGGTTGAGTCTACACTTGTGATAAATTTGCATGGAACTTAACACACACATACACACACACACACACACACACGTGCACATAAAACTGATGAAATCTGAATAAGGTGGTGGATTATGTCAGTGTCAATTTCCTGGTTGTGATTTTGTGTTATTCAGTTCCACAAGATGCTACCATTGGGGGAAACTGGGTAAAGAGTATAATGAATTTCTCAGTATTTTTTCTTAAAATTGCATATGAATCTACACTTCTCTCAAAATAAAAAGTAACAAAAAAAATTAAAATCTTCGTGATCCAGAATTCTAGGTAGTTTCTACCAATTGCCCAGTGTTGGCGCTAAAGATAAAATGTCTTTGCCATCACTGTTCTGGTTGTAGGGACAAATCAATCAGGGCAGGTAAATTGTGAATTATCATGCATGATGCTAATGGTACAGGCTTTGACACTAAACAAAGCTGTGTTTAAAAAATGACAAGAGAAGATTTCCTTATCAACTGTCTAACAGTGGAGAATTCACCCAAGCCCTTTAAGACACAGATTCTTCAACTATAAAACATATAAAACGAAAATAACAATACGTACAGCACTATGTTGCTATGGGTATTGTACAAAATCCATAATATAGAACACGTATCTATACACACATATATGTAATTATATAAAACATACATAAAAATTTAATACTTATTATTTTTATTATTTCTTCCCAAGCCATTTTGTATCAAGGAGTATGTATCACTAGCAAAGTTTTACAGAAGGAGACCCAGTTACCGAGAGAACTCGAAGCCAAATAGATGAAAGGAGAAACCTGGTAATTAGAATGGAAAATAGGAAAGAACACGTTGACAATAAATAACACATTGATAATTCAGGAAAAAAGGTATCAAATATAATTACGAAGATACAAAAGCATCAAGATTGGCCATGCCAAACTACTGGGATACATATTTGTTGCTCTTATCTTTCTTCACCTATGACAAAAACTGATGCACACATACTGGTTCAGGCTGAACATACAGATTAATGTTGAAGGTTCTAGGTGGAACATACAAAAAATATGGTTAAGGGAGCTGACAGGTATGATAAAGTGTCAGTATCACTTTAATATCAAAGAATAAAAATGACCTGTAAGTTTTCCATTATAATAAGAACGCAATATGATATAGATTATAAATTAAGGACATATATGTAAGTACCCCTGTGGATAATAAAGATTAATTGCTATCTCTCATTTTTATATATGCCTTCACTAAGAAAATACTTGCTATGATTTCTTAGATATTTTTAAACTGTAAATAGGTTGGCATTTATATACAGAATGTAAAGTGTTCCCAGGTGTTGCTTAAGCCAGATAGTCTACATGAAGAGCTGAATATTGATTATAAGAAATTCCGAATTCAATTACAACCATATGGTTCACTCTAGAAGTATGGGTACCACAGGCACTTGATTGATAGCACACACATGTCAAGTAAGTGTGAAATTGGTCAAAGAAGTGACAACACACATGCATTAGAATTGTTGTGTCTGGGATTTGGTTTCACTTTGTCATCACCAGGCTTTTCACCTCACCCACTATTTTTCTAGTTTTGGCTTTCCAAGAAATCTAACAATGAATTCCATCTAGTTCCTTACAAAATCTAATAATTGCCCTTACAAAAAGAACCCCTTACTGATATCCTCCCTAGCAATGGTTGTTTGTTTAATTTACTTCTTTATTTATTCTCTTTTCTTGTATTCAGTGTTGATTCAGACTAATGCCATATTTGCATTATACACTTAACACCAAGGAACACTTAACAGTCTATTTAAGGTGGAATGGTCAAATGAATGATGAAGGATTTTATCTCCTTTACCTCTTACACTAAGAGTGAGACATGATTAGAGCAAATTCTTTGTATTTACATATTTTCTGATGTCAAATAAACAGATGAGCTGGCAGGTTCTCGCCTCTGAACTAATGCCAAAAATCTGTTACTTTTTGGGAATCACTGGCTCAAGAAAACCATCATGTGTAATTTGGGTATGATACAATGTCTCTCAAACAATAAGAATACCCACAAAATTCAGAAAGATTCTCTTGATGACAATGGTGGAAAAATACAAAGTCAGTAGCAGGTCAGTTCCTACCTCTGAAAAACTACAGGGATTTTCACAGCAGTGGACACTTAACTAGTTGCTCTCAACATTTTATTAGATAACCTTTGCAATATCTCTGTTCTTCCTTTGTGTTCCGCAAGTTCCCTAGCCCTGGTTCATTTCTACTTACATCTGGCATTGGACCCAGGGCACTTTAACCCCTTTAGATTCATCAGCAAGGGATCTTTGTAATGTTTCTCCTGTCCTATCCACATTCACTTACCCAGAACTTCTCAAATTTTAACCACCTGGAGATATTGGAAAAATTCAGATACACATTCACTAGGTCTGGAATGAGACCTCAGATTCTGAATTTCTTATAGGTCCCCTAGTAACGTCAATGGTCCTGTTCCACAAACCACATTTTTGTTGCAAGAGTGGGGACACTACCTTCCGAACTGATGTTATAATTGCCCGATTAGGGGAAATAACAAACTTTGCTGTGGCAAAATATATTTCAAATTACGAGCATTTCCATTTTTCCATATTTTCACTCTTTACAAGGATGATCGGGTGCTTTGTAAAGTTATTTTTCCTGCTTCCAGGTCACATATTATTAAAATATTTTGTATGAAAACACTTACAAGCTTAAGCAATCATGTATACTCAATGATCAAAATTAAAAAGAAAAATAATATAAAAATTATAATGAAATACAGCACTTTTTCAGTGTTACCGAGGTATAATTGTCAAATGAAATTCTAAGATATTTTATTTTTTTGAATTTTTTGTAAGATATTTTAACTGCACATCTTGATGACTTGATATATACACACATTGTGAAAGGGCTCTTCCCATCTAATTAACACATCCATCATTTCATATAGTTATACATTTTCGTGTATGTGAGAACATTTGATTTCTACTCTTTTAGCAAATTTCCATTGTATGATAATGTTATCAACGATAGTCACCATTTTATACATTAGGTCCTCAGACCTTTTTCATCTAATAGCTGAAAGTTATGGTGCTTGATTTTTATTTCCTCTTAGGGAACACTACTCCACTCATTTTGTTGTGCTATACACATAGTATTTTCAATTAGATGCAATAATTATAAATGCAAATAAAACAAAACAAATATCTTATTGTGTCTTATCGCCACCCTAAAGCATTCAAGAAAAATATCAGCAGATGTTGCCTACCCCTACTGAGGTCCAGGCCTTATGCTGTATTTCTGAAGGGACAGCACCAGGACCTAGGGAAAGAGAGAATTTTCCTTGCCTTGGGCCTTGCTCCAGGATAGCACATCTGACAGGAAGCTGAGAATTTCTTTACATTCCCTGTCATGGGGTAGAACTTTAGATGTCCTTTCAGAAAAGAAAAGGGAGGAAAAATACAGTAGAGCTGTTGCATTCTTCTGGGTTTTTGTTTTGTTTTGTTTTTGTATTTTAGGCAACTGGCAGTTCAAATTTATATCAGATATTATGAAATTTATATTTTTTAAAGCAGGATAAAGGAGTTTTCTTCATCTGCTATTTGTGTTAAAATTCCAAAGCCAATATTTTCCATAGACCTCACTGCACTGTTCTCTTTTATGCATTATACTGTACTTCACAGGTTGATATTTTGCTTTTCCGAATTGCCAGTTCTTTTCCATTTTATAAGTCATTACCATTTCACCTGTCAATTTGTTATTCTTGGAGGTTTTTTTGAGCATAAGAATAACAGGTGCTGGTCTAATTGGAGGTTTCAACTTTAGGAAAAAATTAAAATATTAAAGACATACTAAAAATATAACTTTGGGTAAACTCCACAAGAATCTTCAAATATAATCGCATTAATTAGTGATGGGCTAAATATGTAACATTAAATGTAACGGAAATATACTGATAAATATGCCATTACTCAGAACCAAATCTCACCTGTCCTGAACATTTATTATTTTGGGGGGCATAAAAGCTGTTTAGAGGTGACACAGTAAATTTTATTTAAAAAAAAAACAAAAAAACAAAGTAAAACAAAGCCAATGCAGCCTCCAAAGCTAATTTACTCCCACTTGGATTCTACTTTGGAAGAATGCATTCAAATAATCAATCAATCAATTAATAGGTAGAGTTTCATGCTGCACATTGAACTTTCTCAGCCATCTTAAACTATAGAAGGGGAGATAAGAGGTAGACATAAAAAATTATTAGATACAACAAGAAAATGTTAAGGGCGTTTAAAGAAACCAACGTAGATCTGCAGAATTCAAAAGAGGAAGAGATGATTGCTATGTAAAATTGTAAGGAAGGATATCATGAGGCAGAATCTTTTGACTGATTCCCTGAAGGGAACAGAAATACAGATATGTTGGATTAAGGAATGTAAAATTCTGAGCTGAGGACACAGCACAAAAAAGTAGTGCAAAAACATGAAGGTCCATGAAGAGTTCAGGAAACCATGTAAGATATAGGCTGAAGGACACAGGAATATAATGATATGATAATTCTATATTTTTAAGATGAAAGCTGAGAGGAGGGAAGAGAGGAGGAGTACAAGTTTCAGAAGGAAAAGAATGACTCATACTTTCAATTATGCTGAATAAGATAATGCTTTTTATCTTCTTTTCAGCCCCAATTTATGCACATATACATGACTATAAGACTATATCTAAAATGTGCATCAATGATGAATACATCCTATAAAACAGCAAACACAGTTGACAATCTCACAAAAATAAACGCCCAAAACTTTCTTTTTCTTTCCCTTTGGAGTGTGAATAGAAAAATGTAATCATTTATTAGAATACTAAATCTCTCACTTTTTACTCATATCCCACTTATCTTTTGTCAACTGGTCTGCACAGATACTGATAAAAAGAGCCAAGATATAATCTTCTACACAATGTGTGCAACTCTGCCATTTTAATATCATCTTATTTAAAAGTGTAGATAAAAGATTATGCTATATTTTAAAATTTGAATATAAGAATATAAACAGCTGGAAAAAATAACTTAAGATTAGATCATTAAAGTCCTCTCCTTACTGACTAAAAATGTGCTTTCTTAAAAAAGGGGGGGAGTATTAAGCAAGTATGGAATAAATAATCAGTATATAAACATTCTGCAGGAGTTAGGCAAACAGGTGGGATGTTCTTTTTGAAACAGTTAATATCCTAGACAGATGAGAAAGATCACCTTTCTCTTTTTTTGTAACTGAATAATGAGTCAAATGGAATAATCCCTTGAATTATGCTGTTTTCTTTTTAATTGGTGTATTAGCAGTTATTATGAACAACGCAGGAACAGAAATAGATGAGTTTTATAAAGAAAGTATCAACATAACCACCACCCAAAACATAGACGTACATCTAATAAGACAGGATGGAATGAAGTAGCTCTGCCATCAGATTGACTAAAGTCAGTCTCCTAGCTTCATCACATATGAAGGGTGTGAATTTGAATTTGTAAACCTTTCCAGGCCTTGTTTTCCTTATATATTAAGTGGGATAACAATATTTCTTTCACAGTATTATTGTTATAGCTACTATGTACAAAATATTAGTTGGTAATTCCAGAGCTAATTTTAAACCCTGATCCTAGCAGGGATAGAAAATTGATGCTCTGAACTATGAAGATAAGTAACAACCATGTTCAACATAGAAAAGCAAGACAAACGCAAAAGGAGAGATCTTAGAACTAATGTGGACATCGCTTCTAGGATTTCTTCCCTAAAGACCTCTTTCATTATTAGTGGCTTGCCACCTACCTAAAATAGGTAATCTGTCATTTATGACCACAATATGGCTTCCCTTCCTTTCTAGAAAGTGTTAACCCTGCTGCATAAAAGTTCATTTTTTTCCCTAAAGACATCATGTGATTCCCTGTCCAAAAGCATTTATTAAAATTTTTCTGTGATTTGGATGACACACTATATTCACTATATTCACTATTCTTCCCCAAAACACAAATATGACCCTAGCTGTGATGTGTTTCTGCATATTTCTATTCTCCCTATAATTATCCTTGTCTGAAAACATATAACATTTTACTCGTCATTTGCCACTAAACCATGTTCTGACGGTGATGTCTGATGAAGTGTTTACTTATATTACTAATTAATTCATTTTTAAACTGGACCAGATTCCTTTTACAGGTTCAAAGGTCATCTTAAGAGATTACTACCAATGAAACACTTTAGACGAATTATTTAACATAACTTTTATCAAATTTTATAAATTATAAAACCACGACCCAGAAAAAAAACTGAGAGACAGACTCAAGGTCATATAATTGTTATTGCTGGGATTTAAACACGTCTATTTGTATCTAAAGCTGATACATTTCCTATTTATCATTGCCTTTTAATAAAAGTAAGATGGAATTTAAATGTGATAATTTGTACTTAAATCATTCAATTTTTGGAAATTTCTTGAAAGGAAAGCATTTGCATGGATCACAACTCTTTAAAGGAAATTTCTCAAAGTTCATGGATACATGTATTTCACACAAAGGACTGCTCTACCAATGCTACCATAGAGGAGAAATATTTGTGTGGTGCATAATTTGACTGACGCTTGGCCAAATGCCAAAGTAAGCGTTACATATTCTGTTTGTTAGGGACATAAAGGAATTGAGGAAGTGAGAAAATAGTACAGCCTTTTCTCCATATATACCAAAAAGGAGATATCTCTACATTTATTTATTTATACTGAGAAGAGAATAAATCCCTAAATCTGTGCTACCCAATATGGCAGCCCCTAGCCACATGTGACTCTTGAGCACTTGAAACATAGCTAAACTAAACTGAGATATATTGTACACACCAGATTATAAAAACTTAGTAGAAATGTATGTAAAATGCTTCACTAATAATTTTAAATTGATTGCATATAGGAATGATATTTTTTATATATTAGAAAAATAAAATATATTAGTAAAATTCACTTCATCTTATTTAAAAAAAATTTGTGACAGTGATGTCCTAAAATTTTTTCCAAATTTCAGTTTTTTCTCCCACAAATATATTTGTTGATTTCTCTGTCATGAGTGCTGCTATAACTCTTTTCATAATTTGCAGCAATAGAGAAAATACTTTTAAGCACAAGCAAATCCCTTTGTATCCAGCAGTTTGAAAATTATCAGAATAATCATTTTCTCTACACCGAAACAGCCATAATAGTTCTAAAATATCTGTGTTCATCATCATTACCTCTTGAGCATTATTTGCATTGTTTATCCATACTCAGAAAGATGGCTAGATAGAGTTCATAAGATCAGAGCTCCAAAGGCTGCATTACAAAGAGAACTTTCCACTTTCATTGGTTTTGACTGCTAGAGTTTGGGAGAAGACTTAACTATGGTATCCAGCAGAATTAAGTAAGAGTTTTTGTGAAATTCCACCCGGCATGCAAGAGCTTGAAACATAATTCTCTGAAGGCGTTTTCTACCTAAGTAATAAGTCCCCATCAAAACTCTGGATTTAGCACAAGATTATAAACATGCTTTAAAGAAAACTACCCCCCATACCCCACAATTTACCCTTAAACGTATTTTAATGAAGCCTTTAATTTTCTGTAGACCTTAATAATTTTAAAACTTTAAACTTTACTTTTTTTAAAGATTTATTTATTTATTTATTTTACAGAGAGAGAGGGAGTATGAGCAAGTGTAAGAGGTGGGAGGGCAGAGGGAGAGGAAGGAGAGAAGCAGACTGTTTGCTGGGCATGGAGCCAGATGAGGGTCTTGATCTCTAGAGCCTGAGATCATGACCTGAGCCAAAATCAAGAGTTGGACGCTTAACGACTGAGCTACCCAGGTGCGCCAAAACTTAAAAACTCTAAAATTTAAAATTCACCAGGTATTTTTGCCTCAAAATAATAAAACCAACTAAATATTAGCAAAATATTCATAATAACAGAAAATACACATTTTCCTTCAAAATTTGTTATAAAACCATGACAGACTCATCACTGAAAATCAAGTTGGCTAAATGTCCCAAATTTTGAATTCTTCAAATATATTATTCAAGTTCTCTATCGAGAAAATTTATTTATAGGAAATATGGTAGAAATAAACACGAGAACATCATTATTCTCTGAAAAGTAAAAACAAAAAGAGTAATGGTTTGGAAGAAAACCATGAGAAGAAGAGTAGAATGATCTTTCAATCCCAAGGACAAAAATGATTTGGAAGATGGAGAGGAAGGCAATCAGTTAGATACACTTTCTAACATTTCCCAAGTAAGAGTCAAAGGTAGGCTATATAGTGTCAAGGCTAGCTTCAATTCTTTTAAGAAATACTGCATCACCAATGCTTTTGATGAAACAAAGGACTATATTTTGTGGAAAATAATGCACATCAACTTCTCTAAGCCAAAAAGAGAATTAGGAATCAAACTTTTATACTGAAGGAGTTTTAAGAATTTCTTAATCAAATTATTATGTATTTTGTTATGCTTTTCTTAAATTGTCTTATCTTTCTTACATGTTTTCTATAAATAGATATGATAAAACAATAAAGACCAGCCAATAAATACCAAATAAAAATTCTATTATTAGAAAGCCTGTGTGATAGTTTATTTTTTAAAACATAAAACTAGGCATATATTACCATCAATGAAAACTTCAATTTAATTAATCCAGTGTACTAAAGACAACGTGTAAGTTTATTTTTTCTGTAAAAACAAATTTTTATGTCATGAATTGTTTCATATGCAATCAGTAAAAGAGGAATGTGTGGTAGTTGCTTTCATTCATAAGCCACTGTTCCTAAACTGCTAATCATTTGGGGCCACCAAGAAACAATAATTTAAAGAAGAGAACACGGGAACATCTGAAATAGAAAACAGTAATATTTATCTCACTTTCTTCCCTTAGGGCAGTGAGAATCTAGGCTCTGGCTTTGATTGGTTATTCTTCAGTTTTCCCATGTATTTCTTAAAACATTTCTTATCACTTTAAAATATTTTCCAAAATATGGTAATACTTTTATAAGGATTGCCAATATTTTAATTTGAGTTCTTGTTAAAAAGTTACATAGATGTTAAGTAGTCTTCCTCAGATGCTCTTTTCCTCATGATTTGACATAGCAGAAGGGTTAAAGGATCCCTATGAACCATATAGTTTAGAACTTTAGAAATGATCATGCATGTTGGAATCTTGCAGAACAATCTTAATAATCAGTGGGAAAGGTTATAATTGCTCCATGACCTTTAAAAATATTGTCAAAATATTTAAAACTCTTACTGTCAATTAAAAGTGTAAAAGGAAGTTAAAAAGAAAGTGAAAAAGTGAAAAGTAAAACTGATTTTTATATATATAGTGTAATTTAATAAAGATGAGATGAATGATATCATATACTGGCTCACTGAGAATTGAAGTGTTTTATTTCTATGTAAAAAAGAATACTTTGAACAGTGCTTGCCTTCTTGTAATATAATTTATATGAAGCAAGCACAATTTCTATTGTTTGGAAAATGATACTCCTTTTTGTTTGAATTAGCTTCCAATCGTTTATCTTTTGAGTTTTCAATGTTGTAAAATAACTCCAAGTGTTCTTTAATGCGTTTTTACTAGCACCACTTCTTCTGGGACATTTTTCTCCTTATCATCATGACCACTTTCTTCATTTACATTGGTAAGGTGACTTTTACTAATTTCTCCAGTTGTATATCTAGAGTCTCTTCAAATGGAGACAATGTCAGTATTTCCATCATTGGCACTTTCTCCTGTAACTTCATTTATGTTTTGTATGAATTTCCCTTCCAGTGTAATTGCTTTTGGGTTGTTTTTTTTTTTGTACTTTGTTGGACAATTCCATGTTTCAATGACCTATTTTTATAAAACATCATAGGAGCCTGTCAGTGGGAGGCAAAAGGGCAACACACTATAAGCTTTGCTGCCTATATGTGAACCAAATAACTAATGCTCAGTGGCCAATCACTGACACATTTGGAAAGAAGTGAATGATTAGTCATTGATCATGAAATGAATGTTATTTACATAGTGATTAGTGGACTGAGGCAGCCAAGTTTGTACTTTATCCAATTCCTCACAATTAATATACTTGTATTACTAAAATTTGAATTGAGTTTTTAGGGAACTAGTGGTATTTAACTAAACCACGATAACTGAAATCCCCACATATCCGAACTACACGAAGCAAGTTCTATCTGTGTGTGTCATAGCAGGAATGCTTGTATCACCTGAATAATACATTAATTCTCTCACTTCTACTTCATCAAAATGTCCTTTAAGAAGACATAGGGTGAATTAGAAGGCAAATGTACTGGAAAACCAGCTCAAACCTCTTGTGTAGAAATCTTTGTGTGAAATGCTAAGAATCCAAAAAAAAGATCAAACAGCATTCCAGTGCAGGGGTCAATTGGTTCAATTTGTGTATTCCTTATATCATTCTTCTATTTTGAAACAGTTATTTGGAAACAGTATTTTAGGAAGTTATAAAAATTACTGAATAACCGAAATTTAATTCTTTCATAGCCTTCCACCTGTTATAAAATTAATTACATGTAATATCTTCTGGAGTATATATTATGACTAGTTCTATGGCTATATTAGTTGTATCATAAAATTAATTTTACTATTTTCCAGCTTTTTCTCTGTAGAGAATGTAACTTAAAATACCAAATTAGTAATCATATCAACAACAACAAAAAAACTAATACAGGTGTTTACCATGTGCCCTCAACCTTTTTTAAGTATTTTAATACACTAAGTCATTATTCTTTCCAAAAACCCTAGACTAGTCTAATACTAGCCATAGTGACAGATGAAGACTCCTAGAGACAGGATAAGTAACTACAGTAAGTGGCAGAGTCGGATTTGAACCCATGATATCTGATTTCAAAGTCTGGCTCTTAAACTTATGTCAATAAATGTAATATAAATCTGTACCTCTCCTCCACTGCTGGCATTTAAACCAGCTACATCTCCGTCCAGCTCTGAGTCTACAGAGATCCACAGGGCAGTAAGCTGAGTATAGCATATCTAATGCCAAGCAAAAGACTGAGTTACTGCTGAGCAAAATAATAAAAAGCACAAATGAACTAATATTATTTGGAGAAGAGTGAAAATCAATAAAGTAAAAATGGACCATTGATTTTGTGGGTCAACATTTGATGGAATTGGCTTCATTTGCTTTTTATTTATTTTATTGGTTCTTAATCAGGTTTAAAGTGCTTTGGGTATTTCAAAGATCTATAGTAGATCTTCAAACTGTTTTCATTGTGCATCTATCAGTTGACCTTTAAAGCTTGTTTCCTCCTGCTCAGCTTATTAACATTGAGTTTTTGTTTTCCCACACAATTAGGGTTGCCAGATCGAGCCAAAATCAACCAAAAAAGTAAAAAATATAAAGCTCAATTAAATTTTCATTTCACACAATGAATATATATGCATATGCAAAGCATAAGTCTATATATATGTATATATACTCAAATAGTATAAGTATGCCCCATGCCATATTCAAAACATACTTTAAAAAATAATTACTCATTAATCTGAAATTCAGATTTAACTGAATGTCCTATTCTGGAAACTACTAAATCCAACATAAATTCTGGGGATAGGTATCAAGAGATAAAGTCACTCTGAATCTAAATGTTGAAAGGAATGTCTTTAGGTTATTATAGACATTATATTTTACTAATTAAGCACCCTTGGATCATTTTAACATTTGAGCCTTTGTCTCATTGATAAAATAAAACCATGAGATCCTCCCCAACCCTGACAATTGAAATAGATAAAGACCTATTTTTAAATATTTAAAATGCAAGAGCTACGAACATAAGAGTCTTACTTTTTTCTCTCATTTCATACACAAACTAAGTCTCACTCTGATGTGATTTACCATCACACGCATTGTATTACAGACAACGATCTTTCACCACATTGCAACATGATGCTTGCTTTATTCATGAACTGAGAGTGGTTAATGAGCATTAAATAATTAAGGTTAAAGCAATAACTTCTTTCATACAGTCACGGTGACCATCAGTGAATACCATAAAATAACTGCCATTATTATGCTTTTAAAGGAGCTTGATATAAATGCTTTTTTTCTCTTCAAATTCATTCATGGAACAAGAAAAAATATCTTAATGTTTGCCAGAAAAAAGGTAGTGTTAGGTTTTTCTGGCACGTAGAAAATGTAACTGCACAATTAGCGAAGAAATCTATAGCAGCAAAAGATATACTAATTGTCAAATTCCTGTAAATTGTAGTATGCTTGATAAAGGATGATTTTCTGACTGTGAAACACATTTTTTGCCATTAAAATGATTTCTGACTTTTACCCTGTTATTATAAATTCATGAACATTACTTGTTCTGCCAGACATCCACATGGTGGCAAATGAGAATCCCACAGGAAGCAATCTTTAAATTAAGACCCTGTCAATAAGTTCCAAGCTTCCTCTAAAGGCCTACGCATTCTTTTTACACTGTGATAAAGGAAATCACAAATCTTTTAAAACATTAGAATTGGTTAAAAACTATCAATGAGAGAAAAATACAACTAAATTTATTCTGTGATGTTTAATTACAATTACCACATTTTTATTAATTCTATCAACAATATTTTGAGACAGTCTTTGTTTGAAAGTTATCTAAATTTGACTATAAATTGTTCTTACTTTTCTCTAATTTTCTAATTTTTTTCTAATTTCTATGTGATGAAAAGGAAGTCTTTTCTTTTTTAAAAAATTTGAAATTCAGCATAATTCTCCAAAATCACCTGCAAAGTTTAGAACTAAACCAAGCTTCCATATCAGCTTATTGGTTGGGATATGCTAAAGTTTCCAATGTAGTAAACCCAGAGAGTTAACGTCTTAGATATCCCTACAAATTTGTTACCCTATATATCAGTATAACATGTTCATGTTTTGATTAATAGTGAGTAAATGCAGATAAGGATGGTACAAGTTGACCACATCTGGTTCTTAGAAATAAAATTTATGAAATACATACATGCACAAACACATGCACACTTATCTGTGATGTCTAGAATAGAAAAAAAATGACTAAAGAATATTTGTGTTTTAAGACCATAAAGCAAAAGAGATAGACCTGGAATACTATGGATAAGTATATAAAATACACTCCCTTAAAAAGACGGTGAATGAAAGTAGTCTGTATTTTTCTTTCATAGTATTATGTGCAATTTCATTTACTCTTAAATTGTTACTAATCACTTTCGAAGAGAGGAAAAAAGAAAATTGTTTTTCTGACCTCAGGATGAGATGAGAGATCCACAAGATAGAAACAACATGGGTCACTGAGTCATAGCGTTAAAAACAAGCACCTGTGAAGAGCTACCTAATTCTCATCTGACGAACAAAACTTTATATTAAAAAGTCACTAAGCTTTAAGAGTTTTTTTCAGTTTCTTTGGTAGAGCCTATTATTTTAACTAACAGTGTTACTTTTTTCCTACAAAATTAGGTATATTTCAAAAGTGGTAGAGAGAGGGTGTCACAAAAAGATGGTGGAGGAGTAGGGGACCTTTTTTCAGCTGGTCCCCTGAATCAAGCTGGATATCTACCAGATCATCCTGAACACCCATGAAATCAGCCCCAGATGTAGGAAGATACATCTGGATCTCTACAAATGAACATCTCCAGTGCTGAGTATTAAGGTACAAAGCAGGGAGCTGTGAATCTGCGCACAGGTATTGGAAGATAACAGAGGGAGGAGGGAGCTGCCGCACTCGGGTGCTGGGAAGCAGTAGCCACCTGCAGTGGGGAGCAGGCCGGACTCATTGACTGGCACCCGAGAGAAAGCAGACTGAGACCTTGAGCCCGGGCATGCGCAGGTGGCCAGACTGAAAACCAGAGCTCTGGAGCGCACACTCCAACTAGAGCAAAACCAGGAGCTCAGGAGCACGTGTGTGACCAGACTGAAAACCGGCACTCCAGAGTGCGCACGAACCACACTGAAACAAGGAGCTCAGGAGCGCGTGCGGGAACCGGGGGTGGCTGATGGTATTAGAAGCACAAAGGACAGAGAAGTGCCAGCCCTGCAAGTGAGGGCTGGGAGAGTGGCTGTGGGGTGCGCAACCTGGGATGCTGCGGAGTTTTTAGCAGCACCAACAGAAACAGAGTTAAAGTGGCCACAAGAGCTCAGTGGAGAGCGGACGGTGATCTCTCTGTTCTGAGACAGAGGCTAGGATACAGCCACTGCTGCTCTGACTCTCAGAATAGTCACAGAAAACTGCCAGGGAAAGCCACCAGAGAACAAAAGGTTCACATTGTGCCCATCCCCACCCCCGCAGCATGGGACGGGGCAACTCTACCCAAACAGGGTTGCCTGAGTAGCAGTGCGGCAGGCCCCTTCCCCCAGAAGGCAGGCTGAAAAACCAAGGAACCCACATTCCTAAGGTCCCTATAAAACAAGTGCACATTGCTTGGATCCTTGTCAATAATTTGGGCTATGTACATCCCCGCAACCTCTCCTCATCAGAATGACAAGGAGGAGGAATCCCCCCCAACAAGGAAATGATACAGAGTCTGTGGCCTCTGCCACAGAACTAATGGATATGGATATAACCAAATTGTCAGAAATCAAGTTCAGAGTAACAATGGTCAAGATGATGTGTAGGCTTGAAAAAAAATTAACAAAAATATTAATGAAAATATAGAATCTCGAAGGCGAAAATGAGAGCGAATCTGGCAGAAATTAAAAATGCTATGAATCAAATGCAGTCTAAACTAGATGCTCTGATGACCAGGGTAATGAGGCAGAAGAACAAATTAGTGAATTGGAAGATGGGATGGTAGAAAAGAAGGAAAAAACAGAAACTTGGCTCAAAAAAATCCAATCTCAAGAATGTAGATTACGGGAGATTACGGACTCAATGAAACGTTCCAATGTCAGAATCATCGGCATCCCTGAGGGGGTGGAGAAAGAGAGAGGTCCAGAAGAGATATTTGAACAAACTGTAGCTGAGAACTTCCCTAATCTGGCAAATGAAACAAGCATTCGTATCCTAGAGGAAGAGAGGACCCCTCCCAAGATCAATGAGAACAGACCTACACCACATCACGTCATAGTGCAATTCACAAATATTAGATCCAAGGATACAACCTTGAAAGCGGCCAGAGGGAAGAGAATCCTCACATACAGAGGGAAGAACATCAGAATAACGTCAGACCTGTCTACAGAAACCTGGCAAGCCAGGAAAGGTTGGCAAGACATATTCAGAGCTCTAACTGAGAAGAAGATGCAGCCAAGGATCTTTTATCCAGCAAGGCTGTCATTCAGAATTGATGGAGAGACAAGGACCTTCCAAGACCAGCAGAAACTGAAAGAATATGTGACCACAAAGCCAACCCTACAGGAGATATTAAGGTGGTCTCTATAAAAGTAAAAAGGCCCCAAGAGTAATACAGAACAGAAATTTACAATCTTTAGAAACAAAGACTTCACAGGCAACATGACATCATTAAAATCATCTCTCTCAATAATCATTCTCAATGTGAATGGCCTAATGCTCCCATAAACGCCAGAGGGTTGCAGATTGGATAAAAAGACATGACCCATCCATTTGCTGTCTATAAGAGACTCATTTTGAACCTAAAGATACATCTAGACTGAAAGTGAAGGGATGGAGAACCATTTTTCATGCCAATGGACCTCAAAAGAAATCTGGGGTAGCAATTCTCATATCAGACAGATTAGATTTTAAACTAAAGACTGTAGTTAAAGACACAGAAGGACACTATATTATTCTTAAAGGATGTATCCAACAAGTGGATATGACAATTATAAATATCTATGCCCCCAACAGGGGAGCAGCTAGATACACAAGCCAACTCTTGACCAGAATAAATAGACATATAGATAATAATATGTTAATAGTAGGGGACCTCAACATGCCGCTCGCAGTAATAGACAGATCACCTAAGCAGAAAATCAACAAAGAAACAAGAGCTTTCAATGATATACTGGACCAGATGGACCTCATAGATATATACAGAACACTATACTCCAGAACAACAGAATACTCATTCTTTTCGAATGCACATGGAACGTTCTCCAGAATAGACCATATACTGGGTCACAAAACAGATCTCAACTGACACCAAAAGACTGAGATTATTCCCTGCATATTCTTAGACCACAATGCTTTGAAACTGGAACTCAATAACAAGGAAAAATTTGGAAGAAACTCAAACACTTGGAAACTAAGAACCATCCTGCTCAAGAATGATTGGGTAAACCAGGGAATTAAAATGGAGATTAAGCAATTTTTGGAAACCAATGAGAAGGAAACCACATCACTCCAAAACTGCAAAGGCAGTCCTAAGGGGGAAAAAACATAGCCATCCAAGCCTCACTTGAAAGAATAGAAAAATCTAAAATGCAGTTTTTATATTCTCACCTCAAGAAGCTGGAGCTGCAACAGAAGAACAGACCTAACCCATGCACAAGAAGGCAGTTGATCAAGATGAGAGCAGAGATCAATGAATTAGAAACCAGGAGCACAGCAGAGCAGATCAACAGAACTAGAAGCTGGTTCTTTGAAAGAATAAATAAGATCGATAAGCCACTGGCCAGACTTATTCAAAAGAATAAAAAAAGGACCCAAATTAATAAAATTATGAACGAAAGGGGAGAGATCACGACCAACACCAAGGAAATAGAAACGATCATTGGAAACTTTTATCAACAACTTTATGCCAATAAAGTAAAAAAACCTGGAAGAAATGGATGCCTTCCTGGAAACCTATCAACTACCAAGACTGAAACAGGAAGAAATTGATTATTTAAACAGACCGATTCATTATGAAGAGATTGAAGCAGTGATCAAAAACCTCCTGAAAAACAAGAGTCCAGGGCCTGACGGATTCCCCAGGGAATTCTACCAAACATTCAAAGAAGAAATAATACCTATTTTCCTGAAGCTGTTTCAAAAAATAGAAACAGAAGGAATACTACCAAACTCATTGTATGAGGCCAGTATTACCTTGATCCCCAAACCAGGGAAAGACCCCATCAAAAAGAAGAATTACAGACCGATATCCCTGATGAATATGGACACCAAAATTCTCAGCAAGATCCTAGCTAATAGGATCCAACAGTACATTAAAAGGATTATCCATTATGACCAGGCGGGATTCATCCCTGGGATGCAAAGGTAGTTCAACATTCACAAATCAATCAGTGTGATAGATCACATCAACAAGAAAAGAGTCAAGAACCATATGATCCTCTCAATAGATGCAGAAAAAGCATTTGACAAAATACAGCATCCTTTCCTGATTAAAACCCTTCAGAGTGTAGGGACAGAGAGTACATTCCTCAGTTTCATAAAAACCATTATAAAAAGCCTACAGCAAATATCATTCTCAATGGGAAAAAGCTGAAAGCCTTTCCCTTAAAGTCAGGAACACAACAAGGATGGCCACTCTCGCCATTATCATTCAACATAGTACTAGAAGTCCTTGCAACAGCAATCAGACAACAAAAAGGGATAAAAGGTATTCAATCAGCAAAGGAGAAGTCAAACTGTCTCTTCGCAGATGACATGATACTCTATATGGAAAACCCAAAAGACTCTACCCTCAAATTACCAGAACTTATAGAGCAATTCAGTAATGTGGCGGGATACAAAATCAATGCTCAGAAATCAGTTGCATTTCTATATACGAACAATGAGACTGAAGAAAGAGAAATTAGGGTATCGATTCCATTTACAACAGCACCAAAAATCATACGATATCTCGGAATTAACTTAACCAGAGAGGTAAAGGATCTATATTCTAGAAACTACAGATCATTCTTGAAAGACATTGAAGAAGACACAAAAAGATGGAAAAATATTCCATGTTCATGGATCAGAAGAATAAACATAGTTAAAATGTCTATGCTACCCAGAGCAATCTATACTTTCAATGCCATCCCGATCAAAGTACCAATGACACTGTTCAAAGAACTGGAACAAACAGCCCTTAAATTTGTGTGAAACCAGAAAAGGCCCCGAATTGCCAAGGAATTGTTGAAAAGGAAAAACAAAGCTGGGGGCATCACGTTGTCTGATTTCAAGCTATCCTACAAAGCTGTGATCACAAGGACAGCATGGTACTGGCACAAAAACACACACGTAAACCAATGGAGCAGAATACAGACCCCAGAAATGGACCCTCGGCTCTATGGGCAACTAATCTTTGACAAAGCAGGAAAAAACATCCAGTGGAAAAAAGACAGTCTCTTCAATAAATGGTGCTGGGAAAATTGGACAGCTACATGCAAAAGAATGAAACTTGACCACTCTCTCACACCATACACAAAGATAAACTCCAAATGGATGAAATACCTCGATGTGAGACAGGAATCCATCAAAATCATAGAGGAGCACATAGGCTGTGACTTCTTTGACATCGGTCACAGCAACTTTTTTCATGACACATCTCCAAAGGGAAGAGAAACAAAAGAAAAATGAACTTGTGGGACTTCACCAAGATAAAAAGCTTCTGCACAGCTAAGGAAACAGTCAGAAAAACTAAGAGGCAGCCCACGGAATGGGAAAAGATATTTGCAAATGACACTACAGTTAAAAGACTGGTATCCAAGATCTACAAAGAACTTCTCAAACTCAATACACGAGAAACAAATAATCAAATTGAAAAATGGGCAGAAGATATGAACAGACACTTTTCCAATGAAGACATACAAATGGCTAACAGACACATGAAAAAATGCTTAACATCATTAGCCATCAGGGAAATTCAAATCAAAACCACATTGAGATACCATCTTATGCCAATCAGAATGGCAAAAATTGACAGGACAAGAAACAACAAATATTGAAGAGGATGTGGAGAAAGGGGATCCCTCTTACCCTGTTGGTGGGAATGTAAGTTGGTATAGCCACTTTGGAAAACAGTGTGGAGGTCCCTTAAAAAGTTAAAAATAGAGCTACCCTATGATCCAGCCATTGCACTACTGGGTATTTACCCCAAAGATACAGACGTAGAGAAGAGAAGGGCCATATGCACCCCAATGTTCATAGCAGCATTGTCCACAATAGCTAAATTGTGGAAGGAGCCGAGATGCCCTTCAAAAGATGACTGGATTAAGATGTGGTCCATACATACAATGGAATATTACTCAGCCATCAGAAAGAATGATTACCCAACATTTGCAGCAACATGGATGGGACTGGAGGAGATAATGCTAAGTGAAATAAGTCAAGCAGAGAAAGACAATTATGATATGGTTTCACTCATTTATGGAACATAAGAAATAGCAGAAGATCTGTAGGAGAAGTAAGGGAAGATTGAAGGGGGGGTAAACAGAAGGGGGAATGAACCATGAGAGACAATGGACTCTGGGAAACACACTGATGGCTTCAGAGGGCAGGTGGGTGGGGGATTGGGATAGGCTGGTGATGGGTATTAAGGAGGGCACATATTGCATGGAGCGCTAGGTGTTATAAGCAAATAATGAATCATGGAACACTACATCAAAAACTAAGGATGTACTGTATGGTGACTAACAGAACATAATTAAAAATTATTATTAAAAAAAAGTAGTAGAGAGAAAATATACCTTAAGCATATTTTATCTTAGAATCATGCTTTTTATTTCCTCCCTCCAAACATTTGCTATTGTTGCCATACATTTTACTTTTACATGTTATAAGTCCCACTTGATAAATTGTTACCATTCCGCTTTAGAAAGCTAATTAATTATTATTAAGTGTGAATAAAAAGAAGACTCCGATGTCAGTTTTTTCATTTCCAGAGCTTTCTACTGCTGTGTAGATTCAGATTTTTGTCTGGTATCATAGTTCTTCTCTCTGAAAAAAAGTCTGTTTTAAAAGTTCCTGTGGTACCAGAACGCTGGCTATGAACTCTCAGATTTTCATTTTTTTATTTTTATTTTTTTTTAAGATTTTATTTATTTATTTGACAGTGATAGAGACAGCCAGCGAGAGAGAGAACACAAGCAGGGGGAGTGGGAGAGGAAGAAGCAGGCCTCCAGCGGAGGAGCCTGATGTGGGGCTCGATTCGAGAACGCTGGGTTCACGCCCTGAGCCAAAGGCAGATGCTTAAGGACTGAGCCACCCAGGCGCCCCTGAACTCTCAGATTTTTATTGTCTGAAAATGCCTTTTTTTGGCCTTCATTTTTTAAGTATATTTTTGCTGAGTATATCATTCCGGGTTGACAGTTTTTCCTTGCTTCCAGTATCTTAAAGATGCCATACCATTATCTTAAGGCTTGTGCAGTTTCTGACAATAAGTCTAGTGTAATTCTTATCCTTGTTCTTTTGTATGTAAAAATGACTTTTTCTCTTTTTCTCTTGCCTTTAAAGTTGTTTCTCTTTACCTCTGATTTTCAGCAGTTTGACTATAATGTTTATAGTTTTTGTGTTTTTGAGGGGGATATTCATCTTGCTTATGTTATTCTTAGCTTGAATCTATGCTTTGATGTCTTTTTTTTTTTTTTTTTTGCAAAAATCTCACCATTTTCTGTTCCAGTGTTACTTCTGCCTTTTTGTTCTCTTTTCTCTTTATTGGATTCCAATGACACATTTGTAGAATATTTGAATTTTCTCATAGTTATAGATTGGTCTGTTTTTGCTGTGGCGGTATTTATTTGCTTGTTTTTGTCACTCTTTTTTTCTCCATAAATTTCAGTTTTCATCAACTTTTATTGACCTACCTCCAAGTCTATCAATTTTTTCCTCATCTCTGTTAAGTCTATTGGTGAATGCACTAGAGGGATTTTTCATTACCTCTATTGTTATTTTTTTATTTCAGAATTTTTTACTTAGCTCTTTCTAATAGAGTCATTATTTCTAATGAACCCCTCCAACTTTTCATACATGTTGTCTACCTTTTCCATTAAATTTTTAAGCATAAAATCATAGTTTTTTTAAATTTCCTATTTTATAGTTCAAAAATTTGGATTAGCTAAGTCTGGTTCAGTGTACTCCTCAGGTCTTCTTGCTTTTTGTATGTTTGTTTGCTTGTTTGTTGCTTAATTAAAGTCAATATTGTAGGAGGAATAGCAGACACTGAAATCAAGAATATTTATGTCTGGAAATAAATAAGCTTCTTTTGTCTTACGTTCTTCTAATAGTGGGATGCTATTGCCTTGTATTTAGGATGGTACTTGAGATGGCAAATTTTTTTTAGTCTTTATACTTCATCCTCAGATTTCAGTTATTCCTGCTTGCCTCCATCATAGAGGGAGTTATTTCTCCCTCCCTCAGAGTAGATTTCCATTGTTTCCAGGCCTGTGGTGGGAGAGGTTATCATTCTTGTCCTCAACCAGCATCTGCTAAGGCTTTTTGTGACCATCCCACTTAAAATCTCATCCCTCTTCTAATTTAATCTCTTGCTCTGTAAGCTTAATTTTTCTCCCTTGTATTTATTACCATGAAATGTAATATACAGTTTGTTATTTTGCTTTTTGACTCTCTTCCCCACATTTTTGTCTTTCTTCTGTTGCCAGATCTTTAAAGCCTAAAATATTACTTGGCACAGACTCAGTATTATGAAAGCCTTGCTGAATGAATTAATGAAAGCTGCAGTCATTTGAAAATACTATGAGTTTCTTTCTATAGACACTTGAATGTTTTCATTCACAATATTAACAATATAGACTAAAATAATATAGACAATTAAAATTTAGCTTTTATATTTTTCCTTAATTGTGAAGGAGGCTTTGATTTTCTCTGGGTACTGTGTGCTTACTCTATTAGGAAAAGGCCTAGTAATGGTGGTTTAACTTGCAAATAGCCACAATAAAAATGTAATCATCCTACTAGCCAAGCATAAGGATTTCTCAGAAAGAATTACATAGTATGAAACAACATTTTGAAAAGTAGTCGTTTCAGAGGGTAAAACTTACTATTCTCTCCTTTCTTTTCAGGATGTGGTATTATAATGTACCAAAGCTACAGAAGAATATCAAAGGCATTTGGGTAAACGGTTATAGTAGGAAGAGAGAAAGGAAGTAAACAAAATGTGGAAGTTGAGATGCATCAAATGTGACCAATTCCCAAAGTCCTCAACCCTCTCAGCACATGGTGCTAAATTCACATATACCTCTATGAGTGACATGCTTGATGGTAGCAGAGATGTGAGATGTGTGAGATGGTGTAATCATGTGGCAGATGGGAAAGAATTGATATATTAAAGAAATAGGGGCAACCACTGAAAAACACTAGACCGGGGTAATGAAAAGCTTAGAAACTTTATGACCCCTAAAACTTAGAAAACATCTTTGAAGGGTGCAGTTTCACTAAGATGTCAGGCAACAGGGAGCACCTCACCCGACATCTGGCTTATGCTCATGCAGGAAATAAACGTCAAAGGAGCTTAGAAGCTACAATTAAATCTCATATAAAAGACTCCACAGCAATTCTACAAAAAAGAATATAAAATTGTGGAGGGCAATGTAATCTTCCATAGTTCAACAGTGGTTTTAAAAACATAAATCCCTGGGACCTACCTTCTGATTCCCTAATACAATATATGTGAAATGGAGTCTAGAGATTTAGTTTTGCAACTGTTGTCAAGAAAAACCATTATATACGCTGTGCTGTAGAAACTAGCCCTGACCCCTCATGGAGTATAATGGTGTTATGGTTAATTTATTTTAGAAAAAAAATTAAGTAATGATCAGTCTACCATTTTGAATTTCCTTCTCAAGGTATGATGGTTTTGGTGATGACAATACTCTGACAGAATTCCCTCAACTAAAATCAAGTCAATTCTGAAAGTACTCTGAAAGTGAAAAACTGGTAATAGATTCATCCTCTTTAGTGATAATCATGAGGGGGAAACTCATATTGAAAAGGTGTATTTCATGTTTCTATTTAGCTTTCAAAATTAAGGCTCATATACCATAAATATGAATAGTAAATCACCTGAAGATAGAAATTATTCTTAAATAGATGTGTTTTTTTCTCTATTTGCATTATGTTGCACATACGTATACAGCTTCATAATCAGAGACTCATTCCTTTTCTAGTATTTTTATACTGAATTTATAGGTATAATTTCCCACTACTATGGGTTTTAGGAGAGCATTAGTTTCTTGCAGGCTGCTATTCAGTAATATCAGAGAGCCAAATCATTCTCAGTGAAATTTCCAGTAGAGGTAATCCTCCCTCATTTATCTAACTAGTAAATTGAAAAGAAAAAAATCCTATAACCTAACAGCATGAAGATTAGGTATAATGAAAATTTGCCAGACATTTGTATAAAATGACAAATGTTGGTTTTCAGATGCTTGGTTCCCATTAACTCTAATATAAATTACTCAAGACAAATGGCAACATTTGGCATGTTTATCACTGCAAATCAAGGAGTTTGGTGTGTCCTTACTCTGGAATATTTCATATACTTTGGGTAGGACAAAAAGAGGTTCTGTTTAGTCAATAAATTTTCCATTTTTAAAAGCTAAAAGTCAGTTTCCTTTCTAATATTTGTGCAGACTATTTAAGAAACATTTAATTCTCAAGTCTGAGTTTGGGAGTTAAAAATTTTATCATTTCATGCCCAGTGTTTAATTTCAATGTAGCAAAAGGAGTAAATAAAACTTAAAACTAAGTTAATAATAAATTAAACTCAATCATCCTGTCATATAAAATTTGAAATCTATTATATCACAATATATACTACAACAATTATACTTTCACATGCTGAAATGTATTCTTATGTTCATGCACCAATCGCCAGAACATGAAGTAGAAATGGTCCTATGTTTTAACTGACATACATATGACATGAAACCCAGCATTTATAAGTCGGATAGGTAGCCCTTTTAAGTAAATTTCTTAAATTATTTATTAAATTATAATAGTGGGGTGCTTTTGTAATTTAAAATACAGAACAGAATAAAGTCTTGTTTAAACACTGTAATAGAATAAATTTGTAACAATTTCTATGTGCTGAGGTCCGGACAATTACATTTAATAATTTGTGGGAAAAAATTAATTAAGCACTTTTTAATGATCACAGAATCCTATAGGATATATTATATATTAACACATTCTTCAAGTATATAATGGAGTAGGAGTATATGTGAACATCCAAGTGGATGCAGTTCTTACACTGAAAACAAGCATTATTCACTAGTAAACTTACTGATTCAAAAATAGTCTTTGAGCTGGACTTTTCTGGAATATCTGATCTTGTCATTCTGGTTACATACTCTTCTCTGCTTCTTGCTTGTATGCCATTATGCCCTATGTCCCCAAATCGTCTATAGTGAAATGATGTTTTTTGGTTAAGATTGTTATACTACTCAGAGAAACCTTGATTTCCTAATACATTTAATTCTTAATATATTTGTTATTTTACTTCAGAGATTTCACCCTTTACTTCTAAAGCTCTAGATGTCCACTTTCTTAGAAATTTCTGCACAGATCTGAATATTTAGTCAATTACCAAAAAACTCCTTCTAGGGGCGCCTGGGTGGCACAGCGGTTAAGCGTCTGCCTTCGGCTCAGGGCGTGATCCTGGCCATCTGGGATCCAGCCCCACATCAGGCTCTTCCGCTGTGAGCCTGCTTCTTCCTCTCCCACTCCCCCTGCTTGTGTTCCCTCTCTCGCTGGCTGTCTCTATCTCTGTCAAATAAATAAATAAAATCTTAAAAAAAAAAAAAACTCCTTCTATATAACCTTTCCTCACAAATGGCTTTTTTAGTGGTTGTATGCTAAGTGAGAAAAGAGATATATATGTTTTGGGAACTAAGAAAATTAGGTT
Organism: Ursus americanus; assembly: GCF_024610735.1. Lineage (NCBI taxonomy): Eukaryota > Metazoa > Chordata > Mammalia > Carnivora > Ursidae > Ursus > Ursus americanus. The sequence goes on along the minus strand of NC_142155.1, from coordinate 14,734,241 downwards.
GAAATACTCACCGAAAAAGCATCTTCAGTGTCCTTGGTTACTAATGGTATCACTTTCTCAAATTATCAAAAAAATTCTATGGCCTGAGGAGCTTGGGACATGTTAGTTTAAGTCAACCAAGACGTGTGTATTTGGACTACATTTTAATGTAGGCAAGTGAACTATACATCTTTTCACACTTGACTCTGACGAAAAATGGCTGGCAACTGGAAGCCATGATGACTCATTATACCCCCCGCCATCTCTTCAAAATTTATTTGACAGATTCTAAAACATGAAAAACAAGAAATCTTGTCAACTATGGGTATGGCAAAAGATACAGCAACTGAAATCGCCTCAAAATTAGCATTCCAAAAAAAAAAAATGTGAGAAGCAAATTTAAGCTTTGTGTATAAAGTGAGCTATGTTAAAGTGAGGGGGGAGAAAAAAAAAGCTTACACTTCAGAGGCTACAGAAATTCCTCTTGAGGAGAGCCAATTAGTTGAGATTTAGAATTAAGAAAGTTCTAAAGAAGGAATAAAAATGAAAAAAAAAAAAAAGGTAAATTGTATATCTCAGATTACAACACCCTTCTGACATAATGCTACCAGTATGCTGCAGTATCAAGAGTGTCAACAGGACAGGCATGGTCTTAACTCCTTCCTTAGGAAAGATGCCATTTCTTGGTATTTTGTACCAATACATCCCTGATTATATAATAGAGACCAGTAGGAAAATAAGATTTCCCTTACAGCTAACTTTCCTGAAAGACTCCATTCATTAAAGGAAAGGATTAAAAAGTCACACTGAGTACAAAGCATGCTTGCAGATAGTTAGCAGCAGCCCTTAAAAATGGCAGCTTCTATAAGAAACTGCAGTTTGAAAGGCAGTACTGGTCACATATCACACATTTACCTGCTACTTATTTCTACATGTGAAGTAAGTAACCCTATCAGCAGCAGTGCCAACAGATCCTCAAACATAAAGGCCCCTCATAGCAGCTGTGAGAACAATCAGGCAGCATGGTCCCTTTTCATGTTGGAAACCAGCATATTTCAGCTCTGCCATATTTGTAGGGGTTTTGGCATCTGTTCAGAATCTCTTTAAATGTGCTGAGAGTTCTCTTCATTTCTTCTTCCATTACAGTTCTCCCATCAAACAAGCCTACATAGCTGAAGCCCAAAGGAATCTGAACCCTTACATGAAGATTAACGTGTGCTCATCCAAAAAGTAGAACTCCAGGGCAGGCTTTGAACTAGTCATCCAGAAGTTATTACATGCTGACACTGGTGCCCTGGATGCACATGCTCAGGAGGAAATGCAGCTGGTATCTGATTGTTTCACAAGTGACACTGAACTCTGATTTGAATGAGGCAGAGGTTGTGTATAAACCTGCTCTAAGAATGTCAGACTTGCAGCCATGAACTCCCAGCAATGACCCTCAGCAAAACAATGAAGTTGACTTTTTGCTCCCTCAGCAGTGCTTTGCTTGCATGCATTGTATTATAGGAGAAGATCATCCAAATGTTGGGAGGAACGATGGACTCACTCAGTACCCACTACCCCCACTTCCATTTAACAGGGATTGCAGAACCATTTTACAATGTGTTCCCACAACAAAAGCCCTCCAACTGTAAGGATATATTCCAGGACAGAGACCTCAGAAGGGTGGGAGACATGACACCATTAAAGCATACTGAAAATATTTTTTTGTAGTCTACAAGGCTGTCAGATAAAAGACTTTGAGTTAAAGGTCTGTTAAGGCAGAGCTTGGGAACAGCATTAGCTGAGAGAGCTGTTTCAATGCTGTGATCTGCAATAGTATAACCGAGTTCAATCTGTGCAGAAGAAATGGGCTCTCTGCAGGGCGAGCCAGCTACAAGCTGGGCTGAGTTCTAGCAGAGGCAACGGGCTTGGCTGAAGCATGAGCTTAATGTACAAAGTGAGTGTGCTGATCAGAGATGGGACTGTTTAGCCAGCTCATTTCTCAGCAGAGTAATACAATCTTGGAAGAAGCATGACTTCAATTTGGAACGGAACTGGAGGGATTCATGTTTTCTGTGCTATCACATTGGTGATGTCCAGCCTCTTCTTCTCCCTCAATCCTGCTTCTTATGATCCTCATGGGTAATAATTGAAACTTAACGAAAACAATTCCACATGTGATTTATTATGATTATGGATTTTTTAGCCCTTGTGATAAGGTCAATTTTATTCTAGAGGCCTGTAAAAAAATAAATGAATGAATGAATGAATGAAAACTTCCCCAAAACTCTGATGTTGCTGTTCACCTGCCCTAAATCTCAGAGTCACCTGATTGAAAGATAAGAGATGTGCAACCTCACAGAGCAACTAACGCTGTCCCCCCACAGCATCCAGAGAAGGATGTTCTCAGGTAACAAGTGCTAAATCAATAAGCTCTAACTCACATTTACAATTCTTATTGCCCCATTTTAGGCATCCCATTATTGGTGTGTCATTAAATTAGATAAAGTTAAAGCCAGTTTTTTTTTCCTGTGTTCTCACAAGAACACTCCAATTACCACCTCAAGACTTTATTAACCCTTCCCTGAATTTGCTATAACTGTGTATCTTTTTCTTTTCACTAGGATGAAGGCATTCAGAGGACAGATATTATTTATTGTTTTATTCCTACAACTGATGTTTTGCCTGTGACACAGAAGGTACCCAATAAATGACTGTTGAATGAAAGCTGAAAGACAAATCTAATAAGCACAAATGGATGTTAGTTTACCTGTCTGGAACTGTGAATTTCAAAATACTTTATTTTACTTTATTTTTTGCTCATTGACAAGAGGAGCAATGGGCAACACTAATTAATCAGTATAGATTTATTACTGTGCGTACTCTACAGAGACTAGTAACAGGCTGAGCCCCAGGTGCAGGGTGATGACTTGGCAGAATTCCTCCTTCTCCCATGTTAGTCCATCATCCTTCTTATCCAAAAAGGGAGGCTAATTAATAATAATAGCGGTGACAGCTACTTCTGCTCACTGTTTACCATGTCATAAGTTGTTACATCATAGGCACATTAAGAAAGAACTTCATAGTTTTCAAATCTTATAAAATATGATTCAACACACACTGTCTTTTCTTTTTTCAACAAGCAGAATTGTTTTACTGTGGAAAAGAATGTGATCTGAAGGAATCCAAAACAAAATCTAGATCAAAACAGTTCCCTCATTGACCCTGTCTAAAACTGCCACCTGAATATTCAATTTGGATTAAGGAAATGAAGTTTAAGTGCAAGTGATATAGGACAGAGCTAATTATTTGAGACATTATCAGTCCCTAGTACCTAAGCTTGAATTAGTAACAAAGATATGTGGGGTTGAAAGGGAATGTTACAGATGATCAAACTGCAGTATGAAGAAGCTGAATCTTTTTTTTTTTCCGGTTATACAATATTGAGGGGAAAACAAGACTAGAACCCAAATATACTGGTACCTAATGCAAAATTTTCAGCAATCCAAGGTAACCCCAGAGAAGGGTAAGAGAATCTGCATAGGATGTATAATCAGAATGTCCTAGTTTTTCATTCTGGGTGGTTCACTTACTTCCTGTATGATGTGAAATTTCTGAGTGATAGTTTTCTCATCTATACCAAAGAGATATAATTCACTTCAAAATATTTGCATTGAGGGGTACCTGGTGGCTCAGTCAGTTAAGTGTCCTACTCCTGACTTCGGCTCAGGTCATTATCACAGGGTCTTAGGCTCTGCAGTCAGTGGGGAGTCTGCTTCTCTTCCTCACCCCCTTCCTCTGCCCCTCCCCCCACTTGCACATGCACACACCCATGCACTTTTTCTCTCTCTAAAATAAATAAATCTTTAAAAAATGTTTGCAATTATTTAATGAGATTATTTATATAAAGGTGGTTTGTAAATGGGAAAGCACTACAAAGTATACAGTCTATTATCACCTCCAAAGCAAGACCATATGAAATCCAATTGTTCCCTTCTCCAGTGAGTGCTTTCAATATTATCTCTCTTTACCCATTCGGCATTATATTTATTTTAGAAATTACTTTATAAACATAAACATGAATCCTTCTGACTTGGTAGAGTTATTCAATATTATATGACTCCATATCTTTTTTCTGTAAAATTTAATCATATTTTCTATCTCTCAGGTTTTTGTAAAAATTAAATAACATGTGTTAAAAAAAAATACCCACAACGGCATGATGCCTAGTATACAGTAAGAGCCAAATCATTCTTTTTCTTCTTCTTCCCTTCCTTTTAGTGTTGCATTTATGGTGGTTGATTCTGGTGGTGGTGATGGTCTCAGGTTCTTTCTATCTTCCCAGAGTGGTTGTGTATATCTGAGAGAAGGAAACATTTTTCCCATTTCATAAGTACTTATTGTCTAGGGTGAGACTACATACACAGCAAGTAAAAATCAATCAGAAGTGACTTAAGCAGTAAATAAATGTCAATAGGATGGGTTACTGTGGAAAGAGTACAGTCAGGTTACTATCTGAATTCTCTAGATGATGAAAGATAGACATCAAGTAAGGAGATTAAAAAAAAATTACTGTGGAACTTCTAAAGATAAGTCTCTGACCTCAGCTAATTTACAATTTGACCTAAGTACTGCCCTGCCTATAAATGTGACCTTACTCTAGGAACTAAATTAACATCAGCATCCTAAAAATTGTTCCTATTGGGTATACACAGGAATATGAAATGGAGATTTATATGAGTTAGGTAAGTTACATAACTCTTGAAAGTAAAAAGACACCAGAAATTTCAGGGACTTGACATAACATAAGTTTGTTTCTTTCTCATATGTAATCCAGTTTTAATATTCTTGGTTGGTCAGCTTTGCACAAATTTGTGACTCAGAGACCTGGACCTTTGCCATTGTGTGACCCTGCTCTCTGACAGACAACTCCACAACCAAGACAGAATCACACAGGAGTTTTTAATCTCAGGCTTGGGGGTGCTAGATGTTATGTGGGCATTGCTGGTCATGACCCACCCAGAGCAAGGAAGCTAGGAAGCATCTACCTGTGAGTCCACAAGGACAATGAAACCATGCAGGGAATACATACATTGTGTCTGCTAGAAACTGCTCTTCCTGTAACTGAAGATTCTTTCATGGTAAATAGGCAGCCCCACCTGATTGCAAAAGCTCTGGAAAATGTGATTGTCCAATGTAGCCAAGAAAAAAGAGAAACTATTTAGTGAACACACAGTGTTGCATCAGTGCTAGTAGTAAAGATGGGAAGGACTTCCCTTTCTGGGAAAATCGCTGCTTATAAAAAGAATACCAGAAAAAGGCATGGGAAAATACAATTCTGCCAGCTATTAAGAAGGCATAGCATTTAGAAAGGCAACCAGCAGCATCTGACAATAAAAAGCAATGCTAAATTATTTGGTATTCCTGAACAAACAATTATTTTATTCCTGCTACAGCTGATATACAATATGTTATTTGCTTGCAATGTCTTTCCGTACTTGACTGATAGGTAAATTCTTAATCATCCTTCAAAATATAGTTCGGCTATCAAAACCTCTGTTAAGACCTACTAATATACCTTCTTCCTCAAATACACAGAACATTTACCAACCTCATGGCCATTTCACTTCATACTGCACTGCATTTCTGTGTTTGGTTATCTGTTTCTTGTAACAAGCTCTGAGGAAACAAACTGAATGAAGCTTTCTTCTTGTAAGGGCCTGGCATGTAACAGATGCACAATAAAATCTATTTCTATTTGGAATTTTTAGTTCACTCAGATCATTGATGAATTGTCCATTTCAATCCACTGCTTCACACAACTTATTAAAAAAACATTTATCAAATGATTAATAATGTCTTTTCTAGGAAAAAAAATCTCTACCACAAGAATTAATATGATTAGACTGTATGTGCCTCTTGTACTTAGACTGAGAAGGAAAAAAAAAGAATGGTAGGAGGAAATAAATGGTTGGAAGATTAGGACATGATGAAGAAAGGTGATTTAAGAAATGTAACTTTCAGGTGAACTGTGAATTTAGCTACCACATCTACAAAAGCAGGAAGAGCTAAAAAATTCCTTGAGACACATTCCATAAGCCTTCTTAATGTAATACATTATACTTTTGAGACAAGGGCCTCTTTTAATCTATGATTTTGAACTTTTTGTCCTCAGGTCATTAGTTGTTTAGATTTTTTTTTTATTTTACAGCCTTTTGATAATACCTAAGAGTCCAAAAATCTTCCAACTGTGTTTGTAACTTCTTAAGAAATGACAGCCCACTGGAAAACAGGTGATTTAGAAATATAACATATAATTCCTAATTATCCACAGTTTGATACTGTGCAGGTCTTTCTAAATAATTATGCTCATTTGGTCTGCTTTAGTTGAAAACATGGATATTTTATTTTCTTAGAAAAATATATTGTTCACATTGTTGCTAGACTACAACGTCACCCACACTGTGCAAATTAACTCTGAATACTACCCTAGGTGTTTCTGTATGATTCGAGGATAGAGTAAGGATTTCAAGTCTTTTTTTGCTGGGGATAAAAAAATAATAAAAAGTCATAGGCAGTAAAAATTAAGATGAAATTTGCTACCGATAGATACAGTTTCTTTCACTGCTTTCCAAAAGCCCACTGCAAAATAGCTAAGTCATTTCCCATTGCTCTGTCTTCCCTCATATTATTACATTGGATCCAGAGTCCCCCAAATACAAGATTGTTGGCATTGGTTCCTGAATCAAATCCCACTGAGAAGGAAATAAACCAAACAAGAACATTAAACTAAGAACATGATATTTTGATCTGATCATTTTGAGAATGCTGGCTATTTTAACAGAACATGTTGCACTGATTTTCATTTTGTGACGCTAAATATAGACTATTACATTGTAGTTTTCTATGACAAATAAGTAATATCAACATGTATCCCTGATCTTCACCCATTCTTGAGCCTCACTACAACCTATTTCAGCACCTTTGTCTTCTTCCTGGCTTCATCACTCACTAAAATCAGTCTCCTATTGACTCCCTTTAACATAACTTCAGAACGAAGAACCCATTTCCGAGGAATGGCTCCTGGCTCTCATACTCTCCCTGAGTCACTTATTCTTAACTTATACCTTGCACGGACAGGTTCGAAGATTTCTGTTGTGCAGGCTTTTTGCCTGAGTATTAGTCTGTTCTTGAACTTGAGTCCCATGACCAGTGCTCATAGTTTTCAATCACAGACATTCCAAACAATGATTTAAGAGTCTTTCTGACTTTTTAAACCATCCTAAGGATTTATAATTCTTAGGCTCATCCACCTGCTGAAAAATTTAATAACTGTCATTTTATTCATGTTGATTATTTTCTTAGAATAAAATCACAGAAATGAATTCTACAGTCAAGTGTATACAAGTTTAGGACTACTCATGCATTTTTGGACAGTTGCCATCCAGAAAGGTTATATTCACCTGTTCATCTATATTTTCATCCCACCTTTCTTTTTATGAGTTTGCCATTTAAACACATCTCTACAATATTGTATATAACTTTTCTAAGGACACAGATATATTACCAAGAAGCTGATACAGCTATGTTAGTAAAATAAAATTATTTTAGGGAAAAAATCATTACTTTAGGTGATACTTAAAGATAAGACCTTTAATTTACAAGAAAGTTCTAACAATTGTATGTTTGTGTGTGCTTAGTAATATCATCTCAAAATATATAAAGCAGAAATTTACTGAAGTACAAGAACAGTAACAATTTACTAGGACTTGAAAGATTTTATTGTGTTATTAGAATCACTTTTCAATGTAATAGTTGATATATTAAAATAATTTATGTAATATTTGTTAATTATAAAGGTTAAATATAGTATAAATTTATGACTATACTTCCTTGTCCAAGAACTACAACATGATCAGTAGTCTGATCTTTTCACATGGTTATCCCACCCATTAAGGTCCTCCAAACTCAATATTAGTTACATTACTGACTACATCCAATAAGGAACTGTTAACAATTCCTCACATGGAACCCTTACCCCAGCTCTACTCCCTAACTATTGCAAAACCATAAATTCTCATGCTCACCATCATACTTCATACTGTAGCTTGCCTACCTATGCCAACACTCTCAACCCCCCCTTTCCCTACCAAGAGGAGGTAATATTTATCATATGTACTCTTTATTTTGTCACTTTTGTTGGATTTTAAATTCCACTGGGCAGTGATATTTTATTGTTTTGTGTTGTTCACTGTGGTGCCTCCACAACTAAAACAATGCCTAGAATAGTACTGAGCACGGTAGGTAAACAGCAAAGTTCTGCTGAATGGACAGTGAGTGTTCCACCCTCATGATCTTAATTTTGTAATTAAAATCAGCTTATTTAAAACCCAACCAAGCAAAGTGGAAGCTGGTACCAATTGTGTACATATATCCTTGCTCTCATACAGTAGTATCCTATGTTTGTCACTTTTCTATATTGCAGGCTAATCAGGCACCTACTTAATTAGATCCCCTTTCCATATTTCTAGTCCAAATCCTCCAATGTTTGTCCCAATTATAAAACTATGCATTTCCTTCATTGTAGTACCTGATTTTTATTAGCTCATTACATTTTCTACATTTCTTTGGTAAATTTGACGACATTTCTGGAGGGGCTGATATAAAGTAGAAATATTTGTTAAGCAAGTATCAGCCCTTGCTCCTTAAATTATTTTTTACTGATAAATCGAAAGTGGAATCATTAAAATTGGAGGTCAATTCAAAATGTGTTCATTTATAACCAATTCTACAATATACATTGTTATAAATTTTCTTGTAATCAGAGAAAAATTTGACTTCACACAAATGAATTCAAAAGTTTTCAATAGGGGGGCGCCTGGGTGGCACAGCGGTTAAGCGTCTGCCTTCGGCTCAGGGCGTGATCCTGGCGTTATGGGATCGAGCCCCATATCAGGCTCCTCTGCTATGAGCCTGCTTCTTCCTCTCCCACTCCCCCTGCTTGTGTTCCCTCTCTCGCTGGCTGTCTCTATCTGTCAAATAAATAAATAAAATCTTTAAAAAAAAAAAAGTTTTCAATAGGATTAGGGATTTGATTTGGATATAGTACTTTGTGATTTAGGAAAAATCACAAAAGTCATCTGACAAATAGGTTTCTAGAATGAAGATCAAAAGCCATGTAGCTAGTTTTTATCTATGGTTTCAAGACTATGTATTTATTTTACTGAATTCTGAAGTATATTAACTTTTCCTGTTTTGATTCTATTTTGTAAAGCAACATTCAAAGTTAAACTTGAGTTCTTGTTTAGAAAGTTTATTCACATCCGAGCTATACTAACTACAAATGCCAGATATTTCAACAATAAATATAATTTCACTTCTGTAATATCTTCTTTCCTTTCCTAGCATTGTTCTTTGACTTCCATTCCTTTATATCCATTTTTTATTAATAGAACACTACTATCTTAAATAATCCAGTGATTTCCAAAGGATCTTTATTCTATGCTACCAATTCCTGATGAAATCTTCCTTATTAAAATTGACATTTTTTTCATAGCAAAACTATTACTTTTTTTTCTATCTGAAATAAGCCACTGCCACTACAACTTCTAATGCTGCTCTTTATATTCCATATACACAACAAACACATTAAGTTTAATCTAATAAAGACAATCATGCAACGCAGGCTAGAAATATTCATATATATATATATATATATCTCATATGGTTCTTGCCTTAAGTCTTCTGATATCCAGAAATATTTTCTCCCAACCAGAAGAACAGCAGATGGGAAGATTAGATGTGGACAAAGAATATAGCTATAGAATAATGGTGCCAAAATGTGGTTCTTATAGAAGCAGCATAGCATCACTTAGGAGCTAGACTTATTTTCAGAGCTTCTGGGTGTAGGGTCCAAGGTCCAAGCTTTTTCTGCTTTAACAGGTCCTCTAGGTAATTTTGATGTGCACATAATTTGGATAACCACTGGTATACAGGCAGACAGATCTGAGTTAGAATTATATCTTTTTCACTTCTATATATGAGATACTATGGGCTGATTGATTATGAATGCCCCCCCAAAATTCATGTTGAAATCCTAACCTCCAAGCTGATAGTATTAGGAGGTGGAGCCTTTGGAAAGTGCTCATTTCATCAAGGTGGAGCCCTCATGAAGGGAAGTAGTCCCTTATAAAAAAGGCCTGAGAAGTAACTTTGTGTCTTCTGCCATGCAAGGGAACAGTGAAAAGATGGCCATATATATGAGGAAGGGGGCCCTCCCTGGATATTGAATATGCTGGCCCCTTGATCTTGGACTTGCTAGCCTCCAGAACTATGAGAAATAAATTTCTGTTATGTATGAGACACACAGTCTATGTTTTTGTTATAGCCCAAACAAAGATAGAGACCATTAAGCTTTCAGGGAGTTATATGACTCCTGTAAACCTAGAATATCCTCATCTATATAATGAAGCCAATTATGTCTGTACTGAAGCCAGGTGTAGGTAAGTGTGTGAGTGTGTGTGTGTGTGTGTGAGAGAGAGAGAGAGAGAGAGAGAGAGAGGGAAAGAATTAACTGGAAAACAACCACCGTAACTGTCACATAATAGCTTCTTAACGAACACCAGATTTTCCTATGCCCTTTACTATTTATCCTGCTCAATGAAATCTGTTCACATAATAATTATAATTTGAGAAAAAAGCTAATTTGATTAACAATGATATAAAGAAACCTCTTAAATTATAGGTTTCATGGCTCTCTTATGCTGTGAACTATCCAGTGGGTACAAAATAGGGGAAGCATATCCAAACATGGTATCATAATCACATTCATATGTGCAAGAAATATCCCCCTTAAACCTGAGCAAGCAAGGCCCTCCCCGATCAGGGCTCCCTATGTCAGCTCTTTCCGTACTTTAGATGTCTTGCTCAAACTTTTCTCGGTTCCCCTCTGATGTCTTGGAGCTGGAAATAAGCAAACAGGTGGCCTGACAACCTGACTGGGGCCCACTTTGGCCCTGGGGCCAGCAGTGCCTTCCACAAAACTTCCAAAATTCTTACTCCTGGCTAGCTGTCTAGGACAGCCTAGATTCCCCCCAGCACCAGAGGTTGCCCCATGTATCAGAATGACCTTGCCATGAAACCAACAATAGAATGAATTGACCCTTATTCTGAATCCTATCAAAATGCAAGGGCAGGAGGCTTTAACTATGACAAAGAGCTTACGTGACATGTTAGTCTTGTTTTTCGGTTGTGTCATTGTGAACATGGTTCTCTTTTTCTTTTTGCCTTTATTATGTCCTTACTAAATCATACATGGATATAGTGGAGAAATAGTGAACAGATAGTATTATATAGCTTTTATTTATTTAAAGTTTTTATTTAAATTCCAGTTAGTTAACATACAGTGTAATATTAATTTCAGGTGTACAATATAGTGATTCAACATTTCCATACATCACCCAGTACTCATGAGGACAAGTGCCCTCCTTAATCCCCATCACTTATTCCACCCATCCTCCCACCCACCTCCCGTCTGGTAACTATCAGTTTGTTCTTTATAGTTAAGAGTCTGTTTCTTGGTTTGCCTCTCTCTCTTTTTTTTGTCCCTTTGGTCATTTGTTTTATTTCTTAAATTCCACGTGTGAGTGAAATCATATGGTATTTGTCTTTCTCTGACTGACATATCACTTAGCATAACACTCTCTAGCTCCACCCACGTCATTGCACATGCAAAGCTACCCATAATCTTACCACCAACCACCTATCTTTAGCCTCTACTCCACTTACATTTGTTGCTTAAAACTGGAGCTTAATATATAAACTGAATATGAATATATATATGAAAAAATGAAATCATAGACATATGGCTTTGAAACTTTATATAAGTTAACAGTTTTTAAACATCTTGCCATATCAGTAAATGGAAACATATATATTTTATTTGTATAATTTGTTTTATTCTGTTTCAGAATTTATTTAGTTATTACCCCACTGAGTGTTTTCATTACTCCCAAAATAAGTAACATGTTGATAGACAAGAAGGTACATTTGCATTTGATTTTGGTTCATTTTGGCAATGATAATACTCAGTGCTATGAGTCAGAAAACACAGTTTCATGTATTTGCTGATGGAAGTATAAACTGGCAAAAATATTTTGAATGACAATTTAGAAATATGCATCAAAGGCCTTGAAAAATGAACCTCCCACCTTGGATTCAACAATTACCTTTTAACAAACTTATTCTGTAGAAAAGGAGTGAAAGAGTAAAGGAGGTATATAAAAATATATTTCAAAGAATTATTTATAACACTAAACTATAAACTAGAATAAATTTCATTATGCTTAAAAGTGTATGTAATAAAAATAAATTTTCTGAGTGAATACTTAGTATTTTCTTCCTGTACTTCAGATAGTTTACATAGCAATACTTTGGCGGTTCTTTTTAATATGTGTTTATTTAATTACTGTTTACTTTGATATGGGCAGAAAGAAAATAATAAAGAAAATTGATATATGTTCAAATATACCATTATATCAAAATAAAATAAAAAACATTAAAATATTACCAATTTTTGTAATAGCGCTCAATTGTTTATTTTAGGAACCTGAAGCCGACTTTCAAATCCATATATAAATATGGAGTAGGGAAAATTGCTATATTCTTTATTCTAACTTAGAAAAACTGTATGTAATATGGCAAAAAATAAAGATAATAGCATTTGCACCACATAAATTATAATATACAAAAACATTTCCTATAGAAAATCTGTAGCTAAACTGTGTTCATAATACCTAAAATAGGGGTGCCTGGGTGGCACAGCGATTAAGCGTCTGCCTTCGGCTCAGGGCGTGATCCCGGCGTTATGGGATCGAGCCCCACATCAGGCTCTTCCACTATGCGCCTGCTTCTTCCTCTCCCACTCCCCCTGCTTGTGTTCCCTCTCTCACTGGCTGTCTCTATCTCTGTCGAATAAATAAATAAAATCTTTAAAAAAAATACCTAAAATATTTCGATGAAATAATTTCACATTTCATTTTGAGTGTAACTCATTTATTAATATCAGGAAATTTTCAATAAATTTTATAATATTTATCCTTAAGTAGTATTAATTATTAGACTGATAGTTAACAAAATCATGGAATAGTACTCCATGCAATTTATGAAAATTTAAATGAGATTTTGAGAATTTTACATTAACTGATTCTGTAATTTTTTTAAATATGGGCTTAGTACAGGTGCTTATGAAATGTGAGTGCATGTGTGTGTAAAATCTGACTATTAACAATAAGAAAAATATTGGTTTAGGTGATGCAAATTTAATTAAAGGAACATATATACAGGTGATTAATCACAATTTCTGAAAAAAATCCAGGAAATGAATTGTTATTATCAAACTTTAAAATGACTTAAAGAGATGGGATTTTCAGGATGAGTTCTTCTTGACTTCCTGTTGCTTAGCCTTGTAGGAATTCCTGCCCATCACTCAACACACCCTTGTTGAGTTACCATGGCTACCATGGCTCTGGTTACCATGCCAAAGTGTTCTTTGTTATTGATTCAGGAATTTAAAATTTCAACCACAGAATTTTAAAACACAGAAATCATCTAATCCAAACATCAAATATAATAAGCAAGAAAAGAAATCCAAAACAACAAGAAAGAAACATTTTTAAAAAGATCAACATGCAGGTCAGACAAATGTGAATTTCCTAGTACAGATAATGTAGAACTTATTAATAAAAACAGATATGAAAATAAATATTAAATAGAAACAAGCCCTGAGAAAGAAAATGCATGTCTCAGTAACATATAAGAGGTTTTCAATTTTGGTAGTTTTCAGATTAAATGTAAGTTAAAGCAAAAATGATAGGTTAGATTCATCCACCTAATTGGCAAACATTTAAGCACCATCCAAACCTTACAAAAATGCAGGAAAATAGAAACTCTCACATATTACTAGTGGAAATGTGAGATGCTGCACAAAACTTTTTTGAAACAGTCGGCATTCTTTTGTCATAAAAATAAACATTACTTTAAAAAATACTTCATTGGCTATTCAATTTATATATTCATATAAAAGCACAATTACAAAATAATAAATGCACAAGATACTCATTCTTGCATGTCTATTGTGGCCAAAAACAGAAACAATGTAAATGTTTAGAAATAGGGAAATAGTTAAATAATTTTGGCTTGTGTGTGCTATGTAATATTTTGCAGATATGAAAAATGTTGAGTTTAATATATACTTACTGAGTTGAATAGTTGTCTGGGATAAATTTTTAGGGGGGGGAAGCAAAGTAGAGAATAAACACTGTTGTATGATCCCACATTTTTTTAGAAGAAACAAACATTAAAAAGGACTATAAAGCATATATGATTTTACGTTTGCGAATGTTAGCATGGAGTATGATGAAGGTGAATGCATATGGATAAGAATAATCACATTTTCTTTTTTTTTTAAATGTGTATGGGAAAGTATCTCAAAAAAACAATGACTCAAGAGAGTAATGATTCTACTTTAGTTATGACATGATCATGACTTGGGTCAAATTAGTTTACATCCTTTTGCTACGAAACTCCTAGAAAGTCTATCCTAGGTAATTAGCCAGGGCATACCTGAGCACCCCCAAAACCAAAGAATGCCAACAGTGAAGAGGGAGATGAAAAGTAAACAAGTGATTGTGAGCTTACACTCCTATCCATTGACCTGAGTAGGAGTACTGCATATTAACTGCCACATGGAGACCAGAGGAGTAACACTGGAATTTAAATAATCACATAATGCTGTGACCACATTATGTGAAAAGTAGGACTAGAAAAAAATCTGCTCACTATTACAAGGACAAAGAAGAAACCATGTGTGTCTCTGCCAGGCCTTTCTGGGTATTTATACCACAGTACTGCCCTAATGCAGGTTTGAAATTAGAATTTGTATGACATATATTACAAAATCTCCAAGCCAGATATTTAATGCAAAAATAGATTCCCTTATGATACCTCTTGTCAACTCAGCTAAAGCAAATGTAAATTTGAATTTTCATATCTAAAGATGAAGATTCCATTCTTCCTGTTCTTGTTCCAATAATAGAAGAAATTAATTTATGAAAAACTGGGAAATTTTTCAGACTTACTTAGAGCATGAATGAATTCCTGTTTGAGTAGTAAGAAATATAAGAATAAGATAAAAGAAGATGATTAAGGAGTGGAAATCTATTTCTCATTCTCATTCTATTTCCATCCAGGAAATGGGAAAATTAAAGAACAGGGATTCAAGAAGAAAGTTTTCAAAGGAGAAGCTAAAATAGACGGTGTTAAAGAAATCTATATTTAAAATGTATACTGATCTATTTAAGATATGCATGAAAAAAAATTTGTTAAAAATGAAAATTAAGTGCATTGGAGCAAAAATAATTTCTTTTAAATATGAAAATAGAACTAAGATTAAAGATATACCAAACCAGAACTTTTTCACTCTACTCAAATTTCCTACAAAATCCCTACACGTTTATTCTCAGCACTTGATGTTTCCATGACTTATGGGCAAAGAAGAGAACCTCAGGCAAGAATTCTTTCAATATCATGTCCATCTACTTCCTACTATAATTCCTTACCTCTGTCTCAGAGAAGAAGTTATACTATCTCTTGAAGAAGACTAATCACTTGCATGATTCCCATTTTACTCTTAATATTTCTTCACAAATTATTTCATTACATGTGTGCACCCAACAGTTAGCAACATGCATAACTCCAAGTAAGCTCTCAGTAAGTTGCTACTGAACAAAGCTTATTTGTTTCTCAAAAACAGTTACACCAGTGAAGAGGAAGGCAGATTTGAAGTTAGCAGTGAAAATTGAAAAGGATAAATCAGCAAAATATTAACTGGGGGATAAAGAAGATTAAAAGAATTCTCTCCCAGAAACTGATAAACTTTAATAGGATAGAGTCATTTAAAACATCTTGAAGTTGCATGAAATAAAATTGTGTCAAATGTAATATATTGCACAAAATATAATTCTATTATCCCAACTCACCTCAGATTCATGTAATGTAATGCATATTAATAGAAGAGAACAAATCAGAGGTAAAACACTAACAAATATACTGGTATAATATTTATATACAATGTCAAAGGAAACTTTGAGTTTCATGATGAAAATTAACAGCTGTCAACATATGGCAAAATTTTCTGATCTAAAAGTGTGTCCAGTGCACCTGGGGGCTCAGTTGGTTGCATCTGCCTTCGGCTCAGGTCATGATCCCAGGGTCCTGGGATTGAGTCCCACATAGGACACCTTGCTCGGCGGGGAGCCTGCTTCACCCTCTGCCGGCCTCTCCCTCCGCCTGGCACTCCCCCTGCTTGTGCTCACTCTCTCTCTATTTCTCTCTGACAAATAAATAAAATCTCCTAAAAACCTTTTTCAAAACATGTTTTCCAGTGTGCCCATACTGCAGATAGCTGATCACATCATAGGGACCTCATTCACTCCCATCATTGGCCTTCTTTGCCAGTTTATAAATATACCCTTGGATTTGGGCACATGAGGCATGGACCTCACCAAATGTAATAACTTTCACTCTTAGTCCTCCTCACTAGCCAATATTTGGGGAGATGAGTGGGTAGAGTGGTTCCTGTGACAAACGTGGCACACACAGAAATACGGCATGCAGGCTTCATCCTCAATATGACTGAGTCCTCCCTTCCTCTGAAATGCTATTTTTTCCACAGTATCATTTATTTTCCCAGCTGTGTAAAACCTTTTATGTTTTTGAGGATAATTTTTATTTTGAAGACTAGTGATGGTAAGTTTCTAATACATCAAATACCATTATTAATAATCAAGTAATAGCAATGAGGGGTATCATCATGGATTCCTTTAATGGTGTTGTTTTGTAAGCTTTGGTGATAATGATTGCCCTACCATTGAAAATGATGATCTTTCTTATCTTTTAAGATGAGAGAATAAGGCATTTATAATTTTTTTGAAGTATTTTACTGCCAGTTAGGTGACTATGACAATTCCTGAAATAGCTGTTTTAAATAAACCTTTCTTGTTGCTTATTCTGTACATTCAGTGAAACATGCTTTTACTTAATGCAGAAAAATGGTTTTGGAATACTTTCAAATGTGAAATATTGTATCAATTTTGATGAAATATTTACCTTGTGCTTCCCCATCTACCTGTATAAACATTATATCAAGTTTATTTGAATGCTCTGCTTGCATCCTAGGTAGACGCCTTTAGTGCAATAGATTTAATGAACAATCTTTGACTATAGTGCAATATAATTGTTTATAATGCAAACTTATTCAAATTAATCTTATTGTAATACTTTCTTAATTATTTATTAAAATATTAATATATGCATGTATCTTTAAGAAGATACTGCTGTAGCAGTGCCTGGGTGTCGCAGGCGGTTAAGCAACTGACTCGATTTCAGCTCGGGTCATGATCCCAGAGTCCTGAAATCAAGCCCTGCATCAGGCTCCATGCTTGGTAGGTAGTCTGCTAGAGATTCTCTCCCTCTCCCTCTGCCCATGACCCCCACACTCACTTGCTAGCTCTCTCTCAAATAAATAATAAATAAAATCTTTAAAAAATGTCTACTACATATGTTATGCTGGCAAATCTTCTGCTATGTGAATATCTTCTATAATAACCTTTTCAGATTTCTTTCATAATTCTTTGAGGACCAAATTAGACAGTATATATGAATGTGGTTGGAAAAAATGTAAACTGTTTATAAGTAAATTATTTTATTAGACAGAAAGGAAAAATATCATAGTTTCTTTGTGAAACTAAAGCTCTTTTATATAAATAGAAATGTAAATTCTGAGGTGAGGGAACTGTTGGAAGACTGTGGATCATAGTGCACAGATTTAATGGTACTGATTTGACATCAATTTCTATTTACATGAGTGCTTGTTTTTTTATTTAAATTACACATTTGCAAGATTAATGACCTTCCCCTGTTTTTCACCACTACATTTTAAAAGTCATCATTTTCTAACACATGTACCGTATCCTTCTCTTGTTGATTTAAAATATCCATAACGCATGTTAAAGACTCTGAGAAATCCTATGGGATGTTCTGTTTAAATAAGAATTCTTCAGTATTGTTTTCCTTAGATAAAATGTTCCTCAAACTTTTGGAAAATACTCTCAAAGTATTATAATACTAGCAAATAGGCTGTGAACTATTAATGAGGCTGTGTTTGGTGTTTGTGTGTGTAGCAAATTTTAAGAAGACAAGACTCAGAATCATGGTTCAAACCCTACTTCAGTCTTCAATTTCTACTTTCCTAAAAAAATAGTAGTAAGTCCTACCAATAGAAATATCAAGATGATACAATGAAAATGGGTTTGAGGCCCTTTGCAGGGTATCTTATGTTATAGTAAAGTTATCCCTCATTTATTAACGACAAAAATCTCCTGTAAAAATCCTGAAAGCCTAATATGAAAAACAAGAATCATGAGAAGCAATCTGGCTTACAAGAGATTTTAAGAGATATTACTATCCATATGGGAATTTGCCATCCTCGAGCATGATTGTTCCAGAGGTCCAAGAAAAGAGCCATTTATCAAAGACAGTAGATATTGTCCAAGCTCATGAGTCTGGTAAATAAAACAAAAACCAACTCCAGTCGATTTAAAATATATATGTATATATTTTAAAAATATATATATAAATACATATATATAAAACTAGAGTCAAATTGAAGCACTCATGTTAGAATAAATACTTGATTCCCTCTCTTAGATAGATCTTATGGTAAACCAATGTATAAGGGTATATTCATCAAGGGAGCATAAAATCAGAACAGAAAATTCATTGAATTCATTTAATTAATTCTAGGCCAGGAACTGTGCTAGTTACATGATTTAAAATACAATCGCTTTAGATCAGGGTGATCTTTTGCAGCCATTTCTGACAACAGAAATTATCTTGTTAGTGGCTCCAAGTA
Source organism: Ursus americanus (assembly GCF_024610735.1). Taxonomy (NCBI): domain Eukaryota; kingdom Metazoa; phylum Chordata; class Mammalia; order Carnivora; family Ursidae; genus Ursus; species Ursus americanus. The sequence continues at coordinate 14,715,307 of NC_142155.1, read as the reverse complement.
CTTTTAGCCCATTCAACATGATTGCCTCAATAATGTACACAATTTAGGTGGACATCTCAGAGATTTGTCTATTTTATAGTTTCAATTTTATATCTTCTTAAAACTACCTAACCCCTCCTGTGGCCAGCAAATTCCACGTTTTTCTTTAGGTGTGTAATATGTTCAATCTAGTCCTGTTCTGCCATCTTATCTCTGTAATATTGATCTTATGTTTTTCCTTTGACCTATCAAATATTAGGTCCATGGGCCCAACTTTATAAAAGATCTGATTTCCCTTTTCTAAGATAAGTGATATATTTCACATAACCTTCATTGCCAACACTTTCATTGTCAAAAAGTAAAACAATTGAAGGCTTTAAAAAAGAGAGAGAAAAATGAAACACTAATTTGCCTAAAGGAGTTTATATATTAAAGATGATAGGTAGATAGATAGATAGATAGATAGATAGATAGATAGATGATAGATAGATAAAAGATATAGATAGGAATGAAGGAATGAAAGATGGCAGGCAGGCAGGAAGGGAGAGAGGGAGGGAGGGAAGGAAGGGAGGGACTGATGAAGGAAGGAAAGGAGTGAGGGAGGGAGAGGGAGAAGAAGGGAGAAAGGAGGGATGGAAGAAAAAAAGATCATTATTTTGCCTAAACTAGGAAAGAAGATGCATGAATGACTAGGTGATTATTTTAGAATGCATACGATTTATGTAAATTCAAGTCCTACACATACAGTGCAAAGATATTTGGGATAAATTAAAATGTATATTGTGTGTGTTTACATATGTGGGGTATTATGGGATATTGGGATTTTTCTATTGAATTTTCATTTACTATTGAAAAACTTCACGTGGGATGTGGAATTTCAAAGGCCTACTACTACTATGTTTGACACTCAAAACATTTCTAGTCTTATTTGAAATACAAATTATATAATTGCTGACTTTGTGGTAACAGAAAAGTATATCCTCTCTCTTTTAAAGAACAATTCCAGTCCAATGTTACCATGTAAGATATACTTGCCTCAGCAAGAGTTTTATATGAAAAGTTGCTGCACAGCTGATCACCCATCTCCCTTGGAGTCAATTATTTTTAAATTTTCAGTCTGGGCTTAGGCCTAGTCACTGTGCCAAAGGGATTTTCAATAGGGTTTGTAATGACTTGTTACTTGTGCTGAGATTTCTCAGGCAACTTTGATTCTGCTTGATCTATTGTTGCTTTTGATTTTATAGATCACTGAGGAATACACATCCACTTCCGCCACCATATGTAACTGATGAATTCTAATCTAACTTGCCTTTGCCCAACAACTGTGTTGGACATACACATCAGCAGAGTATGTGTCCCTCTTAGGGCTCCAAATGCCAGTGCTCTTTACCATATAGAATGAAAGCTACCTTGTCTAAATAAATATATTTAGAATGAGTTGGGTTAGTATTGTTTAGAGGATAGAATTGTTTCTCCTTGTCTATAATCTCCTTGCCAGGTGTTGGACTACTGCCTACACTATGCTTGGTTGGTAAATAAACTGCTGTTGTTTTCATACTAAAATCCTAGAGGTTATGTTAGATCACACTTTCATGATGCACCTTAATGCAAAACATCTGTTTCACAATCTACTCTCAATCACCAAAGGTATAAAGAATATTAAGTGTCTTTTTCTCTCTGACTCATTAGCTTATTGATGGGCATCATTGTTATATACAGCCATAAGGAATGCCTAACAGCAAAAAATACAGTTCTTAAGGCAGTTGAGGTAATTAAAGAAAAAAAAAAAGCAAACAAGAAGCCTTAGTTTCACAATAGTTCCTATGTGTTTTATTCAGTATCTTCTCTCTTGGATCACTATTAAATACCTACAGCTTTGGATTAGCTGTCCTCCTTTTCTTCATCTACTCTTGCGTGTACTCCATGGAGTAACAGAGCCATTCATTACTTCTTGCAAGACAATGCTTCTGGTAGTATAGGCCAATTTATGCAGCTCCTCAATCAATACAATGCTCCATATTTTTACACTTTAATCCACCTCCATTGGCATCTGCTAGGATTTTCTCCATGGCTGTCTCAGCCTAGAAACTCTCCTCAGGCAGTCTAAAGTCAAATTTTAAAGCACGGCTTACGAGGCTCACTACAACCTGATACCTGCCTACCTCTTTAACTTCACTTTCTGCCACTGCTCATTACTCACAGCATATATGGGCAAAACTAAATTTTAGTTCCAACAAGATAATTTGTCATTGCTCACCTTCATGCTACTTCTTAGACTTTACCATTACACTTAGGTCAATTTACAAACCCTCAGATGATTTTTATAGTACTGGCACTTATGGAACTTATTCCTTTGAAATCACCAGTGGTTTTGTCCCTCTTTTCTGCTACCCTGAGAATTCTTGAAAGCAATGATGTCCTTTTGGTATCTGTTATTCCAACTCCTGGCTTCTAATAGTGTGATCAATAAATGATTGTTTTCCCTTTTCTTTTTCCAATTAAAATTTGTACTTGAGATGTCCATCTTTCAAGCAAAGTAAAATGGTGGCCAACTCAGTTCCAAAAAAATTAAAGTATTTAAAAAAATATAAATACGTGACCATCCATCCATTCATCCATTAATTAATTTTAAATGGCATTTTAGGTATGGATAAAAACAAACAAACAGGAATCTTTAGACCTTGAACGAATAGTCAGAAGTCCGTCATATCATTCACCTACACAGAACTCTGACTCTATTGGAAATTTCAACACCTCCACTTGTATTTTGTATTTCATTGTCTCTTGCTTTATCAAGGATATAGTTTATTTAATCATTCCCTTTTTACAAAAACATTAATCTATTCTTCATAACTGGATTATTCTCATAAAAAATATACTCTAGTAATTCACATTAACTTTTAAAAATTTCCTTTATTTCATATACCCTTTCACTTATTGACTCATTTCTTTGCTCCTCTTCAAGAAAACTTACTGACATTTTTTTTTCCATTCCCACTAACACCAACTTATTTAAGCCACCACTGTCACTTGGCATGAATCCTGGAATTACTTCATAATTTATATGTATGCGTGCACTCTTACCAATTCCATTTTCCACTTATCATTCAAAGTAAATTTCAAAAATGTAAACCAGATCATGCCATTCTCTTGTTTAATACCTCCCAAGGGTTTCTACTGCTCTTAGAGTAAAACCTAAATTATTTACCCTGAATTAAAGCTGAACAGAATTCTAGCCTGTCTACTTTCTGAATTCTTCGCACCATAATCAAAGCTGTGTCCTACCCAAATTCCTTGTCCCAAGCTAGTGCACTTACCTCCCAGTTCATGTTAAGTGCTACTTGACTGCTAAAGATTTACAGATCTACCTTCCTCCATATAATTGCCCTTAGGTGACAGAAGCCATTTTAGTAGGAAAGTCAGGCCTGATGTATGGTCCCCCCAAACAATGACCACCTGAAACTGAGCATAACTGACCAGCCTCACTGCTTCAAGGGTATATGAAACTATAACACGCAGTTAATACTCTGAGCCTACATCTTTACTGAGAATATTTCCCTTCCCTGCTCTATTTTACCTTCTCCTTTACAGGTTATTTTTCTCCCCTCTAGAGTATTTCCTCAAAAATTCATATAAAAACCTGCTTCTAAGAACCTGACCTAAGACACTTACCCTCACTATGCTTAATCATGCCTACTTTCTTCTTGATACATGTGGATTATCATCCTAACGACACTTGTACTTGTTCTTTCATTGAGAAATGCTCTTTATTCACCGTTCTCCCAAATAACACAATTTAAGTCACAGTTGTGGTTACCTTTATTTTTTTTTTAATAAATGCAGTTGTTTTATTTATTGACAGTTTTCCTTTATGAAACAAAAACTGCATAAAAGCAGGGCCTTTTGTCTTCCTTTTCTGGCCAGTTATCCACAAAACACACAAGAGTGCCTGACATCCAATAAATGTTCAATAAATATCTGTTGTACAAATGGACGCCTATAAAGCAAAGAAAGAAAGTATATACACAGACTCAATATAGAGTTGGTTGCCCTAAGGTTTATTTACTTTTTTTTTAAAGATTTTATTTATTTATTTGACAGAGAGAGCAAGAGGGCACAAACGGGGAGCAGCAGAGAGAGAGGGAGAAGCAGGCTCTCCACTCAGCAGGGAGCCAGATGTGGGGCTCGATCCCAGGACTCTGGGACCATGACCTGAGCCAAAGGCAGACACTTAACCATCTGAACCACCTAGGCGCCCCAGTTGCCCTAAGGTTTAAAGTCTTCTCTTGCCTTGGTCTGGGGATATCACATTCTTATGGTTGTTTTCTAATTCTTTGGCTATCGTTTTCAGACTCATTTAAGTAGCTAAATAAACGTAGGGTTATGAAGAACTTTGTATACTCATTCCACAGACTGCCCTTGCTATTTTCCTTATAAATAATTTCCCTACTTTTCTGTCTCTTTTCAGTTTGAAAAGTTTCTGGGAGAGAGCTAGCATGGGCTATACATGATGTATACGATGGATAAGGCCTATATACTGCTTTTCCCTTTAAAAACTTTTAAGAGAGATGAACATTCTCCAACACTTCTTCTTGACAGATGGGAATCTATGCAGATATTACTATTGCACAATTAGGATTTGCAGAGAAGCAGAACCAATAGATCTGTCTGTCTATCTATGTAGAGAGATATTTACTATAAGGAATTGATTCATGAGATTCTAGAGGCTGAGAATTCTCAAGAACTGCAATAGACAAACTGGAGTCCAGGAGAGCAAACAGTAGAACTTAGGTCTGAAACCAACTGGCTTGACACTTAGGAAAACCAATGACTGGATCTGAATACAAAGGCAGGAAGAAGCTATTGTCCTAGCTCAAATAATCAGGCAGAAGGAATTCCTATACTCAAGGGACAGTTAGTCTTTTTACTCGATTCAGTCTTTCGACTGATTAGATGAAGGCCGCCACATTAAGGAGGGCAATTTGCTTTACTCAGTCTACTGATTCAAACGTTAATCTCACCCAAAAACATCCTAAGAAACACACCCAGAATAATGTTTGAACAAATATCTGGGCACACTGTGACCCAGTCAAGTTGACACATAAAACGAACCATCACACATACAAATAAATTTTTGTTCACAAAAAAATTTTTCTCTTCTTGCATTTTCAAAATGGCATTGATTTAAAGTCAGGAGTGGGCTTTTCATACTTATAATGTTGAAAAATTATACACACACACATACTTTATATACTTATTCATTGATTTATTAATTAACACACCTACATACACACACACACACACACACACACACACACCCTATTACTTATACCCTAGCTTTTTTGGATAGACAAAAGCATCAACATTTGTAGACTTCTAAAACAAAGCTAAGTAATCAAAATTTAATTACAAGTGCCTCTGTCTGTAAGAAGTTTAGGTGTGTTCAATAATATTATAATATAATATTCAAATAATATAATATTCAAATATTATATTTATGTCATTACTGAATTTTTATTCTATTAATTATTTTGAAGAACTCTAAAATTTGAGGGGTAAGTGTGTGATTTATTCTCTCAAAGTAGCAAAATGGTAGCCCTAAAATCTGATGATAATTTGGAAAACCAAATACCATGTTGACTCGTTAATTTTAAAACTAAGTGAATCTTTTAATTTTCTTTAGTACTCATATGTCTTGTTTGGAGATACAAGGTAAATCATTTACAGTATATTACAATTTTTATGCATTTAATACATTCTTAACATTGTTTTACTGCTTTCTTTTTCCAGAAAAGGCATTCACACTACAGCCTACTTGTTATTGGAAGAAAGATATTTATATTTCAGTATGATGCTACACAGTCTATCAACACAAGCTTCAATATACAAACAGGTTTATGTTCTATGTTGAAACACAGTTTCACATGAGGAAGTCACAGAGCTGTTCTGCCTACACTTCTGAAACATTATAATACAAAATTCTATTTTTTTAAAAGATTTATTTGAGAGAGAGCGTGCACACAAATGCACTGGGGAGAGGCAGAGGAAGAAGGAGAGAGAGAATCTCAAGCAGACTCCCCACTGAGCATGGAGCCCAATGTGGGGCTCAATCTCAGGACCCTGGGATCATGACTTGAGCCGAAATCAAGCCAGATGCTTAACCAACTGAGCCACCCAGGTATCCCTACCCTACAACATGCTATTTTCAACAATCTAAAATTAGTGTCTATGAAGAATTTATGTGAAAATATAAAACACCAGAATACAGCTATCCCATAAAATTATGCACATACAAACGTATTTTATCACCTAATAATCATACTACTTTACTTTTCTTTCCTTGATGATTGGGGAAACTGAAGTCACATTCCCTTAAGCAGCTCTAATTTTCTGTCAAAACCACACCTTACATAAGCTAATATACTCTCTTACATTTTCTGTGGAAATATTACCATTTCTACCTAATCATCACTGAAACAATAAATCTTCCGAAGTTACAGAGCTAAGAACAGGATGGAAATAGGCTTGCTGAAATAATGCCACACACCAATATGACAAATTCTACTTTGCATGAAATACAGCAATTTTTTCCCCTCAAAAGCAGACATATTTTAAATTACAACTACCTATATTGATGAATATCTTGTGCAGTTTTGGGTGATTATATCAATTTAATGTTTCATGTATTAATGAATTAATACCAATATATTAAATAGTATGATTGAGATAATTTGAATCTTAAGTATTACTACTCACAGAGCATTTTCTGGGTAACAGATCATCAGTTTTATTCCAATTGTCTGACAAGTATGAATGATTTCCAGGCCAGAGTGACTAAAATGACTTTAATCCATTTTAAAATTAATGAGTTCTATTCTATATTGGTGCAAGAGATTACACTCAGTGCAGAACGTAAGATGAAAAGATTTTATTAACATAAGCCAGGGTAGCGGGAAAATCAAAAGAAAGAAAAGACAAGGTTCACTGTTAGAAGATGTCACCTTGAGCATAGCGCAAAGAACTGTAACTGCACAATAAATTGTGTGGAAATAGCTGCAAATATGTTCTTAGTTGCTTGGATAAGCCAGGTTTTGGCTTGCATTTGTCCCCACATTGCCACTATGCTTTGAGTTGGAATTACAGTGAACACTTAGGAGTTTTGTCTTTGAATAAACCCGTGAAGAATACTACCTGGTAAATAAGGACTGATCCTTTATCACTAACTAGCTCTAGGCCTGTGTGCCTGAAATGTAACCTCTCCAGACCACATTAGTTCACATGTTCTTTTATTTTTAAATTGAGCCAAAAGGAATGAGCTAACAAATTATGGTTACAATATGGAGAAAATTCCAAGAAATGTTGGTAATTATGCAATACATTCTTGGGATTTTTAAAGTTTGGGAAATGTTGATAATTTTCACTCTCTTCTTTCAAAAGGATTCTGCAAGTGTTTGCCAATCCTCCAAGTTAGGAAACTTCTTCTAATTGCATTTGTGGTGCCGAAGATTGAAGATGGCTAAAGCAGCAATACTTTAAAAAGTAACAGTTTGGCTCTACCGGTAGCCAAGATCACAAAACTGACTTACCTTTAAGCCAGCATCATTTTACCACAAGGAAAACTATGCCACAAAAGTTCTGCTATACAGAACGTACAAAGTGATGTCGCTGTACATTGCAAAATATTTTCACTGAATCTAGACACTGTCTTCTTTAATCATCCCACATAAAGAAAAAAAGGTGAAGAAATGTCTATTCTAAAACATTTCATAAGTAATCAATAATATTTTTAATATAACACAAAGACACCCCTTGAACTATCTTAAGAAAAGGGGGATTGTTAGTGGACTAATCCAGGGGTTTTCTTCAGAACCCACAGACACCCTGTATCACAAGGTTGCCAAAAGACTAAAGACCAGAACACTAAAACCAAGAGCAAAGAAGCAAGGAAAATGGTACAGCCACTTTGGAAGACAGTTTAGCGGTTTCTTACAATATAAAGCATACACCTACCAAACAATACTCCAATAGTGCTCCCGAAGGAGCTGGAAAACTATGTTAACACAAAAACCACATATAAATGTTTATAACAGTTTTATTCATAATTGCCAAAACTTGGAAGCAACCAAGATGTCCCTTGGTAGGTGAATGGTTAAATAAACTGTGGCGCATCCAGACATGGAGTATTACTTAGTGATAACAAGAAATGAGCTATGATGCATAAAAAGGACATGTAGGAAACTTACATGCTTGTTACTAAGTGAAAGAAGTCAATCTGAAAGCTACACACTGTATGATCCCAACTATGACTTTCTGAATGAAAAGATCAGCAGTTGCCAGGGGTTGGGGGAAAGGATGAGTAGGTAAAATAAACACCATTTTTAGAACAGTGAAAATACTCTTACATTTACTCACTATACTGACGATGTACGCCTCACAAGGTTTAGGTTTCTCTAAGTCTTAAAGTACATCTGCAGTCTATTTTGTTTTGAAGTGATGTGAAATTCTTTCTTTTTTTCAAAATGGCTTCAATATCCCAGTAACACCTATTGAGTAATTTTTCTTTCCACTGATTTGTGACGCACAGTCACTAAGGGTTTAAAAATTGTCTTCAACGATTTGCCAACAATTTTGTTTTGCACCAACATAATTAACTTGTGGATATTTTTATTATCAATAGTAATACATAGATGTATTCAAGCAAAGATCCACACTGGAAACATTGCAACTGTGTATGTTTCTGGTATGGATCTTCATTTGACCTTCAATTACACCTAATATTTACCGACATTATTCTCTTCCAAATAGGATCAAATTCCTGACTGGTACTCTCTTTCCAGATGGTCTTGTGCTTGGCAGATTTGATGTGCCATGTCACATAAAAAGCTCGTGAAACTGAAGTGGCATTGGCCTCATATAATGCTTTTATTATCAGCATACACACAGCACATGGCACAGAGCTTCTCTGCCAACAAATTAGCACCTAATGTTTCTACTATCCAAGTTCAATTCAACAATTTAACTCTCTAATCCTCCATAATCTATGCTGCTGCTTGACTTCATGTAGTTCACTTTAATGTATTTTCCAAAAACCCAAAAGTACAGAAACAAAACGAACAAAACAAGTTTTTAAAAGGTAAACAAAAAAAGTTCCACACAATTGATGTACAAATAAGCACCTAACAGGTACACATGTGAAGTAAATATCTTAAACAAAATTAATGGACTGCTTTTAAAAATTACTAATTAGGAAAGATATGTAGAATTTTAAAGAATGTGTAATAGAGCTAACACACTTTGGCTGTTTATTTTAAAAGCTTTGGGGACATTTGTAAGATAGCCGCATTTTAGTAACCCATATCTTTTGTGAGATTAAATCTGTCTGCTGGGAATATTCCTGCATGGCTAGAATAAAGAGTACTGCAAACTTTGGTGAGGAACAAGCTATCTTTATTAAAGTATTTATCATTTTTACAGCTGGAATTGGTATTAATATTTCAACAAACAATACCAGTAAGCCTTATCTTCTCTTTGTTGACTTTAGTTAAGCACTGTCAGCAGTAGGCTGTTTAGAACAGCTTGGTCTGTTCAAGCAGAATAATTCATCTTAGGGTATTTTTTTTTAAATAAGCTCACTTTTAATATGCAGTAGGAGCATGCCAAAGCAGAAACACAAACTTAGTCCAAAGGACGTAAAGCTTGAGAAATTTGATTGACAGTATTCTCTCCCAACTTTTGAAAGCATTCAAAACTGAAGAAGGAATATTAAACCTATTGACACATTTTAAACAAACAACGAGACTAAACTTACAGATTTTCTCTCATTTACCACATAGGCTATTATACATGAATAAACCAGAATTTATGTTCATATCTTCCTGAATATAATGTAAGAGAAAAGAAATCAATGAAACAGAGCTGAATTCTTTGCATTCAGTAAATACTACAGTATCCTTTAAGTTTTTACCTAAATGTCATTTGAAGCTATGGACAAACCCAGAGATCAAACTCCATAGCTGAAAAATTAGAGTGACTCAGATAAAATGTGTTTAAACGGACTATTTTATTTGAATTTGCACATGTTAAGGCCTATTATAGAGTTAGAAGAGGGATAATTAAAATGGCTTGTTTTGTTACATGACTGGTTTATGAGTTTACAGAGTCGAACATATTATTCAGGTCAAAATCATATCAAAGAAACAATGTTTCAGTGTTAATGAATATTGAATATACAAAAATTACATTCTTGGTTCACAACTGACAGTGGGGATGGAAGGTGGGAGACTTCAGAATATTTTGTTTAAGTAAACTGTAAGAAAGTACTAACTATTCCATGTGTATGTATATAAATAAAAAAATGTTCTTCTATTTCAAAAGAAAGACTCCATATTGTTATTTTCTAACGGAAAGTGAAAATTACATCAAGTTGTATGCTATTAGGATCTACAGCTTTCTGTAATTTTTACAATGTGCTTTATGCTGATTCAGTGATTTGAGAATAATTCTTTAGCAGCATGGACACTAACTAATCCCACAAGATGTTCACAAGAGCAGCACTCAGAGAGCATCTGTTATATGGGTCGGTCCCATTCACTTACATGATCTTGGCTCAATCACAAGTCCTAAGCCACAGATTGGGGGTAAAAGCAGGAGGTATTCTCTTTTGACTGAATATATGGCTAGGCTGTTTAAGTGACTTTCGGAACTTTAAATAAAAGTATTTAAATTGATGCTATGATATGCTCACAGAAAAATTCACAAATAATAAATATACAACACTTAAGCATTACCAAAAAGTGAATACACCAATGAAAACCACCAGAATTAAGAAATAGAACATTGCCAACATCCCAGAAGCCCCCATCTGCCCCTAACTAATCATCCTTCCTGCCCAATTATAATCACTATCCTTATTTCTAACAACATAACTGTTCATTTACCTTTATATACAAGAAAATATGCTGTATGCATTAGTTTTGTGTGTGGTTCATTATGTTTGTGAGAGTCACTCATTTTTTTCCCCATGAGCAGTAATTTTGCACTTTAATTACTGTAAGGATTCAAATTAATGAGCACATGGATGTTTTTCCAGTGTTTCTAGCTAACATTTTTTTTTCTTTCAACACTTTGAGTCTTCACTTTGCTCTCTTGCTTGCATAGTTTCTGCTGAGAAGAACCAATATAGTTCTAATCCTTGTTCCTCTGTGGATAAGGCATTCTTCTTTTTCTGTGGCTAATTTCAAAATTTTCCCTTCATGTTTGGTGTTTGAATATGATATGCTTACACAAAGAGTTTTTTTCTTGGTATTTAACTTACTTGGTGTTCTTGGAGTTTCCTCTTGGCCACTGTTATTTCAGGTATTTCTTTTTTTTTTTTTAAGATTTTATTTATTCATTTGAAAGACAGAACATGGCCAGGGGGAGGAGGAGCAGGAGAGGGAGAAGCAGACTCCCCGCTGAGCAGGGAGCCCAATGTGGGGCAACCCGGGCTGAAGGAAGCCCCTATTTCGAAAGTATTTATGCTCTCTATCTCTTTCTTCTGATATTCTAATAATGCATATGTTATACCATTTGTAATTGTCCCACAATTTTGGGATATTCTATTCTTTTTTGTTAAACATTTTTTCTTTACATTTCAGTTTGTGAAATTTTGATAACATTTTCAAGCTCACTGATGTTATCCTTTGGCAGTGCAATCTACTGATGAGTCCATCTGGGTCATTCTTCATTTCTATTATAGAGGTTTTGATTTATAGAATTTTCTTTTCACTCATTCTTAGAGTGTCCCTTCACTCGCATTACCCATCTATTATTGCATATTGTCTAATTTTCCCAAAAGAGCCCCTCGCATATTATTCGCAGGTTTTTTAAAAAAATTCCAGGTCTGATAGTCCCAGAAGCTCCTGCCACATATCTGAGTCTGGATTTGATGGTTGCTTTGTCTCTTCAGGCTGTGTTATTACTTGCCTTTTAGCGTGCCTATAATTTTTTTGAAAGCTAGAAGCAAGGTATCAGCTAATAGGAATGGAGGTACACAGGCCTTTAGAGTTAGTTTTTATCTCAACCTGGCTAGGAATGGGTGTTTAGTGTTTGCTATAGCTACAGGTGTCATAGGCTTCAATTTCTAGCTTTTTTTTTTCTCTCCTGTCTAAATTTCTCTAAAAACCCTTTCTTAGAGTTTGAGCTTAAAGTTTCCTGGCTAAAACACACTGTTATTTTATTGTTGTCCTGTTGATGTGGGAAGTATGCCATACCCCTATGATTTGGTCTCAGTCCTGTACTGGGGCTATGTCCTTCAGCTGTGTTACTCAGCCTCTTTCACCCCTCAGGTGAGACAGAAAAACTAGTAGTGTATGGAGTTGGGTTATTTCTCTTCCTTCCTGTAGTTTAAGAATCTGGTAAACTCTCTCCTGCTTAGGAGGCCTTCATAATAGAGAATATTCTGGACATGTTTCAGAAATAATCATCTATGCCCTCCCCTTACTAGAAACATAAGGGTTTTTCTGACTGTTTTCAGTGAGAACCTTGTGGGATTCCTAAAGTTAAAACCCAGAGATGTGTGGGTCTAATACTGTGACCACTATGAGTTTTATACTTTCACAGTAATCTATATTTTACCTTCAGAATTAACCAGTGTTACTCTCCACTATTTACACCACCAGTTTATGACTCCAGCAGCTTCTCCTGTAGGTAAGCACATTTCAGCTATGATTCTCTAGATTCACCTCTCTCCAGATTTTGGGGTGGTAGCTTGCCATGTGACTTCATTTCTCTGAAAAGTCCTAGAAAAGTCATAGATTTTCAGTTCCTGTAGCTTTTTCTTCATTGTAAGAGCAGAAATTATTACTTCCAATCCTTTATGCATTGGAGGCAAAACCAGAAGTGACTAAAATCTCTTTTAAAATTGGGTTTTCGTGTAGCTACTGTGGAAAATAGTATGGGGGTTCCTCAAAAAATTAAAAATAGAACTATCCTATGATCCAGCAATAGCACTACTGGGTATTTACCCAAAAAATACAAAAACACTAACTCAAAAGGATATGTGCACCCCTATGTTTATGGCAGCATTATTTACAATTGCCAAATTATGGAAGCAGTCCAAGTGTCCACCGGTAGATGAATGAATAAAGAAGACGTGGTGTGCAGTAAATATTATTCTCAATGGGGAAAAACTGAGAGATTTTCTCCTAAGGTCAGGAACATAACAGGCATGTCCACTACCACCACTGTTGTTCAACATAGTACTAGAAGTCCTAGCCTCAGCAATCAGAAACAAAAACAAAGAAAAGGCATCCAAATCGGCAAAGAAAAAGCCAAACTCTCACTCTTCGAAAATGACATGATACTCTATGTGGAAAACCCAAAAGACTCCACCCAAAATTGCTAGAACTCATATAGGAATTCAGCAATTTGGCAGGATATAAAATCAATGCACAGAAATCGGCTGCATTTCTATAACCCAGCAGCGAGACAGAAGAAAGAGAAAATAAGGAGTCGAACCCATTTACAATTGCACCAAAGACAGTAAGAGACCTAGAAATAAACCAAACCAAAGAGGCAAAGGATCTGTACTCAGAAAACTATAGAACACTCATGAAAGAAATTGAACCAGACACAAAGAAATGGAAAAATATTCCATGCTTATGCATTGGAAGAACAAATATTATTAAAATGTCTATGCCACCTAGAGCTATCTACACATTCAATGCAATCCTTATCAAAATAGCATCAACTTTTTTCACAGAACTGGAACAAATAATCCTAAAATTTGTATGGAACCAGAAAAGACCCCGAATAGCCAAGGGAATGTTGAAAAAAGAAAACCAAAGCTGGTGGCATCACAATTCCGGACTTCAAGCTCTATTACAAAGTTGTAATCATCAAGACAGAATGGAACTGACACAAAAACAGACACATAGATCAATGGAACAGAATACAGAACCCAGAAATAGACCCTCAACTCTATGGTCAACTTATCTTCAACAAAGCAGGAAAGAAAATGGAAAAAAGACAGTCTCTTCAACAAATGGTGTTGGGAAAATTGGACAGCCACATGCAGAAGAATGACACTGGACCATTTCCTTATACCATACATAAAAATAGACTCAAAATGGATGAAATGTGAGACAGGAATCCATCAATACACTAGAAGGCATATCAGATAAAGGGCTAGTATCCAAAATCTATAAAGAACTTATCAAACTCAATACCCAAAGAACAAATAATCCAATCAAGAAATGGGAAGAAGACATTTCTCCAAAGAAGACAACCAAATGGCCAACAGATACACAAAAAAATGCTCAACATCACTCAGCATCAGGGAAATACAAATCAAAACCACAACGAGACACCACCTCACACCAGTCAGAATGGTTAAAATTAACAAGTCAGGAAACGACAGATGTTGGCAAGGATGCAGAGAACGGGGAACCTTCCTACATTGTTGGTGAGAATGCTAGCGGTGCAGCCACTCTGGAAAATGGTATGGAGGGAAGTTCCTCAAAAAGTTGAAAATATAGCTACCCTATGACCCAGCAAGTGCACTGCTAGGTATTTACCACAAAGGTACAAATGTGGTGATCCAAAGGACCACCTGCACCCCAATGTTTATAGCAGCAATGTCCACAATAGCCAAATTATGGCAAGAGCTCAGATGTTCGATAGATGAATGGATAAATAAGATGTGGTATATATGTACAATGCAATATTACTCAGCCATCAAAAAAAAAAAAGAAAACAGAAATCTTGCCATTTGCAATGATGTGGATGGAACTAGAGGGTATTATGGTAAGTGAAATCAATCAATCAGAGAAAGACAATCGTCATACGATCTCACTCATATGTGGTATTTAAGAAACAAAACAGAGTATCATAGGGGACAGGAGTTAAAAATAAAACAAGATGGAATCAGAGAGGGAGACAAAATACAAGAGTCCCTTAATCATAGGAAACAAACCGAAGGTTGCTGGAGGGGGGAAGGTGGGAGATGGGGTAACTGGGTGATGGGCATTAGGGAGGGCATGTGATGTAATGAGCACTGGGTGTTATATAAGACTGATGAATCACTGAACTCTACCTCTGAAACTAATAATACACTATATGTTAATTGAATTTAAATTTTAAAAAAATTTTTTTAAAAAGATGTGGGGTGTGTTTGTGTGTGCATGTAGTATCATTCAGCCATATAAAAGAATGAAATCTTTTTATTTGCAACAACATGGACGTAGCTAGAGAATATAATACTAAGTGAAATTAGAGAAAGACAAATAACATATGATTTCACTCATATGTGGAATTTACGAAACAAAATAAACAAAGAAAAAGAAAAGAGACAAACCAAGAAACGGACTCTTAATTATAGAGAACAAACTGATGGTTACCAGAGAAGCAGCGGCAGGGGGGCGGGGGGGGATGATGGGTAAAATAAGTGATGAGGTTTAAAGAGTACACTTATCACGATGGGCACTGAATATACAATGTATAGAATTGTTGAAAGACTATATTGTACATCTGAAACTAATATAACACTGTATGTTATATATACTGGAATTAAAATAAAATTTTAAAAAATAGGTTTTGTTTCATTAAAATATTATAAAAGCTTCAGAAATATTAAGGAAATATGTCTTTTGTCAAGTATTTGTTTTTGGAAATATTTTCTCTTATTCTGTGGCTTTCTGCCTTTTTAAAGGATTCCTTCTTCAGGTCTTTTGAGAGCAGTTTTTAACTCTGACAAAGTTCAGGTTATCATGTTCTTTCCTTTTGTGGTTATTGATTTTGCATTTGATCTAGGAAACCCTTGCCCAGCCAAATATTACAAAGATATTTTCTTGTTTTATCCTAGGAGCTTCATATTTTTAGCTATTACATTTAGGCCTGTAACCGATCTCAAGCTATCATCTTTATATGGTTTGCTGTGTCAAGTTTCCTTACTTTTCTAAATGGTCATCTAGTTTTCAATACCATTTGTTGAAAATACATTCCTTTCCTTTATTGAATTGAATTGCCACACTTCAAATAATCATTTGTTTGGGAAGAAGGTCTATTTCTGGATTCTCCTGTGTTCCACTGAATTTTATTTTCAAAAGTGTATTTTCTAAATTATTTGAGGTCTGTAGTAATTCTTAAAATCATATAATGAAAGACCTCCAAGTTTGATTTTTTAAAATTATTTTGGCTATTCTAGGTACTTTATGTTTCTATATAAATTTTAGCATCAGCCAATTTCTAAAAAAAAAAAAAGAAAAAGAAAAAAAGAAAATCTTCTGGGATTTCATTGAAATTACACTGAATCTATAGAACAATGTAAGGAAATTGACATTTTACTAAGTTGAGTCTTCCTCCATGAGCATATGACATATTATATCATTTACTCGTAAGAGACATCACCATATCTTTTATTTGAATTTTCTCAGCAATATTTTATTGTTTTCAGTGCAGAGGTCTGTATACCTTTTGCTAAACTGCCCCTTTTGAATTATATGCTATTGTAAATGACATTAGTATTTTCATTTTATTTTCCAATGTTTTATTGTAATAAGTACATCTGCTTCATGTGCCTTGATCCTTACTACTGAACACTCACTGAATTTTTGTATTATATCAAATAGTTTTATTGCATATTACTTAGGATTTTCTAAGTATATAATTGTTTCATTTACAAATGGTGACACCTTTTTTTTTCCTTAGTATTTGTATTTTTAATTCCCCTTTTGGTATTTTTTATTTTCTAGTATATCCAGTGATCGTGAACATTCATGTATTTTCCTCTAATATTGAGGGGAAAGCATTATGTCTTCCACCATTACGTATGATACTAGCTACAGGTTATTGTAGATGACTTCTAAGGAAGTTTTTCTCCAGCTTTATTTGCTGACAGGTTTTGTTTTGTTTTGTTTACCATGAACAGGTATTGAATTTTGTTAAATGCTTTTTCTACCTCCATTAAGATTTATAATTTTCTCAGATTATCTTCTGTAAGTGTAGTACATAAATTATGTGTTTCAATTTTGAACTAAACTGATATTCATTGTGTGAATCCTCATTTGGCTTGAGGTGCTATCCTTTTAACGTACTCTTTACTTTGATTTGCTAATTTATCTTGGTAAGAATTTTTATATGTCTATACTTTTCTTGAAACACCTTTGTCAGGTTAATAGGACTAGGATTATGAAGACAATATAAAACAAAATAAAAAATATATCCTCTTCTATTGCTCTGAAAGATCCTATGCAGTGTTTTGTTTGTCTGTGTGTTTGTTTTCTTAGACATTTGATACTTAAATGCAACGTTTCTTTCCTCAACAGCGTTGATAGCTTAGGTGACCTCTTCTTAACCCAGGAAAATACCTGAATTTTGGCAAGTCCTTTTGCTTCATTTGTCCATTTCCAGACCCATCATTTTCCTAGAGAAGCTCCACATCTTTTAAGGATTCTTCTGTTACGAATCAGTTTATGGAATTTTCTTGCGTTTATCCCATTGGATAGACCCATAAATACGTATAATTTGAAAATAAAAAGATAAAATATCTGTATTCATGAACCTCTTTCAGGTTTTAAGGGAGAAACTCCTCCACGTGATTTGAAAAATACAGGTATCTCATAAAGATGAAGCAATAGTTCCAATCATCTGAAAAAGCAGCACATCACTGCCACTACTTTAATATCCAGCTTTTCTATGTTTTTTCAAATTTTTTTCTATGTTTTGATACTCCACATTCCATAAGAATAAAGAGTTTCATTTTTGATTAAAATATTTAAAAACACCATTTGCGCTTATTTAATTTACCAAATTCAAAATAAAAATATTTAAATGATAATAATGTTTGCTAGCATTTAGTAAATGGTCATTACTTTCAGCATCTACATCTCTTCTTATTTAAAAGCTATTAAATAGCATAGTTACAATTTAAAGTTGGGTGAAATAAAGTTCTGAATGAAGATACATCATAAGACTCATTAAGTACAATACAGAGGCTGATTTAGCTGAATGAAACTCTGCCAACGCTCTCATGAAAGAGATGTGGGGTGAAGGTTTTAGGGGAGATTATGTCAATAAAGTGGCTTTAACAGACATGTTCCCCTTTGCACATAGACTAAATTGGAAAAATAAACATATTTGGATAAATAGTCGATCTGAAGAATGGATGAAAACACATAAACTAAAATGAGAAAATCAATGTACAAATCTCTATCTTGAGAATATAGAAAACTGACAGCAGATATTCTGTATTAAGTTCCATGTGTAGACAGAAATTTTTTCCCATTTAATCTCCAAATAACTTACAAATATTTTTATTTCATTTATACCAATGTGGAAACTAAGATTCAAAGAGATATAATGAACAACTCCAGTCTTCTTGCCTGCTACCTGGTTAACAAAAGAGATTGGAACATGCAAATAAACTTTTCAGATTCCACTTAAAATGGTCATGATTTCTTTTATACCATCAAATAAATTTTCCTGAAAGTAAGCTATTAAGTAATCTGGAAATTAAGTGCTTACCAGAATAACAATTTTCATAAATGTTGTTAATCAATATTCTTTCCTTCAGGTTTACTTACCCCTTCTGTAAATATTAATCTCTAAATTGAACTACAAACATGACTCATTTAAAATTTATTTAATATGCAAATTATGTAAGACTTTACTGATTTCTAAATTATTCACTACACTGAAATTCAAAGACATATGCATGTGTAAGATTATAGAATCGCGAGCTATAACAAAACTTAAAAATGACAGAGTTCAACACCTTTATTTTACTAATGAAGAAAAAAATACTATTTAAAAATTTATTTTTCTTAAATCAAAGATCCAGTGTGCATATCTGAGTATACACACACGCACACACACTTATTTTTATTCTAATCTCAGATGATGATGTGATCACCCTCAATATCTCAAGAGAAAAAAATATATAAATAAGAAAGCTGAACTTATTGTTTAGGGAGAACCAGAACGATCAGGTACAGTCTCTCCAAGTAGAGAAGACTGCTGGTATTATATGGGGATTTTGAGAAGCATAAGAGTAAGCAGACTTTCAGAGATTAATGACTTAAGATCATCTACAAACATACGGTTACTTCTGTAAGACTGCTGCTGACTGACTAACGCTCAGAAGTATGGGAACTGGAATGGGTGTGTTTCTGACTGGTAGAGGTTTAGAAATGAGAGGCTGATATGGATTGTTTGCTTACAAAGCATTTTTACTGAGACAAGTTTTTCGTCATTATTTCTAGGAATTTAAAAGCAGTATGATGATACTTGTTAAAATAGCTACAAAATAACACATTTTTTCTTTGAGTATTAGATTTATTATTTTTGTTATTATTATTAGTTCCTTTCTGTTGCTGTTTTTTACTCAACAAATGCTGCAGGAGATATCAATAAAGCTTCTCCAGATCTTCACCAATGTTGTTGATTCTCCTTAACATGAGATTTTATTTGCAAGGATTCATTTTTTGGTTTGAGAATCTATCAGAATTATTCCATTGTATTTTTGTCTCATAATATTCTCTTACTGTCAGGATGTGACTATGTAGAAGCCATTAAAATTTGTGGGGCACCTGGGTGGCTCAGTTAGTTAGGCATCTGCCTTCAGCTCAGGTCATGATTCCAGGATGCTGGGATCAAGCCCCACATCAGGATGTCTGCTCAGCAATGAGTCTTCTCCTCCCTCTCCCTCTGTGATCTCTCTCACTTTCACTCTCTCTCAAATAAATAATTTCTTTTAATTTGATTCACAGACATTGAACAACTGTGAAACCAACAAGTATTCCTAGAAATAAAATTAAATTAAACAAAAATGAAACCATGACCTGGATTGTGTAGGCCTGAATAAATAAAGAGATCCCAAAGGTACCCTGAGCCCATCTAAATAGACAGGTAACTTATTCTTTGAGCTTGGACATACTTACACATACTTACAGTGTTGATACAGGTATAACATGAAGTATTAACAGTGATGCAAAGCCCCACCTCTTCAGTTGGCCAAAAGAAGATTTGAGGCCAATTATCTATAGCCACTTGAGCAAAGGCATTTATTGTGGATCCAAGTCTCATGTATATAATGTATCATGTCAATGTGAGAGATAGATTTTTGATGCCAACCAAATTTTTCCAACTCCAACTCATATGGTTGGTATCAATATCCCTAGAAACCAACTCCATCAGTTAGTATGTATACCCCTCAGAAGTGTTATACCTTCATAAACTTTGTAAGGAGGAATTAACTACTATATGTATTCTATATGCTTGGGATAGTCTAATATCCTTACAGAACAATTAGCCCTGAGTAGATATAAAAGAATCTGATTCTTGTATAGGAAAACAAAACAAAACCATAGGAAATGTGATCAAGCTAACTTAGAAGAGCTGTGTATTATCTCTGGGAGTTGTAATAACAAATGTACACCAGTACATCCTAAATATATATATTTTTAGTTATAGAAATAGCTCATTTAAAATGTCTAGTCTTTTTTAATTTTTGGAATTAGATTTATATTATTACTAAAAAGAGACTACATGTACAGATGATTAATGGGAAATATGGTTGCAGATGGACTAACGCCTCTGATCACAGCAACTGTTACATGGGTATAGTTGTGCCGATCCTGTCCTAAATGTACAGTAATAAGTACCATTCTGATATCACATAAGGCAATTTACTAATTCATTAGAATATCCACAATCAAAATTCATTTTAGCAGCATTAATTTCAGATATTGCTATTATGTGCATTTACCAAGGATTTGGGAAGATATCAATAGATTTTCAAACTGACTGCACCATTACTAACTGGGAGAACTGATTAAATAGGTAGGAAGATGGCTGTCTCTAGGAAATCTTGAATTAATAAATACTTTATGACTGATAAATAAACATAACAGATTCAGTCAAACATAAGTGAACTAAAACCAGTAAATATAAATGCCCAATCAAAAAAGTAAGAAGAGTTACATAAAGGAGTTAATAACATATAAAATATCTATATTCTAGGCTTCTTGAGTGGAAGCTATTTCATATGTTTGTCTGCTTGTTTCAAGGATCCAGGTAAGCAGTGAAAATCCATGGGCCACCTGGAGAATATTTGTGGAACCTAAATTAAAGATCTTTAGCTTTCCAATTCTTTCCAAGTCCTATTGGAAAGGTGACGTCATTTTAATTGTGAAAAAGGAACCAAAGTATTAATTTCTAACCTAAGTGTTGTAACGGTAGTTAACAACCTTCTAGCAAGATTTATAAGCAGCTTTTTTTCCTTCTTCTTCCGATGCCTTTTCTAGTATACCAGATCCCTAGGTCATTCAATTTTAGGTCATGGTGTGAGCCAACTTCTTAAAATCAATCTCTGTCTCTGTATCTGTCTCTGTTTCTCCATCTCTCTGCCTCTCTCTCTATAGACAGACAGCCAGACAGATAGATAAATAGGTAGATACATAGAGACAGATATCATCTATATACTTATATCTCCTATTGGTTCTATGGAGACCCCTAACTAATATAGATTTTAGTGCAAGAGTGATTCTGGAGGAGCAGAATCTTAAGGATGAGTTTTCTGAATTGATTCTGGACTTTTTGAAATTGGTTCTATCTAGTCTTATCAGATTCAAAGCAATTAGTGACCATATTTCTAGCAGTTCAAGAAGCACTCATAGTTTGTGACATTATATAGCAAGAGATATGCCAAATACCACTGCTGGATACTCCTAATAGAATACTTATGAGTCAAGGTTCTCCAAGAGACTGCATATGCTCTGAGTCAGCATGCAATATATGGCGCTATAATTTCCACTGGCAGGATTCATAGGTCCAGGAATCAAGAGGTGGAAATGGGAGTGGCATCACTCATTATTATCCCTGGTGATCCACCAGTAATTTTTTTCCCAGTCTATCCTCATGACTTTATTCTCTGTTAGCCTAGAGGTATAAATTCAAAAGTGCGAAATATTTCCATAAGAGACACAACGATTCCATTAAATTACAAAATTAATTAAATAACAAAATAAATTTAAGATTGCTGCCCAGACACCTTGTGCTCCTTATTCCCCCTGAATCAACAGAGAAAAAAGGAAGTTAGTGTGCTGGCTCGGGTGACTAATACTGATTGGCAAAGGGAAATTGTACCTCTACTACCCAGTGGAAGTGAGGAAGAGTTGTTTAGAATAGAAGAGAACCTTTAGGGTATCTCTTAGTACTACCATGCCTTATGAAGAAAATCAGTGGAGACCTACAACAGTCCAATTCAGGCAAGACTACTAATGGACTAGACCCTTCAGGTATGAAGGACCAGGTCATCCCAACAGGGGTGAGAACCAAGAACCATGACCAGCTGAGGGGACTGCTGAACAGGGGTGAGAACCAAGAACCATGACCAGCTGAGGGGACTGCTGAAGGAAAGGGAATTTGGAATGGTTATAAATGCTAGCTATGACCACATACAGAAAGGAGTACTGTTACTGCTATAAGTATTTGTTATGAATATGTTTATCAAAAATCTATTTTCTTCTCTCTCTTATCTCCTTATATAACATAAAATGAACTGACTTCACATCATAGTATTTACGTATTGTTAACTCTGTATCATAATATTTACATTACAAGATATCATGGAGAAGAATAAACATCATACAAAGACTTGCATCCTCTTCTAGGAAGAGGGTCAGTTTGTTTTCAGTTTAACGCAGACACTTTTACCATGTTGGGACAAATTATGACCTTGTTATTGTCTTTATTTGAAATATGGTTTAAGGAGATGTGTATAGGTGCTAAATTGACAAGGAGTGGATATGTAGGGGTTAATTTTACGTGTCAGCTTGACTAAGGTATGGTGCCTAGATTTCATCAAACACCAGTCAAGATATTGCTGTGAAAGTATATTGTTAGATATGATTGGAATTTAAATCAGCAGACTTTGAATAAAGATATTATCCTTCATAACATAGGAGTGCTTCATCCAATCAAGGTTGAATGCCTTATAAGAAAAAGACTGATAATCCCCTCGGAAAAAGGAATCCTGTCTCCAGATAACCTTTGGACTACATCAACTCCATCCCTGGGTCTCCAGTCTACCCGCTTGCCCTGTAAATTTCAGATTTGCCAACCCTCAGAATCACATAATCATGTGAGTCAATCTTCAAAATTAATCTCTCTCTGTCTCTATACACACACACACACACACACAGCTTACCAGTTCTCTCCAAACATCTATGAAATAAAATATGTAGATTCTTTTTTTTTCTCATAAATTGATTAGAAGTGGGTGACATTACTTTTATTTATATATGTATGTATGTATTTATTTTAGAAATCTAATGTAGTAATTGAGTTATGGGATCCCAGCTATTGTATTTATTTTCACTTAAGCTATATATAATTTATTGTTAATTAATGATACATTTTGCACAATTTACAACTACATAAAATGTTTAAAGTAAAATATGCCATAAAGGATCTTTGCCTATACAATGTGATTTTACTTTAGATTATACAATTTACTCAATTTTGTTTTTTTCCTAAAAATTTAAATTATAAGACAGAAATGACAGTAGTGAATTAGATAAAAGAAAAAAGAAGAGTGAATGTTGAGAAGATACAAGCTACAAACGAAAAGAAGATGAGAAACTAAGAAGAAGATAGGAGATGAGTAAGGTCAAATAATTATAGTTAAAAAACTTAACATAGTAAAAGAGACAATATGCAATGAAGGAAACATACTCCACAACATTTGTACCTGTTCTCAGGTTCCACATTTCCTCATCCCCTACCTTTGGATTTAGGCTACCCTGGTTTGATGGCCCAGACTTGTTTCCCAACTCTCTATTAATCAGTGTTCCTTCTCACAATACCTGACTTTGAGATAGACTGGAAACAGGCAACATTCACTTCAAGGCTGCCATGATATTTTATCCAATGGTAAATTTACAATATTTAGAAATCTACAATATTTAAAATAATACTGCCTGGATAACTTTCCCATTCCCCCCCCACACACACACACATACACACCACTTATGTAAACCTCAGCCCTCTTAAATTCAACAGCTAAGAATACCCTAAACCTTTTAAGACCAGAGTATATAGTCAGTTGATCTGGTTGTGTCCTCTGCCACGTGCATCACTGTTCCTAAGAATGTTTTCTATTGTGTTATGATGAATGAAAGACACTAGCACCTCAGTCCCCTTCTTTCTTCCTTATATTCCCAGATATATCCTTCCCAAATGGAAAGTGTCAAGGATGTTGTAGAAAATAGTGCTGAAAAGGTAAATAAAGACAATGATAATGAAATGCATGTGACAGACAGATGCTATTCTTTGTATCATAGTTTTAAACGTAACTTTTTTTTTTTTTTTTTGCTTATAATAATCGCAACGGTTTGAAAAGGGGAAAAGATGGGGCACCTGGATGGTTCAGTTGGTTAAGCATCCCACTCTTGATTTAAGCTTAGGTCATGATCTCAGGTTTGTGAGGTGAGCCCTGTGTCAAGCTCTGCACTCGGCATGGAGCCTGATTAAGATTCTCTCTTTTCCTCTCCCCACTTCCACTTCCTCTCTCTCTCTCAATCTCTCTCAAAAAAAAAAAAAAAGGGGGGGGGAAGGAGGAGAAATAGGAGATTAAAAAATGTAATGTTTAATGAGTGCTTACTATAGCTTAAACAAGATGCTAACTGCTTTATATATCATCTCATTTAATACTTGCATAAGGAAAATAAACTATTATCTGTAATTTACAATGAAGAAGCTAAAAATTTGAGTAATAACTTAAATACTACATAAAATCTGTGATCTAAATCACCTATTATTCATTAATCCAAATATTACACTTTCACATATCTATGTGAATGTGGAAGCTAAACTGTCAGAAAATTACCCCTATAATCTACTTCATTCCATGTTTCTGCATCTTTGAAGAGATTGATTGAAGCTCCTCTGACTGTGATGTAAAAGGGAAAGTTTGCTCAAACAGTGTTTAAGGGTGTAGTGAATACGAACAAAACTGAGCTGGGAGAATTTAATTTTACACTAGTAAAATAGTCAATGATATGAAACATACTTCAGAAAGAGAGCCAAACAAAAATCACTGACAAAGTACAGGGCTTTTTTTTTTTAGTGAAAGACAGTATTTGAGGTACTTAGGAGCTCAAATGATGTTTACAATACTAGGTCTTGGTAGATACCAGATAGGCTTGCCTTGTCTATTACTGGCAATATGGTCACAACAAAACCCAAACTCAAATTCTATGTTTCACAACCTCAGTATAAAAAGACCATCTTTCTTGGAAGTTCAACAGCAAAGTTATATGGAAAATACTGATGGCTTGACCATCTCTGAGTCAATTACTTTAGCCAGAAAGATAAAGTAAACGGATTGGCCTGTCTTTGTCTGTTTATTCACTACTCTGATAAGACACCATGTTTATAATGGCACAATTTCAAGCCTCTCCTTATTCAATTAGAAAAAGTAGTTCTATTATGAGAAGAAGAGAAAAGGACAGCTATTGCATAGACAAAAATCAACAGATATCCATAATGCTAGGTTTGCAAAGTCTGGTTCTCCTCTAGGCTCTACATGAAACAGCGTAGGATTTTGTACTTCAGGACTTCTTTTACTTTGAGTTTACTCCTCTACTCCCATCATCTTTTTCCTGGCCTGACCGGGTGTCGCTTGGCCATGTCATGGTGCATACAGCTAGAAGTTAATGATGCCATTCATTGACACAGAAACAGATTTTGGTTTGTGAGTGGTGGGCAGAGGGTGAGGGTGGTGGTGGCAGGCTACCTATGAGCTTAATTTACTATCTGTATGGTGTATTACAATTTACAAGGCAAGACTAGTCACTAAATCTAGTGGGAAGTTATGTTAGCATTCATATTTGTCTGGAAATGAGATATAGTGAGTTATTTTGTTTTTAATTAAAATTAAATTTTTTTAATATAGTGCTTCACTTAGACACTAAATGTCATAGTATGCCAGTTCCTATTACCTGTTCAAATTTTTCTTCCCCCTTCCTCTATGCAGGATATGTGGAAAGGTCAAAGATACCAGATGATCAGCATTACTCAGAGCCAATTTAATTCCTCTCTCAGTCAAATGAAGTTAGAAGGAGATGGTATTTAAATTCTATCTCCATGTATAATTCTTCTACTATCTAAGAGGCTAACAGATGTATATCCACTAAACAATACATTCAGCCACAGCTTTTAAAATGCACTATTTGTTAATAATAGTTGCATTGGCAAAAACATCAAATAAGAATATAGGCATCCCTCTCTATATTAAAACTCATTTTTAGTGCATACTGGAAATAGAGGAGATAAATAATTTGTTAGTGAATCACAGAATGCTAATTTTAAATAATAAAAAAATACTATTTACCTACTTTTACCAATGTCTTCAGAAAGAAATCCTTTACAACTAAATCATCTCAACTTGAAACTTTTATCCTATAAGGCAAGTATTTCTAGAATATTTTACAACCTATTTTTCTTTTCAAAGAGCATACCGATCATGTTTAATTTAAATATAAGACAAATAATATATAATATATTCTCTTAGCCAAACATATTGTGTTAGCATGCACATTCCATAAGGGAATAGAAGTGGATTTGTTGCTTATGCAGGACTGACCAGATCAGATTACTGTCCACACATCAATTGACAAAGAGCAAAGTTACTCTGGAGAAAAACAGTAACCTCCACTACTATCTCTTGCATACTTTTTTCCCTAGTTCCAAAAGTAGGAAAAGACTGACCTCTTGTTGTTGTCCCAAGGCATAGTTTTAGAAAGAGTTCAATCCAATGTAGCTCAGGACTTTTCCCAAATGGGGTTTTAGGACATGACAGAAAGCTCCAATTAACCCAAGACCCTACAGGCTACTGGTTCAAGGGAAACAATTTGTTTCCCAACTAGGGCATAAATCTAGACCAAGAATAGGACATGATGAGTATCCCAAGGCATTCACATGCATTCATTATGCTCATGCTTTCCCTAAGAGATTCAGACCAAAGAGGATACTCCCTTGAAAAAAGACTGAAAAGTAAAGCCCTGCTCTAATAAAAAGTCAGAAATTGACAAGAAATCACTTCTGATAATAGGAAAAGACACATTACCTGCTACAATATCTTTTAATCTAGATTTTGAACACTGATACAATATGGTATGGCACCGATGAGAACTTTAAATTATTTGGATTATCAATAAGTAATAAACACTTTTAGGTAATCACTAGATTTTCTGAAATAATTTTATATGAAAACACTTCAGTAGCTTGTTGCATGGAAATATGTCACCAAAGTTCTGTCTTTATTAGGAATATATTTTAAAATAAATGTCATCATTTAACGTTCATACATATTCTATATTAAAAGTCTAAAACTTTATCTTATAGTAATGAGGTTGGTCGCTTAGTTACTGTCACCTTACTCTGTCTAAGCCCCTTCTTGACTTTAGCAGATTCCGTAGTAGATAACAGCACTCTTGAAAGGACCACCTTCCAGTTTATTCAATTCCAGTTTTCATCCTCATTATTCTGCTCAAATGTTTCATTTTTTCTCAAGGAATCCAAGTTCAATAGTACTGTCAATCTTCAATATCCCTATAAAGCTCCCAGAACTACTCTGTAATGATCTTAAAACCTTTAGATAATTCAAACGGGGGCCAGGAGTAGAGAGTTCCTCTATAAAAGGGACTGAGACCTTGCTTGACAGAATCATAATGACTTTAAAATTGAAGCAGAAGATTTGTGGCTTGGGCTACAGAAGTTTTAGAGTATTTTTAATTTGGGTCCTCAAACTGCATACCTTATATTACTGGTATACACTAAAGTTTGTAAACTGGTATAGAAGTTAGGCTGGTATTTATTTAGGACACCTATCAATACTTCAAATCTAGAATGGCACAACCAAATCTAAGTCAATCCCAGTTATGTTCCCAAGGAATGGATGAAGAGATTAGATAGACGAATACATAGATGACAGATAAAGAAACAAGTTCAATGAAACAAGCTGCTTTATGAACCCAGATTCCAGAACTTCCATGCAGAAGTTCTGGGCTACATGGATTACATGGCATATGTCTTAACTAAATTAGGGACAATCTTACTCCCAGAGCTGAACCAAGCAAGTATCTGCTATTTTTCGTAAACCTATTCCCAAATCTGAAAGCACATTTACTTCAATTATATGAAAAGTCAAGTCCACTAGCCCCAATGAAATGGAGACATAATTAATGGCAGTGTTCCCTGTAATTTTTATGATTGAGCTGACCCTGACCTATCTTACAAGCTCTATTTCAGTTAGGACACCTTCTTTATGATACCTTACAAAGAGTGTCATATTCTAGACAGTCATATTATTTCTTACAGGAACTCTTAAAAAAATTCAATTGCAGAGTTGGGGCAATGGTTTAATTATATCATCAGAGACCAAAGGTCTTCCCTCTTCTTTAATGTTTTGGTCATATCTACACTAATGGTACCTACAGTGTGAAGAAGCACATCTTCATAGAATAGCTTCCTAAGCAGCAAGAAAGGTGATGGATGAAAAAAGAAAAAAAACAAAAAAACAAAAAAACCTTCTCTGTCTTTCTGTACTACTTCTTATTAGGACAGAAATAATCTCCACACCTGCCTCCCTTAGCAGAATTTTACATTTCATTGGTTGACCCTGGCCCACGTCTATTATAGACCAATATAAAGGAACAGGATTTACCTAGTAGGGTTAAAATAATCATGATTCATCTTCCAGGCTCGGCATCTTTATGTCCCACCCCTGCCTCTTTGTCAGTCACAGATTTGCTATTAGGGGAAAAAAACTTAGGCAGGCAGTCCATCACAGTATTGTCATGAAGTAGCAGGTATAAAAAGGAAACTGAGTAACTGAAGAATGATGAAGCTTATGGCCTTCTGAATTTCCCATCCACACAGAAAAGCAAAGGGAGCAGGAAAAGTAAATGTGTAAGAACTGGGGTAATTAAACTTTAAAATGGGTATACGTAGAAAGAATGGTCACAGTACTTTTTTTAACTTTGATAAGGGTTTTATTTGCTCAAAATTCCAATTCATTCTTAGTTCTACACCAGGAAAAAAGAAAAAAATATCTTGGAATCCTCTTAGAATTTGACAAATGGCACAATACAAAGGTGCAGCAAAAATATATTTTAAAGCACCTGTGCTTCAGTTTATAATGAGACACAGAAAGAAACTATGGAATAAAAGACTTTTAAGAAATGCAAACTAGTTTGTCCTTCAAAGCCCCATCTTTTGCAATGCTGCAGTATAGAAAAGTAAACAGACTTGCAGTTATTAATAAGCAGCTGTAGCATATATATCCACAGAATTAGTAAACTGTTTAGCTTTATTAAACAATTTGTTATAAAAAGAAAAAACCGAACTAAAACAATATTCTCTCAAAACATATGATCTTCCCCAAAATGATGAGTCATATCTATCTCAGCTACAATTATTCTACAGAATAATAGAGAAAAAAAATCTTTGGAATTGAAAAGATGTAAAATGATCAAACAGGCTCAAGATGCATTTGAATAGAAGGTACACACACACACACACACACACACACACACACACACACACACACACGGGACACCATTCTGGCTTTCCTCTTTCCTGCTCCTTGCCGGTCATGACTTCTCTGATATCTTAGATGTCCAAAATGTATGTTTCTCTTTATCATAACATTTTATTCTACTTCAGTTAGAATAGATGATGCCCTGGATCTGAATTGTAAACTCAGAATTCACCTGTTTGACTGGTCCCTAATATTCAGCCACTGAATGTAACGAAGTCAGGGAAGCTAGAGAATCTCTTCTGTTTCCAGAGATAGGAGCATAGCATTAAAGAGAATCTGCCCCTGACATGTATGGACAATACTGTAGACTTATATCTAATGTTACCAAATATATCTCTTCTTTTGGGAGCATTTGTGTAATTCAAATTTTAGAGAAAATGTAATAATAAAATGATTATGGATTAGGCTTTATTTCAATGAATTTGGAAAATGAACCATGAGGTTATAACATCTGAGTCTTGTTGGGAGAAGATACCCTTGCAGGTCAGGGAGGGATGTGGGGTGGTACTGCTGTTAGGTAAATGGCTGTTTCCCTATTTCCATTATTTTAGGTCATAAAACGAGATTGCCCTTGAATTAGGGTAGGGATCAAACCCCAACCTTCACTCTCTGTGGAGCAGGGATTCAATAGGGCAAGAAATCTAAAGTATAAATAAATCAGCAATATTTCCAGTGATTGTGATCCACTAATCAACTTTGAGAACAACATGACTACTAGGAAATGAAGGAACAATCCATATTTTGAGGCAACAGTATAAATAAATCAGCAATATTTCCAGTGATTGTGATCCACTAATCAACTTTGAGAACAACATGACTACTAGGAAATGAAGGAACAATCCATATTTTGAGGCAACAGCAGATTTCCATTGGCAGCTTTGATCAATACACCATAGGAATAAAACAAGTATCTCTGGTCTAAGAGATTCTCTTTAGGACAACCACTGAGTCTTTAGGAAAACTGAAATAAACCAAACCAAACAAAAATAATAACATGGAGTACCTTTAAAAAGCCTTTTTAAAGTACCTTTAAAAAGCCTTTTTAAAGTACCTTTAAAAAGCCTTTTTAAAGTACCTTTAAAAAGATTCAAGGTGATGTAGTGATAACTTAATTACTAAATACAATAAACAAAACTCTCCAGAGGAAGATACAAAATGCAAATAAACAATAAAATGTGACCCACAGTTAAGAGAAAAATAAGTGGACAAATAAAGATCCATGGTTAAACTAGATATTAGAATTAGCAGACAGGAATTTCAAAATAACTAGAGAAAATTTGTTAAAGTTCATACTGATAAGATAAAATGGGAGAAGAAATTGAGAAATTTTAGGGAGATTTTAAAGCTATATAAAAGAACCCATGCAATATATGAAATAAAAAATATATGGTATTAATGGCAAATTTTACCAAAAGAATAAAGGATTAGTGACATTGAAGAGTAGTACATAAAAAGACCTAACATGAATCCCAGAGAAGAAAGAATGACCTGCAGCATTGTTTCAAGCAGTATAACATGCATTCACTAGATCTACTCCAAAAGAAAAGAGTTCTCTATTTGGACAGGAAAAATATTTAAAGAAAATCTGTACTAAGATTTTCAAATTTGATCAAAATCAGGTTCAGTAAACTCCAAAATAAATAAATAAATAAATAAAAACACAACATCTAGACACATCCTTGCCAAGTTGTTGAAAACAGATGATTTTTTTAAAAAACTTTGAGAACAAAGATAAAATTAAGAATGGCATCTCATCAGAACCAAAACGAATTCAAAAGACAATGAATAACATTGCTACGTGTTAAAAGAAAAAAAGTCAATCTGGATTTTATAGCTGACAAAAAATATGTCTCAAAAATGAAAGATAAAGACATTTTTAAATAAGTGAAAGCCAAGAGAATTTGGCGCTAACAGAACCTCAAAGGAAGAATGCTTAAAGTTCTTCGAGCTGAAGGGAAATGAAAGAAGCTGAAATTTCAGATTGATAGGAAGAAAGAACTGGAAATGGTAAATATAGGAGTTAATATAAACTACTATATCTTTTCTTTTCTTAAATCCATTAAAAGTCAACTTCTGGTCAAAGTAAAAGTAATACATACACACTTAGGGTTTATAAGAAGCAAAATATATGACAACAATAGCACAACAGATGAGAGATGTATAAATGGAATTATACCATTTAAATATTTTTATATTGTGTATAAAATAGTGTAATGTTAATTCAAAACACCAATAAAACAAAATGATATCGCTAATAATCCAATAAAAACCAACAATGGAACATTTTAATATTTATAATTAATTATAATTATAAATACTAATTAATCACTAATAATGGATATTTATAATATACATTAACCCATAACAAGACTGGCCATGAAGAAATTTAGGAATAAAAAACAAAGGAGAGGGGCACCTGGGTGGCTCAGTGGGTTGAACATCTGACGTTGGCTCAGGTCATGATCCCATGGTCCTGGGATCTAGCCCAGCATGGGGCTCCCTGCTCAAGGGGGAGCCTGCTTCTTTCTCTCCCTCTGCTCCTCTCTGCCCTGCTCATGTGCACGCGCTCTCTCTCTCTCTCTCAAATAAATACATAAAAATCTTTAAAAAAAAAACAACAAAGGAGACAAGCGGAAAACAAATAGCATGTCAACCCTTATGTGAAATTAAAATGGACTACACACTTCAATTAAAAAGCAAAGGTTGTCAGATGAATACAAAAACAAGATCCAATCTGACACATTTTAGAAGAAATAGATTTTAAATATAAAGACATGGACAAGTTGAAAGTAAAAAGATGGAAAAAAAATCACAGACTACACAAAACCTACACATAAAAAAGCTGAAATATCCATGTCAATATCACAGTAGACTTAAAAAATAAAAAGTATTACCAGGATAAAGAGTATAATTTCTTAATGACAAAAGTGTTGATTCAACATGAATTAAGTATGTGTGTACTTCATAACTGACTCAAAATACAGGAAGCAAATATTGGCATAACTAGCAGACAAAATAGGCAGATCCACAATCATATTTGGAAATTTTAGCACCCTTGTCTTCGTGATCGAAACACCAGTCAAATATTAGTAAGGCTATCATATAAATGAACGACAATATCAACCAACTTGATCTATTTTTGTTTTGTTTTGTTTTATGGAACACTATACCCAATAACTACAAAATGCACACTCATTTCAAGGGCACATGAACATTCACCAAGACAGACCATATACTATGTTATAAATAGGTCTCAAAAATTCCAAAACATTAAAATCACACAAAGCATTTTATCTGACCCCAACAGTATTAAACTGGAAATTAATTTTTAAAATACCTAGGAAATCCCCAAACATTTGAAAATTAAGCAACACTCCTCTAAATAACCCATGAACAAAGAAGAAATCACAAGGGAAATTAGAAAATATTTCAAACTGAATGATAATGAAAACACAGCATATTAACATTTGTGGAATGCTGCCAAAGTAGTCTTACAGGGAAATTTATGGCTTAAAATGGTTATATTAGAAAAGAAGAAAATTGTAAAATAAATGACTTGGACTTAGATCTTAAGAAACCAGTATTATAGTAAATTCAGCTGACAGACCCTCTTCTCGACCAAATTTTGGCCTGGCTTCCTTAAGGCCTCTTTCGAACTAGGCTTTAACTTGGGCTTCAGTGTCCATTCTCATTGGGCCTGCATCACCCAGTTTTAGCAAGAATCTTAGCAAGATTCTTAGTAAGAAGAAATCATTTCTCTAGAAAGAAGATTTAGCAAGAAGAAATCATTCCAGGGGCACCTGGTTAGTTCAGTCCCTTAAGCATCTACCTTCAGCTCAGGTCATGATCCCATGGTCCTGGGATGGAGCATAGTGCTCCCTGCTCAGTGGGGTGTCTCCTCCCTCCCCCTATTCCTGTGTGCACTCTCTCTCTCTCTCTGTCCCTCATAAATAAATAAATAAATAAAATCTTTAGCAAAAAAGAAGGAGGAGGAGGAGGAGGAGGAGGAGGAGGAGGAGGAGGAGGGGAAGAAGAAATCATTCTGGGGAGAATCTTCCACCCTCACCTTGATACCTGATCAGTTCATCTTCCTCCACCATCTTCCAGGTGATGTCTGATCACTCCGGCCCGCCTTCAGCAAGAATCCTGACAGGATGATTTAGCCACAATCCCCCCTTATCCCCAATATTACTTCTTAGTTACTTTCCATTTACTGACCAACATCCAACTCCTTAACTATAAGTCTCTACTTGTCCATGTTATACTTGGAATTGAGCCCAGTCCATTACTGAGGTCTCTTTTCCTCTATGGAAGTAGTTCCTGAACAAAATCAGTTTTTACCATTTTAACTACTATTCAGCTCTGGTTTTTCCTTAACACAATCCAAAATAAATAGAAGAAGATAAGAAATGAATAATAAAGAGAGGAAATCAGTGCAAGAGGACATGAACAAAGAGTAAGGGAAAAAAATCATTAAGCCAATAGTTAAATGCTTTTTGATAGAAACTTTGAGAGAAAGAGAGTAATGGAAAGGAATATACTACTGATATACTAAATGACATGGATGGATCTTTAAAAAATTAAGCAAAAGAAGCCAAATACAATAGTACACAGGGTATATTTGTGTTGGGTTTTTTTTTTTTTTTATTGTATTTATTTATTTACTTGTCAGAGAGAGAGAGAAGAGAAGCAGGCAGAGGGAGATGCAGAATCCCCAATGAGCAACGACCCCAATAAGGGACTCAATCCCAGTACCCTGGGATCATGACCTGAGCAGAAGGCAAACGCTTAACCAACTGAGTCACCCAGACGTCCCTACACAGGTGTATGTGTATTCTATTTGTATGAAATTCTAGAACAAGCTAAAACGATCTATGGTAATAGAACCCAGAATAGAAGCTGCCTGACAGGAGAGGGGTTTATGTGGCTAAGTCATAAAGTTACTTACTGCAATACTAGAAATACACTAATTTGTGTGTGGGTTTACATAGATGATATTTTTCCAAAAACTCATCAAACTGTACCTTATAGATGCGTGCCTTTTATATTATTAAGTGATACCTGTTAAAAATAAAACAGATGTGACCAGCAAAATCACTGAACTTACTCAGTTCTAATCCCTTAAGGGTATGACTTCTACAGTCTGCTACCCATGCCTCCAGATATAAAGGCACTTGACTCTAAATGGGCCCTGTCCATGGAACTGAGCATCCCTGAACTGACTTCTGTAGATCTGCTAGACTCTGCTTGTGAAAGCTGACCCCTCTGATACTGGTCACTGCCCAAACCAAGCCTGAGTTTACCACACTCCTTTGGACACAGAGACTGGACTTTCCGGAAATCATGTAGAGTATGGTCTGGTCAGTTCTGGCAACATTCATCTTCGTTGGTTTCAATTTCATTTCCTTCTCCAAATTTAAATTGTTTACACAATTTAAATTCCACTGAGGGAAAGGGGACGGGCTGGGTCTTGGGCCCGTGGAAAATTGGAAGGTACATAGCTACATAAATGAACAGTCACTACTCAGCTCAATCAATTACTACTATATAAAACAGTGAGCATCACCAGAATAGTTTATTAGAGAGGTATGAAATCGAGATTTTTCGGCGGTACTCAAGTTGTCTAAATCTCTCTCATCTCTAAGTCTATTCACTTATTTAATAGCACTGCTATGTGATTAAGATATTTTCTAAAAATTCAGTTTAGTTACAAGTCATAATAAAGAGGACCAGTAGGGTATTAGTCGTATCAAAAATACCCTCATTCTCAGGGGACTCGCAGCCCTTTAGAGTTCTAGAGCCTAAATAACACTTGCTAAATGAACACATCAACCTACTTCCTATTGAGTCTGGCCAAGTGATAAATTGTGCTATCCTGGTGATATTTCACACACTTTAAAGTGATAATAGCTTCTTATGAAGATAGTAAAACAAACAATTCTCCAGGATGAAAACTGAATTGACAACACAGGAACAATATATTATTTGTTGATCGGTAATAGATCTTTGTCATGATTCATAAATCATTCTTGTAAATAATAAAAGTATTTCTCAATAACATTTTGAACCTTTCAGATTTCATTCAACATTATCTCATTTGGCCCGCGTAACAGCCCTAAGATAGAAGATGTCAGATATCACCTCCATTGTTCTGTTGAGTAAATGGAAGCAAAAAGCCTTGAAGTTATTGCAAAATACTACACAGCAAGCCAGAGGCAGCCGGGGAAAGTTCTGAGCTTTCCAATTCCTAATCCCGTAAAAGCTCTTTCCGTCAGACCAGAGAGCACAAACCAGGCGCCTTTAGGCTGTATCTGGCCTGCAGGCATTTTTCTGGCTGACTCGGCTTTAGTATACACTTTTAAATTACGTGACACAATTACAAATGCATAGATTTCACCTAAAAGTCCAAATATCATACCTTCTGTCGGTTTACAAATTCCGGAGTTCCTGGTGTGAAAACTGAAATTGGCTCCCAAACGTGGACATGGTGGAGAGACCGAAGAAAGAGGCCGATCATTCTGAACTGAAAGGTGACGGGTTTAATAAGCAATAGGCTTGTCTTCAGCAGCTGGGAGACAAGTAGGGCTCCACATTCGTCCGGTCCGATGGCGTCAAAAAACGCGCCGCTCCCTCAAGGCTGCGTCTCTGAAAATCGCGAGCCCCCAAAGACCGCCGAAAGGAAGGACGGGCAAGGGGGAGGAGCCTACGATTGCGCAGATCAACCGCCAGTCACGTCCTCTTCACGACCTCTTCCAACACTCTTGAATAATTAAACATCTGACAGTACTCACGCCTTGTTTCTTCTTTTTTCTTTTTTCTTTTCTTTTTTTTTTTTACAGAGCAAGAATTAGTTGAACTGAGTAGTGATTGTTTACTTAGGCAGTTTACCTGCTTTTTGATTTGCCAAGGCCCCCATTAACTAGCACATTCCTCTTCCCTCAGATACAACTGCACCTACCTCGATGCTCTGGCCGCGTGTAGTCTTGGATCCTGCATTCTACTATATAACCGTGTAGACACCTGACCTCATAGCTCAGCTTTGTCTCTTCCCTTGTACACTAGAAATAGGCACGGAGAATCACCCTCAAAAGCTACAGGTCATTTGGCTCTACGTCTTCTATTCATTATGATTACTCAGAATCATGTTTCCCATGCAGCCTATATGACCACACTTCTTCTAAAGCTGAAGACATTCACTTCACAATTTGCCTATGTTTAAATCTTTTCTAATTTATACGATTTGGGCTGCTTTGATATATAAACGTCACTGCTGTGAAAGCTTTATGACAGCAAAAGAGCTGTATCTTATTTACCTTCTGATCCCAGTTCCTCAAGCAGCCCCTACACACCATAGACACTCAACAGAAAATGTTGATGGAACAAAAACTTTTTTCATTACTAGGGCCTTGTTATTCTCCATACTTTGTTTTTTATCAACTTGGATTCAGAAATTTTCTCAGGAGGATGGCATATTTCCGTAGAAGAATGCATAGGGTATAGAACAGCAATCTGGTCTCCACAATTTAGCACCTTTGTGACTTGACAATTTAGCACCTCTGTGTCTTTTAAGGTATCATATAAACAAACAATTTTCTGTGCTTTAAAATGAGAATGACACTACTTACCTCACAGGATTTAGTTAGGATTTACAGATAACTTAGAAAGCACTTTTTGAGTAAAGCACTGTGGAAATATGTGTTATGATAGTTTGTGTATTGTAATCCCCCACTGAACTTTTCCTAGTGTTTTGAGCAGAGTTTGATTCATATATACGAAAATGCGCTTTGCAGAGCCACCTGCGTGGCTCAGTTGGTTATACGTCTGACTCTTGATTTCGACTCAGATCTTGATCTCAGGGTCGTGAGATAGAACCCCATGTCCCCATGTCGGGCTTCTAGCTGGGCATGGAGCCTGCCTAAGATTCTCTCTTTCCCTCTCCCTCTGCTCCTCCCCCTGCCTCTCATAAAATAAATAAAGTCTTTAAAGGAAAAAAAGATGCGCTTTGCAGTCAGTGTATTTCATAGATGATTTTTTTTAAATAGCTGAAGTGAAAACTCTGAACTATTTACATTCATAATAGCATTTTATTTTGAAACTGTAATTTGTAAAATAACAAATTACCTCAGCCTACAGGAAACTGGCTGGGAAGAAATGCCTCTATCCTGTTTTCTTCTTTTCTTTGGGCAATACTGATGCTCGTGAGAGAAACCTGACAGGTAAATCAGTACTAAAGATGAGAAGATTCTCTTCAGTTATTAAAAATCACACATTTTCACTCCTGAATCACAAACTGATAGGGAATCTGCTAGAAGTTTTCACCGAGAAAATCTCTGTATCATAACCAGAATATGGCTTTGGGCAGCAAATTTAACTTTATTTAAGGCAATGAGTTAATCAGCCAGTTGGGAGCAGGCCCACTTTCCTTGCACTGTAAGATAGACCCAGATAGTTAGAATTTAGAATAGAAATGGCAAAGAGGTTGTAAATTAGATTCCCCAGAAAACAAAACATAAGGACTTATTTTTATTCACTCTGGTCCTTTCTCCCTCACTCTTGCTTGCTCTCCCTGACTATTCTATCTCTTATGTTCTATTCTTAGTTAATCTTGATAAAGCAAATTTTCTAGGTAATTTTTTTTCCTATCAAATTCCATATCTCTGTCTGGTGAGTAGTAAGTAGGTCACTTCCACCAATTCCATTTCTGATTCAATTGAAAGCCCCGAGGCTCACTTTCAGCCTCCGAAGATGATAAAGCCCAGCTCTCTAAGAGAGCACACTGCGGTACCTCTAAAATTTTAAAGACCAAATATACTACCCTTTGCCTGCAGCATCCTCTCCCTCCAGAGCTCTTAGAAACATGTTTCTTTGACTTCTCAGGACACCTGTGCTTTGACCCACCTCTTTTCCCCAGTCCATCAGTCCCCTTCTTCTGGGTTCTCTTTCTTTTCTGCTCAGAATGCACCCCCGAGTCAGTAGCCTTGATTCCATCGCCACAAGCAGTGTTAGTCTCTCATCATTCCGACACACTGACCTTCAAACTCCCACCTTGGTCTCAGTCTAGCTGTAGACCTTCTCATCTCCTGGGCTACTGAGCACATTGGGAGGAAAAAAGCCATGTAACTTTTCTGGAGTGAGGCTAATACGAATTTATGGTTTTAGCTCAAGATGGATAGTCTTTGCCACTCTGCAAAAAAATCCTTCCCCCCCCGTTATTCTCTTCAAATTCCCCTCAGCGATTATTGTAAACATGTATCATTTTCCTCAAACTTATTCTCTATGCTCTGTACTCCCTGTCTCCCTGAACAATATAAACCAATCATCTCTTGGTCCTAGAGCTAAATAGAGGATCTGGCTAATTCCCCTCAACTCCAACGCTCCTTAACACATCTAAATCCACTTGTTTGCTCCCTGTCTTATTTACTTTATAAATGTGTGTGTGTGTGTGTGTCATAATACATTTTTCAGGATTTATCAGAATATTGGAAAATATATACAAAGGATCTGTCGCTCATTATGTTATGCTCACAATCTTTAGAACTAACCCCGGAATCATCTTTATTTTGACACAGGTCTACACAAGCAATGAACAACAACAACAAAAAATATTTTGTACATTTTGATTCTGTGTGACGTATTAATGCCTCTCACTCTCTTTGAGAGCAAATATTAACTTACTGTGAAACTTCAAAATTTATTTCAGTTTGTTTATTACTGTACTTTCCCAGATTTGGATTCAAAGATATTTAGGAGGTATGTTGAAGAAGTTCATGGCATCTGTGAGGCCAAATGTGCCATTTGAGGTAGATGAGTTTTTAACTTAAAATTTTTCGAGGTTTAGGGGCGCCTGGGTGGCCCAGCGGTTAAGCGTCTGCCTTCGGCTCAGGGCGTGATCCCGGCGTTCTGGGATCGAGCCCCACATCAGGCTCCTCTGCTATGAGCCTGCTTCTTCCTCTCCCACTCCCCCTGGTTGTGTTCCCTCTCTCGCTGGCTGTCTCTATCTCTGTCGAATAAATAAATAAAATCTTTAAAAAAAAAAAATTTTTTTTTCGAGGTTTAATTTGTATACATTAAAGTGAGGTTTGACAAAAAAAAAAACCCAAAAAATAACACCTGTCTAATTACCACCACAACTGATATATAGAACACTTTCATCCCTCCAGAAACTTTCCTTTACTTCTTTGCAGTCATCTCAAGGCTTGGCCCCAGGTAACCGCTGATCTATTTTCTGCCATTATAGCTTAGTGTTGCCTGTTGCATATTTATGGAATCATATATTATGTATTCTTCTATATCTAGTTTCTTTCATTCACCATAATGTTTTTAAGATTTGTTTGTGTTGTATCAATAATCTTCTCCTTTTTATTATAGAGTAGCAATTTTTTTGTATGGATATATGTATTTGTGAAAATTGGAGAGAATGTGTTTTGGCTTTTTCATCAGACCTTTAGAACAGAGGTATAAGAATCACTGCTCTAGATAAAGCTCACAGGTTCCCTTCTTTGTTCCATCCCTAGGGGAAGACCTCTGCTATGGACCGGCCACAAAATGATGTCCTCTGTGAAATGCGGTTAGTCTCCTGTCCTAGGCACTGTCATTTTAATTGGCAAAACAGTTTGTAAAAACAACTGGACAGGGTAGAGTCTATGTCTCATTTTGCTTTTTTTTTTTTTTTCCTTGTCTGCTTCTACCTTCTAAAGCTTACTTAGGATGCAAACTCTCATTTAAGAGGCAGTTCCATCCTCCAAACTTGGGAAGGTCAGCTATAATCACGATAAGGCTAAGTTCCAGGTTCATGAAGTAGAGAAAAACTCTTAGGACAGTCTTTATTAAGCTTTCGGAATAAATGCTGATAATCATTCCTAGAAACTCATATTGTCCAGTTTAGCACATTAACAAGGGATATATAAAAGGAATTTAAGATTCACAGCTTAATTTGCAATTAAGAATATATCAGACTAGAGTATCTTCTGAAATAAACATATCCCTTGACGAGTTAAAGTAATGAGAATAAAGATACCTATCAAATGTCAGGAAATTGGCAGTTTAAGAGGATTTAGTGACCACGAATAAGGCCAGGATTTTTTTTTTTTTTTAAGTGAGCTCTACAACCAACGTGGGGTTAAACTCATGACCCCAAAATCAAGGGTTGCATGCTCTACTGATTGAGTTAGCCAGGCCCCCTGAGTAAGGCCAGATATCGATACAACTTACAATATAAAGACTGGAAATATTCAGAGGTCATCAAGTCAAATGTCTTCCTTCTAAACCATAAAAGCTGGCATAGTCTTACAAACATAAAAGATATGTAAAAAGAAACGATCAGTTGAGATTAGTCCTTCAGAAATGTCCAAGACACTAAAAATATGTTTTAAACGTTTTTCTTCCTTTTCCTCTCCCAACCTTGGAAATTAAGCAAAAAGGAAACACCCTGGGATTCTATAAGTTAACCTGGAAATTTTTCATTTGCCCTTTGTAAATGATAAATGATTCCATCAAAATTAGTTAATCTCATCTATGGCTGCAAAAAATAAAATTAAAAAAAAATAGTCATGAACTGTTTCAGCCTTGCCTATTATCCTTAATATTGAAAATGCTTCTCTTTGGGAATACTTATATTTTTGATGATATCCTTCCACGTAACTTTATTTTCTCTTTCAGCTTATATTTGATAACATTTTAAGGAACAAACTTGTATAATATATTTAAATGGAGTTTGGGCTTTTCTCTGTAATCATATTTCTCTTTCCTTCTAAGTCTGCAGTATTATTATTAAGCTGCATTTGATCTGCACTAGTTCAGTTATCCCCATAATTTCTTCTCATTTCACTTCTGAAATTGACATATTTGTTGATTAAAATTTCTATTTTCTACTCTAAATTAGGTAATCTTGATTTAGGTGAAATGTAGCTCTCATTACCTATGCCAGTAGCTACCAAAGATGCAGCTGTACAAAGCATAAAACATGAAGTGTTTAGATCTTTCTTAAATAGTTTTTGCAGGATGATGAACCGATGTTGTGCAACTTCTAAAACATCAAGCTGTGAATGTTATTGAATAGCAGAAATACAGTATCTTTTTTTAAAAACATTTTATTTATTCATTTGACAGAGATAAAGATGGCCAGAGAGAGAGAGAACACAAGCAGGGGGAGTGGGAGAGGAAGAAGCAGGCTCCCAGCAGAGGAGCCTGATATGGGGCTCAATCCCAGAACTCCAGGATCACACCCTGAGCTGAAGGCAGACGCTCAACAACTGAGCCACCCAGGTGCCCCAGAAATACAGTATCTTATACAGTTTTCCTGGTTGTAAAATGCCAAAGTTCTCCTGTCTTTGAAAGAGCACATTACTTTCCAACATTCAAAAAATATTCTAATTGTAATCACCGTTTCACAGAGTTTTAAGGATATTATATTTCTTAAACACCACTAGGAAGGATAATTAAAATATATGAATGATGTTTATACCCATTTCTTTTAATGACAGTATTTGGTAAGGAGCTATATTAATATTAAATATTAAGCACAAATATTGAAAGTAAAGTAGCCGTTGAAATTCACAAATCTTTTCCCTATATGTTTTTTTTAAATTTAGTTCATAAAGCATTTTTCTCCAAACTAAAATCAAATATGCCCTGAATATTCGGGTGATTCATCAATAATTAAATCAGTTAATTTTACCTTGAAAAATATGCTTTCCATCTGATTCGCCTCTATGCCACTCTTGTTTTTTTAAATAACAAGCATCTATATATTATGCTTTTTTTAATAACTCATACTTTACCACCATTACCATTTCCTCATTTACATGTTTAAGAAATGATTCTTAGATATTTAAAGGGATATTAAATAAACTTTTCCTAGACTCTCAGTTTGGATGAGAATCTGAACCTGGGAATAATAGAAGACTAGGTTCCCCAAAATTTCAAATAGAGTCTTGCTAAAAGAATGGAAATGTAGCTGATTCCCATCCCAGGTTACATATAGGGGAAAAAAGAGACCAATTTGAGGAAAGGATTGTTAGAGAATTATTTGAAGGAAGTTGTCTATCTTCTGTGCTTCCTCTACCCATCTTGCCCACTACCATTTCAAGTCAACTGATTTCAAGAGACCTGGTACGTCCTTATATGTGTCCTTTGATCTTCCAACAGCATAGGGACTGGTGTGAGCAGATATTGATCTGCCTCTGATGTTAGAGCTCTGACCATCTTGCACTTCTAAATACTGGCTGTGTTATATGTGTACATGATAAGGAGCTGAGTTGGAGAGTCATCTTGAATGGAATCTGCCCTAAAGTTTTGCAACCATGAATGAAATGACTCTGAATGAAAACAGTCTTCGCAGAATGTCCCGTTACATGCAGGATCTGAAGAGGGAGCCTAAACCATGAGCCATCACCCATTTGAAGAACAGTGCAATGCTGGAAGTCACGCATCTACTAAGTGCCAACCAAAGTACCTTGTGTGTTTTGAGGCAGTATATAAAGCTCTGCCAGAAAGAGTTTCCAGAAGCTACAGTAAGATATTATCAGCTAAAATGTTGCTATTTTTCTTTAATCTCCATCCCACTCCCCAGGCTGTCATCTGCCAAGTATGAGTCAGGCCTGAGTTTGTGTGGGAAGGAAAAAGGTATTAAATTGAATGAGAGGTCTAATAGTTTAAATTATATAAAAATGAAATTGTTTCTTAATACCTAAAAGTGAACCAGAAAAGCTCTGAGATTTGCATGAAATAATGCTCAAGTGTAGACAGAGTGATCTGATTGAGTACCTTTGAAAGCCACTGATAAAAAGAAATGAAACTGTTTTCTGCATTACATCCTGTTGAGTCCAATCCATTCAATATTTGATAATGAATGGAAGACAAGTCAAAAAGTTCTGCTGAGGCTACTTTAAATAATAAACCACCCAAACCCCAAGGATGCCCCACCCATTATAAAACATGCTATAGTTCAAATTACTCAAGTTTTATGACTTGGAAAAGAATTTTAAACAAAGCAGGTTTAAAGTACACATATCCAGATGTGTATGGAAGCATACATTGTAAAGCTGATGGGCCCCACAGAGGCTAAGTGTAGAAATACAAATTTGTTAATACTGTGGAGTCAAATTTTAAAGTGGGTGGTGACGGCTTCAGAAGTGAGGGTAGGAATATTTGCTCACCCTCACTGCCTTTCACTCCTTCCCGCACTGAGCAGAGTGGTATAAAGAGGCATTACTTCTAAGGGTGCGACTAGAGAGCCGCATGAAAAAGAGTAGAAAATCCCATCTGCTCATAATCACACAGAGTTTATGCTAGTTTTTGTTCTAAAACCCGAGGTCAATAAAACTGGACCAGAATTTCAGTAGCTAAGAGTTGTACAGTTGATTTTGAAAGATCTGATTCTAAATCTGATTCATAAGGCTCAGATACAGAATCATCTTTCGCTGTACTTTTAGTTATTTCTACTGTCCAAAAAGTACATTAGCAGTGCTTTTTAAAAATATTTTTCCATGTATTGTCTTTTTCTGCATGTTCTTGTTTTAGCAGAAAGTAAAAAGTATCCCAGTGTACCCTCCTTCGGTTCCCTCCACTGTCCCTTCATCTCATCATTTCTCACAGCTGCTCTCTTCACACTACCAGCTCCATTTCCTTAGTACTGGCTCCTGGCTTCTCAGCAGCATCACATGTCTCAGGATTGTTGCACCAACTTTCGAGTAGTTACTGATGGCTTCTCCATATTCCTTCCAAATTCCATGTGTCATTGTCAACCAAAGCACAGATGCCATTTTTCTCTGGCATATCTTTTGTGTTTTTTATATGTATATAATCCTTTGTAAAAGTACTCCTCTGCCCTTTCTCAAAGGCACACAAAAGCAGCATATCTACAAGGTGTCCCTAACACACTGCCCAGGAGTCATTTATTTATTATCTTGTCAGGAGAGATTAGAAGAGAAAGAAATCTACAATAATATGCCTATGAAACATGTATAAAAACACATACATGCACACATGCATACCCACACATGGAATAAGCATGTATATTTAAATTTCTAAATATATCAGTGTAGATGTATTTTATGAACATGCAAATATATCGGTGCTATTTTTCAATGTTGTTTTAATTTTACTTTATTATAAGTATGCTCGTAGAGGTATAAGAATGGTGGATGATAATAAAATGAGAATGTTTGAATTGTGGGTTTTCCACTTTCTTTGGCTACTATAATTTATTTTCCTGTTTTCCGTAAACACTCCGGCCACATCTTTTCTGTTTCCTTTTCAACATCACGATTATAAAAAGGTGAAATTCTTCCAGCTCAGTCCTAGCCCCTGTCTTTTCACTTTATGTTCTCTCCA
The DNA here is from genome assembly GCF_024610735.1 of Ursus americanus. Lineage (NCBI taxonomy): Eukaryota > Metazoa > Chordata > Mammalia > Carnivora > Ursidae > Ursus > Ursus americanus. The sequence goes on along the minus strand of NC_142155.1, from coordinate 14,670,414 downwards.
TTTATAATCTCATTCACAAACAGGCCTTCAGTAACCAACCATGCTCAGATAATTAGCATTTATATCTTAGCACAGATGTCTCCTCTGAACTCCAGACCCATATGTCTAACCACTTGTCTCAAAGGAATTTCAAACTCAATTTAATATTTTCTGCTACAACATGTGGTTCTTTAGTGAGAATTGACTCATACAAAAATGTCATATAGGGAGGTGATGTAAGTTTAATGTGAAAGTCACGTTGGTTCATATGTGATGTTTCCCAGCATGATATGCATTATAGTAATCGGTAATATGCTACTCCACAATTGAAAAGGAAGCTTTAATAACACATGAAGATCTTTTTCAAAAAGCTGAAAATTCTACAAAAGTGCAATTAATGCCTTGCTTGATGGTTTTAAGAATCTCTAAGCTTTGCATAGCATTATGCTAACAGAGCTGTGTGTTCAGATTAAGGTTCAAAAGCATTTCCCCTGTATTAAAAAAATGTGGGCAAAAAAATGTCCAGACTTTTAATTTTAAAAATTGTCTTCAATAATCCCTTGAAGTAAGAAATACAAACCTCCATATTAAAGATTACTAGAGACCTAGTGACGGAGAGCTGAGTAAAATGTCGGTGGATCAGTGGAACTTTAACCATCTAGGTAATTGTTTTAGAATTGTTTCTGAGGTTTTGGTTTTTTGTGTTTTGCTTACATAGTTCATAGATGATGAGTGGTCTCATGTAATCATGATTTTATTTGTGGAATCAAATTTTGTTTTTGCATGAGTTTGCAAAATACAAGATATTTTAGTAATACATTTGTGCATTATCATAGAAGCATCTCTTATGTCAAAATAAAAAAAAATATATGATCTGAGCTACCCCTTCCTCATCTGGTTCTCTCTCAGTGTTCTCTATTTCAGTGAATAGCACCTAAATAACTTCTGTACAGCCTTTAGAATGGCCACTAATATCTATTTAAGAAGTAATCTTTAGCTTCCTCTCTCTGCCAACTCCAAGATGTGTATATTCCTAGATACATAATTGATTCACTGTACACATCTCTCAACACTTGACCTGGATAAATATTGTCTGTGCTCCTGTATGTGTGTGTGTGTGTGTGTGTGTGTGTGTGTGTGTGTGTGTGTGTGTCAGGGGAGGGGTTTGAGTGTATTTACTTGACTAAAGTCCATTTTGAAAGACGGCAAATTTTATTAGGGTGAAAGCAGTGGTTTCTTTGATTGCTTGGCTTGTTTTTCTACCATTTATCTCCAGAGTGCTTCAGGCAGTATAGGTGCTCAATGGATATTTGTTGACAATATGTTGAGTGAACAGATACCGTGGAGAGGAGGCGGTGAGGGGAGATGATTACATAGTTTTACAATTTTGACTTACTGCATTCTGGGTCAAAAATAATAAGACCACATAAATGATATCATGAGTTTGAAAGGAAAGGTATTTGGAGGTCAATTAATTGATTAACCTTAACATATTAATTTGTTCAATAGTATTTGCTCTGCACTTTTCTAGTCACTGGGAATGAGGTGAAAAATTAAATAGTTATGAAATATTCAGTTATAAGAGACAACACTAAAAACACATGTAATAGAAAAATTATTCTATTTTGGAGGTTTAGGGAACTTTTTTTTTTTAATGTAGATTGTGATCTAACAGGAAAAAATTATCAGAATTAGAAGACCCAGATGTTAGAACCAGTGTTAGCACAAGCTAACCAATAACTAATCACTCTCAAGTTCAGTTCCATCTACTGTAAAATTAGTAGCTCAGATACATGATTGTTGAGTCTTTGTAACTTTGAAATCAGTAAGTGTCAAACAGCTCCTGGGAAATGGTAAAGGAAACAGCGGACCTTTTTCCTAAGTACTTTAGAACAAACCAAAAAGCAGTATTGGACAAGACAAGACAAGACAGTAAATAATTTTGCTAAATCAGCGAATACAAAATTAATTGCTGAAATACTTCAAAACAGAATGGCATCAAAATGTCTTGGGCTGTAGTTAGGAGATGAGTTGGAATATTAAAGATACTTACCGTTTAGAGAGAAGGAGGCCCAGAAGAAAAGCAAAAGGAAGATTCTATAGAAAACACTGTGTGGTAGTTAATAAAAAACAAATTGCATAGGTAAAAATACAAGCTGATTTTAAAGGTGTCTTGAGCTAGTCACAGACATTTGTAATTGGTATTACAAGCAAGGTGAAGATTGCAACACTGAAATTTAAGTGAAACTGCAGCATTTATCATACGATGCTCTTAGACCAGAGGCTTGCTTTGAGTCTTGAACAGCCCAAACTCATTTAGTTTTGTCCAATTTTCCTTAGGCTTCAGACAACCAATTTCAATTTGAATAAACAATTTTAGCTAAAAATATGTATGTTATTAAGGAGGCCTTAATACTCTGCCAGGTGCTTTATCAAAGAAATTGATGGATCTTTTCCCTCTAGTGTCCTTGAGTCTGTCACACAAGTGAATTTATCAAGGTGATTGGTATTTGAGAGATAAGTAGAAAGTGGTTTTGATAGATGAATGAGTGAATGCCTTAGAAAACCACAGAAATAGTGAGTAAAAGACAATTAACTCCTAATTCAGGAATATATATTTTGTCCATTTGTTTCTAGTAAAAAAAGTTCAGCTTCGGTATGGATGTTTTACAACTCTGAGGAACACAGAAAACATGGTGCTAGCAAGACCTTTAACTTTTTCTAAAGAACTAATTTAGGAATACTGCGTATTTATTGGCACAGGTAGGTTTGTAACATTGTGGTGCGATGCATAAAAAGAAAAATGGAGATCTCGGGCCTTGGCTCTTAAATACTTTTGTTTCCACCACACTGTCGATGTGTTATTTATTTTCCTCCTCATCTCTTGACACAGCATCCAGGATCTGTTAGGATAAATCTATCCCTTTGCCTGTTACACCCCTTTGGTCATTAGATTGCATTTTATAACAGTAGTCCTCATTATAATGTCAGGATATAATTCCATTTCTGTGGTAGAGACATTTCTATGGTGGAATAGAATTGAGACTTCCGGCCTAAATGTTAAAGGCAGTGGATTAAAGATAGTCTGTTCTGGCACTAAAGATACCAGAAGCACTCAAAGCTCTTAAATTTATTGGTGAAAGAGTAAAAACTTTAGAGAAAAAGCATATATCACAGCATAGAAGTTATTGGGTGGCACAATTAACTTCTTTCTTCTTATGTGAATAATCTAATTCTCTAATTCTCTTAATATATTCATGACAAGTGCTCATTTTTACCACTCTAAAACATATATAAGAAAGTTAACTGTTTTTGTCTGAAGCAAGAAGTAAAGTAACACTTAATATATTTTATTTTTACACCTCAACATGCATTATGTTTGTTATATCTTAAAAATGATTACAATAAAAGTTGCCTAGGAATAATTTTGAAGGGAAATGTGGGTGCACTATATTTAGAAAACTTCAAATCATCACTGAGTGTTCTAAAAGGAAGACTCAAAAAATGTACAAAAATATTATACAATGTAGGAAAAGTGAAATTTGAATCCATTCTGAATATTATAAAAATATGATACAAATTAATATATACTTTCCTTACAGGCATCTAAAAATGATGCTGAAGTATATCAGAAAAAAATTACTGGACAAGAAATGGTAAATATAAATTTTTGAGAAAACAATGAGAAAGAGTTTGTATAAATTGTGTATTTCCATCACTGAAGCATATGGCCGAGAATGAATGGATGAATGAATGAATGGATGGATGGATAGATAGATGGATGAGTAAATGAATGAGTGATTAAAAGCATAAATATGTTACCTAATTATAGAATGGCTTTTCTGAAAGCAAGCTTTGCTTATCACTTATAACAAAATCATCTGGGTTGCTTGCCAATATTGCTAAATCCAGGGGTCCCCTTCAGAGTGACTAAACGAAAGTACTGGAAGACCAAATAGAGAACCTAGAAGGGTATGAGTCATAACAGAAATCTTTCCAACCCCTCCTTTAGTGGCATAGGCTTTTCTGTTTCTACTATCACTGTGGCTATATATTTTTTTACCAAGCAGTAGAATATAAATCAAATTAGATAGTAGTGTATAAAGATAATAATAATTAATCATAATAATAATGAAAAATTAGAGTTACTGAATTTATGGAAAGAGTAAAAATGCTTAAGCAATATGAGAAGATTTCAAAATAAGGGAATAAATCATAAATAAATGAGGTAAAATAATAGTATAGGAGCTGACAAAATGCTAACCAAAAAAAAAGGTAAAAAGATTAAAACTGTATTGGCCTAAGTTAGGTGCCTTTTCCAACCCTCTCAGTTACACCTGTGCTTCAGATTCTCACAGCTGTCTCTGTGGTGAACTGACACCTTGCACACCAGCATGGTTCCAACACCTCAGGCCCCAAAACTGTGCTCCTGGTGTTTGTGGTTCCTCATCTCAATCCAAAGATGAAAATCTGCAAGAAAATATAAATGCTTAACAAAATCTGAAGAGATCTGGAATCCTTGAAATTGAGGTCCCAAATTTAGGTGCTTTTGTGATGAGGAATGGTAGCTGCATAATATAAAATATAAGGCCTATAATGATAGCCAATATTTAGAGTACTACTAAGTCAATTTTCCAAGCATTTTACTTGTATTAATCCATCTAAAGCTTATAACAGCCTTATAAAACCACTATTATTGTTAACCTCATTTTAAAGATGAGGAAAGCAAGGCTCAGAGAAGTCAGGCTCTTTGTCCAAGTTTGATCAGAAACAGATAAAAAAATAAAAGCATTAATCCTGCACTAGCTATCCCTAACCTAACCACACTGGTTTAATTTTTGGTGTTACTAAACTGCCTGGTAAGATGCATACAGTGATTGAGTCAATACTTATCAGGCCTCCAATTTTAAAAGTTATATACACAAGTAATCCAATGTAATAATCTTTCTGACTTACCATCTAGGAAAGATGAACCACATTAAATGAACAGACCCTTGATGTTGATGAGATGGTGATTTAGGGGCAGGAAACCACAAAACTACTGATCCCTAGATAGGGGAGAAAGGCATGGCTCATCTCATTTACCTTGTCTTATGGGTAGGCAATGGAAAATGAGGATATAGTAAATTATAGCACGGTCCAAGGGGAGTTGCTAACATGGCATTCAATGACAACCTGTCCCAGACCAAGAGAAGTGATGTGGTCTTTTGGAGAGACCTGCCCAGAAACAAGAGTTAGAGTGCTGTCAAAGATTGAGTGTTGCTACTACTTCACTCTCTGCCCTTTGAATCAAAGTAAGCAAGTCTCTTTCCACCTTTCTTCCCTCCTTCCCTTTTACCTGCTGGCAAACGCACTTAGATAAACCAACATACATGTGCAGATTAATGAAGACTGGCATAAACTATTTAGCTTACTCATGAACAATTGGCTAAATTATCCAGAAATATAAAATGTTTACATGGAATTGACCCAAATTAACAAATATAATTTTAATTCTTGATTTTCAAGACTGACATTGGGGGACACAAGCATATTTATCACTGGTTATTGAGACTAGAAAACAGAAGCAAATACTAGGGTATTCTCTGTCTCACTCTTTAAAAATCTGTTTGTTGCATTGTTTTCTCTATTACGTGGCACAAAGTCCTTTTATGGAAAATGTTAATATATTTGCTGTCCTGGGTTCTTAGAGAAAATTGTCACTTAGAGATGTCTCTTACTAAATGCTTGAACATTTTCATTGATTTCTTCTGGAAAGCCCTAGCTTCTTTTTATGCATGTTTCCAAGCCTTATATTAAGACCTTCAATTTGCCATAGTAATTTGCCATCCAGGGTCACCAGCTAGGGAGCTGCACAGATTTTAAAATTCGGATTATGTTTTTTTACTTTCAAGTTTGCCTTCATCATATTGCCTAATACCCAAATATGTTCTTAATGTAGCTATATTCGTTTTATATTTGCCAGTCTCTTTTTTCTAGACCATCAAATATAACTTCAACCACATTCTTTTATTCCATATTGCTTTCAACTTTGCATTTGTTTTCTTGAAATCCATGAATAAAACATCAAATAATTCTTCATTTTTTGGTACTTTAACTGATAAAATGCTGGTGGGTGATGAGAAATAAATGAACAACATATAAAATGTAGTCTTAGAGTTGATAAACCTTTTATCAACCTTGGCAAGATTTTTCTTAAGATAGAAACCAGGCATAGTATCCTCTATAGTGACAGGTATATTTCTTAACACAGCACAGAAACTTAACAAATAAATCTGATTCTTAAGAAGCTTTTCTTCTTCAATTTTTATTTGATTATTTTCATGGTTATTTTTCTCCCTTCAAGTTATGTTAAAAATTAATAAAAGAATGAAACAATATGTTGAGGAATTAAAAGGACGAAACTATAAAAAATAAAGAAGGACTAAAAGGGGAAGGAGAAAAGTGTTTAATCAAAATCACTCAGACAAGATGGATAACAAATCCACCATTGACCTAGTTTCCCCACTTCTATTTTTTTCCTCAGTTGAAGCTATCATCATCTTGCCTCCCAAAGAACAAGCTTAGTGTCTTAATTAGCTTGTTCTTAGTTATCATCTTAAAAATCTCAACAGCTTTTCCTATGTGTTCTTCTAGCCATATTTTTATTTCTCATTGCTATTTAAACTGTTTCTATATATTACATTGACAAATATGGTAGCCTACATTTAACTGTAGCTCTTGAATAATATTAAGCACCTCATAAACAAAATGCTGAACAGGTACTAAACAAACAATTGAGATGCTTGCCTTCCAGGGATATGTGTTTTTCTGACCCAAACAAACAAACCAAGACAAATTCTGTATTAAGTTCTGTCCTTCCTAACCTTCATGGCAAAGTACTGGATTGCTTCCAAATCATGTGAATAATTTATTCACAGGAATCTTGTAATCAACACATAAAGTTAAATGTAATGAAAATGATATATCTGTATTCTCCTTGCTATTGCTTTTAAGACGAAATCACTTTAGCAAATTTCCAGTACACAATACAGTATTATTAATTATAGTCTCCCTACAGAGTAGATTTCAGGTGCTCTCACCACCCCCTACCAAAGGCAACTATGTGAGGAGATAGATCTGTTACTTTGTTTGACTATCATAGTTATTTCATTATGTATATGGATATTAAAACATCATGCTATGTGCCTTAGATTTATACAATTTTAATTTAAAAATTACATTGTCTTTTCATTATGTAATTATGAAAAATATTAATATATTAAGAAAAATAAAATACCAAGCATTATGGAAGAAATCGAATGTTGAATTTAAGGAATTTTTTTAAAAAACCAAATAATTTTGGGGCGCCTGGGTGGCACAGCGGTTAAGCGTCTGCCTTCGGCTCAGGGCTTGATCCCGGCGTTGTGGGATCGAGCCCCACGTCAGGCTCCTCTGCTATGAGCCTGCTTCTTCCTCTCCCACTCCCCCTGCTTGTGTTCCCTCTCTCACTGGCTGTCTCTATCTCTGTCGAATAAATAAATAAATAAATAAAATCTAAAAAAAAAAAAAAAACAAATAATTTTGACTTGTTATTTTGTTCATAATTTTTGTAGCATAATGTTTTAAATATATTCTAGAATCTGTAGGATAGTTCTATACCTTTGTATTTTAAATATTACTGTTTATGAACATTAATGTTTCTAATTGTTTATGTACACACATATGTTATATCTTGATTACCTTTAATTTGGCTACTTCTTTTTTGTTTAATTAAGATATTTTAAGGTGACTGTTAAAATGGCAAATGAAATTAAACAAAGATGAAAAGAACAAATAAGGAAAAATTTCAAAGAGGATGTTTCTGTGAAAATATGATGATCTGGAAATCTTAGTAAATCAATTGCTCAATATACACTATGTAATATTGCTAAATATTAAATTATGAAAATAAAGATAAAATGATTTTTTAATTCATCTATAAAATAAGGACTTTGTTTAGTAATCAGTAATAGCCTTTTCAAATTCTTTTTTGTATCGGTTATCTAATACTGGGTAATAAGCCATCCCCCAAATTAAAACAATAACAAAGTATTTAGCTCATGATTCTGAGTGTTGGCAACTTGACCACAGCTTTACCTGGATACTAGTTCTAGTCTCAACTGAGCTCATTCATGAATCTGCAGTCAGTTGCCAGGTTGTTTAAGGAATGATGTTTTGTCAACTAAAGGTTCTCATCTAGGCCACAGAACACAGAGAACTATTTGTGTGACTTTTAAATTATCCCCAAAATGGTATGCAACTAATACCATTTTAGATTAATATGAAAAAAGTAACTCATTACATACACTGGATGCCCTAGAGCATCAGTACATAGTTCTTTGCGGGGAAAGCTTGAAAAGGCTATAGAGCCCTGAGCTGGGGTAGTCCGTCTCTGCTCCATCTGATATCTCATCCTCTATCAGGCTACTTGGTCAAATTGCTGGAGGGGCCTTAAACAGAAAAGAACATGGCAAACTCAATGAACAAATACTATCTCAAGCCTCTGCTTGTACCATATTAGCTACTGTCCCATAGACAAACCCTGGATAGTACAGGAGGGTACTATTAAAGAGCATAGGTACAGAGAAGGGTGTCAGATTGGCCATTGAAAGAAAGAAAGAAAGAAAGAAAGAAAGAAAGAAAGAAAGAAAGAAAGAAGAGAAAGAAAGAAAGAAAGAAAGAAAGAAAGAAAGAAAGAAAGAACGGAAGAAAGGAAGAAAGGAAGAAAAGGGGAAGGAAGGAAGGATGGAAGAAAGGAAACCATACATTGTTCATGTAAACTCTTAATAATCAAGTAAAATTAGACTGTTGCTTGATTTATTCAGACAAATTTTTCAGTTCTTTATTTAACTTCAAAACAACTTTCCCAGGGAAATACAACTACTTAAAATAACAACAACAAAACGGCAATTTTTCATGAGGTAAGAGGTTGGGGGTAATAGAAAGGAAAGGGTGCTTCCAGTTAGTTGAAAACTGAAGACCTGAAACACCACATTAGTACTTACGTGATTTATATCCATTACATGCAGTAGATATTATATGAAATATTTATTTTGGATTGAATTTAACTCTTTAATTAAAGCTCTACTTAAAATAAGTTCAAGATTCTGATCCCTGAGGGGAAGATATCAGAAAACTGTACTTTTAGTGGTGAAGAGGTGAGTGCTGGTTAATGACGGTCTAGCCCTAGCCTATTGGGCGGGTGGAGAACTGCTTCTATGGGCACACAGCCAAGAGGCTAGAGCAAGGTGAGGACCTGCGTCCTCAGAGTAAATCCTGCAAAGATGGCTGAATAAAGACCTGGCAGGGGTCAGATGGGCAGAAATTGAGATGACTGATACTCGGTGTATCAACCATACTTATTCCTAGGACACAATAAAGATGCAACAGTTGGCAAAATGGAACATATACTTGGATAGGTTATGGATCACAGAAGATAAAGTGCATGTCAGGATTAGCTGAAACTTTAAGTGCCCCAGAGAAAAGCCTGCCAAGGATTTTATTCAGCTCTATACTGTTGGAACACTCTATGTGTGGTCAAGCAACAATGTACCAGTAATAAGATGGGAGGAAGGAGGGAAAGAGAGGGAAGGAGAAAGGCAGAGATGGAATAACAGAACACAGAGAGCAGAAGGAGTAAGCAGAAGAGAAAAATAAGAAAAAAAAGAGGGTAAAAATAACAAAGAAGCTAATCTTAAGTAATTTACTTTTTAATGTTTGTAAGGAATTAGCCCACAACATAATTCATCTGAAACCTAATTTTATATTAACCCAGAAAAGATCTAAATTTTGTCTTAAATAATTAGTGGATATTCATGATAAACTCAGAGTAAAAAGATTCACAGAAATTCCAGCTGAATTATTTAAGGACCAAAGCAAGATGACGTAAGGCTCACTGGAAGAAATATCTTTCACTGAGAGCCACTCCACAATCTGTATCTCTGTTTTCCTGGGGGCAAGAAATGCCCACAAATTTCTCAAAAGCATTTACCAGCTTCTTTTCTCTATCCCTTAGACATGCATTTGAATACATATTTTTTCTTTACCCTTTCCCTTGGAGTAAGCTAATTTTTAACTCTCAGTTTATGGAATTTGGCAAGTTAGATCCAAAAAGATGTGAAATTACAAAGTATCAAAAATTAACTCTTCATGTTTCCTACTGCTAATACTTAGTATCGTACATTATCAATTGAATGATGTTTTGCTTTTTTCCTCTCTCTTTCTTAAAGATGATATTACAAAAGGAAACTCACAGGTATATTTATTTAGATTCTCCACAGTGAGTGCTTTCCAATATCAATTTCTTTTTAACACCAGGAGGTATGCAGCCTCCAAAAGCAGCATTTACATTCAGCTAAAACAACTGAAGTTATTTCCAAATAGTTTTCAGCACAGGAAACATTTTTAAAACACCTGCCTGATACTCTAGTAACGTGAAGGGCTAATATGACATGCATTGTTCAGTCTTAAAACTTTTATTGCTTGTCTGCTCATGCCAATGTTTAGAGTTTCTTTCCTATAAAACATAGAAGATAATAACAAATTGTAAAACCTAAGAATGAAATTCAAGGTGAAACTGGCTTGGAAATTCACATTCAATTGTCAGTGGCACCATTTTTTTTTAATTAACAAAATTTTAAGAAAATATCATCTACACACTACTAAAATTAGCAGAATTTAAGTTACCATAATCCTCTACTTTATGTCATACTATTTCTCTTTTTTATTTAGGCCTGTCGTTTATTTAGGCCTTTGATTTAAGCCTAAATACAAATTGAACATTTCTGATTATCATTCACTATTATCCACATTCTGTGGCTTCCAAACCATTTTCTTCTATTCATTCTTTATGGCTGGGCTGCTAATGGGTTAGATTCCAATCTTACCACTTAACTAACACACTTCTCTGATCATGTGGGCTCAGGTTCACTTTTCTATTATAGGTTCACCTATTCTTTAAATAAAGAGAGATGGATTATTCATTTTTGCAGAGGTGAGTCCTAGCTTAAGGTGGCTAATGGGTCTGGCATCTAAATACTGAAGTATAGGGGCATCTGGGTGGCTCAGCCAGTTGAGCATGTGGCTCTCAATATCAGCTCAGTTCCTGATCTCGGGGTTGTGAGTTCAAGCCCCACTTTGGACTCCACAGTGGGCATGGAGACAACTAACTAACTAACTAACTAACTAAATGCTTAAGTATAACTAAGGAAAGGAATTAAGAAATATCCTGACTATAGAAACTGCAAAGATTTTTTTGGTAAATCAGATGTACTATTTTGATTTTTATTGTTGTTGCTACTTGTTTTCTTTCACTCTTTTTCTTTGCATTCTGAAGTTGGTCATTCAAGTCATTATCCCTTCTGCTCAGAGTTCATTGACCACTTAAAATTTGTGATGCAAACTTCTCCAATTGCTAGAAAACAATGAAGGGTCTATGATTTATGCTTTTGCTGGGAATCTGGAATTGTGTTTTGCCAATCATGACATTAGTTCATTTCACTGGTGAATATAGGAGTAAAGATTTATAATACCAAAGAAAAGAAGGTGTTTTAGGAGTGCAATGGGTGATACATTCTCTGTTCTTTACCATTTGGCAAGATGTTTCTTCGATAGGCCATTAGACTGAGGACTAGAGCCATTTTCCTGACAAGAAAGACTCAGGGCATACAACCTAGGCATTCAAACTGTTACAGAGTTTTGTATATACAGCCATGCTTGGCATTAGAAACAGAACTCTTGTGCTGCTATAATTTACTTTATCTATGTTTTATGTCCTTGCACTTAGTGTTCCATCTGCTTGAAATCCTCTTCCTGCTAAAAACTGAAACTATCCACATTTAATAACATTATGACTAAAATTTAGACCATTGGCTGTAAACATCTCAACTCCTGTTCTAGAAAAAATTTCCCCAGAAAAATAAGACAATGCTTTATTCTTTACAGTTTGATTTAGGAAATTTCTGAAACCCAATTTATTTGTACAATATGTTAACCATCTGAGTAAACCCCCTATTTCTTAAGGCCATTGGTTGCTGCCATATTGTGATTTACAGGAAATATATATATTTGATTATTCAAATGACCAAAATATATTTCTCATATGTACTTGAAATTCATCCACAGTTCCTGGCTCACAGCTCTCAAAATCCTTGGAATTTGCCAAGTGTTGGGAGAGACATAGGTGTGTTTTGTTATGTTAATGAGATGGGTTTTGGAAAACACCTAAGGATGGGGGGACTGGTTGTGGTTGGAGCCAAACATGTGATTAGAGGCACCCCCTGACATCTGGGAAGGAGATTTAAGTTGGAAGTTGAATAAATCACCAATGGTCAATAATTTAATCAATCATGCCTATGTAATAAAGTCTCTATTAAACCCCCAAAGTATTATTTTTTTTTAAGATTTTATTTATTTATTCGACAGAGACAGAGACAGCCAGAGAGAGAGGGAACACAAGCAGGGGGAGTGGGAGAGGAAGAAGCAGGCTCATAGCAGTAGAGCCTGATGCGGGGCTCGATCCCATCACGCCGGGATCACGCCCTGAGCCGAAGGCAGATGCTTAACTGCTGTGCCACCCAGGCGCCCCAAACCCCCAAAGTTTTGAGAGCTTCTGTGATGCTGAACCTGTGGAAGTGCTGGGAGACTGGCAAGCCTGGAGAAAGCATGGAAGCTTCCAGGTCTTCACCGTACATATCTATTCCATCTGGCTGACCAGCAGCTAAATTAGTAACTGATATATAGTTGGTTTCTAATATATATTTGTTGAATAATTTTGAGCTGATTAATTAATTTTTGTGCATACTACTCCAATTACCATTTTATCCAATGGCTTTTTCTTTTGGTAATATTTGTAATATCTGACAAATTGTACTTTGAAAAATTCAGATAGATGTGATCATTCAGCTTCAAATTATTATCTAATGAAAAACATAATTCCAGAAATTATCAAATTTTGTGTATGCTATAAATTGTATCATAAATTGAATTTTTTACTCAGTTGACATCCATGGTAAAAATTCATTTATTTTTCAAATTATTTAGCACCCAGAATTTGTAAAATATGATGTTAGACATTGTGGTTCAAAAAAAGAATAAGAAAAAAATACTGTTAACTTTAAAATTGACCATAAAAATGCTGGAGGAGGGCTATGAAACTGGTTCTTATTCAGAAAAATGTAGATAGGAATTCTGGAAAACTATAATCATTCAAAATGAATTTTTGTTTACAGTAGCAGAAGATTATAACTAAATTTTCAATATTATTGACTTTATTCAGAGTTTTGCTTTTTCTCTCTAGATAATTTAGAAATACAATGTAAAATATTTGATCTCATTTCATATAATGGGATTTTATATAAAATCTATCTTTAGCAACATCAGTGGGCACTGTGCTGCAGAATGTGTAAGCACAATACACAAACATGTTTTTCTGTATCATATATATAAATAAGGCTATGATGATTAGTATATATAGATTTACCTGAGTAAATAAGCAAAATTTAATATGTATTTTGGAAAATGTCTCAAGAAACTTAAGACAAATTTCTAGAAGAAACTACATGAGTTTTTTGTTATTTTTCTCATATGAACTTCCTGTCTACATATATAAAAATTGCCTAATAATCTTGCTTTGGTTGAAAATGTCTAAAACTGTGTGTACCTACATAGTTTATCATTTTTTTAATAAAGAAAAACTGATGTATGAGTATGTGTGTGTGTGTGTATATATATATGTATATATGTGTGTGTGTGTGTATATATATATACATATATATATATATATATATATATATATATAATAAAGACATACATTTTATAGGTATAATTCAATGTGTTATATTTTCCCTATCCATATTTCTTTAAATGCACAATGTAAAGTAGATTTGGGAAAATAGGGTATGAATTCCATCAGATAAAGAAAGTGAGTCTAAAATTTTTTTTTTTTTTGAAAACTTAAAACAAGTAGTCAGGTATGATTAACAAATTACCTAAGAACAGAAGTACAAAGTATATTTATGACAGAATGATAAAAATCTACTAAATTATTCTTACCTGTCCATAGGTCTTTTGAATGATCTTTCCCTGGTCATAGTGCTTGTAATAAATAGTCCTATAGTACTTAAAAACCCCAAACTCATCAGATTCTCCTTTAAAATTTTTAATTAAAAGCTATGGAGAATATGGGATTTTGATAAAGAATCTTGTTTTTTAAAGCTAAGAGCTATGATTGTATATAAAATTATTAGTCATCAGTAGAGTGAAGGCTGTAGAGAGAAGGAACACAAGAAGTTTTTAACTAAGAGAAGAGGACATATGGACAGAGAATAAAAGAAAAGACTCCCTAGCACCTTCTTATAGCCAACTTTGATAGTCCCATGAAACCCAGATGTTCTTGATGTTGGTGAATTTATGGCATCTCTAATGGAACTCAATCCATTGTAGTAGGTTGAATGGCTTTTGCTCTTTGAAGCCAAAAGAGCAATAAAAATCAGATGTTTATGAAAGTTCTTCTGAACTACTTCTCTTCGCATGCTTCGGAACCCTAGAAACCACTTTTATAGCACCAGCAGTGAAACAATTGAGTGTTAACAAAATATCAGTTCATGGTAGATAAAGATTTTATGAAAATAGCTTAGGAAAGCTAATGGAAACAGTAAATATGCCAAATATTGCCATTACCACAATCCTATCTCAATTGTATTTTCATTTCCCTCCTCAGTTTCTGCCATCTGAATTTTTTTTTCTATTTTTAAATTTCTTTTAAAAGATTAATTTAATTCTTTGGGAGAGTGAGAGCACGCATGTACAAGTCTGTTGGGGGGGGGTCTGTGGGGGGAGGGGCAGACAGAATCTATAGCAGACTCCTTGCTGAGCATGGAGCCTGACACTGGGCTGATCTCACCACCCTGAGATCAAGACCTGAGCCAGAATCAAGAGTTGGACACTTAACCGACTGAGCCACCCAGGCGCCCCTCTGCTATCTGAATTTAATCTCAGACATTAATTTGAAGTAAAAACCATCATTTTAATGTTTCTAAGAGTGTTAGCTGGGTTGTAACATGGCCAATTACATTCCAGTATCTATTCTCACATCTCTCCTTGGAACTGGCTTATGGATACATCTAGTTAGAAAACGTTTTCCTCTCAGCTAGTGATGAACATGGATTTAAGTTCCAACCAGGGCAACATGATCTGAAGGAATGGATGCAAATTCAGGGCCATATGCTTTAACAGGAAATTGCTTGTTCTTCACTCAAAATGGGAATGTGGTACCAGTAAGACTACTTCAAGTGTGTGGATGAGGACAACAGATAGATGACTGTGGGAATGACATGATGGAAGAAACCAGAATGCTTGGATGAGTTCATGGATGACCTACACCAAACCTCTCACCTGTGAACCACTAGATGAAAGAGCAACAAGCTTAATCTTCCTTGAGCCACTATATTTTGAGCTATCTCTGTTAAAAATTAAGCCATTTAGTTAATTGCTCCTTTGCTTCAATTATTTTCACAATAAAAACTAAATTTTTGCTGGAATAACTTATATCACCAAGTATTTTCTGCTTTCAGAAAGACCTAATCTCCTACCTAGTAATATGTTATGAAAGCCACATGGTATCTGGAGTTTAAGGATACATTTAACTTCATAATTCAATCAAATTAGGTAAGTACACGGGATATAAATAAGAGTTCATCGCTTGATATAAAAGAAAACATGGATGAGTAATAGCATAATTTGTCAGGCTCTATAATAATAGTACTAATTGAAAACACTTGATAACAGCACTTGTATAATCCTCACAACAAAACTGTGAAAATTTACTACTAATAATAATGTTGTACAGATGAAAGATGGAAAAATAAAAGTGGTAAGTGGTTGAGCTAGGATTCAAACCCAGCTGTCTGACTCCAGAGGCCATGACCTTCCACACCCTGTGCTCGCTCTCCCTTGGCTAGACCACTTCTCACCGTGCTAGTCTCTCTCTCCCCATCAGCATCTGGTGAACTAGGCTCAGGAAATCTTACAGCATGGCTATCGTCACACAACATATAGATCACACTGTCAGGATTCCCAAATTGTTGCTGCTTTTCCTATGTTCCAGTCTTTCAGGGGATCTGAGTTACTAAATGAAAAACAAAACAAGTGTAATTAGATTCAGAAAAGGAAAATACCCAGGTCAATGGTCATACAAGGTTTGAAGATAAAGAAAAATATTTACAGGAATGCCTAGAACAGCCATCAAAGATTCTTACTTTTTCTTTTTTTTTCTTTTTTCAAACAATAAATCTGCATGTATGATTAATTTATTGCTGAATATGTGAAGACTCACAAAAATTGATGAGGTATGGGCAGGCTGAGTCAGACTTCTTCCTGAATTGATTCACTCTCTTATTCTTTCTGCTTCATACTTCCTTATTTTCATCTTTAAAGTGGGACAATGATATGGCCTCGGCATAGATGTCCACTTCAGATTTTGAAATATTCCAAATATAAAATATGGTATAAATATTAACACATGCAAGAGAAAAATGTCTCATATATATAATGTATTAATATATACTGATATATACATTACATATATAACTCTTGTTCATCCATTTTTGCATTTAACACAGGAATCTCATATTTTATTAGTAAAGACACTACTTCTTCCTCCCAAATATGGCTAAGAAAAATTACATATGTACATACAAATATAAATATAATTAAGCTCTGCGTAGATGAGTCCAAGCATTTCATATTATCACGGAGTTTCAGGGCTTTCATAGAATTAAAATAACAGAATTATTATTTATGAACTGAAACTAATAAGAAATTACATTGGCCAGTATATAAAATATTCCAAAGATATCTGGGAAGGGAACACAAAGATATCAAGAGGGTCTGTTTCATTCTATGAATTATAATCTTACTATATCAGGTTAATTATTAACACAGGAGCTTAAATTATGGAAATACTTTTAAAAATTATTTAAATAAAATAGTAGTCGATTTATTTTTCCCAAATATGTTCATGTCAAATTATAATTAAAATTCACTAAGATTTTCTTTGATTTATTATAGACTTAACTTATACTACAATTAGAATACTAATATTACTTGAAATGGCATCTACTTATTTTTGTGTTTATAATTGACTTGTATGAATATTATTATCCCCAAACAAACAAAATCTTAAATGAATGTATTCTTATATATAGTGTTGCCCCCAGAGTGATCTAGAAAATCCAAGTAATTTATCTTAACTTTAAACAAAACATTTGATTAATGGGTATAGTAAATGATAGCATGGCAAAATAAAAATCGCATGATTAAAATATGGTCTTAAAGATATATCTGCTGAGTCTTATCTTTCAGGAGAGGCAGTTTCACCCATTATAGCTATTGTCACATAATTGAATCATCAATTCTATGTTTGACTTATGTGCATTCTGACGGGTTATTTTATTTTATTTTTTTTTTTAAAGATTTTATTTATTTATTTGACAGAGATAGAGACAGCCAGTGAGAGAGAGAACACAAGCAGGGGGAGTGGGAGAGGAAGAAGCAGGCTCACAGCAGAGGAGCCTGATGTGGGGCTCGATCCCATAACGCCGGTGTCACACCCTGACCCGAAGGCAGATGCTTAACCGCTGTGCCACCCAGGCGCCCCCTGACGGGTTATTTTAAATGGTTAAAATAATTTCATCTCACACAATAATCAGTAAAATGTTGATATTAAAGTTTTTGCCTTACAATATAAACTTTAAAAATTAAATTAAGGCAACTACCCTGAATTTAGCAATGTCAAGCATTGACTAAAAAGCAAAAGTGGTATGGATTCAAAGCTAGCAGATTGTACACAAATAATCAGAGCTGGCGGGATAGTTCGTAAACTCACATTTGCATGCGACCATCCATGAAATGCATTTAACTCATCAACTAAATATACGTGCATTATATGATGTGAGTAAACCTAGGGGCTCTTGTCACGAATTTATATTACAGGTTGCTCTCATGATCTGAAAGTAAAACATTCCTATGCAACCTTTCTTAAGTGGAAATGGTGCAAAGCAAAGAAGCAATTACCATTAATTTATATGAAAAAAAATTGAGTGTTCCCAGAGTCAAAATAATAACCTCTCAAGTTTTTCTGATACCTGCTAATAGATGCACAAAATAAATCAAAATAAAACACAGGGGCTCACAGGCATAGGTCAAAGCTCTGGCGGACTATGCTGAGATGCCGAGTGTAGTTCCCAGGGGAGGAGCTTGGTGGTGCTACTCTCAGTGCTCCAAGGATGTGTGGGGCCTTTACAAAGTTTCCCTGCAAAAACAAAAGTTGAATGATATTCGCACTTTCACTTTTTTTTTTTTTTTTTTTTTTTTGGTAAAAGTAAAAATCCTCTTTGAATTTCTTTTGGTTGGTGAAAACAGATGCTGATATAAGTCTTTTGTAAAAGCGATGTGGCATAATGTTAACTTTTGAAAGACGGGGGATACCTATATAGGATGCTTAAAATAATATATGGAACAAACCAAGATATAAATAAGTAAATACATTAACATTTATTTACACAGATGTTTGCTATTAATTTTATTCCGAGCTTAAAATAAGAAACTGTGTTATATTATTCAGGCATGTTATTTAAAATTCAAGTAGAATAATCATTAGAAAAACATGTATTTACATGAGGAAAAGAAAATCACAGAATGTAGTTAGAAGAGAAAACGAAAAATATGTGCAAATCATGATTAAATTTTCCTAAGGACAGAAAAATCATTTAACAAAACATAATCAAAATGTAATATTGAACTACAATTATTAAAACAGCTAAAAGGAAAAAATAACTCTATTAGATTCCTTGCAATGTCATTTTCTGTAATTTTGTGTCTCAATTTAAAAATGAAAACTCCTTTATGAAGTGAATATGCCTGTAATTCACTTCATGATGCTTCTTGAAATAGGAATAAAATAGAAACATTCTATAAAGATGATTCCACCATGTTGCAATTTTAGGATGCTAAACTTTTAGGAAGGCTACAACTAAAAGAAAAAAATGTAGAATATCTGGAAAAGTGAAAGTGCTTTGAACAGATTTTATTTGCGATCTCAACTTATTCTGCATTTGCAGAAACTATAATTCAAAAAATACTTGTGAACTCTTATTAGAATTGATCTAAAGCTGTTTCTCAGTTTTTCCTTTTCTCTCTGTGTGTATATATATGCACATGTACATTTATATACATATACACATGCACACATACAAAGCAAGTCCTAGTGAGTGCCTGGTGGCTCAGTCAGTTAGGCGTCTGCCTTCAGCTGAGGTCATGATCCTGGGGTCCTGGGATTGAGCGCCTCATTGGGCTCCTTGCTCAGCAGGGAGTCTGCTTCTCCCTCTCCTGCTCCCCCTGCTTGTGATCTCTCTCTCTCTCCCTCTGTCAAATAAATCAATAAAATCTTAAAAACAAAAACAAAAAAACAAGTCATAGGTATTCCTTCTTTCTTCATAATATGTGTATTCTCCACTATATGCTAGAAATTCTGTTACCTCATTTAATCTTTAAACAACCATTTAATCTACATAAAATTATTATCCTCCTTACACAAATGAGAATAGAGGACCCTAGAATAGATATATAACTTTCCTAAAGTCACACAATAAAACTCTCACTAGGACTAGTGTGGTATAATAGAAAATAAATGAGTTTGGGAGGAAAAAGAGCCCTCATTTTGGTTCCTGGCTTTTCACATCAGTGTCCTCTTGGTTAGTAAGTTAACATCTTTGGACCATATTTTTCTTAACTGCAAAAAGGAAGTAAAAATTCTTAATCTGAATGATTATTATGAGGATTAGAATCAGCACATACCAATTGTTTATCATGTGGCATTATCCCAATGAACAGCTGATGTCATTATCACTGGTATTATTATGTAATTACTACCAATAATTACCATGTGCATATTATCTACTAGCTGTGTTATATAAAATAAGACACACTCACCCACACAGAAACACGTATCTTTTCTTTAGAACATGAAATTATTCACTTTAAATTATGCATTAATTTGATTGAACTATTTGAATATTAATTTTCATACAAAGTCTAGTAAATTCTTTCAAATTAATCTATTGGACACACATCTTTCTAAAGGATTCATCTTTAATGAGAAGTTGTATAATTTGTTTGGCCTTGACTTTCATAATAAAATTATAACAAAACAATAACTTGAAAAAAACAGCTGACAGAAGTAAATTGATTTTAAAATTTCCTCCTCTGTATGATTAAACTCATTTTCCATGCTATATTGTAATAAGGAATAGGATTGTGCAGAGATAAAAGAAACATGTTTAAGGTTAAGTAATTCATTGAATGTTGATGGCAATGTCAAGATTTCCAAGAATATCAGGCTAAACTCAATCTAATAAAATAAATATGACCAGAACATTCATTATAGATGCCTGCATAAATAAATATATACTTTTCATAGCTGTAACATTAATTTTGGTATGAATTTGTAATATTCCTTAAGGTGTTCATTTCTAATGTGAAAGAGACACAGCATTTCTGATCAAAGGGTTTAAAGTAATTCTCCTGTGTCATCTAATACACTTTTAAAGAGATGGCAAAGTTTAATTTAGAAAACTTGTTATTATATAAGAAGAGTTACAAATATGCTGTGTCCAGTTATCTCTGCAGATTGCAGTTAGAAATATAATTATGCAAATTGAATGCAAATGAGAAGATAAAAGACTAAGAGTCTCTATTCAATACGAAGACATAGAAGCCAAAATTCAGTTGCCAATCTTTACGTTTTCACGAACCTGCAGAATATCTAATTGATTTCATTTTTCACATAAATAAATGCAGTCCCAACTCATGTAGGAGTTTTACGTGTACTTTCTAAAATCAGACACAATATACAATTATAGGAGCAGTGTATGTATGTAGCCAATATGTGGGCTAACTATGGTCATTGTCAAACAGATTGAGAGGGATGGTGTACTAAAAGATTCGTGTTTGTGGTCTCACTCTGCTTAGAATTCATGCTTTCAGGTTCTGGGTCTGCACGCCAAACGGATGTGTCAATTTTGCATTTAATTAGTTTAGCCCATGTAACGATTAGATGTAAATATTTATTCTAAGCATCAAAACTTACAAACAATTTTTATAGATCTAATACAGCTTCCTTTCATAAAAGTCACTTTTCGTTCTTTGACAGAAGAATAGATGAAGGAAATGACTCTCCTGTGGACACTTTCTAGATTCTCCTGTGAGACACGGAATCTAATTATGCTGTAGTTTGCCTACTGACAGAGCCGGTCTGTGCGCCATCATCATGATCCTGTGTCTGTAAACCACCAGGTTCATAACGTGATTTGCCTCACTAATGTTCGTCTATTTCTGTTAATTTGTGATAAACTTGAGGGTGATGGTGTGTTTCAGGCTGAATTCATTATGACAATGTCTGGAGTAACCTGTAAAAATTTAATACATGTGTTGAGATGAGTCTTTTTTTAATGAATTCATGACTTGTAAGCATCTGTTGTGACTATTTTATTTTGCATACACATCTACATACACAAAGTCATCAAACACTGACGGCTATGGAATCAATTCTTCTATTTTTGTATTTTAATTTTCTTATTACTATATTCCTTTGTTTATCTTAAGGATTGCATAAGGTTGTCTGAGCTCTAGAAACTTTAACTTTATAAGAATGGAATAAAATGGAAAGGAAAGGAAGTGGAAAAACAAGTACTTTAATTTCCTGTTTACTACACTACTTAAATGATCCACAGAAAAAAAGAGCAAAAATATCTAAGGGAGAAGAAGACAGAGATTTATTTTTTCAAAAGTAATTTACATTTTCCTTCATTTATGTAATTCTATACGTATTTCAAGCTGATTTTTTTTAAAGGATTGAATCGCTTTCTTTCTGGAAGGGAACTTAATAGTATTGTTTATGAATTTAAACAGAAGAGGTTTTCAAATTAAAGAAAATTGTTTGGTAGCATTCCATATATAAAACAACAATAAAATTTTGCACTAAATGAAGCCCTCATGAGGGCAGGGATTTTTCTTTGCTCCTATCACTGCAGAATCCTCCACGCTATTAGAGCAGTGTTGGGACTGTATCAGTAATAATAAATATATCTGTACCAAATGAATTGTGAGTGGATCCATAAGGCAGCTATGTAAATAGCAGTTTGTGTTCAGATTCCGTGATGCCAAATTTCCACTCTACCCCTTACTAGTCACACTGTATTTTCTACATGGGATAACGTGTTAAAAGACATTCTCAAGCTTAAGGCATCCAGATAAAGTGGTAATTAGCAGTATTGAGACTATTCAATTGAAGAATAAATAACTGAAAATATGTAGGAGAAGCTGAGAATTTAAATTCAAAATATGATTTTTAAAAAGCAAACTTAGGGAAAATAAATAAATAAATAAATAAATAAAAAGCAAGCTTAGGGATGTTTGGGTGATGCAGTGAGTTGAGCGTCCTACTCTTGGTTTTGGCTCAGGTCATGATCTCAGGGTCATGGGTTGGAACCAAGTTGGGCTCTGTGCTCAGTGTGGAGTCTGCTTAAGACTCTCCCTCTCCTTCTCCCCGCCTCCTTCTCTCTCTCTCAAATAAATAAATAAATCTTTAAAAAAATAATAAAA
Organism: Ursus americanus; assembly: GCF_024610735.1. NCBI lineage: Eukaryota > Metazoa > Chordata > Mammalia > Carnivora > Ursidae > Ursus > Ursus americanus. Next base: position 14,647,755 of record NC_142155.1, on the reverse strand, counting down.
TTTTAAAATATAGAATAATGTCCCCAAACTCCCTCTTTAGATTACAAAAATGAATATTTTAATCAATTAAAATAAATACCACATGGCTAATTCTTGACTACCAGAATGCCCTTTAGGCTTGCTTCACAAGATGTCATATGAATGAGCAATCATGCATTTTTAAAGGTCAACAGTGAAATAAAGATTCTACTGCTTTAAAAAATGTTTCTAGGGTCTATTTAAAATGGGGTGCATAATTCGTCAGGATTTTATTATTCTCAGTAAGGAATGAAATCTCCATTGATTTTAAAGGGAGAACAATGTTCTAGTAGCAAGAATAGTAGAGTAGATATGAGCTTTCATTTTATTCACAATTTTATCAACTGTTCATTCTATCCTTTAGGAAGTTTTAAAAAAATCTGTCATATTCAATACTACATTTGCAAATTTTAATAATATGTTTTTCCACACAATAAAAACATATTTTCAATGTAAAAAAAACTTTGTTTAATATATTTATAAAAATATTAAGTTATTTCATTTTTTCTTTTGTTTTCCCCTTATTTTCATTTAGAATGTTCTTGAAATATTTCATACATATTAAAATAGACACAGGTATAACCTTTTTAAATTAGATTTTATACACCAGGGTTGCTAGATACTCCTGCGGTAGGAACAATGTTTACCATTTTTTCTCTTTTTTTGTTACTTTTACGTTATCTTGCTTTAATTTAACTCTCCATCAGAAGCAGCGTACCATAGTGGTTAAGGATACAAACTCTGGAATCAGACTGTTATATGAAGTCTCTTAACTTCACAGATGAGGAGTGATGTGACCCTGGCAAAGTTATGTGCTGTATCTGTCTTCTAGATCTGTATCTACTCTATTCTTTGTACCTGAATTGCCTAATCAGTAAAATAGGAATAATAGTGGAATAAAACAACAACAACAACAACAACAACAACAACAATAATAATAATAATAATAATATCTCATATGGTTATCCTTAAGAATTAAATACTTAAATTTTTGGAAATCACTTTAAAATGTGCCTGGTACATAGAGAATACTCGATTAGTGATACCTAGGATAATTCTTTAAGAAGCTCATTAATCCATTTTTTTCCTCTTCCACAAAGTGTACGTAACATTCTATATACTCTCACATTAAAAATATCTCTAAATTACAGTACTGCTACAAAGTATACAAGTCTTTATTTTTTCCCCGACCTTTAGCTCAGGCTCCAAATAGTGGTTCCAGATCATCTTTCTTACTGTCTTCACTGGAACGGCATCTATTGAAAAGGGGGAAAAAAATCCAAGTCATCCGCTAAAGTTAACTAGGATTCAGAGTACACCAGACACAGAACCCACGTCCAATCTGTCTGTGGATGGCCTGACAAAGAGGCGACAGAAACAACACACCCCTGAAGTTTTGTCTAGAACTGCTTTAAAAGCTTCAATTTTGTAAGAGGTATGATTATTTATCTTTTATCATGGGCAGCTTTAGAGTTGGATTTAAATTACTTAAATGCCTTTGGATAAATACAGACATTTTCGCTTGGTTTCCTGGCCTACTCTGATTCATCTATCAAATCTTTCTGTTACACTGGGACAAAGTGATTGGCTTGATGCAGACAAATATAATAAATTGGGAGCTTGCTAAGAATCCTCAGGCTCCATTCACAAAACAGTTTTAAATACAAGTTTCCTTTCGGGGATTTTTTTTGTGATTATAAAAGTCTAGATATTTTTAGAGTGGACATATTTTACATCTAGAATATTGAAACCTTGTAGAAATATTATTTTCTAGGTATCAAATTTTTCAACGTGCAAATCTAAATTTAAAATTCTTAGCCCTTTGCCATATGGTTATTAGATGTTCAGATACTGTTCTTCCTTTTAAAAACAAATAATTATTCATTTATTTACTGAAGCATCACAGGAGGTATATTGGCTGCCAAGACTCAGGTCTCAGTTGTTACACAGAATGATTGAGGTAACCAGCCTCCAGAAGCTCCAAGAATCCAATTCACTCTCTCCCTCTGTCTCTCTCTCCTGTATTTGTGTGTGTGCGTGTATATATCTATCTCTGTGTGTCTGCCTTTCTGTATCGTCTCTTCACCTCCTGTCTCTCTCTATATTACATATATAATCTATATAGACCTATACAGATATAGATACAGATACCTTTTTCCTCTCTCAATAAGGTGGGATTCTTTTTTCCTCCATCTTATTTCTAAATTTTTCTCTAAGTTTTGGTAGTTGTTTTTGCAGTTTGAATATGACATTCCGTGTATAGATCTTTTTTTTTTTTTTTTTTTTTTTTTTTTTGGGCATTTATACCCCATCATGGCCTCTGATCTTCCAGGAGCAGTATTTTGCTATCTACAGTTAATTTTGGAATGCCATCAGCCATTATTACTTCAAATATTTCTTCTACTTCGTTCTGTCTTCCCCTTCCAGTGTTCCAATTACACATGTATTACACATTTTGCAATTGCCCCAGAATTTTTTAATATTCTGGTCTTTCCCCCCCCCCCTTCTTTTCCCTCTTTTCATTTCAGTTTGGGAAGTTTCTCTTGACTTATCTTTAAGCTTACTCATGCTTTACTCAACTGTGTCCAGTCTTCTAATGGATCCGGCACAAAACTTCTTCACCTGTTACAGTGTTTTTGATTTATAGCATTTTGTTTTAATTCTTTTTTTCAGAGTTTCTGTCTCTCTGCTTACATTATCCTTCTGTTCTTACATGTTATCTACTTTTTCCGTTTGAACCTTTAGCATATGAATTATTGTTACCTTAAATTCTCTCTTATATTCCCAATGTCACAGTTCTTTCTGAGTCTGGTTCTGATACTAGCTTTTCTTCTCCAGAATTTTTTTTTCCCTTTTACTTTGCCCTTTAGCATGACTTGCAATTTTTTTTCCCAAGCCAGACATATTGCACTGAGTAATAGGGACTGAAGTAAGAAGGCCTTTAGTGAAAGGGTTTATGATGATATAGCTATAGGGATTTGGTCTGTGTTCATCGTAGTTGTAGGTGAAGGGGCTTGGGCTATGCCACCCCAAAACATGCTGCTTTAGCATATTGATTATTTTAAGCCGAGGACACTTGAGAAACAGCCAGTGCAGGAAGGGCTCTGTGTCCTCCCCCTGTGTCCTCTGTGCCCTCCCCTACCTAAAAGCAGATCAAAATATTCCCCATTAGAAACAATGCCTTCCCTGTACAAAGAGCAGAGGAACATTCTGATCACCAGAGACCCTGAGGCCATGCTGAAATGAACCTATACAAACAAGTCTTCTCTTCCATTAGTTTCCCTGCATATGTCTCAATCACTGTCCCACGGTTTACTGCCCACAGCCCAAGCGCCTTTGTTTTGGCACATCCCCGCCAACTACTGCTTTTTGTATAAAGTGGTATATTATCTTCCAGGCCTAACGGCTTCTTTGTGTCTCCATTTCTCCTACGAGGACTGCTATATATACATAAAAATGTTAAATAAATTTGCATTTTTACTCCTGTTACTCCGTTTTATGCCAGTTTACTTTTTAAGGCAGTCACACAACCTAAGAGAGTAGAAGGAAGGTTTTCCTCCCCTTACACAAGTTTCATGGAATTCAAATCCCTTCTAGGTTCTTATTTTGCCTCTTTTCCGTAAGCACTCGTCTGTGGGAGAGTCTGTGTATTTCAGTTCTCGGAGCTATAACCTACTATCATTCTGATGGAGCCCAGTTTGTTTGATAGTCAAGTGTGAGGGAAGCGACACGTTCTATAATTTTATTATTAAAACCTACCCTTCAGTGGGCCCATGTCTGTGGATCTCCACATGTGTTTCTCTGATGGTTTAGCTGTCTCCCTTCCTAGGTGAAGACAGGCTAAAGGAAACTTCATCTGGAATAAGCTCCAATAAGGGCTTTTTCCATAGACTCTAGGCGTTTCTTATAGAAAATGCCCCATATGTTTTTCAGGATGATCATTCTTCTCTTCCTGCCAGAGACAAGAAGTGATCTTTTTTGAATCTTCATCACCAGGACCCTGGAGATTTGGGACATTAAACCTACAGAAGTTTTGAGCTCTCCCAAGACAGTGGCCTCCTATTGCTTTCCACTCTCCTGTTTATCTACTCTCACCCTCCAGCAATTTCTCAAAATTACCAGTCAAATATCCCACCACTTAATGCACCCAGCAGCTTTGCTCCAAGTGGGCAGATCTCCCCTTCATCTCTGAAATCACCCATCTCCAGGGCTGGCAGTTTGCTCTGCAGTCTCAATTCTCTGAAAGTCATTGATTTTTAGTGTGTTCATTTTCTTTATTTTTATTTTTATTTTTAAATTCAGGGGTGATGAGTTCTAAGCTCTTCAGAAGTCAGAGCTGAAATTGGAAATTAATTTTTTATATAGTTGATAGAAACAAAAACAATCACATTGCTCAAATCCAATGAGAAATATGTTGTGCAACTAAAAATATTTGAAAAACCAATCCTTATTCACTAGTTTAATTTTTTTAGTATACAGTATGTTCAAAATGTCATGCTATGTATTATAGAGTTAAGAATGCAAATTTTTCCGTATATTTTATAGAGTTTTATCAGATATTTTGGAAATGAGATTCAATGACAAATAACTAGAATAGAATAAATTATATTCTGTGGTCTATCTATCTATCTATCCCCCTCACTCTCCTGAGAATTTGGTAATAAAATATTACAGAGATTCCCTGAAGTGATGGTGATTCCCCACTATTGTGATACAATCTAACATTTACAAGAAAACGAATTAATAGCACGAAAGGAATATTCATAATTATCTCTATTCTACTGAAACTCAAGTAGTTTAAGTTATAATTAGTCAAGCTAATTAGCAAATTAAAAATAAGCAGAGTGGTCAAATAAGCAGTGTACAAGTAATTTAAATTGATTGTTTTTACGGTAGTTGGAAAAGAACCTAGGTCATTGAATAATCGTGCATTCATTAATCCATTGATTCTGTGTTGTTTTGCAAAATGACATAAATTATATACTTTATCCTTCTTTTTTTTTTACACATTTTCAGATCCAAACTTGGTAAAATTTCACACTCAATATTTCTGAAGTTTTAATTGGTACCTTGTATCAGCATGAATGACCCCCTATTGCTTCTTGCACTTTGCCAAATCGCATAATAATCCTGGGCCTCTTAAATGAAAGAAAGTTCCAAGATTTATAAGCTCATGACCTGCTATTGTTCTTTTCAAGCCACTGTGACCTTCTTGGTTCATCATTCATTTAATAAAATGAATTCACTTTTATCGTGGTGCTAAGTCTCTGTGTTTAGAAAACCAGTGACCTTTTCTCTCATAATAACAGTGTTTTTACAAGTCTAGCCCTCTTAAAACTAAAATTGGTCGAGAGTTTTTTGCATCTTTTCCTAACTGCAGGAAAGCGAACAACATCCACAACTAGTGTCATCTCCAGCTTGAAATTTTGCCAAGTTGTATAAAAGCTCAAGTTATGCTTGCATTTCGTTTTGTGGGTTACGTTCAGTAAAATGTCATTCACTGTCTATCAAAGGGCACCATCCATAAATGCAGGAATATTTACAGTGAGTCTCTCGAAGACTACGGATACCTTCCAGCTATGGTATGCAGAGTTGTGATATGGATGTTTGCTGTATATCATTGTTTCTGAATGTGTGTGTTTGTTTATCTTGTCCTTCCTAGCTGATAACAATGTTCCTAGTGTTTCTATAATGTTTTTATCTTCTAGGCCAGAATTTTTATCAGCATTATGTGTGCTTTAGATATAAAAAGTGAAGTAATCTGCAATGTTGTTTGCATCCTCCTCAGACGATATTTCTTTGATACAGGTCCTACCTGTATAAAAAAAGGAAGCTGTCCTGAAAAATGTTTCTGGCAATTTATAGACTTTATGGTTTACTGCCCCCTTGCCCATTTTGACTGATGTGTACAATAGGGCTGCTGTGGTAGTTACGCAATGAACAGGTAGTAGTCTTGCAAAATGTTTATGAATATAAATAAAGTAAATTTCATATATCATACTTTCACATAATAATATGTTGGGGTTTGCTTGATTACAACGAGGGTTTACTTTATTAGTAGTAATTTTAGTGAAATCTAAAAGGAGAAACAATGTTGGAGACATTCCAAAAGGCGTTGAAATTGACCTTTGGAATACATTGTATCATTTTGGTCTTAGTAAAAGTGATTTCTAACATGTTTTTCAGACTCCCGAAGGCAACACATACTTCTGGGAAAATAAATATGTGCAAGTTATAATTATTTCTCAATGGGGACTAAACTGGGATTAAAACTTCACTTAGGCAACATAGCAAGTAGAAAATGCGTGTAAGGAAAGGTGAGCAGTTAACCATAACTTTGCCTTCTCCCAAACCAAAAGGCGATTTTACAGTAGCGATAACAGCATGTGTTGATTGAGAGCCTACACTGAATCAGGCGCTGTTCTACCTAGACATGTCTCAAAACCCACTCTACGAAATTAATACTGTCATTAGTCCCATTTTATAGATGAAGAAAATGAGGTCCAGGGTTTTCAGCAACCTTCCCATATTCTAGAATGTAGTAAGTACAATACAGATTTTAAGCTCATTTATTCTGAGAAGCTGAAAGTCATACTGCTTGTCTAATTGCTAATGAGTGTTATGTGTGAAATGTTTGCATTAGTTCACATAACTTCTTAAATAAAGCCAATGGGGAACAATATTTCTTCAGTTATAAGACAAGAAAACCAAAGTTCAGGAAGGATAAATACATTTTACCAGGTACATCCCACTAGGGGATGGCACAGTGAGGATTTGAATCTGGTTTTACTTTATTCTATAGTCTGTGTTCTTAACCCCTTTAGTGATCGCCTTTATAAAAGTTGTTCTCTTGTCCTCAAAGATACTTCTAGGGCAGTATTTACTTTCTTGGAGTATAATGGCTAATTGTACCTTATTTTCTTTCATTCCTCAGCTATCTGTTGAAGGTAATAGTGTTTTAAAATTTGTATCTAATTTGGTGTATCTTTTTATGAGTTACTGTGCAGTGTTGCCATTTTATTCTTCTAAATAAGATAATTGGTGGTTCTGGTAATACATTCATTAATAATACTATTATTATTTGAATTATTATTTGTAGTAGCAGTGAGAGTGTTACTTTGATAATTATCAAATGATATAAAGTAGAAAAAGTGGTATGAATAAGTTTGAACAAGTCCAGATGTTGAGAAAAGTTATTTTAAACATTAATACAATTTTGAAAACTAAGCGATCTTTTTTTGTCCTCTATTACAGTTTCTAGAATAAGTGTTAATGATTAAAATAATGATTGATTTCATGTATTTAAGCATGATGGTGTGGCATAAGCTAAGAACAGGCTTGTCAGCTAAGAATACAATATTTTGGAATATTATTGATTATAGTTTCCAGGGCAAGAACACTTTATACATCATTTATTATTCCTAGCAGCGATTTTTATTACCTATATGTCAAATAAAAGGAAAATTCCATCTAACCGAGTACTTGTTGACATAAGTGTATACTACAATCACACTAGATTCTATCACAATTTATAGTAAAGAGAGCCTCTGGGTGTGAGAATTAGGGTAAGTCTTAAAGCAGAAGAATGTGCTGGCAATAGTACAAGATAGAATTTATATTTCATATCTACTTCATGTAGCTATCGATTATTTGAGAGATATTCTTTCCTACACAGTCCCAGAATCCAGCTTGTCTTCCTCCCATTGCTTTTCAACTAGCTCCATCTCAGGAGGCAAAATATCTTTTAGGAAAATCAATGAGAGTAACACTGAATACTGAAATTTTTACCACCATACTGGCTTCCCAGGTGTCTGGACACTGATATACTTCAGCAGGCTCGAGTATTAAGAATTCCAGTTTTACAGGCTGGAATTGTTTCCTGTAATGTCCCAGTGAGGTGGAAATTAGGCAGCCTTTCAAGTCAAATTGGGAGTGTTACAGAAATGTAGGATTGCAGACTTTTACCCACATACCTCCAAAAAATCCGTTAGAATTGTGTCAGTCTGGATGAAAGTGTGGTCCTTATTAGATTCTTTTTGGTGTGGGTAGTGAAAATGTGGATCTTAGGCCAAATCGCTTATCTATAGAATCAGAAAACTGAGTTTGAGATTTCAGAATATTTATTTTGAGTAGCACCTTAGATAATGCCTATGTTGACTTAGGGCTGGCAACCAGGTTCATTAGTGACATTCAAATCAGCCAAACGTGGATTAGAGAGGAGATCTTGCCACATAGTACTGGGAGTCTTTGAGCAAGTTAAGTGATCTAAGTCCTGGTCTCCATTATAAAATTTTGAACATAGTGATACTTTTTCCAATTATTCCCTGGAAGATAAAATGAGTTATTGGGTAAGAAGCATACATACTGCAAAGTATAGCATGTGAACAATCAGTAAAAATATATTATTATTATTATTATTATTATTATTATTATTATTATTATTATTTTAGATCTTGGGAAAGCTGAAGAATATTGCTTCTTGATCCAACTGAAAGGCTTGGAATGTGTTTCTTGGTGCAGTTCGTCTTGATGTCCACAAGAACCTCCACCATACGTGTTTTTTGATAAACAATTTCAAATGTTTTTTTCTCTCTCTCTTTCACATTCTGCCAATTTGACCTCAGAGATAAATTTCCACTTCCATCCATTGATACTGTCCTACCACACCAGTCCAAACCAACTCGCCTCTTCTTAGAATAAAGCAATAACCTTCTAAAGAAAGACATGAATAGTCTTTAAAATACAACACTGACTGAGTCTCCTACTAAGACTATTAAAAACAACAACAGCAACAACTCCAAAGTGATCTAGAAAGGAAGGAAGGAAGGAAGGAAGGAAGGAAGGAAGGAAGGGAGAAAGGAAGGAAGGAAGGAACTTCGATAATGTATTCTTGAGAAAAGTGGAAAAAGTCTCGGAACTTCTGGTCCTTGCCCATCCTTCTAGCCCCATCTTAGAAAGCACACCACTGCAGATCTACTTCCCAGTCTTGCTACACTTTATTCTTCAAATATGCTTGATTAGCTCCTCCCTCAGGAATATGTGCATGTTGTTTCTTTAGGTGATGGGTTCATACTCATAGCTCTCTCATGTTTCCTGGCTACCTCCAACTAGATTTGTAGGCCTTTACCCAAATTTCACTTCCTCAAAGAAATAATCCCTAATTACAATTTATATTAAATTCTTCTGCAGTACTTCCCTTGTTCTCTCCTTGGAACCCAGATGTAGTTATTTCTTTCTAAATACACTGCTTTTAAATATGTATTTATTTTTTAAAAACTATTTTGGCTAGTTTATTTAATGTCAGAATCCCTTGTAACACTCTAGTCTTCATGAAAACATGAGATTGATCTGCTTTGCTCTTCCATATAGTCCTCAGGGTGAGGATAGCCTTAAAAACATTAGGCACTCATTACGTGATTCTTACCTGAATAACGATAAGACCGTTCAGATACCCCTTTAAGACATATATTCCCATGCTGGCCCACTTTTATTCAAAATCAAGATTTTTTTTTTTAAGTTCTTGGGAAGGAATGTAGCACAGTCCCATTGTTATTATCTTAATAAAAAGCAAGAAGAGTTACAGAATTTTCAGACCCTCAGCCTTTATGCTCTCCTTTGGGCAACACTTTTTTAGATGTTGACAGCATAAAATTGGTTCAGCACTCAAGTCTTCTTTCCGCAGATTATTTCTACGGATAAATCAACAGGCCTGAATAATTCTTTCCTTTAGCAATGACTATGGGACAGGTAATCTAATTACTCCAGAGGCTTTTTTGACATTAAGTGAGGCAATTCAAGAAATCACTAACAATATCCACCTTCAGGATCTCAAAGTATCTTGTATTTAAATCTTGAATGCTTTGTTTATTACTTTCTTTTTTTTTTAATTTCTTTTATCTCTTGGAATTTAAGTACAGATGTTTTTAAGATAAGGCAAATTATTAGTGTTTTTATCTGATTGTGTCCCTGATGGTATAACAAAATTCAGAGTCCTTATAGGTACACAGAAAAAAGTTGGCTCTAGATTCCCAGGATAGTTGAAGTATATGCCAGGTATTCTTTGCACATTTCATTCAACCATGAAATGTCTCCAGACAGGTAATACTATTATTCACATTTTACAGATGAGAAAATTAAGGCTTAAAGTTTAATTATCGTGCTTAATATTCAACATACTCAATTCATTCCTTTTTCCATTTATTAACTCATTCAAAACTGCTAAAGCCATGTAAGTAAATAAAACAGAGACTTCATAACAATCTACAGAGAAATACTGGAAACATAAATACTAAATAATTATATATAAAATATGAAAAGTATTGAGTTATAAAAATAAAGACATAGAAATAATATAGATAAATGGATGAGCGAGGGTAGTGGAAAAACAGGGCTATTTCAGAGATTGTGTTCAGGAAATTCACTTCTAATTTTTTCCCATTCCAATAGAGATTTCAATGAAAAAAGAAAGTGAGCTATGAAATTATCCAGGGCCGTGGCTTTCCGGGAAGTGGAACAGAAAGGGTGAAGTCACTAAGGCGAGAATAAATTTGGCAATTAAAGAATGTCAAAATGAGCTGTAAGTGAGCAGTTAGTGAAGCGTGGAATGGCAGCAGCTGGGGCCAAGAGAGATAGTCCTTCAAAATCTAGGTCCTCAAAGGCTATAGAAATGTCTTTAAATATTCTCCAAAGCTTGACAAATGTAAACAGAGGGTGAGTTTTGAGCCATGAAGAGGCATGATCTTTTTTTTTGTAATAACAGCCTTTTTGAGATGTAATCGACATAAATTTTACCCTTTTAAAGTATGTAATTCAATGGTTTTAGTGTATGCACGGAGTTGTGCGATCATCACCACGATATCATAATTAGCACCGTATGTTATAATATTCCCATCATCCCCAAAGAAATGCAGTATCCATTAACAGTTATTCTCCACCTTCCCTCTTCCCCCAGCCCTTGCTAACTACTAGTCTTTCAGTGAAGTTTATATATGTGATATATATGTGTGATTGTTGAATGTCCATCTTTCCTACTAGACTGTGAGAGTCATAAAAACAAAGAAAATACGTTGCGTATAATAGTCATTCAATAAATATTTGTGGTATAAGTAAACAGATCGTGCTAAAAAATACTTCTTAAAATATTCCAGTTAAATTTTACTTGAATAACATCCTATTAGTCACATTCATCTGGCACTCATTTATGGAGTATTTGTGTAGTCTATTGGAGTTTTCTAATGCTACTCCGTTAAGGAGAGTTACATATTCCTTGTGCATTATACTCACAACCCAAGTAAAGTAAAATTTCAATTTCCATTTCTCTTTCTCTCGATGAACCATTTTGCTTTAGTTGTAGCATTCATAAGAAGAATAATAAAAATAGTTTTTTCGGTTTTTCGAAAAATGACCGTGGTGGTTTCATTATAGTGTGGATCTAGCCCACTAATGAATAAAACACACATTATAAAACACATTGTTTTCTTAATATATTTATTATTTCTTGTTTTCTGTGAGAATTGAATGTGAATTTTTCCTCGGGGTCATTTTTCAAAGCAAAAATATTGTTTTAATATTTACTTTTTATTTGTTCTTACTTATTAAGTTATTGGCCATGCAATGATGGGTTCAGAAGGACAAAGGTGGAATGAGATGAACAAAATGGAAATGGGTTATGCCCACTTTCTGACTCAATGACATGCTCTTGCATGCCATCCTGCAGCAGACAGAAAGTTAATTAGGGTTTGTAGTAAAATGAAATATTAATTTATATTCTAGACCTTGAGTTTTGCTTGCAAATAGCAAAAACCATGAATATCACATGCATGAATGCTAAAGTTGACTGAAGAAGTGGAAAACTCACAAGCCTACAGAACCCATTGAAGGTATTTGGGTTAATAATAAAGATAGCGGTAATGTGGTGAACTGGAGATACTATAGACAACCCAGATGTAGAAGTTACTACTTCTATGCAGAAATACTGCCCCAACATTACTAGGTCTTTTGATTTTTTAAGACAAAACTAGGAATTCAGATTACTTAAATGTAGTACCCTCTATCTTAAATGTCATCAATTAATTTAAAAAATATCAGTATATATATATATATATATATATATATATATATATATATATATATATATGATTTTATTTATTTGAGAGAGAGAGCACAAGCAGGGAGGAGAGGGAGAAGCAAGTTGCCTGCAAGCAACTTGACACAGGAGCTTGACACAGGGCTCGATCCCAGGAGCTGAGATCATGACCTGAGCCAAAGGCAGATGCTTAGCCCACTGAGCCACCCAGGTGCCCCCCAGCATATATTTCTTAACAGTCCATGACACAACATAGCTCTGGTCTGTATTTTCTTCTATTTTTCACTTTTTTTTTTTTTTTTTTTAATTTTCAGTGGTATGGCAAATGAACCACTGTGGATGAGAATGGAAAAGGTTGTTTAAGGTAAAATAGAGCCACTTTGGGAGAAGGCTCAAAGACCTTTGAATAAAAAGCAAAGGGATAATTAAAAGGAAAAAAGCATTTTATATTGCATACATAATTCCTCTTCATATAATGGAGGCAATTCTATCTGTATCTACAGCATTGCTTCCTAAAGCCCCAAGGAAGACTCCTCTGAGCTCACGTGGGTATTGAACCTTATCATTGGTATGCAAAAGCATTAGCCTTTGGCAAAAAGGGAGGAGTGAGAATTAAATCTTCAAAATAGCTTCAATTATAGCAGTAGGATTAGTATGTAGTATTTCTCTCTGAGTTCTCACATGGATTTAAGATCTATTGCTTTTTTTTTTCCATAAAGTTTTAAAGTGTGTCTCTCTTTCCTGAAGAGAACAGCATTATTCTTAATTAAAACTCCTGAGAGAGCTTTAAAGGTCTGTAGTTCAGATTGTAGTGTTTGAGTCTTTTCATTTAAGAATTTAAGCTCATCCTGCCAAGTTTCTGATTTTGTTTCAAGATTGGTGATTTGAGGGGCATAGTAATCAATTTAGTTCTGAGTGTTTGGATAGCTTTTAATATAGTTTATAACGATACCTCCTTAACCAGCTACATAGAGATTAAGATTTTGCTATGCCAGTAACAACGGCAAGACAGGTTCACTGAAAACTTATGTAATTATTTAAAAATATATGTAACCATTACATAAACACTTCGTAAAACTGTATTACTTGGTCTGTAGATACTGAGTATCTTGAAAGTTGCCTACATTAGAATAACGATGCTCAATGGATGAAGGAATATTTTGTTATGCAAGCAAATATAAGTAGTTTATACAGTCAGATGAGTTTATAGGGTTCAGGAGACATGGGTTCTTAGGTCTGCATCAGCCACCCACCTTGAACACCGAACTCTAATATCTTGTTAAAAAAAAAAAAAAAAAAGCAAGTTGAATCTGACCTCTACAAAGTCCTCTGTAGTCCTATAATTCTGCCTTTCTAGGTCCCCTGTTCTTCAGTAAAATGCTACAGTGGTGAAAGTCTTGGGCAAAGGGATGAAAAGAGATGTGCATCAAAATTTCCGACTAACCCATTGCTGCTACTGTGACCTTGGAAAAAGTACCTCCTGTTTCCAAACTTCATCCTCTTATCTACAACATTTAGAATTACAGTAATTCCTATTTCATAGGCTATTATGAGGATAAAATAATTTTTAAAAAAGGTATATAAAGAATTTGAACCAAAGTTGACACATCAAGGATGGCGGGGAAAAAAAGTAAATGTAACCTTCACGGAGCCCAGTGCTCCAAAGGCTCCTCGACCTTGGGGTGTCTAATACAAGAAGTGGAGCTCAAAGCTCAAATGTCCTCTTCATATACTTTGAGTTATTTATTGCTTGTCTTAAACTCTGAAAGTAACCAGTTTTGAGTGTGCGTGCGTAAGGTTTTAATCTCACCAACCAGGCTTGCAAGTATGAGCAGGAAGTCAGCAGCACCTTAGTGGTGCTCACACACGGCTATCAGTCTCAGCACTCCGTTAAGACAAGCAGAACCAGAGCTCGGTGGCTCAGTCGGTTAAGTGGCCCACTCTTGATTTCGGCTCAGGTCATGGTCTCAGGGTGCTGGGATGGAGCCCCTCAGTGGGGCTCCCTGCTTAGCTGAGTCTGCTGGAGATTCTCTCTCCTTCTGCCCCTCCCTCCACTTGTGCCCCCCCCCCCAAATAGCTAAATAAACCTTAAAAAAAAAAAAAAAAAAAAGAAAGAAAGAAAAGTAAAACCATGCCACATGGAGTCATTACTCTATGGAGCTTTAAATCCTTGAACAGTCCGAGTGCAGGGCTTCCTAAACTTTTTTATGCCTTGCTTAAACATGTCTCTAGTGTTCAGCTTTTATCATCTGAATGATTTAAACTTACCACAGCTCAACGTCCTTTTCTCATATCCATGGCATAATATTTCCCACGTTTTCTGTTCTATTCATTCTGAATCCTGTCCAAGAACAGTTACACGATTCACCAGATTGTCAGGCCTTGATGGCAGAAAAGTGCTGGAGCCTTGAACAGGTCCCTTCGCGGACCTTTCGTCCCTTTTCAGAACTGCCTCCATTTCCTTTCAAACCAGGTGTACATAAGAACAGATTAAAGAAAAGACAAAGTTTAACCAGTCATTTCACTAGGACGTTTTTTCCCACTTCTACTTAGTTAACTCACATTTTGCTACATACTTTTGTTTTTCCCTCTGAAACATGCAGTCTCAAACTCAATACTCTCTAGGGGGAAAAGTAATTTAAAAAAAAGTAAATTTCTCTATCTTTCTGGTAGTGTTTCAAGAAATATATCAGTTTGTACAATTCCTGTTTTAGTCTATCATAGCACAAGTGCAAGATTCAGGAAGCTATCGTGAAAATGCTCCCACATGTGGCAAAGTACTGGGTCCAAATTCTGCCACCACAACCCTGTTTTAGTGTGGCTAAAACTATAATTTTCTGCCTCATGTTATTTGTTCTATTCCAGGCTCAAGCCTTTACTTGTATTTTTAGAAAACTGTAAAGGGAACCTTGTTTAAATACAATCCACTCTTCATCTCTCATCATATGCTTTACTAATGTTCTAATACGTTCATTTCCAATATTTTACGGGGGAGAAAACCACACTCTTGGGGCGCCTGGGTGGCACAGCGGTTAAAAGCGTCTGCCTTCGGCTCAGGGCGTGATCCTGGAGTTCCGGGATCGAGCCCCACATCAGGCTCCTCAGCTATGAGCCTGCTTCTTCCTCTCCCACTCCCCCTGCTTGTGTTCCCTCTCTCACTGGCTGTCTCTCTCTCTGTCAAATAAATAAATAAAATCTTTAAAAAAAAAAAAAAAAAAAAAAAGAAAACCACACTCTTTTCGCCAGTGCTACCCATCATAAGGATGAAAATGGCCTTGAAAATTTAATTTTGACATGCTGGCCACCCTCAACCCCCTAGATCAATGAAGGACTGGAAGCAATGTGCCCTACAGTGTGCAAAACCTAGGAAAGGTGTTTTTTCTCACATCGCACCAATTTATTCTAGAGAATCAATATGGGTGTTGAACTTTCCCTAGTCTATACATTCTTCTTTAATGGATGGAAGGGACCACAGGAGACGGCTTTGGACGTATAAATTAATAATAATTTCCTACTCTTCCGTATACTTTTGAATTATTTTGATAACGTAGTTATTATCACAACTCAGGAAATAAATATTAGAAGATAGCAATGTATAAGAAACAACTTGCTTTTGGAAAAAAAATTTAAAACACACACATGACAAAGGAATGAAGTATATTAAAATAAATCTTCCATTTTATTCTTCATTAATTCAGTCTCATTTTGTGAGAACACTAGATTCAAAAATCAATGATGAAATTATGACTAGAAAGAGATAATTCATTGTTGCCATTAAGGATGGTCTTCACTGTCTTCAAATATGCTATTTACTTGCCCACTTAAACTATTTGAGGGTCTATGAACTCTAAGGGCTACAGAAATATTCACAAGAAAAAAAATGACTAGAATACATATGAGGCATAGAACTTATCCTCAAAGACTGTATTATGGTGTGGAGAGGATAGAAAAAACACATACAAATGAGAATTAATTTTAGCTGAGGAGGAAATGATGAATGGGTCTAAGTTTATTTAAGAGTCTAAATTTTGGCTTCCTAGCAAGGTCCTTTGTTGAATTGGAACAAGGGTTGTCAAATTTTCTCTGCAAAAGAACAAGTTACAAATATTTTATGCCTTGTGAACAATAAGGTCTCTGTGGCAAATACTCAGTTCTGTTGCTGTAATGCAAAAGCAACCACAGAAAATTAGCATAAACACATTAGCATGCCAATATTGCAATAAAACTTTATTGATGAAAACTGATATTTGAATTTCATACCTTTTTCACATATTATGAATTATTAGTATCCTTTTTATTTTTCCCAACCATTTAAAAATACAAAAACCAATGGCAGACTAGATTTACGCCATGGACCGCATAATTTGACTACCTCCGGATTAGAACATTAATTTATACGGAAGAGGGGAGTTGGCAGTTTCTTCATTCTAAAAAAGCTCTTGTGTTGGGTGGGATAATGGGTGGAGGACCTTGTTTCTGTTGATGGTATGACAAAGAGTGGAGCTGTATTATCACATGTAGAAGCTAAAAACATGTCCTTATACAACTTGAACTTTATCCAATGGACTTTCTTTCTCTCCCTCTTATTCTTTGTGCAGTCTACCGTTTCTTTATTCTCTCTAACTTCTCCTTTAGTCATGGTTTAAATATCTGAACTCATTTAGCTCTTTATCCTCTGGCCCTGCACTGTCTTTGTGTCTCCATATGTTCTGGCCAAAGTTCAAATATTAGAAAGGTAACCTAACATTAGCTAGAAAATCTCCAATTTCATAAGAAACTAGCTAATACTATTTAACAAAGTTTTTAGGGAGATGTCAGTTTAAAATATTGAATAGTCTCTCTTCAAACACTTTTCCCATGCAATTTTCTATTCAAATTTCATTAATTTTAACTCATGTATCTCTGAGTAGGCTAAGTGTGCTATTATTGATTTTACCCAGAAAGTAGACTCAAAATAATATACTGTTTTGCTCTTACTAAAGCCCTCTTCCTCTTCACCCTTTTTTTTCTGGCTTCTTCCTACTTCATGTTTGATTTATTTGCCCACATGGTAGATTAAGCATTTTATAAAGAAGGAAGTCTTTTCTAGTTAATTGAAATCACTTCAAGTACATCTGTTCTCAAGGATATTTTCCCACACAGGCCCCATGCCACACAGGAACACTGGAGCAAAAAATAACAGCCATAGCCTCGGAAGAAGCAAGACAATTGCAAGGTCAGCTAAAACAATCAAGAGAGAGGAATAATTGAAGATAATCCAAACATGTACATCATAGGTCCTCAATATGACAGATTCCTTCTGAATAAACATTTTGAAATACAGTGTTTGAGATTTCATCAATCCTTTCTTAAAAGTAGAGCACTAAGATCAATAGTATTTCTATTTTGCAATACTGTGTGCCATACAAGAATTAATGCTACCAAAGAAAAAATATCTTTCCTGATATTACTACCATTTCTGGGAAGAAAATATTAATGTGGTCAGATTTATGAATATAGAAATTCAATCTTTCCAATGTGCTGATTAGAATAACCCACTATTTAGAAAATCTTAGGCAGTAAAGTAAATTTGTCAAAACCCAATCAATACAATGACTTTAACAAAACAGAGATGATATCAACCTAGTCAAGCACTTACATGTTTTATTTATTAAATAGAAGGGCACTTTTAATAGAGGAATATTTTTCTCTATATAGGTGTGAATTTATGAATATATTTGTGTGTTAAGCAGAAAAAACGTGTGAGAGAATTTCTTTTATTTTTCAGTTATCTTTATTTTGTATTATGCATTTGTATTATCTATAAAAATTTGTATTATGTTAGAAAATTTAACTTAGAAATTGTTTTAAAATACATTTTTGGAGCAGTTTTGGGTTCACCACAACATTGAGCAAAAGATACGTTTTCCCTATACCTCCCTTCCCCCACACATGCAAAGCCTTCCTCGCTATTAGCAACCCCTACCGGAGTAATACGTGTGTTACAACCGATGAACCTACATTGACACATCCTCATCACCCGAAGTCCATAGTTTACAGACGGGTCACTTTTGCTGTTGTAAATTCTATGGTTTGGGACCAATTTATAATGACATGTATCTACTATTATAGTATAATACAGAGTAGTTTCACCACCTAAAAATAATCTGTGCTCCAACTTCTCATCCCTTCTTCCGCACTAATCTTTGGCAATCACTGATCTTTTTACTGGCCCACATTATTGTGGGCTTTACTTCCAGGTACCCCATCATTTTCAAGAAAAATTGCCACAAGACTGACAGGGAAAGCAGAGGTAGGAAATATACTTTGAAATATAGGAGTTTATTCTCCATAACAAAAGCCTCCCCTCCAGTGAAAAGGACTTTAACAGAACCTTAATTCACAGAGGCGGAAAGGCAACTTCCCAATTCCAGATCCCTCTAGTATCACCTAAGCAAGGGAGGGGGGAGAAAAGGTAAGAAACCCTAGTGAAGACCACGGACCCACTAAAAGACTGAAATTTAATCATAAGATTATAGGCCTTTAAATTATTTAAACAATAGCTCAGAATTTTCATTGTACAAATCATGCACATATCATGGTAAATATATTTCTTCACCTTACATACTTTGGGATGTTATTATAAATAACATCTTAAATTTTCATTTTCTAATAGTTGGTTGATAGAGCATACAAATGTAATGGATTTTTGTATTACTTTGTATCCTTATACTAGTTTAAATTTATTTATTAATTATAGTCACTATTCTTGCAGATTCCTTGGGGTTTTCCATGTGAAGGACCAGACCATATGTGAATAGTCAGTTTAACTTTGTATTTTCCAAAATGTTTTAAGTAAGCACTTTCCTTGACATATTTTACTGTTTAGAATCATTAGTAAGATGTTGAATAGAAGTGGTGAGAACAAATATCCTTTCCCTTTTCTTCAATTTTAGAGAAAATTATTTAGTCTTTTACACTAAGTATAGTAATAGCATAGAAGTTATAGCTATGCCTTTTATCAGGTTGAGGATGTTTCTATAACTTTAGGTTGCCAAGAGTTTATATTATAAATGGATGTAGAATTTTATTAAATGATTTTTCTGTATCTAAGATATAATCAAGACTGTTCTTTATTTTGTCAATATTGTGAATTACATTGATTTTTGAATGATAAACCAACATCGTACTTGGTTATGATGTTATCATTTAAGATACTGTTGTATTTCATTTCCTAATATTTTAAGGATTTTTAAATTTCTCTTTGTGAAAAACATTGGACTCTAAGATATCTTTTCTTATTTTAATGTGTTTTTATTGTTTTGTTATCAAGATAATACTGGCCTCAAAACATGAGTCTGGATCTCACTCTTTTATCTGGTACTATTTTCTCAAAGTCCAGCTCATGGCTCTCAACATTTCATTTATTTTCTAGCCTTGTGGAGTTTTACCCCACACCTTTGCAGAATATTATCCATCCCAAGATTCCAGGAACACTGCAGATTTCTGGAGCTCTCTCTTCAAAGCTCCCTCTGCTCTGGTGACGGATTCCACCAATTCCCAGTATTTCAGTCTCCCTGAACTCTGGTCTCTGTCACTTCAACTCAGCGAGACTGCCGCCCTCCGCTTGGGAATTTCCGTTTTACTTTGCAGTCTGGAAACTGCCTCTGTGTAGAAAGTTGGATGATTTATAAGGTTCAGTGCATTGTTTCCTTTCTCTCAGGGATCAAAGTACAATACTTTGTTTCTTTGTTTGTTTTTTCCAGTACCAGATAACCATTGCTTCTTATTTCTCCAGTTTTCTTTTTCTTTTCTTTCTTTCTTTCTTTCTTTCTTTCTTTCTTTCTTTCTTTCTTTCTTTCTTTCTTTCTTCTTTCTCTCTTTCTGGCAAGTCAAGTACCAGTTACTTTATCATGGCCTGAATCAGAAATGAAAAAAATAATGCTACAATGGGAAGAGGAGGAACATGGTAATAGCCAGAGGGGTTTATGATCAGGACATCTGAGTTGTTTCATGGATCATGGTTTGTTTGTTGAGTTCAGTATGTTTGTTAAGTTGCTCTATTGGGTTCAAAGTAGAGGGAAAGGTTTAGAAGAAAAGAATGTTGTGAGGAGCAAACTTTTTGATTAAAAAGGAGTATATAGGACACACTGAAGAAATAGAAAGTCTAGTTTAGAAAAAAGGAGGGGGAGTTTAATTAACATTGGAATTAACAGAAAGGGAGACTGAGCATTTGGCAGCAAATACTTTCAGTTTAGTATATTTAGTGGAGGAATATTGAGATTTTTCTGACCTGATACTTTCCATTCTTTCAGCAAAATAAATGCAGATTTTCAATTTACCAATTATGTGTGTTGGACTTGGATATATGTACTCACAAATAATCACTTTTATCATTTAGCTAAGATATGACAGCATTAAAGGTATAATACCAAGATTTCTTTCTAAGTTATAAAACTTTATAAAACTTTTCTTGGAGAAAAAATCCAACTATTACAGGAAGAGGCAGAAGAGTATTATGAAACTTCGAGTACTCATTGCTTAAATTCAACATTATAAACTCATCAACCATCCTTTTTTATTTTTTTAAGATTTATTTATTTGAGAGAGAGAGAGCGAGAGAGCACATGTGCACATGTGGGGGGAGGTGCAGAGGGAGAGAAGCCCAAGCAGACTCCCAGCTAAGTACAGAGCTGGATGTGGGGCTCAATCTCATAACCCATGAGATCACGACCTGATCTCAAACCAAGAGTCAGGCGCTTAACCAACTGAGCTACCCAAGTGCCCCAACTCATCAACCATCTTGATTTATTTGTGCCTTTTACAATTTTCTTCTCCCCAGGGTAAATTTAAAGCATAGTCCAGACTTTCTTTGGTTTGATTCATTAATAATTGGCATATATGTTTAAGCTGGGATTTAGTCTCCCTCAAAAAATAATAATAGTTGGGGCGCCTGGGTGGCTTAGTTGTTAAGCATCTGCCTTCGGCTCAGGGCGTGATCCCGGCGTTATGGGATCGAGCCCCGCATCAGGCTCTTCCACTGTGAGCCTGCTTCTTCCTCTCCCACTCCCCCTGCTTGTGTTCCCTCTCACTCTGTCTGTCTCTCTGTCAAATAAATAAATAAAATGTTTAAAAATAATAATAATAATAATAATAGTAATTCATTAATACCATAAAATACTCAGTGTTCAAATTTGTCCAATGGCCTTGTCAATTATTATTATTTTTTTAATGTTTTATTTAGATCTGGATCTTAATAATGCCCAAACTTTGCAATTGGTGGCTATTTCTCTTAAGTCTCTTCTATAGCTCCCTCTTTTTTGTATTTTATTTTTTAAAAATATAGGATCACTATACTGAGAATTAACATGATATCTGAATTTGGCTTCTTTGATCATTTGGTATTCTGCTCTATCACCTGAATTTCTTATAAATTGGTGATTAGAGACAGGGTCTTGATCAGATGTAGACTATATTTACTAAGTAGATGGTATTGTGAACCTCTATAAAAATGAACATAATGCAAAATGTCTCTCCTTTTATGGTGATAATGGTCATTAGTGATCATTGCCAAAATTTTTTTCTTTCATCAAGGTTTGCAACATGGCAATGTTCAAATTTTATATTCTACCATTTGTTAGCTGAAATATTTTTAAAAATAGCTACTTTTCTTCATTAAATATTTGTTTTCCTTCACTGTTTATAGAGGAGGTAAATTCTTGATTTTTTCCCTTTATTAACCAATTCTCTAAATAATCAGTTGGTTCCTCAGTAGCTTTTAAAGGTGATTAATTAGTTGTGACTTTTAATTTTTTATTATCATTAATTGATCAGTTTAATGTGCTTCACTCCATGGAAGTTATTTTAATGGTGGTCAGTTGTCCCTGGTTAGGTCAGGCCTATTTAAGTTGACCTCGGAGTCCTTTTGATGTGGCCTCAGTTGTTTTTGATAGCATCTTTGATTTCTGGTGTGGCAAAATGTCCCACATTCATCTTTGTATTTCTCACCACTATTCTAAAATAAATCACCTCTCTCAAGAGCCATTATTTCTTTAGTAAGAATTGGTGTTTGGAAACCACAATCGATTAGTAGATGTCATCATTGCTGTCTTGGTCTTTGTTTTAGCTTTTTAGGTTTGCACAGCTAGAACACATCTTGACCACAAGAAAACAAAGCAAAACAAAACAACAGTGCAGCTCTAAAGCTTAAAAAGTCAGGGAAACATATTCTCCAACCTTGATGTCACTGTGAAGATTTTTTTTTCTTTTTAGAGGAGATTACATTTTAGAAAGTAGACTTCAAATTAATTAGATTTCCATCCATAATGTGAGTGGGACCCATTCAATCAGTTAAAGGCCTTAAGAGAAAAAAGACTAAGGGCTTCTGAGGAAGAAGGAATTCTGGCTCCACGCTGCATTTGGACTCATGTTGTAATACCTAGTCTGCTGGCCTGCCCTGCAGATTTTGGACTGGCCAGCTCCCACATGGGCAGGAGCCAATTCCTTAAAATCTCTCTTTCTCTATTTTTCTTTCTTTCTTTATTTCACACACACACACACACACACACACACACACACACACACACACACAGACTTGATGCAGTTTCTCTGGAGAAATGAGACTAATAGTAAGTGACTCTTTTCTTCCTTGACTTTTCCCCTTTCATAAGTGGAAATTTCTATAATTGTTATTCTATGCCTAACCTATCATTTTATTTTGGGAACAGATAACTGTTACTAAGTTTCAGAGGCTCCTAGATGGAAAGGAATAGTCCCCAGGATGGATCATACTCAAAGTTTCACCTATACCTGATTTATTATCTAGATGAGATTTGGGACTTTTGAAATGATCATATTTATGTTGATTTTGATGCTATAATCGGTTTATACTTTTGTGGATGATAAGATAGTGAAGGTATTTTCCACATGGTTGGTATGTGAATCTTTGGGGCAGAAGGCAGACGGTTGTAGGCTAGATAATGGCCCCAAAGATACCTAGGTCTTAACACATAGAACCTGTGTATATTATACATAGTAACAGGGACCTAGCTAACCTGCTTATATTAAGGACCTTGAAAACAATGTGACCACTGAAGCAAAATGATACACTGTTGGCTTTGAAGATGGAGAAAGGGATCACAAGCCAAGGAATGTATCTCTAGAAGAAGTGAAAGGCAAGGAAACAAATTCTTCCAAGAGATTCGAGCCCAGTGAAGCTTTAAACTTCTGTCTTAACAGAACTCTTAGGGAATAGCTGTTATTTTAAGCTACCAAAAAAAAAAAAAAAAAATGTGATAGGTTGTTACAACAACCATAGGAAACTAGTAAACATAGTATTCCATTTTCTCCTATATCAGAAATCTCAGTTCCTGATGATACCTAATAAGTACCCTTTTGCTTTATCCTATGACTTTTACACATGTCCCAGAATAACAATACCAACACTACTGCAACAATTTGATCCTGAAAATAATTTAATTTTTTTTTCATTTTTCTTTTTTTAGGGTATTTCCCATTATGAAAATACAAATAGTGTTTTTTTTTAATAGCATGTTTCAAAGTAACTTCTAATTATGCAAGAAGTCTCCATGCATATTAAGCATATCATTGTCAGACTCTTCTCTTTTTGTTCCATGGGCTCTGGAATTACTCCAAACTTCCAAAGTCTCCAAAACTCTGTGAATACATCATTGCTTGGGAAACTGGAGACGAGTGCTCCAGTTCTAGGTCACTGTTTTGAGGACTTTTTCTTCCTACCCATAGGGACTTGTCTTAAGTTTCTTAATTTTCTCTCTAAAAATGCCAACAGTGCCGATGGCCAATCGTACCCATTACAATATGCAGAGTATGCATGGTGTTTAGGGACCTGGAATGTGGCCTAGAGTGCCTGTGTGTAAATCCTCCTTCTGCAATTTACCATGTATGGTAACATCAGGACAGTTGCTTACCCTATCTGTGCCTCAGTACCTTTACTGTAAAATACAAGCATAATGATAACAGTCCTTATTAAATAGGGCTAGTGTACTCCTTCAGCTAATATGTATCAAGGGCTTAGAAAAGTGCCACATATGTACTAAGCAGTGCTACTATTATTACCATGGCTGAGATAAACTGTTCTTGAATATGAGGAAATTGGGACAACCAGATGAATTTACAAATAAACACATTTTATAACTGAAAAAAATTTAATAATTATTTTTTCTATGGTTATACATCCAATATAATACACGTGCAAACACATACAATACACACACACACACCATATATATATATACATACATCACATGCATTTACATATTTGTTTGTATTTAAACTCATAGAAGTTCACAGAACTTCACATAATAAAATTGTCATTAAAGGAAAAGAGGAGAAAAGGCTGGTAAGGTCAAAGATAGAAAATACACCTCTCTAACTAAATATAATTTTGTTGATTTGACTTTAAACTTGCATACATAATTTACATAATTTTATACC
This sequence comes from Ursus americanus, assembly GCF_024610735.1. Classification (NCBI taxonomy): domain Eukaryota; kingdom Metazoa; phylum Chordata; class Mammalia; order Carnivora; family Ursidae; genus Ursus; species Ursus americanus. The sequence continues at coordinate 14,623,199 of NC_142155.1, read as the reverse complement.
AGTAGAAACTTTTTAAAAATGCAATTACTGCATATCAAAGACAAAATGAAACTTGAACATAACTATATATTAAGTTTTGTCTTAGATAAGTGGAAACTTTATCTGACACTTTTCTCTCTCTAATTTTATACTAGAAAAATACAACCTGAAATTCTTCCATAGAAGTATTTAGAGCCATTCTTCATTCCTTTTCTTTTTTCAGCTGCATAATAGAACATTGAATGGTTTTTTTCATGGCATATTCAATTAATTCCCTCTTAGTTTTTCTTTCTATTCTTTTGTTTTTATAAGTTGTACATTGTCTTTTTGTTTGTTTGTTTGTTTTCCTAGTGTGTCTTAGCAGTGAGATCATTGAATTAAAAGATAAATGCATATAAAATCTTACTACATAGTGTTCAATTCCCCTCTGGATGAATTATTTTGTATTCCTTGAAGTAATGTGTGAAACAGCATATTTGCCCACATTATCAACTGCAAAATATGTGGTCAAACTTTGGGATTTTACTTATATATAAAATAGAAAATACTCTCCTGAGTTTAGTTTTAATTTGCATTTCTATTACTATAAATGAGGTTGGGTTTTTTTTTTTTAATGTATTATTAAGGCAATTTACATTCTTTTTTCTGTGACTACTGTTCTTATTTCTTACCTGTTTCCATCAAGTTTTCAGGCTTTTTCTCTCAATTTTTAGAAGCTCTTCACATATTAAGGATTTTGCCCTCGGTCTCTAATAAAACAAACAAATAAAATTTCCTTATGGTTTTTTAGCTATCCAAAAGTTTGCTTGTAAGTCAAATTTATCAATCTTTCTATTGTTGTATCTGGATTTTGAATCATCAGTAGGAAAAATTTACCCCACTCCCAACTTAAATTTATCCATGTTTTCTTATATTACTTGAATATTTTAGTTTTTTAGATTTAAATATCTGATTGATTTGGAATTAATTTTCTGTAGATTATGAAACTGTGTTCAAATATGTATTTCTCTGGGGCACCTGGGTGGCACAGCAGTTAAGCGTCTGCCTTCGGCTCAGGGCGTGATCCCGGCGTTCTGGGATCGAGCCCCACATCAGGCTCCTGTGCTGGGAGCCTGCTTCTTCCTCTCCCACTCCCCTGTTTGTGTTCTCTCTATCGCTGGCTGTCTCTGTCAAATAAATAAAAAAAAACCCAAAATCTTAAAAAAAAAAAAAAAAAAGAGCATGATATACCTTTTCATTTTCTGAAGTTATTTTTGTGTCTTTCAGGAGTGTTTTCACAATACTCCGCATAAGATTTTGGACATGTTTTTGTTGTTATGATTAGGCCATCAGATATTCCTTCCTAATACTTTCCCGATGTTATTGCTCAGTGACTTAGACTCCTCTGCATGTATTTTGGAACTTGTGGAGTTACCCTGTCACTTGGTTTTATTGCATAAGTTGGCTGTAATAATTTTTGTTATTTTGTTTATTTTGTCATGTTGTATTTGGTGAGATGATTTAGGGATATTCATAAACTACACCGCTGCCACTGTCACTCTGCCTGGCATGCTTCAATATTTTTGAGTCTACATATTTGCTAATATAAAAACCCTTTTACCAAATATGCAAAAACTGTTTCAAAAATTAAGTGATAATTATCCCAAGGACACATCTAACCACAGAAGCAATACAATGTATAGAATTGTGCCCTCAGGTGCTTACTAATTAAGATAGACAATACAAACAAAATCTGCAAGAAACAAAATAATTACGTTGGAACCAAAGCTTTCAGTTTCCTTTGTCCAGCTGTCCCCGATATGTGATCTTTGGCCTAGTGGCTCTTCTCCACTTTAAAGAAAGCAGATATTTTGTTTCTCGGCCAAAATTTCCAATTAAACCATAATTTTCATGTACACAAGAGATGTGAATTATCTTAAAACATTGGACTTAGTGAAATGTAATCACAGGTAAGAAATTAACTGGTTGTTAATATCTAACTATCTATGGGGAGAAAGAAGGGAGTGATTGCTGCCCAGAGCCAGGCCTTGGAGGCCATTCTGCCCGGCACCGTGATCTTTGTAATCGTGGAGGGTCTGGACAATTTTCTGAGAAAATCTAATGCCAACAGAGGAATGCCACAATTTCTCATGAGTAGATAAAAGAAGAAATGCATCCCATTGCCAGAATCTGGAGTCATAGCACGTGGAAATAAATGTCTGCTAGTAGATGACTGTTAGTAGCAGTGGCTTACATAGGTTACTATGTATTTCTCTCTCATAAAGAAATCCAGAGGAGTCAGCCTATGCCAGCTCCTACTGTCTTTCTGCTCAGCTATTCTTAGTACATGACTTTCCTACTTGAGTTCACCTCACTTTCACAAGATCCTTATGAAGATCTAGTGTTATTTCTAGGGCTAATTAAGCAGGAGGAAGAAGGAGAAATATAAGGGAAATAAAGGACTTGCTAGCTAAACTGGACCCCTTTCAAATGTGGTCTCATGCGCTTTAACCAATGCCTTCCATTTCCATTTCATTCATTCCTCGTGGCAATGAAAGCTACAAAATATAGGGTTTTTTGTTTTTTTTGTTTTTTTTGTTTTTTTGCCTTTTGTTGTTGTTGTTTTAAGCTGGCACATTGCTAAATGAAGTAAAATTGGTGCTGTGTTACAAAGGAAGACGAAGAGAATGAGTTTTAAGAAGGTAGCCATCTTTCTCTGCCACAGGTAAGACCGCATTTACCATCTATCCTGTTGCCTCCTTTATTGTCTGAAGAGGAGGAATTGTATACTTGTAGGTTAAATTTTGAAGACAGTATTTTAATAACTTTTATTACACTTTTACCCCTAACTATAGGTATCACTAATATTTAAGTGTCTTTAAAAACCAGGTAAAACAAAACATACTCCTCTGGAAATTAAAGAAAGAGCTATGACATTCAATCCTTATAGATGTAAAAAGCTTTTGTTTGTTTGTATTTCAACATGTTTTAGCATTCTACTGCTTTTTGTTTAGGAAATCAGTTCAGCAACCATGCAAAGTTTAACACCCAAGGCAGATCAAGATGAATGTAACCATTCCTGTTAAATAGGGCACTGTTTGCTCTATGGAAAGAAGATATATTACCAGGGTGGAATGATATATATATTTCTGCAACATCTCGTAACCACACTCCATTAGAAATGATTACCACCACAATGCTGCATGGTCTGAATTAGGTTCATATTTCTTTAGAGCACAAGGGCAAGAAAGAAGCCAGCTGCCAGGACAGCATGACCCAGTCTACTGCTCTGCCTGACCTGTGTCAGGAGTAATCTCAATCAAAGCTGTAACGGCCACCATGTTAGCCAGGGCACTTCTAACACTGGTGACTTGTTGTTACAGCACTTGGTCTAAAAATAACCACCGTCCATCAGTGTCCGTGCATGAAAAATTGAGTTTCATCAGAATTTAAAAGAAAGTCAAGTCTCGTGGCTGTAATTTGTTCTCTGTATGGCAACAAGTTGGCAACCTTCTGACTAACATTTTGCCAGTTTCTCTAGTCAGAGGAGAAATGGAAGAGGAAAAGTTTTCAAAAATATTTACTCACTTTTATCACACACACCTGAATATGCATGCAAGAGTATTTTAAGAATATCTTGGTTTGAAATAATTTACCACCTGACAATTGCTCTCTTGACCTTTTGAATTCAACTAACAGTGAGTGTATTGTTAAATACATTCCTCTTTCATGAAGTTTAATCAATATCTAAATCTAAAGTCATTCTGACAAGTGTGAGGCGATATCTCGTTGTAGTTTTGATTTGCATTTCCCTGATCATAAGTGATGTTGAGCATGTTTTCATGTGCTTGTGGCCATCTATATGCCTTCAGCAGAAAAATGTTTATTCATGTCTTCTGCCCATTTTTTAACTGGATTATTTATTTGGGGGGTATTCAGTTTTATAGGTTCTTTGTGTATTTTGGATCCTAACCCTTTATCGGATATGTCATTTGCAAATATCTTCTCCCATTCCATAGGTTGTCTTTTAGCCTTGTTGATGATTTCCTTCACTATGGGAAGCTTTTTATTTTGATGTCTCACCTCACACCTGTCAGAGTGGCTAAAATCAAAAACGTAAGAAACAATAAGTGTTGGGGAGGGTGTGGAAAAAGGGGAACCCTCTTGCATTGTTGGTAGGAATGCAAACTGGTATGTTCACTGTGGAAAACAATATGGAGTTTCCTCAAAAATTTAAAAATAGAACTACTCTATGGTCCAGCAATTGCACCACTAGGTATTTACCCAAAGAATACAAAAATACTAATTCAAAGGGATACCTGCACCCTGATGTTTATAGCAGCATTATCTACAATAGCTAAATTATGGAAACAGGCCAAGTGTCCGTCAGCTGATCAATGAATAAAGAAATTGTTTTATATATATATATATATATAAAATGAAATATTACCCAGCCATACAAAAGAATGAAATCTTGCCATTTTCAATGACACAGGTGGAGCTAGAGAGTATTATGCTAAATGAAATAAGTCAGTCAGAGAAAGACAAATAACCACGTAATTTCAATCGTATGTGGAATTTAAGAAACAATAAACGAGGAAAGGGGAGAAAATGAGAGGGAGAGGCAAACCAAGAAAACAGACTTTTAACTGTAGAGAACAAACTGATGATTACCAGAGGGGAGGTGGGCAGGGGGATTGTAGATAGGTGATGGAGATTAAGGTGTATACATGTCTTGAGCACCCGGTGTCGTATGGAGGTGTTGAATCATTGAATTGTACACCTGAAGCTAATATTACATTGTATGTTAACTAACTGGAATTTAAATAAAAATTAAAAAAAAATCTAAAGTCTACATCAAAAGGCATATTGAAGTTATGTATTAATTTGGGGATGAATACTCATTACTAATGAACCTAGATTTTAATCTTAAAATAGCATAGAAGATTTCACAAATGAGTCCTCAGCATCATCCAGCCTGATGTGTAGCAGGGATGGGGGAGAATATGGGTGTCCAAAGGTCTACATGGAAATTGCTTTGTAATAGCTTCTGAGAATTCACTAAACTGAGATTTTATTAACTGGCTCTTTGGAGTAAATCTTCATTAACAGAATTAGAAACCAATCAACCCCATTATTTAAATGATTAATACAAATTATCAAGCAAAAGAAATTAAGTAGTTTAAAAATAGTTACGTGAAATTTTCTACTTATTGAAGTTAAACATGAATTCTTATTTACAACTGTTAATAAAGGATAAGAGTTGATTCTTAAGAACAAAAAGGGCTTTGAAACAAAGCAATCTCTTTTCGCTTTTGGGAATATGTTTCTAAAAATTACTTTATTTGCAAAAAGAGACAGACTGAAACAGAGAGAGAATCATATGAGTAGAAGCTATTAGTTTTTCATGAGACATTGTTTCACTTATATTTATCAGTTTTGCAAATTTATGTGCCTGTATATAGAGAGATAATGTAAAATATACTTTAGTCTGTTGAATGCATTAAAATATGTTGGAAAGCCCCGGGCTTGGACAACTAGTACATGTATCCTAGCTATGTCCTTGCGATAAGGCAATCAAAGGGAAGAGATGACTTGGGCAAGGCATGCAAAGAACAAAATAAAAACTGAATACAAGCCAGCTTATCACAAAAGATCACAATTTATAAGAAATTTTAAAAATAGGTCTCTGAAACACTATAAGTACAATAAGAATAAGAGCATAGGTCTACAAAATAAAATAGATAAAATAAAAGCTTGCTGTTCTTCGTAATCATGAAGGCATACCTCACTCAGTTATGTACTACACACTTAGGTAGATACAGGGTAGACAAAAAACAAAACTGTAGGGGCACTTGGGTGGCGCAGTCGTTAAGCGTCTGCCTTCGGCTCAGGGTGTGATCCCAGCGTTCTGGGATCGAGCCCCACATCAGGCTCCTCCGCTGGGAGCCTGCTTCTTCCTCTCCCACTCCCCCTGCTTGTGTTCCCTCTCTCGCTGGCTGTCTCTATGTCAAATAAATAAATAAAATCTTAAAAAAAAAAACTGTAACAGGAGGCAGATTAATACAATAGTGGTTATGACACCTGCCTCTTCTAATTAGAAACTTGGGTGGGATAATATCATAAAGGCTTGATAAGTACTAAAGAATTGCAGTTTTCTCCTAGGAATATTTCAATTCAGGGAAAAGGCCAATCCAATGAAGATTAGAGAAAATAACAAAACGTGGTCACTATCTATGACTGAGGCTTCTATTTTCCCCATCCCCAACTGTTTTATATTCTTGCTATTTCCACACTTGTATTAGGTGATATTATAAGTAGTTATAATCATGCCCAGAATACTTGGTATTATATCTGTATTGTTCACTTATATTATTTTTGTTCTTTCAATTGCTTCCTTTGTTTATAATATTTGAGTCACAAAATCTCATTCTGGTTTGCCATATTAAGAACACTTAAACTTAACCATTCTGGAGCAGCTTAAATATCAGGATAAAATCTGACAAGATTGTTCAAGTTTGTTTTGATTTTATTTTGTTTTGTTGCTTTCCTCGCAGCCTAGTTGCACCAAAGAAATATTTGTTGACTATTTAGAAGTACAAGATGGTAAGATAAATTCAGTATCGTGTAGGTTAGAAATCAGAGAAACCTAGGAACAAATTCATGTTCTTACATGTGCTAGCTGAGCCCAGAAACCTTTTATTCATTCATTCAACAAGTATTCGTCAAGAAACGTCAAGCACTATTCTAAGACCTGAGAGTACTACAATGAATAAAGTACATTAAGTCCCTATTCTCATTGACCTGATGGAGGAATAAGATAATATAACAACAAAAACAGTGCATTTTAAATGGTAATAAAATATGAAGAAGAATACACAGGTTGAGAAAGCTAGATAGTAGAGATCGTGGAGGCATTTTTATAGAGACAGTCAAGAAGCGAGAGAGGACTTACAGATATTTGGGAAAAGACTCTTCTAGGCAGAAATGACAATCTCTGTAAATGCTTTGAAGGAGGAGAGTGAATTACAGTTAAGAAAAATGGAGAGAAGGCATGAGAAGGGCAAAAGTACAGGTGTAGGAGATGAGAAAGTCAGAAGAGCAACCAAGATTTATCATTCGATTCTTGGGCCAATGTGCTTATCACGGTTTTAAAACTCTAGACACTTGTCTTAATTCCAGCTGCTATAACCATAGACTGCGTGGCTTAAACAATAAACAATTATTTCTCACAGTCTGGAGGCTGGAAGCCTGAGATGAGACTGCCAGCCTAATCAGGTTCTTGGTGAAAGCCCTCTCGGTTTATAAAAGATTTCTTCTCACTGTATCTTCTGGATAGAGAGAGAGAGAGAGAGAGAGAGAGGCAGAGAATCAGTATGAGAGAGAGAAAGAGAGAGAGAGAGATACCTTGGGTCTCTTTCTCTTTTTATAAGGACATTAATCCTATCATGAGTGTCACACCTTCAGGACCTCTTCTAGACCTAATTATTTCCCAAAGGTCCCACCTCTGAATATCATCACATTGGGGATTAAGTCCCAACATATGAATTTTGGAGGGACACAAACATTTGGTCCATAGCACAGTCTATTGACTGTGTGAGGGTGGGACAAGGAGGCAAAGTTCTTCGGCAAGGAAACTAATTAAGAACTGTTCTAATAGTCTAAACTCCAGTCTAATAGTCTAGACTCCAGTTAATAAAAGAGAGTGGTTCAGACCACAGTTTTAGTGGTAGAAATAGTGAGAAGTTACAGTTTCTAAACCTATTTGGAAGACTTTGGTGACAATCTTTGCTAATTCACTGGGGGATGTGGGGTCTGCAAAAAAAACCTCACATCAATAAAGACTTAATTAGCTCCTCAAAGTTTCAATTTCTTTAAACATGCAACAGAGAATTTCTTAACTATGATACAGGATTGTTATGAAAATTAAATGGTAGCGTATGAAAACAATTAAGACAATTATATATTATATCAATATATATCATGTAAAATCATTATTATTTATTCTATTATAGATAATAAACAGCAGCTTATTATGAGCCTTGGCACAAAACCATTTTAAATTCCTCCGTAGTCGGCAAGCTCAAGTCATAGAACTTGATCTTTCTTCATCCATATGGAAATTTTCTACCCCAAACATTTTGTTCCTGTGTCTATACAGGCAGTTCTTCTGTAGCTACCTTCTTTATTGGCAGGGGAAGTTTTAGCTCATACTGCGTCAACTTAGCTTAGAATTTGCCTGTTTCCTTTTTTTTTAAGATTTTATTTATTCATTTGACAGAGAGACAGCCAGTGAGAGAGGGAACACAAGCAGGAGGAGTGGGAGAGAAAGAAGCAGGCTCCCAGCAGAAGAGCCTGACGTGGGGCTCGATCCCAGAACTCCAGGATCACACCCTGAGCCGAAGGCAGACACCCAACGACTGAGCCACTCAGGCGCCCCAGAATTTGCCTATTTCCTGGTCCCTCTTTTCCCATGATTCTGGGTGTTTGCAAGCCTTTAACTTAAAGCCCCTGTGGAAGTGCTCATCTTATAGAATTTCTTGTTCTTATGGGGGGAGATGTCCTCAAAGACTGTCTCAAATAGAATAGGTTGGTGGCATGCAGGACCGGCGTCAGGTCTTGGGGCTGTCTTAAAGGCAGGCCGTCAACTACCTTTGAAACTAGAGGACAGTGTGTGGCTGCTGAAAGGATTGCCTCCCAATCTCTGTTTATTGGAGGCACACTCAGAAAGTGATAGCGTTGTATGGCATACTGATACATTGTATTTTTTTCTAAATTATGTAATCATTTAAAACATAAATAGTAGGAAAAATGCAAAATATTGAATTTGAATATTTTCAAATTTCTATAAAATATTTTCAAATTTCTAAAGATATAGCTGAGCTTGCTACCATGAATATATCTATATTGGTATCTGTATCCATATTTTTGTCTATATCTATTTTTTATTGTTTTATTCTTGAAAGGTCTAAATACAATTCCTAATATGCTTAATTTTCCATTTTTTATTCTTGATAGAAACTGTCAATGAGAAAATTTTAAGAGTAAAGAAACTGGGGTGCCTGGTTGGCTCAGTCGGTTGAACTTCAGATTCTTGGCTTCAGCTCAGGTCATGATCTCATGGGTGTGAAATTGAACCCTGCTTCAGGCTCCACTCTCAGCCTCAGCCAATGAAGCTTCTCTCCTTCTGCCCCTCCTGCAGCCTTCGTGTGCGCTCTCTCTCTAGAATAAATCTTTTAAAAAAAAGTGAAGAAATCGTTTCCCTAGTCTAAAAATGGTCTACTTGGCATTGTCTTATACATAAGATTTTTCATCAAAATTATATATTTGACTTTTTGTAAACATGTAAACTTACAGTTATAAACAGGATGATAAATTATTTCAAAATATGATAAAAATAAAATAATGGATTTCATGTATGCAATTTTCCTTCCTAGGAAAGGGTTAATAATTGCTCAAATGTTGCTGTTTTTTCAAACTTTCATTCACTTATTTGAACAACTACCACTTAAAAATATCTTTTGAACTTACTCTTATTAAAAGTAAATGCTGGTTACATAAAATGGAATTGGTTTTCATCAACAACTGGAAAATAACAGGCCAGGACCATCATTTATATTTAGCTTTAACAAACAGTGACATAATGACATAATAGCATTTTGTGCTTGTAAGCACCTTTCATCTTTCAAATTTCAAAAGCCATAGAGTGTGATAAACTCGTATAGTGTATCCACTAGAGCTAAATCTGAAGAAACCAGCTGTTCTTATGATTAAATATTTTAACAAAAATTCGACAAAAACATATTTTCCTTTTTTGGTTCAAAACCCTCAAAACTTAGTAGTTTTAATATAATGCTGTTTATTCATGGGAGGCTAATGAATCATTATTATGTTTTTCCTTATGAATATTTCTCAAACTGGCATTCTTATTCTTCCATAAACTAGTTGTGATTAAAAAGAAAAAAAAGACAAATCTTGGGTTCCCACTACAATATAAAATTATTTTTCATTATACTAAGCGTTAGTGATACTTTATAAGGTAATTCCATGTATGTATATGCCTGCTATTATAATACTTTGAAACTCAGATTTCTAAGAGCTACAAAAGGCAAATAGAACAGAGAAAAATAATGGAAATCTTTAAATATATTGATAAAGCCTGTAAGCCTATCATATGTATTACATTTGTAAATTTTTATAAATCATTGAAAAATAATTTTCTTCCTATTTCTAAGTATTTATTTAGATTTTTTTAAAATAATAATATTTTTATTATATTACGTTAGTCACCGTACAGCACATCCCCGGTTTTGATGTAAAGTTTCATCTTTCTTTTTTCTTTAGCTGAGTTAGTGACCACTGAAACATTTTTGTGTTTCTATTTCAACTGCAGTACTTATCACATCACATTATAATCTACTGATCTGTCTCTCAGTTAAAGTGGCATTCTTTGTTTGCCTAATACAATACAGAATGCCAATCACACAATGGGCATATGATTAATATTTATGAATGAATAAATAAATGAAGGACTCAATCAGTTATTGGGCTTTTTAAAATAACAGACTTTAACGTTTTAGAGTAGTTTTAGGTTCACAGCAAAATTGAGTGGAAAGGACTAAGAATTCCTGTATATGTACTCCCTATCTTCCCCTCCCCCACTATCAACATCCTACAACACAGTCCATACATCAGCTGCAATCAATGAACCTACATTAATACAGCATTATCACCCAAAGTTCATAATTTGCATTAGGTTTATTGTTGGTGTTCTTAACTTCTGGCAATCAATTGATCTTTTTATAGTTACTATAGTTTTGTCTTTTCCAAAATGTTATATAATGAAATCATACAGCATGTAGCCTTGTCAAATTGTTTTTTTTTTCACCTACCAGTATACATTTACATTTTAAAATTCTTCTGTGTCATTTTTGTGACTTGATAGATCATTTCCTTTTATTGCAGAATAATATTCCGTTGTAACAATGTACCACAGTTTATCTATTAACCTAATGAAGACTTCGATTAACACATTTTTTCCAGTTTTTGACAATTATGAATAAAGTTGCCATAAACATTCACCTGTAATTTTAGTGTAGACATAAATATTTTAAACTTAACTAGATCATGTAGAACATGATTGTTGGATCATTTGGTAATAGTTAGAATTGCCATACTGTCTTTGGTAATATAGATCAGTAGGGATGTCCCCTATTTCATGTCTGATATTGATAAGCTGTGTCTTTTCTCTACCCCCACCCTTTGGTTAGTCTGGACAGAGGTTCACCCATTCTACCAATTTGTTAAAATTTTTAAATCTTTTTTAAAAAATTGCTTTTGGTCTCTTGATCTCTTCAGATATCTGCATGAGGTTTTATCCTAGGAACTGAGTTTTCAGATAGTCTAATAAAAATTGTTGATGTTTAGTTCATTCAGCTTTTTTCTTATGGTTATGTTTGGATAATTCCAAGACTTTTTACACACTAAAACTGAAACTGGAAGTTTACCTCTTAAATATTTTTTCTTGGATTTTTACTGTGACTTTTCTGTAACATCCCTTCTCATTTATGATTTTAATACCTCCTTGTATACTCTCTGAGTAGCAGTATATCTAAAAACTCTATTCTGCTCCTGGAATTGTTTCTATTTTTTTCAGTTAAAGATTTTATTGCTTAAATCATTTTACTTGTTTTTTAATTTTGTGCATTTTCTTTAACTTCCTTGGATCCAGAACAATCCATTCATATTTAAGAATGATGCCTGGAATTTGGGGGAAAGAACTCTCTATATGTGAGCAGGAACTGTCTATCATTTCTCACTTTCTGTGTCTAGTCTCAGAGTTGGTTCCTTTTCCAGACAGATGGTAGAAGTCTTTGCTGTGGGTTCATTCAATTTCTTTACAAAAGAGTGTTGATTCACAGCTCTTTGGCACTCTTGTTATGAAGTAAGGGGAGTAGAATTAATAGTATAACTACTTTGTGTAACTTCAATTAACTTCCCTGGTTTTCAGCCTCATGACTAACCTCTGATATTCCTAGTGGTTCCAAATATAAAGCCTTTCCAAGTCTACTTTGGGCAGGATCACTGAGTTCTCTGGCGAAAACTGTGTCCGTTCTCAGCTGCAGCTCTCTCATTCTACTGTGTCAGTTACCACTCCCCTATCTTCATTTAGTATTCCTGCAATCTTTTGAAATCTCTTCTGTTTTTTTTCTTTCTAATGATTTTTCACTATTATAAATCTATTTACTGTGTATTTCTCTAAAGTCATTTAATTACATCTTAGGAGAAAGGTAGAAGAAATACATGTGTATGCAGTAGTCCTTATTGAATTAGAATTTCCACCTGAGATGCTTGAATTAAAAAAAAAAAATCATATTGGGGCGCCTGGGTGGTGCAGTCGTTAAGCGTCTGCCTTCAGCTCAGGGTGTGATCCCAGCGTTCTGGGATCGAGCCCCACATCAGGCTCCTCTGCTAGGAGCCTGCTTCTTCCTCTCCCACTCTCCCTGCTTGTGTTCCCTCTCTTGCTGGCTGTCTCTGTCAAATAAATAAATAAAATCTTTAAAAAAAATTAAAAATAAAAAAATAAAAAAATCATATAAAAAGTTATTTTGAAGGATACTAAATATTATCACTTATTTATAATATTTTTATATTAGATTATTCAATAAATAGTTCAGAGAAAGCCATAGCAGCTCAGATTATTTTTCTATAACTGTATTGACTTCCAAAATAATACTGCATTGACTCTTACTTCTTACAAAGTCTTTGGATTTAGTAACTTTTCAAGTGGCAATATTTCTACTTAAGAAAAAAGAAGATAGGAAGAAAATTTGACTAAAGCTATTACTTCAGAAATATATTCCATCATAAACACAGAAGAAAGATTTAAACTCCGAAAGATCAAGAAAGATAGTCTGACAGCCTACACATGATCTTTATTCTGGGCTTATATAATTCACAGCCCGGTGCTGGGAACCAGTTGCTTAACACAATTATTGACAGGATCACACAGTCACAGTAGCCTTTAGTAAGCCCTTGATGGTTGTGATGGAATTTAATCAAGCCTTGCTGATTCTCTTCATTGGCTTTTTTAAACAGCCCCAGCAACTATGCTGACAAACATTGAATCACAAAAGCCAGATCACAACTGCTAAAGCATAATTCACTTTTTATATGCTGACTGGCCCACTGGCAACCACAAACAGCACCTGGAGGCAGGGAACCTTGAAATATACATTTAAAAATATGGCCTGCTTTTTATTTTTTTGTTCATTATTGATATGTTTGTTCAGCTAAGGACATCAGAAGGCAAGATTCTTAGACACAAAACACATTTAAAGGCTAGATATTTTTTCCTATACTAGATCTATTATTAAAGTTGTTACAAATAACAAAATATATCGGATACTGGGATAAGATTTGAAGCTTAATGGACAATGTTGATATAGAACAGCTGCAATTTATTCCACAATCAGTTGCAACATCTTATTGCTTTTGCATAGCTTGAAATAATAGATGAACATTGATTTGAAGCAACAAAATTAAAAGCCAAATCGATAAGCATGTCTGAAAATTTTCCAAAAGCTAGCAAAATAACATTTTGAAAAGGATTGATGAAACTTTCTGCTTATTCTAAATTAAGTTTTACACCATTTTAAAAGCCTCAATTTGTTCTTTAAAAATATGTAATTGGTATAAAAATAATGGAGAATTCAGAGCAATTTTTTAATAAAACGTTAATATCTTCTGCAATTATATTTACATGCAACAGGGACGCTATTTGAAATTAAAATAAAATTTAGTTACCATAATTTTAACTTCAGATCTAATTTCAGAGCCTATAAGTTTGCCTTTTTATAAAAATGATTTAAAATATTTCAGTGAGAAATAAGTTTAATTACTTATTTTAGGAATTATATGCTACAGATTTAACTTGTAATAATAAATAATTTCCTTTAGTCCCAATTGTTTAACTGAAGTTATTAAACTACCTTCTATAATCATTTCCCCCAAATGCTGATACTGGAGCAGATCACATGGTAATTAAGCCACAGTGGGAGAGGCGGAGGAGAAAACAGATCACCAGACCTTTTGTCCTCAAAACCAGAATTCTTTCTGCTATTGTTTCCATCATGGCATGTTTCCAAGGTGGTGAAAGGATAATGAAGGAAGCAAAATAATCCACAAAGAAAGGATAAGAAGGAAAAAGCTGATGACTGTCATGATGTTGAATCATTACTTCTTCAGGCATAACTAATGTTCATCCTCTCCTTCAAAACAGTCTGTATTGTAGGAATTCCAAACGAATTTACAATAGTCAAAATCACAATAATTCTTATGACAAATTGTCTTGGACTGATCAAAGAAATGAAGTCACAAGGTAAATGACCATCAAGAAAATACATCTCAGTGAAACAGAGTCACAGCTAAGACCTGCTTACCTGGAGCAGAAACTTCTGGAACCATAAATTGTAGGACCATTTATGGTAATTTGGATTAAAGCCTGGAGGGCTTAATGTGGGCTACACGGAGAGTGAGAATCTCCTGGAGAATACAGTCTTTCAGGGGCTACCATAATTTTGTGGCCTTAACCTGCAGGAACCCCACAAGCATTTAACACTGAAGAGACAAGAAAGATTTCCTAATGGCTCTGGTAGAATTGGGGTATGTAAATATTGTGAATAAGCCCAGAATGTCCTACGTTAAAAAAGGCCTTCTTTTTAGGAAAAAACACTTTACATGCCTTATCCCACCTGGGGAAAGGACTTTTCCCTGAATCCAGACCCCTCCAGACCTCCTGTCTCTCCTAAGAGGGGGATGAATGAAGCTAAAAATACTTATAAAAATCACAACCCAGGGACACAATCCCACTAAATGAGATTTAATCTTAAAATGATAGAAACCCTCTTGCATCTATTCAAGACCAGTCTAACAACAAGTTTCCAAGTTTCCAGCATAACAACAGTGGGCACAACTGAAGGAGCTGAAAAATACATTTTATGATTATGATTATGATTATTATTTGAGAGAGAGAAAGAACAGGGGAGGAGCAGAAGGAGAGAGAGAGAGAATCTTAAGCAGCTCCATGCCCACCCTGGAGACTGGCTCAGGGATCACTCTCATGACCCTGAGATCATGACCTGAGCCAAAATCAAGAGTCAGTTGCTTAACTGACTGAACCACCCAGGCACCCCCCCAAAATACACAATCTAATTAAGGAGGCGTCATCAGAGAAGCCTAAAGGCATCAAAGGACCCACAAAACAAGGGCACTAGAGAAACGAAGTCTTTAGCACGTGCAGCTAGAGGAAACTAAAGAAAGTCCAACTCCTAGCCACGGTAACATAAAACTTCCCTCTAAAGGCTTATTTACCTCAGTTTTTATCACTTTATATGGCATGTCCAGATTTCAGTAAAAAATTACAAAGCATGCTAAAAGGCAAGAAAAGGGCAATCTAAGGGGGGAAAAGAAAGTATCAGAACCAGACTCAAATATGAAATAGATTTTGGAATTATCAGACAGAATTTAAAATAACTATGATTACAAGGGCTCAAGGGGAATATTTTAGGGCAATGAAATTATTCTCTATTATGCTATCATTGTGTTTTCACGACATTATACATTTGTAAATAACCCTTGAAATTTACAACACAAAGAATGAACATTAATGCATGCAATTTAAAAAAACCTGGAGTTCAGTGAATCCCAGATGGAATGCAGGATGTGGCAAAATAATCTCATTGTATTAACAGATCTGTGAAACAGTTTCAACTGAAATAGAGGGAAAATAAGATGCTGACATAAGTAACTTTGAAAATGTGTGGACTTGGTAAAACGCAAGGCAAGGGAGCTATACATAAACACTTCAGTGAATAAAGTTCTTTTCAACAAGGTACGAGTGAACAGTCCTGATGCTGATACACCCGGGTATAAGGATTGAATCATTGTGCAAATGGGAGAGACCACGTTTCTCACTGATAAAGTGAGAGTTCACAATAAGCAAGAGTAAAAAGAATGATGAATTAGACGATGAATTAGAATTGAATATCAGTATAAACTCATGTTGAGCTTAATATGGATAGAGATATTAAGAAATACAAAGTGTGTCATAAAAAGTAACTTTACAGTGGAGTAACTTCACAAATACTGACTCAGCTAGGTGCTCAAAATCTCCATCAACAGTGATAAGTCAAGTGTGATAAGATGGGTTGATAGTATGTCCCCTTGATCTGATGTGATGAAAATGGCATTTGACCTCTGTGCTCTTCAATACATTCATTCTAAGGTATGATATACGGCTTATGGAAAATGAGGAATCATTAGAACTGGATGGTATTGAAATCATGAGAATGGATGAGATCTTCCTGGAAAGTAAAAAGGAGAAAAAGAGAAGAAATTGTAAGTTTAACTATTAGAAAATGCCAACAATAAAAATTCCTTTTCAATAAGAAAGTTAAACACTATAACTGGTTAACTTAACCAGTATAACTAGAATAATTGTCTCTGAGATTGTTCTTTGCTTCATTCTGTGTGATGGTTGATTTTTGTTTGAATTCTTTAAGGGATCATTAATATATCTTTATACCTCTGTTTGGTGCATCCTCTTTAAATATATTATTATGGAGTATTTAGTCATAGATCCCAGGGAAAGCTTGGCCATGGCACAGCTTTGTCTCTCTTATTCAAACACATTTCTGCTATGGTCTCTTTGCAAAGATTTTAGGATTATATTATCTTTACAAGATGTAAACTGTGGAGAGGGCTTTCAAGACTCAGGCTTCGCAGGAATTCTAAATAGAAAATAGATTCTACTGTTTGAAAAATTCTGAAAAAAAACCATTAATATTAAATAACTTTATACCCAATAGTATACGAATAAGGTATGCCATAAATATTTATGAGGAAAAAAGTATGTGTGTTAGTATAATGCATATTCTCAAGATAAGACTGACTGAACATAGTAAGATATTGAACTAATTCTTATCTAGGACACAAAAGTTACTTTTCGATTTATGTGTTTTTCTTTTTTACAGTTGAATGTCACACAGAAGATTGTCGCGAATGGATCTTTTTTTAAAATTCTGCTTTTCCGCCAGTTTTGGAAACTACTGCTAGAAAGGCACATTTTGTGTAGTGTAGAGCCCTGTAGCCATCTAAGCAGCTTCTCTCCCTTGAGATGTTTTACTCTGCAGGACAGCTGCTGTGGCCCCTGGCTGTGCAACACCAGCATATTGAAAACAACTAGCTGTTCCTAAGTATGCAAGCCCTTCAGCATTTACGTATAAAATGTCTATAACTACTGGGCAGGAAAGAGATTTAAAGAAAATAGAACAGGTCCCAGTATAGATACTCCCTTTAGATGAGTCAACCTCACTGGAGCCGTAGTGAGATGCGAGTTTGGGATGTTTAGCCCGTGGTCACTCTATTCATTTTCCCTGCGAACTCTGGTGAAGCAAACACCTTAACAGGAGTTTACGCAGGAAAATAAATTACAAACTTTAAACCCACTAGAAAATCTATCATTAAAGACAGCATTCCATAATTCTTTGTCCAAAACAAATTCTGGTAGTTATGATAGCTATAAGCAAAAGCAAGCCTGTGGCACAGAAATTAGCCCTAACTTGTTTTTCCAAGGTTTCTTCAAAGGCTCTAATCAAATTATTTCAAATTATTCATTCTTTGATTGATTTTTCACAATAAACTGAGTATAAATTATTTATTATATAAATATAACTATAAATTAGGCAATATATCATGATATTAATTCCCTAAGTTATAATTCCCACTTTTATTAAAATTCATGTTTTGATACCCTTCAGGCAATAAGTTCCTTTCCTTCTCTTTTATTTTTTCCTTTACTCCTGATGTTTTTGCTTATTTTTGTAAGGCTAGAGAACTATATTATACTGCAGGTATCTAAATATGTATTTATTGAATATCTATTTCAATAGATATTCTATTTTCTCAATAGAGATAGTGATAGAAGAGAGATGATAGATAGATAGAAATATGTAGATAGAAATCGCATCTCTATGTATATATTGTCTCTCTATATATACTTTTATAGATACATTATATATTTCTCTATATAGTTCTGCAACATATTTTTTCTTCCCACAATTCAAAATACAACAATCATGTAATATAAACAATCATGAAAAGGAAAATAATAAATGAACCTAATTTTCCTAACTATTAATTTTTTTCTTGAGAAACTGCCCATTTCAATTTTTTTCTCAATTTTTTAAATCTTGCCTACTTAGTAGGTAATGATAAAATCTAAAGTAGATTAACAAATGCCAAAAGACAAAAACTTTGTTCTTTGAAAGATAACTGTGATACAGATAGATACGTACTTACAGGCATACATACAAGTATTCATGTAGTTGACTTAGGCATATCAGAATATAAAATCTCAAAAACCTAAGAACTTCCTTAATAGCTGCATTCTAATTTTTTATGTATTAAGAACCTTTGAGGGGCGCCTGGGTGGCTCAGTTGGTTAAGCATCTGCCTTTGGCTCAGGTCATGATCCCAGGGTCCTGGAATCGAGTCCCGCATTGGGCTCCCTGCTCAGCGGGGAGCCTACTTCTTCCTCTCCCTCTCCTGTGATCTCTCTCGCTTTTGCTCTCTCTCAAATAAATAAATAAAATCTTAAAAGAAAAAAAAAAAAGAAACTTCGAGGAGAAAATAAACAATAGTAAGTAATAAAAGTTTGTTTCTTCCCTGTTTTCTAATTTGCTTTTCTCTTTTTAGGTTTGAATATTTCTCCATATATACCATTAAAGAGAAGTTAGTAAGAGTGTAGGATAAGGCATAAAGCTCTTCTATCATTTAAATGTAAGTTTTATGTGACCCCTTTCAGTTTCAAGGACATTTGAGGAACTAGTTCAAATAGAAATTGCTTTAAATTTCAAAAGATAACTGATTTTTCTAATCATTTTATCATATACCAGTTAGTAATGCTACAAAATTCAGACACAGAAATGAAAGAAATCAGTCTACTCATGAAGTCATTCTGACTTCCTGACAATGATTTCATAACCAAAAAAAGCTACAGGAGGGAGTCAGTCAATATACTTAGGTTTAGAATCTAAGACTGGATTTCTAAAGGTTATTCATTAATTCTAAATATTACTCAACCACAAATAGCACAAAACTAAACCCATGAGTACTTTTATTTTATCGCATGTTAGAGCCAATCTTTAATTTTCGATTTTGTTTCTTTTCCTTTGCTGTGTCATTAACAACCTCTACCAAACTTGATGAATATTGGTTTTGAACTCTTGCCTCTTGCTCAGTTAGTTCTTGGGCAGAATACTGGAGGGAATGAATTCTGAAAAAACACTAGGAAAGCACACACATTAAGTCAAAATGTTCTTTGGTTTATTTGTACGATTGTTTCTTTGCTTTTGCTTATGGCATGAACATTTGAAAATAATAACTTTGGTTATTATAATTAAGAAATTAGCATCAACACAGTGCAAGAGGGTGTATGGCAAAATACTTAAAGAATCATGAGTTCAGGAAACCAACCCTTCCAATTATTAAACAGTGGTAGGGCAATGGGAAATTTATTTAACCTCTGCATGTCTAAGTTTTCACAAATAAAAAAGTTGAAAATAGGATAGAACAGTTTTAAGTTAAAGGAGAGAGAGAGAGAAATATAAAATATTTTTGAAAGAGGATTGTTACATAGTAAGTTCGGACTAAACATTGCTTAATAATATTAATAGCCACATCTTTTCATTGAGATTTGCTGAGATCTGTTCTAGCATTAAGAAATAAATAAGATAGACTAATGGCAAAATGGATTTGATGGAGGGGTATACTATAAAAATTAAACAGAGAAAATCAGTAACTTAAAATAATAAAAACTGCTGTAAAGAATATACCTATATGTAATACAAACGAAACTAAAAACAATATTATTTATGTGGGGCGGTCAAGGAAGTTTTCTTAAAAACATGTCATAACAATAAAAATAGTAATGCAATAATTTTAAGAACATTTATGTTAATAATTTTCAAAATAATAAATTAACAAATATTAAATGCTCTAAGTACTTTTCTTAGAAATATGTATGTTATTCTATTTATTCTTAATGAAAGCCTTATGAAGTCATTCATCATTATTCACGTTTTATTGGGACATTAAGTAAATTGCCTGAGATCATATAACTGTTAAATGCCAGATGTGGACATTTAAACATAGACTTGACGCTAAAAAATTATAAAAATAAATCACAGAATATACAAAATAGCTTTGGAAAAAACACTGTGATGTCAGCCTTCTAAGAAATTCAATTCCACAAAATTTTGCATAAACCAAAGATCCAGTTCTGTGATAGATACTTATGAGTAATACGATTGAATTTTATGATACATTCCTACCCTTATTCGACTTGCTTGTACTGATTTACTTTTATTCTCTCACCTCCTGCTTTTTCTCTCCCATTTTCATAACCTCCTATATTTATTCAAAACACACTAGTGGGGAACATTTTTAGGGTTACATTTCTTTTTTTTTTTTTTCCCCAGGAGAGGAGCATCTGACCTCTCTCTGCGACCAGGGGACACAAGAAACCAACTGACCACCAGAGAACTTATCTCCAATTTAAAGGCTCATTAGCAATGTGCTCTAAGCAGAGAAAGGGAATGGCAGCTCCTTAGTTATGTGCCTATTTTACACTAAGTGCTAATGAGTTGTTTGAAAGTCCTTGATAATTTTCATCCTGTGCACTGAAAAAAATTTCTATTGTAAATCAAAAGTAGATGAGTGGAATGATTGTTACCTGTAATGAATTCCTTCTGGAGCCCGTATCAGTACAGTGGGAACAGTACAGAACTTAGAAAATCTAAGTGTTGCTCCTTACTTTGCTATTTTTGAGATATATGGGACTGGGAAAGCCACTAAATATTCATTAAAAAAGTTTTAAGAATGTATTAGGTAACAATTACTTGACAGGTACCGTGCTCAGTGCTGGAGATACAAAGATGAGCAAGAGACTCTAGCCCCTCACCCAGATCCCCTCGACACCTCCAGGGAGAGGCACGGGTAAACAACATAACATAACACGGCGCACAAATGGTGCAATATGAGTATGAAAAACTCGTAGTGCAGAGTCCATGCCTATTTTGTTAACCATTCTATCACCAACACTGTTGCTGGCATTTATAAAGCATTTGATAAGTAATTTTAAATAAATGAATTAGAAAATAAATCTCATTTTCAAGTCTCATCAGAATGAATGAGTGAGTGATTAATTCTGCTTGAAAGAAACCTGACGATAAATCAGATTAACGATGAGTAAGATTTTCCCAGGAAAATAAGGCATTCTAGGAAAACAGACAATGTGGGCAAATTTATGGAAGCCTGAGGCATAAGCATGTTTCGAGTATTAGGGAAAGATTTTCTGTTCTTTATACTACAGACTGTATAATCTTTAGCAAAAAATTATGAAATAAAGTTGGAAAAAAAGAAAGTTGGAACTGATGGTGAAGAATCTCAGACTTCAGGCTAAGTAAATTTTATTTCATTAAAGTTTAAAATACATGTTATTTAAATTTATTCCTGTTTCAAACCTCAAAATGAGAATAACTTGAAATGCACCTTCTACTTTAGAAGGTGTTTAATAGGAATGTCAGTCTAAAAAAGAAGCCCGTTCAAGAGGCAAAGCATTTATTTGCAATCAATTAAATTTAAGCTACACAGATTTAGGTAGAAACCCAAATAGAGTTTTGACTTCAAAAGGTGTACTCAAAGTTTTTAAGGGCAAAAAAGAAGATTAGGGAAGTTGTTTTTAAGAAGAGTTTATTGGTGTTGACAAACAGGGCTAGATTTGTATGTCACTGATTGGTCAGAAAAAATGGTCACTAGGCTAAGTAAAGTTCACTTTTATGAGCCTTTTCTAAAAGGATTTTCTCATTCTTGCTGACTTCTTGGAATGTTGGAGTTTTGGCTTAGTTCAAAGGTTTAGGAAATGGAATGTGCAAGGTAGTTCCTCTGAAATGGCTGATTTGTCTCTATTTTAAAAATGGCTCTACTTATGTCATTTTTCACATTTTCCCATTTTGATCAAGATCTTTTCCTGAAAGCATCCCTGATCAACCATTTGAATTGGGTTTTCTCATTTTTGGTTTTCAATCCCTGGTTGCCAGGGAGATTCCTTAATCCCTCTTTGTCAGGAAGGCACATTCCTGGTGTGTCTCATCCTATTCTGGAGGGAAAGTGGTGCATTTAGGAGACTTTATGCCACATCTGAGCAACAAGAGCACCCAACCGGAGGAGGTTGCCACATTCTATGAAATAAACAAAGGTTGCTAAAGTTCCTTTAATTGACCAGATAGGTATTACAAATCAGTTCAAAACATTGGGTTACCATTATTGCATGGAATTTTTACAGTACTGTGAAAACAATAGAAACAGAGTCTTATAATAGTAACAATCTCTAGGATCACAAGCAAGACACTAATTCCAAATTGTAGAATAGTTCTAAACTATGAATACCTGAAGGTATTCAACTCAGAAGTCAAAAGACCAAGAGCTTCCCATAGATACTTATTGTAACCAGTGCGTTTGTTCTGTAATTTTGTATCATTGTGTTTCAACTAATCCTAAAGAATTTATCCAAGTTCAGCAGGGGGTTTTAGCAATGGTGCAGATGCTATCTTGCTCCAGTCAAGAGCAATTGTGTCATCCACAACAACTGGAGTGAGTGAGTTTAAAGATTGTTTTGGGACAACTATTGCCTTAGCAGTAGACTCAGCAGTATCGCCTAAACCTTTAGACCCATTTTGGATCATGTATTCATTCACACCAGCAAGCCACCATGGAAAAAAGATTCTCAAAAATCTTATTCCTTCATTGTCAGAGACACCACCTGACAATTCTCATTTCAATCTCTGATGTAGACTTAAGGGTGATGTCCAAAGCTGAATCTCTGATTGGTTAGGTAATGAAATAGACATAACTAATTATTCAACTGTGCATAACCTCCAAGTTCATAAGAATTTAAGCAATGTGTACCTCATAAATTTTTCTGCCATGTATAAGTAAAAATAAGTTCTAATGGGCCACAGATCATGGAATTATCATAACAAGATTGATTGAACCAAGGAGCTGAAAGATGCAAGCAACTAGGATAGTTATATGCAGGTGGAGTAAAATTATATTGGCATAAAGAAGTAAAGGTTGCAGAGGGAAAGCTTGAAATCTGGGATACGTAGCAAGCTTGTTCCATTTGTACAAATGTCACCTCTTAAATCTCTAGAGGTTTGAATGGATAGGCAAGACGTTCAGTATGAGTCCAGGTAAATTTTACACGATGTTTTACATAATTAGTGCAAGAAATTAGGAGAACGACAGAAAGATTGGTAATAAAATGTACGAGAGGATCTCTAGGTTCACATATAGAGCGAGGCTTCTGATGACAAACCCAACAACCTGTCAGATTTCCGTCATACGCAAGGAAATTGGAAATGCAGACAAGGGAGTTATCCTTCTAGGCAGAAACTAAGAAGAAAAAGGAAAGAACCACTAGAGCAGGTATTTGATGTCTTGTATTAAGATAAAAATCTTCTTCATTGACAAGATAGAGAGGGACTGGTCAGAAATACATGCAAAGAATATAAGTTCAATAGCTAACGCTGGAGTACAATGTTTTTTGTAAAGGTGGGATCCTTACAGTACGTTCCAAATCCAAAGATTAATAAGGTGAACCTGTTTTAGGAGGCAATTAACAGAAGAAGGGCAATAAGGAGGAATAATATCCCAGAGATTGTAGGAACTTTCATTGAAATAATCTGACTCAAAGTCCCAGAGCCACTGACTAATTTTGTTGGAGGCTAGGTACAGGGAGGCTAGTATAAAACTTCTAAGTAAGACAACAGAATCGCCAGAAAGCTGTCAACATCAGATGTCATCTGCTTCAAATACTGGTGAGCTTTAATTTTAATTCTCCCTTTGATTCAGCAGTCCAGCAGGGAGTAGAGACTTTCTTTAAATGAGAAACATGAATCCAGGAATCAATACAAATAGTTTTGTAGCACAAGAGTTAGTTAAGAGTACCTGATATGGTCCTTTCCATCTAAATTGTAAGGAATCCTTTTGAAGACGTCACTTTCAATAAACAAAAGGAACTGGTCTGGTCGTAGGTTGTGTTTTATTTCTTCGTCTCCCAGGAGTGTGCTATGAAAAGATTGTTCTCCAGGGCATGATTTTTGTCTGTGACCTTAATTAGTCCCTTGCAAAAGTGGAGAATATCTCCTTTAATTAATTGAACATCAAATGCAGCGAGGGCCAGATTCATAGGTCTCCCAGTCACAAGCTCCAAGGGAAAGAGCTTATGTTTTTGGAAGGGAGCAGCTCTTAAATTCGATAGGACCATAGGAACTGCTTTAGGCCAAGTCAATTTTAATGTTTCCATAAATTTAGCCAATTGTGTTTTAATGATGCCATTTGTTCTTTCTACCAGTCCATAGGACCGAGGGTGGGAGGTACAATGGAAATGTTGTAATATAAGCCAAAGAGAGTATATTTGCTTCATGACGTGGCCAGTAAAGTGTGTTCCTTTGTTACCATGTAATTCCAAGGGTGTGTCCCAAGCAGGCATTATCTTTTCTACCAATACCTTTGCAACAGCTGAGACGTAGCACACCGGCAAGGAAATGTCTCAATACGATGAGAAAACATACAGCTCATGACAAGGACTTAGCTGTAACCATGAGAAGGTGGCAGTTGGATGAAATCTATTTGCTGGATCTCAACAGGCCCACTGGGTAAACCATATAGTCTGGAAGCTGTCTGAACCATTCTCCCTGGGTGAGATTTTGGACAACTAGTGCAGGTTAACAGTGCTTCCCTAGTAGCCTTAGAACCCTTCCCACCAGTATTGCTTCATAAAGCTTATAGTCTGACAGTTGCCCAGTGAGTCATTTGATGAGCTATTTCAAGTAGTTGTTTTGATTTTTTTCCCCCCAGAGATTCTGGTAGTACTGGTTTGTTACTTGGGCCATAGTATGAATTTGGTAAGGAACTGAAAATACACTTGTTAGTCCAATAAAGTGCTTCTCTGTGTGGTGCCCTGGATCAGGTACCCTCTACAGTAAGATTCAGATCTTCTTTTGGAAAATAATATTTGCTATGAAGTTATTAGCTTCAATGGAATTTATGGCAGGCTGCTTTTGCTGCTTTATCACCTCAATTATTTCCTATAGCCTCATCTGATTCTAATTTTGAATACCCAAGGAACTTGATATGGGGGGGGGGGGAGTTCGATTGAATCTACCAATTCAACGATAAGAGCTATATTTTTAAGTTAATATCCTCCAGATGTTAAAAATCCTGTTTCCAAGACAAACCAAAATCATGAACCACTACAAAGGCATAATGACAAAGCTTTTTCCTCTTGCTGAAATGTAAAAGCTCTATCCAGTTGGAGCGTAAAATGCTGCGGGTTGTGCCAAAGGAGCCATTGGTAAAGGAAGGTTGTTATTTAGAAGGTTGGAAGGGAGTGGTAATAGTGCACCCACCCAGCACAGTATTTCCTTCCATTATTCCTTAAATAGGAACCATCAGCAAACCACGAGTTCACATTAATAATAGAGTTTTTTGCAAGTCAGCTCTCGATGTCAGCAGTTGGTCAGTCAAGGTTAGACCGTAGTGGTATGTCTGGTCAACAGGTAAAGGGAGAAGAGTTCAAGGGAGACTTCTTGGTGGGAGCGGGCCCTGGTACTGTGGGCCGGGCCGCAGAGGAGTCCCAGCGACCTTGCTGCGGCTCCACCCCTCTCCCGGTTTGCGTGCCAGGCGGGGCCGAGCAAGGCCATGAAGCGCGATTCCCTCCCCTCTCTCCGTGGTCACCTGGGACCCACCCGGCAGGTGCACCGCCGCTACCGCCCCAGGGGCGTGGTCAGCCCCAGCGCCTGAGATGCGAAGTGAGAGTAGGGCAGAATGCAAACAGTGAGCCGCGCCTCGGTGGCCCCTGGGGGTGGCCCCAGAGCCCGTCCCCTGCATTCCGAAGAAAACGTGTCCTGCAGAGGAAGTTACAGCTGTAATCTCTTAAAATAAATAAATAAATAAAAATAAATAAATAATGCATCAAGATCTAATGTAGGGAGAAGTTAAAATTAGAAGAGGTGAGTCGGCTTGCAGAAAGATGAGTGTGATGGGAATTTAATAAAGCTTCTGCGCAAGAAGCAAATGGTTAGGAGAGAGCCCATCACTATCCCTTGTGTTGATTTGGTAAAAGCTGCTGTGGCTGAATAGCTCTCAAGCAAAGAGTAAGTCCTTAGGCTACCGGGTCTAATAATGCTGGCCGTGACAGTCGAAAGGTCTACGTTGACCTCCGTATTTTTGAGTATGGACACCCAAGACATTTCCTTCTTTCTCACGTATAAAAAGGAAAAGGCAAGGCTGATAATAAGGCACCCCAATGCAGGAGGGCGGAGGAGTCCTTTTAATTGGCCAAAAGCCATGTGACTATTTTCTTCCCTTTATATAGTAACCAATATGTCAGATCTTAGTAAGATATAAAAGAGTTGCACTATTAGGGACAATTTTGATATCCAGTTCTTACAATATCCTACAAGGCTTAAAAATTCTTTAAAGTGTCTCTTGGTTTGTGGCTGTGGGAAGCTTAAAATGCCCTGGAGTCAGTTGGAGTTTAAGGAGAGACCTTAGTCAGTGATTAAATGTGCCAAATATTTAGCTTGAGTCTGGATGAACAGAAGTTTTTCTTTGAGACTCTGTTGCCTTTATTTGCTAACAGTTTAAGGAGGTGGATACTATTCTGCTTACATGCTTCATTGCAAGGGGAGAAAAGGAGATCAACATACTGCATAAGGGTTGATTTTGTGTGTGTGTGGGGGGGAATTATCATCTGCCAAATCTGCATGAAGACTTGTGAAAAAATAAGGACTCTCCGTATAGTCTAGTGGCATCATACTCCAAGCGCATTGTTGTCCTCAAATGAAGGCAAATAAAAATTGGCTTTCGGGGATCCACAGAGATACAATAGAAGGCCCTACAGAAATCAATTACAGCAAAAAACTTACTCTTTGTGGGAATGGAGGTTGGGGAGTGTGAAGGTTAGGGAGAACTGGGTGTCAGGAAGTGGCAGTGTTATTGATGCCTTTGGGGTCCTGGGTAAACCTCCACCCTTGTCCACGAAGTTTCTTTACAGAAAGGGTGAGTGTACTACAAGGACTGATACCAGAGACCATAAGGTTTTGAGCTTTGCATTCCTCTATAATTGGTTTTATTCCTGCAATAACTTCAAGGTTTAAAGGGTATTGTCTGATATTAGGAAGGGGTTGCTTGGATCAACTTGAATCTTTACTGGGGAAGCTGAATGGATCTGCCTGGTATCTACTGTGGATTTTACCCTAAGTCCTTTCGGGACATTTTCTAAGAGAGTTAAGCTCTCAGTGTCCTTATTAGCTGATTTAAGGGGAAAGACTGTTAAAGGTATTGAATGGTTTCCAATGCTGCCAGTTGAAGGAGAGGTTGAATTGATTTGAAGAATAATTTCCCTTTTTTGGGAAAAAGAGATGGCAGTGTGGTATTTTTCTTAGAAGTCTCTTCTAAGTAGATGGACAGGAGCTGAGTGGACTAGTAAAAAGGAATGCCTCTCCTGAGGAGGGCCTAACTGAAAAGGTAAGGAAAGAGACATAAACTGTTACGGGTTTTATTAGAAATTCCCACCAATGGAATTTTTTCAGTTCTCCTAGTAAGGGATTGTTTGGGGATGAACGCAGAGGAGTTGTGCCAGTGTCAATTAAAATTGTAAGAACCTCACTTCCAATCATTATGGAAGTTTCACCCAGATGATAAAGGGGCAAAATCAGAAAGATGTCTTGTGTTTTCTGGGAGCAGCCTCTGTCATTAGAGGGGTTGAGGGCTTAGTGTTAGAAGACTGCCTTTGGTGTTTCTGATTAAGGCAGTCCTTTTTCTAGTGTCTGGGTTTTTTACAAACATGGCAAATATTTTTAGGAGAAGCTGTTGGTCTAGTTTTTGATTGTCATGGCCTAAGAGAAGAGGCAGACATCTGTTGGAATTGTAAATTTAGATTTTATTTGACTTTCTTTAGGTAGTATCCTCAAGGGTTCCAGCTAATTGATTGGCTAGACTGACTAGATCAGGGTAAACATAGTTTCTCATTTTGTCCCAGTTCTTTTTACCAGCAGAGAGAATTCACAACAGAGGCCATTTGCAAACATGGGATTAAAAGCCATCTGGGTGGAATCAACATCTAAAGGAAGCCCTGAGTTTTCCTTAAGAACAATTTGAAACTTATTAAAGCAGTCATAAACTCTGAATACATGTCTAGATTTTATTCCAATCAATGGCTTTAGGGAAGACATGGGGAATGACTTCATGTAAAGCTTTAGCAATCCACCCAAAAGGTACCCTGTCCTTTGGTAAGACCATTGGAGATCATCTAATGACATTCAGCCTTCAGCATCCAATGTTGAACTTGACCCTTTCCAACAAGTAGATGGACCAACTGATAAAGATTGGAAAAACCGGGGTGTTAAGTTTGGATGACAATATTAAATTTATCAGTGAACTGATAAGGGTCTTCAGAAACTCATGAAAACTCCTTAGCAATAGCTCTCAATTCAGCCTTTGTCTAGAGAGCATATAAAATGTTCATGACTGTAACTTCTAGGTCTAACCTTGAAAAGGTGCATTGGAACAGGATAGTGTGAAGAGGATGAAACAGAAGGATCTAGAGAGGCCTTGGGATCTTGGGGGTAAAGAGGGAGTTTGGCCATAGAGGGAAAAAGAGAAGTAGAGGAGGGAGAGGGAGAGCAACCCAAGGCAGCAGAAGGAGGCTGAAGAGAAGAATTTTTAAGACCTTATGATTCTTTTCTAATTGAGATTTTTTTCTCTATTAATTTGGAAAGAGTATTCTGAAAAGAGGCAATCAGTCTTGATTTCATTTTAAAGTTTCCAAATACCAATTAAGCATCCCATTTGATTTGTCTGGTTTTATATCTGTGGTTCTCAAGTCAAGTTCTGTGAGTTCGAAAGAGCCCCAAAGTGACCACTATAATTGCAAATTATCTTTGGAATTTTGGGTCAACTGGGATAAATATTTATGAGAAGAAGGATCATAGTTCTTAAATATAAAACCAGCTGGAGTCGCTGAGGGAGGAACATATTGAAAAAACTTAGAATAAGAAACCAGTTCAAGAGGTTGACATTTATTTGAGATCAAAGAATTGCAATTTAGGGTACACAGATTTAGATAGAAGCCCAAACAGTGTACTCCTTTCAGGAGGTGGACTCAGGGTTTTTATGGTCATAAAAGAAGATTGGGTAAGTTGTTTTTGAGAAAAGTTCATTGTTCAATGCTAAGTGAAATAAGTCAAGCAGAGAAAGACAATTATATGATTTCTCTCATCTATGGAACATAAGAACTAGGAAGATCGGTAGGGGAAGAAAGCGATAAAGAAAGGGGGGGTAATCAGAAGGGGGAATGAAGCATGAGAGACTATGGACTCTGAGAAACAAACTGAGGGCTTCAGAGGAGAGGGTGGTGGGGGAATGGGATAGACCGGTGATGGGTAGTAAGGAGGGCACGTATCGCATGGTGCACTGGGTGTTATGCTCAACTAATGAATCATCGAACTTTACATCGGAAACCGGGGATGTACTGTATGGTGACTAACATAATATAATAAAAAAATAAATAAAAAATAAAAAAAAAAGAAGAGTTCGTTGTTCTGACAAGCAGGGCTAGATTCATACATCATGAGCATCACTAACTGGTCAGGCAAGGTGGTCACTAGGCTAACGTTCATTTTTATCAGTCTTTTCAAATGGGATTTTCTCATTCTTACTGACTTCTTGGAATGTTGGCACGTGGCCCAGTTCAAAGGTTTAGGAAACAGGACATGCAAGGCAGTTCCTCTGAAATAGCGGCTGCAGCTCTATTTTTAAAATGGCTGAAATATGGAAATATCCCAAATGTCCATCAACTGGATGAATGGGTAAAGAAGATGTGGGATATATATGTAAATATATAATGGAATATTACTCAACCAGCAAAAAGAATGAAATCTTGCCATTCACAACAACGTGGCTGGAGCTAGAGTGTAGTATGCTAAGTGAAATAAGACAGTCAGAGAAGACAAATACCATGTGATTTCACTTATATGCTGAACAAAACAGATGAACATATGGGAAGGGGGAAAAGGGAGAGAGAGGGAAATCAGAAAACAGACTTAACTACAGAGAACAAACTGAGCATTACTAGAGAGGAGGTAAGTGAGGGGATGGGTTAAATGGGTGATTGGGGTTAAGGAGGGCACTTGTGATGAACATTGGGTTTTGCATGTAAGTGATGAATCACTAAATTTTACAACTGAAATTAAAAAAAAAACGGCTCTCTTTATGTCATTTTTCACAGGTAAAGTGGTAGAATTAATTTAAATACATTTAAGAAATGCTATTTAAATATAAGGACTTATTAGTAAGCTATATTTGAGTATTAGAATAAAATTACTGGGCACTTAAACATACAAAGGAGGGGCAAATATTGGATGGGGCATAGCATGAGAGATTTATTGCATTTTTCTATTATTATTTGATAAAATGTTTTATATTTGTATCTTTAAGATCATACTCTACCCCGTCTTTGCTGTTTTTAAGTTTTTCCTCCATCATTTTTGCTATCAGGTATTACATGTTAATATAATTAGAAGAAAGGACAAGTATAATGTGTTTCTCCCAATAGGGTACTTTGTCAAAATCTAATTTATTTAATATTTTTGATTATTCTAATTTCTAATTAATGGTGTGTTAGTGTTTTCGGGTGAATCCCTTACGTTCTTGGCGTCATGGGTTCCTATTCGTGTTATGTGAGGCAACGGACAGAGGGATACTCTTGTTAGGTAAGAAAAATAAAACGTGAAGGCTAAATATTTTCAAATGAAACTCAGAATATAAAAAGTTAATCTAATTGACTTTGAATACCAATCATTTTTATGGTCCTCAGTTATGGAAATTAGATTAAACTTTGAAAGAAGAAAATGCCCATTGATATCATCTTGTTCCCTGTGGAGCAGATGTCCTTGCCATAAAAAAACACTAATACTAAATAGCAAGACTGTGAAATGTGTCTACATAACATGGTTTTAGGATATTTCTCATGTTATGTAATTTTTTTTACTATGCCAGGCCTTATAGTATAGTGTTTATGAGAACGTGTTTCATTCAGACACAACCAGATTTGACATCAGGCCACGTTGTTACTGTCAGAGTGAATTGGGGTCTTGTCAGTTTACCATAATAAATATAAAATCAACCTTTCATTGGGATATGTACAGGGAATATGTAACACTACCTAAAGTTCTAAAAGACTTCAATAAAAATTACGTTTTACAGATGGTTATTATTAAATACATTTTGAAAAATGGAAATCTAAGGAAATCCTCAAGATTATAGCATATTTTAGACACCAGAGTGTTTTAACAGCCAAGATTTACTATGTGTCATAAACTTTAAATCTTATACGTATATTATTTAATATGTAATATTCCTTGTGTAGGGATTGTTACCTGAACATTGCAGAAAGGGAATACGTGACTAGGATATGGTAAACAAATCTATCTTTTTATAACTCCCATCCAACAAGAAAGATGAAACTTAGAAAAGGGAGGGAAATTATATCTTGACTTATTCCTAAAATAATAAAGGAGTAGAAAAACAAAAGTTGTAAAGAGTACTAAAGACACTGTACAACCCAAATGCTTTTTTTGTTTTAAGTGTTCAAAGACTCTTTTTGTTACCAATTAGTGGAAATTAAATTAGAATTATTTGTGTTTGTATCACTTCTCTTACTGACAGTAGCTATTTTGGTAACACATACAATTACTCAGCTCAAAACTGCCTTTATTCCCATGCCAGGTAACTCAGGATTATTAGGAAAAGCAGGGTTACAAAACATAGCATACTCTAAATTCTTTTTGAAATCAATCAGATAATTAAGGTTTTTTTTTCCTCTCCCACATCCTATACAGTTGAACTGTCTGCTTGTTAAGTGTAAGTTTCAAATGCTAACTTTGCACATCTGATGAGTCTAGGAATTTAAACAGTTATTATAGAAAACAGTCATGTTTTTATAAAAACCAGAATTCAGTCTCTTACCTTCTATGTACTCAAAGGATAAGTTACAACTGCATTATCACCACCAACCGAAGTTGATTTAAGAGACACAATGTCGTCGTCGTCTTCTTTTTTTTTAAAGGCATGATTTCCATAATAGTTGATGCAAGGGAGACCCCTAGCAGCATCTGCACGTGCTGAACTCTTAAATCAATGATGCTGGCTTCATTCCCAACTAACAGGTGTACCTACATTGATTCATCCTTTTGTGCCACCAAAAAAAGGAAACACGACATCAGGGGCATTCACCC
This sequence comes from Ursus americanus, assembly GCF_024610735.1. Classification (NCBI taxonomy): domain Eukaryota; kingdom Metazoa; phylum Chordata; class Mammalia; order Carnivora; family Ursidae; genus Ursus; species Ursus americanus. Next base: position 14,590,818 of record NC_142155.1, on the reverse strand, counting down.
TGACTTTTCCAAATATTCATGATATGATGTAATGTTTGCAAAAATATAGGTAGCACTGCACTTTTTTGCCCTGCACTGCTTAGCCAACCCAAATGGATGAAGTCATAGGTGCAATAAAGCTCAACATGGATGCTAGTCAGGAGGAAATAATACTTGGCTGAAAACCACAATAATGAAAACCAAAGTCCCGGACCATTTGCCTACTCCAGCCACAGATTTGCAAAAGATATATGCAGAAAAGGTGTACAAGACAAAAATCTTCCTATTTTAAAAAATGAGACATGATGCCTCAAACTTGTCAGCAACTCTGGGTAGCCACTGGGTGCAGTTGGAAGGAATGGGTTCAGTGGTCTCTGGGTGCCCAGAATCTGGACTCTCTAGACTGATGCATGAAAGAGAAGAAAAGTAATCCCAAAGTGAGATGTCAAGGAGGAGAAAAGACAAAGATACACACAGCAAAACCAGTCAAATCTATGCCTCACACCTCCTCTGGGATAAGGTTTCTTACTAAACAATCAAGGGCAGCCTGAGAGCTTGTCATACTGTAAAATTGGGTGGTACAGGCTATTACAAAGAGAGACAAGAGAATGACAGATTTCCACGTTATCAGTGGCCCAGTATTTGCCATTCGCTTGAGCTGATATGTATTTCCAACAAAGGATGGAAGGGAGAAGAAAGTTTACTCTCTTTAGAAGCCAAAATTTCCCCACTTTTTATTCCTTATTTTTAACTCACTGGGCTTAGAAGTCAGACTGTTTTCAGCCAGAAATGTTACATCTGCGAAGGAAGAAGCTCAACAGGGGAGAGTATCGGAACGATCCTATGCAAACCTTCCTGTTTTCCTTTTTTCTCACTGATCTAATACGCATGCATATTCACTCAGAACAATGGCCCATAAGAGGACAATAAGTTTACTTTAAGAACACGTAAGTTATAGAATGAAATTTTAATCTTCGAGTCCCATCTTGACTTATACCAGCACATTTGTCTATCCAAGCTCACTCTGTAAGGGTTACATGGTGGACACTATATAATAGCATGATGGCAGCGATAAGGAGTGCCTCAAATTTGTCCCTACCCCATAAAATTGACAGTGGGAACCTCTCACATTTTCAAGTGAATCTATTGATTCCACAGTGAAATTAATGTTCCGCAATATATATAAAAGCATCTGACCCACTCACTTTTCTTATTCTGCTCAGTGCAAGCCAGAAAGGTTTCCCTCGGTGACTATTTGGGGTTTACTTCTCTCAATTAGCAGCCCTATCACCGCCTCTAGAGCTTGTTCTCTTTCACTCCTCTACCACTGAATTACCCCAACTCCAATTTTCTGTTAGGGGCAAGAGAGACATAAGAATATAACACCAGCACTCTGAAAAAAAAAATAGAACAATGAAAAATTTCAAAATCATATGCAACAATTTCTTAGAATCCTCACACCAATTTCTTCTTAATATATTATTTTTTAGCAAATTAATGTTTCAAGAATCCAAAACAATCCAATCTAGAACCATATAAGAGAATTTACACTGTATCAAGACTTACTAATAATTTTAAAGATCAAGTAATCAGGAGGCCAGACAAAGCAGGGAGAGATCATCCCATGTTGGCCCTATGGGACCTTCCTTTCCACATTATACACATACTTTCTGCTCTAGAATAATAGGAGAGGTTTTTCTATAAGAGGTTCACAGTTTACCCCATATAGCAAGATGCTATGAAATATCTATGTCCTATTCCCCAGAGACTTGTATAGTTTATGTGACATTCTCTATAAATTATGTTTGTTTTTCTTAAGCAATCCTAATCTAGGGACATTAAGAGTACTGCACAGTTAATGACTAGTATCATTAATCTATTTCCCCAGACATTCAATTATCATATTTACAAGGAAATTACACTAGGTCACCTGCCTTCTTTTTTTTCTTTCCTCTAGAGTGTCCCCTCATCCACTAATCATAGAAGAAACTGATCACACTGAAGAAGGTTGGGCCTAGGCTCTGGGGGCTGGCAGGCCACCGTGTCTAGCCAGAGCCTGGGCCTTGACTCACTCCCCTCTCCGCTGCCCCCAGGCCCATAGGCAGCAGCTATAGTGCCCAGCCAGGATGGCATGATCCTGAAACCCCACTTCCACAAAAACTGGCAGCTGCGTGTGGCCACATGATTCAGCCAGCCCACGAGGAAGATCTGCAGACAGAAGGCCTGGCAAGCCAAGGCAAGCCCCATTCCCCTTTGCCTCCCCGCCAGGACCTGTCTGGCCCATTGTGAGGCGCCCCAATATGAGGTATCACACCAAAGTGTGAGCTGGCAGGGACTCTAGCTAGGAAGAGTTATGGGTGGCTAGCATCCACAAGAAGGTGGCATGGACCATTGGGATCTCAGTGGATCCAAGAAGGTAGAACAAGTTCACAGAGTCCATGCAGGCCAGTGTGCCTTGGCAGAAGGGGTACTACTCCAAGTTCACCCTCTTCCCCAGGAAGCTCTCAGCCCCCAAGAAAGAAAACAGCTCTGCTGAAGAGCTCAAATTGGCTACAGAGCTGACAGGACCAGCCATGCACCTGCCAAATGTCTATAAGAAGGAGAAAACCAGAGTCTTTACAGAGGAAGAGAAGAACTTCAAGGCATTGGCCAATCTTTGCATGGCCAGTGCCAATGCTTGGCTCTCTGCATCCAAGCGAAAAAGGCCAAGGAAGCCGCAGAACAGGATGTTAAAAAGAAAAAATAAAGTGCCATTGGCACCTTGCGATTAAAAGAAAAAAAGAAGAAAGAAAGAAAGAAAAAAACTGATCACAGGCCAGCTTGTTATAACTTTTACCTGCCTGATCTGCCATCTAACCCTGGTCAATATCTCCTTATCAGATTTTAATATTCAACAACACTTTGGGCAGTAAATTATCCTAAACAATATGTCTACTAAATTCAAGATGACCATCAGGATCTGAACCATCCAGAGGGAATAGGAACTCTCTATGAAGTATGATATTTAATTGTGCTCCTAGGTATTTACCCAAAGGATGCATAAATACTGATTTGAAGGGATACATGTACCCTGATGTTTATAGCAGCATTATCAGCAATAGCCAAATGAAAAGATCCCAAATGTCCGCTGACTGATGAATGGATAAAGATGTGGTATATATATACATATAAAATGGATATTACTCAGTCATAAAAAAAGAATGAATTCTTGCCATTTGGAACAACATGGATGGAGCTAGACTACATTATGCTAAGTGAAATAAGCCAGTCAAAGAAAGACAAATACCATATGATTTCACTCATATGTGGAATTTAAGAAACAAAACAGATGAACATATGGGAAGGGGGAGAAAAGAGAACCAAACCAGAAAACAGACTCTTAGCTATAGAGAACAAACTGAGGGTTCCTGGAGGGGAGGTGAGCAAGGGGATGGGTTAAATGGGTGATTGGGATTAAGGAGGGCACTTGTGTTATGCACTGGGCGCTGTCTGTAAGTGATGAATCACTAAATCTTACACCTGAAACTAATATTACACTGTTTATTAACTAACTGGAATTTACATAAAAACTTGGAAGAAAAATTTTAAAAATACATAAGCCTGGTATTTATGACCATATCATTCATAGGCCTTTTGATATTCTTCGACCAGCTCTTCTACTTTTTTTCCTCCAGCATTCACAGTTATTTGAACCTATTTATAGGTGCTGATGCAGACACTTATTTTCATCTATAATTTTCTACAGCCAAGTTCACGTTTCCCAGCTGATCCATTTCCTTAAGTATTTCTATATAGGTATAAAATCAGAACTTCATATAAACTGCTACTAAGTTTCCAAACATATTTTCTTATCCCATGGATCATCATTGAGATAATAAGAACCAAGTACTACTTGCATTGGTGGCTCACATTGTATTTCTCTTGGACAGTGCTGATCTTCATACCAGAGCTACTGATAATAGCAAATGAATATAATTTTCACTACCTTTCTTTAGCCTTATATTTGCTATTAACCACTTAAACTGTTTCCCTTAGTTGATTTCTATTTGCTCCAAATTTTATTGGTAAGACTTACCCCGAATAATTTGCCTAAAATCTTTCACTAGTTTATACTGAGTAATAACCATCAGGTGTTTTATTCTCATTCTATTTTTCCACCCTGTCATTTTTCCTACTAAAATATTTCCCTTCATTGGACTGAAAGGCAATCCTGATCATAGCACCAAACTGAGTAGACATAAATATATCATATTGTCCAATCAGATTATCACACATCAGAAATCTTACCCAGCATCAAGCTTTATTCCAAAGACACAGTCAAAGCAGACAGATGGCTAAGATTTTGTGTGTGTTACCCTAAGTCCTTCTTTCCCACCTTGGACATGTGTCCTATGGCCTAGAGTAATGGATGAGGTCTATAATGTATTTTATTGGTCATCTCATACAGCAGGGAGTATTTAATTTATGAAATATTGTCACTTTATAGTTCAAAGGCTATATGGTTTATGCAAAATTCTCCAAAGAGCTTTGCTTCATAGGTTTACATATTCTGTTTACCAATTGCAGTCCTAAACCAGAGGCAAACTGTTAAGAACCTTTCATTAGGAAGAACTCTACTATCCAAAAATATTATTAGTCCTCTTACTTACCCAGAGGTTTAGTTACCACAGTTAAAAAGATTAAGCTGCATCTCCACCTTCTGTTCTTTTTCTGAGGAAAAGTCTTTGGGAACCAAGAAAGGAAAGATCAGAGGCCAGTCATTGTAACTGTTTCTCTTCCATGTAATTAGTTCTAAACAATTAATGTAATGTTATTTATGAATTATGATAGAAATTAGAAAAAGATGACTTGTTTAGGGTTTGCCAGCCATTGTTGTCCATTGTCCAGCATATTTGAACTCATACCTTAGACTTAGTTTCTGTTAAGGTGCTTATAAGCTCACAAAATCCAAGGATAAGGAGACCGACTACCTATGTAAGCCACCTACCCTCTATGAGTTTGCAATCTGAAATACAATGGCACACTGGCAGAGTTTTGAATATATTTACTAAATCTAGTTTTGTTACATTTCTCTTTCCTGATTCCCATGTACACATATGTATATCTGCATATATGTGTGTGTAAAGTATACATATGGTAGAAGTAGTAAAATATGTACATAAGATTTATATACATATCACATCATACATATGTGTTCTTCTAAATTTTCTTTTTAAATTTCTACCTCAGCCCTCATATTTGCAACCCCAGAGTAAACTGAACATAAGTTTTACCTTAGGACTCTCCAATTTTGCAAGTTGCTCACGTCTGTAACAGTAAGCTCTCCATGAAAACTTTGTCTTTACATTTCCCCTACTCTTAATTACCTGCCATTTCTCAGCATTTCTCTGTCTCCAGCAGTGTCCCAAGCTGTCTTTTCTGTCCCTGTGCTGAAATTTATTTTCCAGGATCTTGTGTTCTTTAGGCCTTTAGATCCTACCTCAGTGGAGACTTGTCCTGTGGACCCACATTTGGCTCCGCCTGTAATCTGCCCTAAAAGATTTGAAAGTAGTTGCTAGTCTTGCTGATGTTTCTAAGCCTATGCTCTCAGATTCCCGACACATCTCCAGTCAAGTGATGCTCCGCTGAATTATGTCTCCTTCGTGAGTGGTAATTACTGTTCCAGACTCTGGAGACTTCTTTCTCCATGTCCTCATTCAGCAACCTTCACGATGACAATATAAACTCAACTTATTATTATTTCTTCACCTCAGTAGTAAACTTCCATTCCCTTCTCCTTCTCCCTTCGTCATGCTTACAAGTGTTTTCCCTTTTCTCTTAGTCTTTTTTAAATTATGTAAAACATTATCATGATTCCAAAGACTCAAAGGAACCAAGTCAAAGAGGGGATGGGAGGGGCCCCTGGGTGCCTCAGTGGGTTAAGCGTCAGTGGGCGAGCCCCAGGGAGCCTGCTTCTTCCTCTGCCTGCCGCTCCCCTGCTTGTGCGCACTCTCTCTTTCTCTCTCAAATATATAAATGAAAATTTTTTTTAAAAAAAGCATTAAATATAAACAACAACAACAAACAAAGAGAGGATGGGACTGAGAGTGTGGAGTGGGGTAGTGAAGAGTAAGAGTGAGATGGGAGTCCTAAGTCAGAGGAGAGGTATCACCCATGTTTTACCCATGAAGGAAGCCTCCAAAGTCTCTAAGAAAACACCAGCACAACAAAAGGGAAGAACAGTGGATCATCTGCCTAACCAAATGGCTGCAATAGGGATGCACCATTCAGTGCCGTGTGTGGAACTGGAAGGTGAAGATGATGGCAAATCGGGTTCAGAGTTCTAATTATTGCACAGGACTGAACATCTTAATCTTTGAATTAAGAATGTTCCTGCAACCTACCAGTTGCAAAATAAGTAGAGCATCCATGAGACCTTCCAAAGTTTTATTTGAGGGCAAGGAAGATGGTCCTCATTAGATGGAGTTTTTAAATGGGAAACAAAAGACAAAATTTTATCTCATTCAGATCACATCAAGAGAAGCTTGTTCAAGAAGCTGGTTCCAGGGTATATGTATGTTGAGGAGAATATATACATTATATTTTCCTGAAAGAGACCTTATTAATATGTAAATACAATAAAAGAAAATCTACTGTGTATTAATCATCTATATACTGGTTTAAATGTTGCCCTAGTAATAGCAAAAATCTTTTAGAAAGCATTATAGGTATATGTAACGAGAAGATCATTTCCTACTTCCTGCCCATTGAGAACACATTACATATAATTGGGTGTAAGTTGACATATTTATCAAGCATATTTTTTAGTTTAGTGTTAATTAATGCATTTCATAGAAGGAGAAAGTGAAGCATAATATGAATGAACTGTTTATCTATAATACTTCAAGAGTAATAGGCATAAAGTCAAGAAAAGCGAATTTTAGGCCATAATCTTAATGAGTAGATAAAGATGTATCAGCATGATACAGGAACCTCTGGGCATCCAGCAAATTGGCTGTATGCTAATTTCACTCTCAGAGCTATTTCCAGAAGCTAAAATGTAGCTGGAATGGGAAATACTTGAGCTGTGCTCCCGTAAGCCTGGTACATCCGTGTTTTCTAGACATTTGGAGACAGAGTGAATCAGACCCAGGAGGAATTTCTACAACTCCCAGTAAATAGTAAATCCCATTTTATAAATTACAGATTATCAAGGCTGGTTGCTAATCTCTAGGGCCCCCTTTTTCTGACTTCATGCAGCTTATTTTACAAAACCCACAGAAGTGTCGTAGAATATACTGTGTGTGATCCCCAAACACATTACTTTTTAACAATTGATATTTATATAGAGCCTCAAACTATGTGCTTTCTAAAACACACTTGCGTTTGATTATCCCAATAACAATTCTCCCTAGAGCATAATTTGTTATTCACATTTTGTATTGGAGGAAACAGACATAAAGGTATTTTGTGACTTGGGCCAAGATACTTTCATTCATATAATAAACACTATGCAATTCTTAAATACAAAAGAAAGGAGATGTAAGAGAATAAATAAAAAATAGACTTTCCTTGTCATTAAGTAGCCACAATAAATATGCAACACCTACTATAAAAAACTAATATAAGTGTCAATAGGAGAGGCCAACAAAATGGTGCAGAATTCAGAGGATGATGTGAGAACCTAGGAAAGCCTTCTTAGGAAAGAAGACTTTAGAGTTAGATTTCAAAAGAATGCAGAATTTTACGGAGAAATTGAATGAGAAAAGGAAGGACGCTCCAGGCAGAGGCAGTGTCACTATCCACTGTCAAAAGCATGAAGCTCATCTTACCTGCCTAGGAGAATCAGATATGTTGGCTACACTGGGAGCCTAGATCTCCTAGCTTGGCTCCTGTTCATTCTTTCTACAAGTTCAAGCTGTTTCTGGGCATAAAGAGTTTTCTCTAGGCTGCGAGTGATTGAGGACTGAAAATGAATTAAGTTCAGTCCCCTGGAGTTCAATTAGGGTCCCCCAGGGTGTCCTTGGAAGAGTCTTGGAAAAGTCTCAACATTGAGATTCAGTCTGGAGGCACACCACTGGGCCTGGAGGATTACACCCCAGAGTCATCTGTCAATCATTTTCTATCTCCCAGTAGCTGACTAGAGAGGAAGAAAGTAATTGGATACCCATGGGGGGCCACCTTCTGAAACTCCATTGTTGATAAGCATCTAATTCTTTGATGGTAATAAAGAGAAAAGACAATCCAACCGTAGGGAAAACCAGAACTGAGAGTCTCTGGGTAGGACTATCAACTCGAATGTGTATTGTATGAGATGGTTGATATTCACTTCACTAATTTCAGGGTTTTTAAAATATTCTTCTCCCTCTCCTTAGCCTTGCTACACATATATCTTACAGAATCACCACTGCATTTACTTTCTTTTATAAGAAAATAGATTTAGAAATTTTGCTCTCTAGAATACATATTTCAATTAGATTTTTCTTTTGTATTTGTGAAAGTCATTTCATACTGTTTTTAAAGTTTTATTTTTTTTAAATTTTTTATGAAATTCATGTAAAAAGAACAAATGTAAAACTGCGTGTCCCCTTTTCAGAGTTAACTTCAGTGTACAAAAGCTCACCTTACCTCTATTTTGTGTAAGAAATAGAATATTTTTTAGCAAAATAGTATAAGTTGAAAAAGGGCAGTCTCATTTTATTTCTACAAATATCATAAAATATACTAATAGAACTAAAACTGAGTATTTCATGGTGCTGGTTTTATCTTTGCCATTGAAAGAAATAAATTTTATTTTTTGTAGAGTGAATTGTGTATTCTTTCTTTTTTGTTTTTCTTCTTCACTTTCTTGAACATTTTCATAAATAATATTAATTTTTACCATGTTTGTATTTGATCATTTGGATATGATTTGTGGGTTTGCTTGATTTGTTTTTAAGATTTTATCTACTTATTTTGGCGGCTGGGCACAAGAGGGGAGGGCGCAGAGGGGGAGGGAGAAGGAATGGGAGAAAGAATTTGAAACAGGCTCCACACTGAGCATGGAGCCCCATGCCAGCTCCATCCCAGGACCTCAAGATCATGACCTTAGCCTAAACCAAGAGTCAGATGGTCAACTGAGCCACCCATGCACCCTGGAGTTGCTTGATATTTTATTTAAAAAAATACATCCTTTATTTTAGAGCCATGAAATACAAAAATTATGTTAGAATCAGTTCAAATGACTATATAATTGAAACGGTGAGATTAGCACAGTTTGATTTTCAAAATACTCTCTTTGTAAAGTCAATTTTTTCATTATTTTAATTTGAAATCAAATGAGTCTTTAGGCATATACAATATAAGTACAATACTCACTTACGATGTAAGTAACATCTGTTGCCACACACTCAATTTCCTTCTGAGGGCCAAAGAATTAAAATAAATAAAATGAATCAAATTTACATAAAACAAAATTTTTCTGTGGGGCTAATTTTTATACTATACAGGTAAGAATTTCATTTAGTTGTTGTTAATAGACGCTCGAAACAGTGGTTTTAACTGTGTTAAAATAGAAGTTGATTATTTCTCATAAACAAAGAAACTCAAAAATAGTCAAGTTCTTTAAGCTTTGCCATATTTGTGGGCTGAACTTCATTCTCGGTATCTCAAAAAGGCTGCCAGATATCTGAAAATCATATCTTTGTTTCAAGCTAGATGAAGGTGAAGAGTAAAGGATAAAAAGGTGTGTGTAAGATGAGATATTCCCCTTTAAAAAGCCACTCCAGAATTCTATCCAAGTATTTCTGCTTACATCCCATAATTTAGAATTGCTTCATTTAACCACAGATAATCATAAGGAAAACTGGGAAACGTATTCCCTTTACGTAGGCACATTGCCATCCTTAATGAAATCATGTTATATCAATAAGTAAGAAAAGGTGAATATGTGTGGGATAGATAACTAATATTCTGTCTCTCACGTATACTATACTTGCCCCTAAATTGTCAGTTTAGCGTTTTACAGTGTGGGGTTGTTTTACAATGTGGGAAGAATGTTGGCTTCAATTGCTACTTCAAAAAGGCACTCAATCAGAATACAATTAAGTACTTGTAAGATATCTTATGAGCCGCATTGTAAGAGTAAAATGATTAAGAACTTGGAATTTGAGTCAGCCAGACCTGGATTTTATTCCTGATAATGTCACTTATAAACTGTATAAACTTGACAGGTTATTTAATTTCCCATCTCAGTTTCTTCATCTGTAATAGATGATAATAATTTGGCTAGGTTTTATAAGCATTATATAAGTTAAACCATGAAAATGTGCCAGCATAGTGCCTGGCATAGAAGAAGCACTAAATACAGCTTAGCTATTACAGCAATATGATTAAGAAATTTGCAAATTATGACAGAGTTATGTAAAAATACAGGAACGGTACCCTTCTTGAAAACATAAACTCCTGCTTCAGGAAGATTACAGGAATGTTCCTATAGTTTTTTCTCCTATAGTTTCACAAGTTTTGTGGATTTGCATAAGGCATCCTATTAAAATGGCAGTCAAAGGGAACTTTATTTAATAATTGAAAATGGCATGTGTGTTAACCATTTTTTTTAACTTGGCATTTTAGCTACTTTGAATATTAGTGATGATGTTTGAAAGTGAAGTCTTGAGTGCTGTAATACTTTCTGATCTGCTTTAAATTAGAGCAAAATAAAAATCTATTTCACATTTCCCCTCTCTGCATAGCAGAAGCAGGTTGGAACATGTGTATGTGATACAACCAATTCTTGTCAATACTTGAATAAAGGATAAGCACTGAGTGATGCCTACATATGCCTTCATGAAGTTTGCCAGGTGTAAAGAATGTGTTGAGAATATAGAAGTGAGTTCTTACGGAATCCCTCTGCAGTCTATTCTTATGAAATCCCCCTTGATCCTGGAACACCTTTCTGTTACAACTGTTGAAAAACCACAAGAAAGTTCCCATTTTGGTATATTCATAGGTTCATGGTATTGGGGATATTCCATTTTACCAAAGTTAAAGATGGACTGTAGAAATAAAGGGTTTTTTTTTTTTCCCTCTTGGTTTCATATATTGACCTAGTATTACAAAAATTGAGACATTCAGAAATAAAAATTCAAAATCTGTATCTGTCACTCAGTTCGAATAAATAACTAAAAATTATCTGTACCCTAAGTCCCAATGTATGGAATAATAGTGTGTCAACTTTCTGACTCAAAAGTTGCTGTGATTATAAACAAGAAAATTAAGATATTCGTCACTTGGACATCCTGTAGCTTTCCAGCGTCACCATGGGTGTCATTAGTCTTTGAAAGTCATTCACAAGACCAGAAGTATAGCTGTAAAAACCGGTTCAGTATATTGACAAAACAAAGTAAAAAAGTGGGGGGGGGGCATGGCATAGGGTGGGGATAAGAAGAATAACCAGTCTCTCTTCACAGAAAAATACATAATCATTCCATGTGACAGAAAAAAATAAGAAAATGAGAAGCTTTTACTCCTATAATATGCATTTCAAATTCTAATTTTCATATCATATTAATACATATTTTTACTTCTTTCACTTTAGGCACTTTTGCTGGTGAAGAAAACTCATTTCAGAAGTTAAGAACTTGAGCTTTCCTTTTCATAAATCAAAGTTGCATATAGTTATGCTATCATGAAAAAGGTATTAAACTGGTAAACGGGTTTTACTGGAGTTTATACACCTCGCTGAAGAATAACAAGACCGATATTTCAGGGCATTTATTGGAAAAAGTACACTTGCAGAGACTTTCTGTAGAATGTGATAAATTTCAGATGCACAAACTTTACAATGGAAGCTCCGGTACTTCCACCTGTTTGTGATACAAGCATTTTTATAAATGTCACAGTTATTCATACTGTAAATACCTTTTTTTAAAACTTTTTTTACTGACAAAATAATTCCTATCCCAAAGCAGAGAGACTCTCAAAGTTACTTTAGAATCTACCATGTCCTGGTTATAACCTATAGTTGAATAGGCTGTGTTTTTAAAATCATGTCTTTGTAAATGTGTTGGCATTTCGTTAAACTAGTAACTGATTTCCCCCTCTTAATCAATGTCACCGCTTTCCTTTTCAGGCTACAGCCTTTCTACTCTTTTCTGCCCTAAGTTTTATCACAACTTTAACCTCTAAATTACCACCTTCTTTGATTTTATATTCTATTTCCAGTTTAAAACCCTTATTTCAGCTCTCACACTCCTGAGCGGTCCTGCTTCCTCCCTGGGGAGACCTGCCTCTCTCTCTGGGTCAGACTGCTTTGTCTAGCTCCTCACAGGCTCTCCTTTCCTCGCAGTGCTGTGGGGCTCCACTCTTGTGGACCTTGGAATCTGCTTCTAGCTCAACCGGAGTTGCCTTTCCCGGGAAAACTTGACTCCAGACGCTTCTGTATAAGAGACTTCTAGCCCTCTTGCTGAACCTAACTTTTCTTGAGGGTTATCAGGTGCTTGTATATGTAGGCTTGAGTATCCTTTTGTATCCTTATCTTCTTTTTTATGTAATTTGCAAAACAGCAATATCCTATGAATGGGGTTAATTCGCCTGTGTTGAAGGATTTGGATAGTTAATTTGGAAATAATTTCAAATCAATTGAAAGAAAAACTTAAATTGATGACTTAAACCCTCACATTAAAAGTTTGTTAGTGTGGGTGCATCATATATTATAAGGCAAGGATTCTTGGAGAAATGGACTGCTTCTTCTCATGGAAGAGATGTGTAAATACGTAGTTACAGATACTTGATTAATGACATATTTACAGATGCCATTACCAATGACATATTCACAGGTACTCGATTAATCTTAAGAAGTTAGGTATTGATCATAATAAGGAAATACTCACTGTAAAACATGGCGACTATAGTTGATAATGCTGTATTGTATAACTGAAGTTTGCTAAGAGTAGAACTTAAGTGTTTTCACCAAAAAAAAAAAAGAGAGAGAGAGAGAGAGGAGAGAGGGAGAGATAAATATGTGACATGAGCAATGTGTTAATTAACTACATGGGTGGAATACTTTCACAATGTATATGTATATCAAATCACCATAACGTGCACTTTAAATATTTTACAATTTTGTCAATTACACCTCGATAAAGCTGAAAAAATTCAATAGTGAAATATTTAAAATTTCAACTGATTTGCCTTTTCAAATTAAGCTATCTGTACTTGCTTCAAATAATTTACTACTTTTCCCAGAGACTCTTTTAATAGTATATTTTATTTCTGTACCTTTTACTTAGAAGTCAGAACAGGCTGGTGGCATGATTATGCATAAGCATTATGTAAAAACAACCCAAAGATAAAAATATTAACGTATCAAGGAGAAAAACACATGTCAGAGCTAACCAAGTTCATGAAATGTAAAATACGATAAATTCAAGAATTGTTTATTACATGTCAAAATAGTAAATCTCTATGAGAAAAGCTTCAGTAGGATTGTAAAGAATGTCCAAAGATTCCAAGGAATCATTAAAAAAAAAAACTGTCAGAAAGCCAGAGTCTAGAGTAAAACAAGGCTAACAATCACTGCCTCTAAATTGTAGCGATATTTAAAGAAGGGTTATAAATATTTTAGCCCAGTCCTTTTTTCTATTGTAGTGTGATGCTAAAAGGCATTGCATAATGATTTGATTTCAATCATTTATATTTTTCCCAATAATTACAGAAAAAGAGATTTCTATTATTCTAGAATGACCTTACTAAAATTCCATATTTATAGGGAGAATATAAAAGTTCATTTTAGAAAAGTCTTGAATTATTTAAAACAGGCCCCAGAAGGGACAAGACACAAGGTATCTTTTATAATCTCACAGCTGGCTTTGAAGGTTATCTTAATAGTAACATCAACTTCTCCTTCCAAAGGTTCAGTCTTACAGCAAATTTACATGAACATGGATCACGCACTTAGTTCATTTTAAGAGACTCTTTGACCTCAAAAATTAATATGACCTAATTATGGGAAAAGGAGCTGACACAGCAGGTGCCGTGAGTACAGATATATCTTGCCTAAAGCTTTAGAGGGTCCACATATTTCAGATTTTCTGCTCAATTTAAATGTGGAAAGCTTGGGGAGATAGGAAGCATGCATAATAAAAAGTGATCCTTTGTACCGACTGTTGGTTGTATGCTTGCCTACCATAGGAGAGGCAGCAGTGAAATGCTCAGCTACTCAACATCTGGTCTGCAGAGCAGCAGAAACATCACCTGGGAGCTCATTAAAAATGCGCAGTCTCTGCCTCCAACCCTGACCCATTCAATTAGTATTTACATTTCAGCAAGTTCCAGAGTGATGCATTGTGGAGGATTGGGATCCTGACTAAGAGCTTGTACTGTGGAGTCAGATGAGCTGAGTTCAAGTGGCCTTTCCACCTACTAGACGGGTAACGTAGGCAAGTTACCTCATTTTTGTGCTGTTTTCCTTATGTGAAAATGGAGAAAATAATAGTACCAGCCCCTTAGGGTGTGAAGACTAAAGGCATTTTTCATGTAATACTCTTAGAGTGGACCTGAAATGCAATAAATGTGGGAAAGTGTTTGCTGGTACTGTTGTTTTTCCTGCTTAAATTATGAGTATATGTTCTTTTATCTTAGGAAGAATAAAAGAGGACGTGGACTAGGGAGAGTTTAGTTTGGAGGTTGGAGGAAGGTGGAAAGGTGAAGAAGGAGTCTAGCTCACTTCCTGCTTCACGGCTGGAGAGCCGATCTGAATTGCACCTCAACTTCCTCCCCTCATTACCAAACATCCCAATTATCCCTTATTATTATCATATTAGATACAATTTGGAAGAATAAAGGGAAACATCCATAATTGTACTGTCATAACAATTGCTTTGTTTTTATTGTTGTATGAAGAGTCAGAACAAGTTTCAAAGTAATTTTCTTGATGCAGTAGGCGTTGGGAGCACTCATTTAGCGATGACACCTATGCTCGTCCACATCAGACTATATATGTGCCAACATTATGGGTATTCCTCCTGAGTGATCCAAAGTTCAGTAGGTGCAGTGAATTATTTTCATAACTTTGTGTTCACAGTATGTTGATTTGCAGATGAAATAGCAATAGATCCGAATGTAAAGTTTAATCTCATGGTAGGGTATTTACATTCTCATAGCTCTGCTTGTGCTGTTTGGTTATTTTGGATATTATTCTCTGAATTCTAACATATCTAGTTATTTGCCTAACAATTAGCTTGAAAAACAATCCTAAACATTTCCAGAAGTACCGTGTATATTTTTGGTTCTGAGTATGTGGAGCAAAGTTTACAAAGGGAGTATTAAAGAACATAAAAAGTTTTGACTTTTGTCTACATGAGTTCTTATTAATGAGGTTTAATCAATCAGAAGAATGGAGTAACATGTTTGAATATAAACCCATCTTTTTTGCTTTTTTGTTTTGTTTTGTTTTGATTTTGGTTTTGTTTGTTCAGGCTTTTTTGGTACCAACAAAAATGTTTTTGCTTCAAAATGTATTTCACTATAGGTTTCAATTACATACCCAAATATTTACATCATATCCATTTACAATTATAATTCATTTATATTTTACCTAAAAATATATGTATTGCCATAATGAATAAAAAACTTCTATTTTTCATTAATAATGAATAAAAATAAGAAGAGTTATTCCCATGTGGATTTTCTTATGTACAACTTGTTCAGGGAAAAAGTAAGTGGGATTATAGTGAACCAAAACTCTGAAAAATTGCGCAAGTCATTTGACAAATGAAAGAAATGGCTGGGTTCATCCATCCTTTCCAAAAAGTTAAATTGAGTTGAATTCTATAATAAAATAAATTCAAATATTGTTTGCACCCATGAATGTAAAAATGCTGGAAATGCAGGGGGAAAAAAAAACTGTGATAAGGGTATGCCTGAACAATTTGACCTATTCAATTTTAATAGGCTATTTAGAAAAATGTGCATTAAAACAATAAAACAGTAAGTGCAAGAAGCGTGAAGATTCAAATTCAGAAGTTTAAAAAATGGTTTAAATATAAAAGGTTCTTTTTTTCTGGAATAAACAAAAGAAACATTTACTATAACCTCTGAATGTGTCAAGAAATATGACTAGAAATATGAATGCACTTGCATATCATGTGGTGTGAATCCAGCCTTCAGAGAAAATCACCAAGGGCTTTGACTTTGGAGCATAGTGAAGGGTTTTAGATTATTTGTGGATTTCCACGGAGAGCCATTTTTTTCCCCCTCCTTCTTTCATTGAACACAGAGATAAGTTAAAATGAGATCAGAGGACTACTCAGAAATATGTAACAAACAGTGTCATTCTGAAGATTCTTTATTGATGGCCGGCTTATTGTAAGATAACTATGTCTCCATGTCAGTAGGACAATTTTTAGGGACAGCCATTGACTATAACATTTGTTAAGACATGTTTGTTATGTTGCTTATAGATATAATATCTCAACAAAGAACATCTTTAAGGTAGAAAACTGAACCGTGAAGACAAAGAATTTGTGAACACTGAACACGAGTATTTGGAGATATTAGTGACTACCACAAGTTTTTATATGACGTGCTTTCTCCTCTCCTTTAATTAAGGGAACAACACTTGGAAACAAGACACCTAAAATGCACAATAAAAACCTTTAAGACAAAAGTAGTTTGAATTAAATTTGACGTGCCTACAGTTCTCATTAATGGCTGTATTGAACTGTAAAGCTTGTTTTTTCTTAATTTATTTTTCTATGAGCTTGAAGCCTTAGAAAATTTGACATATTCGAATCAATTAATGTCAAGATAAAAACTTGTTCAGTAACTAAAATTTCTACATGCATGATTGTCTTATATTGATTTCAGATCATAAGTACTTACATTTTTAAAACATAATGGCTATTGGGGCGCCTGGGTGGCTCAGTCAGTTAAAGGTTTGCCTTAGGCTCAGGTCATGATCCCAGGACCCTGGGATCCAACCTGGCATGAGGCTCCCTGCTCGATGGGGAGACTGTTTCTCTACCTCTCCTTCTGCTCCCCTGCTTGTGCTTTCTCTCTCTCAAATAAATAAATAAATAAATAAATAAATAAATAAATAAATAAAATCTTAAAACCCATAATGGCTATTTGTTTTTAAATTACATAATTATAACTAATTAATGACATCATTTAGTTATACAAGATTTTTTTGAAACTTTTTTTCTCTGTATTTGTATGGTCACATTCTAAAGTTCACTTATGTATAGATTTTGTATGTAGGAGGTGCTTAAGGTTATTAAGATTACTTTTGCTATTTCAGTCATTTTAAAATCTGGATTAAGTTGATTATAAGAAGATATGGTCAGATTTGCTAACATTGGTTGTTACTGCAGTTTAACAGAAATATAAAAATAGTAAATATTAAATAAAAATATTAAACTGCAGTAACTGCTAGTAGCAAGTATTTTAGTAAAGTTATGAAGGAGGTGGAGAAGCATACAAGCAAGTATCTAGGAATAGCATATGTCAGGTAAAGGAAACATGTTTCAAAGGTCCTGAGGAAGGAGATTGCCTTTCCTAATGCAGGAGCAATATGGCTGGACTGGAGGCGGCAAAAATATAGGCGGGAAGGGATGAGGCCAAAAATGTGACAAGGGACTAGGTCACTGAGGACTTTGGCTTCTACTCTGTGTAAAACGGGAGGCCATGTGTTACACCTGGGCTTAATATTGACGGCCATTTTGTCCCTGAGGAGAGAATATGCTGTAAGGACAAAAGAGTGAGGCAGAGAGACCAGTTTAGAAGACATCGCGATAATCCAGGATACGAGGACCACTGGCCCTCAGTGGCAGTGGCAGTGGCAGTGGCAGACGTGGTAAGACAGGGTCAGATCGTAGATGTAGCTTAAAAGTAGTGCCAAGAAAATTTACTGAAGGACTGAATGCGTTGAGTTCATCATGTCGACAAAGCAGTGTTTTAAATGCTGCGAATCTACGCATTTCACTTATTTATTTATTTGCGTATCTACTCATTTTAGATTCATTTTTCTTGACACGGACTTTCATACAAACTCTCTTTTACAGCTCTTCTGTTAAAATGACATGATCATTATGATTCAATAACTGAGAAAAACAGCTTCAGTTCCACGTGACTCCCAAATAAGAAATGTGACGATTATCCACAGCAGGGTTATAACAATAAGCAGAAGAAAATTAGACAAAATAAATTGAAATCTGGTACATATGGAGAATAACTTTAAAACTAATTATTGTTATTAAGGCACCTAATTTTCTATACTTTCTCTAGCCATTCTAGTTAATTTTACTGTGCATTCTATTTTAGCCTTTCACTAGGGTCCCTCCATATTCCTTCTGGGAAAGATATAAAGATATTTATTTCTTGAATTTCCTTACTTAATGAGTTTTCTCTTTTTTATGGGTTATACCTGTTTTACCTATCAGACAAATCTGTTTTAAAATATCTCTTGCATAATTTTCTTTCATAAAATGGTCCATAGAGCACCATTTATTTATTCAACTATTTGAAAACACTCTAGTATTGAGATTGTTGTCTTTTGATATTTAAGAAATTTACGCAATGTTATATGTTAAACTTTATGCAATATTTCCTAATAATTCTAATTGGACTAGAATATCTCTAAGATTCTTCCCATATCAATTTAATGATTTTATGACATCGAGTGCCAGAAATTTAATTTTCTGTTGCCACTTGATTAGGATCAAAGGCAGGGCAAAATTGGACAAATAATAGTATCTGTGAAAGAAATACATCTGGCAAGATGACTGAATACCAGGCCATGCTGATGTCATACTGTTCCGCCATTCTTCACAGAGAACATTTCTGAGGTTTCTAAAGCTAAATGTTGATCCACTCAGAGAACTCAGTGTCTCAATCTCCTCAGTAGATACCCCCAGGCCCTTCATCATCTCCATAGTGCTTATTCCCATCAAAACTCTTCTGTGTGAGCTTCCTTATCTGCTTCATATAAATAGTTTCTGCATTCCCTTTGTGTTCTATGGATCTTCTTATAACAGTTTTCCCTGAATGTTTTTTAAATGGTCAGAGGGAGATTACTGAGAGAGGGATGTGAGGGCCGCGGGGTACCTTATATCACATACAAGAAGGATCTTATCACATACTGCCAATTTGGGGCATTCCTAGCTGTCAGCTGCCTCTTGTGATTTTCCCTTCATGAATGCTTAATTCTAAACAATAGGAAATACTTTGTGGGGGTCACATGATCTTGCACAGCCTCCCAGAGAATCCAGGAAAGAAAGCAAGTAGGGGCCCCACGTGTAAACGATGTATATTCAGTAATTTTTTAAAAGAATGTATGAGAGAGGAATTTTACTATTTATCGCCAAAAGCTTATTATAATACATAAGTAGTCTGAACCCCTGAACAGAAATGTTGACACTTTGAAAAGCGTAATTAACCATGTAAATCCTAAAAATCATACAACAATGTTATACCAGGAAAGAGGTGAGAGAGGCTGACAAATCTCCTTTGGGGCCAGAGCATCTTTTGAAAACAAGCATTCAGTCAATCTCTACACGTGGATTTATTTCTACCACATGATTTCAAACAATTAAAATTCCACAGAAAATGTACGTACAAGCAAAACCCATTTTTTTTCTTATAGTCACTAGTGTCACAATAACTAAGGCTGCATTTCAAGAGTCTGTGCGTGTGTGTGTGTGTGTGTGTGTGTGTGTGTGTGTGTGAAATCATTGCAGACCTTGTCAAAAAACGTTTTAAGAGCTACATTTCAAATTATGCTGTTTTCATCAAACCTGATGGGGTAAAAGTACAGAGTTTATGTATCTGTCCTGTAATGCTCGCATTTGTTTGTATCTCCCTAATTGGACATCCTCTCTGCTTCTGCACTTCTTAGTCAATACACCATCAGTAGGAGCCCGGTGACTAAATCATGCCCTGGGATGTCTCGATGCATAAAAGAACCATAAGCTGCTTCACGGTAATGCGGCTCATTTGATTTCCTCAAAGATCAATATATGTGGAAAAGGGGAGCAAGACAACGGAGAAAGGAAATGAGAAAAGATGCAGAAAACTGGAGGAGAAGGGAAAGGAAATAAAATGATGAGTTCCTGGGGGGGAGAACAACCGATTTAAAGCTAAACGGAAATGCGTATGCTTGTTTCTGTGTACCTGGACCACTTTTCAGTAAACCCTATGGACTGTACAGACTAAGTACATGACCAAGGAGAAATGCAGGGAGGCATCCAAGATAAAAATAATTAGTTTACAAGGCTACTGAATCTGGAGCTGGAATTTTGGGCTGGTAGTCAACATTATGTCTAGATTGATATCGTTCATCTTGAAAAATTTGTATTTTTGGAATCACAAAAATAATCACTCCCTTTAAAGAGGTACTACATTTTAAAATCACCTAGATCGATAAAAGACATTTAGAAATATGCAGTTCCTTGATTTTGATTCTACTTGGCTTCCACGGGTTCTGAAATCAGCATTCTCTTATGACCACAAGGCTTCTTTTTACGAGGGAACAAAAGCATATGATTGTCTATGAATGTGCTCACTTTACCCTCACTATCTTATCTATATTATCAGCTAAGACAAAAGAGGTATTTACGGCATTTCCACACTTTGATTTTACTAAACTTATTTTGGGGAAACCTACCCTAACAGCAGATGGAAAGGCATTATGCAGAATTACTGTGAGGAAAAAAGATCTCTTTTCTGTTCTTTCTGGACTGTACCAAAAGCATTTGAAAATTTGCAAGACTTCAAAATTACTATAGGAAGCTCAAATTGCTTTGATTTAAAATGTCATCGTCAAGGAAAAAAGTTAGAATTCATAATCCATGGGGCCTATGCACATACAAGCTAATCACATTCAGTACTTTTGAGGTCAGGATTCATATCTGAGTCTGAATCAATATTAATATTCCTTCTCGGCACTTGGTAGATGAAAAATGTTTTCTGCAAAAGGAAGAGCTTCTATTACTTTTATTAAATAGTAGTTAGTTGGCTGCACTTTCCTTGGATTTAAAAAAGATAGTGTAGAAATGGCTGTGCTTATAGTTTCATAGTTTGCAAGAAGTGCTTTTGAGAAATGATATTTTAACTTTATGGGATTCTATGACTTAACAATAATAGTATTTTCACTCACTTCAATATGCTTCTTCCTTAGAAATCTAACAGTGTTAAACTATACTGTCTCACTGGTCTTCATAACAATCCCATTAGGTCTGAATAGATTTCTATTTGATAAATCTTTGAAAAACCTGCTTCAGATGAAACATCCTTATTGTTCTCCCAAGCATAGATTAATTCAATCCTCGACCAATGTCCTCTATGAGAATGGGAGCACATGAATCACTTTTTCTAAATCTAAGTTCAGAGATAGAGCTTCCTTCTTAACTTATATGGATTTTCCCTCCCAAGGAATAATCATCACCGGGTCCCGAAGCAGCCAGGGTAAATTGTACAGAGAATAGTCCTGCCAGTTTCACCATACTCTTCCCCAATTCACTCAACAGCTTTCTTAACCTCTTTAAAGAGTGCGCTGTTTTGCCAATAAAAGGAGAGAAGGACACAAATGTCAGCGAATTCTTTTTCTTCCATCTTCTGGAGCGTAAGATAATTTTCAGCTGAGATAATTTAGGAACATTTAAACCATTTCAGTGCATGGAAAAAAAAAATCCAAGAAGCACGTTAGAATAATCACATACTTCTTATCGTGCATCAGGCAATGTACTATATTAGTTTCATTGCTTATGAAAAGCCTCTCTAGTTGAGTCTTATGGGAGAGCAAGTAGTTATTTACATAGTATTTATGTTGCCTGAACGTTCACAGCTGTCAGCCCCGTCACCCTGTGGCATTTAAAATATCTGGTCCTTGGAAGACACACTTGGCTTACCAGCCACTGTCTCTAAAAGTGTCTTGAGGTAAGAATACATCACCAATAAGTGAAGCCTGGGGAGCTGAGTCTGTATTTCACAAACCAGCACAGTTCAAATGTCATGTGTGAAAGACTGACTTTTTAAAAACACAAGGTGAAATTTTATTTTTTACCCTATCTTAAAAAATAATCTTAAGTATAACAAAACAATAGATTTTTAGAATTATTAGGAACTTGTAGCACTAAACATTGGGTTCTTTTAGATTTTTTTAAAGATATTATTTTAAATTCCAGGGAAAACAAAACAAAAACAAAAAAAACATCATTTTTAGTCTCTTGGTAAAAATTTGATTATTCATCAGCCGAATGGCCTTACCTGCCAAGGAATCTTGTGTCCTCATTTGTTTTTCCTGCTACTTTACCCCTCAGAAAGGTTTACAGCAAAAGGAAAAAGGAGGCCTTCGAGAGTTATTCTACTCTATTGCTTGTGGCTGAATTTTAGCCATATTTAGTTTTGTTCCCATGGTTTGAAGTTCGACCTCTTGCCCTAGTTTCCCAATTTTTGTTCAGTTCCATAATAACAGATCCCTATTGCTCAAACTAAGACAGTGTCTTTTTGATTGATTCATTAAAGCAACCCTTTTATTTCTCACATCGGCACCCTGTATCCAGACCTCGGGATATGTCCCCCAACCATAGAAAGGATCCTCACTATCCTGAAGGAAATCATTCAGAACAACATACTTCGGAATTATAGCAGATATGCTTTTCAACACTTATATTTTCTTTTGGGGATGTTTATGTAATGCAAGAGCAGAAACAAATCGAGTAAGTCTATTTAATAGAGATTCAGAGCTCTGTCTTGCTCTCAGGGAGGACAAGAGCTGTCAGGAAGCGAACAGTGCAAAGACGCATGCTGCTCTCTGCTCAGTGATGTAAGTAGAACAATCTTGGACAGAGGGGCCGATATCAGACGGTAGCACAGCTAACACAGAATGACGAAGCAACTAATTGCTCAGATGTTAATTCAATGTCACCAAGAAGAAAAGAAGGGAAACAATGGAAGTACAGCAATCTTGTAAACATTATGTAGACAATGGATTAATAAAGAGTAAGATAAATGAAAAGGAGAAATACACTTACAATTCGCCTCATGCTAATTTTGATTGGAAATAGCATAGCATTTCAACACTACTTTCATTTGTACTATTGTATTTATTCTTTTTTTCTTTTGTAATGGAACAAAAAGTTGATATTTCTACCCTGCCATCCCAGATCAATCATTCATCGTTCCCAGCCAACATGCTGAGATAAAAGGTGTATTGCAGGGATAGATATTGTTTGAGATTTGTATTTCCTTACAAGATAAATCACTAGCTATTTAAATGCTTCTAATTCAACAATACAAGAAAAGGAAATTAAATAACAAAGTCAGTCCCCTGCAACGTGCCTCTGAGGGCAGTGACTTTGGAAGAGAGAATCATTCCTCCAATTACACCACCTTGCAGTAGAGACAAACACCACATGCTGGTTTGAAATGAGTTGCACCTTTCCTTCCAAGGTCCTGTGACTGTCCACATTTTGGGGAGTTATCCAGGTAACTTCCCCATTTTGGTTTCCTTTTAAAGTCTGAAGCAACTTAAATGTTCCATTTTCATATTCAAATTGTCTTAAGAGCACAGCAGTTAAGTCTGAAAAGAAGAGGTAATCAAGTCCTTTGGAATCAAATCACCAGCTCTGAGGGTTGCTGTGTTTAAAGTCAGCTGCTGAGCCACCTTCTATTACCTCCACAACCACTAAGAGAGAAGTTAAAAGTTACGTTTGGGAGCATAATTAGAATTATTACCTCCAGAATTAATGAACCAGACCTCGTTGTCCCTTACGTCAGTAAAACAAGAGGATGAAGACAGATAAAGGACCGCTTGAAAGGGGGCAAAAAATATGCAGTCCAAGCAAATGCAATAGTTACTGGCTGCAAGGAAAGGCTCCTCAACCCACACAAACTGAATTTGTACCCTCATCTTGATCAAAGTCTTCTCTCCTCTCTATGTTGAATTCTTACCAATATTCCCTTTAAAAACAGTTGTGGCATCTGAGGTCCAAGCAATTCCACACATACAACTCATGAGCATAATAACAAATAAAAGACTAGAAGAGGCAGGAATTCATATTCACTCTCTATGGCCATTACCAACTTACAAGTTATCATGTTATTAGCCTGAGACCTGTACGCAATGACAATAGTCATTTCAAAACCTAGTTAAGCCCAACTGGAAGCTAACCAGCTCATTCAGAGTACTGCAAAATAGCTTGAGATTTTGAACTTACCTTACCCAACTCTTTTTATAGCTATTTTATACAGATACTGTGCGCATCCTATTGGAACATAGGAGCTGATCAGTAAGTTTTATGCAGCTACCATTACTAATGCCTCTTTAGCTAATGAAGTAAAAATTCTTCATTGTTTGTGCACTTTAGGCTATAAGTATGAGTAGGTAGGACACTATTAAATCATTCATTTTACATCTAAAAAGCAATTTTCTGCATAATTTTACCTAAATGCATGTAGTCTGTTAGTGTTTAGGTTGTCTGGAGGCCACGCTCTTCCCTTATACACTTGTATTGTCAAATTGGGATTAGCTTCAAAGGTCTAAAGATGTTTTTAAAGCATGCAAATAAAAACCTATCAAGAATCTGAAGTGAAGGACTTGATAAGAGCTCCAATTGATTGATTGTCATGTGGAAGGAAAGTTCAAAATGCTAAAGTAAAATTACTTTCATATTTTTTAAATTTTAACAATATATTGTGAAAGAAACACAAAGTGAAAAATACAAAATCTACTTTGATACAGATGTATAATGTTTAAATATTTCATTTGTCTTAAGAGGACAGATCACATAGTGATGACAGTTAATTTTAACAATATCTGGAGAAACATAACATTATTATTTGATTTTATTTGAGTGTCCTATTAATACCCACCTCAGGCAACTAAAACACTTCAGCCCTAGCTTCATGCATCATCACACAGCAAAGGTGTTTATTAATAGACCATTAAGATACCCATGTCATGTTTATCTTAAAAATTTATTTGCAATATATGTGTGTTTGTCTCTGACAAGTAGTCACTTCGGGAAGAGCCATTAATTAAATTCATCATAAATGATCCAAATGCTACTAGAAGAAATATAACAGGTGAAAGCACTTTTCTTCAAATGCTATATCTTCTCTTGATCTGTTTATTCCTTCCAGTACTTCTGGGCTCATTATTTTGACTCTATGTCTTCATAATCAACTTGAACTTAATGTACATCCTAGACACTTCTTCCTATCAATAGTTGGCATTTAATTAATGTCTTTTTGAATAACTTAGTTATAAATGTTAGTAATTTTGCTTCTTATTCATTAGTAACTTTATAATATAAAACCTTATTCTAATACAAATTACTATTATTAGAATGACATCAAAGACTAAATAATATTAACTAACACAATTTAAATATCCTGAAATTTTTAAAGTATATGATTAGCCTTTTCTATTGTTAAAAATATTGACTGATAACCATTTATAAAAGGATTATCTTAATTTTCTTTCATGTATGGGTGTATTTATCATTCTTTTTCTATTTTCAAATAACTGCATTTGTATAAAGTAGTGAAATTTATACCATCATTAGTGGTATTAATGGAGAATAGTTGTATATGTATTATAAATTGATGTTAGCATGTGCAAAATATCAGGTAAATAGCAATTTTTTTGGTAAGATGGTATACGACGGAATAAGTCCTCCCCAGGAATAATTCAATTCAAAAATAAAGTGAACTAATATCACTCCTTAATTATCTAAATGTCTCTGTTTTCCAGACTATCTGTTCATTTCCTCTATTCCCGATGTACTGAGAATGTTGTAAGAAAATGCATCTATGTAAATCTATTATTTAAAAAAACTCTCACCACTAAACGTAAGATATGAAACCAAGAGAATACACGCACAATATAGTTACTTTCTTAATTGTTAATTTATAATGCTTATGTGTAATTTGATCATTTATATATTTAAATTTTTATTAACAAGCATATTTGGGAATGTTCTAGAACAGTGCTTAGAGCACTGAAGGAAAAAATAAAGCCTTTTTTACATGATTAGTTTAAATAATTTGAGAGGACTCTGGACACAGAAATAAATCATAGTGATATGGTAAAAGAAGTGAAGAACAGGGATATGTAAAAAACACAAAGTATGAGAACTCTAACAAACACGTAAGTCCCTACCAAATGTTAGTCTGGTCCTCTGAGAAGCAAACGT
Organism: Ursus americanus; assembly: GCF_024610735.1. NCBI lineage: Eukaryota > Metazoa > Chordata > Mammalia > Carnivora > Ursidae > Ursus > Ursus americanus. Next base: position 14,564,686 of record NC_142155.1, on the reverse strand, counting down.
TGAGACAGTATTGGCTGTGCAAGAGATTTAACAGGGGAAAGGCTAGGGAAGGAAAGTTTTGAAAGGCTAAGAGAAAACACTGAGACATCTTCAGAATGTCCTTCCTGCTGCTCACAGGAGGAGATGTGAATGGTGTATTTTCATTGCAACTACAGTACACAACTTGTCTCACAGGAGTTCAGGATCCCCCCTCCCATGATACCTGAGAGGAAACTAGATGTTGGTGGGATGAGCCACAACCCAGTCTCAGACCAGCAACTCATTTTCCCCTTCCATAGTCCTTTCCAAATCTCCTTCACCCTCAGATATCACCAACTAGAGATTCTTTTATATTTTATTTTATATTTGAGAGAGAAAGATAAAGAGAGAGTGAGAGAGAGCATGAGTGAGGGGAGGGGCAGAGGTAGAGGGAGAAGCAGACTCCCCACTGAGCAGGGAGCCTGACAGGACATGGGGCTTGATCCTAAGACCCCAGGATCATGACCTGAGCCAAAGGCAGACACTTAACCTACTGAGCTGCCCAGGCGCCCCAAGAACTAGAAATTCTTGATAACTAACCTGGTGATGCAATCATAATTTTCATTTCTGAGGGGTCTAATTCTTGCTTATCACATGCTTCTCAAGTCAGTGTTGCTGTATGTATCTGGTCACAGATACACTGGGGAGAACAAGTAGCAGATAATATCCAAGCAGATCACCTAAGTTCCAAGTACACTTATTCCTGTCCTGTTGTGAAATCCAGGATCAATTACACCTTTCAGATGACGACTCCTCTCCTTGTTTCCTGGTGCCTAGGAACAAGGTATCCAAAGTGCCCCGGCAGCCGCATAACGTATGTAAGTCAGTGGGAACTTGACTGTGTCCTCTGGCAAGAGGGTAACTCTAGGGCCCAGGAATTCAGGAACAGGAGCACTAAATCTCCCAGTGGGTCGCTGGAGGTGATGACAGTGCTATCGTTTCTACTTCCCTCTTGATTACCAGATCCATACATTCTTTCTACAGGGGACACAGATCTGTATAGAGACCTCTCATTTCATGAATATACTGCAACCTGAAGGGTGGTAGCCATTTTTTCAGGGTCTTGCCTCTGAAATGGCACTTAAGCTCTGTTGTTAAAAGGTTTTTCTACAATTGTATGAGCCTGGCTGCTTCTGCGTGGTCGGGTGTATAATACAACCAGTGGATCCTATGATTATTGTCTCTCTCCTGAACCTCCTTCATTGCAGAGTTAATCAGCTGATCAAATGCTGTGATGTGCGGAAACTATGCCTGTGGACCATGCCTTCTGGTTAGCAGTGGTGGCTAAAACTCAACAGGAAAGGCAATTCTATACCTAGAATACATATCTCTCCTTTAGGAGGACAAACCGCTGACCCTTCCTGTATAGTTGAGTTGCCACAACGTAGCTGATTGGTCTTCTTCAGCAGATCTTAGCGTTGGACTCTGTTGCTGTAAAGTTGTATTAACCTTTGTAAGTTAAGGTCCATGCTATTAGGATAAGACTAGGTTCCATCTCTGTCACTGTGGCCACTTTGGTCATACACCCATCATGCCAGTGTTGGGGCAGTCAATGATGAAAATTGACTAATGTCAACTGACCTAGTCATTCTGTCAATTTTGTTGTTAAATGTATCCTTCATGGCAAATACTTTTTTGTGAGTGCTAACACGCAAAACAAAAGTCTTCAAACCCACACTCCCCCCTCCATATATATATATATATATATATATAATTTTTTTTCCTTTCCCCACTGTCATTTCAAGGCCACCCCTGAATATTGCTGTAATGCAACCACCATCCATTTTTGACTTGCACCCAAACTATGTCAAAACTCAGATTTTTTCTCCTCCTTTAGCTGTTCATGTGGTCTGGGGATCTCCCCTATGGCCAAGGTGTGGGGATCTCCTCTATGGGGATCTCCTCTATGGTGTTCGTGCAATTGTTGTGGAGCTTTCCATAAGCTGCATGTTAGATGGTCTTTCACCACTGATGCCTCTGTGCCATAGGGTCTGCCAGATCATATGGCCAAAGCAGCAGAGCTTCTTGTACTTCAACCTAGAACTGCTGCAGAGCCCTTTCCTCTTTCAGATGTCTTCTGAAAGACATATTTCCATGATATCCAGTATATGGGCTGGGGCAATATTCCTAGATGTGAAATGTGTTGGATCCAAATCCAAAGTGTCTATCAGATTCTGTGGTTCCTTCTATGTGAAAAGAGCCAGAAAATATAGCAATTTTTCTTTTACTTCCTGGGATATCCTGGCATGTCCCTGACCCCTAGACACTCCACTAAAGTACTGGCCCCTGAATCTTCATAGAGTTAATCTCCTACCCGCTGAATCTCCTGTATCTTAACAAGATTTCTAGTGTCCTAAAATTTTTTTGCTCATCCGATCTAATTAGCATAATGTTATGTTATCAATGCGATAGATCGATATGCTGTCTGTCTTGTGGGATATCCACACATTCCAGATTTCTTTAGATTATATTATGATAGGGGCATGGAGAGTTTGCTTAGACTTGCATGAAACTGTGAGTGAATATTTCTTTATATCCCATTTAAACATAAACTGCTCCTGATCCTTTTTTCTGATCAGAATGGGAATACTTAAAAAATAAATACATAATTACAAAATCGATGGCTATATCCCATGTACCTGAGACCTTATTAATCTGCTCTCAAATGATACTGTGTTCATCACAGCAACTGGAACCAGTGATACTACTTAGTTAACCCAGCATAAGTGTACAAGCTTCTACAAGTTCTCCAAGCTTCTGCAAGGTAAGACTGGAATGTTGAATAACTATACAATACGATAAGAATCACAAATCCTGCATCCTTTAGGAATTTGACTTTGTTATTCAAATTTATCTTTCCCATTTCAGATTCAATATTATTTTTGATTTACTATCTTGGTCACAGCAGCAGTTTCAGAGGTTTTCATTTAGGCCTCCTTCTGTGATCTCTTACCTATAGGCCAGGGGTCTAGTGTGGAGGCTAGTCCAATTGCCAATTATGTCATTGTAATCATACCCTCAGAGAAAGGTAGAAACAGCACCGTATGCCCAATGCTGATCCAGAGCACATGCAGCCTTCTGGAGAACCTGACTCCAGCCCTGCAAGGTATTGCCACTTTGCTGCCACTGGTCTTCCAAAGCCCATACCACCATTCTATCATGCCAGCTGCTTCATGATGGAGGGTAACATGATAAGACTAGTAAATTCTATGAGCATAGGCCCATTGCCACACTTTTTCTGCTCTGGATAGAATTCCTTGATCAGAAACAATGGTGCATAAAATACCATAATGGTGGATAAGGCATTCTGTAAGCTAATAAATAGTAGTTTTGGCAAAATCATTGTGTGCAGGAAAGGAAAATCTGTATGCATGGTGTCCATTGAAGTAAGGAATGTTGCCCTTTCCATGGTGGAAGGGGTCCAATGTAATCAACCTGCCACCAAGTAGCTAGCTGATGACCCTGGGGAATAATGCCATACTGGGGACTAAGTGTTCATTTCTGTTCCTGGGAAACTGGGCACTCAAGAACGGTAGTAGTCAGGTCAGCCTTCATGAATAGAAATCCACTTTCTTGGGCCCATTCATAACCTCCATGCCTGCAAAATAGCCACTTTATTCATGAGTCCATTGGGTGATGACAGGGATGGCTGGGGAAGGAGACTGGCTGGTATCTATGGAATGGGTAATCCTATCCTCTTGGTTATTAAAATTCTTTTTTGCTATGGTCACCCTTTGGTGCTCATTCACTTGGGTCATAAGTATCTTAACTTTTTTTTGACCACTCAAGAGAAGTATCCATATACCACTGTCTTAAATTTCCTTGTCATCGATTTTCCAGTCTTGTTCCTTCTAAGTTCCTGACCATCCGACCAAACCATGGACACAGTCCCATGAATTGGTACATAATCACACAGATAACCCTTTCTCCTTCCAAGCAAAATAAACAACTAGGGGAACTGCCCAAAGTTCTATCCACTGGGAAGTTTTCTCTTTACCTAGTTTCAAGGATGTTCCAGAAAGGGGCTGCAATTCTGCTTCTGTCCACTTTCAGGTAATGCCTGTATATCATCTAAAGATTGCACAGTTATCTGCAAACCAGACCTGAATGTTTTCTTCCTCTGTTAACGGCTCACAGGAAACTCCCCTAGAGCCATGGATTGAGGACGGAAGAGAGAAAGCTGTGCAGTAGAGGTAGGGAGTCTGTGCATTTGGACCTCTTCTTTGTGTAACTTACTTCTGTCGTCAGGGCCAGCTCAGGCCCAACCACGTATATAGCACTTCCATTTGATGATGCAGTGCTGTTGTGCATGCTAATTTTTATGGCTTAGTGGGTCAGATACCAGCCAGCTCATGATAGACAACTCAGGTCGCCTGGTGACTTGGTGATCCATAGTTCGAAGGCTCAGTAGTAGGCTAAAAGCTTTCTCTGAAAAGAAAATAGTTACCTGCAGAGATTGGTGGGGTTTGCTAAAAATTTCTAAGGGCCTACACTGCACTTGACCTATAGGGGTCTGTTAAAGGTTCTAAACAGCATCCCTAGCTGCCACCAACCCTTCAAGCACCATTCGATCTGCTGGATTATATGGCCCAAGCAGCAGAGCAACTTGCACAGCAGCCTGGACCTCCTGCAGAGCCTTCTCCTGTTCTGTGTACCAATAAAAACTATCAGCTATTAGGATCACTCAGTAAATGGACAAGAATAACACACTGAAATGAGGACTATGTTGTCTCCAAAATCCAAAGAGGCCCACCAGGCATTGTGTCTCTGTTTTGGTCATAGGCCCAGTCAGATGCAACAATGTATCCTTTACCTTAAAAATGATATCTCCACATGCCTCACACCACTGGACCCCTAGAAATTCTACCAAGGTAGAAGTCTCCTGAATTTTTGTTGGATTTATTTCTCACCTTCTAGCATGAAAATGTCTTACCAATAACTATAAACTAGTTGCTATGTCTTGCTCACTGGGTCCAATCAGCATAATGTCAACAGTGTAATATCTTATAGAAAGGAAAGAAGACCAAAATTCCTGAGAAGTAAATTATGACATAGGTCTGGAAAGGTGATATACTTATGAGATAGAACAGTGAAGTTATATTGCTAGCCAACTGAAAGAAACTGTTTCTGGTATACCTTACTGACAGGAATGGCAAAAAAAAGAATTCGCCAGATCAATAGCTGCATACCAGTTACCAGGGGATATGTTAACTTACTCAAGCAATGAAACCACATGTGGTATAGTACCTGCAATTGGAGTCAGGACCTGGTTAAACCTACTATCAGCCACTGTCATTCTCCATCTGTCTTTTGCACAGGCCGAAAAAGGTAAGTCGAATGGGTATGCAGTGGATATCAACACTCCTGCATCCTTCAAGTCCTTGATGATGGTCCTAATACATGCAATTGTTCTAGGAATGCAATACTGGTTCACTAGTTTCCTCGATGGAGGCAGTTCTAGTGGCTTCCACTTGTCCTTTCCCAGCATAATAGTCCTGAATCCATAGGTAAGGGAACCAATGTGAGGAATCTGCCAGATGCTGAGTAGATCTATTTCAATTACACATTCTGGAACTCTGGAAATGACCACAGAATGGGTTTGGGGACTGACTGCACCCATTGTAAGATGTACCTAAGCTGAAAATGCATTAATCTCCTGAACTCCATAAGACTCGACTCTAACTAGGCCACAGTGATGGTTTAGGTTTCCTAGCATTAGTGTCAGCTCAGAGCCAGTGTCCAGTAGTTCCTGAAAGATCTGATTATTTCCTTTTCCCCAAAGCACAGTTACCCTAGTAAAAGGTCCCATGGGGAAGGCTAGCAGAAAGATTAGCATTATAAATTTTTGGTAGTCTACTGGGATTCTTCCTTCAGGGGATCAAAACTTCATTCAAGGGGCTCTGGATCTGTAAACTAGTCAAGTCTGGTAATTGATCAAGGGACTGTGACTCTTTGTTTTTATGATTCAGGAACTCTTGGTGCCACACTCTTAGTCAGGGCTCTCTAGAGAAATAGAATCAATAGAATATGAGATATATTATAAAGAATTAGCTCATGTGATTATGGAAACTGAGAAATCCTTTCATCTGCCATCTGCAAACTGGAGACCCAGGAAAGCTGGAGGTATAGTTGAAGGCCTGAGAGCCAGAAAGCCAATGGTGTAGACTGCAGTCCAAGTCTGAAGGCCTGAGAACCCCCAGACCTGTGAGGGCAAAAATATCGATGTCCCAGCTCAGCAGCCAGGTAGAGCACTAATTCAGCTTTCTGACTGTTTATTCTATTCACGTCTCAACGTATTATATGATGCCCACCACATTGGGGAGGATCACATGCTTTACTCAGTTCACTAATTCAGATACTAATGTCTTCCAAGCACACTCACAAACACACACTCAGAAATATGTTTAACCAGTATTTGAACATTTCTTGATCCAATCACCTCAGCACACAAAATCAACCATCAGAGTCATCATCTCCCCCAGACTTCCAAGAGCGACCACCATAGCAGCACATTTGCCTCACTCTGGAAACTTTCCTAGAGCATCAAGTCTCATATTCTGAGACATCCATTTGTATATTCTACTACCCACCCCCAATCAAGCTATCTCAAAATCTACTCCAACTGATACTTTCTTGTCTCTTATGTGTACATGCTACCAAATTCTAGCAACCCTTTCAGTGTATAATCTCTTTCAGGCTCATAATATCTGCAGTCATGTTATGCTGAGATTTAACTTTGGTTTTCAGCCTGAAAACAAAGAAAGGAGTTTGGAACAGCTCTTGGGGTGGGATGGCAGGAAATATCAATTCTTCCTAGGCCTCTGAAGTGTCTTTCAACACAACAGATGTAGTAACTCTTACTAGAGAAAGGTGCATCAACCTCTGCCAGCCCAGAAACGTCATGGGGGTCTGCAAGATGCTCAGAGGTCTCCATTTAGGTAACCCATTCCAAGACTTTGGGCCCCAGGATTTCCATACTAGAGCACTGGCCTTAGCATTGGCTGAACATTCAAACATCTCTCATCTTTACCAATTTATTACATTGTTACCCTGCTGCTCATGCCTGTCAGCTCTTCTGCAAGAGGTAAGGCTGCTGTGTAAGTTACCAAGACAACCTCTTACTTTCACAGTTTTCCATTAGCTGCCTATTAATGATCCTTAGTTCTCATTAGCCCTCATCAGGTGGTTAATACAACTTAGTAGTCAGCTAACTCCACTCTCTTTGTAGGCATTTTTTACACCATTATCTTTGAAATTCCCAAATAGTCACACCTGCAAAATCATTTCTTTCCATGTGAACATTTGCCAAGGTAACGGTGGTAAACTTTTTAACAATTGGGGTCCTACTTTAAGCAGGAATTCTCATGCCCGACCTACCAGCCAGGATGGTGTTCTCTTTGCTTGTTACGTGATGAATGAGCCAGTCCCAAATTTACATCTTAATATCTGTTTCCTCAGTTCCACTTGTGTTATTCTGGGTTCTCCCAAAAGCAGATGCTAAGATAGGGTTCGATGTGCAGGGTCTTTACTGGGGGAAGTGCTAGTGAGGGAAAATGGATCTAGAGGAGGCTGTGAGAGCCATTAAATTCTGATAAGTCTGATCACTATCAAGGAGAGAGGCAAGGAAGAGTCAGAGCCTGCAGTGCGCTTCTAAGTTTCAACAAGGCCAAGTTTTCAAGCCGGAGTTACCCAGCAGAGGAGGCCCAGGCGTGACAGAATAGGCCTGCCTAAACGTACCTTCTACATTCAGGCACTGGCTGGGAGCAACTCTTGGAAAGCCCAGCCTCAACATGAACGCGGTGTGGTGATGGACCAGAACGCAGCAGCTGGAGCCAGCAGTCAATTATGCCCCTCCCTAGGAAGTCTGAGAGGTGTATTGTTTCATGGTAGCCACATATTTACACCATTTATGTTGAGACATTGTTTAACAATGACACAGAAATTTTATTTTTGTAAAATGGAAGAAAGGGTTTGAAACAGCCATGGTTAATCCTGTTGGTTTAGTAAATGGCGAATAGCATCTCTAGTGGTCAGCACTGATGAGGGAATAATATGAGATGCATGATGAGAGGAGGAAAAAAAAACACTGATTCCTCAGCTTACAAAGATGAAAGGAGCAGATCTGTATGTAAATGAGGCACCGAATAATGCGAATGGACAGTAAATTTTGCTAATAGAGTCACTGACATTTCTAAGTGCGGTTTTTCTCCTTCATTCATCAGGTCATGGTATCCAGGATAAAAGTTTAAAAGGATTCAAAACCATTATGCATACCATATTAACAGTTTAGTTAATCTCTAATCTGAGTTATCTTTAGCCATCTAAGTAACCAAAGTAAGGCACGACTCACTAGAAAGTTTGTATTTTCCAAAATTAATACTACTTAATTTGAAAAAAAAAATATCACCTCACTACTATAATCAAGGAGTTTCTGTATCAATTCATGTTGCATAAAATGTAAAGCTTGCACTAAAATTGTTTCATTTGCAAATAGAAATGCTTTCTCCTGCATGAAATCCTTTTTCAACTATATGTCCTACCAAACCCTGCCAAGATACAAACAGTCTGCTCACACTGTGTTTTTTTGTTTGTTTGTGGGTTTTTTTGTTGTTTTTTTTCCCCCTGTAATGAATGCTGAAGAGCCAATGAGCCCATCTGGCATGTAGAGACAAAAATAAAAATAAATAGACGTCTCTGTAATAGATATAGAATGAACAAGCACATATTTGGCTAAGAACTCAGGTATTTCCAAAAATATGTTAAAATTGACTTTCACAAATTAATGCCACCTTCACATCAATTATCTGAAATTCAATGGAAATTTCTATTCCTGTAACAATACGATATTCAAATAGTGGTATTAAGATGATGTGGTTTTGTTCTACATCTGGGCACAATACATCTGCTATTGCATAAGGACAATAATTTTGTTCACTCATAAGGCATTTAAATAATGAATGAGGTATATATTGTTTGTGCAATATGTTTGTTTATTTCAACAGTATGCCACAGAAGTCTTATGACCATAGAGAAGTACAGGTCATTAGTGTCTCATGGAAAATGAGATCTGGGTGCTGTGTACTGAATGCCTGTATGATGTGTTGATGCCATGCATATCAACTTTCAGGGGTCATTTGGGCTCACTATCTTCTATTTCAGGGTCACTACCAAGAAGGTCACTTTTCTTTACTGCAGTTGATAACAGTGAAATGTATTGTATATTTAATAAATGTTTGTATTTACCTTTGCAGAAGGAAATGAAATGGGGTTACATCACAGTAATGTGAAAAGCCTAAAAGTATAAAATTTAAAGCAAGCACTAAAGTTTCCTAGTTCCCATATATACTACTGTGATAATAGCAGGACTGATTGTGGTTCATTAGGAGAGGGCGAATTATTTCTGTGTCTTAAATTATTCTACAACTGTTAACAGGAAAAATATTCAAAGGTGGAGTAAAAGCTTACTCATAGTATTTAAAAATATCAATATGAGATATCTTTTTGTGGATTAAATTAGAATTATAGGCATATCAATCAATACAGAGGCAAATATAAATACGATCACAGACATGTATCCATAAAATTTTTGTTTTAAAAAATTACATTTTTACAGTAAAATTCCCCTTGGACTGAAACTTGGCTGATAGGCTTTCAGTACAGATGGGAAATACATTTTTAAATTATATGTAAAAAAATTAACCATTCATTAGAAAAGAGTTGAAAGTGAAAGATGTTTATAATTTGAGGATGCTTTCGTCTAATTCCTTTTGAAGGTGACTCAACATCTTAACATGTTGGTTTTTAATTCAGAATGTGGTTTCTCCGTAGGCAAATTTGAATAGAGTATAGGGACAATTATTCAGGTAATGAAGATAAATAAACTTGTTCCAAATGAAAGTGGTTTTATTGGTTCAAATTATCCAGACTGGGTATATAAATTAATTGACTTAGTTAGAAAATTGCTCAACATTCACTTTGCATGGGAGGATACAACATAAATAATATTATAATAAGGATAATTAAATGATAACCACACAAATATGTGTGCCTCAATACAAAGAAATTTTGGGGTGAGTGAAATGTGCAATAGTATTTTAATAAATGAGTGAATCAAGTGAAAATAAAATAGTATATATGTCTTATCTTAATAAACCTTAATTACGAACACATTTTACCAAAGGTTTCACTTTTCTTCAATCCAAAATATGACAAAATGAATACACCCAAGGAATGACCAAATAAATTCACTTTCTTTCTTTTTTTTTTTTAAAGATTTTATTTATTTATTCGACAGAGACAGAGACAGCCAGCGAGAGAGGGAACACAAGCAGGGGGAGTGGGAGAGGAAGAAGCAGGCTCATAGCGGAGGAGCCTGATGTGGGGCTCGATTCCATAACGCCGGGATCACGCCCTGAGCCAAAGGCAGAAGCTTAACTGCTGTGCCACCCAGGCGCCCCAAATTCACCTTCAACATTACAGAATATTGTAAGACTAACAGGTTCCATCCAGGTAATAAAGTCTTGTTTCTAAATATAAATTTAAAGTTAAATTTTTTATGACTCTGAAAGCATTTTTCTTAAACCAACACTTTAAAAGAAAGACTCAGCCACTTTTCTCAGCCAACGATATTTCCCCTCAAGCTGCAGACCCACCACTGTGAACTTTTAAATTCATTGGGATATCTGAGGGAGAAGACAGCAACTGAGTTTGAGTCTCTCCTCTGTTACCTACTCATATATGAAATTAAAGAAGCTTCATTTACTTTATTTGTGAATATTATATGACTTTATGTGTAAAGTAGTAGTTTTAAACTATATTATTCTTTAAAAATGAAATTAAGAAAACAATAGTAAGTAAAGAAAACACAGCAGGGGCGCCTGGGTGGCTCAGCCTTTAAGTGTCTGCCTTCAGCTCAGGTCCTGGGATCCAGCCCTGCAGCACGGGGGTCCCTGCTACGTGGGAAGCCTGCTTCTCCCTCTCACATTCCCCCTGCTTGTGTTCCCTCTCTCGCTGTCTCTCTCTGTCAAATAAATAAATAAAATCTTAAAAAAAAAAAAGAAAAAGAAAACACAACAAACCTCAGTTGGAAACACTAACTGCTGAAGGAATTTTAAAATATAATGGTATTTTTAATTTCCTGTTATTTTATATTCAAAAATGTTCTTGTTGAAGACTATAGGAATGAAATATATAGAAATGTAAATCTGAAAAAATACAACTATTGCAATTAATAATAAATAAAAGTAATATAAATAATAAATAAAATAATATTCATATAAGTATATCAGTATATATATATTTATTTTTATTTATATATCTTATTTTATTTATTATATATTAAATGTATATACAAATACATATAAGTATATAACTATATAATATATGATACTTATATAACAAAGAAATAATAATATAAACTCTGTTAATAGTATATATTATATATACTATATATTTCATGTAAATATACAATAAATAAATATTATATAATTACATAATAAAATATAATGATATAGATATAATAATTATGTATAATACTTATATTAATGTTATTAAATTGATAATATAAATTATAATAAATAAAATAATCATAAGATCAATGAAGAAAATTACCAGTTATTTGGTTTATTTTTCTCTATCTATAAACAAATAGGGAAACCTGCCATGTTGGAGGAAATACAACATAACATGGAGTGGAAAGAAGAAATAAGAGATGTAATTCCATGGTAATAAACAAGATTTGATTCGATAAATTATTACTGAGCATGTACAATGAGTGCAAGTGATATTCTATATAGTTATAAAGAAACTCTGAGGAAAAATCATGTATTGGAATAGAAATGTGGTTTGCTTTCAGGACTTCAAGCCAAATGTTATCAAATCCCTTGCTTCCTTTATATTATGCCCCTTGAATCTCCCTCATTATTATTCAGAGATCTCCTCAGTCAGTATAGGTTCAGATTTCATGACTTTGGCATCTTTTGAGTATCGAGAAAGCACATATTTTTGAGACTTCTAAGTAAAACATGGTGGGCATTGCATTGAGACAAGATATACAGTCTTGAAGTTATACAGAGAAAAAGAAAAGGAAGTGAAAGTGAAGGAGTGGTCTAGGAATGATAAGTTAATGCATGGTGGCCAAGAGGGCCTTAATGTTCTCTTCCACTTTATTAAACTTTAGAAATTTTTTTTCTGACTATAGGCTCCTGAACATCTGACTATAGGCCCCTTTCCTAGAACATTTACTTTAGTAAACATGCAACTGTAATCCTTTCTCTTTCTCTTTCAGATGGATGTCTTCTGTAATTCAGGAATGTCCTTCTCAAGCACCTGAGAGCCATACCTTTGAAATATAATCATCAAGAAGATTGCTGCCCCTGCCTCCCAGTATCCATGGAAGTGTAGGAGCCTAACTTGGAACAATGAACAAATACAGATGGCCTAATCACATTGGCCAAACTTCTCCCATTATCCTCTAGTACCTTTTCCAGTAGCTTCCAGAGCACTTATGAACTTTCTACACTTTGTTTCAGAAGAGTCGAGTTCAGTGCTTCTACCCTTTGCAATAATAGTCTTGCATAATGTCTTGCTTGACTGTTTCACTGGTCTGGTGCAATTTTATTTCATTTTTTAACATTAGGTAAAGATTGTTATGAAAACAATCACCTTCTCTTCCTCTCTTAGTCAATGAAAACAAAAAAAGATGCTTAAATTAGTTAAATAAAACTGAGGATGTAGAGAAAACACAGGCAACATTCCTGGTTCTCACCAAATGATTTTTATTTGCTTTGTAGTTCAGTGTAACTCAGCAGTCTCTTCTAGGTAGAGGATTATTGAGAAACTAAGTATTGAATCTAAAGCTTCTTTTTCTTTGTATATACATATATATTTAAATAACCAACACAAACAACACCCTACTGGGAGAGTGGGAAGAATAAAAGTCTAGGGTAGTTTACTAAAGGTTTAAGAGATAGTATTCAGTGTTTGATGGCTGACTTTTAAGTAGTTTTTAAATACTCACTCGCAGTGATGCATACAGATGTACCCTGCATCTAATTATTTGGGACATAGACTACCACTGAGAGAAATTTTCTGATGTTAATAACTTCAGTTCAGAACTCTACAAAAAACATTCTGTTGTCTGTCCTAGAAATGTTATATGCTAAAAGGAAGATTAGCTTCTAAGAAGATAAGAAAAGATAAAAATGGGATTTGCAATATAAAACGTGTTAAAAGAAGGGATAAACATCAGAGGAAATAGCAAATGAGAATGGATACATTTCTAAGTAGAAGTCTTAATTGTTCTATATATTTTTCTGATTATAAAATAGATTTTTCTTATGCTTTTTGTAGAAGATCTGGAATATATAGAAAATTCTAAAGAAAAAAGAAAAATTGTCATTGACACATTTATTCAACATCAGATATTGAACAATTATGGTTTATCAGGTCTTGCGTTAAACTCTGTGGTTCTATGATGAATGGTTATAGATTTATGATCCTTGCCCTCAGGTGCTTGCATATAGCAAAGGCAATTACCAGATTACTATATATGAGAAGCAGCTCAGATTTTTATAATATAGGCAGCAATTGACCAGGTAGGAAGGGAGCAAAGTAAAAACATTTCCAAAAATTTAATTGCATTCTGTTTTTCTATTTTTGAGTTATATTATGTGACTCTTATATTTGCCTACCAAAGCAGTGCACATGTACTTCAGTATAATGCAAGAAAAAATGATAAATCTCATAATTACATAAAATCTATAGTAAAAAAAAATACTAAGTGTGGTCAAATTCAGTGGAGATGATTCATATACTATTCAGATGTACAAGGAATGAAACTTTCTTGTCTTTCTATAACTTCACCCTTTTGTGATGCCTTCCTGTTCTTGTTATAGGAAAAATGAAACAAGATGGAAAGATAAACTGGTCAACTAAATTAATGTCCCTTCATGTTAAACATTCTTTTAAGGGGCAAATATTAGCTCAATTCATAATTCCAATCCCTAAGAAGAGAGAGCTTTATTTTCACATTTAATTTCTTTCCTCCTCCTTTACTCAAAAGTAGAATCTGTTTATAGAGTGAAGATTATTTAATGTCATGATTTTAAGGAGTTCTGCGGTATGCATGCTGTGTTCAGGTTCTCGGTGGCCTCCTCTGACATATCCTTCATTTGGTCGGACCACTGTGCCCCATGCCAGTTTCGGCTGGGATGTAATAGGTCCCACTAGATAGTTCCTTGACGCTTCTATCTTGTGAGAACACTGCAACCAGAAGAGGTCCTTCACTAAAACTTGATCATGGGACTGCAAGAAATAAATTTCTGTTGTTTGTAAGCCATCTAGTCTATAATGGTTTGCTATAGCAGCCTGAATGGACTGAGACAGCAGGGAAGGGTGTAACGTCAGTATAATCAATGACAGAAAATAATGCAATCAAATAAAATGTGGGAAAATGTAGTAGAGAATCAGAAACCAGATTGCTAAGATCGACAGAAAACAAATAAAGCGTCAACTGTAATGGATACTCTGATATGCTAGTCAGATCCACAACTGCCCCAGGAGTGAAAGCTTATTCTCCCAACTCTTGGTGGTGCTGAAGGAAGATGGCTCTCAGATGTCAGGCCTCTTTAGAGATTTCCTCCATTGAAGAAAACTGCTTTGCCCAGGTTCATTCCTCCTTCCAAGCACAGTCTGTATCCAGTGACCAATCAACGTATGGTGGGGCATAATGCCTTGAACTACTTGCCCAAAGTAGATCAACACTAAAAAGTCCCACCTTCAGAGCTTCCAATGGGATGGGCTGAAAACATAAAAAGTCAATGCCCAAACTATACAATGAAAAGTAATGAAAGATGGCTGAACAACTTTTGCCCCAACAAAAATTCATAAGCCACTCTTCTGTTTCCAGACCTGAACTGGTTTTATACCTGAAACATACTGAATGAAAATCCAGGTTCTTAGAAAGAAAGACTGAAATACTAAAGCAAGTGTACATGGTAATGCTTCCCCAATCTTTACTCAAAGTGGTCTACAACTATTTATACAGATAACTGCACACTTGGACGAGAGATTATACAAGTACTTTGAGAATTTTTGAACACAGTGTCCTACTTTATACCTATATCTAGAGACCAGATGTGTGTGTGTATGTACTGTGTGTGTGTGTGTGCTTGCGTGAATATTATAGGACAGTGTAGTGAGTAGAAATCTCTGACACTGCTGAAATGATATCATAGATTTTGCCTCAGACTGTGTTAATTCTCCTCCCTGTTGAAATATAATCTGGACTGTAACAGATCTGGACTACTGATACATCCCCCGCACATCAAACACAGACCAAACCAGTTGGTATGACACGTTAATGTCAGAATGCAGAGCAACAAGTGGCACGTACAATGCCTTGGCAAGGCAGAAGCACTCCAGAGAGTTGGGTATAAACATCGAGAAAATTCAGAGGAGTAGCACATCCACAATTTTTAGGGGTTCAGTGGTCTGAGTCATTCCAGGGCATTGCTTCCATAATAAAGAACAAATTATTGTATTTTGTACCTCCTACCCTAAGGGAAAAACATTGTATGGTAGGTTTCTTTGAGTTATGGAGACAGCATGCTGCACACTTGGAAGTGTGCACACAGAACAGGAAGTCAGAGTTCTGCTTGGCCTGACAGTCTTCAGTTCAGGTAGGCCTGGCAGCTATCCATTATAAGATGGAAGGAGCACGTCTAGGATCAAAGGGCACAAGCAAGCTGCACAAAAAAGTAGTCCAAAATCCTATGTCATATACGACTCTTGCACAAGTATCTCTCAACTCACATATGTATGGTGGATACATTATGACTATGATAGAAGAAGAAAAAGCCCCAAACTGGATAATAGATCAGCTCAACACATGGATACTGACCATAAACAGACAGCCATTAACAACAGTTTTATTCAGAAGTTTTCTTGAAAGACATTTGCAAGGGAAAATCCACCCAAAGGGCAGAATTTTGTCTTGTACATCTGTTCCTCCATTCTGTGTAGCAAAAGAAGGGACTCAAGGTTAGAGTATATATGGATTCATGGACAAAACCCAGTAGCTTGGCTGGCTAGTCAGGGATCTGAAGAATAAAGATTAGGAATCAAGGTCAAAGAAATATAAGACAGAAGCGTGTGGTAGGGCATATAGGAGTGAGCATAATTTGTGAGGCTCTTTATATTACATGTTAACATGCAATATATACTTTAAATTAAATATACATATATTGTGTTTTGTCCCCATTGGGTAGAATATTTTGCTCCAAGAAACAAGGACTAAGAGCAGGAGTGGTTCCTTTTACTACCACTGCCAATGACCCCCTTAGACAAGCTGTGCTTTCCATCTGGAGTTCAGAAGCCCTGGTTCCCAATAGGAGATGATGTCCACCAGGGCCACTGCAAGAATCCCTTTGAACTATAAGTCATAGCTACCACCTGAGCCCTTTAGGACCTTCACAACAAGAATCAGTGGAGAAGGACAAGAGTCACAATCTTGGTAGGGATAATTGAGGTGATGGAGGGGAAACTGGAGACAGGGTTGTTGTTACATAGTGGACACAGGAGGAATATATTCAGCATATAGATAATTCACTTGTGTGTTTCTTAGTTTTCTCTTGCTCGATTGGCAGCAAATAAACAAGGGTAAGCACTGTGTCCTGGAAAGGACAAGGTGACAAAGGGCACAGATTATTCAAGGTTGAGAATTTGGAATATATCCCCAGAAACGTCATTAGGGCCAGCAGAGATGCTATCTGGGGGTAGCGAGTAAGGGGTATCTACAATGGGTAGTAGATAAAGAAGACGGTGAATATAATTTACAGCCTGTGATCAGCAACAGTAGCTGTTCACAACAGTGAACAGTGGGACTGTAGTTCATTCCACTCAGCTTTATTTTCTGAAGTTTCCCCAGGAAGAGGAACTCTCTGGAATCCTATAGGCACCTTTTCCAAGCCCTACAGAAGGAAGTGTATTTGAGCAAAACAGGAGTAGTTTGTGGTGGGATCTCTGATGCACTGTCCTGAAAACGGCCAACACTAAATTGAGGCAATGAGGCACAGAGGACATAAAATTGAGGGAAGTACTCATTCTCAAAGAAATACAAACCAGTGCCTTCTTGAATTTTGGTCCTTTGGTACCTTACTCACCTCAACCAGGTCTCTTCCCTGGCCCCAATCCTGATTTAGGAATAGAGGATTTATTCCCCCAGTTACTGGGGGAACTGCCAGAATACAGGCTTCAGCCGTCAAACGTCCTTAGGAATGGCTTTTGCCGAAGCAAACTGTTTTATTCAAAGTCACAACTCCTACCAGTGGCAGCCCATAACCCAAAACTACTGATGATGCAGAAATGTAAATGCCCACTCCCTTCTCCCTAACCCAGGACAAGTCTGCTGGCCTTCTCAGCATTAAAGCTCTCTATGGGGTGTCTCAGACCTTCATTGGGATTACAACGCAGCTCAGTGTTTCCATCTGCCTACACCCACTCCTTTCCCCTCCCTCACAGAGAGAACTCCTTAAGGACCTTCCTGCACAGGAAACTTTATTTCAGTCTGCTTCTTAGAGGAAACCAACCTATGTAACTAATAGTAAGTAACAAATAAATTCTTTTTGTTTTTGTTAATAAATTTCAGGCTTTTAATCTGGACAGTAGTATTATTAGTTAAAGCGTCCTACATAATGATTCACTTAATTTTACTCATTGTATATATTATCTATATTATCTGGGTCAGTTCTGGTTTGAAAATCTCCCTATAATTTTTCTTTTTTTTTTTTTTCTTTTCCTTCCCCATCTTTCTCTCTCTCTTTTTCTCCCCACATTTTTTTTTGTTTTTGTTTTTGTTTTTGTTTAAGGGTGGCCACACGACTGTAGGATATTCTCAGAGCAGAATAGGGGCTTTATAAGTTGAATTATGATTTCATAGCAGGTGGAATCTGCATTGTTATAGTGCCCAGACATGCTCAGGGGAAGGTTAAATTTAAGAGCTTTTTAATTTGCATGCCCAGGTTATACCTGAAAGTCTACCAGGACTTATTTATGAAAACCCTTCTTATTAAGGGCTTTCCTGTCTTCTGCCCATGTGTATGTACCAAAGGTCTCTTGACCTATTTCTTAAATAATTCGTATATCCCATTCTTCCAGGATACATGCAGACACCATAAATATTAGCCAAAGCAGAATAATTAGATGTAATTAAATTGACATACTCTCCCCAAGGCCAAGTTAGTTAGATAAAGATTCATTCTCTGGACTAAATAATTAAGAAAATGCTATATTCTCTTTAGACTAGGTGAGCTTGGAAATATGGTCATGGCTTGGGGCAGATTTGTGGCTAGACCTCTCATCTTTTGCCTAGAATCATTTGTTTAACACACAGAGCATCACAGCCTATGCAATTCCTATTCTTACCTAAAAAAATTCTGTCTGAAGACCATAATGGAAGTTTACTGGGTTATATCTGAATGATAAAATTGGGTTCGATGTATTTATATGAAGTCTCCATTAATTTTGTACTTAATTGGATCTATGTCTTTCCATGAGTACAATTATGGTGACATTAACAAAAGGTATATATTTATAGTGTGGACTGAAGTTAATATTTCCATAAAGGTTTATTTCAACTGAATTTATACAAATAGTCTTGAAATTATTGGGGCAAGTGATTTCCTATTCAGTTTGGATATTTTACCCAACTCGTGAAAAGATAATGATTATTTATTTTTGTGGTTGCTAATTTTGTTAAACTGATGTCTCAAATTTGTATTTTTCTTCAGAAAGTGAACATTAAGAAAGGGTTTTTGGAAAGCACTGTGTTAAAAACATGGGGAGGGTGAGGAAGAGCAGCAGGTCATATTCGGTTAATTTACTTTTCTTGGATACATTTTTTTTTAGTTATTTGGAAAATTAAACTGGCATTTTACCATTAATCTAGTGTCCATTAAATGAGCAAACAAGCCTATCACTGTAATATGTAGAAAACATTGGATAATGTTCTATCCATCAATGAATTAAAAATCATGCTGTAAATATTAAATCTTGCTCTAATGAAATTACAGCAAGATTTAATAAAAAATCTTTTGGGTATATCGTTCATAACTTTTTGAATATTAGAAACATATTTTAGATAGACAATTTTTTACCTACTATGTTGTTTGGTGATCAGATTTTTAAGAGATTGGATTTGAGTTTTAGAGTGAAATAGTTATTATTTTTACTTTTTAGTGAAAAGTAAGAATGTAGCTCCATGATGATATTTCAGGTAGAAATTCTTCTAAGATTATGGATACAAAGGAGATGAATTCCAGTGAAAATATAATTTCTGAGCCTTATTAATCAACTAGAAAAAATTAAAACATTTCAGTTACGGTGCTCCAAAACAGACCTTTTATCTATGAAAAGTAATGCAGTCTAGATTCTGGAATTCTGAACTCAAATGTTGTAGCCATTATCTGAGTTTTCTCCTGCTTTTCAATTAGTGATAGATAGACTTACAGAGTTGGAGAAGCCGAGGTTTGGCTTAGTTGACCATGTGAAAAATTGGATATTCACCGGTTGCCACTCTGAATTATCCTGACATTTGAAGTGTTTGTTCCAACCAAAAGTCTTTTTTTTTTTTTTAAAGATTTTATTTATTTATTTGACAGAGAGAGACAGCCAGCGAGAGAGGGAACACAGCAGGGGGAGTGGGAGAGGAAGAAGCAGGCTCACAGCAGAGGAGCCCGATGTGGGACTCGATCCCAGTACGCCGGGATCACGCCCTGAGCGGAAGGCAGACGCTTTAACGACTGCGCTACCCAGGCGCCTCAACCAAAAGTCTTTTTTGAGCAGGTGCAGAAACTCTTATTTACCAGATAAATGAGATCTTCTTTTCCCCTTGTCTTTTATTATCCTTTAGTGTATGTCTTTTAGATGCTACCTATCTTCCTAATCAGTAGCTTGACAAGAGAAGAAAATCCGTAAACTTGTTTATTATATTTCAAGGCTAAAGGCTACCTTCTCTGTTTGTTACAGAGGGATCCCTGTCTATATTTCTAACCAAGATTGTGAAAGTCTGGCATGAGAAAAACTTTTAGTGAAAGGTCTTATGTCACAAGGAAATTGGCTTAAACTTTATACAGATTTTTTTTTTTTTTAGAATCTCACTAATATTCTAAGCTCTGTGAGGACAGAGATACTGTCTTTTTTGAAAATGTCACTTACTCACATGTCCCTAGTCCAGTGCTTTGCACATTGATATATAACAGATGCTTAATAAATATATGTGACTGAATGAATATATAACTTCTTTAGATTTATTTTCAAAAGTTGAGTACTGCTTCAGAATTAGATTTCAATTTAACTTCCCTTTATTCAACCTCTTTTCTGGATTATGTAATTTTTAGGGGTAATCACATACACTTACCCATTAGGTTTCCCTGAAACAACACAAATGTTCAATTAAAAATCTGAAACACAACTATATTATTTGACAACCTCAAGTAATCATAGTCAGGATACAGTCTTTTTTTTTTTTTAAGATTCATTTATTTATTGTAGAGAGAGAGCATGCAGTCATATGGGAGGGAGGGGGAGAAGGAGAGGGGGAGAGAGAATCTCAGTCAGACTCCCAGCTGAGTGTGGAGCCTGATCTCACGACCCTGAGATCATGATCTGAATTGAAATCAAGTACCACACTTCACTCTCTGCACCTCCCAGAAGCCCCAGGATGCAAAGTCCTTGAAATTGATGGTCCATGATCAAACGATAATGGCTTCTAAAAGGAGTTCAGGAAGTCTAGAAGAGGAATAGACCCATTATTTTATTTTCCTTATTAAGGAAGTAATGAAATAGTAAGACTGAGTTTAGAGTAAGTTAACAAGTGGAGCAAACCTTGATGGGTCAAGTTTTGAATAGAGAAGGAGAAATGAAGTGACTGACCCTGAGTGCTGGACTTCATGCTGTGTAAGGACCTCTATCACCTAATACTCTAATACATTTTAGATTTCAAATTATGATTTTGCCTAAGGATTTAAATAGGACACTAGAAAATCTGACTAGTCCAAATAATCTTATATTATAGTCCCAGTTATCTAAACTTCCATACAAAATGAAATGAGTCTCATGAGTATTTCCAACTCCGACAGAGACATCTTGGCTGCAATGTGGTTGCTTGGCTGGGGTGCTGGAGCTCAAAGGTGGGAGCATCTCACAGTATTTAGTGAATAAATAGGCACAGACGCATGATGGAAATGCTAACATTGGAGGCAAAGAAGGTAAAGGGGCTCAGTGATATCATAAAAGGTATAAGAGGTAGAACCAAATATCCAGGAACGTTATTTTTATTTTGGTCCTTCCAAACATTATGTAGGATCTTGCCGCAAATGCCTCTCCATTTCAGAATCTGGATCCATGGCCAAAGATTAAAAAACAAAAAAAGCATATCTCTAGGAATTGGCTGATGAACACCTTGCTCATTTTGTAGATTTAGATTTTCCCTCAGATTGATGAATCTCTGTGTGTTTACAATTGGCTCAGACAGTCATATTTTGCAGCTCTTGTCCTGTTGTCATATCAAGTTTAGAATCTGTTACAGGTTTTTTACATTCAAAAAAATATTTTCATTATATGGTTGCGTTTTGTAAAGTCCCACTTTGTAATTTCAACTCCTGCCATGGTCTTATCTGGTGATGTGAGACACTTGGAAATTAGTTTTACAATGGGTCAAAACTGAAAGATAAACAGATAAAAAGAGCTTTTTTCTAACTCTTTCTAGATCATACATACCTGACATCTCTCTTTCAAGAATGGCATGAGAGATTCTTACTCACAAAATGGTTTGTGTTCAAATGTGAGCAGCTCAGTACTGCTAAGTGCTCCTTTTCTCTGGGCTGGTGGGGGAAGTATTTCATTCTGCAGGAAATACACTGGACTAACCAGGAGGGTATGGCCCATACCTTGGCCTTTGAAATGAATGAAGCCACCAGGCTGACAGTTAAGGGCGTCAGGAGGAAATATGAGGGATTATAGGTTATGTATATATGGAATGTATTTGGGAAATAGGGTTTCAGTAGTCTTGTCTCAGAACCAGTGAGAACTTGGATACTTAAAATCTGAATGCTGTTGCCTCAGAAGTTTCATGTTTTACTGAATGGTATAAGACTACTTACTTATTTTTACTGATTGCAGTACTTCAAAAAATGTTGCAACAGATCTTTTAGGTAATAATGTACCAAAAATATAAACATGCAAGCTTCATGAGAAATAACACACTGAATTTGTTTCTTAAAAATGTTGAAAATAAAGAAGTAAATTTCTCCAAATATATGCTGACATTGATCATCCACCATGGGCAACAAAGTGACATCACTGATCACATGGAGATCACAAGAAACAAAATTGTTAAAGTACCAATATTAGCATCTAGTTCTTGTTAAACATTATTTTAAGACAATTGCACTGAAACCAAATAGGATTTAACACATGCAGCTATTGAAGTTGCCTATAGGGAAGTATTGACTTTTCATTGAGCTCAAATGACTATTCTAATTAATTCTATTTATTTTGATTAAAAGTTTTTTTTACGAGTTTACAAAATAAAAAGTGATGGCTATTAAGGTGTCAGACTCATGTATAGAATACTTTTGCAAATAGTTGAATGATGACATATTTATATCTATATAATTTACATAAGTAAATAGAAAATCAGTAATTTCTAATATTGGTTTGATTTTATATTTTGGAAGTTAATGCAATTAATATAATCTTCAGGTATTATCACGATAATGTTATTAAAAATAGTTAAATTCAACATTGAAGATAAAATTATCTTTATAATGATTATATGAATACAGATTTTAGTAAAGCATATTGTTAAAGCAGTTATCCTACTAAATTAAGAACCTTCCGGAGCAGAAATGTACTTGATATTGATTTGGTTGAACATATAATTAAAATTGTATCCAAACAACTTTAATATTCGAATAATAAAAATTGATGGTTACGACTGTCAAAAGTTATAAAAGCTAATATTTACACAAAGAACCCGAGCTACAATATTTTAACACAAAAATCCAAAGATAAATAAATAAATAATCAGTAAGATAATATATCATTTGTTGCTTCATAACAGTCTCTCAGATTGTACAGAACTATGACTATTTGTAAAACTACTTTACTACTTCACTTAAACATATAGTGGTAGTGATTCTCTTCAGACCCATCCAGATTGCCTTTGAAACGTTATCATTTTAGTTTATTGGGTACATTATATTCAAATATTAGATTTAATCATTGATATTATTAGTCCTGGATTCCTTTATTTTTGAGTAATGAGATTCCAGAAGTTGTTGATTTTAGGGATGCTAATATTGCTCTCATCTAATCGTGCCGTAGATTTTCAGCAAAGACTCTTAGGTCCTTATAGGCTCCAATACTATCATTAATGGCAAGAATTCAAGATTTTGCAGTAAGAACCACAGAAAGAATTAATTCACCTCTCTTTTAAGCAGAAGTCTTCCGCACATTTGTATTTTAATTATTCTTCTCTACCCTCAGTGAAATAATTTTTAAGCATAGATCATTTCCTTTTATACACTACATTGTTCTCATTTAAAGGGAGTTTAATTCATAATCGTATGAGCAATTTTCCATGACTTGGCTGGTGAACTAGATTTCCTCAACTAAAACCTCAATGATTGAGTGCTTACCTCAATGATTTTCTAACATGCTCCCCTCCCTGACCAGAATACTCCAGCACATGTATATAGCGTTGAAGAGCCTCGAGGACCAGCAATTATACCAACAGGAGGGTGATCCAACTAAAGCATCTGGCACCTACTGATCCATAATGCTCCTTGTGTATTCATCTG
This sequence comes from Ursus americanus, assembly GCF_024610735.1. Lineage (NCBI taxonomy): Eukaryota > Metazoa > Chordata > Mammalia > Carnivora > Ursidae > Ursus > Ursus americanus. Next base: position 14,540,807 of record NC_142155.1, on the reverse strand, counting down.
GAACCACTCTGCCTAATTAGTTAAGGCTGGACTGCAATCAATAATATATGAATTACAGTGTTGTCTTCCGGAAACCCTAACAAAAATTAAAGAATGCACCCTGACTCAATAGAAACTCCAATCCACACCAGCTAGAGTCCCCGTGCTGAGCTGCATAATAGTTCTTGATATTCCCCTTCTGCAAGCACGTTCTCTCTCCATCTCAGAGAGAGTGAATGAGGAACATTACAGAATAAATGCAACAGAGCTTTCTCTTTCATTCACTTAGTCATCCCATCTACATATTTTTATGAAGTACCTAAAAGTGTCATTCAGTGTTAGAGTTAAAAATATCATATTAAATAAGACAGACCTGATTTCTTCTCTCCTTGTTTAGTGAACAGAGTAAATAAACTAATAATTTCCCATAATAGAAAAGCTCGAAGAGTTCTAAGAGAGAATACAAATATCTAGATGTGAGGTAGTGACCTTCCCAACACCAAGTGATGATGGAAAGACTGTCTGACAAGGCAATGTTCAAACTTAGAAATGAAGGAAGGCATTGGCATGGCAGAAGAGTGTTTTGACAAAGAAATTGATCTATGTAAAGGCCCTGGAGCTGAAAAGAGTTTGGAATTTTCTGAGAACTAAAGAATTCCTGTTAGGCTGAAACATGATGTATAAGGTGAGCTTATGACAGAAGATAAGGCCGGAGAATTAGGCAAAGAAGAATCCTGTAAACAATGGTAAGGATAATGTGATGTGTAAGCAGCGAAGTGACATGAAATGGCTTACATTTTTTAAATATTCCTGATTACTGTGTGGAGAATTAATTGGGGGAAAGCACAGACGTGGGAGCAATATAGATACTTTATATCATGAGCCCATTGCAGTGGCATATTCCATCTGTCTAATAATGGAAAAGAAAACTAATCACGCTAAAACAAAACTGAAAATCCTGCATTAGCATGTTCATTGACATTCTTCTTCTATTTAGAGACATGATGATCATATGTATTTATACATAAGGTAGTATGTTAAAATGTAAAATAATTCAGCTTTCACATTTTATTTATTTACATAAAGAAAACTTTGTCAAATATGGACATTAGAAATGTAGCTGTGTTATTTTTTTTCTATTGCAAAAGTTTTGTAATTCAAACACATCTGATTTATATTGATTTTAAATTTAGCACGGTGAAAACACTTACATGCTCTATAACATTGTTAAGCATCACAAATAAAATTAGAACATGAATTGTCATTGTTTTTCTAAGTTGTAAATTAGATGACTCACCATGTAGGAAAAATGGCTCTATGATGGTTGGCTAGTTTATAATTTGAATTGTAAGTTAGGCATTATGATGTGATTCCTGTCACAAAATTTGTGGTCTTGCACGAGATTATGTATTCTTATCTTGAGCTCAATTAAGCAACAAAGTACTGAGTTCATTTAGTGAATAAAATTCAAGAAACAGCAGCTGGCTTTTCCCCAAATTATGGTGGTTGTATACTGTGCTGTATTTCTATCACTTACAAAACCTCCCATTTCATAACCTGCTCATTATAAATCATGTAGCTTCAAAGTTTACCCATTTTTACATTAATACACTCCTTTGAATTGTATTTTACAAGTCCTATTTCATCCTAGACTAGAAGGGTAATAATAAACATGAGTAGTCATGAAAACTTGTTTTGCTGAAAAAACAAGGTCCAGGAACAGCAGAGAGTCTTAACTAAAATAGTTATATCTATCAAGTCCTAAATCTCTAAATCAGGTTGTCATGAGAATGCCTAGTGTTTATCTATCTAAGAAAGAAGAAAAGAATTTGGTAGGCTGGATAATGCCCCCTTCCCACCTCCCCCCACCCCCCTCCCCTGGCCCATGTCCTAATGTCTCCTACTTCCCCGTACCTGTGAATATGTTACTCTACATGGCAGATGTGATTAAATTAAGGATTTTGTAATTGGGAGATTATTCTGGATTATCTGGGTGGCACCAATATAATCACTAGAATTCTTATAAGAAGGGGATAAGAGGGTCATAATTAAAGTCAGAAGAGGAGATGTGATGACAAAAACAAAAATCAGAGACAGAGAAAGTGATTTGAAGATGTTATACTGCAGGCTTCGTGCATGGAAGAGGGGGCCAAAGGTTGAGGAATGTGAGTGGCTACTCTAAGCTGGAAAAGGCAAGGAAACAGATTCTCCTTCAGAACCTCCAAAAGGAGTGAAGCCATGCTGACCCATTTGGGACTTCTGACCTCCAGAATTATAAAATAAAAAATCTGTGTGTTTTTTAAGACACTAAATTTGTCATAATTTGTGACAGCCATAGTAGGAAATTAATAAGGGTGGGGAGAAGAGTTTCTGTAGAATGTCTCCGGAAGACAGAAAAATCACCTTAAGCTCATTATGTCCTCAAAACCTAACAACCATGTAAGTCTTTCTAGCTGATGGGGAGCAGGGCAGCAGAAATTGGGAGAACTTCTTCTCAGTTCAGAGTAAATCAAAGAGACAACAGAAGTCCATAGCCCAGTTTTAAAACATCAGATAACAGTCAGTACAAAAAAGATTGAATGTGAGCTTAAAGTTGATTTGATACTGATGGAGTTTTAAAAGCTGACCTTTGATATTTGCTGTACTTCTTAAAAACTTCAGGTTTTATCTTGTTAGACTACACAGAAATCTGTGAGTAAGCAGCACAATAAATCCCAGTCTTGTAAATGGACAAATGGAAGCACATGCAGAGGAAGTCATTTGTCCAAAGTCCCAAGATGGCATTCTCCCGGCTCAAAATAGAAGGAAATTTCTAATATACCATAACTCTCTCTGAAACTATTTTAAATCATTATATTTATGTTGCCAGTAGTAGGCATCAAAGTGATATTAAATAAATGAATTATCTTAATAAGCATTAGCTGGAAAGAGAGTCTGGTAGGGATGAGTTTTGATTACTATTGCATGTAGTACAAAGAGAATGACAGTTGGGTCTGCTTTGAGTGACACTATTAAGTTTACACACAAGTATTCAGAGTAATATTTTTTTCTGTTTAAGTTTTCGAAGATTTAATTGTGAAAATTGTCTCAACCCATGAATGTTCTCTATATTGTAGCTCTGCCAGCCCCCAGACCATTCCTGATCGTCCCCTGGAACTTCACAGAAGGTCTAAATCAGGCTGGATGCCACCCAGCCCATCTGCTCAGAGTCTGCTTTGCCAAAGAACACAAGACATCATGCTGTCCTGTGACTTTGCTCTCAGTATCTGATAAAGAGCAAAAGCAGAGCCTTCTGAATTGGCACCAGGACCTGCAGGTCCATGCTGGCTTGTCAACTTATGAGCAGAAGAAAGGTACAAAAGCATTTTCTTTGCACAGCTTGAATCACATTTATTTCAGGGATGCAAGAAAAGGCAAGGTATGTCAAGTCTGCATTAACATCTGAAACTGCAGAACTAATTTATTCACTTAATCAATGAATGTTTATTGGCCAGAGCCAATGCAAAATACCTGGACAATATGGTAAATGAAGCAGACGTGGTCCCTGACTTCCTGTAGTTTTCAGTCTAGGCTGGGAGACAGTTAATAAACTGGTGAGTGAGCACATAAATACATAGTGACAACTTAGAGAAACTACAGGGAAGAATGCTAAGCCAGAAGGGGTAGGGTTAAGAAACTACTGTGGCATGGGTGATCACAAAGAACTGTTCTGAGAGAAAAATTGAAGTTGATAACTTGGATAGAAAGAAGAAAGAAGTGGTCAAATGTCATAGAAGATGTTTCCTACAAAGGGGCTAGCATTGGCAAAGGCCTGGAGCAGAAGGAGCCTGACCTAGTACAGAATATGCATGACTGCAGCACAGGGAGAAAGAACACAAGTGATATGAGAACAGATCAGGGAGTAGGAAAATAAGTTCCTAAGGGGATATGGAGGAAGTGCAAATTAACTCAGATTTACTCCAAATTCAGTGGAAAGTAGTGGACAGTTTTTACACACAATCTTTATTTAAAAAAAACATGAGTCTGGGGCACCTGGGTGGCTCAGCTGGTTAAGCATATACCTTCAGCTCAGGTCGTGATCCTGGGATCCTGGGATGGAGCCCTGCATCTGGCTCCCTGCTCAGCCAGAAGCCTCCTTCTCTCTCTCTCCATATCCCACTCATGCTCTCTCTCTCTCTCAAATATATATAAATCTTTTAAAAATATCCTGCCACTTTACTGAATTCCTGTACGAGTTCTGGCTATTTTGGGGTGGAGTCTTTTGGATTTTCCACATAAAGTGGAAATGACTCATGTTATCTGCAAAGAGTGAGAGTTTGACTTCTTTGCCAATTTGGAGGCCTTTTATTTCTTTTTGTTGTCTGATTGCTGAGGCTAAGACTTCTAGTACAATGTTGAACAACAGTGGTGATAGTGGACATCCCTGCCATTTTCCTGACCTTAGGGGAAAAGCTTTCAGTTTTTCCCCATTGAGAATGGTATTTGCTGTGGGTTTTTCATAGATGGCTTTTATGATATTGAGGTATGTGCCCTCTATCCCTACACTGTGCAGAGTTTTAATCAAGAAAGGATGCTGTACTTTGTCAAGCACTTTTTCTGTAGCAATTGAGAGGATTATATGGTCTTGTCCTTTCTTTTATTTATGTAGTGTATCACATTGATTGATTTGCAGATGTTGAACCAACCTTGCAGCCCAGGAATAAATCCCACTTGGTCATGGTAAATAATCCTTTTAATGTACTGTTGGATCCCATTGGCTACTATCTTGTTAAGAAATTTTGCATCCATGTTCATCAGGGATATTGGTCTGTAATTCTCCTTTCTGGTGGAGTCTTTGTCTGGTTTTGGGATCAAGGTAATGCTGGCCTATAAAAAGAGTTTGGAAGTTTTCCTTCCATTTTAATTTTTTGAAACAGTTTCAGAAGAATAGGTTTTAATTCTTCTTTAAACGTTTGGTAGAATTCCCCTGGGAAGCCATCTGGCCCTGGGCTCTTGTTTTTGGGAGATTTTTGATTACTGCTTCAATTTCCTTGCTGGTTATGGGTCTGTTCAGGTTTTCTATTTCTTCCTGGTTCAGTTTTGGTAGTTTATACAACCCTGGGAATATATACATTTCTTCAGATTGTCTAATTTGTTGGCATATAGTTGCTCATAATATGTTCTTATAATTCTATTTCTTTGGTGTTGGTTGTGATCTCTCCTTTTTCATCATGATTTTATTTTAATTTGGGTCCTTTCTCTTTTCTTTTTGATAAGTCTGGCCAGGGGTTTATCAATCTTCTTAATTCTTTCAAAGAACCAGCTCCTAGTTTCATTGATTTGTTCTACTGTTCTTTTGTTTTCCATTTCATTGATTTCTGCTCTAATCTTTATTATTTCTCTTCTCCTGCTGGATTTAGGCTTTGTTTGCTATTCTTTCTCCAGTTCCTTTAGGTGTAGGGTTAGGTTGTGTATTTGAGGTCTTTCTTGTTTCTTGAGAAAGGCTTGTAGTGCTATATACTTCCCTCTTAAGACTGCCTTTTCTGTATCCCAAAGGTTTTGAACAGTAGTGTTTTCACTTTCATTTGTTTCTATGAATTTCTTAAATTCTTTAATTTCCTGGTTGACCCATTCCTTCTTTAGTAGGATGCTCTTTAGCCTCCATGTATTTGAGTTCTTTCCAACTTTCCTCTTGTGATTGAGTTCCAGCTTCAAAGCATTGTGGTATGAAAATATGCAGGGAATGATCCCAATCTTTTGGTACCAGCTGAGACCTGATTTGTGACCTAGGATGTGATCTATTCTGGAGAATGTTCCATGTGCACTTGAGAAGAATGTGTGTTCTGTTGCTTTGGGATGGAATGTTCTCAATATATCTGTGAAGTCCATCTGGTCCAGTGTGTCATTCAAAGCCCTTATATCCTTATTGATATTCTGCTTAGATGATCTGTCCATTGCTGTGAGGGGGTTGTTAATGTCCCCTACCATTATTGTATTATTGTTGATGTGTTTCTTTGATTTTGTAATTAATTGGCTTATATAAGTGGCTGCTCACATGTTAAGGGCATAAATATTTACAGTTGTTAGAACTTCCTTTTAATTATGATATAGTGTCTTTCCTTATCTCTTATTACAGTCTTTCGTTTAAAATCTAATTTGTCTGATATTAAGATTGCCACCCAAACTTTCTTTTGATGTCCATTAGCATGGTAAATGGTTTTCCAACCCCTCACTTTAAATCTGGAAGTGTCTTTGGGTCTAAAATGAGTTTCTTGCAGACAGTATATCGATGGGTCTTGCTTTTTTATCCAATCTGATACCCTGTGTCTTTTGATTAGGGCATTTAACCCATTTACATTCAGGATAACTATTGAAAGATAAGAATTTAGTGCCATTGTATTGCCTGTAAGGTGACTGTTACTGTATGTTGTCTCTGTTCCTTTCTGGTCTATTACTTTTGGGCTCTCTTTGCTTAAAGGACTCCTTTCAATATTTCTCGTAGGGCTGGTTTGGTGATCACAAATCCTTTTAGTTTCTGTTTGTCCTGGAAGCTTTTTATCACTCCTTCTATTTTGAATGATATCCTAGCTGGATAAGTATTCTTGGCTGTGTATTTTTCTCATTTAATAACCTGAATATATCATGCCAGTCCTTTCTGGCCTGCCAGGTCATGGAAAGGTCTGCTGCCAATCTAATGTTTCTATCCTTGTAGGTTACAGACCTCTTGTCCTGAGCTGCTTTCAGGATTTTCTCTTTGTCTCTGAGATTTGTAAGTTTTACTACTAGATGTTGGGGTGTTGACCTATTTTATTGATTTTGTGGGGGATTCTCTGTGCCTCCTGGATTCTGTACTCAGAAACCCATAGAACACTCATGAAAGAAATTGAGGCAGACACAAAGAAATGGAAAAACGTTCCATGCTCATGGATTGGAAGAATAAATATTGTTAAAATATCTATGCCATCCAGAGCAATCTACACTTTCAATGCAATCTCTACCAAAATACCATCAACTTTTTTCACAGAACTGGAACAAATAATCCTAAAATTTGTATGGAACCAGAAGAGACCCCAAATAGCCAAAGGAACGTTGAAGAAGAAAACCGAAGCTGGTGGCATCACAATTCTGGACTTTAAGCTCTATTACAAAGCTGTAATCATCAAACCCGTAGGGCACTGGCACAAAAACAGACACATAGATCAATGGAACAGAATAGAGAACCCAGAAATGGACCCTCAACTCTATGGTCAACTAATCTTTGATAAAGCAGGAAAGAATATCCGATGGAAAAAAGACAGTCTCTTCAACAAATGGTGTTGGGAAAATTGGGCAGCCACATGCAGAATGACACTGGACCATTTCCTTACACTATACACAAAAATAGACTCAAAATGAATGAAAGACCTAAGTGTGAGACAGAAATCCATCAAAATCCTTAAGGAGAACACAGGCAGTAACCTCTTCAACCTTGGTTGCAGCAACTTCTTGCTAGACACGTCTCAAAGGCAAGGGAAACAAAGGCAAAAATGAATTATTGACACTTCATGAAGATAAAAAGCTTTTGCACAGCAAAGGAAAAAGTCAACAAAACCAAAAGACAACTGACAGAATGGGAGAAGATATTTGCAAATGACATGTCAGATAAAGGGCTAGTATCTGAAGTCTATAAAGAACTTATCAAACTCAACTCCCAAAGAACAAATAATCCAATCAAGAAATGAGCAGAAGACATGACAGGTATTTCTGCAAAGAGGACATCCAAATGGTCAATAGACACAAGAAAAAATGTTCAACGTCACTTGGCATCAGGGAAATACAAATCAAAACCACAATGAGATGCCACCTCACACCAGTCAGAGTGGCTAAAATTAACAAATCAGGAAACAAGGGATGTTGGTGAGGATGTGGAGAAAGGGGAATCCTCCTACACTGTTGGTGGGAATGCAAGCTGGCGCAGCCACTCTGGGAAACAGTATGGAGGTTCCTCACAAAGTTAAAAATAGAGCTACCCTACAACCCAGCAAGTGCACTACTAGGTATTTATTCCAAAGATACAAATGTAGTGATCTGAAGGGGCACCTGCACCCCAATGTTTATAACAGCAACGTCCACAATAGCCAAACTATGGAAAGAGCCCAGATGTCCACTGACAAACGAATGGATAAAGAAGATGTGGTGTGTGTGTGTGTGTGTGTGTGTGTGTGATATATATATATATATATATATATATATATAATGGAATATTACATGGCCATCCAAAAAGGTGAAATCTTGTCATTTGTAATGACGTGGATGGAACAAGAGTGTATTATGCTAAGAAAAATAAGTCAATCAGAGAAAGACAATTATCATATGATCTGATATGTGGAATTTAAGAAACAAGGCAGAGGATCATAGGGGAAGAGAGGAAAAAATGAAACAAGAGGAGACCAGAGAGGGAGACAAACCATAAGAGACTCTTAATCTTAGGAAACAAACTGAGGGCTGCTGGAGGGGAAGGGGGTGGAGGGATGGGGTGGCTGGCTTATGGACATGGGGGAGGGTGAGTGCTGGGTGTTGTGTAAGACTGATGAATCACAGACATGTATCCCTAACAAATAATACATTATATATTAATAAAAAAATTACATAAGTAAAAAAAACAAACACATGAGGTTCTAATTAAAATTCCCAAGAATTATGAATAGCCAATGTGGAACTTGAGGAATAGTGGTAGAAGGGGAAGCTAGCTTAGAAAGTTTATTTTTTTATATTTTTCACCCCAGGGCTTAGTGAAGTATCTAGCAATAAGTATTCATAAATATGTGATAAATGAGGGAAAGGAAAGAAAGAAGAAAGGAAGGGAAGAAGGGAGGGAGACAGAGAGAGAGCGAGGAGGATACAAATTAAAAAAAAAAAAAAGAAGTGGAGTTATTTCCGACCACAAATAAGAAAGAAAGCTTTCACATAAAAGTTAAATTTGGACAGAGGCAGAACAATAAGGCAATATATCCTGAATTATTCACTGTCACAGCAGAAGAAGAAAAAAGAGAGAATTTAAACTGATAAACGTTAACTAAAAAAATCCTATGTTTTTAAAAGCATTGCAGAGAGATTGAACAGGAGCTCCACAGTGAAATATACATGTCTTGGCTTCAATATTTAATATATATTTGATATTAATGGAAGCTATTTAACCTTACTGAATATTAGTTTCACCATTTATAAAATGAGGTCAATAATAATACCTACCTCACTGGGTGTGTATGAATAATAATGGATAACAGTATTTGTAAAAGGCTTAATGTAATGGTAGGCATATAGAAAACATTGTAATAAAAATAACGATAATAATAATAGATGCTAAACACTGTGTAGAAAAGGAAACTGATATTTTTTCTGATAAAAGAGATATTCTTTTCACAATGAAGAATGTTTAAATTGTGTCCTTAAGGCATAAAAATTCTAGGCATAGTACTAATTCACCTCCTTTTACAACCTTCAGGCTTCGATTTTTCATTCAACAAATATTTACGAAACATTTAATAAATACCAGATACTATGTAGGACGTATCCTGACCTTTAGAATCGAACAGTTTGGGAAAGAAATTTATACATAAATGATAACTGCAACATTGGTCTACAGAGTACAAATTAATGGCATTATTACAATTGCGAAGAATTGAAAGAAGTTCCAGATGCAGAGAGAAGCCGCATCAGAGGCAGGATCTGAGTGGTGAAATGTGAGCTGTGTTCACATTTTTCTTTTTTATCCTGAGAGAAATGGAAAGACATAGACAAGGATTTCAGAAGTGATGTGACACAGTGGGCTTGTATTTTCAAAACAACTTTGGCTCTAGGGGAGGTAGTATTGAAATTTTGGGTAAGAGAGTGAGATATTGATGTCTTGAACTGGGGAGGTGGCCACGGGGACAGACAAAAGTTAGAGCAGCAGAGTGAAGGAAAGAAAGTATCTGGACGAGCAATTAACATGATGTTATTGTGTTTCTAAAAGAGGACAAATGCGGAGGAAAACTGGTTGAGTACATGTTTAAATACGTTTTGTTTCAGGTGCGTGAGAGCTATCTAGGAGAACAGATCAAGTCGAATACACATGTCTAAGCTCAGGAGGATGTCTGAGTAGCAGAGATAATTTAGTGACATCTCGACAGAGCTAAACAATTGTTTTTTAAATACAAAAAAAGGAAGTGGAAGCTACGCTTTGGATTAGATCTGCCACAAAGGGAATACAGAACTAGATGAAATCAGGGTTTAGATCTGAGCTCTGACACCCATGAGTATTTCATGTTTTCATAGATGGAATATTAGAATGGGTGGAATGACAAAAGGACACTCAAAAAAGCTGTTATTGAAGTATGAGAAGGTGCCAGAAAATGTAAATTCTTGGAAATAGAAATGAATAAAAATTTCTAAGCAGAAACATGTGGTCACCAGAGTTAACTGCTGCTGAGAAAAACATAAAGATGTTAATTGAATAGCAGTTGAAGAAAAAAAGGGAATAAGTTTTGGGATTTTAGATGGATAAAAAAGCATGTACAAAAGCACAATGGCGTATAGTGACTGCAAAGTTTTCTATATGATTATATCATATTGGGTGGTAACATAGGACCAGACGAAAAAAGAACAGCAAAATCACTTGTAGACTTAGCAAGGAGCCCATGTGCCAACACAGTAGTTTTTCTCACTATCAAATATGAAACGAAGTTGGGATGTGTCACAATCAGGACTGTGTTTTAGAAAGACTATGCTGATTATTCTGACAGTATTTTGGAAAATTGTCTGCAGTGAGAAAGGGGGAGTTCTAACCAATTTCCACAAATCGAGTGAGTAGTTAAAAGGATGTGAAATAAGTCAAACATAAGAAAGGGAAAGGAGGGGTCAGATTGGAGAGTTGACCTTCTGGACTCAGTGAAGGGCTGGATGAGGGGAAGGAGGCATAGGAAACAGAGCTGTCAAGGAGTGTCCGTTCTTAATGTGGATATAACATCGCCATTCACCAAGACAGGAAACCAGAGAATGCTGTTCATTCACTCGTTGAGCTGCCACAATGTTTACTGAGCTGCCACAAGATTCCAGGCACTGGAGATACAACAGTGAATAAAACAGACGAAATCGCTAACCTATGTTTATATACGACAGGCAAGAAGAGAAGTACCATTTTAGTTGTCTTAAATTGGTAAAATAACATCTTTACTTTGTTAAAGTCTCAGAATGAATATGGTTCTTTAGGAGAGATTTTGGAGACAGAGGATTTGCCTTACATAGGTGAGAATTTTACCATGCAATATATGAAATAATTACAAAGAAATCAACTTGCAATATATTTTTAATAGTTGATAAAATGGCCAAGTATTCTGAAGCTACAACAGAAATAATAACTGCCTTAAATACACATTGGATTCTCTTTGCCCTGACCCTGCGTAAACAGGCAACTGACAGATAATGGTGAATCAGGGGTACTTCAACTTCATTCCTTGCATTCATCAAAGAAATCGTTACTTTTTCTACAACCTCTCTCCCATTGCATTCCAGTTTCCTCTTGGTTCTTGCTACTTTGTCTCTGGTTTTACTTTTAAGTCTGTCCTTAGGGCATTGTGTTGGCATTTGCTTTCTGTCTTTTACTCATAATGCTGTGCCTCCTACATAATTTGAATCAGTTTCACCATTCCAACTCTTCCCACAGTTACAGTAGCCTGATTTTGTCATTTTAGAGCCAAACCTCAAGAATTCAAATTTCCCCTATCCTTAATCCATAGCTAAGGAGACTTCAGGCGAGTAGTGTCTGTATAAATCACAAAGGACATTTTCTTCTTAACTCCAACACTGGTCAAATATTTATTAGCATAGTGGGTTTCATTTGACATCCCCTAACTGAGTCATGATAAAGAGAATTTGGAAAGAAACCAAAGAGGAGTAATAAAAATGATGAACAGCTGGAGAAATGGGCCCTAGGAGAAAAGGCTAAAGGAACCAGGTTAGTAAAGCCTAGAGACATGAATGTTAGAGCTCGGGGCAGAGACTTAAACGCTATAAATAGTGAAGAGGCTCTTGATGGTGATGAAGAGCAAGTGTTCTTTCCAGGAAATAACGGTGAGGAGAGAGTTTGTAGCAAGGTGTTTGGCTTGAGAAAGGATGTCTTGATGTAATGGATTGTGAGGGTTAGGTCTCTTCTCTGTAGTTTCCTTGTGAGGCTGTGATCATTTTCTCATTAAGGACATACATCTTTACTGACAGTTCTGTCACAATTGTATAAGTAAAGGTAAAGGGGGCTTTCTAGAATATTTGGAATCTCTGAAAACATATTACAAAAGACTTTCACAGCCTGGGTATCCATAAATACCCATAATATTTCACTAAATAGATGTGGTTTGACAACGGGCAAGGAATGAAAATACTCCGATAAAAATAATATTTGACTATCTTTAAATATTTTTGCTTTAAATCATCGTGCATCTATTACTGTGCTACAAAGGTCATGACGAACTTCATAACTTTAAAAATGTCTCTCATGTCTTCTTAACCTTCGGGAAAAGTTCAGCTGGTATCAAATGGCAGAATGTTTGAGAGGAAGGCAATGAAGGATACCTTAAACTTGAAAGTATGTTTTTCCGTCTATGACATTATGAAACAATATTCAACCTTCTTTTTTTTTTTTTTTTTTTTGGCTTGACCCTTGGTTTACATTGTGGGAATTTTATTGCTTTCAGTGTCTACATTTAAAGAAAATCTATCAATGTGTTTGCAATCCCAAGTTCAGTTTTAGTACCGTATATTAAAATACCTAAGTACTATTTGTATACGTAGAAGCATAGAATAATACTAAATATTTTACTTATTGATTTTAGAACTTACTTTTTATTTATATTTGTGATGCATTGATGCCATTTTTGAACACAGAATTATAGCTATTTTCAAGTGTTTTTGACAGACCAATTAATATTTTAATTTCCTTTACCAAGTATTCCCGTGGGGGTATTACATTAATTTTTTGATACTAGGCTATAGAATCAGAGATTACATGAATATGGAGTGCTCATATAACTCATCCCATGCTCAACTCCACGTTTATGACATTTGAAGTAACAGAACAATGCTGAACAATACTGAAGGAAGCACTATGCAAAATTAGTCACAGAAATTCTGTATGATGAGGTTATCGTACCTTTTTGTGGTTCCTCTGCCCACGTTCACAAAATGTCACAAAGCTGGTATGAATCCATGAAGAATGTTAGTCTAGTTGCACAAGAGTCCTGCTACTAAAGAGTTATAAAACAGTAAGAATCTGTTCCCTTTAAAAATTTTAAGAAAAATGTTTATAAAATGTAATTTCATGAAACTCTCCAATACTTCACAATAGCAGATCCATGAAAAATTCTCCCCAGTATCATAAAGTCTGTTTTTTCTTGGATTAATTTAAATGGAAGAAGACAACAGGTATTATTTCATATAAGACTGTTTCAAATTCATGGCCAATATTGGTAAATGGATGTTTGATATTTGTGTGTGTGTGTGTGTGTGTGTGTGTGTGTGTATCTATATAGATATATATGAATATATAATCGACGTGGTAAGAAATCCCTGATTTTTTTAGTTGGCCTCTTTGGTATGGGTGTTCAGCTGATAAAGGTAGTCCTCTTGTAAGCATTCATGTTCTCTATGTCCTTTATGAACAGACTTTGAGTAAGAGAATTGCAAGATGAAACATAAAAGAGAAATTAAATCCATTAAAAATATGTATTAAGTCCTTAATATGTAATTATTGGGTTAGTTAATGAGAGTAATACAATGAAAAAAGTGAAAGTACTACTCGGGCCTTAGAGAAGTGTATGCAATTTGGGAAAAATAAACATGTACAAATTAAGCAATCAGTTACATACATTTCCTGAAACTGTGTGCAAAGCAATGAGACAGAGAAATCACTTTCATTTTCTTATTAAATCCTTACAATAACACTTGGGAATATTTATTACTGTTGCCATTTTAAAAGATAAAAAAATCTAAAGCTAACTTTGTTAAGATCAACAAACCAATAATTAGCAGATTTGGTTTTCAAGCACAGATTTGTGTCCAGTGCCTGGACTCTGCTTAGAAGACTGTGTAGTCTCCCTTATTATTGGAGTAATAGAAGTCATCAGAAATTATAGAAGATGAATGGCTAACTTTCCACTAACTAGATGAGTTCAACTCATACTTAGTTTCATTTTCATATCTACCTAGTAACAGGATTATTGTGAGGTGTTCCTGAAGCTTTCTTCCATTTTCGAATTCAGTAAATCTACAATTCTATGGTCCTCATATGGACCGGATCGATTGATGTAGTATTTCTTAAAGTAGCAAGAGCCAAGCTGATTGGCGAGGGGCAGGAAGGACTGGGACAGAATGAGGAAAAGCCACGGCATTCCTGTGTGGTTTGGGGCAAAAAAAAAAAAAAAAAAAAAAAGCGTTCAAGTTCAGCAGCAAGAAGGGACAGGGAAGAGGTACATGTATCTTGATCACCATGTATTTTTTTTGGAGCAGATGGCAGTAAAGTCAGCTAGGTAATGCACGGTCGCAATTAGGAAATGCCTGAAAGCAAAAATAAGGAGTCCTAAAATCAAGCAAAAAGATGTGTGAAAGATGTTTCACAACCACGTGGTGATCAATAGATATCACGGGCTTCAGAAGCAGCCTATAGTAAGGTGGAAAATGTTTGGGGCAGTTATTCCTGGTGAGAGCATGCTGAATCAAGGAGAAGGAGGAATGAGAATGAATATAAGGCCCTTAGATTTCATGTACAGAAGCGGGTGGTACCTCAGTTAATCCTCACAACTCCCTTCCCTACATTCTAACATAGTTGCATTTGTATGTCTTGCTCAATTTACATAACCATATATATAGTGCAAAATATAATTGATCTTCCAGCTTCTGCTTCTAATGCTTTTTGTTTAAGTCAGATGAAATATTTAACCTGTCTTTATTGGGTTTTTTTTTGTCTTTATTGTTTATCTCCCCCACCCCATTGCTTCAGATCACTGTTCAAATTTTCAATAGTCACTTTCACTTCTAATCCTGTCTTTTCCTCAGCCTTCTTCACACAGCTTTAAGTAATTTGTAAACTTAACCCATCCGAATTACTGATGAAAATTTTAACCACTGGGGTATTCACAATTGCCTTCAATTAGTCATGTTTTGCTCTGTATCCCCATTGACAGATCCTCAAATAAACAGTTGGGATTGTAACCCTGCCTAATGGTGTGACATCCTAAGAGCTATGTTATTTCACACTGATGAAGGCTGATAGCATCATATGAGTCAAGTGAACATTTTCCTACACTAAGATCAATGGATCTTAACCAAAATATGCATACAATTACCTCACATGTAAATACAATTGCTTGACAACCTTTTCGTATTTTAAATTTGACAAATTGGAAGTTAGATTTCACATGTATTTAAGAAAAATAGTTGTTGAATGCCATTTTATATTTTACATGTATTTAAGAAAAATCTTTTATTAGCTATTAATATTTGACATGCTATCTCATTTTGCACAGCTGAATTTCATTTAGACTGTGGTTTTCATTATTTTCCTAGATTTTTAAAGTAGGCTTTTAGAATTCTCAGATAATGACAATAGCATGTCACTCTCAATGAACTGCTCTTAAAAGAGATGAGCTCTCTCTTTTCTCTTGAGATACTCATAGCATAATGCAGAAGGTGTCAGAAATAATTAAGATGAATGACTTTCTATCCAATCAAATGAAATTTATCTTTTGGAATTTTGACATTTTTCCTATGCTGTGCATGATTCTAATAAGAGCAAATCAAGTGTGCATCTTCTCAACAGGAGAGGAAAGAATCTCATATATAGCACTTTAGAGTAATTAGTTGGGAGAATAACATAAGGGTTTCAAATCATTAACAGCCTCTGTGTGCCAACTGTTACACAAATGGGGTGAGAATTTAATGGCCCTAAATATTGGTAATTTGATAATCTTTAGACAAACCAAGAAGCCGACTCAACTATAGAGAACAAACTGATGGTAACCAGAGGAGAGGTCAGCGGGGTGGGGGTGGGGGAGTGAAATAGGTGAAGGGGATTAAAGAGAGCACTTATCATAATGAAAAAATAAAATAATTAATCTTAATAAAAAATTTATGTCATTTTCATGAGCAGAAATCTAAACTCCTCTGAAAAATCATGTTGAGTAACAACAACAACAACAAAGTTTATAATTTAAGTTATGTGCTCCAACTGTCTATTTGCTGAGATCATACATATCTCTAGTGTTTTCAGGAAGAATAACCTAGTGACTTCCTGTGAATCAGTTATTCCATTAAACAGAATGTCTATTATCAATATTTAATAAAATAGATTGATTAGTTTTCTGAAGATGGTTTCCTGTAACTAGAGTTTCCTAAGATTTCGATCTAGCTGTATCATGTATTCATTCATTCAACTGTCAAAAAACCAGTTGATATACACAGCAACATTTCTTCCAAGTGTATATGCTGGTATGTTTTGGTATAGGATAACTGTCTTGAAGGTTAACAGGTTGTTGATTTATTTACCCATTTTCAAGATGCATCACTAATGCCCTCATGTACTAAGAAGTTGACAATAAAATTAGAAAGACTTGCATGTTCATGTAAGTATTCTAAAGCCATGGTAGCACTCTAATTTGATGTCATCCAGCCTTCTCCAGAGCCTAACAATGTGCCCCCAATAGGAAAACCTAAATCCTGAGAAGGGAGTGCTTTCCAGCCAAGCAGTTAAGGCAGCCAAATTATTCTCTGGTGTTCTGAATTTCATTTCAAATGATCTCAGGTATCATAAGTAAAAATTACTTTTCCAATTTCAAGGAAAAGATGTTGAGTTTTTATCAGCATGGAAAATTGCATCCTATCAGAGTGTCTACCACATATAGCCCGAATTTGACATTGAAACCCTTGATTCATTTTCCCCAGATTGGTGGCACTTCTTTAATTAGTCACAAACTCATCTAACACCATCAGCCTGATAGATAATGAGAAGAGCCTAGTCGGAGGAAACATCTAACCATGGCCCTGACAGAATGGGAAATCCATTCTTCCAGCTGCTCTCTGGGATCACACCAAGTCCTCATTTTTAGAAACGTTACAGTACGTGAAATTGAGTTACTATTACTATACAGAGTGTATTGATGTTAGCAGCCTGACTGATAGTGATGAGTATTTTCTATTTCAGTGTGAAATGATATAAAATATCAGATGGCAGTGTAAAATTTCCTTCATAAAAATATGTAGATTCTTGTTAAAATTGCAAGTGTTATAACAATTAACAATAGGTACACTGCAGAGTTTGGTGTCAGACTTGAGTTTAGTGTCAGCTACTAACTAGCTATATGACCTTGGGGAACATACTTATTCTCTTTCTCAGTTCCTTGGTGAAATAGCATCTGTCAGAGTGATGTAACATGTGCTTGTAAAGTGGTCTAGTACAGTGCCTGGTTCTTCTGAACCACTCAGCAAATCTTAGCGGTGTCACTACCACATATATATGGTCTTCATCCTCAATATACATGTTCAAAGACTCCTGTCTTCTAGCTTATAATTTTCCATTTCTTGATATGTACAACTTCAAGTTCTGTGACTTTTAGGGCAGCAGAATTTTGTTATTAAATTTGCCACAAGAATGCTACAATATAATCAAATCATCTCTTACACTATACAGGGATGTGTAATTTTAACAAAAATGGATTGGTCGAGAAGAGTGGTCAGCATACTTTTTCTGTAAAGGTCCTGCTAGTAAATATATTCAGTCTGAGGAGCCATCCAGTCTCTGTCACAATTAGGCAACTCTGACATTGCAATTCAAATGTAGCCATAAACACTGCATGCATAAGTGAGGTGGCCATATTGAGCCTACAGGCAGCAGTTTGCAGAGCTCGGGCTAGAAAATAACCTGAGAAACCGAATGCAAATTAAATAAGATGACTCCAACAGCGGTCACCATCACAAAATGAGAAAAAAACGCCCAAATCTTCAGTTTTTCTTAAATGACTTTACTACCAATCGGAAATTTTTCAGGAAAATAAAATACATTCTAGGTATTTCAAATGGGAAGAGAATTAGAGAGTTTGAAAGACTTTGGGAAGTGAAAGGGCAAAGGGCCACTGACTTTCCGGCGATCCAGGAAGGAGAGAATCATAAATAACTGTCGATGATCTCAACTACCTAAAGTATCTAAGTAGCTGGTTACAGGAGGACATCTGGGAGCCAACTGCGCACCCTCTTGCCTGCCCTCTGCAGAAATGCGCATGCCTGGCACTGTTACCGCAGTTGCTCGGCTCCTTTCTGTTACTGCCTTCCACATCTTAAAGAAAAAGCCTTTCATTAATAGAATCTTAAACCAGATAGCCGCTGCTAAAAGAGTCTGGAAAATATAATTCCTATGATTCTTACTTTTCATAATCAGCAGAGAAATTTTTAGAGGACGCAAAGTGTTGCGGGGTAGGATAGGTAATAGACAGCTCAGCACTATCCATGGGTAAAATGAAGACAATGGATTTAGTTAATATATGCTTTGGTATTGATAAGATAATGGCTTCAGAGTTTGAAACTGGAATGTGTAACTTCATTTCAAGTTAGATAACAACAAGATGAAATTTAGCTAAGGACAATGCATTTATTTTTACCGCAAGCAAGGAATATATTTTTCATCACGAAGTGGAACCAAAATCATTTTTTTTACAGTTAAAATGTCCATGGTTACAAGGAAAGTGGACAAAATTCTTCAAAGGAATGACTTCATGTTCTAGACAAAAAGAGAGTTTTCCAAAAGAAAAAGAAAACATAGATTAAGAGATCAATATATTCAAGAGTGTTTTGGGGGTGGAGAAAGATGTAGAATTAGTAGTTTATTTGTAGATGATCCCGGGAAGTGAAAGAGCTGGAAAAGTGAGTCAGAGGAGGATGAATATGCAATACAAGGGTGCATTCGCACTTTCCCTGCTGTGGGCAACGGAGTAGGACTCTGCCAAAATATCCCAGAAGGTACAGTGTGTTTTGCAGAATTGTCTGCTTGAAAGGCTAAATAATCCATCAGCTTTCATCTCCCACTGGACGAAGTCACCCCCAAGAGGACTAACTTCAGAATCCCCAGGCTGAAGTGCATCTAGGCCGCATAGGCTCCCATGGCCTTGGGAAAGAGTGGCCAGAGGCACAATGATACTCTGCCTGAGCTCCAGGCTGTAAGTTCAAGGTTAGCCTGACCTGCACAGAACAGTTCACCATCTAGCTGTTGTTGAAATCAGAGGTGAACCAAGGAGATTTGGCTCAGAGAAACAGAGTTGACTGCTACCATGTATTCCTTGCACTGCTCAAATTCACTCATGGGGGAGTACTTACTGTATACACTTGAGGGGGCACCGTAGAATACTCCTTTGATGGTGTCTTCTTCAGTCATCAATTTCTGGATCTAAAAATTGCCTCAGACCTGGGAATTGGCTAAGGAATCACAGTTTTACACTGTGGTATCTCGGACATTAGTTAATTTTTGTCAATTATTAAGAAGTAATATCTTAGTGTAGTCAAAAAAAAAATTTTTTTTTTTTTGAGTAGAATCCAGAATACCTTTTTATGTTTCAAGGCTAATTTTATATCTACCGTTGTGAATCATTTATTCATGGTTTTTGCCCATTTTTAAAAAAAGAATCAGGCTTTTGGATGCTTTCTGCCATCAAATTATAAGGATTCTTTTTTATGTTAGAGAGATTACCACTTTGTGATCTATATGCAAATGTGTTCCACTTTGTCACTTTGGGCCGTGTTTATGGTGTTTGTTGCCACAATACAAACACTTAAAAATATAATTAAATTGCCAACCTCTTTTTTCATTGCATTTGGATTTTGAGACACAGTTTTAAAACCTTTCTGAATACATTTAATAGTATTGTTCACTTGACCTAAGAGTAGTTAAAACCTATTTTTAATGCATTTGGTCAATTTTTCACTGTATTTTCTATAGTATCTGTTTATAGGAAGCATTCCTTTTTATTTGACCCATAGATCTTCAAAAACATTATATATCCACTGTAAAGTATGGCCTTTCACCTTATAAAATGTCTTTCTTTTCCTTCTTTCATTCATTTTGACCTCAATTCTATCTTGTCTGATAGCAGGATCACAATTCGTGCTTTTGTATTGTGTCCGTTTGCCTGGATACGTTCACCCACAGACCAACATCTCTAGCCAAGATTCTTGTAATAGTA
This sequence comes from Ursus americanus, assembly GCF_024610735.1. Taxonomy (NCBI): domain Eukaryota; kingdom Metazoa; phylum Chordata; class Mammalia; order Carnivora; family Ursidae; genus Ursus; species Ursus americanus. Next base: position 14,520,618 of record NC_142155.1, on the reverse strand, counting down.
TTCTAACTGGTCCTTTACGCACCAGCCTTTGCGCCTACTGTTTATTCTCAACATAGCAGCTGGGACAATCTGTATAAATGTTAAGTCATCATTTCTCTGTTCAAAGGTTTGCAATGACTCCTTGTGTCATTCAGAGTAAAACTCAAATTCCTTAAAATGGCTTGGAGTGTCCTAGGTGCTCTTGACCCCCATGCCTCTCTAGCACCCTCTTTTACCCTTTGCTCCCCCTACTCCATCCACACCAGTCACCTTGACATTCTTTGGATTTCCCAGCCACACTCTCACCTCAGGGTCTTTAGGCCAGTGATACCTTCCAGCTGGGACATTTCTCAAATATCTAAATGGCTAACTTCCTTGAAATCTTCAGGTCTTTGCTCAGATATGAAATTAGAATCCTTCCCTGGTCATTTCATTTAAAATTGCAACAAAACCCCAATGTCTTTTACATTGCTTTCTATGTTTACTCACGTGTTATATTTATTGTTAGTGTGTCTTTCCCTACTAGAATGATAGCACCATGAGGACAGGGATCCTGCATAGTTTATTCACTGATGTATGCTAAGAGTCTAGAATGATGCCAGCACATAGTAGGGCCTTGATAAATATGTGTCGAATGAAGGCTTTTGTCTTCCTCTCTCTCATCTTGCATCATAGGGGTACATGTTCTTAAAAAATGTTAGGGTGATCTTTCAAAGTATAATGCAACCACACTATATCCTTTGCTTACAGCCTTTTAATGACTTCCCATCACCTTTAAAATGAAACTTAAATTCCCCTCATGTGAGGAGCAAGGCTCTTTCTGCTTTATTCCCAGATGCTCTAATCTTTCACAATTCACATCTCATATTGTGGATTCTAGCTATGATAAATCACTTGCATTTCCTCAAATATGCTATGTTTGCTCACAACTCTGTGTCCCTGCCCTTAGGTATGGTGGCTATATAATTTATTGTCCAAACCGGGGCACTTCTGAGAGTTAAAGTGAATGTTATTAATAATTGTAAAATGGGACTGTCCCAGACAAACAAGAATGAATGGTCAGTCACTTTATCCTCAGGCTTTCTGCCTGAAATGTCCTTCCTAATTTCTTTGCCTGATTCTGTCAAAATATCTTTCATGTTTTAGTCCCAATACCACATCCTCATATAGGCTTTTTCATATCCCTGGTCTAAACCAGACAACCTTCCTTCCTACCTGGTAATACCAATCTTGCCCTTATCCTAATCACCATATTTCTCTGACTGCCCACAGACTGGGAGAGTGCTCCTTAAAGGCAATAACCACATTATTTATGCTTCTATCCCCGGTACTAGATACGTTGTATAGCAAGTAATGGATAGTAATGACATAATATTGTGATACAGTATGCTTAGGAATTAAGTTTTGGGGCTGCAGAGCCAAATTAGTGATTTAAATCATGGCTTTATTGGGGCACCTGGGTGGCTCAGTTGGTTAAGCATCTGCCTTCGGCTCAGGTCATGATCTCAGGGTCCTAGGATCGAGTCCCACATTGGGCTCCCTGCTCAGCAGGGAGTCTGCTTCTCCCTTTGCCCCGTTCATGTGCGTGCATGCTCTCTCTCTGTCAAATAAACTAATAAAATCTTAAAAAAAATAAATCCTGGCTTTATCCAATACTAGCTGTGTGATCTTGGATAATTAAAGTCTGCTCACAGGTTGGTTGTATAGATCAAATGAGTTAATACTGAAATGAGTAACCGGAATAAAGTGAGAACTCAGTAAACCTTAACTACTTCAGCAGTATTTCAATAAAAAAATTACTGAATGAATAACTAGTTGTTAAAATAAACACTAATCATACTAATTCTATAACCAGTATTCTCACTGGACTCTAAGGTATAAAAATATGTGTAATATTTTTGATCTCTTCCTCCAGGAAACTCATCAGGAAGAAATAGCAGATATGTTCTAGCATTCTCAATTTATAGAGAGGAAACTCATTCAAAGGGTTGAGGGGCACCTGGGTGGCTCGGTTGGTTAAGCATCAACCTTGATTTCAGCTCAGGTCATATCTCAGGGTCCTGAGAGCAGAGCCAAACTAGTGGATTTAAATCATGGCTCTATCGGGGTGCCTGGGTGGCTCCATTGGGTAAGCATCTGCCTTCGGCTCAGGTCGTATCTCAGGGTCCTGGGATCAAGCCCTGCCTTGGGCTCCTTGCTCAGCAGGGACTCTACTTGAGATTCTCCGTCTCCCTCTGCCCCTCCCCCGCCCCCCTGCGCACTCGCTTGCTCACTTGCTCTCTCTCAAATAAATCTTTAGAAAATTCATCACTAGTTAACTGATCATCCACCTATGATTAAAATTCAAGCCTCAGCAGAGTTGCTCACAAATAGTCAGCACCAGGAAAGTTAAATCTGAGAATGCCGTAAGTCACTGTGTCCTGCGGGCTGGACTACACAGCGTGGAGGAGAGTGGCAAGTGAGGGTGCTAGAGCTCAGTCGTGGCTAGATGCTGACAGCCCTCACCTTCCCAGCTCATGACAAGCTAAGAGTCTGAGAAGAAAAAGGGAATCAGAGAAGGAGTCTAGGAGCATGGACACTCTCTCAACCTACGAAGTGCTCTGAATAAGTTTTCTGGGTTAGAATATTTTCCTATATGTTTATCGGCCATTTGTATGTCTTATTTTGTACATTTTTAGTATACGTATTTTGTCTGGAAGACTATTCATCTTCTTCAATACTTGGCTTTTTTATATACTTAGAATATTAATCGATATATGTTGTGAGCGTTTTGCTCAGTTGTTATTTACCTCTTAAACTTTTAGCAGGTGTTTTTTGTATAAAAGTTTTAAAATTAAAAAAAGAAGTTGAATGGCTTGCACAGAAATTGGGAGTTACTATGTAAATTAGCTAGAACACACCCATATATCTCCATACCTACCCCATGTGAACTCCCTGCTTCAAATATATGTTCCCCTCTTCTCCTACCAATCTCCACAATGCTTCCGGGTAAGATTTCACAGCATCCAGAAACTCTCTCCAGTCTGCTTCTGCTGTGTCTCCAGCCAGGGACTGCGACCCTCCCCTGGGCAGCCCGGTGCCCAGCTTGTCAGCATTACTCTGCATCGCACTCTGCTGGTCTCCCTGCTTACCTAGTGTCTCCTGTCAGGACTGGGATTCTCTCCACGCCAGGAATTGTGTCTCACAGGCCATGCTTCTAGGAGCTAAAACAGGAACTCACTGCTATGCCTCCTATAAAGCAGTTGCTCAAAAATATTAATCAATATTAAACACAACTCCAATCCAATATTCCTTCCAATATTCTAAGCGGCTGTTGAAAATCACCTTTAGGAGATTTGCCACAAGAAATACTTTTCGGGGTAGACTTCACCCCTCTTTCTGTAAAGATTTTATTTATTTATTTATTTATTTATTTATTTATTTATTTATTTATTTATTTTAGACAGTGCTTGCATGAGCAGGGAAGGGGCAGAGGGAGGAGAGAGAGAATTTGAAGTAGACCTGTGCTGAGTGTGAACCAGAGCCAACATAGGGCTCAATCTCCCGACCCTGAGACCATGACCTGAGCTGAAATCAAGTCGGATGCTTTTTTTTTTTTTAAAGATTTTATTCATTTTTTTGAGAGAGACAGAGATACCAAGAGAGAGCATGAGAGGGGATCAGAGGGAGAAACAGGCTCCCTGCTGAGCAGGGAGCCCAATGTGGGGCTTGATTCCAGGACCCAGGAATCATGACCTGACCTGAAGGCAGATGCTTAACCATCTGAGCCACCCAGGCATCCCTTCTCCCCTCTTCTTGATATGGTGATAAGTCATTTCTGCATTCAAAAGTAAGACAATAAAACCTTAGTGCCTTTAGAATAAGTGCTGAACGCACACACAAACACTCCTTCTAACCTAACTGTTCATAAACCAGTTAAAGGCAATGACCGTGTTACTTGGGAATAAAATCTTTCCCCTGAGTACGGATACTAACTGAAATGCAGACGTAGGTTTTCAGGGGACAAAGTGAAATGAGTAGAGCAAGAGCTGTCTCCCTGTTGGTTTATTAAATCTTTGACAGTTTCCTAGAGGTAAACATATTTGTTCTGGGGAAATGGGCTTTCCTATAGCCCAGTTGTCTGGGTTAATGCGTTGGGGTGTTGCTAAAGAACCCCATTGTATTACTATCCTCTGGACAGTTAAACCTCCAGGGTTTTTTTTCCCATACAAAATAACATAAAGCGCCAGAACCAGCAATGGAGACCAGCCAGTTTAGATCTTAAATCATATTCCTGACAATACACAGCCGAGGCACCTGTCCAACATACAAAGAGGGTGCGACAGTCTCTGGGAAATAAGGCAGTGTACTATATGGATTTAAAAAAATAGAATACTTGCATGTAACTGCTATAATGTGCATTTTTGAGGCAATTGTGAAACTGGTCTGTGATTGCTGGTGTACTCTGTTGTAAATCCAAAAAGAGCTTGTTGGAGTTTTTTTTTTAACCTATTGTTTCAGAGTGTCTGTTTTGAATTAAAATTTGTTATATCACTTCTAAAAAAAAAAGATTTTAACACAAAGTGGAAAAACATGTAGGCTGAAACAAAGAATTTTCAATTTCAATAAAGAAACATTAATCTGAAGGATTGTATTGGCATTTATTAAATGTTCTGCATCAAGCACTCTGCTAAGGACATCACATATATGATTTTCCATTTTTGACTTACAGTAACCTTATGGGCTGAGTACTGTTATCATTCTCATTTTACATAAGAAGAAAATATACTTAGACCATCTCCATATTGTGTATCTACAAAACTTTAAATCTAAACAGTAAAAACTATAAAAAATAAAAATTGTAATCTATATACATGCATATATACATATCCATTTACCTCGGTAAAGTCACCAGATGATACATAAAAGGGAGTATTAGAATGAAATAGTTGTGTTATTCCTATTTTCTTATTTACACAAGGAAAGGGTTTATTTTCTATATAGCACATTACAAAAGAAATCCCCCTTCAAATTATTATGTATAGATTACTCATTCACACAGTTTTGCTCAACAAAATTATATTTTATTATATATTCTCCTAATAGCTGGTATTGAATACACTTGATTTTTTCTTTTTAAAGGCATTGCTTTGATCCTTACACAATTTATAAAAATAGTTTCTATTCTGCTAAGACTTTTAAATGCTAACTTAAATTTTTTCTCTGCTTTTACAATATAGAACATCTGAATTACTAAAAATAGTCATCATTTTTTATATATTATTATTTATTTTCACTAATATTTCAAAGTGTTCCAGCTAATATTCTCACTCTATATGCACAACTCTATTTGCAAGATTTTACAAAACGAGTACAGACCTCAAAATACCATGAAAATGTTTGCCCCCAGCTCACACGGAATTTGAATCTGCTCAGATAATGACATATGGGCTGTTGCCAGCAGATACAGAAGACCGTGGTAATAACCTTTGCTGAGTGCCATGACTATTATTACTAGAAAGTACTAAGTTTTCTTGCACCACGGTGAGTTAAAATGCTTCTAAAATTTAGTTTGGATTTGACATCGAACTGCCCTTTCTTATATGGATTCAAATTACTTGGAGAGACTTCCTAGGGCAGCAAGTCAGCCTCATAATTTCCTCCAAGACGGTTTGCTGTGGCTCTTTCTGGCTTCCGCCCTTCCCCCCACACATCCATTAATATTGTGAATAAGTTTGGGAGTTCCAGGAAAGGAGAAAATTAAACTCTAACATCACTGTGGCTTCCGTCTCTGTATCTTCGGTCTTGTAGTTCTTATAGTCCAACAGCTGGATCTTTCAACATAATTTAAATTTCAATAATTTAATTTGCAAAGTCCAAAGCACTGCCATGGCTTTATAAATCCATCAGAATTCCAAGATTAATGCTGAGGTCAAGAATTCCTGACAATTAGAAAAAACAAAGAGGAAAACAAACTCCTCCCTCCAAAACACAAAAAGAGAGAATACAGGAAACCCTGTTTAATGTGGCTCTTGATTCTTATGTGTTGTGGTTTAGATACAAGTGTATTAAACATTATTGAAGTTATTTAGAAATGACAAATTTTAAAACCTAGGAGTATCAATTAGCGAACATGATTTAAGAAATTTCACAAGAGCGGGACACCTGGGTGGCTGAGTCGGTTAAGCGTCTGCCTTCGACTCAGGTCATGATCCCAGGACCCTCGGATCCAGTCTCTCATTGGGCTCCTTGCTCAGTGAGGAGTCTGATTCTCCCTCTGCCTGCCACTACCCCCTGCTTGTGCTCTCTCTTTCTCTGATACACGAATAAAATCTTAAAAAAAAAAAAAAAGAAATTTCACAAAAGCATCAATAGAAATTATGTAAAAATTAATTAAATTGATAAAACATATTTGCTTTATCCTCCAAACATATGTGTGTGCCCTTACATTAGGAAACACTTAAACCTGTCAAGCTCTATGTGTGCGTGGGCATGCGTGTGTGTGTGTGTGTGTGTGTAATTATTTTTAATGTGTTAACTCTAAAGGTCTATCTCTGGTCATTGTTTAACAACTAGGTGGTTCTGTTAATTACTATTTCTTTCTTGAGAGAGTGATTTTTTTAAAGGACCCATCTTCTACTCGTGTTCCTATTTTTCAGGGATTAATGCTTATTTGAGCATATTTAAGCATATACAAAATGCAAAATCCCCACAAAATAAGAGTTATTGCATTTGTATTTGATGGTAATAGTATTTGTCATGCTGAAACTGACTTTCTAACTGTGTCTGCACACACTGCCAGTTTAAATGCTTTATTTTCACTCATCTATCAAGGCAAATAATTGTTCAATTCTATTAACTGGCTTTTGAAAATTGACCAGTGGGATTATTGAAATGTTCAATTGCTGGGAAAATTTGGTAAGAACGCTTTTGTGGCGTTGTTATGCAGTATGACATACTGCATAATAAATTCAGTACAAAAATGAGAGATGGATTTATTCAGCCAAAAAAATGGCAATTATATAGAAAAAAATTATTATTTTTTTCTTATGAGATGTAGCCTTCCCTAAAGTGAACGTTTCAAGTATTGCATTGATTTTACAAATATGAATATTATATTCATAGTATTATAGTAATCACATTTATTAGTAACCCATAGAATAATTTCTTTAATAAAAGCAGTCTTAAATCAAGGACCTATCTATAATCCAGATCAAAGCCGAGGGGCTATGGGTGGAAGAGGTTCTGATGGGGCTCTACATTGTAAGGGGTTTCCTCATTTCCAGACACAAGTGCACAAAACTCCAAAAAATCACAATTTCAAAATCACTACATGTGAGGCATGATTAGTTATTTTAAATGTTAAATGTTAAAATTTTTAAGTCTGAACATGATTCAATGTAGAGTCACTCTGACTTGACGTGACATTCTATACACCCCCTACCTTTCCAGTGAAACATGTTTAAAAGGTGGATCGTTTAAAAATATTTATATAAACATCCTTAATTTCTTTATCCACCAGGAACTAATTACCTCTTTAATTAAAGTTAAAATATTTTAAGTGTGAACCTAAATAAATTTGGATTGTTAAACACAAACTGTATGCAAACTTTTTATCTATATCACCATACAGATACAACTACTTTGTACAGCAATTTTGTATTATTCTGTAAATATAAATATGGACATACTCAAGATAGAGCATTTCCACTAAAAGGTATATATTCAAAACATATTATTGCAGAAGTGTACCAGGAGCTCTTTAAAAATATATTTTCATAAGTTTAAAAAAATCACTGCTTGTGATTAAAACAAAGGTAAATAAGAGAAAATCAACCTGTAGACAAAAGGATGAGAAAACTATTGTCAATATTCATACAAGGCAATTTCATACCATCGTGAATATGAACATTAGCTTTATGCCTCACGAATGAAGCTCAAGGGACACAATAAAACAAAGTGGAGAATCAAGTTGATACCTTGAACACAGAGCCTAAAAATAGGGAAAAAAACTCGTTATAAAGCATTTATTTATATACTTTTATGTACTAATACTCTCTCTAAAAGTAAGGAAAGGCTAAACCTAAAATGTACAATAGCGTTTATACTTGGCAGGAAAGGATGATATTAGAGAAAGGTCTACCTCATTAACAATCTGTATCTGAAGCTGGATAAGCACGTAGGTGTTCGCTTTATATTTTTATCACAATGCATTATATATTCTTTGAATCGGTACAATATTTCACAATATAAACAAATGCTTTTAAAAAACTACAGGCATTGAGGAAGCCTAGGCCAATATCTTACAATATTTATGTGGTTTGAGGAGTAAAGCAATGGGGAGGCCTGGGCTGAGGAATTCGCCACTATGCGGACTCTGTTTGAAAGTTCCTAATCTTTGACTGCTCATCAGAATGGCCCAAGGAGCTTTATCGAATGCAGACTGTAGGCTTTATTCCAGCCTGCTACATTCAAATCTTTACGTCTAGGCCGCAGAGCCCATATTTCTCAAAAGCTCCCTACACGATGCGTGTGATCAGTCCGATTTATAAATCACTTCTTTTTGCTACTAGAGTATTGTCTTTATAACTTTAAATTTTATCTGTATAAGTTTGAGAGGTGGCATCACGTTCTATTCTGGGTGCTAAAATTTGAAATATTACAGAGGCTAATAGGATTGACTTTACAGTAGCAACATCTAGAAACAAAGAACCCAAAGACAAGTACAAGTATCTTCAGGAGGATTATGGTGAAAGAGTGAGAATAGGCTTATTCTTTAATTGGAAAAAAATAAGCTGATTATCCAACTAAATAAAAACACCAACTGTGACCATGGGAGGCATTTAACCTCCCCAAACCTAACTTTCTTCTTATTTAAATGCAGATATTTTGTTTTAGTATTTTTATTATTCTAAGATAAAACCCATATGGTTAAGCAACAGAAAGAACATCAATAGTTCATAGGTTACTGATTATTTAAATTCTTTCTCTTTGTGCAATTTACATATCCAAGCACGGCTTTCGGAATATTTAGTTCAGCTTTGAAACCAAGGATGTTTAGAATGTTTTTCTTTTTATTTTCTCTGAGAGGTGTGGATTTTGACTCTGGATTATGTATTATTCTAAATACCCACACTGGACCAAGCAGCATTCTTTCACAATTTACCCAAACAGCATATCAGCTTTCCTGAGAATGGCTGCAATGGCTTTTCCAAAAGTTTTAGGATTTTCAACTCATTTCTGTGACAGTATATTGAGGGAAGGGAAACCACAGTGCAAGGACCAAATCCAGCCTGCTGTTAATTTTTGCAAATGAAGTTTTGGTGGAACACGTCCATGACCAGTCGCGTGCAGAATGCCTATGGCCGCTGTGCAATGGCAGATTTCAGTAGTGAAGATGGAATCTATCCGACACACAAAGCCTAAAATATGTACCGTGTGCCCCTTGACAGACAAATTTCGCCGACTTTGGAATTATTCATGTTTTCATGAACAGATTTCTTAAAATTAGTCAGGATTCTCAATTAAATTCTATGACAGTTAACGGTGCCCTGAAGTAACTAAAAACCAGGTACTTTAAAAAAGGAGTCTTCAAAATGCAATGTTTATTAGTAGTAGAGACATAAGATGATCAAAATACACCCTCCTTTACAATAGTATTTAAATTTTTGAACATTTTATTGAAGTATAACCTGTGTATAGAAAAGTGCTAAATCAATAAAGGTATTGTTGAATGAATTTCTACAAATTGAACGCAACAATGTAAGCCAAATCTAGCTTAAAAACAGAACACAGAACATTATCTTCTCCCCAGAATCTCCTCTTGTGTTTCCTGTCACAAACCCACAATCACTCTTCTGATTTCTAAGAGTTACAAAAAGATATTTTAAAAAGGTATAAATTATTCTAAATAGTCTTCTAAAATATCTGGTGCTTCTAGAGAATAGCTTATGTCAATTTTTATCTATATCACCATACAGAAATTAGAAGAAATTAAAAAAAATTCAGAAGACTGGATAATCATAAATTGTTTTGATAACATACCTCCATAGACCATATATTTTTCAGGCCCTTGGAAATGATGAAGGGGAGGGAGTTAAGTTATAATAACAAAAAGCACTTTGGCACAATTGAGCAAAATTACTACTATTCAACTCTAATCTAAGTTTCTCATCACATTGGTTTCGTGCTCATCACTGCCCCGTTCTTCTTAGTGTCTGCAGAGTAGCAAGTACACATCTAATGCTTGTGTGATGACCCTTATCCAGCCTGCAAATTGTTCTTACTTCTCCCCTTGCCTCGGTTCCACATTACTACCCAGACATATCTCTGACATGCATCTGACTTAATTTATAATCATTGTAGTGGCACAGATTGCAAGGTTCCATGTTGTATGGAAATGTTCCCCTGAACCACCGTCTAACACATCATCGGTGTTTTCATCATGCATATGCAACAGTCTTTTTTTCCCCACAGAGGATAGAAATAAAACCTAAATTCACTTGCTTTTAAATATAGTACCACTTTTTTACTTATACTCTTAAAAGACGATCTTCTACCTTTTAAACTCACCCTATCTGTGGCTGAATCAAGTGATACGGTTGCAATTGTATATTTGCTGAAATACTATAAACTGAGAGTAGTAAGAACAGAAACATCGTGTAAAATGCTTGGCACGTAAAAGCACTCAATAAGCCTTCCGTTCAGTGGATCTAGTGATAATTTCTTACCTTGCTAAAGCAGAGACTCAATTTTGACTACTTAACATGATTACCCCAAATTAAGCCAACCCTGTGTTTTTTGGCTAGATTAATTTAGCACCATTGAAAAACAAGTAAATAAACTCTCAAGAAAAGGTAAGTAGAATAACCTCTTAGCTAGGTTTACATAGGTAAAGAAAAATCAGAATAAGAAAAATTTATCCAACTTATTCAGGAAAAAAGAATCTGTTTAGGTTTGAATACTTATGCAAATATTTCCTAGCCTGTATTCCAAGGAATACCTGATTTAATGTAAGTATATTTCAATGCCTGCTTACATCTTGTTGTACTTTGAAATTAACCTTGCACATAGCCTCAGACATCACACCAGAGTCTAGAATTCCCTATGGCAAAGATACAACACTGCATATTGAGTTCCAGACGTACTATAAGCAGTGAGAGGGTAATCTGATCTTTATTTTAAAGAAAACATTCAAAGAATTTTGGATAATCCCAAAGTCATCTAGTCCAACACTTCTCATTCATAGAAAAAGCCCCATGGCGTTGAGAAAGGTATTATGAATTCCACATTGCAATTCATATCATTGGAAGTGAAGGACAATTATTTATACAATAGGCAAAATAAACTGCAAAATCGTCTAGTCTGATTCTAATATATAGTAGATAGAATATTGACACTCAAATGGGAAGGATTTTGAAAGGGAATATTTCAGCACCTCTGGATTGAGGGCTACACAAGTAAACTAGGTTTTTGCAGTCATTCAGGGAAACTATAAATGTTAATATGTTGAGAAATACTGACCTTCTCCTTGCCATCTAGTTTCTGGGTAATTTGTTAACACATCAGTGCAATCAATCAGGAGCATTCCAACTATTCACAGATTAGACATTTTAAAAATCAATATCCTCCAATATGATTTTTCATTGGCCATAATTAGTTTATTGTATATGGAAGGATGGTAAGAGATAGAAGAACAATAGATGTGCCAGTAGATGTTTGTAGAATATATAATGTAAAGCATATTTAAACTTAAATACTTAAAATATATACTTAAATATAAATTTAAGTTCATATTGATCCTCTAAAATCAGGGAAAGCACAACAGTGGATTTAAGTGAGAGAGAGAAATAAACTCTTCTGAAAGTCACAGTTCACAACACCTTCCTGAGCTGATGTAACTCTTTCTACCTTCTATTCTATTCAGAGTCCCATGGTTTCTACTCAGAGTGAGACCTGACGTGGTCTAGGGTCACTAAAAATAAGAAATAAAATCAGACCCAGAGTGAAAGTCCAACCTATATAACAGCCTGACTTTTTTTTACTGGTGTGAATATTTTGAAGCAATCTCTCTGACTAAGTGTTTGTGAGTTTAAATAGTAATTTCTATGGGTCTCTTCAGGTGTGGTAAATTGAAAATCTCAAAGCCTTTCAAATTGAGAAGTTCATGGCCAAGAAAACTATATCCAAAATTGGCAAGCAAGATAAGACTTGAAACAAATAATAATAAGTTTCGACCATTTGTATGAACTCAAACACTTCAAAAATTGAACTAAAGCACAGAGTGAGAGAAACTGGAAGAGGGCTTTATTTTCAGAAACTGAAAATAAGGGTGTTATTTTATAAGAAGTAAGGAGAAACAAGCAAATCTGCAATTCACTATTCAAGTTCTTTAAGGATATCGCTGTCATCTGAGACAAAAGAGATATTCACCTTGCACATACTTGTTGAGAATTTCCAGCAAAATTTTTCATTGGTGGTTACCATCTGGGTGGCAGAAACAGGAAATAAATAGAAATTTCAGAAGATTAAGCTGACTAGCATAGGAGGTGATCATAAATACATGTGATGTCTCAACCTAGAAAGCTTCATTCAGAAAAAAAATAACTACATAAAATGTCGAGAGAACTGTTTCTCTACTTGTTAGTCTGGATTTCTATGGTGTTACCTTGCCTGCAAGTAAGTGTGTGTGTGTGTGTGTGTGTGTGTGTGTGTGTGTGTCTGCACACAATGCTAACTTATTACATGGATGATGCTAATGCCAGTTTACATTGTAGAAAATAATATCTCCTAAACAAGGACTTTCATGTATTTTACCTTGTACTTATTATTCTGATTTTTTTCTTAAACATTTCCGGCCACCTTCCACACGCCGAGTACTCTCTATTTCTCAATATAGCCACTCCTCTGGTGCGATACCTCCTGAGGTACCTTCAAGCGACTAGTAAGAGACTAAACTCATCTGTAAAATGGGAATCTTTGAAAGATTAAGCTCAAATCGACTTCAGATTTTGAAATGTACTTTAGGACGCATGTGTTCCTGAGCCTCACAAACAGTGGGCCGCTTAAGTATGTTGCCTCCCTTGATGAGGCCAATGGTCAGGAAGGGAAGCTCCCATTATCCTGGGCCACACTAGGAAGACCAGGTGGCACAATTCCCAGTTAAAAGTCCCCGACTTATCAAAATTCCTCTGGACAACAGTTCTCTTTTCTTCAACCCTTAAACTTGCTACAAGTAATTGATAATAAACCCATCTATGAAACACATAGTACTTTTGAACATCTGAAGTTGCATCGAATATTTAGTATACTAACCATAATTTGAATCAGCAAATTGTTTTGTTTGGGGAAAGAAAGAGTTTAATCTGCTTATGTGTGGGTCTCATTGGCTTGATGCAAATAAAAATCTCAGTTTGTGGTTTTGTGCATTACTGTCCACACAACCAATGCTAAGACCAAACTTTCTGCAGGTGTTTGGTAATGTGTAACAAAAACACAAACAAACGAACAAATCAAAACTAATTTTGGAGATAGACAAAATGATAAGAAAACATATGGTGAATTTGATTAAAGTAATTTTCTATTTTAGGAATTATTTCTCATATTAGGGTATCTAGTATATGAGTCTATATTTTAATATTTGGTAGCATAATTTGTATTTTTTAATTAATAGATTTTATTTTAAGAGAAGTTTTAGATTTATGGAAAAATTGAGCACAGAGTACGGAAAGTTCCACTATAATCCCTGACCCTCACAGACACATGCTTTCTTCCATTATTAACATTTTGTATTAGTGTGGTGTATTTTTTTATAATTGGTGAGAGATATTGATATAATATTCCCAACTGAAGTCAATAGTTTACACCAACATTCACCCTGTGTTGTGCATTCTATTGGTTATGATAAAGTGTAATGATATGTAGTCACCATTATAGTATCATACAGAATAGTTTTGCCATTCCAAAACTACCTCGCTTTGTCCATTCACCAATAAAGGACATCTTGGTTGTTTCCAAGTGTTTTGGCAATTGTGAATAAAGCTGCTATGAACACTTGTGGGTGGGTGCATGTGTGGACATATGTTTTCAACTCATTGGATTATATACCAGAAGCACAATTTCTGGATCTTATCAGTAGACTATGTTGAGTTTTATAAGAAATTGCCGAAGAGGCCTTCCAAAGTGACCACTCTATTTTGGATTCCCAACAGCAGTGAATGAGAGTTTCTGTTGTTCCGCATTCTTGGCAACATTTGGTATTGTCAGAGTTTTGGATTTTAGCAGTTCTAATAGTTGTGTAATGGTTTATCTTTGTTTTAATTTGCAATTCCCTGATGACGTATACTGTTGAGCAGCTTTTCATGTGTGTTGACCATCTGCATATGTGCTTCATGAGATCTCTGTTAAGATCGTTGGCCCACTTTTTAATTCAGATGTTTCTTTTCTTCTTGTTGAATTTTAAAAGTTCTTTGTATATTTTGGGGACAGTCCTTGATCAGGTACATATTTTGAAAATATTTTTTCCCAGTCTGTGACATGTCTTTACATTCTCTTAACACAATTTTTTGCAGAGCAGAAGTTTTTAGTTTTAAGTTCAACTTTTTTGTTTGTTTGTTTCATGGATCATACTTTTGACCTATCTAAAAAGACATTGCCAAACCCAGGGTCAGCTAGATTTTCTCCCATGTTTCTTCTCGGAGTTTCATAGTTTTGTATTCTACACTTAGGTCTATAATCCATTCTAAATTCACTCTTGGGAAGGATGTAGGTCTGTGTTTAGACTCATTTCTTGGAGATTCATTTTTTGCACATGAATGTTCACTTGTTCCAGCATTATTTATTGAAAGACTTTTGTATCTTCATTGAGATGCCTTTGATCCTTTGTCAAAAATCAATTTGCTAGATTTGTATGGGTCTGTTTCTGGACTCTATTCTGTTCCATTGATTAGTAGCATATTTTAACAGTATTTTTATACTTTCTGGTTCATTGTATAACATGGTACAATGACAGAGCAACTTTTTTAATTTTAAAATTATTTTAAAGTATTATGTACATTCTTATGTAATTAGCCAGAAATGAACTACTTCAGTAGTTCATTTTTTTTTTAATTCAAAAATAATTATTTCTTTGGGAAAATAATATTTGCTAATCTGGCTTATAGAAATTGGCTTTATAGAAAATCTGGAATATGTCTAATCCAAGAAGAGATGTTTCTAGGTTAAGATACTTATCTGTAGGGGCACCTGGGTGGCACAGTGGTTAAGCGTCTGCCTTCGGCTCAGGGCGTGATCCCGGCGTTATGGGATCGAGCCCCACATCAGGCTCCTCTGCTGGAAGCCTGCCTTCTTCCTCTCCCACTCCCCCTGCTTGTGTTCCCTCTCTTGCTGGTTGTCTCTATCTCTGTCAAATAAATAAAATCTTAAAAAAAAAAAGATACTTATCTGCAGATCCAAAGACTGGGCTATAAAATAAAAGATAATAATGAGATAAATTTTTGCTTAATAGTAGTAATAATAATAATTAAAAATTATTAAACTATTGTTAGGTATTTGGCACTTTTTGTTTTCCTGGTCAATGAGTTTTCAACATCTAGAGTCACAGACGTTTGATAATGAATAAAAATCTCTCTCCATATGAAAACATTTAAATACATCCAAATTTCTGTATACAATTTGAGGATTTGATCTTTCCTCTGAGATATATTGAGGGATCCTAGGATCAGAAACAATCAGACCAAGACCTCCCAAAGCATACTCTCAGAACTCAAGAAAATATTAATAAGCATTAAGTGATTTTCTGGTTTCTTTCGTCAACATTTGAAATACCTAGGTCAGCAAAGTTAAGGCTTTTCTGAAGAAATACCCCTCAGACCCTTAAATAAATATACATGTTGCTACTCAAAAGAGACATGGCGTACATAGCACCTAAAAGTAATTTGTAAATAGAATCATTTTTCCCCCTACGAAAGCATCTTGTAGGACTAGTGTTGCCAGGAAAAGCAACTTAGGAAAGCACTGAGCTTGTCTAATGTCTGGTAATGTCTCTGATAAAGGGTTGTGTAAAATTAACAA
Organism: Ursus americanus; assembly: GCF_024610735.1. Classification (NCBI taxonomy): domain Eukaryota; kingdom Metazoa; phylum Chordata; class Mammalia; order Carnivora; family Ursidae; genus Ursus; species Ursus americanus. The sequence continues at coordinate 14,504,589 of NC_142155.1, read as the reverse complement.
TCACTCTATTTGTCTTTCTTCTTCCTACAGTCCTTTAATATTTCTAAAATTGCTTCAAGTTTTAATCTATAATAGGGCAACACGGTATTTGAACTTGTTGTCCAGGTTCCATGTGGCACCCTGGAGCAAGAAGAAGATTCAGGTCCCGACACAGTACCACCAAGGTAGCCTGACGTTTGCCTAATGCCTCAGAAAAGTGACTTAGTATAGTTTCATTACATCCCCATTTCTTAGGTCTTATATTATATACAGAATCTTTCCCCGATCGCTCAAATTCCAATAATCCTTGACTAACTGAAAAAGAATTCACTATTTTTTTTTCATCCTCTATGAACTTCTGTCTTATCTCTCAGGTTGTTGCTTGTAGCATATATAATTTTTCTTCTTCGGCATAATATCAATTTAGAAACAAAGTTTTCATTCATTCAGTTGTTCCTTTGACCTTATGTCATTCAACATCAGTGTTTCCTTTCAGAGATTTTGAGTTCCTATGTATAAAGTGTCATATCAGTTTAGCTTGATTTTTAGAACAGTCAATATTTTGACACACATATTTAAACAATTTTTATGAAAATTATTTTAAATATCAATGACCTGTCCCATGCCTCTCACACTCACATGAGGTATTACATTTACTTACTTATATATTTTCCAGTTGTGATGGCTCAACATTATGCTAAGATGATTATGAGACACTTTTTTTTGGTTTAGTTTTAGTCAGGGAATTCTTTGGAAAACTAAGAGATGGGTCCAGACTTTTACCTGGGGAGAAAAGTTTGTGGAAACAAATTGAGAACATTAGGAGAAATAAAGACCCATTTCTCCTTCTTGCATTACATCAACAGGAATCCATCAATTTAGCTTAGTATGTTTCTCTTTTAAAATGAATATAATGCCTGAGAGAGTGAGAGATTTGTTTTTCATGTAGTAAATGTCTGTCACTATTGGTTTACTGCTTATCTCATCCAATAACAGCATTTCTTGATGTTTCTTTTGAATCTGTGAGTATGAGTAAAACAAAGTATACACTGAATAAACGTTTGAATGAATGAATGAATCCTTGTCAGCTAGCTGAAAGAAAGGCTATTTTAGAAAACAACTGTTGAGAGGTAAGTAGCAGAAGGATAATTTGGACTTAGATGAGATGTAGTAACGTGCAGCATGAAGGCACTGAAACCTGCTCCCTCCCCCCACCTTCCTGACCACCCCCACCCCCAGCTAGAGAAAGAAGCAAGTTCTTGCCCTGTCACAGTGATTAGGACAATTAACTGCTTAATAGCTATCTTTTAGAATAATTGGAAATCTCCAGTTGCTCACATTATATTGTTAAAGATATTTATATATAGAATAAAGTAAAATAGAAATGAGGGTCCAGGAAACAATGGGAAATTGGGGAAGAAGAATCAAACATGTGAATTTATGTGGTTCTAAGAGCTTTAGGAGATTTCAGACAGCCTGTCATTATGTGAGGGGAGCAGGTGTTTTCATTGGTTCTTTTCCTCTTGCCTGGAGTCATCTACCAAAATTTAAAAGTGAAATGTGTCGCTTTAAGATGTATAATAAAAACCCTCATATAAATAATAATTAATTAATTAGAAATATATAGTTGGACAGATCTTGAGAGATATATTCTGAAATAGCTGTTGAAATTATTTACCTTATATAAAACAATGTCTATAAATGATAAATGCTTTCTACAATGCCTTCAGTATATAACGGTTTCTGGTGATTTTACTAAGGCATCTTGTCAGTACCCTGAATGTGAACACTTTTGAAAAAACGTTTGGGAAATTAAATCTAGTCGATGCAAAATCAGTATATGAACACAGCTAGAAAGGAACAGAGTGCTGTCCTGTCCATGACGTTAATCACTCTAAAATTATTCCTTTGTTGAAATTATTCAAAACACTAAGCCATGGGTTATTAAGTTTATTCTGTAGGGTACTATATAAAAGGTATTCTTTGGGTAGGAATAATGTCACCACAAATTACCAGTCTATAAATTCCAAAGAAGTTCACAAACTCTTATGTGACTTGGCAAACATGAATTCATATGCTGCAGTGACTGAGTTATCTTCTTTTCACACTCTTGCTCATGAAGCAAGTGAAATATTTGACCATAAGTGAGCAAATTCAGGATGACCTCATTGAATGAGATGCACTAGATTTTCTAAGGAACAGAAATAGGAAGAAAAGTGATAATATAACAAAAGGTAAATTCCCTATAGAGCTTCATTAGGTTTTTGTTTTTATAATTTAAGGAAAGTTATTTCAATGTTTTAGAATTTTGTTGAACCTAGAGCATTCATTTTGGTAATGATTTCTAAATCATATAAAATAAGTTTATTGTACTTATGTTCAAATGTACTAGGACATTTCACAGAAGGCCCTTTTCTCCTTGTAACAGAAATCATAATTTTTTCTGGTTTTACCACTGGTGTTAAACTTAATTAGATAATAAAGATGGATGAAATGGACTCTGGAATCAGCAGAGGGGACATGGGAAATGTGTCTTTGTCCAAGTGTGTCATTATTTCACAAATAGTCACTAGTACTTTACATTTTTAAAAAATATTTGCATCATTTGAATAGATATTTAGTAATTTTTTTCTGAGCTAGCTGCATTATTACTTTATTTCCTGATTTTGAAAAGATCCTACTTCTAAATATACTTAGAAAATTACAACATTTCTTTTTACAAACTACTAATGTAAAGGTAAATGTGTTCTCCTGAAGCCTTAAAGCACGAGTTTGCAAAAAATTCAAAATCTTTGATCATAAGAATCATGAGTAAAAATGGTATAATTTTGCATTAACCACTTTATTGCTTATTTTAGGCTAAAAAAGTGAAAATAAAGCAAATGAAACCTCTTTTTTTTCCTCTTCTTATTTGTATGTACTGGCACACTGTATACTCCTTCCAATGTCTTAGCCTACCAAAAATGGACTGACTTTTTTTCTGTGTCACATATTCCACATCTATAATATCAAGAGTATAGAACAAATGAAGAAGATGTGGTTGAAGATTCAGAGAAGATTCACGTTCAGTGAACTTATAATATACTACTAGTTTACATATAACTGATGCTCTCCAAAGGGCAAAGTTTGTCCTTTTTAGTGTCATAAACCTGGGACAATATCCACTAATGTCAAAATGCTGTAATGTCTCAAAATATCTAGAGAATTTCACCTTTGGAATGCCTTCCAGATCACTTTAAGACACAATAAACAGAATCTTATCATTTTAAATATAATCTGTCTATGGAACTATTAAGTATGTTGACATCACCTCAACAAACGAATTACTCTTGGTGAATGTTTGCTTCTTTGCAAAAACCAAATTTAACCCCAGAGAATAAAGAGTTTTTATCTAACAGCATTCATATATCTCTTAAATTCTTTCCTTTTTTTAAGAGAGAGAGTGGGGGTTAGGGGGGAGGGAAGGGACAGAGGAAGACAAAGAGAGAGAAAGAGAGAGAATCCCAAGCAGGCTTCACCCCCAGCACAGGGCCCAATGTGGGGCTTGATCTCATGACCTGGAGTCGTGATGCTTAACCAACTGAGCCACCCAGGTGACCCAATATGCCTCAGTTTCCTTATCTGTACAATTGATGTGATGATAGCACCTATTTTGTTGTTAGAGCTATCAAAGTTAATAATTAAAGCATTTATATGTGCTTATATAAGAGCAGTTCCTAGCATAAGGGCAATTCTTAACACATAGTAAGTACTTAACAAATAAACAAAATAGAGACTTGAACTCATGCCCAGGAGGTGCTGCTCATAGCCAGATAGATAATTTCTCCAGCATTTTGTGTGCCTATTAAGTGAGGGGATTGGATTTGTTGAGTCCTATTCTAATTAACCATCTTAAGAGCCTTAAAATGTACATTAAAATGAGATTAGAAAGCAAGGAATCAGGACACAGAAAATTAGAACTGTTGTTTATATGCTAGTCCTTTAGAAAGAGAATGAAGCCTATTATTCAAGAAAAAGACAACTCTTACTACTCCTGAATAAATACAAATAAGCAACCCTTAAAAAAAGAAAATAAATTAGGACTTTAATTTAAAATTACCAGATGAGAACTATAACTAGCTCATAAGAAGGAAGCTATACGAATTACCGTGAGTAAATGTATGCTGATATTGATGCTGTTAAGCATCAATTGAATTTCTAGGCATAAATTTATTCAGGAAAACGATTCATTACTATAAATATAACACCTTGCATTTTTTCATAATAACTGTGACACTATATTAAACATTATGACCATTAAGAATTGAGGTAATAATGTCATTTTTTTAATTATAACTCTTTTATCTACTATTGGCACTAACCACTAGGAATCTGATTTATTATCTCATATTAATCCAGATTCTTGGTTGCAAAATATAGAAATCAACTCTGGATAACACAAGCAGAACAGAGATTCAAAGAGTGTATTTTGTGTAGCCCACCAAATTGATGGAAAAGTGACTAAAGTGCTAGCTTAGAGAAGAGGACACTGAAAAATCAGAGAAACAGGGAGGTGAAACAGCCAGAAGCCTAGAGACTTGTTGCCACTCTTGCTCAGGGGGCAACCATGGACCTTCTGGACACTGGATGGCAGTGTTGCCACCACAGAAGTAAACTGAACTTCCCTTGCTTCTTTGTGACACTCATCGATGAGTCAAAGCTTCAGGCTGGTATGTTGGATGTGCCAGTTCTAGGTCATGGACTCCGATCCAGCTGTTAACGGTTACAGATAGCAAGTGTCTGAACTTTCCAGCACCCACTATGGGAGACAGAGCATACTGTTGTACTCCAGAAGCATAAGTTTAAATGCAAGGTGTCCTAAACCAATAAACACCAACCACACCCATCATGATGAGACTAATAGAAGAGCATGTATTCTGAAGATATATAAGGGGGTTTGCATTCCAAATGAGGGAATTACTATTTACATGGTAATTTACAGTGTACTAAGATTTTATGGCTATTATTTTCCCCATAGGTAGACCCCCACGTAAACAATAGTGCACATCATGTGAAAGTATCTTGTGAGAATTAAATGAGATGATTTGCCTAAAAAGTGCAAGACTCACAGAAGTCACCTAATGCATGTTATTTAACATCCCCAATCTACTTTCTTTTACTTTAGAAAAAAGTGCTTGATATTGAGAATTTTACATCTGCAACTGGTACTGAAACTTTGTTTTACATCTTTGGTTGACATTAATAAAGCACTTCAAGCTGGTGTGGGTGGATATTCCTTCCTGTTGAAAAGAGAACAAAACCTTCAACAGGGAGCAGCTGGAGACAAACACTGGAGAGAGGAAAAGCAGAAAGTGTTGCATGGCTTAATCATTTAAATCACAGATTAAGTCAACATAATAGCAGAGAAAATGCAGAGAATTTAAAATGTGTGACTATAATGGCAAGCTCACAGGGTCTTTTCACTGGGATCAACAGAGGAAATGAACTAAATGAACACAATTTCATATCTCCCGAGAAAGAAAGAAAGAAAAGGATTCATAAGGAAATGTTTTATTTTACACTATAAATTTATTAAAATTTCCTTTACATGCAAAGCCCTTATGCAACAGAATATAAGCATTAACTGCATGAAAAAAACAATAATAAGTAATAAAAGCTATTAACTGTTCAACTTTCTTGAGATTGCACCATGCATACATCCGAATTAATCTGATTAAAAAAGACCTTTTTCTCCCTCTCTGCTATCATTGAAAAATTAAAACAGAAAACAAAAACTAAAAGCTTCAGGGAAGGTTATATTTTCCCCCCAAAAATAAAATCTTGAGTAAGAAATCAGGTACCGTCATATTATACAACTGGAAAACAGATTGAAGACAATATTTGGAAACAGTTTTTCAAGTGCCACCAATTCCAATGTACAAAAAATATAGTAATGTTAAATTCTTTGTTGGTGCTACCACAGGCTAATACTACTTTAAAGTTCTCAAGTTAATGGTTCAAAGGATCACAGGCTCCCCATCTGTCAATAGGATGTCAAGCTTCATATAATGATGAATATCTTTTACCTTGTTGATCTAAAAGTTTCATCTGAGACTCTTTCTCCCTAGTTAATTAACGTGGTCGGGAATGGAGATGGCTCTGGAGAGAAACCTTTGCTGTACATTACAGGAGGTGGTTATCTTTACTTCAAAATTAATTAGCCCCTCAGTATTTTTAAAAGTTTATTTATGAATGTGTGAATTTATATATTTATTACTTATTTATATCTTCCTCATCCCAGCAGTGATATAGGAGCTTTGCCTTACAAGTCAATGTGATTTAGGATTTTATGGAAGTTAGTCCATGCTAACGCTATTGGAGATATTTGTAAGAGATAATGGTTGTCAATTTCATAACTGTTATTAGCCAGCAGTCTCGAAAGTTTTAAGTGATAATTTAATTTTTTTACTTAAGACAAGGATAGAGACTACTTTTTTGTTTTTTTTTTTCTTTCTTTTTTTTTCTTCACAGCTTCAATTGAACAAGCCCTCAAAATGCTCAGATCTATGGAAGACTTGAATTTGTGGTATATAGTAATAGCAGGAATAATCTCTCAGAGAACATCGTCAACCCCACTATATGGTTTGCATGAAAATTCATACAGTATATCATAAAGGAGAAGAAAGTATGGGATTGTGTCTATACTCTTAGGACAACCAAATTCTGAATGGAATGCCTAACTTAAGAGATTGATGGAACAAGAAATACTGATTATGACAGGTCTGTAGATTACTTTTTTTGGAGGGATAAACCTTAAAACCAAAAACTTAGTAACTCTCGATTTACATTCCACACTTTTGTTTTGTTGGCTCCTGAAGTCAATAAATGTTGTGCTCTTGACTTTTTACCTTCTTTTTCTCCACTGCAACTCTGGGTTATCAGAACAGGAAAGAAAAAGATATAAGCACATGCATCCTTAGCACAGTGCTGTATTTATTTATAACTTCTTAAATATTTATGATCTTGAGAAGATATTAATTGAAAAGTTATCAACTAAAATCTTTTATATCTGAAGTACATAGGAGTAGTTTAACAAAGCTAACAGTAACAATATTTTCTGTGAACTTGGTATAAAACTTGTTATAAATCATAGTTGTCCTTATTGAAGTTAAACTTCAGAAGGAACAAAACTTTCAATCTCATTTTATAATAAAATTTAACATTGATAGAAAACAATGTAATTTCATACACACAGAAATAATAGATCTCATTTTTGAAAATTGATGAAAATAATATACAATGAACCCAATTTATTACATGAAGGCACATGCAGTTGAATATTAAGAAATCAATTATTGTGGGGCACCTGAGTGGCTCAGTCCATTAAGTGTCCAACTCTTGATTTTGGCACAGGTCATGATCCTCAGGGTCATGAGATCAAGCTGAGTCAGGATCCTTGCTCAGCAGGGAGTCTGCTGGAGACTCTTCCCTCCTCGCCTTCCCCTACTTTTGTGCTCTCTCTCTAAAATAAATAAATCTTTAAAAAAGAGAGAAAAATCATTGTAATGCATCATATGATAGAACTAAGGGGAAAAAACCACACAGTCATCCCCATAAATACCCAAAAACTTTCTGAAAAAAATTGACAAAATCCTGATTAAACAGATTTAAAAATACATATTTAATGGATATTAAAATAACACAGTAAAATAGGTCTATGTGCTTGTGTATATACATAGCAGTCCTAAATTCAGCATTTTACATAAGAGAGAAATTCTAAGGTCATTTCTACTAAAGTCAAGGAAAAGATATGATTGACTACTTTAACTAACAATATTTTGGACATTTCAGCAAATGTAATCAAACAAAGCAAATAGAATCATAAAAATTAGAAAAGATGTAAAATTATCCCTATGAAAAATGTAAGACAGATTTTATAAATAAGATAATTTAATAAAATAGTAGGATATAAAATCAGCACAAATATTAATAGCCTTCATATGTACAAATAATACCCAACTGAGTAATATGATGGATATAAAGATACCATTTAAAATAGCAAGTGATGAATCACTAACTTCTACTCCTGAAACCAATGTTACACTATATGTTAACTAATCAGAATTTAAATAAAAACTTGAAACAAAAAATTTAAAAAATAAATAAATAAATAAATAAATAAATAAATAAATAAATAAATAAATAAATAAAGGATGCCTGGGTGTCTCAGTTGGTTAAGTGACAAACTTTTGATTTTGGCTCAGGTCATGATCTCAGGGTCCTGAGATCAAGCCCCATGTAGGGCTTGGGGCTGAGTAGGGAGTCTGCTTGAGGGTTCTTTCTCCATCTCCCTCTGCCCCTCTCCCCACTCATGTGTTCTCTCTCTCTCTCTCTCAAGTAAATAAATAAATCTTTAAAAAAATATAAAAAATAAAAAATCATAAAATAGCTACAAAATATAAAATACTATACTTACAGATAAACTTAAAAAGAAATGTAGCTATTCCTGAAAAACAAAAAGATAGATTTGAATAAAAAAGAAAGGCATACCATTCTCATGGATAAAAAATTGTTTTCAACATCCAAAAGCTGCTATTGCTTTCTAAGTTAATCAGAAATTTCATATAATTGCCCTAAAAATAAAAGTTTCTCTTTTATTCAGTAGGCAGAAATTTGGTTTTAAAGTTCCTATGGAAAAAGGAACAGAAAAGGCAAAAATTTCTAAATAAACACTGTTAAAAAGAAAAGCAAAATGTATGTGTGTATTTATGTGTGTGATAGGGAAGTGAAAATGGGTGGAGCTGGTCTGTCAGATATTAAAGCATATAACAAAAGCTCCATAAGTAAATGAGTGTGAGATTGATACATGAATAGGTAATAGAAATTATGGAAATGGATCCAAGTATAAAATGAAATTCACTAAATGATAAAAATGACATCTCAAATCTGTTTAAAAAAAAGAGAGAAACTTGCTAATAAATAGTGTAGAAAAAAGTTATTTGAAGAAAAAGATAAAATTAAATTTGTACTTATAGAATATATACCACTATAAAAATGTCAGTAATGTAAATAATTTTAAAAAAGAATAAGAAAGAAATCTCAAAGACCACTAAAGCAGTAATAGAGAAGAGAAGCAAATTTGTTTAAAACCTGACAGGAAGGAAAACATTTATTTAATTGTTTTTACTTTTGTAGGATTGCTATGACAAAATATCACAAATTGGGGGCATCTCTTCATGTCCTCTTCCCTCTAGGTATGTCTGTGTCTGTGTTGAATTTCCCCTTTTTAGAAGGACACCAGTCATATTGGAGTAGGGCCCATCTAATGGCCTCATTTTAACTTGATTATTTCTGTAAAGCTCCAGTCCCAAATAGGGTCACATTCTGAGGTACTGGGGGCTAGGACTTCAACATACCTTTTTTTAGTGAAACAATTCAATCTATAGAAATTTCTAAGGATAGCTAAAAAATCCATAAACTTAAAGAAATATGCAATAAATTAGAACTATATAAAAATATAATGAGACCATGTTTACACTTCCGTAAAGTAGGAAAGAGATACCATAGCAAACAGTAAGTGACAATCAATAGGAAACTATCACTAACAAAAGACAATGGCTCTTAAAATGAAAACAAAAAGACGTACAATGGAAAGATAGCCAATATGATGAGATGGATCACAGGGGGAAAATCCTCTTAAAAATATGAAAACATAATAATTTTTAAAATGTCATATCATTTGTTATTTGTTAGATTGGTCAAAAGTTGGACAACATTCTCTGCTGGTGATACTGTGAGGAAAAGTTTACTCTTAGAATAAAACCAAAGGGATATAACAGACTAGATAGCAAACTTATATATACATTTACCCATTGATCTAAGAATTCTACTTCCAAAAATGTGGCCCAAAAACACAAGGTTAAAAATATTAAAATCTTTATGCAGAAGATTATTAATTGTGGCATTATTTGTTAATAAAAGAATAGAAGGAACTTTACTAACCATCAGAGAACTACATTATAAGAACAAATTTAGGGCACCTGGGTGGCTCAGTCGGTTAAGTGACTGCCTTCAGCTTAGGTCATGATCCTGGAGTCCCAGGATCAAGTCCCGCATTGGTCTCCCCACTCAGCAGGGAGTCTGCTTCTCCCTCTGACCCTCCCCCCTCTCATGCTCTCTCTCTCTCTTTCTCTTTCTCTCAAATAAATAAATTTTTAAAAATCTTTTTAAAAAGAGCAAATTTAATTAGAAATCATGGATTCTGGGGCGCCTGGGTGGCTCAGTCGTTAAGCGTCTGCCTTCGGCTCAGGGTGTGATCCCGGCGTTCTGGGATCGAGCCCCACGTTGGGCTCTTCCACTGGGAGCCTGCTTCTTTCTCTCCCACTCCCCCTGCTTGTGTTCCCTCTCTCACGGGCTGTCTCTCCCTCTGTTAAATAAATAAATAAAATCTTAAAAAAAAAAGAAATTGTGAATTCTATTGAGTAGTCTTACTGGATAATATTGGCAAGAATATTCACCTCAATTGTCGGCATCCCAACTCAAGTGCAAAGTACACATCTTAGGTCTTCTTCTAAGCAGCAAGACTATAAAAACAGCACATCACACTGCCTGGAAGTAACTGTTTGAGCAAGTGGAGAACACAAGGGAGTGTTAAAATCACCAGAAGAACTCTTCAGCTGAAGAATATCCGGAATATATGCCTCAGTGACCCCATATTTTAACAGGTCATTGTGAGTCATCCTATACTTTTCAGAGGTCTTTCAGAATCCACATCTTTGCTCCCAGTAGCAACACTGATAATGTTCCTTATTTCCCATTTCACTTTCCCTTCTCCTTCACTCCTGTTCCCTTAGATTATCTACCAAATAAACTACCTGAACCCAAGTCATTGTCACAAATTCTGAATTTTGCTAAAACAAACTAAAATAACAGGAAACTTTAGAATGCAGTGATCAGATCGGGATTACCTGAATGTACTTATTATTTTTACCTTCACTGAAATTTAATACCAGATGCATGTGTGGCGTAGTATTCACTTCATAGCAATATCAGTGAAAGATTTCTGTCCAATCCACTCCTCCCAAACAAATTATAATCACACTTTTAGAGCTGATCATCATGTTATAGCAATATAAGCAAGACCACTATACAGGAAGCCATAATTTATTAAGACAGGAGATTCTATAAGACAATTGGTCTAACTTCTTCAATGTCATGGGAAAAAGGAGGATACACTGTCCTAGATTGAAAGAAATTTTAGAAACATGATAACCATATTCAAGAGTGATTCTTAGTTGGGTTCTGATTCAAACAGCCTATAATAAAAAGACATTTTTGAAAGAAGAGGGTGTCTTAGTCTGTTTAGGATGCTATAAGAAAGTACATCACAGACTGACTAGTTTATAAACAACAGAAATTTATTTCTTACAGTTACAACAATATAAACAATGCTCCTCTCTTCAAAGAACTTAATAATAATTTCAAAGAATTATGAGAGCTAAGAATTAAATGAAATAAGAAATATTAAAAAGATTAAATAAGGAGGAGCTGGAGAACTGGTAGATTTTATCTAGGCTGATTAAGTAAAGGCACTTTCAGAGATAATTTGAACTGAAATCTGAAGGTTGATAAAACAATCAAGTGAAAATCTGATGGGAGAATATTCAAAAGAAAAGGCAACCAGAAAGAAGTTTCTGAAATGGAAGTAAGTTTAGTTTGTTTCAAAAATATGCTGTCTACCAGAAATATAATGCAAAACATATAAATAATTTTACATTTTCTAGAAGCCACACTAAAAAAGTAAAAATAAAGTGGTTAAATTACACTGACACTTAATTTTTCTTTATTTTATCTAATACAGCAAAATAATAATATTTGAGAATGTTATCAATGAAAAATTAATGAGCTTGTTTACATTAATTTTTATACTGACTTTGAAATATGGTTTGTATTTTACACTTACAGAACAAATGAATTTAAATTAGAATATGTAAATACAGTGATCATATTTGAAGTGGTCAATAGTCACTTGTGACTAGTAGGTACCGTATTGGATAATGCTGTTCTAGAGACTAAAAGAAGATCACAGTCTCCAGAAGGTATCTAAAGAAAAGAATGGATCAAGGTGATTTGGTGGAAGAAATAATATATAGATCAAATAAATAGGGCCTTCTAGATAGTGGCAATACATTTGGGCTATATTTGAACTACAGTGGGAAGTCACTGGAGAGTTTTAAGCAGAAGCTTGAAATGATGTGATCACTGCTTGTTATAGTCCATTTGAGCTGTTACATCAAGATACCACAGACTGTGAAGCTTAGAAGCAACAGAAATTTATTTCTCACAGTTCTGGGGGACTTCCAGGACCCAGATCATGGTCCCAGCATGGTTAGATAGATAAAGACCCTCTTCCAGGTCAGAGACTTCTCCTTGTATACTCACAAGGGGAAAGGGGTCAGGGAGCTCTGTGGGGTCTTTTATAAGAGCACTAATCCCTTTCATGACAGCTGCACCCTCATGACCCAATGGCCCTAAATGCCCAATCTGCAAATTTTAGCACCTTTGGGAGTTAGAACTGTAAGTTATGAATTTTGAGTTGACACAAACATACAGACAATAGCAAAGAGAAGATCTGAATAAGATCTAGACACTGTTAACTAGGTTCATGGTATTGTGGTTATATAAGAAAATGTGCTTTGAAGATATTTGAATGTCCATATATCTCAAAGATATATAGTGAAATGCATAGGTTACAGTTATATGTCTTGCATTTGTTTTAAAATGGTTCAACAAAGCTAAAAATGAATAGATAATTAAAGGGTGAAATAGATAAATCAAGTATGGCAAAACATTGATATATCTTGGGACATGAGTGATGAGAATAAGGAGTTAGTGTTCTATTTAGTTTTACATGCGTTTGAATTTTTTTTCAAGTAAAGTAAAATAAATTCTGTGATTGTTTCTGAGAAAAGGTAAGCAAGGAGAGGTGAGCAGATAACATGAATGGAAAGAAATCCTACACACAAGAAAGACCTTCGTTTTCACATGTAGGAAAGATGACAAGGACGAAGAGTAAAGAGAAGTGAAAAGCACTGGTCCAGCAGGAGGACACTGATGCCTGTGGGTCATTTTAATGCAGTGGAGGAGTGAATGCTGCACTGCAGTGACTTGAAGTTGACAATGTAGAGGAAAAACAATGTTTAAAACAAGTTTTATATTAGAATGACAATTCAATAAGCTGGTTGGTAGCCAGAGTGGGAGGAAGGGACAAAAGAAATAGTCTTCAGAAAAATGAACTTGTGGGACTTCATCAAGATAAAAAGCTTCGCATAGCCAAGGAAACAGTAAAAAAAAACTAAGAGGCAGCCCACAGAATGGGAGAATATATTTGCAAATGATGCTACAGATAAAAGACTGGTATCCAAGATCTACAAAGAACTTCTCAAACTCAATATGCAAGAAACAAATAAACAAATCATAAAATGGGCAGAAGATATGAACAGACACTTTTCCAATGAGGACATACAAATGGCTAAGAGACACATGAAAAAATATTCAAAATCATTAGCCATCAGGGAAATTCTAATCAAAACCACACTAAGATACCACCTTGTGCCAGTTAGAATGGCAAAAATTGACAAGGCAAGAAACAACAATTGCTGGAGAGGATGTGGAGAAAGGGGATCCCTCCTACATTGTTGGTGGGAATGCAAGTTGGTACAGCCACTCTGGAAAACAGTGTGGAGGTCCCTTAAAAAGTTAAAAATTGAGCTACCCTATGACCCAACCATTGCACTACTGGGTATTTACCCCAAAGATACAGACGTAGTGAAGAGAAGGGCCATATGCACCCCAATGTTCATAGCAGCATTGTCCACAATAGCCAAATCGTGGAAGGAACCGAGATGCCTTTCAACAGATGACTGGATTAAGAAGCTGTGGTCCATATATACAATGGAATATTATTCAGCTATCAGAAAGAACAATTTCTCAACAACATTTGCAGCAACATGGATGGGACTGGAGGAGATAATGCTAAGTGAAATAAGTCAAGCAGAGAAAGACAATTATCATATGATTTCTCTCATCTATGGAACATAGGAACTAGGAAGATTGGTAGGGGAAGAAAGGGATAAAGAAAGGGGGAGTAATCAGAAGGGGGAAATGAAGCATGAGAGACTATAGACTCTGAGAAACAAACTGAGGGCTTCAGAGGGGAGGGGGGTGGGGGAATGGGATAGACTGGTGATGGGTAGTAAGGAGGGCACATATTGCATGGTGCACTGGGTGTTATACGCAACTAATGAATCATCGAACTTTACATCAGAAACCAGGGATGTACTGTATGGTGACTAACATAATATAATAAAAAAACATTAAAAAAAATAGGAAAAAGGCGATCTTTGTAACCAGAGGCTCTGGGAAAGCTAAATATCCAACACTGGATTTGGTGGCTTCTAGTTTTCATCAGTTGTGATAAGAAAATGCCAAACATAGGGCAAAAACTTCATGACACTGGATCTGGCTGGACTTCTTGGCTGTGACACCACAAGAAAAAATAGACAAACTTAACTCCAAATTTCTGCATCAAAAGACAAAATGAACAGAGTAACAAAGCAACCCAAAGAATAGGACAAAATACTTGCAATTCCTATATCTGATAAGGGATTAATATTCTCTCTCTATATTACATTTTGGTTATCTATATCCCTACAGACACATACTGGGTTCCTTACATGTTTTGGCTGTGTATTAAATGACTCAATCTTTTATTTAATCTGCCTTAAGGTTACCAAAAATTTAAAAACAGTTACCGAATTAAACTCTCTACAAGCAGTCTTTGACAAAATGGTGGAGTAGATAAAGTGTCTGTTTTGTCCACTTCACTTCCTAATACCCTTTATCTCTGCCCAGACACCCTGACATCTCAGGGTGTCAGTGAGCACATCATACTTGTTCAGTCTAGAGGCCCGTCCTAACTATCTCTTGTCAGCAGTTCTTTTCTTTGTTACCTTGCTTTGCCATTACCACAGGGTAGGGGTTCACAAAAAACCTCTCTTGGTCTAATTTCTGTAACGTATGGTCACTTTATTCATGATAATAAAATATTAATACAAAAAAAGAAATAAGAATAATAATAGAACTAGTGGCAACAAGTACAATATTTTAAGTCACTGTATACAGATATTTTAGATATGCTATCAAATACGATATTTATAGTAGCTCACTACAATGTTAATAGGACTACACAATCACATTAGTATACTTCCATGCTCACAGCCAAGCTACTTGTGAAATAACTTACCAAGTCAGCCTTAGAACAGCATCTTGTGCAGACAAGTTTTGGCCATCACTCTATCAGTGAATATAGAGAAAATATGCTGCATTTAATGAAACTTATGCTATCTATGGTCAAGGTGTTGTTAGGGAAAGTATGTAAATGTGTGGGCCTCTATATCTTCAAAGAAACTAGGTCAGATGGGTTATTTCTGCTTTTGAAATTAGTATCATCCTACTGAGTTTGAGAGATGTAGAATTCAAATAAGCATGTTGGAAAATATTGTTATTGATTGTTTATTTTACAAAAACAAAATAAATGTTAATCTGAAACGTTAATTGTCACATTGAAATTGACTTAGAAATTCTGCTCTGGGAATTTACTATCAGCAAATAATCATTGATATATAAATATTTAGGTGAAGATTGTAAATGGCTGTATTCTTCACATTGGGGAAACTTACACACGTATAAATATCTATTATTAGTAAGTAATAAGGAACATGGATTTGAAGACTAGACCACTTGGGTTCAAATATTGGCCCTGACAATTGCTGGCCATTGATTTTTTATCATGTATGTGATCTTCCTGTGCCTCAGGATCCCTAATTATAAAATGGGAGATTGTTGTGAGTTTTTAAAAAAGTATCTGGACCATAGAAAGTATTCAGTAAAGGCAGTCTCTCATTATTATCCCTTACCATATTGGGCCATGAGGTAGAAAATAATGAAGGCAATGTTAAAAATAAGCCTGTACATAACAAGTAAATGCAAGGTGAAATCCGAGATTGGACTTATAAACAGCAACAAAAAAGAATATTAGTGAGAAAAACTGGTGAAACCTAAAACCTAAACCTGGTAAAATCTAAAGAAAGCTTATGTTTATTTAATGGTATTAGTCAATGATAAGTCATTAGTATTAATAACCTTGCTGTGGCTAGAAAAGATGTTAGCAACAGAGGAAGCTGGTTGAAGTATATATGGTGATTTTCTGTACAATTTTTGCAATTTTTCAGTAAGTCAGATATTATTTAAAAATAGAAAGTTATTAAAACCTTATAGAAAAATATATCATGATATGGAAATATACTCATCATAGAGGTATTTTTATAACATTTTATTTGTTTAGAGAGAGAGAGCATGAGCAGGAAGGGGGGTGTAGAGAGGGAGAGAAAGAACCTCAAGCAGACTCAAGCACAGAGACTGAGGCAGAGCTTGATCTCCTGACCCTGAGATCATGACCTGAGCTGAAATCAAGAGGTGGACGCCCAACTGACTGAGCCTCCCAGGTGCCCCGCTCACATACATTTTTACGTAAATCGTGCAGGTTATAGAATACGTACAGGGTGGTGCTGTATTTGTTTAAAAAATAAATCTATGCATGAAAAAGCCAGCAATAGACAGACCAATGATTCTATAGAATAATTAGAGCAATATGTTCTCATTCTCTTGATAGTATGGAAATGTATTTTTTAAATTCCTTTGTCCATATTTCCTAAGTTTGTACAATGATTTTTTATAAGTAAAAAGTTGGTACTAAGAAGTATTGTTTTTTTAATTTATGAGATAATCCCTTTCATGAATTCAGTGTAATCATTTGGCTTCAATTGTGTTCCAATCAGATTTAATTAGCTTATATAGATAGTTTTTTGAGCTAAAACTAAAATTTACTGAATAAAATTTATCATTTAATTTTATTTTATGTGTTTCTTTTATCATTTTATTTTATGTTTCTATTTGAAGAAATTGAGTCATTAGTTAAAACCTTGAAACATTAAAAAACATGCATATCTAAGATATGTATAAGATTCTGTGTTTATTAAGATCTAATAAATAGAAACATATCAATTTCCAGTAATTATTATTGAAAAATATCAAATATAAACTTATTCATTTAGTTGATTTTGCTCTAAAGTTGAAAGTCTAAATAAGTTTCATTAAGAACAATATGCTTTGACACAAACACTGACAAATAATAACACTTTATACATCATATTATCCTAGAAGAGATGATTCAAAAGTAAATAAAATAGATCCCTACTTACAAAGAATTCTAATATGACAGATTTGCACATAAACAGAGAACTATAAAAGAGGCAAGAGGTAGGAAATGATTCATTCTCTCCATCTTGTAGGGGAATCAGAGTGAATTTCATAAAGAACATGACAACTGAGTTGAATTTTGAAGTATAGGTTAAAGTACTTAGGAAAGACAAATAGAGTTTCATTGTAGGCAGAGATCATGACATCCACAAATTCACAAACAAAATGGTGCATGAATCATTTAGGAGTTCTTTTAGCTACATTTAACAGAAAGCCTGACTACAGGAATTTAAATCATGAGGTTATTTATCATTTGCATCAAGAAATATAAGCAGTTATACAGTTGGTTCAACAACTTCACAAATTTAAAATGTTGGATTAGTTTATTTATTATTGTTTTACTATTCTTGTCATGGTTGTAAGATGGCTACCAGAGCTCCAGACATCATATCCATTTTTTTTTCCTGTGAGACTTATATCTTTTATTAGGAAGTAAACATTTTCCATTGAAACTTCAGCAAAGTTCCAAAGAAGTGTATTAGACGTATCTAAATGATGTTGTTATTTTTAGGTTCAAAAAATGTCTAGGAATAAAAACTTTTTTTCAGCCTTTTAAATAAATAATAGTCAAGAGTAAAGAGGGATAAAATTGTTCAGAGCGTTTCAAGGCATCTGCCAACATTGCATTATGGAAAATTAAACATATCAGCTCTGCTGGGCAATAAACTATAAAGAGAAGAGTATTAGAGGATGATGCTGAAGAGCAACAAATTTCAGAATCTGAGAGAAACTCTAACTTTGCTTAAGATCCGGGATACTCAAAAAGGAACTAAAATAGTATCATCATATACAAATTTCCAGAGGCACACTAAGGTGCTGGTGTGAAAAATGAAATATAAGTCAGAGATAATCAAAGATGTTCTAAATAAATGGAGAGCTATTCTATGTTCATGGATAGGAAGACTTAGTAATATTATTAAGATGTCAGCTCTTCCAAATTGATCTATAGATTCAATGCAAGCCCAATGAAAATCTCAGCAAGTTACTTTGTGGATGCTGACAAATTGACTTTTATGTTTATAGGGAAAGGAGAAAGATCCAAAATAGCCACCACAATACTGAAGAAGAACAAAGTCAGGGAAGTGACACTGCCTGATTTCAAAACTTACTATAAAGCTGTAGTAATCCATAAAGGCAGAGTGGTATTGGTGAAAGAATAGGCAAATAGATCAATAGAACAGAATAGAGAGCACAGAAATGGACCTACACAAATACTGTCAACTGATTTTTGACAAGCAAGGCAATCAAATGGAAAATGATAACATTTTTAACAAATGTTGCTGGAACAAGAGGGCATTCACATGCAAAAAATAAATCTAGACACTGACCTTACTTCTTTCATGATACTTAATTCCAAATGGATCATAGACTTAGCTATAAAATGCAAAACTACAAAACTGCTAGAATATAACATAGGTTTGGCAATGCTGGGTTTGGCAATTTGCTTTTAAGCCAGACATCAGCATGGCAATTGTGATGACCTTATTGTTTGGGGGTGGGGGGTGTTTGTTGTTTATTTATTTATTTATTTATTTATTTATTTATTTATTTATTTATTTAAATTCCAGTATAATTATAATGATTTGCTTTTAAATACAGCACCAAGAGCAATATCCACTAAAGAAACAACTGACAAATTGAACGTCACTAAAATGACAAACTTCTGCTCTTTAAAAATATTGTTAACAAAATGAAAGACTAACCACACACTGTGAGTAAATATCTGATAAAGGGCTTGTATCCAAAATATACAAAGAAATTTTAAAATTCAACAATAAGAAAATGAACAATGAAAAAGTGGGTAAAGATCTTAACAAACACCTCATGAAAGAAGATAGTCAATGATCATGTGAAATGATGCTCCATATCATATCCCATTAGGGAACTGCAAATTATATAGTAGTATCTCCCTGTTGTTTTAATTTGGGTGGCTAATATTCAAAGCACTGACATCATCAAGTGCTAATGAGGATATGGAACAATAGCAACTCTCATACATTGCTGGTGGAAATACCAAATGGTACAACCACTGTGGAAGACAGCTTGGTAGTTTCTTAGAAAACTAAACATACTATTACCATAGGATCTAACAATCACACCCCTAGGTATTTATCCAAATGAGCGGAAAACTTATATTCATATAACTGTTGAACTCAAACATTTACAGAAGCTTCATTGATAATTGCCAAAACTTAGAAGCAACAAAGATGTCATTCATTGGTGGATGGACACACTGTGACACATCTAAATACAATGGAATATTATTCAATGTTAACAAAACAAAATGAAACAAAAATGAATAAGAATACTTGCTATCAATCCACAAAAATACAAGGAGGAATCGTTAAATGCATACCAATAAGTGAAAAAAGGCAATCTGGAAAGGCTACATACTGTATGATTTCAAGTATACAACATCCTAGAAAAGGCAAAACTACAGAGATAGTAGAAAAGATCACTGGTTGCCAGGGCCTGGGAATAAAAGGAGAGAAGAATAGATAGAGCACAGTGGATTTTTAGGGCAGCAAAACTATTCATTATGATACTGTAATGGTGACTAAATGACATTATTCATTTGCCAAAATCAAAATAAAAAAAACTATTCAACACAAAGAGTAAACAATAATGTAAACTATGTAGTTTAGCTAGTAATAACATAGCAATATTGGTTCATAAATTATATCAATGTGCCACACCAATGCAAGATGTTAGTAATAGGGGAAGCTGTGGGGTGGAGGTGGTGGGGTATGGGAACTTTCTGTACTTTTGGTCAATTTTTCTGTAAATCTAAAACCAAAAAAATAAAGTTTATTAAATGCAAAAAACCCAATAAAGTTTGCAAGACTGAAGGCCATGTGGCAGTTGAGAGTACCAATTAATTCAAACTAGGACAAAGGTAATAGGAGTGGAGAAAGGGGAATGACTTGGGAGATATTTACAGGTGTGATCACTTAGCATTAGATTGGATCATAGAGGTCGGGGGCAATGAGGGAAAGGGAAGAATCTAGACTAACTCACAGTTTTGTCGTGGGTGCCTGGATGATATCCATCATGATAGGAAAGAGCAGATTATGTTAGAGAACAATAATGATTTCATCTTTGAACTTCTTGAATTGTAGATGATAGTAGCAAAAATGAAGGAGATGTCCTATAAAAATAATACAACTGAAAATTAAAAATTAAAGATGCTTTCTGGTCAAAGATTTGGGGACCCTGTATTTTTAAAGTAGACTTCCTCTCTTCACTAATCTTCTATATTCAATAAGCCAGTTTTAGAATAGATTGAGAAAAGAAGATTTTAAAATCTGCTTAGACCACACTAATGAGAACAAAAGTTAAAGGGGACTGAATAGAAAGAGTCAGACATTGTGAAAGAGCAATACTAAGCATTATTTCCAAATTATTAGGCAATCTGATTTTGCATAACACCTACAGTCGAAGGAAACTGACTTAGATATGAAAGCACTACAAATCCCTTCGCATGAGATGCTTCAATTGTGTCTCTGAAAATATTTTGATTTCTTTGTGTAAGTGCTACTGCATATCATTGCCTCTAACTACACACTTACAACACTCTGAAAATTGAGCTGGTAATTTAGATAGCATATCACAGCAAAGCAGGGGAATAGTAAATGGTATGCAAATTGATTCATGAATATGAATAGCATCTGAAATACAGATACTGTCACAACATCATAAAATTAAAAATAGGATTTTATTATAAAGGCCCAAATTTTGTAGAATAAATTAAAAGTGGCTAACTATCCATAGGATTCCAGCTTCATTAAAGACAGTCATGCTCCTACGCATTTTTTTTAAATGGGAAAATGAAGAGTATGCTAAGTACTGATAGAGCTGTAGGAGCTAGAATATAAAATACTTATTTAGTTTAATAGTGATAATTCCTAATATTTTGATAGTGATCTGTTTGTTACAAAGTACTATCATAGAAATGTGTCACAGACTACTTGAATTGTATAATGTAAGTAGAGCAGTTAGTAATACGTTTATTTATATATAAGTAAACTGTGGTTCAGAGAATTTAAGAGTTATTTCAATCAAAATCTACATTGAGTTCCAAGTCTGGTGACTAAAACATAGGACATGTTAGATCAGCTGAGTTTCTTAGAGCCTGCCAGAGAGATTAAACACGTGGTTGTCCTTTTGATTTTGTTTATTTTTATTTTACTTTACACTAAGAAATCTCTCTAGTCATCTGAAAGAAGCAAACCGCTTTTGAATCCTTGAAGTTGCTTCTTTTTGAAGGGGGAGTATAGACATTCTTGAGGCACTGAGGAGCAGTACCCAAGAAGTGAGAAGGCACTCCATTATCTGAAAAGAATGGGTTGCAATACCTTTTGCATAAAGAACATGTGAAAGGAGAAGCAGGCATAGTTTCTAGTATATACTATGAGTGAACTCAGCACCAGCCCTGGCTGAGCATTCTGGATGGAGTTGGTTTACATAAAGCAGGATTGCCCAAATAAGTAAAAAGTTTTGTTATTATGAAAATGTTAAGTGGCATCAACCTAGGATGTCTCTATAACTCTTCAAAAACAGATTTTACAACCAGTAAGAGAACACAGGATTATACCATTCCCTAACTCATGGTTACTTAAAGTAATAATATTTTGTAAATTTCTTTTATTAAAATATAATGAAATTATAGAACTCTAATTTAAAGATATGTAAATTGTTATGCAAATGTCATACGCCTTATATGAGCATTACCCCCACGTGCTTTAATTAGACAAACTCCTTATGGATCTGTTATTCTGCCTTTTATCTTATTCTGTGTGTTTTCTATGGGTGGCTTTATCCATTCCCTTTCCTGAAATTACCACCTATAGGTTGAATATCATAAAACTTTTTCCTAAAACTGAGACACAAAATACTATTGTCACCTGGACATATTTACCCCATTATGTCAGCCACAAATCAGGGATTATCTAACTTCCCCTTTTGTCTCTCTTCCTCCACTTCCAATTGGTCATTAATTTCAATGTATTCCTCATCACGCTACAGACTGGTATGGTTCTTGAAGGAAATGTGTTGAGGCCCATTCACCACTAAAAACTACTGTAGGTTTCCCAACACCTATAGAAACAGACACGACCGTGCGCGCGCGCGCACACACACACGCACGCGCACACACACGCACAACCTTAAACACTTACAGAACAGTTAAAGGCTCTCGTGTCTTTTCCCACCTTCTTAATTCCCAACCAGTATATCAGTCCCTTAGTCTCTCTTTCCACCATTCTGAACTCCTTATAGTTTCAGGAATAAACCAACTTTTTGTTTTTTACTTCATGGTAGAGGTGTGTGTGTGTGTGTGTGTGTGTGTGTGTGTGTGTGTGTGTTTTTCCTCCATAGAAGGAACATATTTGCCCCTAATAGGAGTGCCCTTTAATCCCTTGTTCATCAAGAAATTTTCTACTCAACTTTTGAGACTCAGTGAAAAGGCTTTTATTTATCCCTTTTTGTGCTGTAGCTGTTCTTTGTGTATATCCCTACTATGGCACTTCCCAAATGCTATTGTCTTTGTTTATGGGCCTAAAGATGCCTGCTTTCCTCTAGATGGTAACACTGAAAACAGTAACTAAAATAGAGCATGCTCCTTGAGTTCATAGGACCTTGATACAGCTATTTTAATGAGAAAACATTTTAAATCTGTATAATTAACAATTTATTTAATATTCGGCTTTTAGGATTGGCAATATACATGCAAAAGGGCAGCTTAATGCCACTCCTACATCTCATCTCATCCTGGTATCTAGATGGGAGATGGTCAGATGCGTGAAAATGGCTAAGTTAAACAGGACACATCAAAATGACTTGCTTTATAGTCCACTCTAGTAAGAATTACTTTGGTAGTGATCTTAATTTTTTATTAATTAAATTAAGTGTATAATCTGACCATATAAGCCCATTGTTGATGTTCATCATGCTGATAAAAAAAAATGGCTTAAGTACTAAAAAAAAAAAAAAAACAAAAAAAAAAACCCACAAAAAAATGACTTGCTTGAAAAACAAAACTGCATGACAAAGAAATTGACAATATGTTTAGATAAGTTAGGGATATTAGACCCTCTATAACTATATCTAAATAGCTATAAAGATAACCAGGACATTTCAAATAGATAGATGGATAGATAGATAGATGGCTTTAATATATCTATCATTTAATACTGCTTTTCAAAGATACCCCTGATATGCTTTCTAATAGGCTTAAATATTTTCTACACAAACAGGGGCAAACTAGACCCCCAGAATTTACCAGAATGGAATAAAAAGGAACCAAAACATCCAGAATCGTCAGCTGAAACAAGCATCCTATAAAGAAGGGTTTCTCAAACTTCTTGTTTTCATTACTACCCTACTAAGGAGGCTTGTTAGATATTTTATTTTAATCCCTCCCATGAAATTTTAATGTCACAGATACAGTATGTAGCTGTTTATGTATTTTCTTTATATCTGTGCTTTATACATAAAAATAATAAGATATTTTCACCTTCCCCAAGGGGGTGGTATTGCCTCCACTGAGAAATAACACTCATTTTAGAACTTTGGCCCAATCAGAACACAATGTAAACTTTTCCCCTTGTTTCCTTTAGTATAATGAGACAAACTGATACTTTGTGAAACAGGACAGGAATCCCTGACTGCAGTGTAGCTATCAGTCTCCAGGGGCCTCTCAGGTCCCTGTAAGTTCTATCAAGACTTCCCTTGAGAATTTTCTGTACTGCTCTTTTTGCAAACTGAAACTTCTCTGGAGAATATGGACCAGTATGAGTAATAAGGGTTTCTGCTAAACTTGAAAGGAGGGCCTCAAGTGTTTGCTTTCTCAATATGTATATTGTTGGGGTCAAGGGCAGGCTGCCCCCAAATATGCAACTTTGTTATACTGATTATTTGAAAGAAAGTTACTTAAGAAACAGCCAGTGCAAGGATGCTCCTCTGTGCCCCTGAAAGCAGAAAACAAATCTCCCACCTGAAAAATATCCTTGCTATACTAAGTAAAAAGACATCCTTATCACCAGGGATAGAAACTTTAAAGCCAAGAAAACTGTACAAATACACTTTGTTACCATTTTTCTAATCTACTACCACAGCCCAAATTCCATGTAGAATTTCTTACTAATCAAAACTCCGAACCATCTATTTTCTTTATCTTGTCAATTCCTCACAAATTTATTGTCTCTGTTTAAAATGTATAGAAACTGCCTGCCTGGGTCATTCTTTTAGGTCTCAGTTTTATTTTTGGGTCTCTGTGCAATGTAATAAAACCTTGTTTTTACTCTGGTTAGCCTGTCTCATGTAAATATAATTCTTAGTTGAGCTGGAAGACTTGAAGGGTAAAGGAAGATTTTTTCCTTCCCTTCAATATTCTGGGGCTAGGATAGTAATGGTGCTCCTTCAAAATTAAGGCCTAGATATTTAGCTGTCTTCAAATACTACTTGGATCAGGCTGGGCTATTTTTTTTTTTTTTTTTTTTTTTAAGATTTATTTGAGAAAGTGAGAGAAGTGTGTGTGAGAGAGAGAGCAAGGGAGGGGCTGGCGGAGAGGGAGTGAAAGTCCTAAGCAGACTCCACGCTGAGCTCAGAGCCCAACGGGGGGCTTGATCTCAAGAATGAGATCAGGGCGCTGAGATCACGACCTGAGCCTAAACCAAGTGTCGGATGCTTAACTTACTGCGCCACCCAGGTGCCCCCAGGCTGGGCTATTTTAAGTGGAACACTCCATTCAAAATTTGAGAGTATGATTTTCCACAACTTCATTCAGTTATTAAAATTTTGAAGAGAACTTGAAAGGAAGGCAAAGGAATTTTGAAAGGAATTGTAACCTGGATGGAGCGATGCCTGCCATAGTTTCCGCAGCTAATATAAATGAATATAAGTTGAAATTAATGAAAGTATTAGCAACAACTTTATGGGTATTTGGAAAGCACAGTTGTAGTTCTCTCCTGTAAAGATTTAAGAACCTACTACTAAAGAAATGGTACCTCAATACTACATAAAAAGAGACTATGTGCATTTGGTATGATTTTGAAAGTCTAGAGTGCATGTAGGTGGATTGTAATAAGAAGAAGTCCTTCAATTCTAGCTCTTAGAGAGCTGGGGAAACTAGAAAAATTTCTAAAAGTAGCAAAGGGGACAATACTTTAAGCTTTCCAAAGGATACACCAGGATAAGCTCATACAACACTGTCCTGTCCATGTTAATTCCCCCAAGTGGAGGTGGAAGCAAACATGAAAGTGTCCGAGTAAGTGAGTTACAAGGGTTACAAGGAAGCACAGAGATCAAATATTTCAGTAACATTATCAGAACCACCTCCTATTACACATCTTCTATGTATCAGGAGTATGGGTTTTTATCCCAGAACCTGTTAATATCTAGGTTGTGTGGTTATTAAATTAGAATTTCCCTAAGAGCCCAGGGTGGCAAATGATAACATAGAAATCCTCAAATTGTAAGAATTGAATTTTAGGGGCACCTGGGTGGCTCAGTCAGTTAAGCGTCCGCCTTTGGCTCAGGTCATGATCTCAGCGTCCTGGGATTGAGCCCCCCATCCGGCTCCCAGCTCAAGGGGTAGACTGCTTCTTCCTTTCCTCTGCTGCTCTCCCTGCTCATTCTCTCTCTCTCTCTTTCTTTCAAATAAATAAATAAATAAATAAATAAAAATCTTTAAAGAAAAAAATTGATTTTTAAAAATCCTGAATGTACAGAGAAATTCTTAAACTTAGAGAAAAAGGATTCCAGGATTTTAAAAATCAACCAAAGGGAGACATCTAATACCTGGCTGTCTTAACTATCCCCATGTTCACTGGTTTCTTTAGGAAATCAGTGGCCAGAGACACAAGTAGTCACTCAGCCTCCCATGCTGAGAGGAAACTATCACACTTCGCATTAGATGTGAAGTCCTTTCATGTGGGCTGTCTGATCCCCAGCATATGGAAAGAGAGCCTACAAAGAAAATCCAAGCCGGGAGTAACTGTCTTTTTCTTTTTAAGGAACAGCATCTGACCCATGAATTTCTTCTTAGTGTTTTTTTGGTCCTTTTTTTTTTTTTTTTAAAGCCTCTTTCTCCTCTACTCTTTAGTGATTCTTAGCCTTGAAAATACACATTCGTTATGACTAGAGAGACTATTAGAAATACCAAGTAAGACTCTCGCTTTTTCTAACACAGACATCCTACCCAGTAGAGCTGGAACATACCCTCACACGCACATGTTCACACATCTTGGAAAACTGCTCTGGTAAACTCTCGTAACTTATTAAAGTATGTGATTTCATGTCGGAGTGCGGACAACAGTGATTCTATCTTTGGCCCTCCATCTTGTTCAGGTCGGTGCAATGAGCTCCCTGGAGGCTACGTGTTCCAGATCCGTGGAGGTTAATGTATGTCCTTGACTGGCGTGTGGGAAGGCTTCTTCTGATCTTTAAAGCGGTGCACAGAAGGCGCCATTTTAGGTAACTAGTAGGGACGACTGGCACAAAGAAATCCCCACTTTCGTAATTAGTAGAGATGCCTGGCGCACAGAAGGCCCCACTTTACTTAACCATCCCGTGACCTCACCACGTGCCCCTCGCTCCATAAAAGCTGAGCATCCGGGGCTGGAGGGGGCGGAGAATAGCTGTGGGAAATGGGGGCGGAGAACGTCGGAGTACCACCTGGACCGGTCGCCGGATTTTTTTTCACCATCGGTAAGTTACCCTGAATGAAATTCTGTATAAATGGTATGGAGTAGCTTGCTTTGTTTTTCAGTCTTAAAGTGCTTTCTCAGTCTGGAGGATACTTTACTGACCCTCTTCCACCTTCTAACATTTTATTTTTTAGGCTTATTGAGGTAGATGAAAAGGTTAAACTTATTCTTAAAAGAAGGCATATAAAAGCCTCCAGGTTTGCTATTATTTTTACTCTACAGACCTGCCCTACATGATATTATTCAATCTTGAGGCCACAGTTACTATCTGTATGCCAACCCCCGTAAATTTTTCTCTCCATCTGCTGCATTGATTTTGAACTCCACAGTCATGTTTCGAACTACCCCCCGCATACGTAACGTGCATGCATAATACACTTGTATGTAGCAAGGCTACTTAAAGCCTCGATGTCCTTGCCTCTATCTAAAAACAAAATGACTTTTGCTATAGATAGTGGACACTAATCAATATTTGTTGAGCTGAACTGAAACTGTCAAAATATACCTTGCTAAACCTATCTTGCTTTTAAAGTAGCAAAACTTGTTCACTGAAGTCTAGTTAATATACCTTAATTTATCCAGGACCCCACAGTGTATCTGTTGTCAATCATATGACTTAGGCAGGAACTGGTTTTGTTTTATTAAAGATTTCTCTATTGCCTTGCTGCTCTAAACTCTCAGCCCTCTTCTGTTCTTCCTTGGAGTGTTCCTCCCCTCTGGACCTTGGAACTCTGGTGTCAATGCCCCTCTACCCTGACTTCATTCACTATTGAATTATATGATCAAGGTTTTTTTTGTTTTTTTATTTTTTATTTTATTTTATTTTATTTTATTTATTTATTTTTACTAATTCAGTAGGATGTATTTGAAAAGACTTATATGAATGTCTTAGGAAAACTACTTAGGTGAGTATTTAGCCTCTCAGTTAGTCATATTATTATGGTCTCAGTAATGGCATAGGATCATCAACTTACTGTCCTTGCTGCCAGGAGCAGTGATTCTCTAGAAAAATAAACTTACGAGTAAATAAGTCTGTTATAAATTCTGAAATTGCAGAATATGCACAGAAATAGCATTTTTTTCCATGTGTTAGAGAAAAGTATAAATCTTTACCAGCTGTGCTAAAATTTAAGGCTAGGTGTCTATTTCATTGTTTACAGGAAAAAAAAGTTTGAGAAGCTTACGATCCACAAATTGAAAAAATTATAGACACAAAAAGTTAACATTTATTTTCGTTTTAAAAAAGTTATCCTTATAAAGTGCTTTTACTAGTTATAGTGAGAAAACGCCAACATTGGTAAGACATAAAGCCAACTTTGTGGGCAGTTAAGGGCACTAAAAAAACGTAATACTATTTTTGATTTGCTAACTTTGGTGGAGCAAAATGAGAAGGGAACACACAAATTTCTAAAGGAAAGGAGGCATTAGAATGAGAAATCAGAACCAAAAAGTTCAGAGTTGACAATATCTTTGTGTACTAAAAAAAGTTTCCGATTGAAGGTAGCGACTCTTTGGATGTATAATCAGTTCTTCAACAATAAATTCACACTCTAGGGCTTGTCCTGTGCAGATACAAGGTGTTCAAGTCCAGTAAAATTCAAAGCCACTGCCTAGTACAGTGAAGTTTGGTTCAAGGAGGACAAAACAAACAAAAACCAAAACCCGCCAAAACCCCCCAAAAAACAGCTGACATCCTAAAGCCAATTTACTTCAGTGATCTTCAGTGATGGGACAGAAGGTGTAAAATCTCTGCTCTTGTTTAGTCCCCCTGCACCCCCCCCCCACTTCTCCAAGCTCACTCTAGGAATTTTATAACATTAGGCAGCTGTTTTGTTAGACAATGATGGCAAACTCAGAGAGGACTGGAGTAAAAGAAATTAAGAGAATGCTTTTCACCTCTTCGTACTACTATGGACTATGTTACTCTTAATAAATGGTAAAAAGAGGATAAAGGCGAAAAAAGTGTTGTATAACTTAAGTTGGATACAGCCAAAATAGGAAATAGGAATTGTATAAATTAACCATTTTTTGTGCTTGATTTTGGGGAAATGATGAATTTGTTGACAAAAATGACTCAAACAGGTTGTTAATAGTCGCTGCTGTATTATCTTGCCAGAAATATAGTGACAAGAAAGAAAACAGTGACATTCACATATTCTTTTATGCCACAAATAAACTGAGATATCTTTCTCAATTGTCAGCCACTGAAGTAGGTAGGGTTTACTTCAAATAGTCTTTGAAATTGTTTTCAATTATCTCAGTAAGCTTGTTTCTTCAGCGGCTGAGAATTTGACTTTCTGGAGCCTTCTCTTTGAGATTAATTGGCTCACCAATGCCTAAGCTTGAAAGATAGTACATCAAACCAGACATTTTTTTTCAAGTTAAGGATGATAAAAAATAACTGCTTCAGCAATGGTCGACAACCAAACTGACAATAGACAAATGCCCTTATTCAGTGGTACTAACTCAATAAACATTTGTAGAGTAAAAAAGGGCCAAGCCCCATGTTAGGTAGGTTACAGCAATATAAGGACTTTTTTTTTTTTTTTGAGATTTTGTTTATTTATTTGATAGAGAGCGCGAGCACGCGTGCACGCACAAGCAGGGGGAGCAGGAAAGGGAGAGGGGGAAGCAGACTCCCCACTGAGCAGGGAGCCCAATGCAGAACTTGATCCCAGGACCCTGTGATCATGCTCTGAGCTGAAGGCAGACGCTTAACCATCTGAGCCATGCAAGCACCCCAAAATAAGGATTTTTGACATAGTGTCTGAACTAAATGAAAATAAACACAGAATTCTTTGTTACAAGTCTCATGGAGAGGATCCATTGATTGATATGGTTGAATTGAGATACAACTAAACATGAAGAGGAACATTACCTGTGGCTAAGAGATACTGTAATTATAGCAGAAGCCATAAAATCAATTACAATCTACCCTAATTATGTCACTGAAATGGCTTTGGCAATTCATGTTATTAAAGGCAATGCATAGTCTTATTTTCTTATTTTGTTAGGTCTATTTGCAGCATTTAATGTGTTTACCACTTCACCTCAAAACATCCTTTGGTTTTCATACACCAGTGCCTCCATTTGCATTTCTCAGTGTTTCCACACAGTCTAACTCAGACGCTCCTCTTCCACCTAATAACACCCTTAAAGTACAAGTGGTTGTGTATTATGGAGTCCATATGTAGCTTACGGAGCTGCACTCCTTATGACCGGGACCGGCAGGGATGCAAGAGGGGAATGAAGCAATGAGGATGACCACCTGGAGCCTATGGCCTCCTTCCAAAACAAATCTGTTATTTTACCTCCTAAAGACTCCACTGTAAATCAAAGGACTTCATGGGTCTCTTCTCCTCCTCCCAGATATGGGCTGTGCTGCTATATGCACATGTGAGGGTTTGAGAAGTAGCCAATGAGCAGCTGTTTGGGGAAAAGGAGGTGAACAGACCACATCTCTGCAGGCAAAGGTTAGCATCATCACCTGCATGCGTGGGAGCAACTTATGGTATGGAAAGAAGGCACAAGTATCAGTAAAGAAAGGGTGGGACATGGGCTTCGTTCTCCATTCGCACCCCTGGAATGCAAAGAAACGGGTAAAAGTGGGTCCTTCTGAGGAGGTACATCAATCCACAGGAAAGAAAACTAAAACAAAGGCCCAGATGATTTCAACGGCAAATTGTACCAAAATTTCAAGGAAAAAAAAAAACATATAATCTTTTCTCTTTTGGCTTCTCTAGAAAATAACAAAGAGTGGATCACTTATTTATTGATTGACTTAACCAATTAATTTATTAGGGCTATTATGCCTTGACACTAAAACAAATCGTTGAAAATAGAGAAAAAATATGATAGGCCATTGTCCCATGGTGCAAAGCTGAAAGTAAATATGTGTAAACTGAATCAGCAATATTTTTTAATTACCACAACCTGATTAAATAAAATTGATTCCAAAACTGTAATAATTGATAATATTTGACAATACAGTAAAATGAGTGAGGACCCATAAAAGTAGGAAGAAAGCAGAGTTTTGCTTGTTTAGAGAAGAGTCAATTGAGGAAAGTAGAAATCAATGAAGATTATATAGTATTGAAATCTAAGCCACGTACTATTTTTCACTGAAATATAACTCCTATAATCTTTAGAAAGACTACAACTAATCTTCCTCCTACTATCACACACACACACACACACACACACAACATTGACTTGTAATTTTTACATTAAAAATGTAATAAGAAAGCAAGAAAATGAAAAGAAACAAGTGGAGGAAGGAAGGAAAGAAGGAAGAAAGGGAGGGAGGCAAAGGCACAAGAATTAGAAACGAAGACAAAGTGAAAATGAAAGAATCAAAGAACAACTGTTAGTATTAATAAAATGGTTTAGCACCACTGTTGATGTATATTAGTATTGGTATTCAGCAGTCAATAGGATCCCTAGACAAAAGGAACGATACAAAAACAAAACTTAAAAATTACTTCATTCATGTCCCATAAAGTGGCAAAAACTAAATTTAAGAAAGAGGAGGTTATGAAAAAGCTTTTACTTTCTGAACAAAATTAATGAAGATACCATTAAAAACAGAGTAACTATTATAATTTATGGAAAAATGTTCCATGATTTAAAAAGTCAATGAAATTCCACCTCAGTATTCAAGTAATTTGATAAGCTAATCTTCAATTCATAAAGTGTAAGAGTGAGGAACAGTCAAGCTAATTTTGAAGAAAGATAAGAGGCAGAACTTAACCTATGAGACACTAAGCCCTGTGGTTAGACTACAATAAATTAAACATTATTAACTAACACACAGTCATGAATCCAACTCATGAGCATTTGGAGGTCTTGGTTTATAACATTTTCTGAGTTTTTCTGACTACACGCCCAGGTAGCAGTTACATGTGTTTCTCTGTTCTATGTATTTGGCAGCTAGGCATAGAGGCTTGAAGGGATTCAGATTCATCTCCTTTTGCAAGACTCTGGGTGGTTTTATGCTTATTTAGCAGGATACATAAAATGTCTGGTTTTGCTATTTTTGGAGAACAGCAAGTAATACTCAATGACTGTCTATTCATTTTTGGGAGTGGACAAAAAATGGTAGTATTTTTTTTTTGTTTTCATTTATTGATTGGAATAATTTTGAATAATGTTATGACCTGCTTCTCTTATTTATGTCAGTAAGATTTAGTGTATATAGGGTAGGATAATGCTTAATTCTGTCCTTTGATTTTTCCCCAGTTTCCAACATGATGAATTTGCTCCCTCTCACCTCTGAAAATGACCAATTAATAATTATGATATCATAGATTTAAATGTATTTGTTGGCTTTAATCTATGCTATTGCAGTTTTTAGCCATCTTGAAGCTTAAAATGTCACATCATAGGCAAGTGGGAACACCTTCAAGTTGGCTCCTGTGTTTTTATTTTCTCGTGACCCTAGTTGAATTTAATACCTTGATATTTCTATCTAGTATGTCAAGATGTATGTTTATCTTGAACATTTCTGCCCCAAACCTGAGTCAACAATTTCTTCAGAAAGACCTAATAATATATTTTGATAGAAAATTATATTGTATGACTACTGTTTGGGCTCTATGAATGTTCATTGCCACCATTGCTTATTAGTTCTAGAACTTTTCAGTGACGAAATCCTAGGAATATATACATATTTTATATGTATATATATTTGTATGTATTTATATATACATATATGTGTATATATATTATATATATGTAAATATGTATACATATATAAAATAGAATTTTAGGCTGATGTACAAATCCAGGACCATGTGGGTTTTACTTAACCTCTTTCATAATATATCACTATTTCCTTTCTTCCACAAATATTTACACAGAAAATCTCCCATAATTTCCAATGATAGAAGGAATAATGAAAAAAAAAAGAATATCTCAGATTACTCATTTGCTTAATCACTTTTTTTAAAAAAATATGGTCTCTTGGAATAGTAATATACTACTAATACCATCACTGAATTACTGAAAATAAAGTTTTTGCATGTGCTATACCTATTCTCCTCCTTGATATTTATGTATGTATAGATGACAATAAAGATAGCTATATTTTCAAATCATATCCTTTTCATACTTTCAAAATATCACTTCTTCTTTTTAATAGTCCATTTTATTTATATATTCCGTGATTCTTTGCCTTATACTTAATACTCAACACCAATCTTTATGTTGATGTCTTTCTACTTAATTTTGGTGATCTAAAATTTTCTTTCTAGTAGACATTTAGAAAGATCTCAGGGGAACAGTATTGCCTGGGAATATATTTGATAACAGTTTGTACCATTAATAGCAATGTTGATTTTGGTTCAATTATTGCATAGGTAGAAAGAGAAATAGATAAAACAAGATAAATTTTCATTAAACAATATATCCTTATGATATGTGGAAGAAATCTACATAGTCTATTCTACTTCATATTTTTGATATGTGTGTGAAACGAATGAGGTTGATTTCACTATGTACAATGGGGAGAGATTCTGAAGTGCACATCAAGAAATGACATAAAGTGGCACCTGGGTGGATCAGTCAGTTAAGGGTCTGACTCTTGGTTTTGGCTCAGGTCATGATCGCAGGGTTGTGGGATCAAGCCATATGTAGGGCTCCATGCTTGGCAGGGAGTCTGCTTCAGGATTCTCACTCTTCCTCTCCCTCTGCCCGTCCCCCCTCAAATAAATAAACAAATAAGATCTTTAATAAAAAAAGAAGAAATGGCATAAAATAGGATAACCTCTCTGAACCTGAAAAATCAAGCATACGGCGGCAATAAATACTGCTCAATTACCTTTTATATAGTCAATCCACTTCTCTCCCATGTCTACTTCCTATTCCCATTGCCATTCTTATACTCCTCCTTCAATTCTCTGCATTTTCCTTCCCACACACACCACCACCTTGCATTCTCCTGCGGACTTCTATGAAACATAATGTGTTAGGAAACTTAAATCATAGTAGGTACTTCAATATCTTCACCTATGACTATAAGAGGTACTTTTCAGGGAAATACTATAAGATAGCAAGAGGGCACATAGCTTTGATTCTCCTGCTGCAGAATGACCTAAAGCTTCTGTGACTCAGCCTCACATGCTATCTTAGGTTAAGAGAACACCAGATGAATGTTATATAAACCCCTTACAGGATTTCTAAGGTTAAGTTCAGTATTTAGATGGTTTTTTAACATAAAGTAATTAGAGCTTGCTTATATTCAAAATGGGTTGCAAAATGTGTCCTGTGAGACAGAATTAACTATAAGAAACTGAAATTTGCATTTCCTTACTTTAAGGGGTTTAAATTATCAAGATAATATTGCACTAAAAAAGGTTTCGCACTTATACACGATAGAATGTCAAAATACATGACCTGTTAACAGAGCAGTAAGGGTGCTTTCCTAAATGTGTAGTCTATGTCATTAGGTCACTGAAGCCATTAAAATGTGTAGACCAAGTATTAGAGTTAAAACCTCTCTTAGCCTTTTTCATGATCTCACTGGATTTTTATGTGCCATCTACTTATTTTTTAGAAACATCTAACTGAATTCTACCAAAAAAATTATAAACACCTTCACCCCAGAATTTCATTTATTCTTTACAAATTCTCATTACTGAAAGTTAATGCACATTCTCATTTTCATAGATATTAGTATAACTTCTTCTAGTTAATAACCTTTACGCCCTATAACTGAAAACTTTCTGATAAAAGACATCAGCGTGTTAATACTATTCTAAACACACATCCCAATTATCTTCCCTATTACTCCTAGAACCAGGGAAAACCAAAAGAGCACTTTTCTTCAGGCAGTGGGCAGAAGGAAAATGAGCTCAAATTCACTATGCAGTTGTCATGGGTCACTCACTTGCAGTGACCTAGTACTAGCTGCTTCTGTTGTTTCAAAGCTAAGATGAAATGATAAAGATTTTTCTTGGGTAAAGTAAGCTCTAAACATAAGCTTTGCACTACTATCATTCTTAATTTATGTATCATATCCATGTGAAGAGTTGAAGGTTTAATTTGCATTGATTTAAATAAATTACCCTTTGACTATAACTTATATTCCAAATGTCCTGTTATCTTTCTCATGGAAACATGTCTATATATCTTTTTTCTTGATATTCATTCTGTATACATGTGATTATCATTAGCTATTTTATCTGGATATACTCATCTGTATTTACCTTAATCCATTGATGTTTGCATTCTAATTAAATTCATACCATCTCTACAATAGAGAATTCAAGCAGAACATATAGCTATTGCCATTAAATCCTAGCTAGATATTGCAGAAGAGAAGCATCACTATCTAAAGGACATTCTAGTCCTATGTTTGCATATAAACACATATTTTATTGCACAGAATTCTTATCCTCCTATGAAAGCCCAAAATAAATTAAAGATATAAAAATCACTGATACAAGTCAGCTTGGTACTTCAATCACAAACCAGTTTCTTTCTCTTTCTGATCTTATTTGCCTGGGGGTTCTCAAAAAGAAGTTTGGAGAATTAAACTTTATTTTCTCTGAACTTAAGGATATACTGCACATTCATTGCTAGAACAGGCATTATCTTCAATTTCTCTGATCTCATTTCACCAGGGCTTACAATTTCAGCCATATCACAAGGCAGATCTGTAAATGCAAACCTCTATTCTCATGTTCAAAGACTCATTTTTCTTTTTTGGCCCAGAAAAGGAACATGTTTTTCACTTGGCCCCGTAGCCCACTCCCAATGCCCACTCCTCCTTTGGTTTTTCTAATTCATAGTAAAACGCACCAAAATACCCCTGGTATGATTGTTTATAAGTCAGGTAATATAAAGAACTATTCATGATATGAAATAATTCCCTGCCCACACCATTCCATCATCAGTGCTTCTCCCCAAGGGTGAAAATTTTAGCCATTTTCTCTTTTAACCTCTAAAATTTTAAATATTCATCTTTTTCTGGATTAACTGTGGACACTATCTAGTCTCTTCTATAAAAATAAATACATTTGTTTACTTACATAATACTCATCTGCTTCTTTAAGTATCTCCTTAAATTTTAATAGTTGCATTATTTCTTCTTTCAGTTAGCTTTGGAACTTTAAATATATAAGATAGCTCTTATTATTTCTTCTTTTACACAGTGCTTCCTACTTCTCCCCTATTTATAACAGAGATCTTATATGTCTACCTTTTCCTCTGTCCCCTGAATCCAATTTTAAATTGTAACTTTTTTTTTAAAGATTTTATTTATTTATTTGACAGAGATAGCCAGCCAGCGAGAGAGGGAACACAAGCAGGGGGAGTGGGAGAGGAAGAAGCAGGCTCCCAGCAGAGGAGCCTCATGTGGGGCTCGATCCCAGAATGCCAGGATCACGCCCTGAGCTGAAGGTAGACGCTTAACGACTGAGCCACCCAGGCGCCCCAAAATTGCAACTTTTGCTAGATACAGTGTCTATATATAAGTGTGCATAACATGCTAAAGCTCGAGAAGAAAACTGAGAGAACAACACTCACAGGCCTTTGAACATTGATAGTATAGCCACTGCCCTCCAAGGCTGAGGGAAGGGAAGGAAAGCAGAAAAAGAGAAGAAGAAATAGAAATAAGGAAAGAGAGAGAAAATGTCAGGACCAGGGTAAGAAAGCAAAATGCCAAGAAAAGCTAATATAGCTGCGTTCTAAAGCTTGTACTTGTACTTTATAACATCAGCATATCTCTAGAATATCTCTGGTTATCAGATTTCAAATTTCAATGAAAGTTTCTGATCCCACTGAAATAATTTAAATACAGTGATGAGAAAAATCTAAAACAACAAAAATGCTATGTCTACCTATGTAAAGTTGACTCAGCAACTTTTATCCAATACAAGAAGTCTGAAAAAAGAAATTTTCTGGGTATAAATATCATTTAATATAGTGTCTACTATTTAATACTTGATGATTCATATAACATTTTTTAAAAATACAAGAAATACAGAGAAAAAAGGAAATGTATCCCACATCAAGAGAAGAAACATGTGATATAAGCAGAATGAGAGATGGCTCAGATGTTGCTGTTATTGGGCTCATTTATATTAAAGTATCTAGTGGAAAAGGCCAAGGATATATGGTCCACTTTTTTCTCAGCAAAGAGGTGGAAAATATAAAAAAGAATTAAATAAAAATGCTATACTGCTATTCCTGAAAAATATTATATCAGAGATAGTCTTATCACGGCCGTAGCAAAGATGAAAATCACTAAATTTAAAGAAAGCAGAAGAGAAATTTTCTCAATTCAATTAAAAGATATAAACACACAGTGCTCTGTAGGACAATATCAAATGATATAATAATTGTATAATTGAAATCCCAGGAGAAAAGGAAGAAAAATACATAGTTATTCGAAAAATTTCCACAATAAAAGAAATACCTCAACACCAGTAACAAGAAATCAAGTGAACCCCTAAAATGATAAACAGAAAGAAAAATACACTCAGAGACATCATGGACAAACTGCTATAAACCAAAGATGAAAAGAAAACCTTTAAAAGCCTCCACAGGAGAAAAGGACTTCTCATCAGAATCAATGGAGGTCAGAGGACACTGGAAACACATTTTTAAGTAGTGCAAGAATATCGGCAGTTTAGAATTATTCTATATCCAGCAAAAAATATCTCCCCCAAATGAGGGTAAATTGAAAATGTGAGAATTTTTATCCAGCAGTCTAGAGTTTCTAGATATGTTAAAGAAAAAAGAAAGAAAAAAATGTTTTCAAGCTGAAAGTGTATAATAAGAAAGCCAAATCTTCAGAGAAGAATGAAGAATTTATAAAAGGTATATATAAAAGAACATTTAAATTAGACCTACTAAAACCTTCATAACAAACTATTGACTGTTTAAAGTAAAAAATATATGCACTGTTGAATTTCTACTATATACAGATGTGACTTAATACTGTAGCAAAAAGAGCAAGAGTGGAGGAAGGAAAGCACAGTACTCTAGGGTTCTTACATTACTTACAAAGTAGTTGAATATACTTTTCAGCATTGATAATAAGATAAGGGTAGATATTGTAACTTCTAACATAACATAGATATAATGTTAAGAGGCATAATACAGCTAAAAAGAAATAGTCAATTGTATAAGTACATGATTCAATAAAATTAGGCATAAAGAAAAAAACAAACCAAAGAGAAAACAAATAGCAATATATTAATTAAACCTATCAATAATTGCATTAAAATTAATTTATAGACATAAAATTAATACCAGCAGTATATGAGTAATAACTTTATGCTAATAAATTTGATAACTTAGATAAAATAGTGTAATTGTAAGACATACTTTTATAAAAATGACAACACAGTGAATTGGAAACCTGAAAATCCCTAAATTTGTTAAATATAGAAATATTAATTAAAAGTTTTTACCATCACCCTGCCCTTCCATACCCACACATGCATAAGCACACACTTTCACTCATTACAGACCCAAATATCTTCACTGGTAAATCTTTTCAATCATTTATTGAAAAAGTAATGTCAATACTATATAACCTTTTTTTAAAAAAGTAGTTAACACTTCTAAGTCATTTTAAGAGCCCAGCATAAACTGATAGCAAACCTGAAAAACACAGAACTCCCCAACTCAAAAAAAAAAAAGAAAAAAAAAAAAAAGAAAAAAAGACTAAGATATCTATAAACATGCAACCAAAATATTTAAGAAATATTAGCAAATTGAACCCAGCAATGTGTTAAAGGAATAATGCTTCATGACCAAGTATATTAAATTTCAACAAAATTAAAAACTTATGCTAAAATATCATTATGATGAATAGAGAAGTAACAGTCTGAAAGGATATATTTGCAACATAAGAGCTGACAAAGATAGTTTAGCTCCCTGAAATCTAGATATTTAAACCTATCTACCAATGTGTCCTCTATCTATGCATCTCAATAATAAAAGACCATATAAAAATGTGGGCAAAAGATTTATATGGACATTTCAAAAAGAAAGACATTGAAATGACCAATAAGCACACGAAAAGATGAAACAAATAAAAATCTGTTATTTTGTGTCAACTAATGGAATAAGAAAAAATAAGAATATTTCCTTTTGTTAGGATCATTCTTCTTGAAAGATCATAAAAAATAAAGATAATATGTGTTAGTCATACTATATTATTAGGAAAATAAAAATAAAACCAAGATATCACTGCTACTTTTACAAGTCAAACTGGTTTGAAAAAATAAAGATGTCACCAAATATTGCCTACGATACATGGATAGCCACCAAAACTACCATATATAGTTGGTGAAAGAGTAAAAGGGTATAGAGGCTTGGGAAACATTTTTAGTGGTTTCCTTTAAATTAAACACTTAGATAATTAAGATGCAAAAAAAATCCCACTTATTTATTCAGAGAAATAAGAATAGAAATTTATATCCATGAAAAATTAAAAACAAATATGTATACCATGGATGATCACAGAAGCTATATGCATTATAGCTGAAAACTGAAAACAACCTAAATGTCCATCAACAGGTAAATGGACAAATTGTAGCTATTCATTCATTGGAATACAGTTTGACAATAAAAAAGGATCAACTACTAATACCACAACATGTAAGAGTCTCAAAAATATTTGTTGAGTAAGAGTCACAAATGTGTATAGATTTTGTGACTCTTTTTGTGTAAATTTCAAGCAATGATAGAAATAATGGTATAAATCCAAAGAGTAAGTAGCTGGTTGAGGGTAAGGTACAGCTCAAGCTGACTGGTAAGGGGGCACTAAAGCATCTAGGGCAAATAATGTTTTACAATGTGACAGGGATAGGTTACACGCATACATACATTTTTTTCAAAATCCATATAATTTCTTCTTAAGCTCTATACATACAGTGTATGTAAATTATGTCTCAAAGACAGATATACACATTATTGATCATTTTTTATGACTATATAAGCATCATTTACTGCATAATCACTTGCATACTTCATTCTACTTCATTGATATGACCTCTGTGATAATTTTGGTCTTCTCAATTATCCCTGCCTGGATTACTGTAGTCAAATGTCACTTCTAGATCAATTTTCTCTCTTATATTTTTTCATACTGTCTAGCCTTTGCCCTACATTATAAGACATATTTTTATCTTATTTTATTTTGAGGTCTAAATTATTATTTTGACAATTTATATTTTCAATTCATAGCATCCTTTATATTATTTTTCTTTTACAGTATCTTATTTTATAGTTGAAATATCTTTTTAGGGGTGCTTGGGTGGCGCAGTCAGTTGGGCATCTGCCTTCAGCTCAGGTCATGATCCCAGAGTCCTGGGATCGAGCACCACATCTGGCTCCCTGCTCAGCAAGGAGTCTGCTTCTCCCTCTCCCACTTCCCCTGGTTGTGCATGCTCTCGCTCTCTCTGTGAAATAAAAAAAAAAAAAAAAAACAACAACTTGAAGAAATAAAAAAAAAAGAAATATCTTTTTAAATTTCTGAGTATTCAAACCAAATCTTTTAGCACCCTACTGGTCCTTTGTTCTTGTTTTGTTGTTGTTGTTGTTGCTGTTTTGGTTTGGTTTGGTTTGGTTTTTAATTAGTTCTCTTTCATTCTAGTTTTCTTTATGTACCTGTTGATCTTGAGGTCCCTTACGTACATAAAGGAGAGAACTACGTTGATTTTTCTCACTTCTTGGGTTATGAGTCCTCTGCTCTACCTCTGTTTTACTATTGGGTTTCTACCTGCAAATTAGTGGTGACTGGAGTTCTGAATGGAATTGGTCTGTTTGCCAGGCTTACTGCAGTGTAAACTGTTTTATCATCACTGTGCAGAGAACTGCGAACTGCAGAGAGGTCCATGAAATGTCAGAATAAACTCCCATTAACAGTGTTTAAAAAAGGACCTTCGAGTAATTTTGGTTTTGTTTTATTCTTGGATATGAATATCAGACCACTTAGCTCTCTTGATGGAGGGCTGAAGGCCCACAGGAGAAACTTTACTGGAGATAAACTTTCCATTAGTTTATTTCTTTTCTCTGCTCCTTACCCATCCCCTCCAAATTATACTGTTAGCCTCTTCCTATTCACAATGCAGACTACAATTTTCCCTGTTCTATGTATCTGTAGATTTGTTTCTTGTTACTTTTTCACTTCCAGAAAATTGCCAGCATATATTCATCTTGATTCTCCACCACTCTCATCTCAATGAAGGATGTCAAGAGAAACATATGTGTTCTGTCCACAGTTTTCAAGAAAAAATAAAAAGCCTAGCCTACGGGATTTAACAAACTGTGCAATCTCACTTACTATCATCAGAGTTCATGTCACTGCAATAGTCTCATAATAATAAACAGAAAACAATTTTTCTATCTAATGAAATTGCATCAAAATTTATTGAAGTTATGCTTTTGGATAAATGATTTTACTTCTGTAAGCCAATTTTCAGATTTTCTAAAGTAGATAGAATTGTAGTACTGACTTCATAGAGGGGTTGATAGAAATTTAGCATTCTGCCTGGCACTTACTAAGCTTTCAACAAATTTTAAACATAAATGTTGTAATGCATTACCTTCCTCATCCCTTTGCAAAATTCTTTGGGATTAGTAACACACTAAAATGAGCACTTGCTGGGGCTCCTGCGTGGCTCAGTTAGTTAAGCATCTACCTTTGGCTCAGGTCATGATCCAAGGGTCTTGGGATTGAGCCCCATGGCTGGCTCTCTGCTCAGTGGGGGGGTCTGCTTCTCTCTCTCCCTTTGCCCCTCCCCTCACTCATGTGCGCGCGCTCTCTCTCTCTCTCACAAATAAATCTTAAAAAAATAAAAAAATGACACTTGCCCATTCCTTGATGTCTTCCTATCCCAATTTGTGCATGTAGGCAATAGTTAATCAATAATCATATTGCTTATCATCCATTCATCTATTTTAAACTTGAAGTTAATCATCCCCCTTGAGGATAATCTCAATGTTGGTGGAATTCAGTGTCTCACTACTTAGCTGCTTTGTCACAATTTATCTAATTTGCTATTTCTGGTTTATGACTAAATTTCAAAAATTTGAAGTGTAATGTATTAGTTAATAACATTGAATTCTCCAAATATACCCGATTGGTCCTATCCTAAGTGCACCCAAATCTTCCTGCTACGTAATAAGAATGGCTTCCCTATGTCATATGCAACATAACAATAAGTTTGTCAATGGTGATTGATTCCCCATTGACAGTAATATTTTAGCTATAATTGAAAACATTCTGCATACTACAATTTGGTTGATTTGTTTGTTCCTGAGCATAGCTTGTGAGTTAATTCGTTGCTCTACTCTAGTCTTGAAGTATAATCAAGACTCAAATCAGTAACTCTATCAAGTGGAAGGAATTAAACCGATGTTAAATGGCAAGGTTTTATATGCTAGGTTTTATTTAAAAAAAAAAATGTTTCTAATATCTGAAATGCAAATATGCCTTCAGTTTATCTTAACCTAAGCTCTGAGCCTCTCCAGCTGCTACCATCTGAAAACTTATATAATGTGCTTGAACTAAAAAATACTCTGGAGATTTTCTAATGGGATTTCATTTTTCTTTATGAATATAACATATGCTTATTAAGGAAAATGTTGAAAAATAAAGTAAAATCACTTGTAGCTCATCATTGAAAGACATAAACCTTAAATGACTCAAGTGAGAAAGAATAGACGATAACAGTTCAGCAAAGCATTCCTACCAATAATCAGACAGAATAGATAATATGATTCAATTCACAATAATTAGAAACTCATAAATAATCTAGCCAAAAGAACATAAATGTAAAGGATCTTCATGAAAAGAATAACAATAACAATTGAATGTACTGAAAGATATAAGCAACTGCTGAATAGAGAATCTTGTCACTCGAATGTCTTTTCAGTCTGGCATAGGATCAGGAAAATTTTAAATAATGACGCTAGTAGCAACCAATGTTTTGCTTTGCTTTCAATAAGAGTTCATCTAATATTTTTATGTATGATAGCATTTTTTTGGAATGAAAAACATTTTTAATAATTTTGGGGACTTATTATATTTGTCCTTTAAAAAATAGTTGGAGGTGTTTTTGTTGGTTTGGTTTTATTTTAGAAATAGTGTGATAACTTTTATTATAGTTCCCAGGAATATTCTCAACTTCCTGTAAGAGGATTTGTCCCAGCTCAATGCCACATGGTATTTGGTGCTTCTTGTGAGAGGAATGTATACGGCTCCATTAATGGTACTTATGGATTTGTGATGTGCTTGATCAATGGTATCTGAGGAAGCATGTTAACATGTTACATGCTACATATGAGCAGAAGTTTCAAGAAGCAACACAAATTTCCATCAGTTCTCTTGGGGTTTTGTTTGTTTGTTTGTTTGTTTTGGTTCTTTTTTTCCCCTCTGCCAAGAGAGTAGCTTCCCCCAAATAGGGCTGCTCTGCCAGCCTGGGTTTTGGAAAAAGGAGACCCCCAGGAACACATTTGAGCAAGACATAAATATTTGTTGTTACAAGTTACTAAGATTTTAGAGTGATAAGTCATCACAGCTTTATAGTCTTCATTTTTTTCCACAAGCTTCTTACCACCAGTGAAGAATAACATAAATTTGTATCTTGTTTCAAAATATTAGCATGATTCTATCATTTCCTGAATCAAATCATACTTACTTTTCAAGTTTAAATGATAAGTTGGCATAATAAAATATTTCTATAGTCAACATTGTTGACTACAATTTGCTAGTATTGTGTTTTATTTAGATTTTTCTCCTTTCTATAGATACTGGGTCTGGGTCTTTTGTTTTATCATTACCAATGTTTAAGAACAAGTGCCATAGATAAAGCTCACAAGATTCCTAAAAATCCATCATCAAAGGAAAAAACACTGCTGTTTAAACTCTCAAGTGACACCTGCTTTATGGCAAGCACCTTGGTAAGGTGGTCTGCTTGTTGAGAGGGACATGTTTTTAGAGATTTTAAAAACGTTGGTTAATCCCCCAAAGTATTTCTTTAGAGAACTTAGTTTTAGATAACAATTAATGATCATGTAGTTAAGAGCCACTTTGTGATTGGGTAAATGTGAGTTCATGAATGTGCTTAGCAGAATTCCTGGCCTGTGCTGAGCACTTGGTAAATGTCATCATCATTGTTCTTGTTATGAATACTAGCACAAGTCCCTCTGTACCGCCCCCCCATTAATTTCTATCCTATTAATAGGGTTGTATGTGTGTATATACCATATTAAGTAAGTATGTTATATCACATTTAAAGAAAAACTGATGGTCAGACTTCCCATATTTTTCTATGTCCCCATGGAGTCTATACATCCTGATATCATGTATTAATTAAAAGTTGGAAGTCATCTCCTTGAAAATTCTTTGTCTTCACTAAATTTCTAAAATATCCTTAAACTTTAGATAATTCAAATATTTAAGTGTTAAGTAATTAAAAAAAAACTCCATGGAAATGTGCTTTCTAATTTTTAGTAGAGTAGCCTCTTAAAAATGTAACCTTTTGCTCATCTTGTGCAAAACTATGCTTCTCATTGGCACCTTCGTCTGCAGATCCTTGGCATTTAATTTTGTCTACTGTCTCCTTCAGCTGTTTCTCATGGTACAAAGTATCTTCTATCTACACCTGTCCCTTCTCCAATTCTCTTTTT
The DNA here is from genome assembly GCF_024610735.1 of Ursus americanus. NCBI lineage: Eukaryota > Metazoa > Chordata > Mammalia > Carnivora > Ursidae > Ursus > Ursus americanus. The sequence continues at coordinate 14,459,896 of NC_142155.1, read as the reverse complement.
TTGGAGGGGGAAGTATATATTTCTTTCATTCTTTTCTTATAATTTTACCAAGTTTTTAAGTGGTGAGGATTACCAAGGATTTACCAGGGATTAAAAAGGTAAACCCATGTATTCAATTTGCCACATTTACTAGAATTCTTTGCATAAATTTTATTCCTTCCTTTCAAGGCCCAGTTTAAATGACACATTTTCTGTGCTAGATCCCTTGAAATTCCGAAGTAGAACAATGACTCCTTCCTCTGTGCTCTTCTAGCATGTTGCTCATTATGTTAATATAGCAATCATTATATTATATTTTAGTTACATTTAGACATATTTATCCTTTTTCTAAATTGTGTTTTACTTTGTAGCATCTTATTCATTATAGAACACCATCTGGCATATGGTAGGTGCTCAGTCAATTTTTTCTAAATTTAATTAGAAATCAAGAATTTGGCACCCATCATCCTCATCCTCCCTAAATTATTAGGTATGAGTTGGCTCCAACTGAAACTCAAATGAGTAGCTGGGGTAAGGGAACTTTTGTCCAATTTCTAGGAGGGAATATTTGAGTTAATATTTAAGGGCAATATTTTCCTTTGCTTGGATTTCTGCATGTATAATTTTAAAACAAATGTCCTATACTAGAATGTGAAGTATTAAAAAAAAAAAAAAGAAGAGGTAAATACTTCTGTCTAGGACCTTAAAAGTATTTATATTGTGAAGTACGTTTCTGAGAACATGATTCAAATACATGAAAGTGGAGGGAGCATCTGAGAATCTCAATCAAATTTAGAAACCTTATCAAGGTATGTCTCTTGGGATGAAGGTAAATGTGGGGTGGATAATTTGTCCATGGCAGCCAGTCTCCAGGCTTCACTAGAAGGGGTTACTCTGAAGTACATTATATACTTTTGGAATAGTAGTTTATATTACTCAGTTCATTTTACTCTTTTTCCCCCTTTCTGCATTGCTATTCCCCAATATTAATGCCGTACCCTCTATAAAGCTTGGTTAAGTATAACTCTGCTCTGAGAAATGAAGGATGTTCCTAAGTATAGAATAAGATCCTAGGGAATAGGGACAATGGCAACAATCTGGAGAAGATGGTTGTAAGATATCATTCATTCATTCAATCAATCAAATATTTATCAAGCTCCTAATATAAGTCAGGCACTATGCTAGGGTGATAGAATTAAAGCACTGAACAAGGTAGACATGAGTCCTATTTACAATCTATGAGAGATAGGTATTAAACATATAGGTTTATTATCATATTTTTTTCTGATTTTGAAGTTCTTCCACCAGTTGATTTCATGAGCCAGTATGCTGCTACTATTAAAATTGCTATGACTTTAGCAATGACAAAGGCAACAGAAATTGTGCCATACAAGTCATAAAATATAGAATTGAATTTTAAAATAAGGAACCATGCCAAACCCTTGTAACCAAAGATTTATGCACCACTTAAAATAAATACCTATCAATGAACTAATCATTTTACTTCCTTTTGGGACCAGCATTTATGTTGGAGTTATTCTCGTGATGGTTATGACTGACACCTGCTGACTTAATACTCTGAACCACCATCGCCTATTTAAGGTGCCTCAGTGCCAGCCCTTCAAAGACTAGGGAGCCAACCACTTACCAACACTTGGTAATGTGGCACAGCAGGTGTTAAATCTAGCATTTGAAAAGACTGAAAGAATATAGCTTAGAAGATAAACTTCTGAAAAGAAGCATGTGGAATTTTCCATGAGGTTTATTATACAATGAGGGAGAGAGAGAGAAAATAAGGAAGGGAGAATGAGCGATATTAAATACAATTTTAAGGAGAAGTTGGAATCTAAGGAAAATGAAGGGACAATAAAGATTTGCTATTGTTTTGCATTTCTCCTGTGTGAAACTCCAAATGTGAAAATTAACATTGTTACTTTACCAAAAATGTGCTAACATCATACGTATGACTTCTCCAGTCCATGGACAAGGACACATGCAATTGAACTGAACTGCTCATTGTTATGTTTTTAATCCTAAACCCTGAAAATTTATTTCTCTCTTGAGTTTTGGGTTTACCACTGTCTGACTCATCATCGTGTTCAAATTTCAAGTTCTTTCCAATTTAATTAAAATGAAAACAGTGAGGAAATTTCTGTAACTTCATGAAATTACTGATTCAACACCTGGTATTTTGTCCTATGTAGCAGAGACTAAAAATGAAGATAATCCAGAGGGACAGAATGACTCAGGAGAGTACCTTTCACTTTTATGTCAGTAGTTAAAATCCAGCACAAACTGTAGTGACTAAATCTGCTTCCATCTGACTGTTCCATAGAGGCATGTAAGAAAACGAGGAAAGGGAATTTCTCATGGTTTGACAATTCTTCTTGACTGGTAAATTTCCATGACAGTCACTGAAAGGATAGTTGGTAATGCTGAAGGTACAGAGGGGAGACGGATGAGGCACCAGAATGGCTTTTCTTTCTGCCGGATGCACAGGACTCTATTTCTATGTTGTTGTTTTTGTATACCGATCTATGAAATGTCTCAAATATTATTTGGTATAATTAAAGTTATTTTGTACTGTTAAAAAGAAAATATTTTAGAATCTCCTTCAGATATAGTTCAAATAATGAAATTCAAAAAAATATTCTAATGAATAGTAATTGTGTTTACAATGTCCATAGGCTGTAATACTTAGAAAACAGTGAAGTGAGGTGCTGAACTTCTATTTGGAAGTCAGAGCCGGTGTGCATTCTGTGCGTACCGGCGTCTGAAATAACTTTATAAAATAAGACATCTCTCATCTGAGATTTAATGTATAATTCAGAGCTGTTCTCTTTCATTTAATTCATAAGTAAAAGGTAAATCCACGAAACCAGTATTTTTCTTTATTAAATGGAATGAATAAAATGAAGATAGAGTTTTTCCTAGTCACGTTTTACTTGAATTTTCTGACTTCATTTTTTTCTTTCAATTTCTTTTCCACCAAATCTCATTATAGTTAATGCAAATGGAAGAACATGACACAGTCCTGTGGTTATTGTTGTTTCAACCTGTGATATAATTATAAATATATACATACCTATTAACTTAAGCATATACACATATACATACACACATATACATACACATGTATATATGAAATAATGAACATAAATAAAAGCAGTGTTTGGGGTCATTTTTTCTACTCAGCCCCTTACTAAATCAGTATCTCTTAGTGGAGGTAGGTCTTAGTAGTCTGTCTTCTAATAAGCACTCTTAAAGAATGTAAGAGAAGAAATAGCTCATCCCAACTATTAAACGAGAAAATTAAGGGTCAGATGGTTTAAGTGAGATACCCCAAAACATATTGGTGATAGATTATAGATAGATAGATAGATGATAGAAGCAGAGATACTTCTTCTGACTCCTGCCCATGCGTATTTTTACCACGCAAGGTTATGTGACTGTGTTTGCTGAAGTTCTTCTGGTTGACACTTGCTCTAGAAGGCATAAGCAAAATAAATTATTGAAAGTATCCTTGGGCACCTCAGGGAACAGAAGCAAAGTGAAACATGTAGGTCTTGGCCAGGATAGGATCCAGGGCAGGCCGGATACCTCAACCACAAGAGTTCACAAAAATTATCTCTAAGATACTAACCTATCTCTAAGGTCTTAGATCCCAGGGATCCCAATCTCTGTACCTTTGTTCAAATTTCAAATTCTGGAAAAGAAAATTTGATTTGCTGAAATTAGATCAGGTTATATTCGTTAGGTTGAAAACCATTGCCAGAGCATAGATAATGGCCCCTGGAGCAATTTACATGTATTGAGATCTTTTCCAGCAAAGGGGGAATATTTTGAATGGTGATACCCAGTGCTAAATGTGTGGAACATAATTCTGGATCTCGAAGGACAATTTAAGTAGACTATCCCACCTTAGGTGGCCAATAAAGAACAATCCAATAATAACGTTAAGTAAGAAATATTTAGAGAATAGATGTAATACAGCTGAAAAGAGAACCAAATCCAAAATTCTTTAGACAAGAGCAGAGGATAGAAGGGAGGTCAAATATGCCACAAATTCTAGGTTCAGGATGTGATTAGAACTGAAATGGAAGGGTAGTGAGACATGACAGGGACAGAGGACATGGGACAACTGCCATAGTGGAATGAAAGTATCTTAGGTTTGATTTATTGGATGTAATTGCCTTAGTGCCTGGATGGATCCTGCTGTTTTTAATGTGTTTGCAGAACAAGATTTTCTAACAACTTGTATTGTGAGGCAAAGAAAGCTGTTAGTCCCAATAGTGACTAGAGTTTTGATCCTAGGGAATACACATACTGTGTGTGTGTGTGTGTGTATATATATATATATATATATATATATATATATATAAAATCTCTTTCTTGATCTGACTTCCTGCTAAAGCTTCTGATTTTCATTTCCCTTAGCTATCTTATAATAGTACTGATTCTATTAGACCACAAAATAAAAGCTAGTCTTTTCTCCAAAATTTTCTCTCTCCTTTCCCATATTCATAGTTCATAATTCATTAATAGCATTGCATTCTTTGTCACCTCAGTTCAAATCCAAATCTAATGGTTGGCTATACTATATATATATATATACACACACACACACACACATATATATATATGTATACATATATACATATATATATGTATATATATATAATGAATTGGATATATATAATGAATTGGATTTCTTAATAAGAAATATATATAATATGAAATATATAACATGAAATATATAACATGAAATAAATATATATGTGTGTGGCATATATATATATATATAGATATATATATATATCTATATATATATATCTATATATCACACTGATTGGATCAGAAATACTCCTACATGGAAATTTATCTCACCAGCATCCGACACAGATAGTCTGGAGATTTTCATTTCAGTTTATCACCATAATTCAGACAGAGATATTTCTTCTGACTCCTGCCTATGCAGTTTTGCTCTTAGACTTTATCTTGATTACTAAGCCTTACAGAAATTGTCAAGTTCTCACCATGGTTAACATTTCACCTAGTCTGTTGCCTGGCTTACTTCTCCTTTGACTGTTATGTGTGCCTTTGCGCTCTCATTTTATATCCTCCACTCCAAGGACCCTGCCTTGCATGTTACTGCAAATGAGTCCAGGTGTGCTTTCCTTCTCTTTGGTCATGCACAACAGTATATTCTCACAGAGTATTTGACAAATTAAACCGACTTAAAAACATTTTTGCCTTAGGATAGATATTAATTCTTCCCCAAAGATCCCAGTCCTATTAAATACAACTGTGGCAGGAAACATGACAATTTTTTAAAACTTGTTTCTAGGTCTTTGGATGAGAAACACCAAGAGACATAGAATTATAGAATGGGAATGCTTTTTATATAGTATTTACCATTTATTTTTGCAAATGAGAAAGCAAGACCCAGAGCAGTCATTTGGTTTTCCCAAAGACCCACATCCAGGTGCTATGAGAACTGGAATGCCTTTCCTCAAGCTGCCAGTGTATCACTCTTGCTGCTGCTTTTCACTCTACTACAACTCGCATCCATCTGTGCCAACTTGATAGGTACTTAATTATTAATTGTTCATATTGTCACTCGCTTTGCGTATGCAATGGATTCATGAATTTCTATAGCAACTGATTGATTTTTCTGCGAACATGAAAGTCAGTTGTACAAAAGCCTTAGTCTGAAAATCATTTTCTTAGGTTGTATTTTGAAATGAAAAATATAAAAATATAAAAAATGTTAACACTTGAAGACTTTGGGTATATATGCCTAATTTTCTTTTTAATACAGTATCAGTGTACTCTTGCATCATAATTTTAAGAAAGATATTCTTGCCACACCCTAGTTAACATTGACTATTATTACTTTTTAAATCATTGCTAATTTAATGAAGAGACAATGAGATATTGTTATAGTAAACTAATATAATTTCCTAATAATATCGGTTAATACTCTAAGGGCGTCACTCGTCACATTTGAATATATACATTTAAATTAACTAAAAGGAAGAATTCAGTTCTTCAGTAGCACTAGTCACAACTAAAGTAGTCAAATAACTACAAGTACCTACTGACTAGAGTATCAGGGCTGATATGAAGCATTTGCATCATCAGGGAAAGTTCTATTGGACAATGCCACTCTTAGGTATTATTAGCCCCATTTTACAGAGGAAGAAACTGAGACTTAGTTCCATGTCCATCCTCAAACATGTAGTAAGTGGAAAAGTCAGGTTTTTAATAATAGTATCTAATTCCATATAATGTTTTTTTAACACTAGCCTTGAATGAGGTTGTTTTTTTTTTTTACTACTAGACTACTAGTGAAGATAAACATAGACCTTTCTTTTCAGCCATTTTTACCTTCTGTGTTTTAAATTGCTTATACACATAGAATAAATGTCTACTGAGTAAATAAATGCCCTTTAAAAAGTTCTGTCATTAACAATCTTTCTATTTTGTTTTTATGCTAATTCTACATTATTCTAAAGCAAATATTGTGTCATAATCAAATAACAGTATTATATAAAATTGTATAAAATTATATTAACTCTATTCCCACTGTTTTCTGTTACCCACCAAGGAGGGTTCTGCTTTGACCCGTTCATTTCTTCTCTTCATTAAGGTTCTTCTTTGTCAAACTAGTTTTTCATCTTCCAGGAAAAAAAAAAAAAACGATGGAGAAGTAATATGGGAGACAATAACGAAAAGACATCAGAGGTATTTGTTCAAAGTTCACCATCAAATGTATATAGGAACAACAGAAGAGCAGCAACATTTAAAGATGGATAAAGTTTGAAGGATTGAGAAAAATTGCTGTAGCTTTATCTTATATCTATCTTCATATTGTCCTTTAAGAAATGTATGCTGATTGAGTTATACTGGACATAGGTTTTGGGTGCTGTATTGTTGACAACAGTTTGAGATTGGTTCCTGTGGAAAATGGTGTTTTAAGTGCTAAATGTAGTGATATATTTTCACAATGGAAATCTTTTAAAAATACTATGCTGTTACATATATGCCACACTTAACCGCAAGAGGAAAGAAGTACTATGATAAATACTTTATTTCATTAGCTTTAGTACTTTTATTAACAGTAGAATTTATTGCTAAGAAATCCATGTATCTTAGGGATGTAGGACTTCAGAGTCATTATTTTTTTTCTTTTTACAAGACCCCAAATATTGTCAGTGATTAATTATATATATGTACATATATGTATATATATTATATATAATTGTATGTTATATAATTATATTTTAATATTTAATTTTACATATATAAAATTACCAGTGGGAGAATCTGCATTGTGTAAATGGAGGTCTCTGTGTCTCTGTTCTTGGATTCCCCATGGAAAGATTTACATAAGGGTCTGCACTCTAATAAAGACAGCCAGAAGGAAAGTAGCAAGCACACAGCAGTTTATTTAAGCAAGAGTACACTCCCAAGGTGGGAGAGCGGCAGGCCCAGAGATGGCAACTGTCCTGAGGCTAAAGCCGTCCTTTTCTTTTAAGTGAGTAGGGTCTTTCCTTAAGGAGGGGTTGGTCTTTAATGGATGCTCCTTCCAATCCTTTAGGGGATTCCTCCCACAGGTTGGGAGGGGGGTTATTGGCCCCACGAGGCTTGTTCCAGAGCTGTCACAGCAGCCTTTCTCCATGGGGTGGGGGATTATAACCACAATACTAGTCTATATTAACGGCAGTGAAACTAGCTAAAGGTCCAGCTGAGGACACCTTCTCTCTGGACTGGGCAAGTATTTCCTTAGAGAGAGTCCCTGGAGGTGATGACATCTTGTCAGAGGAAGATGTTGGCCAGTTTTGTTGACCACAGGGGTGTTCCTTGGGGTGTTCTTTCCACTGCTCATGTCTACCTACTGCCTAATACATGTATATATAGAGAGAGAGAGAGAGAGAGAGAGGGAGAGAGAGAAGAAAGGAGGGAGAGGGAGGTTGGGGATTAGAGAGGTGATAGTAACCATTAGGAATTGGTCAAAGGATGGCAGAATAGGACTCTGATTAAGAATTTGTGTCTCTCCAACTCTCTCCAAATATATACTCCAGTGTCTGTAAAGATGCTCTTTTTCTAAGTTAAATGGACCTTTTCACATTAAAATTGTGATAGCAAACACAGGTTTCTTAAGACTATTTTAATAAAAATGAAGTGCCATTTTAAAATACAAATTCCCAGTGACTATCTTCATAAGATAGATTATATACTTTTGGTTCCTTTCCCACATTTTAATTGGTTGTGCTTAGAGCTATAGAATAGCCTTGGACAGAAAATTAACCAGGGAGTAACTTCCAAATGTCATCATCTGTATTAAAATGACACTCATCACCTTGTTTTAAACATCAAAAGGTTCTTGGGGTCTTGGTTCTTTTAATTACTACTTACTTCTTAACAAATGGAAACGGAGTTTGTCTTTTTGATTATCGTATAAAGTTCCATTCTCTTCCTGGCATGCCACTTTTCCAGTCCAGATTTTGTATTTAAATCCATTGCAACAGAATTTATAGGAATTTGGAAAGTTAGAAGCAGCTCAGGGCGAAGTTGCGGTAAATGTTGATCACGTGGTCCTCAAGCAAGGCCATGAGCACCTTTGTATTTTCATACAAGTAAAAATCTACAGTTCATTTGAACAGAAGAGTAGATACACAAAAATTTTATTATCCTATTTTTCCAACGCTATATTGAAATCTCTTTTTGACTTGCACAGTTGATGCATACTCAGGGCGGGTATGCTTCCACGTCGAAATCCTCCAGAGATTAACAATAACAACTGCCTCGAGGTGTTCTTGGTTCCATTTCACCACTTCACCATCTGGGTAGACATACGAGGATCAGTTCGGCAGATTTTGGGAGCGATGATTATGGAGGTTACTCTTTTTAGCAGATGATTTTTTGTTTTGCGGCTCCCACATAAATGTAAAACAGAAAATATGTTCTAAGTAGCGACAAACATGGAGCATACATATTTCAGCTTCCTCTTCCAGCAGATAATACCACGGTAAACTGAGTTTGACAATTTGAGCTTGACACAGCATGAAGGGCAGATTTTAAACTGAGCCTGCGGTCCTGTGATGTATAGTTCTCCTTGCCACCCCCCACCCCCCAGTAAATTACCTTCTTTCAAGATAAATGTGAATATAAGAACAAGTCGTAATACTCCTTGTTAATTTAATTCTCCTTCAATGTGTCCTTGAAACTTCTAACAAAGCAGTACAATGTTTTAGAAGGGATTAATGCATAAAATATCAAAATACTGCAACACTCCAATAGGTTTTCAAAATTAGACAAGCATTGATTTTTAAAACATTTTCCAATTCATGTTTTTATTAACATTTCCTTTGTGTATAGAAGTAATTTTATGTAAGGCGCAGATGTCTCTAGCCTTTAAAATTCTAATACAGGGTGTGGAGTTTATTATGTAGTTTACACCATTCTTTGTAGACAATAACTGCTCAATCATTAGACTTCTCATGAATTTTAGTAGAATTTTCAAAGTAGAAGTGTATGGTAATAACTTTGACCTTATCTTTTTAGATAGATTTTATTAAGTAAAGAGTCATACTTGTCAAGTATATTTGGGCCATAGAAGAAATAATTTAATATTTAAAGAAAATAGCAATCTTTAAAATTGAAATTATATTATCTACAAAAGATCTGTGTATGACAGTCTCTGCAAGTTGCTTTTATTGTATCATTCCCTCAAAGCAGTGGTTCTTAACTAGGGGCATTTTGCCTCTCACAGAACATTTAGCAATGTCTGGAGAAATACTTAGTTGTCACAGCTAGGAGGTTGGCTACTACTGGTGTCTGTGGGTAGATGCCAGGGACGCTGCTGAACATCTTACATTGCACAGAAGAATCCCATCCTCACAACAAAGAGTTATGCAGTCTGAAATGTCAGAGTGTCAAGGTTGTGAACCCCTGCTCCAAAGCATATGCAAAGATCCACATAACACAAACATTTGACAAATAAATGCAATAAATTATGCAGAGATAAATATTTAAGAAACTCAAACTCCTAGGATGGGCAATCTGCTATGACTGGTTTGCACATCACACTTGCACATACACACTTTACATGCATACATTATACACATATATGCATATGTATTTATGTGTGTGTATATATATACATAGTCAAACACATATGCCAGCTGATGCCCAAATTATGTTTGACTCTGAATAATGCTTTGGAACAATTGCTCTTTTCCTCTGTTACTAAACTACCATATAGTTTAGATCTTTACGTATCAAGTGATCAAAACCACAGTTTTGAGTTTCTGTAGACTTTTTCCTTCTAGTTATCCTGGCAACTATAGAAACAGAGCTCATATTTAGAAAACCATTTCTTTGTGTGCCTATCAGAGCTCTGATTTGTTAGTCTTCAGCCTCTATGACAGATTCATCTTCTAAATGAGACGTTTTTCATCTTCAAATGAAATGTTATCTTCAGTCATTTACTGAAGTATAATTGTTGCTCTTGATAACTCAATATATGTTTAATCTGATTATCTACCGTGCGATTAAGACTGAGTTGTCATAATTTTGGAAAGTGCAGAGAATTATAGTACCCATCTTCCTCTGCACTCCAGCTCCTGCCTCTACATGGAAAAGACCCAAAACTCTGTAGCTCAGCATCTGGAGGAAGGTGATATTATACTCTGAACACTAACTAGTCTGCCAGTCAAACAAAATTTCCCAATTTTCAGTTTCTATCTTGGAGACCCTTTGAAAATTCCTCACTGGTAGGTAGCACCTATAGACACCTGGATATAAATTTAAGGTGATTCTTCTCCCATTTATGTAATGTAATGTAGGTTACCACTTTTTTCCCCAAAACTCTAACTGCTGAAGAACTCGTGCAACATGAAAAGTAAAAAAAAAAAAAAAAAAAAAAAAAAAAAAGAGGTGGCAATTTATAGAGTATGGCAGTTAGAGAAACTGATGGTTAATGTTGCAGAATATGTGTGTTTTGTTAATTACGTCTAAATGGTGAACCATATCCACTATGTAATTTATCAAGGTAATCTATTTAAACAACTGTGAAGCCTATCTCCACACAGCATCAAGTTATATTATTTCACTATCACTTGTGGTAAACTTACCTTCACATGCTTGTTTTGTTCTTAGCTCCTTGTCATTAGTTTGAGAACACGTTTCTATTTATTTCCCTGATGTTTAGGCTGAGGCTCACTATTACAGTAACCTAAGACACTAGATTTTATTCTACATAAATATTTTAAGATTTTGAATTATCTCTGAAACAATAAAATCTTTACCTTGTAAAATAATCAAATGAGTATAAATGCAGAGATGGAAAGGTTATTATAACTTTATAGAAACCAACGAGTGTCACATTAACATTGTGGGAGAACAATCGTGAAATGGACAAACGAGGGCACCAAAATTCTGTGGCAATACTCAATTATAATGTGGTTAACTTTACATCTATATAATATTTTCTTTAGATTGTCATTAATGGAAAGAAAAACTTAAAAAAATTATAAAGAATTCTTAAAATTCATGTACTTTGACACAGGCAACATTTAGAAAAGCACTAAATTGAAGGCAGTTTTCAGAAGGCTATTGGCAGAAGGATTGTAATTGATAGAAGTGATCTCAAAACTGGGTATTTCAGGCAAATGTACATAGGATTGATGGTATAGAGGTGAAGAAACTATTTGTGGAAGGGGCTACTAGGATGTTAAGTTCAGACAGAGATTGACAAGAATTGGTGATGCTTTGAAAACTAAGGTTTTGCCATAGACACAATAAACAATGTCTTAATGTTGAAAGATTATTTTTTAATCACGAAGTGAATTTTAAAAGATGAGTTTTAAGAAAGTCATACAGTAGTTCTTTTGGGTTTCTGGACCTGATTCCAATGTGTGCATATAGGAAGATTCCCCTTGTCAATAAGCAATTCTTGGACATCAGTTGGGTGTCTGGGAAATCAACTTAACTTTGAAACTATCTACCTAGACATAGCATCAGATAAAGAGCTCAGTACTCTAAGACTACCTTCCATTTCAGATGCCAATTGCAAGTGTAGGTTATTATCTATGCTTCTAACAGACTGGTTATAAATTAGGGATTCCCACAAACCTCTCCTTGGGTTTAATTTGCTAGAACATTTCACAGAACTCAGGAAGCCCACTTACTCACTAGGTTACTGATTTTTTTCATTATGTTTATGGAACTTTTATAAAAATTGAGCCTGTACCTAGCATTATAACAAAAAAATCTCAACAATTTCAAAACTCAGGAAGTTTACAAGCTGTATGCCTACAAACAATAAAATTAAAAAAAAACACATGAAAATAAATTTAGTAACTATTAGGGAATTCTGAAATAAATTGCTAAATATCTTACCCATCAAAGGTAAAATCTAAATTAACTATTTAGAAAGCAATAAAAAGAACATTCTAAGCAAGAACTCAATGCAACACAGATAAATATATTTTAAAATACTTAATTGCCTTAAATACTGAAAAATTAAAGATGGAAAGTAAAGAATCTATTATTATAAAAATGAAACAACAGAAAAACCAATCAGATATTGAATAGAAAAAATAAAATTACAAGGTGAAAGTCTAGAGATTTATTAATATGGAAATAATAAATTGAAAATCTAGTTCTTTTAAAATATCAGAATAGGTAAATTCCTTAGGATTAAGATTTTTTAAAGTGGAAGAGAGTAACTATATAAGATTGGGACTAAAGAAGAAAACTCAATGGAAGATATAAAATAGTAAAAAAAAAATCCCAAGGGTAAATTAAATACAAATCTATGGCACCAAATCTTAAAATACCTTTTAATATAAATATATAGCTAAATATTAATTACAAAAGCTGAACCAATAAAAAAAATATGGAATAGCCAAGCCCTATAAAGACTGTAATGTGATAAATATTTAAACATACTTTTTGGCAAGATGCTTTGCAATTCAACTTAAATTAATCCAGATGAAAGAAAATGAACACCTCCCAATTTAGTTTATGAATTTAGCATAACCTGTCTCTGATAAAGATAATATAAACAGAAAAGCCATAGAAACGTTTTATTAATGAATATGGAAATAAACGTTTAAAAGTTTTAAAAAACCAAATCCAACTGAGTATCAAAAAACAATTAGAGAATATTCCAGAACTGTAATGTCCTTCATTATAATCTAATCAACCAATTAAAGCAGTAAACAATATAATTATGTCAACATCAGTTTTAAAAATTTTTAAGTGAAACAAATTAATAGAGATAACAGTTAACAAAGTACAAGAACAGATATATTAAATGCCAAAATAGTAAAGTCATTACCATTAAAAATCATGAAAAGGAATGTATTGTTTTTTATTACCATTTTGACTTAACACACTTTTGCAAATCGAAGAAGGAAAAGAAAAATATACGTATAAATATTGGAAAAAAGGAACAGATATATTTTTGCTGATGATATAGATTATTCCTGAAAAGAATGCACTCTTAAGAAAGGAAAATTAATTAGAAGTAAGAGAATTGTTAAAATGGCTAAATATAAATATATATATATTTAAAACCCACCAACTCCTTTTTCAGTAATAGCTAACAATGGAGTTGGAAAGATTATATCATACGCAGTGTGATACTATCTAGGAAATTAAGATAAATTTAATAAGAAAAGTAAAGGACTTAAATGATGCCCATAAATATTATTGAATAATATGAAGTTAGAGCTGAACAAATTAAAAACATGGCTTATTCTTGGATTGTAACACTCTAAAAATTAACATATATATTTAATAAATTTTTAATGGATTTTCCAGAGTGAGGAAGATAAAATAATGTAAAAGTTCATATGGATGCATAAATGAATAACAATAGCCAATAAAATTTGGAACAATAACAAAAAAATTGAAGGAAGATTAACCAACCAGATAATAAAACACATTATAAAGTTTCTAATTAAATAAAACATTGACTTAGAAGTAAAAATATATCAATGAAGATTGAAGTCTATGTTTTAGTATATATGAAAATGTGGTATATAGCAACAAAGTCATTTCCTTTCATTTGGAGAAGGATAGTTAATTTTAAAAATAATGCTGGTAAAAATAACTAGTCATCTAGGAAGAGAATAAAGCCAGGGACCCTACTTTCACTGTGCATAAAAATACATTTCAAGTAGATTAAATGTTTAAATGTACTTGATTGTCTTGTTACCTTAATATATGTTCAATCTGATTGATAATCTGATAAAAAGTAAATTTTTAAAAACTAGATTATGGTTTTGGAGACCGCATGTATAAATCTCAAGGATCAGATGTATCAGTTTGTTGTTGTTTTCTTAAATATTTTTATTTATTTATTTGACAGAGACAGCTAGAGAGGGAACACAAGCAAGGGGAGTGTGAGAGGGAGAAGCAGGATTCCCATCAAGCAGGGAGCCCAATGTGGGGCTTGATCCCAGGACCCTGGGATCATGACCTGAGCGGAAGGCAGACGCTTAATGGCTGAGCCACCCAGGCGCCCCCAGATGTATCAGTTTTGGTAAAGGGAAATCAAAGACACTTACGGAGAAGAAGGACATAGCTGTAAATGAAATGAAAACTGCTTGGTAAAACTTATCAGAAAGTAAAAAGAAAAAGTAAATATGTTACATATATGACAAAATTATAAAGTTTATAATACAGAATTTCTTAAAAAATGGTGTAAAATATTTTTTAATTGAGAAAAGAATATGAAAAGGCAATTTAAAGGAAGAAAGTGACAACAATGAATAAAACTATGCTCAATCATGTTTAGAGTTAGGAAAAGGCAATTAAAGTAACTATGAAATATCACTTCTTACCCATCACATTGGCAAAAATCAAAGATTGCTGATTCCCAGTGTTATTAGGGATGTGGTAAAAGAAGGCACCCATATATTGTTATCCCCAAATGTAATCTATTTTTTTCACCTCTTGGAAAGCCCTAAACTATTCTTTTTAAATTAAAATGTATAAAAATTTTATTCCTCATTTATAAGTTTGTAAATATATATACCATTAAATAAAAGCATCAATATGTGAAAAGTATAGTAAAACTATTTACTAGTTTTGTAATCATCTAAATGATTACGAATTAAAGAGTGAAAACTAAATAATTTATTGTTTTGATGCTATTATATGCTGTTTATTTTGTATTATATGGCAAAAAGCATATACCATGAAATATACCCTATTATAAGTTTTAAAGGACAGTATTGTTAACTATATGTGTATGGTTATACAACAGATCTCTAAAACTTGTTCCTCTTGTGTGACTCAAACGCAATTCCCATTGCACAGCAACTCCTTACTTCCACCTCCCTACAAGCGCTAGCAACCACCATTCTACTTTCTGCTTCTGTGATTTTTGACTACTTTAAATGTCTCATATAAGTGGAGTCATTCTGTATTTGTCCTTCTGTAACAAGTTTATTTCACTTAGTAAAATGTCTTCAAGATTTATCCATGCTATTGCATATGACAGGGCTTTCGTCTTTTTTAAAGCCAAGTAATATTCCATTTTATGTATATATAACATTTTCTTTGTCCATTTATCTTTTGGTAGACATTTACATCATTTCTATCTCTTGGCTGTGAACAAGAACAATGCTTCAATGAATATGGGAGTACAAATATATCTTCAAGATCTATTTTCAGTTCTTTCAGATAAATACCCAGAAGTTTGATTGCTGGATGATATGGTAGTTCTACTTGAAATTTGGTGGAGGAGTCTCTGTACTGTTTTCCATTAGAGGCTATACTATTCACATGCTGCTGACAGTGCTCAACATTCCAATTTCTCCACATCCTCATCAACACTTGTTAGCTCTTGTCTTTAGTAATAGCCATCCCAACAGGTGTGTGTGTGGTTATATTTCATTGTGATTTTGCTTATAACTAGTGATTTTGAACATCATTTCATAGATATGATGTCCATTTGGCAGTTGTATATCTTCTATGGAGAAATGTCTATTCAAGTCCTTTCCTCATTTTAAAATGTGGTTATTTGTTGATGTTGTTATTTGTTATTGAGTTGTTGGAGTTCCTTATGTATTTTCTGTATTACCCCCATATTAGTTACATGATTTGAAAACATTCTTTTCCATTCTGCAGGTTGCCTTTTCTATTGATTCCCTTGTTCCAGAAAGCTCTTTTATTTGATATAGTCCCATTTTCGTATTTTTGTTATTGTTGCTTGTGTGTTTGGTAGCATATCCAAAAAAATCATTGCCAAAATTAATGTCATGAAGGCTTTCCTTTATTTTTTTTTCTCTAGGACTTTCATAGTTTCAGGTCTTATGATTAGGTTTTTTATGTATTTTGTGTTGATTTTTTGTGTAGTGTAAGATAAGGATCCATTGTAATTCTTTCGCATTTGAATATCTAATTTTACCAACACACTTGTTGAAGAGACATTTTTTTTTTTTTTTGCTATTGTATGGTTTTGACATCCCTGTCAAAGATAATTTGACTATATATGGGTGGATTTATTTCTTAGATTTCTATTCTATTCTATTGGCCCATGTGTCTGTCTTTATGTCAGTACCATACTGTTTTGATTACTGTACTTTTAAAAAGATTTTATTTATTTAATTTGCCACAGAAAGGGGGGGGAGAAAGAGAGAGAGCACAAGCAGGGGGAGCAGCAGGTAGAGGGAGAAGCAGGCTTTCTGCTGAGCAAGGAGCCCGATGCAGTAATTGATCCCAGGACCCTGGGTTCGTGATCTGACCCAAAGGTAGATGCTTAAATGACTGAGCCACCCAGGCATCCTTTGATTACTGTATTTTTTTTTTAAGATTTTTTTATTTATTTATTCGACAGAGACAGCCAGCAAGAGAGGGAACACAAGCAGGGGGGGTGGGAGAGGAAGAAGCAGGCTCATAGCGGAGGAGCCTGATGTGGGGCTCGATCCCACAACGCCGGGATCACTCCCTGAGCCGAAGGCAGACACTTAACCGCTGTGCCACCCAGGCGCCCCTGATTACTGTATTTTTATAATATCTTTTCAAGTCAAGAATGTGAGGTTTCTAGCTTTGTTCTTTCTCAAGATTGTTTTGGCATTTTGGGATCCTTATTAATTAGACCATATAAATATTAGGATTTTTTTTCTATTTCTGCAAAAAAAAAAAAATCCCCACATTGAATCAAATGTGAAGATTGCTTTGGACAGTATAGACATTTTAACAATACAAAGTCTTCCAATCCATGAACATAGTATGTCTTTCCACTTATTTGTGTCATCGTTAATTATTTTCTGCAGGGTTTTGTAGTTTTCAGGGTATAAGTCTTCCATCACCTTGGTTAAGTTTATTCCCAACTATGTTATTCTTTTTGATGCTATTGTAAATGGAATTGTTTTGTTATCATTTGCATGGAATATCCCTTTACTCCCTTTTACTTTCAGCCTATCTAAAGTGAGTTCTTGTAGACAGTATATAGTTGAATCTTGTTTATTTATTCATTCATTCATTCTGTGTCTTTTGATTGAAGAGCTTAATCCATTTATCTTTAAGGTAATTACTAATAGGTAAAGACTTAGTATTGCCATTTTGTTCACTTTTTTCCAGTTTGCAGTTTTTGTCCTTTTTTTTGCTGCTTTTTTTGGTGTGTGTTTTATTGATTTTTTTTTTTTTCCGTAGTAACATGCTTTAGTTCCTTTCTCAGTTTGTTTTGTTTATCTTCTATAGTTATTTAACAGGAGGCAAGAAGCTGGCTTGGCACTCATGTAGGTCTGACTGGGTCCTTGAAGTATTTGGTTGCTCACTTTACTCTTCCTTCACAGCAAAGGTATCTCTCTCCATCCTGGGCTGCCCGGGCTTGGGGTACATGTGCAAGAAGGGAATGTGGAACTGTTTTTCCTATACTCTTGTATGTGTCTTTTATATTTCTGTGCTTCATTCTGCCACTGTAATCCTTTACCTAGAATAAAGCTCTTGTGAAGATATTTTTGTGCATGGATAGTTCTTCAAATTGATGTTTCTGCAAGGGGACAAGCACTAAACTATCCTATTCTGCCATCTTTCTGATGACACTTGCCTCTCTTTCTTGCATTAGGAAAGTACATATGATATAATATAAATACAATAAACACACAGGCCATTATTAACCAATCAAACATAATTGGTTCAATTTTCATTCTGTGTATTAATGCTTCTAATCACAACTATATGTTATAGAACAGGGAAAAAAATCCTACAGTATTTTGTCTGATCAGTTAGTTTTGTTCCTTCTGTGTAAATGCTGGGATGGGGAATTTTTCTTTTTCCAGGTTACAATGAATATATTAGAAATGAATTATTGATTTGGAAAGTGATAAAATAGCTGAAAAATATTAACCAGTTTTTAGAAAATCGCATTAAAAATAATTTGGACTAATTTATCAGTTTAACATGGCATCTGTCCAGCAGTCACTGATGCAAATGCTCCAACTTTATATAAAATATCTTTATATAGAGTGAAAAAGATATAAACTCACAATTATTAAAGTTGAGATAATAATCTAGAATTTTTATAACATCGATGGAATATTTGTTAACTACAGTTATTTGGATTGAGAAAAATAATGAATGGCCTATCCATACATACCCATTATTAATTTATTGTCTCTCAAAATTTACTTTTCAGAATCTAGTGTATAGTAATGAACTGAACTCTAATCATTTTTCTTTTACAGTGAGCATAATATTAAGCTTTATCCTCAAAGTATACTGGAAGGATACAGTAGAATAAAGGGTGTTTCTGTTTTTCTTTATGGTGTGTTGTGCCTTCCTTCCTTCCTTCCTTCCTTCCTTCCTTCCTTCCTTCCTTCCAGCTCCTGCTACAGAGAGGTGCAGGTATGTAGAGACATCTAGTGGTGACCTGTTGCAGCTGCATGCCCAAAGCACACAGTCTCTGAACAACCTTAGACCCACAAACCCGGATTCAGTGACCATCTTCTCACCAACACCCCCCCTCTGCCCCCAAAGCAGACACTGCCAACTCCAGTCTTCCTAGGTGCAACAGGGCCCAGTTTATTCTAGATAAATGCCTACTACCCTTGTCTTGCTTGTTCTCTAGAGGGTTATTTCCTGTTTGACTGCCTATAGTAGACCAGCTCAGGCTCATGGAACCCAGCAAGCAGCTCTGCCATCCAGTGGCTCCAAACACACCTTCTCCAATGAGGTCCACAGCCCAGCTTTGGTAAGAGAAGACTTTCCCTTTTATTTTATTTTTTCTCCCTCAGGTATGCTCCCTCATCCCTAGTGTGGCTTTATAGTTCTCTTTATATCTTAATAGCTAATATCCTCTCATAACTTAATCATTCTTTATACTCCTTTTGAACTATTTTGTAGTTTGTTTCTGATTAGATTCAGACTTTCTTAAAAGAAGAGGCTTACCCATTTAAAGGCAGATAAAAATGCAGTTCTTTTCACCAAATAGCCTCGGGTTCCACACCAGGTTAGAATTTGAAATTAGGCCACATCCCCTACCTTCTCGATACCAGTTTTGATGGAGAGTTTATGTGAAAGCAGAATATTGTTTCTTCTCTCCGCCACTAAATTTTATAGTTTCATTTAAAGTTCCAGAAGAGTGGGACAGAAAATGAGGCTAGGTAAGTATTAAAATGTCACGGTGCCTTCTGAAACTTAATCTATGAAGTAAACTACCGTAAAATAAGCAGAAAACAAAGACAACATATAGTGCAAGAAGGACATTTGTCCCAAGGATACATAAAGGCAAACTGAGGGAAAAAAAAAATTTGGCTCAGGAATTATTGAAGAAGCTCTGATACTTCTCCTAAGTCCCTTTGTCTAGAAAATGGAGTAGGAAAAGTATGTATTTGGAAGGGGCCATACATTGCATTTCTGATTTTTGACTTCACTATCTCTGGTGAAGGAAGAAGCTTACTCAGTTAAAAGATACAGGAAAATCTGGATTCGATTCATGAGTCTTTGAAAAGATATGTCATAAATGATCTAACACATGGAATCCTGTGGTATAAGAGGGCTTAAGGTGCTACCTTTCAGTATGTCCACTCATTTAGACAAAACCATGATCTTCAGAGATAAAAGAAACATAAATCCTCTGTTTCACCTGTGGTGCCATGCTCTTGGGATGGACATCCTGTCCTCATCATCTTCCCACTTTGAGCTTCCTGCTTTGACAGGTAATTTTTCTTAGAATTCTGTATTTCACCCTGTGTATACACTCTATCTGGGCCCCCAACTTACATTTACTAGCTTTACATAAAACCATTTCCTCTCCCATATTTCTAGGCTCTCTAGATTTGTGAATTTATACTACACATGTTTTCACTAGCACTATAAGAATTCATTCTCATAAATAGTATTTTCAATACACTCTTAAGCTGGAATTGACATCCTCAGACATTCTAGACGGAAGATGCAAATGAGTGTACAAATCCTCTAAAACTTGAGAATTTCCTCACCTCTCATTTCTATTATACTGGAAAACTAACTTTAACATATTAAATCCTTTCTGAGTATCTATTAAACTGTTGAGGAAGAAAAAAACAGTGCCACCTGTCCAACCGGGACTCCTCTCAAGAGTTGGCAAACTATTCAGCCCATTACCTATTTTTGCACACAAAGTTTATTGGAAGGCAGTCATGTGCATTCACACGCATTTGCATGTTGTCTGTTTGTTCACATATTGAAGTCACTAAATTTTCGATCTGGAGAGGACCATAAGGATCATCCAGGTTTATTCCATCATTTTATTGAAGAAGAAACTGAGGTTTAGGGGGGTTATGTGACTTGTCCAGAATTGCACATGTAGCCAATTAAAGAACAAAAGCCAGAAACAACCCACCACTCTGATCACTGTATTACATCTGCTCCTTTTATTTTCTAGCACACACAGAGGTAGGCAAGAGCATCGTTACCTTGCGCCACTGGCTTGATAGTGACATGTGTCACTCCAACTGAAGTAGAGAAAATCCTCCATCTGTCTCTTTCCCGTTATTGTGACCAGGATGGCCATATGTTCAACATAGTGCACTAGGAGTTTCCAGTATCCTGGGTACCCAAATGTCTCCATCCAGTAGGATTCCATCTGGCTGCTTTGGGGCACATATTATGAATTTGAAATAACCGTACTCTGTATCAAGCCACTAAGATTTGGAGAGTTTTCCTACATCAAATCTTATCTATTATGACCAATACATTGCCTCTCAGACTATGAATTCCAGATTGGTAAATGTCTTCAAATATAAAATTAATGCCAGATTTTTAAATTAAAATGTCTTGCAATAATAGAAGTCACTACAATACATTATTCCGTGGAAGGCCTACCCTCTTCAACATTATTATATATTTTTTAATATAGATCATATTATTGTAGCCTTATATAGATATCTTCTGATGCCATGTCTATCCAGGTTGGAGAGAATTTACGTAGGACAGAGTGAAATTGCCTTATAAATAAAACACTCTAGAAAGCTGGAAATAACAGGATTGTTTATAATTTAAGTCATCTTCTTTATATGCAACATCTTGTGAAAAAGTTCAAATCCATTGAGGCTATTATAAAGTATAATGCTTGTGAACTATTCACACACTCTATAATAAAATCACACCTTATGAATTCTTATAGTTTAACTTGTTTTGAACTATATGTATTTCCTTTGTCATGTAATTTTACTTTTATGCTGTTCTGGTTTACCTGTTTGAATATGTTCAATTTAAAATATATACTATGATAGTTGTTTATGCATTGCTTAAATCTAAAAATTTTATGATGGACATATTTACCACTTTTAAAATAAATTAATGTTGGAGGTGCCTGGGTGGCTCAGTTGGTTAAGCATCTGCCTTCAGCTCAGCTCAGGTCATGATCCCAGGGTCATGCTGAGCAGAGAGCCTGCTTCTGCCCTTCCCCCCGCTCATGCACACATGTGCTCTCTCTCTGTCTTAAATAAATAAAATCTTAATAAAATAAAATAGATTAACATCTTTACTGTAAAGAGAGATATTTTTAGGTGAGAGCTTATCAACTTCCTTAGGAATATTTCTATTAACATTAAGGCCATCTTCCTATCTAACCGAAGTATACTTTGAATGTAATGAGCTCCCAAGAAGAGTTGTGTAACTATTTTGTCTGTGAATAAATATTTGAGACAAATTTTAGTTACTTAAAGTCTTAGCAATAAGCTTATTGGTAAAGAAGCTCATAATCCTTCCCTACCTTTAATCATTGGACCTAGCATTGTGACTAGCCAGATTGGACACAGAGGCTAACATACACCTGTATGGTTACTGAAATGATGACTTCCTTCAAGAGTCCTGTCTCTTGCCTCTGAGTAGGACTTGAAACCCATGGCACTTTGCACAGGATATCAAGTTCATTAATTACTTATCTTTTGCCATGCTGGTATTCAAATGGTAGTAAGCAGTGAATTGGACAATCCTAGGGGAGCAAGGAGAAAAACAGGTTAACATAAAATTGAATAATCTACTCCTGGATAATCAGGTTACTATGGACAGATATCATTTTGGACTGGTACTCTCTCCTAATTTCCTCTTTAGTGAAAATTTTGTCAAGCCCTTTTATTCTCTGACCTTTCAAAATCCATTTTATATTAAATACTTCTCTCCTTGAGACTTAGTATAAATGAGTTGCCTGACAGATCATTTAGCACCGCTTTCACTGCTTTGCCAAACCTTTCAAGTAGAGAGGTTACCTCACGCTGATTCAGTTATTCTATTATCAACTCAGTCTCCAGCAATTCCCATTCTGAAAATAGAAAGGGATTGTTCTAATATGATTCCTCTCCTATTCGAAGAATCTCACTGGGTTCACATTGAAAGGAATTAGACAAACCTCCATTTCTGCATTTTTATAGGAAACAAAGGAATAACTACTGCTAATATAGTTGTTTCTAAGCCACAATTAACTGTGAGCCCAGAAGTGTAGACATCCATGTACCCTAATCCAACATAATGAATTCACTGTAGCAGAGTGCGACACCGTGTAACAGTGTTACTCTGTGGGTGCCCAGATCCACTCTGTAGATTCATGTGTATGACAGCCTGAATGTCTGGGTGCATTCATCTTCTGAAGCTCCTTCCCTCTAGCCTGCTTCGTGTGAAAAGAACATGCTGTATATACCATTTCATATCCACATTTTCGATTGTTGAGATATACGCATTTCGAATAACTTCTGTATTAGTCATAACACATGTCAGTCCCACAGCTTAGAAACTCCATGGCTCAATAAAAAAGTTTTATTCCATTTCTGTGTATGTTGTCAGAAGCAATAAATATATGAGAATTGTATTGATATTTGGCTTCATATGAAGACTTCTATTGTAATATTTTAGTAATTTAAGGAGATGGAGCTTTATAATTTGATCACTTTATGAGGATCTTGATATGCTTTCCCTATATTAAAAATGATTTATTGAGGTAAAATTAACATAAAAATAACCATTTTGAAGCAAACAAGTCAGGGGCATTTAGTGCATTCATAATGTTTGTAACCACTACCTTTTTCTATTCCATGACATCTCACCCATTCTAAAGCAAAACCTCTTACTGATAAAGCAGGTTCTACCCACTCTCTCCTCCCAGTTCCTAGAAACTCCCGACCTGCATTCTCTCTGTATGCATTTATCTATTTTGGTGATTTTATATTAATGGAATCACATAATATGTGACCTTTTCTGTCTGTTTTCTTTCACATAGGATAATATTTTAGAGATTCGTCTATGTTGTAGCATGCATCATGTAACATGTAGTTGTTCCTTTATAATTGGATAATATTTCATTGTGTGTATATACAACAATTTATTTCTACATCTATCATTTGATGAACATTTGAGCTGTCTCCACCTTTTGGTTATTGTGAGTTGTATTACTATGAAAATGCGTGCACATATACTTGTTTGAGTACCTGTTTTAAATTATTTTGAGTATAAATCTAGGAGAGGAATTGCTGGATCATTTGGTAATTCTACGTTTAACTTTTGGGAAACTCCCAAACTTTTTTTCTACAGCTGCTGAAACATTTTACGTTTCCACCAGCAATGTACTAGGGTGCTAACTTCTCCACATCCTCATCAGCACTCAGTATTTTTCTTTCTTTCTTTCTTTCTTTCTTTCTTTCTTTCTTTCTTTCTTTCTTTCTTTCTTTCTTTCTTTCTCCTTCCTTCCTTCCTTCCTTCCTTCCTTCCTTCCTTCCTTCCTTCCTTCCTTCCTTCCTTCCTATAAACATCCTGGTGAGTGTGAAGTAGTACATCACTGGGTTTTTGACTTGCATTTCTGTTTTTAGTTTTCTGAGAGTTTTTATCATGAAAGTGTGTTGGGATGTGCCAAATGGTTTTCCTGCATCAAGTGAGAGAACCATGGTTCTTTTCTCCTTCTTTTTTTATTAATATAGCATATTACATTGATTTTTTTTTTATGTTGAAAGTCCTTTTGGCATATTGTTAGATTCATGATTACTAGTATTTCTGTTGAGGATTTTAGTGTCAATGTTTATTTTTTTAAATTAATGTTTATAAGGGATAATGATCTCTAATTTTCTTTTCTTGTCTCTATCTGGCTTTGGTATTAGTATAATGCTAGCCTACAATGAGTTAAGAAATGTGCCTGCCTTTTTTTTTTTCCCTCAAGAGCTTGAGATGATATGGTGTTAATTATTCTTTAAAGGTTTGGTAAAATTCGTCAGTGAAGCCATCTGGTTCTGAACTTTTTTTAAAAACTAATTTAATATCTTTATTTGCTGGGAATCCTTTAGATTTTCTATTTCTTTCAGATTCTATTTCTTTTAGATTTTGGTAATTGTAGATTTCTAGGAATTTGTCCATTTCATGTAATTTGATTTGTTGACATGAAATTAGTCATAGTATTCTCATAAGCCTTTTTATTTCTATAGGGTTGATAGTAATGTCCCCGTTTTCATTTTTAATTTTAGTTTTATATGTCTTTTTTTCACTATTAGTCTAGTTAAAGATTTGCCAATTTTGTTTAGTTTTTAGAGAAACAATGTTTCGTTTCATTGAGTTTTTCTACCAACTTCCAGTTTTCAATTCTGCTTTAATTTTTATTATTTATTTTCTTCTACTTTGGATTCAATTTGTTCTTTTCATTGTAGTTTTCTAAGATAGATACTTAGATTATTGATTTTAGATCTTTCTTCTTTTCTAATATATGCATTTAATGCTATAAATTTCTGTCTAAGCACTGCTTTCACTGAATCCTTCAAACTTTGATGTCGTATTTTCATATGATTATCTGTGTCTTAAATTCTTATTCATTTTGCCAAACAAAATTGATAATATTTTTCTCTCAGTATTATATTTTTTTAAAGATTTTTTATTTATTTGAGAGAGAGAAGGCAAGAGTGCGAGCAGGTTAGGGGGGAAGGTGAGGGGCAGAGGGAGAGAGAGAAGCAGACTTAGGCACTGAGCAGGGAGCTTGACACAGAGCTCCATCCCAGGACCCCGAGATCATGACCTGAGCCAAAGGCAGCCACTTAACTGACTGAGACCCCAGGTGACCTCTCTCAGCACTTTAAATAAACATGTAATCCTATTGCCCTCTGTTCTCCATGGTGTCTGATGAAAAATCAGTTATTAATCTTCTTGAGGATCCCTTGTGCTTGACAAGGCACATGTCTTTTGTTGTTTTCAAGATTCTATGGTTTTGCCTTTCAACAGTTTAATTATAATGTATTTTGATATGCATCTCTTTGTGATCATTCTGCTTGTTGTTTGTTGAGTTCTTTAATATGTAAAATTCATTTTTTTAAATTAAATTTGGGTTGTTTCTGGTCATTATTTCTTCAAATATTTTTTCTGCGCTTTTCTCTAGCTTCCCTCCTTCTGAGACTCCCATGCGTCCTGCTTGATGACATCCTACCTGTCCTTTAGTCTTGGTTCACATTTCCTCACCCTGTTTTCTTCCTTCTCTTCAGACTGGAAAATTTCTATCACCCTATTTCAAGTTTACTTGCTTTTGCTTCTGCTTGTTTAACTCTGCTGTGGAATGCCTCCAGGAATTTTTAAGTTTCAGCTATTTTACTTTTCAGCTACAGGATTTTTATTTGGTTCCTTTCTTATAATTTCTACTTCTTTATTGACATTGTCATCTTACTCGTCTGTCATTTTACTGTTTCTTTTAATTCTTCATTCACAGCTTCTTTTAGTTTTTGTTTTATTTATCAGTTGATTTAAAGCATTTATGCAGAAAGTCCAATGTCTGGTCTTCCTGAAGGATGGTTTCTGTCATTTTTTTTTTTTTAACTTCAAATGGATCAGGCTTTCCTGCTTTTTTGTATGCCTTGTGATTTTATTTTTAAAATGAAATATTTAGATAATATAATGTGATAAATCTGGCAATCAAATTCTTCCCACTCCTCAGAGTTTGTTATTGTTGCTTAGGATAGGTTGCCATTATCTCTTTAATACCTTTTCCAAATTATTTTGCAAAGTACTATATTCCTTGGTGTATGTGGTCAGTGAATTCTCTGTTCATTTAGCTTATGTTCAGCTATTGTTTTGACAAAGATTTCTTTGGATGCCAGGAACAAACAACAACAAAATATATCCTCTCTGTCTTTGACAATGGCTTTCTTTAGCACTTTGCCAGATGGTTTACCTTTCTGCTTTAGACTTCATTTCCTGCTTGCGCCAAACCTAGAGATCGGCCAGTTTTACAAATCTGAAGTTCTTTCTGGTGTTTTCTGACAGTGATTCCTGTCCTGGGCATGTGCACGGCTTACCAAATTCCCTAGTATGTATAGGTGTCTCTAAATGCCCTACTTTTTCAAAGAAACCGTCTCCTCAAATTTTCTTTTCAGGCTTTATATAGTCTATTGTATCTTTCAACTATAATCTTTTGCCCCAGATGACTTCAAGTTTTTCATTTGACTAATAATGTTTTCAAGCAATGCCGATGGCTTATCCGCCCTGAGTGAGTTCTAAGTTAGGTGAAACAGAGATGAGCAGCTTGTCTAAGTCCTACAGGTAGTCCCTAGATGGGTTAGAAGAGAACAACATACTAATTTGAAGCTATACTTCCTCTGAAGCCAGGGACCAACAGAAGCATGGTCTTCTGTCTTCAGCACTGCTGCTGATCTGCGAAGGGAGTATGACAAGGGCAAGCAAAAAAAAATGCCACGAAGCTACCCTACCATCTCTAAATAGCCTCTTTCTTGATTCAGCATTTGCTCCGCTGTAAATATTTTACTGTTTTCTGATGACGTTGATCCTGACTATTTCTACTTGTGTTTCAACGTGGATGTGGAGAAATGAAAAGTCACTTACTGTCCACTTCACCATTTTGCTCTCCTTATAATTTTAAAGTGTCTTCCCCCCATGAATCTATAGTAATTTTTTAATCATTTGAATTACAATGGCTCTTTGAATCCCTCCAAGATCCTGACCACAATCTAGTGTGTTTCATAGCTATATATGCACCCAGAGAGTAGATTGAAAGTCCTTTAGGAACATTAATTGTTTTTAATTTATTTTAAATTATCTTTTCCATTCATATTACCTAACACATATTTGGGTTACAAAGAATATTTGATGGTGCATTAATTTCATACCCAACACATATTTGGGTTACAAAGAATATTTGATGGTGCATTAATTTTCATACCCTTGCCTATGTTAGAGAGTAGTTAGTATAACTTTCTAACATCAGTTAAATATGAGTTTCTCCAGATAAACTTGAAAAAAATTGAAAATGTGTATCAGAGTTAAACCCTAATTGCTATACTGTTTACTATAGTCTATTGCCTCAGCAAAGTAGAATCAAAATAACTGATGAATTCTGTCTTCTATTATACTAAACTGTACTTAATATTTATTATCAAACTTGTGATAAGCTGCTATCTTCTGTAAATAATATGAATATTTTAATTTTTAAAAAGAGCTATATGCCCACTTATTAAAATTACTCAGCATATCCTTTATGGATTCTCTATCTTTTTTTATCATAAAATCTGTAGATTCCATGCACACACCCATAATTTGTTTCATCACTTGCAACTAAAACTGGGTATCATTAGCTCTGTTATATTGCCCTAATTGTTACTGTTTGCAAAGTGTATGGCTTTGGACTGACCAGTTCTTGGCTCAAAGTGTTATCTCCTCCCCATTCTTATGCCTGCATCTTCCTTAATCTTCAGCAATAATTTCAAAGTTCACCTCTGTTAGGGAGTCTTCACAGGGTAAATTAGCTGCCCCTCACTTGAGCCTACATGACATCATGAACTAAACTTACTCATACTTTTTTATTTTATTTTATCCTATTTGCTTATGTTTAATTATTAAAAGGATGGACTTTAGTGCTAAAATTCCTAGTTTGGAATTCTGACTTTGTCACTCAACTCGTGTTGTAACGTTGGAAAATTATTTTGTCTGTGTTTTCGTTGTCTCAGCCATACGTGGTTGGTATAATAGTGCCTATCTTACATAAGTTTAAGAAGAGTAAGTGAGTTTACATATATTAAAGGCTATGTGAATGTTAGCTATAATATAATTATATATGTAATATAATAACTGTATCATACCCATCCTCTTTATATTAGGAGTCCTTGAGGACAATTAACATGTTTTCTATCTGTGTAGATTTGCAACCAAGCCAAAAGTCATGCATAAAATAGTTTTTCAATAAATACTTTGAAAATACTAAATAAATGAAAGTTATAGGCTAAATCAGGCCCTTTATTTGTAGCTTTTTTTTTTTTTTAAGATTTTATTTATTTATTTGACAGAGATAGAGACAGCCAGCGAGAGAGGGAACACAAGCAGGGAGAGTGGGAGAGGAAGAAGCAGGCTTCCAAAGGAGGAGCCTGATGTGGGGCTGGATCCCACAATGCCGGGACCACGCCCTGAGCCGAAGGCAGACGCTTAACCGCTGTGCCACCCAGGCGCCCCTATTTGTAGTTTTTGAATCAGTTACCAACACAACCACCAATCCTTCCCATTCAAAATTGTCAGCCTCATGGAAAATGGCACAAACCCCTCCTTGTGCCTAAGCAGTATATTTAATTAGTCCCAAGTCCTGAGATACCACACCTTCTTCTCTCTCAAACCTATTCTATTGTTCTTGTCTTGAATTGGGAGCATATAACTTCTCAGACCAAAGATTTCCTACCTGTATGGACCCTTGCACAGTCTTTGCTGTTTTAGTCTGTCTCCAGTCTCATGCTAAGATATGAGTTGTCTTCCATTCATCTATAACCCACCTGTTCCAAAGTCTTCCCAAACCAATGAAGCCAAGCGCACTTCCTTTTCATCCACTCGGCTCCCTTGTTGTTCTATTGTATTTATTGTACTGTCTGAGTTTATTTGTGTGTAAGTTGCAAGCGTGTGAAGTCCTTGAGAATAAGAAATAAATGATAGATAGATATTGAAATAAGTATCATTCATCTCTGTTTTCCAAGAATTTACCATTTGCTTGACCTAAAGTAGATGCAAAAATAGATTTGTTGAATTAAAGTGTTAATAAATGCACTAATATACTTCTTGATAATTAGTAATTTCTGCCTCCTTATTCAACTACATAATATTATACAAATTACAATTTCATGTTGCAAAGATAGTATTTGTCTATTCTTTTTTATTTTCCAGTTTGCAAGGAAAGTAACGAATAGCTACTTATCGTGGTGAATTATATTATTTTGAATGGTTACTGTCTTCGCTTTCTGCTTCAGTGTATGATTTTCATAAAGTTAAGACTGAAATTTTAATAAATCTGATATATTTAGTCTTTTTTTAAAAAAAATAGTGTCCTTTTAAATACCATTTTATTCTTCTACCAATGGAACATTGCCTGCAGGATAGTTTTTTAGAGATACCTACTCCTACAGAATATATCTCTCATGAGAATAACAAGTACAATTCAAAAGCATTATAGGGCATATTTATAAAATTTATGGCTTCATTTTTAAATACTATCTTGTAATTTTAACACCTTTATGTTATATTGAACTAATAAAAAGAGAACAGGCAGTACAATTCTGAGAGTTTCTATTATGTTTTATATTCCTTGAGCCTCAAAAAATAAATTTAGCCACTAGGATTCTGGAATGTTATTCTTAAGTGATGCATAGGTATATTGATAATATAAACATTTAAGCTTAAAATCACTTAGAAACATATTTAAAATGCTAATTGTAGCTAATCATGAGTTATTTCATCATAAAAATGGATTCTTTGTTTCTTATCCTCTGTTTTTTTTTGTTTTGTTTTGTTTTTTAGAAATGATTAATCCAGTTCTAGAAAGTAGCTTCAATTTATTTTTCTCTGATAATTTTCTCACAATTATTTTTTTAAATACAGCTATGGGTTCTACTTAACAATTAATTGTTTTTTGAAAATTGCAGCTCATTTAAGGCTAATATTGAATGTTAGAAATATAAATTCTTGACATAAGAAAATAACATATTCTTCACATTATAAAACAGCAAAGATAATTATTTATTGATTAAGACCTAAATCATTATCTTTTAATAATATTTATTCACAGGGAATTGACAAATTTTAAGGAATTTAAATTTATTCATTTGATTCTCAAAATTGGTTAGCTTTTATTGATAATTTGTCCATTTTTTTTAAACAGTACTTGTCATTTTAGAAAAACAATTTTAAGAAAGAAAATCTCAATAATTCCCCCTATTTACAGTGGTTTGGTTGGAGGAAAAATAAAGTAGCGAAGGAAAGTAACTTAAGATGCCCCAATCATCATTTTAACCATTCAGAATATTTGTGGAATTTCTGAAAAAAAAAAAATGGAGGAGGTAAAAACTTTTACTTCTATTCCTGCCTTTAATATCTGGAAGGAAAATCTCTAAAAAGAACAAAAAATATCATAGATAATTTATCTTTAATATACAACCATAATCATAAACAAACAAAACAAAAGAACTATGAAGGATTTCCCAAAATAGTGACATTTAAACCAAAATAAGGAAGGGTCTTGAGAACATGCACATACCTCCCTAAGTACTGGGAAGGTTGTAAATTTCTCTGATAGTTTAAAACTCATGAAAGGTCCATTGGCTAATCTTTTAAGGAAACTTAACTAGGGACTGGAGTGAACTAAAAGAGAAGAGGAAATGTTCTTATTTGGACTGGGACACATATCACAGCAAGACAGAGAAGCTGGAGCTAAAGGAAGAATCATGCGGATGTGTCACCTTCATCATCTGCAACATACCTCTAACCTGAAGGAAATTACCAAAGATGAGCTGTGATCTATGGTGGACATGAAGAGAAGTATGCACATGACCACCAGAGATAGCTGTTCCAAGATGCAGAGGCTGAAAACAGTGAAAGATGACAAGAAGACAGAGAACATAGTAGTTCTGTTAGCCAGATTGAGAGAACTAGAATTCAAAATACTGGCTGCCCTATTTTATGTCTCCAACTCCCTCCATATTTTCAAAACAAAACAAAACAAAAACAAGATAGAATAGTCACTCAAAGTTGAATAGCAACTACCTATGAATTGGCAGGGTATGTTTGAAGTAGGAAGAAATGCTAGTGTCTACATTCTTTAATCCCTCAAATAAGAATTAAACATCTATATGTAAAATTCAAATATTGAAAAATATATATATTTTTTAATTTCAAAGACTATTTTTTTACAGCCATTTTAGGTTGCCAAAAAAAGTGAGATGAAGGTACCGAGTTCTCCTTACCTCATTCCCCCACACATGCATAGCCTCCACTGTTACTCATTTTCCCCAGTAGAGTGGTACCTGTTTTTTACCAAGAATTAGCCCTACAGTGGCACATCATAATCACTCCAAGCTCATAGCTTATCTTAAACCTCTAAGGTTAACTTAGAATGTTGTACATTCTATCGGTTTGGATAAACGGGTTTGGATAATGACATGTTTCCATCATTATAATGTCATACAGAGTATTTTCACTGCCTGTAAAAGTGTCTGTGCTCTACCTACTTCTCTCTCCCCTGACATCCCTGGTAAACACTAATCTGTTTGTCTCCATAGTTTTGCTTTTCCCAGAATTTCATATAGTTAAAATCACATAGCATACAGCCTTCTTAGATGGGCTTCTTTCACTTTGTAATATGCACTTACATTTCCCCGTGTCTTTTCAGGGCTTGCTAGGTCATTCTGTTTGAGCACTAAGTCGCATTCCATTGTTTGGTTGTACCACAGTTTCTTGATCCATTCACATCTTATTTTTTCTAAGTTTGGACAATTATGAATAAAACTGCTATAAGCATTAGATGGCAGGTTTTTCATGTGGACACCGTTGTCCGTTGCTTTGGGTAAATACCAAGGAGAATGATCCTAGATCATATGGCAAGATTTTATTGACTTTTAAAAGAAGTTTCTAAATTGTCTTTCAAAGTTGCTGCACTATTTTGCATTCCAACCAGCCATGTATAGGAGTGTTTGTTTCTCCACATAAATAGTTTTTTTTGTAAATGTAATTTCACATTTATTAATCTTATTGTGTGAATGTGTGTGTGGTTGTGTATGTGTGATTTTAAGAGTGTATAAAGGTCATTTACAAAAATTATCTGGATTCCAGCAGTTGTATTTTCATTTGTTCTCTTTCAGGTCTTTTTATCTCTTTCAAAGTCATGTGAAATTTCTTTTCTTTTTTTTTTTTTAAGTAAGAGTGGCCTCATTGTTTAAAGATAGCTTTTATTTATCTTTCTACCTGTGTATATATAAAAATAAATCCTTGGGATTACATTCAGTAGATATAGTAATGATTATTAATAGAGGTAACACTTGGAGTGACTTTTTGTTTTTTATACTTTGTATCTAATTCTCTATCACAGTCTCCTAATTTGTTAAAAAACAATGAAGTTTGTTTCTGGATTTCACCTTGATGAAGCCATTGTATTCTTTCCCCATACTATCTTCATTTTTGACAATTTCCACATTGTCTGTCATCCAACATTTCAACCTTTCTTCATGCTGCCCATAGGTGTGCCTCAGTTTCATGGAGTAGGTTTTGTTCATATGTCCTTAACTCCTTTTACCCTATCACATCACCAAAGGGTTCTCCTCTCTGATGCAATAATGAAAAAGAAAGGACTTAGGACATAGACTGGGAATACCGAAGGTCACACACAGAAGGGAAAAACTTACTCCTGGAGGAGAGACAGAAACCCCTTTAGGGCCACACTCCTGAGACAAAAGTCCTTCTTTGGCTTCACTCTCTTCCTTTTCTTCTTTGCCCCACAATCTGATAGCACCTCTGCTCCACCTCCGACAGGATAATTAAAATCCAGTAAAACTGGTTGCTTGTGCTTCTGCTGACATTTATTCTTATGGGGCCTAATAGTCTATTTCTAAATATTTCTCAAAGTATTTCCTCAAGACACTTTCTAATCTAAGAGGATTTCTGGAGCAGATTGATTATATGTTTAATCAATTATTATATATAATCATTCCCTTATCTCTGACTTTTAGAATTTCTCATAGTTTATATACATGCTAACTATGGTGAATAGTAATGCTATTTTTCCACCAAAAGCACCCGAAGAAATTTCAATGAATAAAGTCCCTAAAAGACAAGTTGCATGGTTAAATTTTCCATTTATCATTTTGGTTGTCCATTTGAAGTCCAAATTTTCATTTCAATCTCTTATACCTCATGATTATTTCCTATCTATATAGAAAAAAAACAAAGTATTTTTTTTCTAAAAGAAGAAAAGAGTGAAAGAAAAAGAGTAATAATGTGTCACTAGACATTTATAAAGACACCATTGTGGGAAGATGAATAGTTAACTCAGGAATGAGGCGGGCTATTAACAAGAATCTACTGAACACTTTCTCTCTGCCCAGAACTAAGATAAAAGCACTGAACAATGTTTTACTTTTATTTTAAATTCAAGGGGGAATGAAACACATGTAGAAGTAAGAGAGATGAGGGTCTCTTTTAATAGCAGCTTAGAGAAGTCCAAAAGTAGAGCCAAGCCAAGTCAGAGTGTGTGAGGTATCAAAAGACAAGTCCGTCATGAATGGACAAGCTCAGCGATGAAGTCTGGTAGCTGGCATTTGGAGCCTGAAACCTATCTTGGATTATTATCAATCTCCGTATCAACCTCCATAACTCCGGAATAGGGAAATGTTTGAAAGGTAAACTTACTGTGGGAGGAGATGTGTTCTGGAAATATAAATAATGTAATCAGTAAGATTGTTGTGATTGAATAAGATTCAATAATTGATAAATTGCCATGGTAATGAAGAATTCATTAACATAAATGAAGTAAATTTGCAAGCATGTAGTGATGGTCTATGGATTTTAAAACTTTGTAGGAAGTATTAAGAGAGACAAGTTGGGGGTAAAAGGTGTGGTTCTCTAATCTGCTTAGTGAAAACTAATAATCTGAGATTATTAGACAGAATTGCAACAACAAATTAACATCCAAAAATATAAGAACAGTAAAAAGAATTAACATCACAGGTAGCGTTAGTCCCCATAGGCATTGTTACTTTTGTTTAGAAATTGTGTTTTTCAGATATATTTAAAATATTCTTTTAATGTTTTCACTACTTCCTTTATTATAAAAGATCTCGTTTGTTTGTGAGTATGGTCAACCTGAGTGTGTGCTCTTTGGCCTCATGTCCGTTCTACCAAGAGCAAGGAGCTTCAATGGTCTAATTTAGTCCTTGCCATATTGAGTCGGTTTCTATCTTGAGCTCTTTGGGGAGCAAGGACAGTGTAGATGGGGATAAGTAATGGAATCTTCCCAGCCTCTGCCCTGCTCTCCTCTTCTGATCTCTCCATGCGTGAATGTGCAGAGGCTGGAGGCAAGTGTGGGAGAGCTCCTCGTCATTCTTCATGTTCTCACCCACATCCAAGGTATGGGCCTCTCCAGTCCTCATGGGTATGGGTTACATATGTTTTTGGCTCAAGCTTCCATCTCTGTCTTGTTACCTGTTCTAGTGCTAAAAGTCTGCAAATATATTTATATTTAGAATATATGTATTCTTTTATTTAAGATTTTGAGAGAAGGCGGGGGGGAGCACGAGCAAGGGAGAGGGGCAAAGGAGAGGGAGAAGCAGTCTCTCTGCTGAGCAGAGAGACCAGTTCAGGGCTCGATCCCAGGACCCTGGCAAAGGCAGATGCTTAAAAGCCACCCAGGCACCCCTAGAATATATGCATTCTGAAATAATTTGTAAACTATATACATTTTAGGGTTCATGGATGCCATTTAGTACTTAGGCAAGTACACTGCATCACAGATCCGCAAAAATACTTTTACAGATAGCTTGAAATGCCCTGCATTAGAAAATGTTTTGAGGGGCGCCTGGGTGGCACAGCGGTTAAAGCGTCTGCCTTCGGCTCAGGGCGTGATCCCGGTGTTCTGGGATCGAGCCCCACATCAGGCTCCTCCACTATGGGCCTGCTTCTTCCTCTCCCACTCCTCCTGCTTGTGTTCCCTCTCTCGCTGGTTGTCTCTATCTCTGTCAAATAAATAAATAAACTCTTTAAAAAAAAAAAAAAGAAAATGTTTTGAGAATTTACATTATTATTTTTCCTAAATATAGACGAATTGAATTTACACAGAGATCTCTTTTTAATAGCTACTGTTTACTGATAGGCTTGGTATATCAGAAGTTTAGTAGCTTTTTCCTCTCTTAAACTGCATAACATTGGTACTATTTTTCTGTTTATAAAATTTGAAGAAACCGAGGTTTATTACGGTTATTAAATAAAATTACAGAAGTGTTTAAAGTGGTGGGATTCATATCCAAATCTCTTCAATCTAAAGCCCAAAACAATTCCCCATACCACTGAAAGAAACAATATGAAACAAAATAAAATAGTATGTAGAGATGTGATCTATAGTGTCAGAATTCCCAATCATATAATTCTATATTAATACATGAAAAAATTAGAGAATATAGGAAATGAGAATGTGAAGCTATTTACTCATTTTAAGGATATCTGTATTTAAGAAACTGAACCAACCAAACTATATTTAATATTTCCTCTTTAAGGGACGATGTTTTGTGATTTTGAATAAGAGGATCATGCATGAATCAAACATGAAGCCTTAAAGACATGAAGGCTAGTTTGCACGTGCATTTCACCCTTCCCTACTTCCCCATGGGGTGGTCGGTGCCACTTCAGAATAAATAGTTACACCCCTTGGAGAAGAAATTGTCTGATTCAAATGGCTGCTGCTTATGTAACTCAGCTTGCTGAATGCAATTCATTTTTTTTTTTTCCCAGAAGAAAGAGCTGAGTGGTAATTAGAGCCCATGTTTAACCTACATTTGACCTAAAATTCTATTTCCAAGGAAATTGGACTTTGGCTCCAAAACCATAAAAATTCAGCAGCATAAAGCATAAAATATACCCAATTTTAATCAATGTAAATTACACTGGTAGAAGAGATGTGGATATGCAACCAACAGTCATATAATTTTTCAGAAAGGTACTCTTTGAATAAATTCTTACAGTCAAAATTTAATGAATGAGATTCCAATGCACTTTTCAAATGAAAAAGTTGAATGATCTATTAATTTTATAAGTTTTATGTTTTATTTAATTGAATAACAGACCTGTTATTTTCATTTCATCTGTCCTTGGAAACTTCTGGGGATATTGCTGTCTTTGCCTATTTTAAGCCCTGTGAATAAATTTTTATATCAAGGAAAAGAAAACAGTATTAAAACTTAATTTGCAAGATAATAGTTTTAAAAGTATATATGATCATGGTAAAAAGAGAAATTATAAACACAACAAAATTTAACTTTGACATTGTTACTGCTTGCTAATGTTAAACTGTAGTAATTATTTTTCTTAATCTTATGTTATCAGTCTATTGTTCTTCATTCCTACTGAATACTAATTTAGGTTTTTACTCATAGTTTTATCACTGTCCCTAATCTTCCCTGAATTAATAATAAAAAACTTTAAATGTCATAATTCTAGTTTGGTATAAAATACTGAAAATAATGATGCCTTTATTAGGCTCAGTTATGATGCAGAACCCTACTAATAGAATTTCCTAAAGAGAGGGAAAAGTCTCTTCCAGCTAATGAATGTCTGCAAATGAAAAGCTGCTTCTCATATTTTATTTTGGCACAATCACCAAAATCTTTTTCTATTATAATCAGAACTATATCAGGGTCCTGTTAATCTCTTGATTCTGCTTTCTCCAGTGTGTGTTACGTTCATCCTAACCATATAGGCTCTTTCAGCATTCAGGGAGAGAACTGTTGCTAATGTCTAGTCCTTGCCCTCTCAAAGAAAACAGTCTATAGCTTCTTTCTCACATGCCAATCTAATTAAAATTACTGTAGAAAATGTAAGTGACATATGTAGCAGAACACAGAGGTGTTCACAGAGCAGTTTTCAGGTGGATAACAACGGTGATTAAGGTGCTGGATTGTTTATTTACTCATTAGAGAGCAGCCAGTTCCAGCTCAATGTAAAGCAAAGACAGAATTTTTGTTTGTTACTGTTACTGGAGTTAAGTACCATTCAATAATGAGCTATAGAAGGAACAACTGAAACAATCCAGCTGCAAATTAAATAATTCAATTATCTTGTACAATGGCTGGGACAAGACCAAATGCTAATATGATCTAAACAAGAAGGCGCTTTGTCAAAAACCTCTCATTATATGTGGATGCCCTTGGTTTTCCCACTCTCCGGGAGTACAGCATCATGCGCTTTGCGTAGGATTTATTTTCAACAACAACAACAACAACAAATTGCTGTGATTCTACTTGGTTTATAAAAAGGTACCAATGCAGGAGGGGCTCTTTTTATATGTTATCTGCCCACCCAAAGGAGATACACGCATATTTTCCTGAGTATCTTTCTCTTTTCTTTGCCATTTAACCTAAACTTGATTATGGTAGACCAAAGAAGCCTAGTAATTAAAAATGCACAAGTTGTCTAACACTGCAGTAATTCTAAAATTCACGTTAACTAGGCTTTTCCAAAATACGTTAGGGAGAGGATAAGTTACATTCCTGCTATATGAATCCATATCTACATATCAGGTACCTTGTGGATGCCCAATAAATATTTATTGGTAGCAATAAATAAGGCAGTATAGCCATCCATTGAGAGGAGGAAGCAAGCAAGAACACTGGGTGTAGCCATGCTATCACATTACTGGGTCATCAATCTCCTTTTACAATATGTTAGTAAATTTTCATAGTCCTGCTTCCAACTTCCTTTTGGATATGACAAAATACTGGCATTCAAACATTATACTTTTATTGTTGAAGTATCACCTCTATTCTTTGTGCCTTTTTCTGACTTAATTCTTGCTGACAGTATTTGAATATGAATTTGAAGTAGAAAATTTAAAAAATATTTTATTTATTTATTTGAGAGAGAGTGCTCATGAGCGGGGGGAGGGGCAGAGAGAGAGAGGGAGGAGCAGACCCCCAGCTGAACAGGGAGCCCAACGTGGGGCCTCATCCCAGGACCCTGGAATCATGACCTGAACTTTGCAAAGGGAGCTGCTTAACCTACTGAGCCACCCAGGCGCCCCTTGAAATAGAAACTTTTTTTTTCTTTTTAAAAAAATTTTATTTAAATTCAATTAGCCAACATACAGTACCTCATTAGTTTCTGGTGTAGCGTTCGATGTTTCATTAGTTGTGTATAACACCGTGTGCTCATCACATCGCGTGCCCTCCTTAGGTAGAAACTTTTTATAACAAAAGCATACACCACATTCTGACAATCTGACTTTAGACCAAACTTACATAAAGGCACTCCCATAAAAGCGGTATTTAAATTGCCCTACTTGTCACATCATTTCATTGAAATTGAGCTACTCCAACTATTCTTGTGGTGATGTATCATTGGTATGGTTGTCATAGTAAAGCTCAAAAAGCAGAGGAAATTACAGACTAGATGACCCATCCAAAGAGGAAGGAATGTGTATTGATCTTGAATAATCTAAGTGACTTTTCCCTTGCGTTAGTATGTGTCGGTGATAAACTCTTGTGCGGCATATCAGTATTTCTCATCTTCATCAATCGGTTAATCATACAGCAGCTGTTTCCCCTCTGAATGCAGATACTGTACTGCACTTTCTTGGGATACAAAGTAACAGGAGATCAAGGATCTACTTTCTGAGCTCAGGAGATTAGCTGTTTAAGCTGGAAAAAGTAATATCATTACCAGGTGACACATAATAGAAATGAGAGAAATAAAGAACAGGGGCTTTATCACCTGAATAAATGCTCAGGAAAATTGGAAGCAGAAGGTAACAAACCAGAAACTTAAGACAGATGTTTCTTACAAGCTTTAAGTCGGTTTAAGGAAACACTGGCAGAAAAAAAAATGTTGAAAGTGTGAGGTGGGCAAAATTCAATAGCTTTCTTCTTGTGTCGCTTGTTTCATTTTTCTTTGGCGTTCATCAAAATTCACAGGCAATCCAGGTATAGCCAAGATGCCTTGACAAGATTTCTGAGAGAGAGTGACTTTGATAATCAAGTTCAAGAGTATTTCAAGACTGGAAATCATTCTGCAGAAATGCTCCTGGCACAACTGCTCTTTATTTAGCTGCCTGCGGTGTCTCTAGCACCTATCTGGGGGCTCCTTGGGCAGCCAGTTAATCAGCAATTCTGGATAATGCCTTTGGTCTTGCTCTCCCAAGGGTAGCAGTGTGGCTGTGGTATTTTTGAAATAGAGACAAAAAAAAATGTGGAGATCATATTTGCAGCCTGCCCCTAGGACTTCAAGGTTACAGGTGTATTTCGGTGGAGTCTCTGTCTATAGCCCTGTGAACTACTCCTAACGATCAAGCATGAAAATATCTTGACTGGCACCTGCCTGGAGCTTCACTTAATGGATATCGTCAGTGTTCAGATGCCTGGACCACATGAAAATGTGTACTTAGGGTGAAAGCTCTCTGAGCATTACTTATTTTCTTTCTTTTTCTTCCCTATTAGTTGATTGAAAAAATAGTTTGGAGTAAGAATGTAAAATGACAGAACTGTGAAAGTGAGGGAGGAGGAAAAAAAAAAACAAACTCACGAAAAGCCGTGTTTACTGAAGTTCGAGGATGTTCCAGTTCTGGCTAGCATTGTGAGTGAGAAACCTTTTTGCTAAAACAGGACGAATGCATATTATACACACACACACACACACACACACACACACACACCCTTCACAAAGACAAGCAAACCTAAATACCCATAAGCTCTAATTGAATGGGAGTAAGAGTAAGCAAATTAACCTCTAAAGAAAATTGCTTTACATTCATTATAACTTTGCTAATGTAAATTCTTTAAGTTTAACTGTAAGTCAGTTAATGGCCCATCATAAAAAGAAAAGCATCTGTTTGGGTATCTTGTTGAATGATAACATTATTGAACTTTTATTGTAGAACATTTGGAAAAAAATATAACCAAAATGTCAATAATTCCATCATTTTATAATAACTAATTTTTGAGATTGTTATGTCTTTTGTACATATATGCAAATTAAAAACACAATGACTATGATGTGCTCTGTGTGTAAAATTACATGCATTTAAAAATTGGTCTCTATTTTAGTGTTTCAAATTTCAGCCTATTGGGCATCAAGAACTCATTACATTTACATATTCAAAATATTTCTTCTCTTATATGTATAAGTCACATATAAAAAGCCTTAGTCTTGTTTATATGTATAAGTCACATATAAAAAGCCTTAGTTTTGTTTACATTTAAATATTTTTGTGCTACTTAGTTTATCAATATGTTCCTTAGTCTTTTCTTCTTTTGCATTTCAATTTTATTATTGATTTTTGTTTCTGTCATATCACCTTGTTTCTCCCTTGGGTATATGAAACCTTTGAAAATATATATTTTCATATCGTACCATATGTAGTTAATCATTTCTCACATTGCTCTCGTTGTTTTATTTTCAATTACATTTTCAGAGATGGTCTTAATTACTCATTTGATCTTTTAGAATCAAGTCTTATTCTTTCTACCTCCAATACATGCTCAGATATTATCTCTTTAGTTATCAAATCCTTTCTTATATTTTATACCTGTCTTTTAATCTCAGTCCCATTTATTCTTCTGATTTTTGGTTTGTTACTATTTTTCAAGTTTCTTGAGGATGCTAAACAACTCTGTCATTATCTTCTTCAGCCTTGAGGAGACTGTTTTTAGAAGTATAACCTTCTTCAGTTGCACTTAGGTATTATTCTTATTCTTTTGTTTCACAGTAATTGTGTAGCTACCAAGATACTTTTGTTTTGCTTATACTCCTATCACCGAAGATGTAATTCAATGTATTTTCCAACATAGAGACCTACATATTATTTGTAAGCCACTGTTCACCTGGAAGATAGTTCAGATCTTTCAGATATTCAGATCTAGGACAAGTTAAAGTACACATTTCTTAGCCAGGAGAAAAATTCTATGAAAAATTTCCTTAATCCAACTTGATAAACCGTATTGCAAGTGGCCATTCCTCTAAGATTTTGGGGTATGTAGAAGATGAGAGAAGCTCTGAGTTTCAACTTGATGGTTCTTACAGTCCATTTAAGATTTTCTATTAGTACTTGGGATGCATACTAATTGGTAGGATCATGGTCACATCCTGTTCCTAAGGCACCCAGGAAAAGTGAGAGAACAGGAAAAGAATTTCAACAATATGACTTAAGTTAGAAATTACAACACAGGTGAACTTTGTAAAGCAGCACTGAGATTCCTATTAGAAAAGACAAGAGTTTGCAATCAAATTTTCAATAGAAAAAACAATTTCTTGTCTAAGAAGTCTTTTTCTTTTTTTCTATCATTAACACTGGGCGGGGGAATAGATAAGAAAAGAAAAGAAAAATTATATGAGTAGATTAAGCATTAGTGTGGGAGATTCCAAACTAGATATGATTTTATCTGGGGATTTTACTCTAGTCTCCATCATCTCAATTTCCCTGTTAATGGAATAAGAACTTAACTAAAAATACAAGAATACTAATTTATCTTCTTTAAAGTGCTTAGTAGATACAGCATTAGTACTATGTAAATTTGGAAAATGATGTTCTTTAATGTACATGTCAATTAAAAAATAGTTATTTTTTCCTGATACAGAAATATCTTAAAAGTTTTTAAAACTTAAAATTCTAATTTCAAATATGACAACTCTCTGTAAGCAACAAGTTTAGTTTCTTTTTTTTAAATTTTATATTATATTATGTTAATCACCATACAGTACATCCTTAGTTTTTGATGTAGTGTTCCATGATTCATTGTTTGCGTATAACACCCAGTGCTCCAGGGAATACGTGCCCTCCTTGATACCCATCACCGGCCTATCCCAATCCCCCACCCCCCTCCCCTCTGAAGCCCTCAGTTTGTTTCCCAGAGTCCATAGTCTCTTATGGTTCATTCCCCCTTCTGTTTATCCCCCGTTCATTCTTCCCTTCCTTCTCCTACCGATCTCCCTGCTATGTTTCTTAAAGTTGATTGATCTGACCAAATTATACAATATTGATTCATATCTTAACTGAGATATCTTCCATCACTTTTCATCACTTTTACTATATTATTTTGCCAAAAAGTTCATAGACATTAAATTTGATAATAATTATCCAAGATATCTTAAAAAGATGAAAGCCATCATTTGATATATAACTTGTTGCAGGTTAACTCAATGTTTTCATTCACTGAAGCTATGATCAAGAACTTAACTAAAGCATAACTCAGTTTTACACGAGCCTCTGGCTTTATGGGGAACTCTTCCAATTTAATAAGCTGTAATTCTGACCTAATGCACATTTTGGGGTATTAGTATATGCCAACTGGAATCACCCTGAAACTTACAATGTCAGGAAACCACATTATAAATTATACTTGTATCCTAAATTACCTTATTAATCAACACATCTCAGCCTATGTATGTACATGGCTAAGGCAAAAGTGTTTCTATCATGTCAAAAGCAAACCAAACTGGGGCACCTGGGTGGCTCAGTCGGTTGGGTGTCTAGTCTAACTCTTGACTTTGGCTCAGGTCATGATCTCGGGTTGTGGGATCAAGCCCTGCATTGGGCTCTGTGCTCTGTGTGGAGTCTGCTTGAGATTCTCGTTCTCCCTCTCCCTCTGCTCTTCCCCCACCCCTCTCTGAAATAAATAAGTAAATAAATAAATTAATTAAAATATAAAATCTTTAAAACAAACAAAAACCCCCACAAGCAAACAAAATTAAAACAATGAGATACCAGTACACTCTACCCCATCACAATGACAACACCAAATGCTGGTGAGGATATGGAGCAACAGGGACTCTTATTTACTGCTGTCGGTAATGAAAAATGGCACAGCCACTTTGGAAGACAGCTTGGCAGTTTCTCACAAAACGAAGCCTACTCTTACCATAGAATCCAGCAATTGCACTTTTTGGTATCTTTCTTAAGGAGTTGGAAACTCATGCCCACACAATGTCTTGTATTCCTCTGTAGCAGTATTTTTCATAATTGCCAAAACTTGGAAGCAACCAAATTGTTCTTTGGTAGGAGAATGGATAAATAAACCATGGTACATTCAGACAATGGAATATTATTCAGCACTAAGAAGAAATGAGTTAACAAACCATAAAAGACATGGAGGAAACTTAAGTGCACATTACTAAATGTAAGAAGTCAATCTGTAAATGTTACTTGTAGTATGATTCCAACTATAAGACATTCTGTGAAAGGCAGAACTACGGAGAGAATAAAAACGTCAGTGGTTGCCAAGAGTTGGGGGTGGAAGCAGGGTTGAATAAGTGGAACACAGAGGCTTTTAAGGGCAATGAAAATACTCTGAATGGTTCTATATGGAGGATACGTGTTATTATACATTTGTCCAAACTCATAGAATGTACACCACCAAGAGTCAACCCTAATGTAAACTATGGACTATAGGGAACTTTAACACCTCAGTTATATCAATGGATAGATAATCCAGATAGAAAATCAATAAGGAAACATTGGCTTTAAACAACACAGTAGGCCAAATAGATTTAAAAGATAAATGTAGAACATTCCATCCAAAAGCAACTGAATACACATTCTTCTCAGCTGTATGTGAAATATTCTCCTGGGCAAATCACATGCTAGACAACAAAATAAATGTCAATAAATTCAAGAAAATTCAAGCATCTTTTCTGACCATAATGGTACGAAACTAGAAATCAATTACAAGAAGAAAACTGAAGAAAATTATAAATAACAGAGATTAAACAATATGTTACTGAACAACTACTGTGTTATAAAAAAAATCAAAGGAGAAAATACCTAGAGTTAAATGAAACAGAAATACAACATACCCAAATCTACGGAATGCAGTGAAAGCAGTTCTAAGAAAGATTATAGCAACGTAGATTCCATGAGTTTGGACAAATGTTTCTTGAGGCCTACCTCAAGAAACAAGAGAAGTCTCAAACAATTTAACTATACACATTAAGCAACCAAAAAAGAAGAACAAACAAAATTCATAGTTAGTAGAAGGAAGGACATAATAAAGCTCAGATAAGAAATAAATGAAATAGAGACTAAAAAGAC
This sequence comes from Ursus americanus, assembly GCF_024610735.1. NCBI lineage: Eukaryota > Metazoa > Chordata > Mammalia > Carnivora > Ursidae > Ursus > Ursus americanus. Next base: position 14,415,408 of record NC_142155.1, on the reverse strand, counting down.
AATAGAAAATATCAGTGAAACTAAGAGCCAGTTCTTTGAAAAGATAAAGAAAAGTGGGAAATCTTTAGCTAAATTCACCAACAATAAAGAAAAGAGGGCTCAGACAGATAAAATTAGAAATGAAAGAGGATGATTTACAATTGGTAACATAGAAATAAAAAGAAACATCAGAGACTACTATGAACAAGAATATATCAACAAATTGGACAGCCCATTGGACAACAAATTAATCAAAACAGTATAAATCGTCATGAGAACAGACACATTGGTCAATCGAACAGAATAGAGAGCTCAGAAATAAACCCTCCTATTTGTGGTCAGGTAGGAGACAAGAGTATACATTGATGAAAAAACAGTTTTTTAATAAATGGTGTTGACAAAACTGGACCATTATTTTACATTATACACAAAAATAAACTCAAAAAGGAATAAAGAATTTAAGACCTGTCACTATAAAACCCATAAAAAACAAAACAAAACAAAAAACAGGTGGTAAGTAAATTGACATTTGTGTGAGAAATGTTTTTTGGATCCAATTCCAAAGACAAGGAAAACAAAAGCTATGTTAACAAGTGGGACTACAGCAAACTATAAAGCCTCTGAACAGTGAAGGAAACCATCAACGAATGAAAAGACAACTGAATCAGAGAAAATGTTCGCAAAACATGTATTGGATAAGGGGTTAATATCCAAAATATATAAAGAACTTACAAAACTCAATAACAACAACAGTAATTTTAAAAAAGCAGATAAAATGGGCAGATTATATGAATAAAAGTTTTTCCTAGGAAGACACACAGGTGGCCAATAGACACATGAAAAGATGTTCAACATCACTCATTATCAGGGAAATGTGAATCAAAACCACAGTGAGATATCACCTCACACCAGTGAGAATGGCTAGTATGTAAAAGACAAGAAGTAACAAGTGTTGGTGAGGATATAGAGAAAAGGAAACCCTCATGCACTATTGGTGGGAATATAAATTGATGTAACCACTATGGGAAACACTGTGGAGGTTCCGCAACAGATTTAAAAAAGAATTATCTTTTTATTTATTTTAATGTTTTTTTATTATATTATGTTAGTCACCGTACAGTACATCCCTGGTTTCTGATGTAAAGTTCAATGATTCATTAGTTGCGTATAACACCCAATGCACCATGCAACACGTGCCCTCCTTACTACCCATCACCAGTCTATCCCATTCCCCCACCCCCCTCCCCTCTGAAGCCCTCAGTTTAAAAATAAATAAATAAAAATAAAAATAAAAAAGAATTATCATATGATCCAGCAATTCCACTGCTAGGTATCTATCCAAAGAAAATGAAAACACTAATTTAAAAATATATATGCACCCCATGTTCATTTCAGCATTATTTACGATAGCCACAATATCAAGAATGGAAACAACCTATGTGTCTATCAATGGATAAATAGATAAAGAAGATATACACATACAAAACACATACACACACACACACACACACACACGCATGTGTGCGCACACACTAGAATACAAATCGGCCATTAAAAAGAGGAAATCCTGCCATTTGTGACAACATGGATGGGCCTTGAAGGTACTATGCTAAATGAAATAAGTCAGAGGAAGACAAATACTGCATTACTTCGTTTTTATGTGTAATTCAAAAACACAAAAAACAAAACAAAGCTCATAATCACAGATGCAGAGTAGAGACTGGTGGTTCCATAGGGGAACAGTTTGGGTTGGGGGTAAAATGGGTGAAGGAAATCAAGAAGTACAAACTTCTAGTTATGAAATAATTAAGTCATGGGTATATAATCCGCAACACAGGGAATAGAGTTAATAATATTTATTAATTTCATATGGTGACAGATGGTAACTAGACTTATTGTAGAGATCATTTCACAATGTATAAACATATACAACATTGAATCAATATGTTGTACAACCGAAACTAATAAAATATTTTATATCAATTATACCTCAATAAAAAAAAGAGTAGACAGAAACAATAAAAATGAATTATTCTGAGGACACACAACCCTAATTTGTACTTGTTATTCTACGTCTTAAAGCTTTCTCATAATAGAAATTTTCATGGAGAAGAGAGATTATGCATTGTTGAGCCCTCATTAGGGTTCATAAAATCTGAAATAAAACTTGTAGAAAGTTTTTAAACTTATTTTAAAAATTTAAAATATGTTATTTCCTCCTATGTTCATAAATGTCAACCTTCTTAAAAAACTCACATGTCTTTCTACTAGACTTGTGCAATTCTATTGAGACCTTGCTGTGTAGAGCATGCCAAAGTCCTTTCAGCTAATAAATGCATCTGGCTTGATAAACGGAGTTTTGTTTTTTCTGTGAATACTATGCATTTGCCCAAGTTTGCATTTTAAAGAAGTGCCCAAGACCTATTATTACCAAAAAAAGAAAAAATAAAAAAAATGCAAATTCACTTTCCTATATCAAAATGCTTTTAAAAGTACATCTGTATTCACATATTCTTTGTGTTGAAGGCTTAAAATCCTTTACACGTATAGCTAAATACACAAAGATAATAGCATATAGGAAGAACATTGGTCTTTCAAGTATCACATTTCTCATCTGATTAGTTAGCAATTTGTACAATTACACCTAAATGGATGCAATGCTGATATCACTGCTTATTTTATTATAGCAGTAAAATAGGTACCGTGCTATCTGCCCTGCTTGTTTATAATATTACTCATAAACAATTTTGTGTATACTCTATTTCAATTTCCCAGCTTGATTAGCTAACAATCTGCACTGAAACATTCAAGGTAAAATGGAAAGCTAATTGCATAGAGAATTTTAAGCTCATTTGCACACAACAGGATTTATTAGCGCCAGTGAAGGTAAAAAACAGTATGACTTCTCTTGTATCCTCACTAATTCCCCCTGTTAATTCAAAACATCCACAGAGGACCTAAATGTGACAGAACATAGCAACAGCATTTTTTTAAGAGCAGTATTTGGAGAGAAGAAAATGTTCCTTGGGTCTCTGTATAGGTTATGAATTGCCTTTATTCTGGATTATTGCCTGAATTTTAGAATGCTGCATCAAGTGATGTAGAAAAAGATAAAGCTTCTTTATGTTAAGGACCGATTTCCATTCATTGCAATCTCTTTCTATTAGGTTTTTCTCCTTTACTCCTACTAACTGAATGATACCAATTATAGGATATCAAAAAAGGAACCCAAGTGATAAAATGCTCAAACTATATAACACGGGGCAGTAACATAAAAATCTGCTATCCTAGACTGGAAAATAGAAAAGTTGAAACTGATATTTTCTTAAATAAGGTAAACTGGGCCCAAACTGAAATTTTAAAATTCTGAACGCATCTTAAAAAATGAATGTCAAATACATAATATTTTAGCCCAAAGTACTATTGATTTACAGAATTTTAAAGCTAGCTGTGACAACTATTTATGGACTTAGAAGTTAATAAATTCAAAGCACATTTATTTATTTTTAAACTTTATTATTTTTAAAAAAGATTTTATTTATTTGACAGAGAGAGCAAGAAAGAGAGAGTGAGCACAAGCAGGGGTACAGGTAGGCAGAAGGAAAAGCAGGCTCCCTGCTAAACAAGGAGCCCAATGTGGAACCGGATGCCAGGACCCAGGGATCATGACCTGAGCTGAAGGCAGACACTTAACTGACTGAGCCACCCAGGCGTCCCAATTCAAAGTCCATATAAAATGATAAAAATCTTCTGGTAGATATTCCACAAAAGGAAGTCTGAAACTTTTGTCAATGATCTACTTAAAAGTTAAAGAAGAAAATAAACAAAAATGCCTATGTTCGTTCTTAGCCTAGGATAAAATTAATAATTTTATTGCTTTTAAAATGAAGCATTTCTATCAGGGTACTAAGGCATATGACTTTATTTACTCTGCCTGTTTGGGGAGGAACAATCATATGATTTTTCTCTTCACCACTGCCCTTATGAACTTCCCTCTACATTCATTTTTCTCTGTCCTTTGATGAAATGCCAGTCATTCATTATTTTTAAGAAGTAAATAAATTGTCTCCTTTTTTGGATGTATTAAAGAATACCCATCGAGCACAGTGTCAAACCTGCAGACTTCTCTCTGATTTAGTACTTCTCTGCTCTGTGGTAGTCCGCTTCAGCCTTGTACCCCTTGGGTGGAGTGGGTGCTAAGAGCCTTTCCCTCTTTCTCCTTCAGTCTCTTCCTCCATCAAGAACTGCCATGTTGACGCCTGCAGTGGTTTCTTCTGGGTGTGGAGATCCTAGTGTTTGTCTCCAGCATTGGGGGAGGAGGGGATGTTTCTTTGGGGACCTTTTCTCCTCTTTCTCTTTTACAGTTCTTTGAAGCAAACCATGCTTCCTCTGACCCCTTGTAATTTCTCTTTCTGCTACTTGGTTTCTGAAATTCCTCCCTGGTGAACTCACCTGTCCCTTTTACTGTCCCCTTGGGCAGAACTCCATTCAGGGTGGTCTGGTGCAGTTGCCTGTTCTGGGAACACATCGTGCTTATGCTGGATATGAATGCAACACTGTATTGCCTTTTACTCTGAAAATAGTCATCTTTACTTTGCTATGTCAGGGTGGCTTGTTAACTACTGGTTCTAGACTTCCAGTTTTCCAGGATGTGTCGGATACCAGTCCCTCACACTTCACGGCATACATACCAGCTTCTCCAGGTGATCCTCTTGGATCCCTGAAGTGAGAGAGAATTGCTTGCCCACCCCTCTTGTAAATGTTTAGAAACTGAACCTAAACATATCTTACTCCAAAGAAAGTACTAGTCATGGCTCTTCAACTTTGCCTTATTTGAGATAGACTCAAGGTCACTCACTGGCTAATGCTGACTAAATTACTTTCACGATCTTCTGTCGAGACCAGCCCACATATTCTAGTATAGCACATCAGGATGTAGGTTCCTGGTTCCTACTGAATTTTCTTTAGAAACTCAACTCTAAGTACACATGGAAGTTTACACTGTTGTATTTATCTTTCTGTCACACACAGTCAAAAGCAATAGCAATAGAATTGCCATCTCCAAGCACTGATTTATAATTCTAAATCTTGAAAAGATTTTGCCATTTATCTGAAAATTTCATAAAAGGTTGTGCTTTTCGGTGGCTTTTTTTTTTTTTTTTTTTGGCGTTAACATGCAGAAAACCCAGCACCTCTTCATTTATTGTAACACAATCACGTTCAGACACAAACTGTTCAGACATTAGCATATGGCATGATTGTCCTCTCTGGACAGTTGCTAAAAGTCCAGTGTTAGAACTGAGGTTAGATTTTGAAAGTATTGGATGGTATTACATGCATGTACATAGAATGCACAATTCTTTTTCTGATAATCACCCCTTTCTGACCTCCGTGACTTTCCAAATAAATAAATCTCCAAGAAGTGAGGAGTTTAATGGGAAATGGAGCATTTCTTCACTAAGTACTGCACAAGTTAAAGTTCGCAATACTACATCCGCAGCCATATTTGGCTTAGGTTCAAGTCCAACTGGGCTGGGTGTAAAACTTGGGAGTCCTGTTGAGGCATACTTGTGGGGCTGGGGAATAGGGAGAGGCAAAATGATAGATACATATAGAGAAGGGGGAAGAGGATGCTTTAGCTAGTATTGGACGGGCTATTCTATCATAACAAATACCCACACAATCTTAGTGAATTAATAAGTGCACCAGCATGTGGGTTCTGCTCATTGTCAACACTCAGAAAGTCAAGGCAGGAAAAACAGAACGCAGCAAATTGCACACTGTCCCTTCAGTTTCCCCAGAAAGCAACACACACTACTCAGACTGAATTTTATTAGCTAAGGGAAGTTATATATCTACACTTAACTTCAAAGGGGACAGAATAATACTAGTCTACCTGTGCCTAGATGGAGAAGAGAATCAGAATATTTGGAAACTTCACTAATAACCTCCATAAATCCATTAACCCAATCAGCTGTAAGGGGGTATTTTTTTTTAAAGACCAGTAATAACAACTGCATTCATTTTCAGAACATGGTATAATGCAGTGGTTCTTAAAGCATGGTTCATGGGCCCCTGATAGTCTCCAAAACAAAACATAGTTTATAAGAATACTAGCAGTTATTTGACTTTTTCACTTCCATTCTTTCATGAATTTACAATGGAAATTTCCAGAAGTTTCATGACATGTCACATGGCAATAAATTAACTCCAGCTTCTCTCTGTTGAATCAGAAATTAAAGACATTTACAAAAATATACAAAATGCCACTCTTCTCACTAAATCTTTTGTCTTCAAAATAGTTACTTTTCATGAAAACTCTTTGTTTATTTTTAACATATAATAGCTTTATTATTATTATTTTAAATAAATTAATAAACAACCTAAGGGTCAGAGCTCCCCATGGACTCCGCTGGACCTTTGTCGTTGCTGTGTTGCAGTTAAATTTCTTCCTCTGCCCAATCTTCCTTCCTTCTGTCCCCCATAGGTATTTTCTTTTTTTTTTTTTAAAGATTTTATTTATTTATTTGACAGAGATAGAGACAGCCAGCGAGAGAGGGAACACAAGCAGGGGGAGTGGGAGAGGAAGAAGCAGGCTCACAGCAGAGGAGCCTGATGTGGGGCTCGATCCCATAACGCCGGGATCACGCCCTGAGCCGAAGGCAGACGCTTAACCGCTGTGCCACCCAGGCGCCCCCGCCATAGGTATTTTCAAGAACACTTCTCAAAATTCCTGCATGCAGATTTCTGTCTCAAAGTCTGTTTCCTAGTCACTCCATTTAAGATAGTTGGTGCTAGCAGTGATCCAAGGAAACCGACTCTAAACTTGGATTGTAGGGCTCTATAGCCCACTGGCCAATAGGCAGTGAGGGTCCTAACACTGGTGGTAAGTGAACAGTGATACCACCTGTTAAGCGGTAATAGTGTATTTGTTAATGGTTACACTAGAGGTGAATCGGAAGAGGATACCAAGAGTGTACTGATAGGTGATGTGTGCCAGACATTTGAGGAGGGTAGGGTAAATAGTAATATGAGAATTAGAGAATTAAATAGATTTTTCTGGAAACAGTTAATGATTGGAGGAAGATAATAAAAGACTAAGAGTCATTAATCACCAACTAACTGCAAAGGATGAAAACAAGAGGACCTTGGGGTATACAAAGAGAGTCCATACTTTCAATTCTTACAGAGAAAAAGAACAAGTTGATGATCAACCCAGAGTGTAATCATAAGAGTAGCAGAACCTGGCAAGATGTTAAATTTTAAGGTTAGGAGACGCCTACCCCAATGTCAGGGCCCTGTAGGGAAGAAGTGGGATCCTGAGATATTATTAACTTAAAAACCTTGAATTCTCAGATTCTCCTGAACTTTCTTACAGTAACCCAATTGCAGGTGTTGTGCTAAATGCAGTATTTTTACTAGGGCAAATTAACATTATTTCAGGAACATGCCATGTGGCCCCTGGTCTGACAGAAATATGCTTTTATATACCTTTCAAAAAGGAGGATTAGAAGCGTTTTACATAAATTTGGAATGGGTTACATGAACATTTATGGTTTTGCTAAATTAACTCTCCTACTCTCTGTCGTAATATAGTCCCTAGGAACCTAGGCCATCTGGAAGTTTTACAAAATGTCATATTGGCCCATATTACAGATCGTAATAGAAATGACTGAGCAAGAAGTTGCACAAGTCATAAAAGAACAGGTTGACAAATTGGAGTTAATCAAAATTATAAATGTCTACTCTTTAAATGTTGATGTTAAGAAAATGAAAAGACAAGCCACTAACTGTGAGAACATATTGGCAAATCATATATCTGATAAAGGACTTATAGCTAGGATAAAGAGTTCCCAAAATCAATAATAAGGAAAACACTCATTTTAAAAAATGGACAAAAATTTGAACACTTAATCAAAGAAGATATAGGGTATGGGACTAAACAGATGAAAACAATTCAATATGATTAATACTACAATGAGCTATCACTACTCACTAATTGCCATCCACAGGCTTATGGATAAAGAAACAAGAGTCACAGAGCATTAACTTGTTCCTACTGTCTCAGCCAAGAGCAGAGGAGTTAGGACTCAAACCTAGACCTGTCTGACTTCGAAAAAAATTACTCCTCCCCCTACACCGTATAACACACTAGAGAGGACAGAATTGTTCAACAATCTTTTCAAGCTTTACAGGGAGTTGTTTTGAAATTAGCAACTGTGGTTTTGCATATATCCGTACACACAAAATCAATGGACTTCACTCTCATCAACTTTTTGACAACTCATTGACTCTAATAATTTTTCCCTGGTGGGTCTTTAAGTGATTTTCAGCATTTATTGGAGCCATGTGCTACATTTAAAATTATATGAGGCAGTGTCACATAGTGGTTAAGAATTTAAGGAGTCAGTTTTCCAACTAAGTTCGAATCAATTGATGTCAGAAGAATCAAAGGACTTGAGATTTTTCTTGTCTATTCTGGAAGACCCCACCTCCATCACATATCCACTACATTCAATAAATCATATCATCATATTGGAACATTCAGGAAACAGATTTAGTTATGTCGCATCAGTCTCTCAAAATTACTAAACTGTTTTATATTTCAGTTTCAATCTAACTCTTTACATTTTATGTTTTAATTCCACTTCATGCCATTTTCAGTACCAATCCTGCAGACTTTCTGATGAGTAGAACATACAATTACTTTTATATAAAAACAAAGTAGTGACTTCAAAAATCTCCTCTGGATTAAAAGACTTTAGAGAAATCCAGTACTTGGACTGATAGCTATAGGAGTTCAAATCTAGACACCTGCTACCTGGGAGACATTTGAGAACATTTCTCAATCTCTGTCAATCTTTGCTTACTTCTTAAATGAGAATACTAATACCTGTATCTTAGGATAGTGTGAATTAAATTAATTCAAGATACTGGTTTATAAAACTCATTTTTTAAAAGGTGGAAACATTTACATTTTATATGCATCAGAGGAAAACACTTCTATTTTAAAAGACTAATTTTAAGGTTTGCAAATCCTTCAAAAGAATATAGAAAAAGAAGATCATTCTGGGTCAGTTAGGCATTTGAAAAGATTTAGGATATGCAAATGCAGACTTTTTGCTGAATTTAGGAACTGGAGCTAGACTGAGGTGAACTGTTCTGCAAAGAGATCCCAGCACCCTTAGATGGGGGAAGGAGCAATAAGAGAGAAATGGAGAATAAAAACAGTGCTAAAGACCTGGGCTTATTCCAGAAAAGTTGAGACTGTCATTATGAATGATAGCCCTAGTGGAGGCATGGCCAAAAAGACTTCAAAGAACAGAGATGTGTAATGTGTGATTTTTTCCCCCATTTGTTATGAAGATTAGTAAGTATAAACTTTTCCCAGTGTTCTTGTATTTTATTTATTTATTTATTTTTTCACCGTGATAAATGTACTCTGTAATCCCCATCGTGTATTTCACCAATCCCCCCCACCTACCTCCCATCTGGTAACCATCAGTTTGTTCTTTATAATTAAGAGTCTTGGTTTCTCTCTCTCTTTTTCTTCCTTTGCTCTTAGTTTTATTTCTTAAATTCCACATATGAGAGAGATCATATGGTGTTTGTCTTTCTCTGACTTATTTATTTTGCTTTGTGTTATAATGTCTAGCTCTACCTATGTTGTTGCAAATGGGAAGATTTTATTATTTTTTATGGCTGAATAATATTCCATTGTGTATATATACCACTTCTTCTTTATCCATTCATCTATGCACGAACATTTGTGTTGCCTCCATAGTTTGGCAATTGTAAATAATGCTGCAGTAAACGTAGGCGTGCATGTATCCCTTTGAATTCGTGTTTTCGTATTTTGGGGGTAAATATGCAGTAGTACAATTACTAGATCACAGGGTGAATCAAGTTTTAATTTTTCTCTACTGTCTTCTGTAGTGGCTCCACCAGTTTGTATTCCCACCAACAGTGCATGAGGGTTCCTTTTTCTCTACATCCTTGCCAACACTTGTGATTTCTGGTGTATTTGATTCTAACCATTCTGACAGGTGTGGGGTGAAATCTTATTGTGGTTTTCAGTTCCATTTCCCTAATGATGAGTGATGTGAACATCTTTTCATGTGTCTATTGGTTATCTGGTTTGGACAAGTATCTGTTCATGCCTTCTGCCCATTTTTAAATTGGATTATTTGTTTTATGGGTGTTGAGTTGTGTCAGTTCTTTATATGTTTTGGATACTGACCCTTTATTGGATATGTCATTTGCAAAAATCTTCTCCCATTCTCTAGGTTGCCTTTTAGTTTTGTTGATTGTTTCCTTTGCTTTTTACTGCGATCTAGTCCCAATAGTTTCTTTGTGCTTTTATTTCCCTTGTCTCAGGAGACATATCTAGAAAGATGTTATGGCCGATATCAGAGAAATTACTGCATGTGCTCTCTTCCAGGATTTTTATGGTTTCAGGTTTCACATTTAGGTCCTTAATCCATTTTGAGTTTGCTTTTGTGTATGGTGTAAGGGAAAATGGTCCAGTTCCATTCTTTTACATGTAGCTAACCAGGTTTCCCAGTACCATTTGTTGAAGAGACTGTTGTTTTCCCATTTTATATTCATTCCTCATTTGTTGAAGAGTGACCATAGAGTTGTGGGTTTATTTCTGAGTTTTCTGTTCTGTGCCATTGATCTATGTGTCTGTTTTTGTGCCAGTACCATACTGTTTCAATTACTATAGCTTTGTAATGTAACTTGAAGTCTGGAATTGTGATATCTCCAGTTTTGCTTTTCTTTTTCAAGATTGCTTTGGCTATTCAGGGTCTTTTGTGGTTCTATACAAGTTTTAGGGTTATTTGTTCTAGTTCTGTGAAAAATGCTATAGTATTTTGATAAGGATTGCATTTAATGTGTAGATTGCTTTGGGTAGTGTAAACATTTTAACAATATTTGTTTTTCCAATCCATGTGCATGGAATGTCTTTCCCTTTGTGTCATCTTCAGTTTCTTTCATCAGTGTTATAGTTTTCAGAGTACAATTCTTTCACCTCTGTCTAAGTTTATTCCTTGGTATTTTCTTGTTTTGGGTACAATTGCAAATGGGATTATTTTCCTAATTTCTCTTCCTGGGGTTTCATTATTGGTGTATAAAAATGCAACAGATTTCTGTACATCAATTTTTTTTTTATCCTGCAAACTTCTGAATTCATTTATTAGTTCTAGTAGTTTTTCAGTGGAGTCTTTGGGGTTTTCTATATATACTATCATGTCATCTGTAAATAGTGAGGGTTTTACTTCTTCCTTATCAATTTGAATGCCTTTTATTTCTTAATGTTGTCTAATTTCTGTGGCTAGGACTTCCCATACTATGTTGAATAAAAATGGTGAGAGTTGGTATCCTTGTCTTATTCCTTATATCCTTGTCTGTTTCCTCAGGGAAAAAGCTCTCAGCTTTTCAGCATTGAGTATGATGTTGGGTGTGGGTTTTTTACATATTGCCTTTATTATGTAGGTATATTCCCTCTAGACCAATGATCCTATATTTTTAAGTACGGTTAATATTTAGAGGATACAGATGTGGGTGATTTGGGAACTCAGTTATGGGACCGATACAGAGGAAGGTGTTGTCACCGTTTGGGTCAATTTGAGCTAAAGGTAAAGCAAGAGCAGTAAGTCATAACAAAGAATAAAAAACAGGTAGAAAATCAGAGCTAAGGAGGACAATGAGAATGAAAATTCTCTAAGTATTTTTTGACATCTTGGGGAACGAATGTGAAATGCTACAAAGGTCATGTTTACCTCATCTAATATCTGTGATATTACAATATATTAAAGGAATATATATTTATAATATTCATAACTTTTTGTTTATACTTTCCTGACTTGATGGTTCCTTTCCTACTAAAGAGTTTAAGACAGAAAAGAAAATCTAGGCCATCACAAATAAGACCTTTTACTTAATTCTGAGGAGAAAAAAAAAGCACAATACACCTGATAAGTATATTAAATAAAGGATATCCTGGACCTCTTATCAAGATCTAGTGTTATCTTTCTTCAGACCACTTTCCTGTCCCCCAGCTACTTTTTGAATCCCAGTCAGAATGTGATCTCCAAAGTCTTGTAGAATATATTGATTCTTATTCTCCTTCGTGACAGATAAAACCTTCTGTAGCCATTACAGTTTGTTCCCTTCACGTATAACTCAGTTCTGCTGAAAGCAAGCAGTCTTTGTTTCTTTCTACTTCCAGTCCAATAGAGATTTTGTGTGTTAGTCTTTAAAACAATGCTTTTATTTCCTTGAGTTTCTGCTGGGCTGCAGTTGTTTTTTTGTTCTCAGATGATTTATGTATTTTCAATGTACAAGTGCTTAGAGGCTAAGATAAATAGGGGTATTTTTATAGTAAAATTTGAAAAATAGTTCAAGCCTTGAAAAAGCAAAGCTTATTAGGTACTCAAAATTAAAATGAATGCTTTCTCTGCCGTGATATTTTTTGCAAGGGACAACATAAGACATGTGAAGAGAATGTTTCTGATATTCTATTTTTTTTTTTGCTCCCTTTCCACAGCACATCAATGTCTAAGATAAATATTAAGTCATTTGCTATAGATATCTGGATATTTTAGAAGAGAATAATCCTGGGGCACCTGGGTGGCTCAGTCATTAAGCGGCTGCCTTCGGCTCAGGGCGTGATCCCGGGCTCCTGGGATCGAGCCCCGCATCGGGCTCCTCTGCTGGGAGCCTGCTTCTTCCTCTCCCACTCCCCCTGCTTGTGTTCCCTCTCTCGCTGGCTGTCTCTCTCTCTGTGTCAAATAAATAAATAAAATCTTAAAAAAAAAAAGAAGAGAATAATCCTAAAAGTTGTAATCCTCAAAACTGAGGTACAGAATCCTGAGATATCTAGGCTTTAATTCCTTAAGTGCTAAAATAAATGTGTCAACATGCCAACGTGACTAATACACATAGACTTTCTTATGGTATTTCTTCTTCATGAAGAAAGGTCAAATTTCCAAGAATCCACTAATATGTTAACCCATTTTTATATGGTTATTACCATTACGTTAAAAACAAATCTCCACATGTACTTCTGTACTTCGAACCATGCGGTGTGTGTGTGTGGGGGGTGGATTTGATATCTTAATGCTCTAGCAGGGCATCTTCCTATCTATGGTGGGTGGAGAAAGCATCCTCCCATGCTACATACTATTAAAAAGAGTAGATAAAACCTATTTTTCCTAAAACTCATTTTTGAATACATTCTTAGATAATAAAGTGTTACTGATATTTCAATCTTATCAGTTTTGTAGCTATATGTTAATTTCCCATAAAACTTAAGTAATCCTCCAAAAGTTCCTGATGTTGCTGATGATGTTCATGAAGATTAATTACTGTCTATGGAGGTTACACGCATATTTATTTAAGTATATATAATTTATATCTGGCATAAAAATCAGTTAAAAGAATTTGGGGTAAAGTATTCTTATTTGGAACAAACTAAAGAAAGAGACTAGCTCTTTTGGCTGAACTCTTAATAGCTGAAGTCTTTTGACAAAATGAGTACTGAATAGCACTGAGTGGTGGAGAAGTGTTCTGGAAAGAACTGAGGTCAAACATGAGTTGCTGATGCACCTTATTACTCTCAGTAATAGATACAGCTTCTAATGTTGGTTCATAACCTGTATGAAAATGATTAAAATAAGCGTCCAGGCAGTCAGCACCAGGTTTGATGAAGTAGCAGGGGCAATGAAGAGAAGGGGAAAAGGACAACATCATTGTTGGGCCCTGATGAACATGGATATGAAAGGGGTGAGTAGAAAAAAAAAAAAAAAAGCCTGTGAAAGTAACTGAATGGAAGCCAGAGATGTAGGAGAAAAACAGAAGAAAATGTTTTAAGGAAGGGAGGGAATGGGGTATTTTGGAGAAGACAACACAGACACCGTGATAGAGAGGCTGATTTCTATGGAGCGACGAGGGCAGAAGCCAGAACATAGCAGGCTGAGGTATAAATGCGGGGCGATGAAATAGATACAGAGCTGATTAACCATTTTTAAGTCTCACCTTAGTTTGACAAAGAAGTCACCAAATCAGGGGAATGTGATTCAAGAAAAAATCCTTTTTTAATATAGAATATTGAATACTGAACTAAAAAAATATTGAATAGACTTTGTCGAATGCATTTGTGAGGGACAAAAATCCAATATGACAAATGCTGATAATGAAGGAAATAGCTACATTGATGGAGCAACTGGGTATTTGAAACTTGGATAAGATGGAAATCAAAGCCCATGTACAGGGATTACCGTGCATAGGAGAAGCATACCACTGCCACTGATAAGGGAAGGAAGTTGGGAAGTGAATAAATGAGTCGCTACTCATTTTGTAAAAATTAGGGAGGACAATATAGAAACCTATTGGTTTTATTGTGTTAATGAGGTAGAAAACAGATTTGGCCTGAGGTTGAGACAGCGTCTTTGTAGGTAGAGAGTTTGAAATTCAAAGTCTGAAGAATCACTTAAAGCAATGAGGGAGGAATCTGGCTAAGAGAGTTTTCAGAGGATTCATGGATAGTTTTAGGGTTGCATATGTAACGACAGAGTAGGAATTTATATTGGCTTCAATATGTAATGCTGGGACATTTTCTCCAGGCACACTCAGAGGCTAACGTGAAGGAGTGGCTAAATCATGTGGTTACATTAATTCAAAGCAGTTACCATGGAATAATAATGAGATAAAAGTATTTAGGATAATAGAGAGAAAGGGATTGCATGTTTCATGGTTGGGTGACAGTATAATTTATCAACTAGGACATATTTAAAAGTAAAAGTCCCAACTAGGATATATTTAAGAGGGAAAGAAGACAACCAAACAGGATGCTAGGAAAACAAGAATAAACTGAATCTGTCTCTAGTCAACCAGGATAAATTGCCATCATGCTCATAGTGGTTAAAACAAATTTTTAAAAAGACCATACAGGTTAGGGGTAAGTTTCTAGCAAATGGTATAAATATGTTGAGGTTGGAGAATAATTATAAGAGAATGAAAATCCTGGAAGTGTAGAGTACTACAGCTTAAAAAATGGGGTATAAAAATTTAGATCTCAGAAGTTTAATGGCTACTATGACTCTGGTTAATGAAACAACTTAGCGATGCAGGAGTACAGAGGGTGAGAAGTTCATTGGGGTTCAGACAGTCATCGTGATCTAAAGTATGGATGTTTATTTTCCCCCACACTCTAAAATTGTCCAGGAAGATAGTGGAATTAATGGTGGAGAGAAAGTGTATAAGCCAGAGGCCAGAGTCCTCAAGGAATGTGAAGGAGTGGGCTTGTGGGAGGTCAGTCGGTAACAAGAATGAGGTCTGGGTGACATGAGATTCAATAAAGATAGTTTTATAAGAGGGCACAAGAGGGTTGGTAATAGATGTTAAGAAAATGAGTACATTTGTCATTACTTCATGTTGTTAAGTACTTGGATCACCCTTGATTCATGCTCATCTCCAAACTTTGATTATAATTTTACTTCCAATGCCTACAGGGAGAGAATTCACTGTTCGTGCTAACAAGATTGTCAAGTTCTACATATCAGTTATAATACTAATTTTAAATTCATAACTTGGATTTCTTATTCATGTTTGATTTTGATTAACAAGACTTCATCCATAAAGGACAATCTATTCTTCCTCTACCGGTAAAAACAAGATTCATTGCCTACAAGAGTCAGACCTTAGACTAGGGAGAATATACTAAGTTAATGAAAAAAAAACTTGAGGATTTTTTAAGGTTCTTTGTCATGAGATCCTATTTTCTATACACTAATTTTAAATATCAATAGAAATTAAAAATTGAAAGGAAAATGTATTCACATCTTTTTTGCTAACATCATAAAGACATGGTATCTTCATTCTTTGTCTCTGATTTTCATACACAAAAATTTAATTGCACATATACCTAAGTTTTATATTTTATTCCTTTTATCATTGCTGAAGTAAGCAGTTACTAGCATTTATAAAATATCTTAGTATATCCCTAATAAATCTTTAACAAGAGAAAATTGGACATTAAAGTATTATCTGCATCTTTCCAGTATATATAATACTACTTATATCATATTATATTATACACATATTATATATATTATATGCATATAATATAATATATATAATATATATTTTTTACTATACTAAAATCATAGTTTTATAGTGCACAGTAACCTTTTTTGGCTTTCTTCTTTCTCCTGTTTTCACTCTGAGGTTTCTCAGTAGAGTTGAAAATTAATTTAAATTTTTCAATTCTCCTTTTGGGAATACTATCAAGCTTCCAAATTTCATCACACTTACATGGTCCCTCTAAACTCATTTCATAAACGTTGGCAATCTGTAAGCTTCTTCAAATGTAGTCAACCACATGATTAACAATTTATAAAGATGGCGTTGTGTAATCTTAAAGATAAAAATAAGCTAGCTTTAGATTGTATGTTCACCTAATTTTGCTAAATATTTCTTTCAATCACATGGTACAAGTCTGTTAAATATTTTATGCGTGTGAACAGAGAATGTTACAGGGAGATTTACCTTCAAGAAATGGGGAGTGGGAAGTTTTATATGAAAAAGTTCAGAGTTTCCTTAATCATGGAAAAATACAGAACCCAAAACACACTTCAGGAATCATAGGATTAACCCAGTCTGTTCTTTTATGTTAATGAGAAATTGCAGCTGTCTGTTTGCTGATCCTTTAAACTACTATGCTTATTTTAAAAGGGAGCATAACCTTCCCTGTAAAAGCAAGCATGCTCAATTTTTGACAGTACAGAAATGTGAAAGAGAGATGAGAAAGGAGATTTTTGTAAAAATGGTAGTTTCTAAAAGGAACCAGTCCAAAGGAAAAAGAAAACTTTGACATACATTCTACAATGTAATGTAGATATGCCTTATATTTTATTCAACTGTTTTTCCAGCTTCAGACCCTACACGGCTTTTAGTCTTAATTTTCTCCTGTTTCCTTTAACCTTTTTGTTTCCTTCAAACTCTGGACACCTCTGTGTTGGATTTAAAAGATATGCTATGCATGAATAAGCAAATGGCAAGGCAATGTGTATTTTACTATCTGTTTTGTAAATTAGTGGTTCGCAAAGTATAATACTTGGACCATCACCTGGGAAATGCAAATTCTAGGTACCACGCCGGATGTAGTGAATACAAAAGTCTGGGTATGGGGCCCAGCCGTTATGCTTTAACTAGCCTTCCATGTGATTCTTATGTTTGCTAAAGTTGAAAAACAACTGTGCGAAGGAATGTAACTAGTTATTTGTATTTTAGTGTATGGATTTCTTTTCTATTAGAAGTTACAAGAAATTATCCTTTCCGATGGCTAATATTGCATAGTATATATGGACGACATCTTCTTTATCCATTTGTCTGTTGAAGGGCATATTGGCTCCTTCTACAGTTTGGCTATTGTGGACATTGCTGCTATGAACATTTACATCAACATGGATGGAACTGGAGGAGATTATGCTAAGTGAAATAATTCAAGCAGAGAAAGAATTATCATATGGTTTCACTTATTTGTGGAACATAAGGAATAGCAGGGAGGACATTGGGAGAAGGAAGGGAAAGATGAAGGGGAGAAATCAGAGGGGGAAATGAACCGTGAGAGACTATGGACTCCAGGAAACGAAGTGTTTTAGAGAATTTTAGAGTGGAGAGGGGTGGGGAGATGGGTTAGCCTGGTGATGGGTATTAAGGAGGGCACGTATTGCATGGAGCTCTGGGTGTTATACACAAACAATGAATCATGGAACACTACATCAAAAACTAATGATGTACTGTATGGTGACTAATATGATTTAAAAATTAAAAAAATAAACATTTTAAACATGAAAAAAGAAATTATAAGAAATTATTAACAGTTTGTTATCATTGGAAATAGAAATGTTGTAAGAAAGAATAATTCCCTTCCATTACCATTAGAATTTTCCAACAAAGTTCAATTTCTATTTTTCTTTGCTCAGTACTAATCTATATATTGAAATAATGACCCATTTTCTTGTTTACATTTTTATAGTTTCCTACGAATGTAAAATACAAGTAAAGATAATTTTTTAAAGGCATGAATTGAATCCAGCTCTTCTCAGAGCATGTATTCATTTCAGCAATCCCATTTGCTACCTTTTGTAAGTGCTTGCTTTGTGGCAGAAACTGGGTTGAGTCCTTGGGTAAAGAAAATGAATGATGAATAAGACATAATTCTTTTGCCATGACACTACAAAATCTACTTGAGGAGACAGATGTAGAAAATACTACAGTTGTTAAGAATTGGGAGGGCTAGGCTCTAGTCTTAGGCCCTTTTATCCATAAAAATCTACATTAAAAATTAAAATTATTTTATTCATCATTTTTCCCAAAAGCATTTGAGTTGAGCTCTGTTATACATAAATATTAATGAGATAAAATGTCAGAACAACAGAAAGGAAGATAAACAAAAACGTCAACCATGTAGACTCATTTATTTTTCATTCTTTCAAGGAACATTCCTTAAGCATCTACTTTGTGCCAAGCATTATGCCATGCACTGAGGATTCGTAAGATGGAATATTTACCCTTAAGGTACTGTCTATCTAGTAGGAGTGACAGACAGGTAAGTCAATTTGAAAAGGTAAATTCTTAAAATTCCAAGAATGAAATCTTGACAGGTTACAAGGAGAATGGGATTATGTAACAAAAAAGAGGAAATTGTCCATTTTTCTGGGAATATATTTTGTTTATCTGATTAATTTTATTCCCTTGTTTTCAAAATGATAAATCTCAGTAAAGGTTAAAGTAAAAGAACTTTTGCTCTCATAATTCATAATTCATAAGCAACCTCTGTAGAACAGCTTTGTGTGTTTCTTTTGCTCAATTTTCCTATCAATTTTCATTTCATAGGTGAGTTTATGCTTCATTTAAAGTTTGTGTGATGATTTTCTTTTTAGCTAATGCATGAGAATTTTCTTATGATTTTTTCACAATATCCTTTAAAATGGCTAAACAATATTCTATCATAACTTCTTAATATTCTGAACTACTTCAAAGTTTGTGATTTTTAATTTCATTATAGCTTATACTACCATTAGAAATTTTATATAGTTTATTTGTAGGTATTCACATGTGTATTTATACTTATTCTCTAGATGTGAACTTGTGAAACTGAAAAACAAATATTTTTAGGGTTCCTGATACATATGGCTGCACTGCCTTCAAAACAATGCACTCTCAAAGAATCTTTTTTTTTTTTAATTTGGTTTGAAATCATGCCAAATAAGGAAAAAGTGGTAATATCTATCTTGCAAGTATAAAATGAAACCAGTGCATTAGTTTTGAGAGTAGAAAAATATTTTCTTGACTTTAATACTAGACTAAATTCTGATATGGAGATTTATGAAAGAAAATATGTGTAAAAAACACGGACTATGTCCTTGATAGCTATTTAACATTGACTTAAGATTTAGTTCATGTACCTATTTCAGTATGATACTGTTTCTAGAAGCATAGGATCCGAAGTCAGGATGCCAGGAATTAAGTCCCAGTTCCACAACCAACAGGTTCAATTATTCGAGCAAATCTCTGAGTCTCAATTTTTAATTTGTAAAGTGAGGTTGAAGTATGATTTTTTCAAAAGGTGTCTGAGAGGATTAAATGAAATAATGTGCAGAAGCACATAACAGTAATTGCGAGTATATGAAAAAATCAATAAAGGTTAACTATTATTAGTATTGATGGCCTTTGGCAAATACAGATGTTGGGTAAATTTATTTAGTATTCTGTGTCTCAGTTTGTATAAAGTTTTGTACTACCCCTGTAGCAGGCAGCTTCTGAAATGGCTCACCATGGTCACAGCTTCCTTATGTGCAGGGGTTTATGCAATTCCATGCCCTTGAGCAGAGTCTGGACCTAATGACTTGCTCATAGCTAGTAGAAGATGGCAAAAGTGGAGGGCTGTTGAATCCAAAATTAGGTTACACAATCTGTGACTTATGTCTTTCCCTCACTCTCGTTCTCTGGTTTGCTCACTCTAACGAAGCCAGTTGCCATATTGTGAGCTATCCTAGGGAGGGGTCCACATGGAGTGAAACTGAGGGAAGCCTCTGATGAGTTGAGGTTCTCTGTCCAATAGCTAGTGAGGAACTGTGTCCTGCCAACCACCATATGAGTGACCTTGGAAGCTGATTCTCCCCATAGTTGTAAGATGCCTGCAGCCCCAGCTGACAGCTTACCTGCAGCTTGGTGAAAGTCTCTGGTCTAAGTCATGTGTGGATTACTGACCCACAGACATGGTGAGACACTAAATAGTATTGTTTTAAAGCAGTAAATTGTGGGGTATTTGTTACACAGCAATAGATAACTAATACAATCCCTTTCAGCTCTAGCATTTTATGAAATTAATGATTAAAAATCATCCTTTCAACTTATCTTTTCTAAATTATAGCTATTTGTGTGTCTTGTAAGAAACTCTTCATTGAAAGAAAGGAATTTTCCCAAGAGTTTATCATACAAGTATTATATATATTTATTAAAAACTGTGGGAGTCAGTTACTTCCCATATTAGCTTTTGGGAGGCAAGACATTTAAAAGTCTAAGAGGTACGTCCAGTTACTTCATTAAAAAAATAATAATTCTTTTATTCCCTCGTTGATCTTTGTTAATATAGCATCTCAGGACCTATATTTAAGTTATTCTGGAATTAAATCTCCAGTTTACTCTTCTGAAAGAATGTTTAAAAACTCCGAAAGAAATTTTAAATTAATTTACACTCATGTTAATTATAAAGAGAGAGAAAATGAAAACTCAAAATGAAGGAGGTAAAATTTAAGGTGTTACTGGAAGTTATAGAACATTTGAGTAATAATTTTAAACTTTCTTCCCAGTCCTTTTTTTCAAAATATATTCTCCTTACTTAATATAGAGATTCTTAAATACATGTTATTATTAATTTTAATAATTTGCTATCTCTAAGTCATAAATTATCTAATTAACAGCAGTAGAAATATAATCATTCAGTGGCTTAAAACATACACATAAATGTTTATTTAATGGATTTTTAAAATTTTTAGTGAGTAAATAAATATAGCTTTCAAACAATAGAAAATGGCCTATTCTACAGTTTTGTTCCAAGAAAAGATCCTTCCAAATTCACAATTTTGGACGTATTTCAATATTATACTAAGTGGAACATATTAATAAACCATTTGGCAAAGAGGAACAAAGAATTCTCTGCTTTAGTATGCCGAATACTGCTCCTTTTTGGCTATCCTAACTTAAGGGAAGAAGTTTCTATGGGAATTGTTTAATAATTTAGTGAGAGATAGAGGTATTTTGGAAAGAACACTCAGAAACAGAGCATTTAATGGCCAGTAAGGAATATGGGAATGAGAACAGCTTGCAGAATGGATACCATAAATAAGAAATAAGAAAGATTTCTGGACTTTTTCTTAAAACTGAATAAATGGAAATTCACGTTGTGTCAGAATTAAGTTGATTTATTTTTCAATGGGAAAATTAAAGAGTCAAAAATGAATGAGCTCAGCTTTCTGCAATAGCTAATACTTCATGATAGATAAGAATAAAAGTTACTTCTTTCATCCTATTAGGTGACTACTCCTATTGATGTTGATTTAGAGACACATAAACTGCTAAACAACACTTTAGGCAGAACTGTTTATTCCAATTGCTAAATCTACCAAGTATAAACATAGGAAGCTGTTAAGAACTTGGCTATGCAATAAGCCAAATTAGATCTTTTCTAGCCAAAAAAACTTACTTTGTGCCCAGAATTATGCAAATGTGTTTGCTACATTGATCTAATTAATCAGATGTAGACATTTGCCAATTGGGGAATAGTCGTCTTATATATATCCTATACATATGAATATCAGCTTGTACTAGAAGAGAAAACAAGTCATCCCAAAGGATTTAGAGCATGGGAAACATCCTCAGATCAGAGATATCCCTATTCAGTTAGAATGAGATAATCTCACTGCCCGATCTTTAGCAAGTATCTAAGGAAAGGTGTAAATCCTGTAACCCACTGTAACAGATCAGCACTTATACAAAATTATATGATAATTGGATCGTATGAGTTTCCCTGAAAGGCAAACTACTTTTTGTTACATTGTTTATATGAAATGATGTATTTGGGTTCCAAATAACTGACTCTGAATAAATAAATAATTAGGTTTTGGAGCAGAATCTCTTTGTTAGTTGGGACCTGCCTGCAATTGCCAAATGTATCCTTTGCTTTGAGCTTCATGAGCACAGCCATCAACAGACAATCACATTATGGTTCTCCTGGGACCTGGAGAGTACATGCATTCTCCTGTCTTCCTGTGGTTGAGGAACCGGGGTGCTGGACAGAGTCTGGCTCAATAAAGTCTTAAAATATAAGGTAATCTGTAGGTCGATAGCTACAATATCTTCAGTATTCTAAAAAAGATAGAGAATTCTGAGTCATTAATCTCCCTGCAGGCTAAATACCAGTATTTTTTCCTTGAATATGGTCAAGTAAAAAACCCTGCAGTTCAATTTGTCTTTCTCATTTTGAACAAATTAAAAGGAGTTTTGGGTAAGTCGATGACAGCTAGGTTCTCTGGAATAGAATGTGTACTTCCAGTGAGCCTGGGTGTTAGGCGCCTGTGACCCACTGGAGCTGGAAAATTGAATGAATCCTCCAAGTAAAATTATATATAGAAAATAAATATGTAAATATATGAAACAAATATGTCAAAGTGTATATTTCTGGGGATACCAGGTTTGGTTTTTCTGGTTAAATTGGCTGGTAAGGAGCTAAACTTCTGGTTAAGGTACTGGCTTCCTCTTTCTTCTACATGTTTTTAAATACTTACGCTGAGCCCTTTCACCAAAATAGATAAATAAATAAATAAATAAATAAATAAATAAATAAATAAATGGTGGATTTATTTTATTGTGGGCTACTAATAAGGAGCTATTTATGCCATTTATCTTCTTGAGCACTAAAAATGGGAAAAGTATGTGGAGCATTGATTGACTATGGGGTAAATCCTTTTTTAGGTAGGTCGATTCTAGCACATTTTCTCCTATTAGAAATCAACACACTTTTCTGGACTGCTGTCTATATTCTTACACGGTAATATATCAACACTATGGTTTCCATCGTTTATTCATCATTCATTTTCTTGTCTTAAAATCAGCATTTATTGGGACTGCAGTATACAAAGGCATATCAAAGTGTTCCTCATCTCTCTAAACCAGATCTATTCCCAAAATGGAAGCTCAGACAGATCTCTCCTAAAACAAATAAGAACGCTGGCTGCAAAGAGTCAAAGAAAATGATATTTTCTTCTGCTATAATGAGATAAAGGAGACCGTACCTTGAGAAAGGTTAGTGTTGTTTTCTGTGTCAGAACATTTTTTGAAGATGACTTTGGGATCTCCTTTATAAACTTGTACTTTTTTCCTCCAAAAAGGGTTACAGTAAAGAGAAAATAAGAAGTAGATTCTTGGGGTTCCTGGATGGCTCAGTGGGTTAAGTATCTGCCTTCAGTTCAGGTCATGATCCCAGGATTCTGGGATCGAGTCCCACATTGGGCTCCCTGCTCATGGGGAGCCTGCTTCTCCCACTGCCCCTCCCCCTGCTCATGCTCTCTGTCTCTCAAATAAATAAATAAAATCTTTAAAAAAGTAGGTTCTCCTTTGTTTGCAGATGCCAGTAATGACTAACCAAATATAGGTAACTCAGCTGTCTTCATAATAGGGCTCAGTATTCAATTTAAGGATAAAGTTTAGAAAGTTCCCTCTATGATATTACTTTCCAAGTGTTGCCCAGATATTGTTAGTGGCTAAAAAGCTGTGTCAGTTTTTCATTTACATTCTTTGATTTAATAAAGTAGCTAATATATTTTATGAATATACATACACATACATGTGTATGTTTTAACATCACAAAAATAGAAGTTTTTACTTCAAGTGATTTTCTGTTATACTTCCTATTTTTTAAATTAATACATTTACATGCAAAAAAAAAATAGATCATCTCTTCCCTAAACCATTATGTAGTGAAAAATCTACCCTTATCCAAACACCACCTTTTTTATGCCCTGCTAAACACTACTCTTGACCTCCAATTCAGGCCTGGAGGGCCAGACGCTGAGATGTATATCATTGATAAGATCATCACCTTTCTGGGGAAAAACAGGATGAGGGTAGTTGTAATGCTAGGTGCATGCTTACCAGAAAGAAGCAAAGTCTAAGAAAAGAGCCACTTCCCCGGCAAGAAAAGCAAGCAAATTGTTTCCAGCAGTTGATACAATAGAAAAAAAAGTTCACAAAGTCTAAAGGATTTGACACAGCCACAGGAACCACATCTGCAATCTTACAAGGAGAGATGAACACATAGGAGGGCTTGGCTGGGGATGGGCAAAAGAAGAAAGGCCATGTGGCCCATTTTAAGAGATGCCACACTGAACGTTGGGTGCTGAGGCACCCAGTTCCAGACTGTGACATATGCTAAAGCAGCTTCCCGGGCTCCTGACTGATGACCGGATCCCACCCAGGGCTGAAAGAGTGCTACAGTGGAGCAGCCCTGAGTCATGCGCAAAAACTGGTGAAGATTATTCATGGATCATGGGGATTATAGTAGGCAAAGAATAGTCCTGGACTCCTAATTTGCAGCCTGTCTACATGAGGAAAACCTGATGAAGAACACTTCTTATTTATATTTACTCCTCTTCAGTAATTCAACCAAACCCTTTACTCTTGTAATGCAGGTGGACTTTTTCATGTTCTGTCTTAGGGAACATATCATAGCCCACCACGGGAGGAAGCTTTAGGGTTGGGTCTTCCCACAGAGTCAAACTCATCTGCTAGGAAGATTCAGTGCATAACCTGCACCTCCAGTCCCTGTTCCTTCAGTCTTTGGGCCTTCTTTGTGTAAGGACCTGTTCTAGGTCTCTTCTCTGACTGATGGTTCCCATTCTCCATCCTCCTTGACCCTTACCAGGTTGGGGTAATTGGCATTCATGCCAATAAACTGTCCCTGGTAAGATACCACTGGGTCTACTGGCCACCCCAGAATCCCTATTAGGAAGGATGATTTACCCTTGCCTCAAATGCCCTGGCTTCTCAGATCCTTGAACTCTCCTCTTTCATCCATCTGATCTTCACCCTACTGCAAACATATAGTCACATAATCATCTTTTAAGCCAGGGGTTGGCAAAGTAGGGCCCATGGGCCAAATCCAGCATGCACCTAGTTTTGTAAAGCCCAAGAGCTGATGGATTTTGTACATTTTAAAATAGTTATATTTAATATGGTTATGTAAGTTCCAACATTATATCTTCACTTTGGCTTGTTAGCCAACAAAATTTAAATATTTCCAACCTAACCCTTTAAGCAAAGTTAGTGACCCTACTCTAGACCATACTATTTCCAAAAACTACAGTTTCTCCGTAGTTCCAATTTCAAAGAAGTCATGCTTTGGTCCCCATTTGCAATACTTCCCATTTACTCACTCTAGAATCCTGCTCCCCCAAATCCTTACATTTCACCAGGACCACCAACCCACTGATGCTACTACCACCATTTCAAAGTGCCTCACTTGTCTAATACAAGGTACTCGCTTAATGAGTATTGGATTACATTCAAAGTTTCAAATTCCCTCATGAATCCCATTGTCTGGGGTCAACTTGATTGAGCCATTCTCTAGTATAAACTTTCTCATTCCTTTTTCTCTCACCCCAAAGCAACACTCCTGCCCTTATTTGCCCTTCCCATGTACAGGAAATTTGTGCCTAGAATATAATAGCTGAAAAATAAAGCTATGCTACAAATGGCAGCTCTCAATTTTTGAATAAATGTTATGAATGAGGAACTTCAAAACAGAGTTTTATTTGATCCTCTCAACTACTCATATTTTAGAGATGAAGACAACTAGCCTTCAAGGCACAAATTCACATAGCTTGTAAGTACTGGAGTTCCAGCTGAGGCCTTTAGAGATCCAAATCCTATGCTGTTTCCATGATGCCCTGTGCATACATATCAAAGAATGACTCAAGGAGTAGAGTTAGAGAGGCCATATTAGCCATATTAGGTTTGGAAGGTGGTTTATATATCATTAGGTGAAAGGGTTAAAGGGTCTTGCTCTGTTCCTTGAATCATAGCACCTAAGAAACCTATGGAATGGTAAGTAATCCAGATTCACCCACCTAGCTTTTCTGTGCCACAGCCTGAAAGTTCTTGTAAAAGCAGTATATGTGTAGGCAGCTTCATTTTTTCCCCCGAAGGATTACTATATATCAAGAAGTTCAGTTGTATACCATAACCTCACCATTTTCTAGCTGGAAAAGCATGATGTCTTGGTGGGAAGATCTTCCCACTAAACTATGGAAGAGCTGCTCCTTACTTTCTTACAAAAATAGAGAAGGTTGAACCTTTAGGGAAAGAAGTTACTTACTATGATAATTCAACTAAGGTTAAAGTTATTTTTCATTAATAGCTTACTGAATTTTCTCACCTTCTCCTCACCAAGAACCATTAACACAGTTCTTCCTTCTTCTAGCGGTAAGATTTTCTAATAGGACTAACCAGTTCCGATAAAGAAATTCATTTCTGAAATAAAGTTGGTGCTTCTGGTTGTAGTTAAAATACTGAGCATGGCCTATAATTTTTATTATTCACATTATTGCTTTTTTTTAAGGCTCTCTCTTAAAAAAAAAAAGTTAGCTGTGTATTTTTCAGTGTCCCCACTGCATTGTCTGCTATACCTCAACCCTCTTTAAGAGTTTGTAACTTTTCTACAAATGCCTGCTACGTCCTATGCCACTGCCATTCTCTTGCTTTCTCTCTCTTTGCCATGCCCATTTGGGTATTTAGATTCAGTGACCCACTTTCTTCACTGCGCTTCATCTGACATGTGTTTCTTTATAGCTCTAAGTTGGATAGTCCAGTACTAATTTCTAATTTTAAAATAAAAACAATTTCTCTGTGTGTATTTCCCCAAGTCTTATTCACACTAACTTCTCCTTGTAAAATTAAAGCAACAAACTCTTTACAAACATAAAAGATGCCCTCTGCAGGCGGAGGACTGAGGAATTTTCTCAAAGGATCCCTTTCACCATAACATCCACTGCATGCTGACCATGCCATAAAACAACTCCCAAATACCTCTGAAGTAAATACTGTCGTTCCCATTGGTACAAATGAAGTAAGCGACTAGAGAACAAAAAGGTTGAATATGCCACTGAGGCTCACATAGCTAATGTGTCATATCAGAGATTCAAAGTCAGCCAATCTGACTTTAGAGATTGTTCAACCACTAAATTATATACTGTTTTAGGAATGCGAATCAGTGTTCGCCTTCTTTGTGAAGGTTTGTGTCGCTTTTCCTTGGAGGAGGCAGAGGGCCTTCGTAAAAACTGGCCTCCCCACTAAGTGGGGAGACAAGCCTTCAAATTCCCTGAAAAAAAAACTTTTGTTCCTACCCAAAGAATTCTTTCCAACCTTCATGTTAATTTTTCCAACTAGCCTTATTGTCTTACCTTCTGACCTTGAAATACGCAAAAATACAAACGTGTACTTCTAAACTGATCTCTCTCCTGCTCCATCTCCCCACCACAATGTCTGGCATATAATAAGCACTTACTAAATATTGCTTTCATATAAAAGAAGTATTTGTGGAGGTTTTCATGGAGGGAAGGATGAAGATCACTAATTTTCTGAGGCTACTGTGGAGGAGACTAATTCCAACTTCAACCTAAATGAGTGCATTGAAAGTATTTATAATTTGCATATTTATGGCATTTGTAAATTTATATATTTGAACATTTTAGTATTAATAAAATTAATTTATGAGTAATTGGATTCTAAGTCTTTTGTGTTACGTACTATATGTCTTTGTGTCAACAATATGAAGCCTGTTCCTCTTTGCACAGAAAGTATTTTTGTTGGTGATATGGAGCCGTGTGATGTTTTCAACCCCTTATATGTCAAGGGGATATTGAGGACAGAGACAGAATTGAGAGGAAGTTCATTTTCCACAGCAAAAAAAGGAATTTTTCAATATATATATATAGTTCAACAACTCAGGCTTTATACATACTGCCACAAATAAGATCTGTAGTTTATGCAAGTTAAAAAATGTTTCATAATTTTGAAACCACAGTTTGACTAAAATGTGAATCCTATGACTTGGGGGGAGGAAGACCTCTCACCCAAAAGCAACCATGTCCTAAAGCAACAATAGAAGTTATCACCACATCCTTTCTTTTGTTTAGGTTTCAAAACACCCCAGCTCTCTCGGCTGGGCAGCATCTGCATCCCTCTGTCCTCAGTTACTGAGGAAAAAAAAAGTACCACAAAGTGGATGTTCCTGTCCATCAGAATGAGTTTAGGGTTCACACACACACACACACACACACACACACACACAAAGGAACCTTGGGGGAATTGTTTTTATTTTGTGGAAAACGTACCTAATTGTAATGTTGTTTACCTTGCCAAGTGCCACGTCTAATCACTCTCAAAGAAATCTTTCAGCCGCTGCTGGAAAGCAGGCTTGCTTGTAGAGTTGCCCTTCTATTGCTGCTAGCAACAAGCCCAATTTACTTCTCAGTACAGGACTGCAGTGCCTATACTTGAAATTCCTTATGAAAGAGACAGCCTGGTCCCTTGTGTATTTGTGCGTGAGGTGTGTGTGGGTGCGCATGGGCATGTGTATGTGTATATGTGTGTGTGTTTCCTTGACCTACTTTAACTCCTAGGGAAATCAACAACCACTTAAAACATCCAACCAATTTTTTCTCTCGAGAACTTCCCATTCTAAGAAGCAAAATTCAGCTGCAAAGTTCTATTATACTTAAAGTTCACAGTTGAATGAGCAAATGCATTTCTAGAAAGAGTTAATTTGTTTTCTGGAATTTTTGTACAATAGAGCACACTAAAATATTGTTCTTTTGCTGTATGCATGCATATCTATAAGGGGAAATATTTCATCAGTTTAGATGTTTATGTTCTCACATTGAGGAACTTTTTTTTAAAACCACACAGAGGGAATGGAGCTACAATGACAATGTGCTATGTCTAAGTAATAGTGGGTGTCTAGATTATGTAGCTTCTTTAACAATTCCCAAATCCATAAAAATTACCGAAAACATTTCCCCCCTGATTTCCAGATTTCTATAACTTAGCAAATCAAGATATATATATATATATTTTTTAGAGGGTGATTCTGATCCTCAGGCAGGCATGTGGAAATAACAATTCTAAGGTACCAGATTTAAATAGCAAGCGAATTGAAATCCAAATAAGGAACAACCCATTTTCCAGGCTTCTTTAAAATACCTGAGCTTCTGCGAGTAGACATCTATTAGAGCAGAGATCGTGTATTATCATTTTGTTTACCACTGTATATCTTGGGCCTGAGTGTCAAGTAAATATTTTTTTGAAGAAAAGAAGGAGAAAGAAAGGGAGAAAGGAAGAAAGTAGGGAAGAAAGAGAGGGAGAATGGGAAGCAGAAGGAGGAAAAGATGTGTTAACTACTTTTGTTGTTGTTTCTTTCTAGATGATTTATTGGTAGACAATATGGGGTGGCAACTACAGATCGAGTGTTAGAATTTCCACTACAGACAGCACACCGTGTTACAGTCTGAGCTCTCCAGGAAGCAGACATTCAGTAGTTAGCTGTGTAACTCTTTACTGGGAAGTAACACCAGTGAAAGAAAAGGGAGGAAGAAGAAATGACTAGATCTGACAAAGGCTCTATCCATCCAACAGGGAGCTCCAGAATGAAGGTTGTCTGTTAGAGGAAGTGCCGTTTTAGTTGCAGATGGCGAGGCTCTTGGACCACTGCCTTGTTCAATCACTGGTTGACAACCATTCCAAGAAGAGTGTTACCTCAGTTTGAAAGCCGAGACTGACCATGAAGAAACTAACGACTAAAGGTTGTTGGATAACCACACTCCTAGAAGCTAGCATGTCTTTTCTTGAAGGAAAATCTGGAAGTACATCTCTGTATCTTCTGCCTAAGGTAAGAACTAGTTTCTTTCACTCCAGAAAGCAAGCTAAGAAAAAGTCAACTTCTTCCTATCAAATTGCCAGCACCAAACAAGGAAAAAAAATTTTTCTGTGGAAAGGAGGACTCCAGCAGAGGTATCTATGTATTCATCAGCCTCTGCACTATATTTCTCTGTCTCTACTGTTCTTCTTAGGGGTTTTCACAACAAATGCATTTGTGAACACTAAGCATTGGAAATATAATATTGATCAAAATGTTAATGAAAAAAGATAAGTATCTATTTCTCATAAAGAACAAGAAAGTAAGGTATTCAAATGGGTATCATGTGGCAAGCCAAAAATGATTTAATATCTTTGTTTCTTCTTTTGCCTCCCTTTCTGTGGGTTTCCATGGGAATCTTTGTGGAGCAACTGACTACAGCCGAATCTGTATGTGCTCTAACTGAATCAGTTTCAATTAAAGAATTGCTGCATCTGCTCCTTGAGGCTCATGAAAAACAATCAACTTAAATTTATTGAACGATTAATATGTACCCAAGATTATGCAAAATATCTATGAAAATTAAAAACCCAAGGAAACTCTTGCCTGTGTTCCCTCATGGCAATAGGAAATGAAGCCAGACTCATGTTCATTAAGGTGAAAAACTCCAATATCTTAATTTATTTTTTTTCCATACCTCTATTCACACACTCTCTACCATCACCCCAACTGGAATGGCTTTCTCCAATTTCAGGAAACTGCTAGGTTTGGAGTAGGTGAAAATGGAAGTTAAGGAATAATATTGTAGATATTCAACCAGTAAATAATTTAGTATTTCGATCAGCCAGTGAATATAAATTGAATATCTACAATTTGTCAGTCACTATGATAGGATCCCAAAATAACAGTAGAGGCAATGTCCCGCCCTTCAATTAACTTATGTGTGATAATAATAATTATTATTATTTCAAAGAATTATAAGGGCAAAGAACTAGATGAAGTAAGAAGTATTATAGAGAGTAAGTAAAGTGGAGCCAAGAAGCTAGGAGATTTTATTTAGGATGTCCAAGAAAAGCACTTTGAGGAGCTGTAATTAGAACTGAGATCTGATAGGTGATAAAACAATCAAGTGAAAATATGGTGGGAGAATAGTCAAAAGAGAAGAAACGAGAAGAAAAAATAAAAGTTTCTCCAATGGAAGTAAGTTTAATCTGTTGTAGAAATATGCCATCTACTAGCAATATAATTGCAGACATAAAAAAATTAAAAGTTCTAGGAGTCACATTTAAAAAGCAAAAAATAAAGTGATTAATTACATTATTATTTAACTTTGCTTTATCTTACCTAATATATCCAAATAATAGCTTTTGTATGTGTTACTGATGAAAAAAATTAATGAGATATTTTACATTCATTTGTATACTGTCTTTGGAATGTGGGATCTATTTTACACATATAGAACAAATTAGATTAGAATATGGTAAAAATTAAAATATTTTAAATGATCAGTGTCTACTTATGACTAAAACTACCATATTGGACAATGTAGTTCTACAGACTGAAAAAGACCGGGGTCTCTGAAAGGTGTCTAAAGAAAAGACTAGATCAAGGAGAATTTGAAGGGAGAGATAATCTGTAGATCAAATAGGGCCTTCTATGCAGTGGCAATGAATTTAGACCATATTCCAATTACTGTGGAAGGTCCCTGGTGGATTTTCAGCCGGAGATGGACATGATATGACCACTGCTTGTTTTCGTCCATTCAAGCTGCCATATCAAAGTATCACAGACTAGGTAGTTTGTAAACAACAGAAATTTATTTCTTGCAGTTCTGGAAGCTGGAAGTCCAATATCATGGCTCTGGCATGGTTGGGTAGAGAATCTCTTTTAGGTTGCACACTTCTAGTCGTACCCTCACATGGTGGAAGGGACTAGGGAGCTCTGTGGGATATCTTTTATAAAAGTGCTAATTCCTTGGGGTGCCTGCCTGGCTCTGTCATTAAACAGCTGCCTTCATCTCAGGTCATGATCCCAGGTTCCTAGGATTGAGTCCCTCATCAGGCTCCCTCCTCAGCTGGGAGTCTGCTTCTCCCTCCGCCTGCCACTCCCCCTGCTTGTGCATGCTCTCTCTGTCAAATAAATAAACAAAATTAAAAAAAAAAAGTGTTAATCCCATTTATGAGGGCCGCAGGTTCATGACCTAATCACCTCCCAAAGGCCCCACCTACTGATATCACCAGCTTTGAGGATTAAGGTTTTAACATAAGAATTTTGGAAGGGCATAAACATTCAGACCATGCCATTGCTTTAAAGAAAATCTCTCTGTTCTGTAGAGAATGGGCTGTAGAAGGGCAAGGGTAGATGCAAGAAAACCAATTAAGGGACTGTTTACAGAATGCATTAGGATACATCTGGGGGCATGGACAGGGTCGTGGTAGTGGACCTAAGTGGAGATAATACAGATATGTATTTTGGAAGTAAAAGTCCACCAGACTGAATTCCATCAGAGAGATCAGATATGGGGAAAATATGAAGAGAGGAATTAAGAATTAGTTATTTCTGTTTGTTTTATTTTGCTTTATACTTTGCTGGGGCCAGTAAGTGAGTGGTGGTAACATACGTTGAAATGAGAAGGCTTCCGAAGTTCCAAGGGTTAAAAATAAAGATTCCATTTGGATATGCGAAATTTAAAT
Source organism: Ursus americanus (assembly GCF_024610735.1). Lineage (NCBI taxonomy): Eukaryota > Metazoa > Chordata > Mammalia > Carnivora > Ursidae > Ursus > Ursus americanus. The sequence continues at coordinate 14,382,756 of NC_142155.1, read as the reverse complement.
GACAAAGGTGATTGAAAATGATGAGCAACAATTTGCTAGTATGGAATTCTGATTCTGAAGTCATCAGGGTACAGATATTACTTCAAGGCACAGATGAGAAGACCGGGAGAAGGGAAAGGAGGGGTGGAGGGATATCAGCTAAAATGGAATGTTGGGAATTGGCTAGGAGGAGTAAAGCAGTGTTCACAGGTGGGGCATGAAGCCCAGTTGGAATGCTACATGGAGAGAGAGGAGATAAAGGAATGGAGACAAGTGCAAATAACTTTTTCAAGGTGTCTATAAGGAGGAGCAGAGATATGAGGAAGTGACTGGAGGAGAACTGTGAGATCAAGGGAGAAGATTTTCTTTTCTTTTCTTTTCTTTTCTTTTCTTTTCTTTTCTTTTCTTTTTTCTTCTTTTCTTTCTTTCTTTCTTTCTTTCTTTCTTTCTTTCTTTTTGTTAATTTTTGAAGGTTGAAAGCATTAAGGTACATTTTTATACAAGTGGATAATCCATTATCCAAGAACTGATGATTCAAGACAGAAGATGCTAATTACAGGAGGTAAATCTGAGAAGAATCTGAGACTAAGTCAGCTTAATCAATTTACCCAAGATCCCATACCAATATGCAAAACCAATATGCAAACCCAGATATTTCTGACACCAAGGTGCAGGCCCTCAAATGCATGTTATATTGCCTCTTAAGGAGGGAAGCAGAATTAAAAAAAAAAAAGAAAGAAAGAAAGGAAAGGAAAGAAAAAAAAGGAAATCTCCTTTAGATGCAGTGGTACCAAGTAAGAGGTTCTTGATTAGCGTAGATACAATGTCATCCCAAACTAAGAAGAACGGAAAGATATTAACAACCAAATGAGACCTCCTCAACCAGTGCAAAGCTGGACCTCATTAGTATGGGAGTGGGTCAGAGATAAATTGGGACTCATAATGTCCTGCAAAGGTGAGAATATGGTGGTCTGCATCTATCAAGAATTTGACTTTCACACAACACTCAATACATAACATCCCTCATCTGTTGTTGTTGTTTTAATCTAAATTCTGTTTTTCATTCCTCAGTTAACCAATGATGATTTTAAGCTATTCCTTGGCAGCACTGGCCCCTACTTGCCTTGGGATTTTTTTGTCTAAAAATATGCTTGACCTCCTGATGTATTTTTTTCAGAAACCGTTATATATATGAAAGTAAGTTGGTCCCTTTAAGGAAAGTGTTGACAAAAACAATGAACAGAGAGAAGACCAAATTCAAAAGAATTAGTTTAGACAATTCAATTGTGATATGGCGGAAGAAGATACAATTTGAAATGTATAGATATCTTTGGGGTCTAGTTCCTATATAACACTAAGAATGATTGCCAGCCTTCTCTTTGGAACCTGAGTGATGATCGTAGCCTGTTGACTGAGCTGACAAGTTAGTTTCACCAGGATTTTCCAAAGGACATGCACGTTCTGTGTCAGGCCAGTTATTAACACATCTCTCGGGATGGCCAGAATAGCACAAGGCAAAATCTTGACTACTAACCAATTAACCTTTCCCAAATTTGTTAAACTTTTATTTTTAAAAATCTAGGCAAGAGATAGTTTTGTCTCATCTCATAGACAAGTAGACCAAGGTAGGTCTCTACAACTTAAGTGATTTGGCCAAGATCTCAAGCTAGTAAGTGGCAGAGCTGGGATTTAACCCAGCTGTGTTTTATAGCAATGTATGCAGTCTTAGCAGCAACACGGAACTGTCTCCCGAGAAACTACTTAGGAAGTAGATCCAGTGATCAGTTGTGTAGCTTCACCATGGAAACCATTGCCATTTCTCTGTGGTGCGTTAAGTTCTGTTACTACTGCTTTTCAGTGGTCTGAGGAATGGGAGATTGCAGTGGTTATGACAGGGTAGAAATGATTATACTCAGGAGCAATAAAGGAGAGGGAACAGGAGTATTAAGCCTCAACAAATGAGTGACATATGATAGAGGTTTATAAATATGGATTATGCAAAAAAAATTCATCCAATAAGAAGTGCTGCTATTTATCTTTATTTTCCCCTGAGTTTAATCATTGTTAATTGCTTTCTTTGTTGTTTACAGTAATTTTAGTACTGCAATTTTGTGGTTTCCTGCCAGTCCTTCCTTTGTGCTTTTTTTAAATTTATGTTTTGAGTCCTCTTCAATCTTGCGGGATCCAAATGTATGATATAATCAAGGAGGTCCGTGCAGCATTTAAGGAATTAAAAGATGCGCTAAAGCCTTTAGACTAGTTCATTGATCAATCGTGTTAACAATAACTTTGAGCAAAGTCAATGCAAATTTTTTGTGCTCCCAAGAATTTTTTTGAGTTTCTAATTTTTAAATCATTTTAAAGATTCATTAGGTCATAGTAGGTCTTTGTTCTTATTGATTGGAAGATTATACATTTTTATTTTTTATTTATTTACCTATTTTTATTTTTTTTTAAGGTTTTATTTATTTATTTGTTAGAGAGAGAGCACAAGCAGGGGGCAGCCGCAGTCAGAGGGAGAGGGAGAAGCATACTCCCGGCTGAGCAGGGAGCCTGATGCAGGGCTGGATTTCAGGACCCTGAGAGCATGACCTGAGCCAAAGGCAGATGCTTAACCAACTGAGCCACACACAAGATTATACATTTTTAAATATACCACATTTATGGTCACAGATTATTGTTCAAATTGTTAAATTCTGGATAACTTCAAACACCTATTGGGATCAACCAATTTAACAACAGTGTCCACATTGGCAGCTCTGAATAGATGTGTAGAGAGACATCACAAATTAAACCCTGCAAACTGAGTCTTCAGTAACTAAAACTATTCGTTTGTTCATTCATTCATTTCATTCATTCATCCAGTAAGTGTTTACCTCAACCCTGCTATGAGCTGGTCAGAGAGTTGAGTGCTGCAGATACAATAATTAGCAAACCTTTCAAGGAGTATAGTGAAGGAGATGGACAGATACTCTAACATCTGGTATTATGAATATCTATGTGCTAGAAATATGCATATAATATAATAATAGTAATAATAATATAAAAGTCATGTGCTTGGTTTTGCTCAACAAACATTTATTCTATGAAATGAAAATGTTCCTGTGGAGAATAAAAAACCAAAATGCTATTTCATTTAATATGGAAAATTTCCTTAGTATCCATGTAGATTATCACAGCTAATTTAGAACATACTACTTTCCTAGAATGGGAAAAAAATTAAAAGTACCTCTTTAACAGTAATACACATGGACGGATATAGGTACAGATTAGAGAAAACAGGCCCATTAGTTAATAAACTGTTCACATTTGGAAAAGTTCATAGGAACTGATAAAAATATAATTACCTATTATCATATTTACATTTTATTATATCAGTTAACGAGCTGCCAGCACAGTAAATATCACTGGGCTCCTTAAGCTTATGCTACTTATAATGCCATGGATCCCTTAAAACAACAATGTCTGAATGTGTGCAGACTGTTGTAGATTAGGTTAAAGTTATCACTTTTATTTTCTGGGGATAGTCATATGGTCAAAGGTTAATTACAGAGAATTTGGAAGATCATATTTATTTAAATTAAAAAAAGAATAAAAACACTTGCATATTTTCCAGTCTCTATGAGCAGGAGATATGGTAAAAAATTTAATTGAGCCAGTGTGGACGCTGACAAAGAAGAATGGATACCAGCTGTAAACAATCAATACTGGTGAGCCAGTGGGCATTGGTCAAATGTCACATACACCGGATCAAACTGTTTTCTATCCAAATATTTCAAAAATCATTACATAAATGCTGAACAATGTAATAAAAACTGTGTACCTTATCTGTAGGGAAAACATCCAAGATCAATTATTGAATACTTCTTTTTCACAGACTTAGGAATAAAGAATACTGTGTTCGAAATAATCCACATGTGATTTGCCTAAGGATTGAAGACAGGATCATATTAACTAGGCCTTAGGACTAAAAGTTAATAAAAGGGTGCTGGATTGAAATTTAGGACATGTGGACCAGCAGAACAAAAGCAGCGAACACAAATGGTGCAGGCACGGCAGATAATTCAGATGCGGCAATGGTAGGTCACTTTACAACATCGCGCTTACGGTTCTTTTCATGTTGTATTTACTATCAGAGACCAAGTTTTGTATTTTTAAATTGGCGCAAAGAATCTGAAACAGATTTTATTTCATATATTTTCAGTGGTTCTATAATACTTCCCAAATTTATGTTCCTGCCACCTGTTCTACCCACCACACATTCTGGGGACTAATACCATCATTGTGTTGGTTGTCTTTTGTTGGGACAGCAGAAGGGGTACTTCCCAAAACTGCTTGTGTAGGGAAAAGATAAAAGTTTCCAAGTTTAAAGATCCTCAAATAGTTAACATTTGGGAAGGTAAAAATCTGTGTCTCATTATCACACATTTGAGATCTAATAGAGAAGGCGTAGGTGAGCAGAGGGAGGAGGGACATTGCTAAGGAGATTAATGTTTTGTTGGCTTTATCTTCAAATAGAGACTTAAAAATCCATTTTTATTATTTCTCTTCTCTTTTAGGGGATTATATTGGACTACTCTGCCTCACTTACCATCAGGTTCCAGAGAACCCCAGCCAACTATGTGGTTGAGCAGGGAAAACCGTGGCTGTATTTCTGTAAGCATTTTCATATTTGTGCATTTGTACTTTGTACCATTCTCCTAACCCAGCTGTCTTTCTGAGTCACTGTCCCTTCCCCATCTTCTTAGATGTGACATAGCACATTTTAAACAGAGAAGAAAAATACTTGCAATTATATTGCAAAAAACTAGCGAGTTCCCAATAGATAAGCAAATTACATTAAATAGTAAATATCACATAAATAAATGCCCGTCCTAAGTTGTTAAAAAATTCATATGAAGCCAATAATAAGATACGTGAAATATTCATTTAATCATGTAATTATTTAATCAAAGAGAAGTAATAGAGAAAGTTCTCTTTGGTCGTTGTGCACATACCATACAGTGGACAGAATTTACAATGCACATATATAGCTTATACGTGACAGCACTTAATGGGCATGGAAAGACCCAATAAAAGCAAAATTATCTTGACCTTCTAGGTCATCTGAAACATCTCCCATCAGATTTATTTCTTTAGAGTAAGACACAGCTTGTTGGAAGTTGAGTGTTGAAATTTCTTATCTATGAAAGTTATATATCCAAACAGCTGCTGATTTATATTAGTTTTATCCCCGATAGACCCTATCTCTTAGATGTGACCAGAGCCCTAAGGGAACAGGATCAGTGACAGATAAAGTTTGATACTAGGCAAATGTTGAGATATGGGACATTGCCCAGAGTAAAGTTCTGCAGTGGAGGGCCTTGATATGAAAGTGTGAGCATAAAACACTTCACAAAAATACCTCAGTGAAGAGGAAGAAAAGAGAGCACCCACTATGGAATGTTCCAGCCCCCCCGCCCCCCCATCATCCATTACTCTTAACCACTGCATGCATCAGAGATTATCATCTCCATATTATAGATTAGGACATCAAAGCACAGGGAAATCAATAAAGCAAATAAGTAACAAATGGCAAAAATAGAGGTAGTGATGACAAGCTTTCTCTGGGAAAATCTGCAAGTCTAGGATAATATAAGAATTCTTTTAATTATGAATGAGAGAAAGAAAGAAAGAGAAAGAAAGAGTGGTGGGAGAGAGAGTAGGAAAGGAAAGGGGGAGAAGAAGAAGAAAGACCTTTTAAGGAAAAATGATGAAATAAGTAAACAAGTATTGTTAATGCACATACAGAAAATGCTTCCAAAATCATTCGTAATAATGATGATTATGATCTTGATCATAATGGAAGGTCATCAAAACCAGACTGTGAGGCAGTAAATTTGGGCCGTGTAAACTGGCCGCATGATATTACCAAACAGTTCTTGAAATTAGGGAATGTGTTATCTCCAGTCCTCTGAGCCTTCTCATGAAAAACAAACAAACGAAAACAAACAAACAAACAAAAAAACAACTAATCTGCCTCAGTGTGCTTCAACTGTCCTAAATATTTATTTTTATCCTTGACTAAGTTCATTGACTCTACCAATTGTCAGTTACGTTTATGAAGCCGAACTCTTTTTTTTTTTTTATTTTTAAAGATTTTATTTATTTATTCGACAGAGATAGAGACAGCCAGCAAGAGAGGGAACACAAGCAGGGGGAGTGGGAGAGGAAGAAGCAGGCTCATAGCAGAGGAGCCTGATGTGGGGCTCGATCCCATAACACTGGGATCACGCCCTGAGCCGAAGGTAGACGCTTAACCGCTGTGCCACCCAGGCGCCCCTGAAGCCGAACTCTTTAACATGACTTTTAATTTTCTGTCTCATCAAGGCTCTCGAGCTTGCTTCTTCACTGGAAGTTGTAAGTAATCCACAGATGTGGAAACACTAGACTAACTCCCACAGAATCACTTCTTTGTATAAAAAATACAATAAACGCCTGTTTATACAGCATGGTTAGAAATTGGGAGGGCTTGGTTAATTGCATATTCTAGTTAGCTGAGGAGTTGTAAGACCAGGGAGAATTACCAGATGGTTATAAAAATGTAGTGTGTGTATTAAACCTATTAGTCCTGGGCTTACCACTTCTTTTCATTCATTTTTAATATATTCATGGAAATATTCTTTGATGCTGTGCAAATTAAGCATCTAGCATACAGAAATTGTTTATAGAGTAGATAAGATGGAGGGCATAACTTATATCTGATTGCATTTCTGAAAGTGTAAACTTTTAAGATTTTCACGTTTATTAAGCTGCCATGATTGTTGATTTCTTACCCATGAAACCAATCAGTTGCTATTATGTACATTGGCCAAAGCCGTATTTTTGTTCAGAAGAGTTGAGGCAGTGGCATTCAGGGTATGTCTACAGGAGTCACTTTCACTTTTAATAATATCATATTATTTTCTTCCCAAATACCATTCCTAACCACATTTATAATGAAGCTGTGGACAAATTCTTTATGTCACTTTCTTCATTTCAGCAACAATTACAAGGAACTGCATGCCAAATACAATCAGCGTTCCGTGAAGCTTTCATTTCATTATTTGACTGTATAATACACACATCTGTAGAGTGAGTAATGTTCAGTTACCTGGGGTCATTTTCATTCATGGGTATTTCACAGACCAGCCATCTCTAAATGCCTGGGGTCCTTAGAAACTCAACTATAAACTGTTCATTAAAATTTCAATCATTTCACACCTAGTAGCATATACCATATGCTGGCTATCCAGGGAAGAAATTGCCTAGCACTCTAAAATTCCAATGTTGTCAGCTCTGGGCAACTCTTCGAGCAGAGGCTGGCCTCAGTTGCCCACTCTCCTTTGGGGAAGAGGGAGAATGTGGCTGTGAACCTAATCAGTTCCTATTCTTCTGAATGAAGGGGGAAACCGCAGTGTAGTTATTGTGATAGATGAGAGCTGGAATCTCTTCAGTAGCTACAACCTTCCAGGCACTGTGCAAATATCATTAGGAAACTGGAAAATTGTCACAATTCTCTATTTCTTTATTGATAGTTGGGCTCATTTTCTCATAATGGAATTGCAGATAAGGAGATACCCATTTCCTGATCACAACACTCTGAAGGTGGATTGAGAAATATTAAAGCAGATGAGGTGTGTTATCTTGTGAGGAAATATGGGCATGGGCTCCTCACATTTTCATTTGCTGCATCAAAGAGGGGGGACTCAAGCATCTTCCCTAATGTGTTACATAAATATCTTATTCAGAACAGATTTCCTCTAAATCAGTGGTTCTTATCCTTTCTTGGATTCATTCCACAATATTCTATAAAATTGCATAAGCCCTCTCATGAGACAAATGTACATACAAAGACATATTAATAATATTGCTTCCATTTCAAAGGGCTCCAGAAACAATCAAGTAATTTCTAGGTGTCCATGAACTCAAGATTTACAAAGGAGCAAAAGTGTTGGGATCAATGAGAAATTAAACCCACAACCACTCAATGCAAGAGTTATATGTTAAAAAGACCCTAAAATAATTAAATCTCAAATAAGTTCCTTTTCCCCAGTGCAAGGGCCTTTCTGGGGTGTGTTTCTGGAGCCCGGAGACGAAACAGTCCTCACTGGAATTGTCTGGGGGAGTCAGATGCCTCATGTGCCCTTGAGACAGCTTGTTCCCCCACATGCAGGAGGAGAGGCCAGCTTATGTAATCACTTAAACATTTGCTTCATTTCCGTACTAAATGTACTCATACATGTTGAAAGACTTTAAAGTACTCGACTGAAATCTGCTGAAGAATATTCATTTAAAACAGTTTTATTCAGTACTTGCCCAGAATTTTCTCTAGCTCATGATTCAAATTTATTGATTTATCTTATTTGTAGGCAAAGTATTTTGTACAGCAAGGAGATTGAAATTTTAAGGTGACACTAAGAATATGTCCTAGGTCACTGTATTTGATCAATGAAAATCGTAAAGGATAATTTGGTGTGTAAAATCATATTCTGTGCAGTGCATTTCTTTATGCTGTGTCTCCTAATTTCTGCACAGGAAGGGAAAGAAACTTCTTTCATGCTCCCATCTCCTCCACCCTCCTCAGTGCAAATAGCACACATTTCGCACACTTTGTTGGGATTGCTTAGATTCAGGGAGATAATCGCCATTCTCAAAAAGGAAGCCCTGGCATTTCTCTGATCTGAGCCAACCAAGGTAAGGAAAGGGATGTGCTGATAGATAGTGTCTTTGTTTTCCCCAGGAAGACCAGAGCCGTCTCTGGGAGCAGTCCAAGATAAACAGTGAATGTTGTATATGTTCCTTCATTTGGTTGTTACTTCACCCTCAGTCCCTGCTCCCCCAGAATTTTAAGATGACCTTGCTGCCTCTCCCCTATCCATGCATATGTGTCCCTTTCCATGCATATTAAAATGGACCATTCTTTGTCTTTTCCACATGCCATCTTTGAGAAACCACCATTTTATATCACAATAATCCTACTCAGACCTTGTGTTTATAATAGAACTCACTCTTTTCACACTCCCTGCCCATAAGTAGATGATCTGGCCAATCGAAGTACACCATCAGGTTACACTGTCTTCTTAAACATAGTCATCATTTCAGAGAAGAGCACATGATCCAAGCCACGCTAACCAGAGTTTCTCCCATAATTTTGTCACTCTTGGGAGAAAGATTTCCATTCAATGGGATCTGGATATATTTGGATCTCATAAAAGGGCATTAAAAAACCTTGGCAATAAAGACAAATAATATTTGAATAAATCAAAAGTAATACAAAGTATCGAAATTATATATTGAACAAAATATCAAAACTGTAAAGACAGGGCCAAACTCAAACACCCACGATGTACTTCCAGAGTGAAGAAGAAAATAGGAACCCTACTGTTGAGAGTTATATACTCTTCACGCAGCCAGGACAGATTAGTCTCATTGTTCATGGCAGAAACACTGAAGTGGGTTGCTAAGAGACAGAAACTAACATACAGAGAAGTTGAAAACTACCTGGAACTAATGTAACATTGTGTGTCAGCTGTACTCAAATTAAAAACAAACAAACAAATAAATAAATAAATAACCTCCAGAAACTATCAGAATAAAATTTAGATTTAAGATGAGACTCAGCAAGTATGGATACTGGTTACCAGTCCAGGGAGGTAGCAGGGAACAGCCGAACAAAGACAGCTTCGGTTTCAGGGCAATATTTTGTTAGAGAAACTTTAACCCTGGCAACTTTTCAATGTCTACAACAATTCAAGTATCTCTGCGTTTAGGAAGTTGTCTGCCCAAGCAGGGCTGCATCCCAAATGGATCACTCCAATAATCTCCTCAGCTGCAGTGATGGAGGAAATGGACAGGGGACATCCTGTAAGAGGAAAGAGAGATCTTCAACTGTCAAAGAACAATGGTCTCTGTTTCCTGTCCAGCAGGAGTGTTATGTGATCCAGCTCCACTGTATGTTATTTATTCTTCTGTCTTTTTTCATACAAAGGTGTTTATTCACTGTGTCTACCCCATTCTATCTACTTCATCTTGGACTTAATACTTGGAGCTTTTTAGATTTATCATGAAGAATCATATTACAAATTTACGTAGGGTAACACCCAGATTGAACAAGAGCACCTGGATCACCCAAGCATCCTGACCTTGGAACTGGGTGCAGAAACTGAATTCAACTTTGGGTCGTCAACCTTTGGGGAAAAGGTAAACGGATTTTCAGTATTACGTGGAAGTACTTGCATTATGTCAGAACTGGCATTTTTTAAAGATATATGTGTAAGAAGAAAAGTATGTGGACTACTCTGAGGTAATACTAATGGACATTTATTTTTTCTGTCTATATTGTCTTCCATCAAGAGTGAATTTGCCTACTTTACACAGTAATCCTACTCAATCCAGGTGTTTTTGTGAGGCCAACCTTACCTCTCCTCATGCTTTCTTTAGTCTACCGTTTTCCCCAGAACTGAGCCTAGAAGCCAGGCCTGAATAATCAAAGTATTCCATCCTCTTGCTATATTTCTCCCAAACCCCTAATTCTCCAGTTTAAACTGTATTTTGGTCTTGACTAGCCCGTCCATATTATCTGCCATCTTTGTTGGCCTCCTCATGGGGAAAATGATTAATGTAATATATTCAACTCTTAAAAAAAACCCTGAGATATTCCTTGTACATATCCCAGTCCTACAAAATAAATCTCCACTTTCACAGTAACCATAATAGACAATTCCCTACCTAAAAAAATAATGTTATCAGAAAAAAAGAATAATCATACAAAGAAATTGAGGAAAAAAGCTTCAATGGCTTCTTATACTTGGCATAAATAGCTCATAACAATTGAGTTCCAGGAACTATGATATAGGAACTACTATAATCCTCATTATCTTATCGTGGCATTAATGAAGCATGATGTGTTTATGTTTTGTTCAAGTTACATAGCCATTAAATGGCAGAGTTGGAATTCAAACCTAGACAGCCTAGATACGAATCCAGGCACCTAACCCTTTTATAAATCCACTTCCTTGCAGCAGACTTGAGTAAAGTGTTGTGGAGTGCACGGGTGAATTGACCCAAGCCCATTTTGGGCCAGACTAACAATTAGCCTGGTCATATGAGGAAGGACATTTTTAGTGGAAGGGCCTCGTGCCACTTTGTAAGTCATGCTACCCAGAGGGGCATGCTGTTTGCACCTAGAAAATGAATGAGTGTGCACTGGCCATGTTTATACAAGTTCTACCCCTGTATCAGGAAGAGTGGAATTACCTCTATTTTCTGTTTCACTTGTTTTTCCTTCTTCACATCCTGTCTCCCAAATATGCACATAAATACTGCCCTCAGCACATTTAAGCGAATGGTGTCTCTGACCCTCCTCTTCATTTGCTGTTTAAGTGTGTTCAACTATGTGCTGCATAGACCTTTTTTTTTTTGTTACTTGCAAAATAAAAGCTATTCACCATAAGTGCTTTATTTTCACTGTGCTTCCAGCTAAATCCTGCACAGCAAAACAAATTAAGCAGATGGCAGACTTAAATGTTAAAGATAGAAAAAAAGTATGGAGAAATCTTGAAATAAATTAGAATATAGGATAGAATATATTGAAATGTGATGAATCAGAGGTTAAAGTCACAGAGAATTTTAAACAATTCAGCTTCCTTGAAGATATGTGAATGATTCAGGACAGTAAGTGAAAGTGCCCTTCCACAAGTGTGCCTCTATAATGCTTAATTCCCAAATCAGTCAAATGCCTTATTATGTGGCTTTGTTGCTTCGTGAGGGCATGCACGTAACCACTGCCATCTTTCTTCTCAGAGTAAAATGTTCACAGTCTCAATCTGCACGGGGAAGGTACAAAGGGCAGAGGTTTATGTCGTTTAATATGAATGACACCCATAGAGAATCCAGATTAAAAAGCAAATAGATTCTCATCTGCAGCCCACTATTAGTTTCCTCAACTTTTACTACCAGGGAACACGCATTCGCGGTGAAATTTCGAGCTCTGCTAAAATGCAAATTTTCCTGGGAGCATTTAATCATATGAGTCATTTTCAACTATGAGTACATGAAATTAGCAAATCATTTCCTAAGAACTGGTTTAGGTAGGAGAAAAGGAGGAGCAAGCAGGAGGCTTCCGGGGACCTGCATTAAGGAAGAGGCTTGAAACTGAAGTTCCTAGGATGTGAGGGCTCCAAAGTCAAAGTCTGTTTCATAACATATTTTTCTAGGGCTAGTCTTAATTTTTATCTGTGTAAAGATATTTTGTTTAAAGAGAAGGAGCACTGTTTCGATTCCTTTTACAAAGGAAAGATGAAAAAAGAAGGAGAAAGCAAAGAAACTAACACGGACCAAGTGCTGTCATGCACTAGGTGTTTTATTATCTCCAACCGGCACACTTCTCTGAGGTATTTTTATGAATCCTACTTCACAGATGAGGAAACTGAGTCTCAGAAATGTTTCTTCATTTGATAAAGATCACACATCTTATAAACAGTATAGAGGAAAAATTCTGCCTCCAATCTGCCTGCAAAGCATGGGTCCTCTCCGCGTGCTGCAAGGCAATGGCCATCTTGTTTCAAAACGCGTATTTGTGTGATAACATTTTAAAGTCATTAAACAGGGAATTATATATGATGTCATTCCTTAAATAAAGACATGAAACGTATTGATGCCAGTAAAATGTACCTAATATCTTCGTGATCAGGAAGAGGTTATGAGACAAAGAGGAAGGATTGCTGGAAGGCGGGAAAGAGGACATTGCCAAGGGGACACAGAAGGCAACCTGAACTAACATGATTGTACCCAGGTCCCCTTAGGATCCACTTGAGTGCTCATGTAATTTCCACAGACCCGGGACTCGCTTACTTCTGACAGCATATTAATCTAAAGATATGAAGTGAAGGGCTTGAATAAAAACTCTCAAAACTCTTTCAATTTAATGGTAAACAAAACAAAACAAAACCATCCAGTGAAGCACTTTTAGGACAATATCTGCTAAAAGTATTTTATTTTTACAATGTTGAAGTTCAGGCATGTCATACTCAGTCTTTAATTGGTAGTTAAGATTTCCTGACCTTCAGCGAGCCAGAGCAAGTAACGATATGCAATTACCCTCGTCTCCTTTTGGGGCTCAGAGTTTGGGGAGAGCAGGAAGCATTGTCTCTGAAGTATAGATTACAAAGAAAATCTGCGTGGGACTGCTTAAGTAAATGAAAAGCTACCTTTTAAGTGTTTGTATCGCAGAAAAAAAGGCTCTAATAATTTAGATTAGCTGCAAAAATGCCCCCAGAAGATTGGATTAAAAGAAAAGCATTGTGAGAACCAGGAGGGAAGAGCCATGTGAATAGTTACCCAGAACAGAGACCATTTCCTTGGGGAGTTTGTCGGGAACACATTTTAAATAAGCTTATGACAAAAATATAATTCCTTACCTTATGTGAGAATGTTTGAATAGCCAAAGACATTAATACAAAGAAACCATATTTTGTCTGTAATGGTACACATTATCATACGTATTATAGAGGCGTTTAATGTCACAGGTTTACTAAACTCAGTACTTTCTTACAGATTGTGTCTTCTCAGTAGTCGTGATACAATTCTTTTGAAATATAATTATATAGCCAAGGTTAGTATTTAATAAAATGTCAAACTTTTATTAAAAATTAAATTATCTGGGGCGCCTGGGTGGCACAGTGGTTAAGCGTCTGCCTTCGGCTCAGGGTGTGATCCCGGCGTTATGGGATTGAGCCCCACATCAGGCTCTTCTGCTGTGAGCCTGCTTCTTCCTCTCCCACTCCCCCTGCTTGTGTTCCCTCTCTTGCTGGCTATCTCTGTCTCTGTCAAATAAATAAAATCTTTAAAAAAATTAAATTATCTTTTCAAAAGGAGCAGTGATTTTCCCTCAGGTATTTATCATAAACATTAATGATTTCAGAGCCAATTGAGAGGAGACTCCTTCTGTGGACAGGGCTTCCCCATCTTAAGGCTCTTTCAACTCTGTTTACTTTCTTCTGTCCACCTGCTGCCTTGGCACATAGACACAAATGTAGTTGGAATTACTCTTAGAAGGGTGCAGTTAAGAGCACTTGTTCCAAAGCCCACTGACTCTGCCAGTTTACTGTATTTTAAATGAATAGAAGCAGCATTTCTAAGCAGAAAGAAGACGAGCCTTCTAAGCATATTGGAGAATGAGCTATTGTTCTGTTCTGCCATAGAACCACAAACACTGGATGAACGGGATCATTTGTGAATGGAGGACTGGCTCTTTAAACTCTGGAGAAGACAGTGAGATGTGTCATGTTATTGAGAATATTAAGGAAACTCCATTTTACCAATAACGTTAAGTCCAGTGTCATGCTTCATATGTTCTAGTTGCACAGCAATTTTTGGCTTCCTCGTTGATCATTTTTACCAGTAGAACTTAAAGGCAACAATGAAGGTATTCTTTAATACTAATCCTGAGGAACGAGGAGGAAGTGGTTGGTAAGTAGACATGACATGAGAGTTTAGAGAAAATGATTCAATATAGTATGTATTTTTAAAACAGGTAACTTTACCTATTTAGAATCTTTATCATCTTCTTGAACATGATAAAAACTTTAACATAGTTTAACTCCTCACTGAACGCCTCCTCACCATTACCTTTTATTTTTCTTTCCTTTTCTATTTTTGAAATTTAGTTACAGATTTTCCTATATAAGTAATGTTTTTCTGGATGGTCTATGTTTAATTACATGCGTATACATTACAAATAGAGCTATTATTTTCCCACCACAAGTTTTTGTTTTGTTTTGTTATTTCTTTAACCTACTGTATTTCTCTGGTTCACATTTCTTTTTGCCAAAATATATCCCTTAGAAATTATCTTACTGATGATATGTGAAACATAAACTCTCTTTGTCTTTGTCTAAAATTGTTTTTATTTCTCCTCTTTGATGAAGCTTTACTTGGGTATAGAATTATAGGTGACCAGTTACTCTGCCTCAGCGCTGTCTTAAGGAATATATTGTTAAGAAGTTTCCCGTGGATTTAATTTTCATATTTTGATGGTAATAATTCACCTTTATCTATATTTTTTAAGATTCTATTTTTTTTTTAATTCAAGTTTCCCTTTTATATGTTTCCTTGCCTACAGTGTCACAATACTCTTGCATGCAGAATGATTAATCTAAAAGTGCAGCGTAGTTATTTCATAATATTGCTTAAAATCTTCCAATACCTCTCTGTTTCCCTCTCTATCTACAGGATAAAATCCAAGGGAAACATGCTAGGTCATTCTAAGCTCTATAGCCCCATTTCTCACCATTCCAGGCCTCACACTTTATTCCCCAGACACATAAAAATACTTTTAATTCACTGAAGACTCTATGTTATGTTTAGTTTCTAAGCATTCATTATGTTCTCTCTGCTAAATGTCCCCACTCTCATTCCTATTTTTATTTTTAACTGTAATTATTTCCCTCTTAACAGTTACGACTTGGTTGAAGACTTAAATCTTCAAAGAACACTCCCCTAACACCTCAGGGTGAGGCAGGTGTGCTTTTTCTGTGCGCCAATAATAGTGCCTGAATCTCCCAGGAACCTTATACGTTTCCAGTTCCCATCATGTCACATGGTGTCCTACACTTCGAAGATGCTCAGTATACATTTGCTGATTATTGACATAATTAAGGGGAGGAAGGAAGATAATATAGGAGGAACGATACTCTAATTTCATGAACACACAAATACACTGCACTTTACATTAAAATTTCAACTGCCATGTTTACTTGTTAGTTTGCTTTCTCTAGAATACTTAAAAGAATCTTAGTATTTGAGATGGTCATTAATCCAGGATTAGATAAAGGAAATTAGTATTGTCCCTGCCTCAGGCCTCAGAGAGAGAAAGAATAGTGTGTGAATGTACACAGAGAAATTTCTTCATTTCCAGGTAGAAAGAGAACCCGCAGCGAATTTCTGCAAAGAATTTGAAATATCCGCTACCACTGAAATCCTTAAAACGTACCATGTTCTTTATTTTGAAATGAAATATTATAAAATACCTCTAAAGTATTTTTAATCAATTCTCATTTGTGGACTTTAGACAAACTGCTTTAACTGGATTAAACTGAAAGCTATTATTTTCATGAAAGTGTGTATAAAAGAGTGACAAGAAAAGGTAAATAATACTAAATTGACATATACAATTGGTATTGCAAATTTCAAATAAAATAGTGAAAGTTTATGAATATTTTTTTTGGTGTGGTCTATATGGGCACCAATATTCAGTGTTTTAAAGATCCGATAGAGGAGGCACCTGGGTGGCTCAGTTGGTTAAGCATCTGCTTTTGGCTCAGGTCAGGCTCCTGGAGACAGGATCGGACAATAAGACAAATCAGAAGACAGAATCAGACAATCAGACAATAAGACAAAATCATTGAGGATAGCCTGAGATGTAGGTAAATATGTCATAACAACAGTGTATAGTGGTTTAATAAAGTACAAGGGTGATGAGAGCAGTACTTTAATAAGGGCTATTGCTAATCTAATGAGCCAAGTAACATAATGGACACATGGAACAAACACCTAATATAATCTCATGGTTATAAGGGAAAAAAATGTTTGAGGAATTATATTAAAAACTGTGCCTGAAAGATCAAGTAGGAAATCATCAGACTGAGGTCAAAAGAGTGTTTAGGGAGAAGGAAGAGCATGAGCTGGCTTACATGAGAGGGCATCATACAGTCAAGAAACTAACTTCAGAATGGCTGGAGCTCAAATGCTGGGTGAGAAAGGGAATGACATTTGGGGAAGGAAGGGCAGAATGTAGCTACAGGGGGAACGAATGTTAGGAAATACATCTACTTTCTGAGGACAATAAAAGAAAGTAGAGGTTGAGAAATGAGTGGTGCTTAGGCGTCCTATTTGTGGCATGTCCTATTTTGTGTTAGACTCGTGAAGAAGTCACTTCCACCTCTGCTTCTGTCATCTCCTCCCTCAATTCCTTGCAAAATATAGGCGGTAGTCACTCCCTTTGCTCGCCAAAGCGAGGCTAAACAAGGTTGCTGATTTTTGAAAACTTTGCTAAAATAGTACAAGGACATTAAATATTGGATATAATTTACCCCATTGTTTATGGGCTAGTGCTGTGTCTCTGGGACCTACTGGTAAAGCTTTTTCCCTTCTGAGCTCAAAGCCAGCAGAAGGTGGTTAGAGAATTCTCTCTGTAGCGAGAGGAATTCTCTCTCTCTTTCTTGCTTTCTTTCTCCTATTTTCAGGGATTCCCTCATCCTCCCCTGATTTTTTAAGGATGTCCAAGTTTAGTTAACATCATAATCTCTGATAAAAATTTGCTCTGTCCTCAATGAAAATCATTTATGCATAATATTAATGTCATGTCTATATAATCGATAAGTATTTTTGATTGCAAATGAAACAAAACACTCAAATCAGGTTTGGTGAAAGAGATCATTCTCACTAAAGCTCATGTAACTATGGGAAGAACAAGGATTTCTGGAGCAACTAGACCTAGGGAATGGAACACTGCTAAAATTATCATTCCACCTCAATCCCCTTTCCCAACACATGCAAACCATTCTCATTACTCCATTTTCTAACATGTTGGGTTCAGTTTTTCTTTCTGTGAGCTGGCCTCCTCTATCTAGTAGGCAAGTAAGGAGCAGCAGATCCCACAATTCCCATTTCAAATCTTAACCACCAGAAAGAAATAGAAGCACATTTCCACATCCCAGTTTGAAAATACCCCTCCAGTTTTTAAATAACTGTTATGTCCTCATTTAGCAATCGTGGGCTCAGGAATAGGCAAGTCTGATTCCCAAATAAATCCACTGCAAAGAAAAAATATATATATTTGGACTAATCCAGAGGGAAATATTTGAGAATTTAGGGAATTACAAGGATTTTTTCCAACTCCAACTTTTTGGCACACAAGCAACTTCTTCCCTGTTAAACTTTCTTCAGAACTTTATTCCTACTCAGCTTAAAACTTTCTTAACTTTTTTGAGCCTAGATTTTTCTCTGCATAGAATGTATAACGGGTGTCATGATGTTATGGTACAAAAGGAGGGGGCACATGCTAGTGGCTAAGAGCATGGGCTCTGGAGGCAGTCTGCCTATGCCCAAATACTGGCTCTGCCAGGTATGAGCTGTGTCACTTGGGCAGTTACTGAAACTCTCTGGTTTCAGCTTCCTCATCTTTAAAAAGAGATAATAGGGCACGTGGGTGGCTCAGTCGGTTAAGCTTCTGCCTTCGGCTCAGGTGGGATTGAGCCCTGAATCGGGCTCCCTACTCAGCAGGGAGTCTGCCTCTCCCTATCCCTCTGCCTGCCACTCTCCCTGCTTGTGCTCTCTCTCTTTCTCTTTCACTCTCTCTCTTTAAACAAATAAAACAGAGATGATAATAGTACATGTCATGTAGGGTTCTTTTGATTCTTAAATAAGCTAAAATATGTAAAGCTCTAAGAACCCTGCCTGATATATATCAAGCATTTAAAAAATAAACATATCATTTTCAGTTATCAAATCTTGTAAGTATCAAAACAAAATCAATACTTTTTTTTCTCTGCAAGTCACAGGTTCCAAATGTAATACTTCAAAGGTGATTGTAATTCTTCCTTAGTCTTATTCCATTTGATTATTCTTTTGAAGCATAAACTTAACATGTTTAGTAACAAATTTTTATTCCAATATATAATTGGAATAGTTTCAGGGCCTGGTACAAAAAGTGCTTCTCATATATTCTTCCTTCACCTCCCATTCCCCAACTAAGCATAAAAATTGTCAGAGGCAGGAAAATTGCTTCCTTACAGGAAACCACTTAGTAATGATTTAAATCAGTGGTTTACAAATCAACTGTCTTAAATTTTGGTTATCTTAAGTATCCTTGTACTGCGGTGACTCTGATCCCCAAAATGACAAAAAAATTAAAGAGCAATCATCTGTATCACTAAATATTAAGAATCTATGCATCGTATGTGACCCTGACCTAAACAATTTGCCACCAGAAACAATGCATAAGAAGGTTCTTTTAGGACTTTATCTGGCTTAAGCTGAAGGAACTCATTGGTCTGATGACACTTGGCTTGACCAAGGTCAATACTACGGCTTCCCAAGTCTCACACAGAGTGATTTGTTGAAGTTACATATTTCATTCTCCTCCTGTCCCAGATGAGGAAATGAAAACCTTTCTAATGTCCTTCCTTCTTCTCAATGGAGTTAACTGCTTTTTTGAATTTATAAACTATTTATCACTATTTAAACTTATCCCCCCAGGTGACTGAAATTTCTTAGATCTTAGCAGTATTTTAAGGGTATTTAACATAGGAAATATTTTGCAATCTATCTTTGAGCAATAGATGTATAATGAAGTTTTAGTGATTTTGTTTATCCCAAAGCCACCCACTTTTTTGATCTCTCATCCTGAATTATCTATGAATATGCTAGGTTCATACTTTGTTTTCAATCAGAGTCCATCCAGGAAACACAAGCAATTTTAGATTTTTCATAAAGATGTTTGACAAATGCAGATAATTGGTTACATTCGTGACGGAATAGCTGTGAAATCAAACAGAGGGTGAAGAAGCAATTTAAAGATTCACAACAGGAGAAAGCTACTATCAGCCCCAGGTCTAGAGAAGCAAGAAAAGAAGTGATTATACAACTAGGGTACCTTTGGTTGACCAATTTTACCCAGAAATGAGAAGGCAGGGGAGCCTAGGAAATATGGTCCCCATGATCCAAAGCAGAGCTGGGGTAAGACAGGGGATGGAGCCGGAAGTAAACTGGCATCTATAAAGTGGAGAACACTCTCTAGCTCTGGTCTGTGTGATTCTTAGATTGTTAGCATTGGTAAAACCTGGGAGCTTTTAGAAAGGAGAATTCTTCTGCCAACCCAAACACGGATTCAGAATATCTGCGGATAGGTCCAGGCATCTGCATTTTAACATTTATATCAATAAGTTATTAAACAAGTTCATGATCAAATAAACCTCATCTTCTTCCTCTCCCTTTTACCTGACACTGTAGTCTGGGATGAGAATGCTCAGATCGGTCAGCAGTTTTGAGGATCAAGCCAGTCTGTTAAATCTTCTGGCAGGTTTACTAACTAGAATGAAACATACTATTTTTACTTCCATATCTCATCCAGAAAACAATGGAGATACCTCCTGAGTATAAGTGGGCACTACCTGAGTTGTTTATATTTTCTGAGATGGCAGTTGAGGGTCAGGCTGAGTCATGGTAGGCAGCTCTGATTGGATGTGGTGCTAATGATTCTGGGCAGTGACATATACAAAGAAATATGCCTCAGGAATCTGGGCCTCTCTCTGTTCTGATGGTAGCAAAAAATAAACTTAGCAAATTTTCTTTCCTTATCCACAAGATACAATTCTCCCCTGTCACTTTAGAGAGCCAATTTTCTCTTGTCTTCTGTCTGCTATGAATAGATTTGAGGAATACAATGTTGTTAGCTGAAATATTCTATTCGGTTTGACACAGTAAATTTGCTCCATTATTTTCTATCTTAACTTGCATTTGCTTACTCTTCCCAATCAGTTTCTTAACTTCCAACAGTCTGGGTAAGCTTTCTGCCTAGTACTTATGTTGCTCATTGAATTGTTTCATTAACTCCAATGCTTTGCACGTCTTTCTTTGTTAGTTACACCCATAATGATTTTGAATAATAGTTTAGCACTCTAGTGTGCTTTTAAAATTTCCATTGCTTGTGTTGTCTTTAATACGAATACAGACAATATAGCTTAGTACTTAGTAACTTCCTGTTTTGGCTGCTCAAAATCTGTGTAATTACAAAAATTGAAAATATGTCCAGTAGAAAAGATTTAATAACTTTGCTATCAATAATTTCAAGTTTAAACTCTCATACCTTGTTTAGAAAACTATAGTGAGGAGAGACAGAGGAACATATATCTTAACATTCCTATTTTACAAACATAAATACATTACAGTAAAATAAACAGTAGTGTGTGTGTGTTTTACATAAATTAGCAGTTTTTATAACTTTACTGATGGTCAAATATACTGTGCACAAACAAATCCCCAAATAGCAGCTGACATGCAAACAATGTTTTTTTTTTTTTTTAAACAGGGAAAAGGAAGAAAGTACGGAAATATTTTTACAGACATTCTCAAAATTGAATATATGAACTGGACTGGAAGATGTAGAGTGTCATTATAGAAATTCCTAGTGAATGCCCCCCTGTGTTCAGTTCTGGTTTTCAGGGAAAAAATGTCTCCTACAGAGGAACACATTGAGGTAGAAGCACCATCCAGGAGCTCATTCTGGGAAGGGTATTTATGATTGTCAGGCTGAAGTGCTGAGAGGAGAAAAGAATCATTATGCAGAGAACCGAAGTTCCATGTAGCAAAGTGTCATAAGGGCTGCTAAATCTCAAACTACAGGAGCAAGGGTAAGAAAGGAGTAGAAAGTGTAATTAGACCTGAGGCCATCGGACTCACAGTCACAATCAATCATGTTCAATGACCAGTAAGAAGAAAAATTCAAAGTTAGAGCGTTAAATATTACGTGCTGTGACTCTTTTTATGCAGATCTTGATGATGGTGCAAAGATGAAAGAAAAGAAGGAAAAAGAGCTTAAGTTTTCTGTGGACACTAAGAAGGGAAACATGGCAAAGGTTGTGGGGATATTAGGGACAAACAGATAAGACAAAGGAATTATCTGTGGGATTGAAAGGCTTTAAATTTCTCCTTTAAAATGTGTTGTATTTTTGTTATAAGAAACCTTGTTCTGATTGGAATACAAACAGTTTTAGAAATCGGTTCTGGGAATCCCTTAGTTAAAGCTATCCGCTTCAAAGATAGTTTCTAAATATGCAGCTCACTAGGGACAAGCTCCCCAGCTAGGAAATATAGCGATATTTGGAACTCTGCTAACCCCAAGTCATTTGTTACAAAGATTTCTGTCAGAGAAATCAATTTTAGTCTGTACCTTTCATAGACTACTATCCTCGAACACCTAATATAATCTCTTCCATGTAGAAAGAGCTCAGTGTATTTTGTACAGAAGAATTAAAGAGTGTGAAAAATTGTTTAATTTCTGGGATCCTCTACACACCTAAGACTTGCCATTGACCTTGGGATCTCGAGGGCAGGGTCCCCTGTCAGTTAACTCTGATTCTCCCCTACCTAGCACAGGGTCTGGTACCTAGTTGTAACTAGCTTTCAAAACATGCCAGTTCCATGAGTAATTCTAACTGGAAAAATATGGTCACATTTCTCACCTGGTCTGTCTCCTCCTTCTTGTATATTTGATATATACGAATGGGGTCAAGGAAATATAGCCAATAAAAAAAGTAAAAGGAAACCAAATGAGACATACACTTCTTTTTTACTAAATAGATTTTTTTCTCAGATAGTTAATCAATGGGGGGGATGAGATTGCAAACAGAATTTTTCCCCTAAAATAATGCGTGCTGATGGGAACACCACCCAAATGGCCCAGTGGATATATAATAAAACAATGTTTTCCTCCTACCCCTTTTCAGTCTTCTAGTTCTTTTTTCAAGAAGAAATGATTGATACCAGCCTCTTGCATTTAATGATCACAGCCACAAAGTCCTATTTCATTATTTGTAAAGACTACATAGTATTCAAATGTAGAATTATTATAATCTACTAAATCCTGGCTGGCTCAGTCAGTAGAGCATGCAACTCTTTATCCTGGGGTGGCAAGCCCCACATTGGGTGTGGAGTACATTAAAAAAAAAAGGTTAATGCACTTAAATTTTTTCTAGGTCAGAATTGCTCAAAGCTTAATACACAGAACTCTAGTTGGTCAGGGTAGTAGTATTAAAAAAAATGTTCTGTGCCTAAATAAATTTTAAGTATATTAAATTACACAGAGATAACATATTTTTTTATTGTAGCATTTTTCAGTTTTTAATAAGGTGATGTGAAGAATGTTATATGCATTTATCTTAGATTAAGATCCCATCCATGCCTTCTCCTGGAAGCAGAGTCTGAGTCAAGAATTCTGCTACAAATCACTTATTTGGGAGGTAATCCCAGTAGACTCCAGTTGGAGAGTAGATAGATAACACACAAAAGACAGGAAACCACTACAGATGGTAAAATGAGTGGGTTCTCACTGTGGGCAATTGGGGCTCAATCTCACTGAGGAACTTTGAAACTGGGCAGAATATACCGCTGAGATGTCCTACATGGAGAAGAGGAACGTGAGGTGTTTATCTCAACGACTACCCACCACTACTTGAGAACTGTCCCCAGTGATGTTAGCTGCCTGGCACCTCCTAGTAGGCAACTTCGGGGTATTCAGGAATGGTGAGTGCCAGCGGGATTTGGACAGTGCACCAACAGCTTCTGGCATTTTTTAAGTGGATTTACCCAAGGGTTTGTGGAGGAAGAAGAAAAGCTCTACTCTCGTCCAACTCTGTCCACTCCATCCTCCTTTCTTCTCTCTAAGGCAGGATGGGTTGCTATCTGCTTGGTCAATTTGCAAAGTTTAAGATGTGTCACATTTGTGAATAGACAGAATCCCATGCTTGCAAAAATCGTGTTTGTGTTTAGAGTTGTTGAAATTCTCCTTCATACCTGTTTTAGGTTCAGATCCAGGAACAGCTTAATCATATTTACCTCTTCCTTTTTAAACACTCCTCGCGAAACTATTGTTTTAGGCCCTTACACTGAGTTTCTAACCCACTGGTGATAAGTTACCAAGCCTTAGATTTTGTGTCAGAGGGAGATATGATGGTTAGTTTTATGTGTCAACTTGGCTAGACTATAGTACCCAGTTAGTTATTTAATCTAACACTAATCTATGTGGTACTGTAAAGGTATTTTGTAGATGTGGGTAACAGCTAAGTCAGATGACTTCAAGTAAAGGGGATTACCCTACGTAATGTGGGTTGGCTTTGTCCAATCAACTGAAAGCCTGATGAGCAAAACTGAGGTTTCCTGGAGAAGAACAAATTCTGCCTCAAGACTAAGGCATCAATTCCTGTTTGCCTATTGGTTTGTCCTGCAAGTTTGCTGAAACCCCATGTTATCAGAATCCTGCATTTCAGTGTCAGGCACTGGTCCATTTAACAATAAGATGGTATTTTCCCTCATTCTGTTATAGATCCTTATTAGTATAGCTCTCTCAGAAATCTCATAGGAAAGGAAGCAGTTGTGTAGTCTTTCAATCTCAGGCTATGTACCATCTAATATTACCCAAATCATATATCAGTAAATTCGCATGTCTTGAAATAATTTAAGAAAAATAGTCCTGACCACATGATGCTTTCTCCAACCCTATGATTTCAGCAATGAAGACCAATTTGACTACTATTACTACCTTAGGTCTCTAGAACACGTATATTCCTATTTTCTCATTTGACTATAACCATAGCTTATTACTTATCTATTTCAGGTATATTATTAATAGGGAATTATCATATGGGTTTCCTCCATTTAACGATTGTTTGGCTGTATTACATGCCTGATTTGTGCCTGATACACTATTAGAATAAATATGAGGCTTTCTGTGATAATCCTAGTTACATGTTATTTTTATTTTGTTATAATTAGGATATTTTCTTAAACTCTTATTGTATAGTTTAGTTTTACATAATTTCAATATTTTTTATATAAATAATTTCTCAAACCATAAAAAAGTCTTCAGACTTGGATCTATAGTGACCATATCAGGATTTTTTTCAATTTATTAAAAATATATATATGGGGGCTCCTGGGTGGCTCAGTTGGTTAAGTGCCTGCCCTTGGCTCAGGTCATGATCCTGGAGTCCTAGGATCAAGTCCGCATTGAGCTCCCTGCTCAGCAGGGAGTCTGCTTCTCTCTCTGACCCTCCCCCCTCTCATGCTCTCTCTCTCATTCTCTCTCTCTCTCAAATAAATAAATAAATAAAAATTAAATATATATATGTCATTAATTTCTGTCTCATTGACTACATTCATGTATTTGGGGGGAGGCGGACATGGGGTGGGAAACAAAGCACCTATTCTTACCTGGAAGCCGCTTATTCTAATCTCAGGTCAACTAAATTTGTTATCGTTTGTTTCTCTTTGTAAACAAAAGTGCAACTGGAATTTTCAACATCTAAAATGAGAATAAATGTAATAATGTAAAAAGTTGGGAAATAGAAGAAAGTGCTGAGAATGATTAGCAAGAAAATGTACTTAAATCTGACTGAGAAAATATTAAAAACAGAATGTAGGAAACAGGGTAAACGAGGTCATGAGATCTGATTAACTTAACTATATGTAGAATTTGATGATGACTTCTGTTTAGTTATTTCCCTAGGGAATTTGTAAAATGATAAAATTATCAACATCATGGAATACTGACAGCAATGCAAAATATTAATTGGCAGTATTAACAAAGTGAAGAAATAGCAGCAGATAAACCAAGAATATTACTAATCGTAGTAAAGTGTGTCTTTCCAAGACATACAAAGAGAAAAGCTAAAAGGATACTCCTATAAAATTGGTTCATGATGTACATTTGACTTTTAACATATGAGGTACCTGCCCTGTTTGGTAGAGGTAACGTAAGTAGAACTTAATCTGTAGGGCTGACTACAATGATCTTGTTTTTTTCAAAACCGAACAGCCCTGTTCTTAGGAACGGTGTCTTTGGGTTATTTCATGAATATTTAAAAAACAATATGGTTACAATCTTGTGAAATTTAAATAAGCCTCTCACTAATATATTTTAGCTACATGCAAAAGTCAGGGTAGAATAGATTATGATATGGTGACACCCAATCACAATATCCCACTAATTTAACACAAGGAAGATGGATTTCTCACTTGTCAAGGGTTTTGTGGGTCTGAAAGTCTTCCCAGGCTACTTAGCCTCCATGTGGCTTCTCACAGTTCTAGGTTGGCAGAGCCTTTGCCATCCTGCTGCCGCACTATCTGCAGTGTGTGGAATCTTTGGTCGATGCAGCAGGAAAGGGAGCACTGCATGGTCTCAAGCCATCAATTAAATGCTTTGTTCTGAAAGTGATATACGTTCTTTCTACTTAAAACACAGTACAAGGAATAGTCATATGTCTGGATCTAATTACAAAAGAGCATGGGAATGTAATCCCTTCATTCCCCTAGAAGGAAAGGACAATTACACGTGCAGAATGTTAGATGTCTCTATCTCATGCTACAAAACTTTAAAGATCCATGTGGAACCTACAATATAGTGTGTCCAGTAATTCTTGCATGTTGCCTAACATACAAAATTTGCATTACTAAATATGTTGCATTTTATATTCTTTTAAATATAACTTAATAGTAGTGAATATGTTATTTTCTGGATCTGAAAGCCATGGTAGAAAGCAATTTTTGGAATGATATTGCCCAAAGTAAAGAATAATAAAAATACAATTAAGAGCACACAAATCATTAATATAAAATTTTTCATGTTATTTTAATGTTTAATCAGAAAAATTAATATTACTTATCTGTAAATGTCAAGAAACAAAATAAAACTCTGAGTTTTGCCACACATACACAGACTTATTGAACAGGTTAACATTTCTGCTCAGTGTTAGCCGATGGTAATTCTATAAGGCCTTTCTTTTTCCCCCAGGGTGGTTTCCTCCAGAGAGAAGACCTGGGAGTTGCTGCAGCTGCTCTTGCTGAATGAGGTTGTTATTATATTCATGGTAACAGATGTTACACCTGGAGGTTCATCTTTTACTTTCAGAAAATTTCATTCCAGAACAGGAAGTTTTATGAGACATCAATAATTTCACAAAATAAATGTTCAACCTCAAATTTAAACTGTTTCATTAAAAAAATAATAAACATGCTTTAATTTCACCAAGTTAATATGATTAACTGAAGTTGGCCATCATTGCAAAAATTTTCAAAGATCACTACTAGAAAATGAATGAGCTATGAGAAACAAACTGAGGGCTACAGAGGGGAGGGGGGTGGGGGAATGGGATAGACCGGTGATGGGTAGTAAGGAGGGCACATATTGCATGGTGCACTGGGTGTTATGCACAACTAATGAATCATCGAGCCTTACATCGAAAACCGGGGATGTACTGTATGGTGACTAACATAATATAATAAAAAATCATTATTAATAAAAAAAAAAAAAAGAAAAAAAAAAAGAAAATGAATGAGCATTTCCATACACTGGCTTTAAATCTGGAATTACTTGCATGTAGGATCTCTCTCTCTTTAAATTAACTATAACTTGATCTTAAGTTCTGATGGTAATTAGAATGAGAATTAACCATAATTTTATGTGTAATTGTTTTATTCCTGAGTGTGACTGAGGTGCTCAGACTTTCTCACTTCATTATTATTAAGGGATAAATCTTTCTTTACCAAAACCTTCAAGAGAAAAGAGAGTAGAAATATATTGATAAAAATTAATCCTATTACATCATATTCTATTATCTATCTGAAATTTTTTAAACTTTTCGAGAACAAAATGAAAATAACCCAGAGCCTGAGGACTACTCCACGTACAGTTTACCTTCATTATACTTCAATCCCCAAATTTTTACTGAGCACCCACCATATATTCGCTCTGGGCTTGGTTCTTGGTAGAGACAGGTGTTGCAAATCAGCATCGCCCGAAAGACTGAGGAGGAGGTTAAGCTCTCCAACAGGTGAAGAAGCTTGGGCTTCTTAAGCATCAGTCACTCCTTGGTTGCAGGGGCCTCTGGGAAGAAGGCATGGCCTGGGGCAAGGAGGCGGCAGCTATTTAGAAGCTGGGTGAGTAGGTGCATCCATCCTGGAGGGGGCATCTGATCCGTGCAGAGACCATACAAACCTTCCCTCACAGAGTGTAAGTATAATTTTAGAACCCATATTACACACAAGTTTACTTGTGGTTCCAATGTTAATTTCGAATTCCTTTTAATGAACAGACTGCTAAAATTTCTTGTTGGGGTTAACGGAGAGCATGAAATCAGCCACAATAGCTGGCTTGCTACAATGTAACAGGGATGCCGCTGAGGGCCGGAAGATTTCAGAGAAGGGGTAGGGCTTTGGAATGCTGAGGTCTACGTGACCAAATGCCTTTGGAATGCCACGGGGAGTTGCCTTCCCGAACCTTTCCTGGCCCAAACAGTTGCCCTGTGATCTAAGAGTTGTATGCATCGTCTCCTAGGCTGTGTTTAGCAGAATTTGTGAAACATGCTGATTAGCATATCTTCATGGTAAACAGCTCCTCCCAGTTTCAGTAAGACCCCGTGTCACACGTCACGTGCTTGAGGAACAGTGATAAAGGATTTGTGATTATCTTGAAGGACCAGTAAAAGTGGGAGCAAAGAAGAGCAAACGGTCTTCGCCTCTGGCTTCTCTCTTTCATGGCAAAGTTTAGAGTAATCTTTCATCCATCGGTACAGGGATTGCTGGCCATTCCTGGCAATTTCTGAAAGATTAGTCTCAGATCTCTTTTGATTCAAATCACCTTTCTTGTATGTATTCCATTGTCAGCTAAGTATGAGTAATATCCTCACATATTAACTCTGAAAAAATATAAATTCAGCTATAGCCTTAACACATTTTCTTCAATTGCTCAATAGAAAATGAATGTGCTGCTCTATTTATTGCATCTTATTGGGGTACAGGAAAATTTATGTACATAATAGAGTATTCATAAAAATTTTGAGATGAAGAGTAAGTAATATTATGATGTTCCATTTAGAAGCATGTTAATAAAAATGATTTAAATATGGTGCCATAAAGAACGGTGTTACACATAGTTATCTGCAGCAGACGCTTGATATTAATTTGAGGAGAATCGTGTAGATTTGCCTACATTAGTTACTATGTGTAATTTTAAACGACTCTTTAACCTTCCCGTGGATTCAACTACTTCGGTCCAAGATGGGATTAAGGGTTGTTCAAATGGGATCTAAATGGAGATGTTAAAACTGCTTGTAACTGCATTTCATTCTGCAGTTGTCTTACAAAAAGTCATCCTTCAGGGGGCCTGACCTCCAGGATATGTTTTCCATGCTCAGAGGAACAGGAGCTAATAGAGGTTTTAATACAGCTATTCAGAAACTAACAGAGCATTTTAGACCTCAGAAAAAATGTTCCCTCTGAGAGACATACGTTTGGGGAGATAGCCAAAGAGCCTGGTTAGCCTGTTGATTCCTTGGTTAGCAATCTGAGCACCTAGGCTCACAACGTGACTTAAGGGCATAAAATCACACCATGCTATAGAGTCAAATGAGTAGTGGATTCATTTTCTAAGAACATTTCGTATGAAGACTAGGGGTCTAGGATTTTATTCCATTGGGAGCATATGGTTTCTTAGGCCATGAAGTTAGTATACGAGCAAGATACACATGTTCCTTAGTATGTTAAACAAATCAAAAAGCAAAAAAGCCAGAGGCGCCTGAGTGGCTCAGTCAGTTAAGCCTCCGACTCTTGATTTCAGCTCTGGTCATGATCTCAGGGTCTTGAGATCAAGCCCCACGTTGGGTTCGCACTGGGTGTGGAGCCTGCTTAAGATTCTCTCTCCCTCTCGCTCTGCCGTCCCCACCCCACCCTACGCTCTCACGGGCTCTCATTCTCTCCCCCCGCCCCCCCCAAAAGCCAGAAGGCCCGGAAGAATTCTATCAGCAGTTTTGAGTTTTTGTAGCACATTTTATCAAACAGACCTCTGATATGATGATTCTGTAGTTAAGGGTACTTGGCACCTGGAAAAGCAGAGCTACTCTGCAATATCTATTGACGTAGAAAGATATTCATGTTATGTACTGAATATTTAATGCAAATAAAACACATGCTTTTGAATGGGAGTTGCTGTGACAAAGTCAGACTTGAAGTCTGAAATTAGAACATCCTTTCAGCGTATAAAATATTCATGGTTCTAAGTAGTGGCGGAGAAGGAGGTTTTTCGTATATTTTCTTTTCTGTTCAGAAAGGGCTTCAAATAAACCAGCGCATATGTGTAGAGCCCACCAAATCAACCCACATGATCTGTGTCTCTAGATAAGGGGAAACCTGTATGAACAAAGCAAACATAAATCTCATAGCAAAATCTACAACAAGCAGATTACTCCTGTCAGAGAAAGTTATTGAGGGGCTTCACTGTTTTGTTCTCTACTCTGTTGGCAAATATTTTCAATTAAGACTTAGAAAACTTTAAGACTAAATCATTTTTATTTACCTGCATGCCTGTGCCTGGCTCCTTCCTTCAGGCTATGGGCTTATTGTGTCAAAAGGGAAGAAAATCTGTCGCCCAACATCAGTGTGGAAGAGGAGAGAAAGCATCCCCAAGATTTAGGGACGAGAAGAAAGCCTGTCACAGCAGCAGTAAGGGTGGGGCCACCAGCAGGGTTTCCAGACATCCAGTGCGCTAAGGTTCCTGAACTTCATCTGATTTATTTTGAAGAATGCTCCCAGAGAGTCGGGCATTGGCTTTACTCATCTCTTTCTAACGAGCATCTCCAGGAAAGGAAGTACATAACTATACCTCATTCCTTAGAACGATAGTCGTGTCTAGAGGAAGGACTTCAGGGATCAGAGGAAGCAGAACTTTTGAGTTAATTGGAATAAGAAATTGAACGTTGTTGGCCCTCAGGTTTTTATTGATCAGGCAGATGCGTTTTGATTGACCATTGGTCAATGGTATTGGGTTGTTGCTGTTGTTGGGTTTTTTTCCCCTGTATTTTTAAATTTAATTAGTTGGTGACAGTTAAAAGTTGGCCAGTTTCTCATAATATCAATAAAAAATTAGATTTTTGACTTAGACGTGACAACACTGAATCAACATTACCATGTTATGTAATCAACTGTGCTATTCCCTTCAAAAAGGATGTTTCTTCAGTTTTTCTTATTCCTTCAGCTTTTATTCACAGTCACTACATAGATTCACTAACCAAGAACCAGTTATTATTTTTATGGAAATTACTCAGGTTTGTTTGTTTGTTACAATCAGCTGCTTCCCTCATTTGTTACTGCCTGCGTCCTATATGTATTTGAGCCAACTCCAGGTCCAAACCTGGCTCAAGTACTCCTAATGTCAACTTTGAAATAAACAGAAATAGAAATATCTTTACAGACCAAGACTAATATAGATTTTATAGGTCAACCTTGAATTAAAATGAGAATGTTTTTGTGCTCGTGAGAGGATAGAGTTTATTAGCAGTTTAAGCGAGTCTGTGAAACGAATGGTTGAAATTGACTTATTTATGGATTTTCCCCACGAGGAATCCTCTTTTGGAGATTTAAGAAAATACATGCATAATGAAGATTACCTCTTATAATTCTATTTAGATTTTCATATGTTCTTATATGTTAGGCAGGTGGGCAAGTGACATTGATTCTATTTTGTTTTATTTTTCCCATTGTATGGAAATAGGAGTCATTATTCAAATTTTCCTTAGATTACAATTTTAGAAAATATACTAAACTTCTGAATCTTACTGAATAATTCTTCCCAGAACAGTTTTTTTTTTTTTTTGGTAAAGATTTTATTTTATTTATTTGAGAGAGAGAGAGAGGGAGAGAGACTCGAAAGCAGACTCCGCACTGCATGCAGAGCCTGAAGTGGAGTTCGATCCCACAACTGTGAGATCATAACCTGAGCCAAAACCAAGCGTCGGACACTTAACCAACTGAGCCACCCACGCGTGCCAAAACAGTTTTGATATAATGTAGAGGATATAGGATTATGTCTTTCCTAAAATAGCAACTTCATATCTGGGTTAATTTATTTTTTTATTTGCAAATTATTGATTGATAACTTTACTGTATTTGCAATGTTATATGAAAGACAGTAAAAAGGTAATTGGACAACATAGGCTGAAATACCTTGCTTTATTTTATATTTATTAATTCTGCCTCCAATGCTTATTTGATCTATTACGTGATCTAGCAACAAAGAACTAGGAAATATATAGATAATAAGACAAAATGGAATTGTGATAAAATAGATTGGAGAATATTTTTATTTACTTTAAGATGAAATACTACCCAAACTAAAATGCATTGTTTTCTTCTCTGTTAAAAACATTATATGTGGGGGCGCCTGGGTGGTTCAGTCATTAAGCGTCTGCCTTCGGCTCAGGTTATGATCCCAGGGTCCTGGGATCGAGCCCAGCATCGGGCTCCCTGCTCGGTGGGAAGCCTGCTTCTCCCTCTCCCACTCCCCCTGCTTGTTTTCCCTCTCTCGCTGTCTCTCTCTGTCAAGTAAATAAATAAAATCTTTTAAAAAAAATTATAGGTATATCTATATATATTTATACTTTTGTCAGTTTTTAAAGATAGTTTTTTAAATGAAATTTTTTGAAATTTAAAATAAGAAATATTCTAATTTATTTGCAATTTTTGGTGAATGTTTCAACTTAGAATTGGATCAGTTTTTACAATATTTGCAGCAATAACAGTATAGATTTCTTGAGCAATGTAAGATACCAGTTTACCTATTGCTTTAAGAAAACATAAACTTTGGTGCCACTGTTTTGTTTAATGTACTTAGGATGAAATTAAGAACATCCTATTATAGGAACACCAGGGTGGCTCAGTTGGCTAAGCATCTGCCTTCAGCTCAGGTCATGATCTCGGGATCCTGGGATTAAGCCCTGTGTCAGGCTCCCTGCTCAGTGGGGAGTCTGCTTCTCCCTCTCCCTCTGCCCCTCTCCCCGCTCTCTCTCTCTCTCTCTCTCTCTCTCACAAAAAAAAAAAAAAAAAAAAAAACCAACTTAAAAAAAAGTCGTATTATAAAGAGGATAAAATTCACATCAACAAATAACAAAGCACTATTTATTGACTGGACATGCATCATTTCAGGATTCAATGTAATTATGTAGGTATTAAGGCCTAGTTTATATTTTAACACTGACAAAAAACTGGCCTTTGAAAAAGTCAGAAGCTAAACAATCACACTACAAGAGTGAAAAACGTTTCCAAACAAAGCAAATCTATTCACTAAATAGAACAATATAATACAAATGCCAAGATTTGTGATACTTGGAAGACATTAATAAATGTTGGAATATGGCAATAAAATCAAGCATTTCTTGACACTTATGTAATTTTCAGTTGCTACTCTTGTTAAAAACAAACCAAAAAGCTCCCCAAGTTTTAGAAAGATTTCCATTACAAATCAAGCAATAAATCTCCAGCCCCTTCGAAGGACCAAGTAACTACCATTGTAGAAGGTGATGGAGAAGTTCTGTTTACTTTGGTCCTTTGCACATGGATTCTATTCCCAGCATGGAGTACAAAGTAAGCAACAACTGGGAGGGGAATCCTCACAGATAAGGCTAATGTCCAGACTGTAAAATGTAATGTTCTATCTTTTATTTTTTATTTGAATTATCTAAGAGATCCCTAAATGAAAACTCATTTTCAAGCTTAAGCTCGAATGTGCATTGGGAATCAATTATTTATTACTTTATATCAAGTAATTTAAAACTAGCCTTAAATGCTAAAGATAGGGCCACCTGAGTGGCTCAGTTGGTTAAGCAGCCAACTCTTGATTTTGGCTCAGGTCATGATCTCAGGGTCCTGAGATGGAGCCCTGCATCTGGCTTCACACTCAGGAGGGAGTCGGGCTTCAGGTTCTCTCTCTTCCTCTCCCTCTACCCCTTTCCCCCTCAAATAAATAAATAAATCTTTTAAAAAAAATCTTTAGTCCCATCCATGTTGCTGCAAATGTTGTGTAATCATTCTTTCTGATGGCTGAGTAATATTCCATTGTATATATGGACCACAACTTCTTAATCCAGTCATCTGTTGACGGGCATCTCAGCTCCTTCCACAATCTAGCTATTGTGGACAATGCTGCTATGAACATTGGGGTGCATATGGCCCTTCTCTTCACTACATCTGTATCTTTGGGGTAAATACCCAGTAGTGAAATTGCTGGATTGCAGAAACATGGACGGGACTGGAGGAGATTATGCTAAGTGAAATAAGTCAAGCAGAGAAAGACCATTATCATTTGGTTTCACTCATTTATGGAACATAAGAAATAGGAAGATCGGTAGGAGAAGGAAGGGAAGAATGAAGGCGGGGTAAACAGAAGGGGGAATGAACCATGAGAGACTGTGGACTCTGGGAAACAAACTGAAGGCTTCAGAGGGGAGAGGGGTGGGGGATTGGGATAGGCCGGTGATGGGTATTAAGGAGGGCACATATTGCATGGTGCACTGGGTGTTATACATAAATAATGAATCATGGAACATTGCATCAAAAACTGGGGATGTACTGTATGGTGACTAATATAACAAAATAAAAATTATTAAAAAAATATTTACAGATATTAGGACAACATTCTGAAGAGAAAAAATACCTGTAAAAAACAAGCAAAAAGATAATTATTTTATTTTGTATTTAAGTTTTAATTTTAATTCTAGCTAGCAATACAGTGTTATATTAGTTTCAGGTGTACAATGTAGTGATTCAACACTTCCGTACAACACCCAGTGCTCATCACAAGTGCACTTCTTCATCCCCATCACCTGTTTAACCCATCCCCCCACCCACTTCTCTGGTAACCCGTTTGTTTGTTCTCTGTAGTTAAGAGTTTGTTTTTTGGTTTCTCTCTCTCTCTTTTTCCCTTGCTCATTTACTTTGTTTCTTAAAATCCACGTAGGAGTGAAATCATACAGATTTGTCTTTCTCAGATTCATTTCACTTAGCATTATATTCTCTAGATATCCTTCCATGTTGTTACAGATGGCAAGATTTCATTCGTTTGTGGCTGAATAATATTTAATAATATTAATTATTAAATACTACTTAATATTTAATATTAATAATATATTTTTTAATTTTTGAGGCACCTCCATACTATTTTCCACAGTGGCTGCATTAGTTTGCATTCCCACCAACAGTGCAGGAACACCCCTTTTGTCTGCATCCCTACCAACACCTGTTGTTTCTTGTGTTTTTTATTTTAACCATTCTGACAAGTGTGAGGTGATATCTCATTGTGGTTTTGATCTGTATTTTCCTGATGGTGAGTGATGTTGAACATCTTTTCATGTGTCTATTGGCCAACTGGACATTTTCTTTGGAGAAATGTGTATTCATGCCTTCTGCCCATTTTTAATTGCATTATTTATTTTTTTGGGTATTGAGTTTTATAAGTTCTCTATATATTTTGGATACTAACCTTTTATGGGATATGTCATTTGCAAATATCTTTTAGTTTTGTTGATTACTTCCTCCACTGTGCAGAAACTTTTTATTTTGATGTAGTCTCAATAGTTTATTTTCGCTTTTGTTTCCCTTGCTTCAGAGAACCTACCTAGAAAAATGTTGGTAAGGTCAATGTCAAAGGAGTTACTGCCTTTGTTCTCTTCGAGGATTTTTTTGGTTTCAGGTCACATTTAGGTCTTAATCCATTTGAACTTATTTTTGTGTATGGTGTAAGAAAGTGGTCCAGTTTCATTATTTTGCAAGTACCTGTCCAGTTTTCCCAGCGCCATTTGTTGAAGAGACCGTCTTTTTCCCGTTGCATATTCTTTACTGCTTTGTCAAATATTAATTGACCATACAATTGTGGGTTTATTTTGGGGCTTTCTATTCTGTTCCATTGATCTATGTGTCTGTTTTTGTGCCAGTACCATACTGTCTTGATAACTGCAGCTTTGTAATATAGATTGGAGTCTGGAATTGTGATGCTTCCAGCTTTGCTTTTCTTTTTCAAGATTGCTTTGGCTATTCAGGGTCTTTTGTGGTTCCATACAAATTTTGGGATTGTTTGTTCTAGCTCTGTGAAATATGCTGTTGGTAAATTGGTAGGGATTGTATTGAATGTGTAGATTGCTTTGGATGGTGTAGACATTTTAACAAGATTTGTTCTTCCAATCCACAAGCACGTAATATCTTTCCATTTCTTTGTGTCATTTTCAGTTTCTTTCATCAGTGTTTTATAGTTTTTAGAGTACAGGTCTCTCACCTCTTTGGGGACATTTATTCCTGGGTATTTTATTTTTGGTGCAATTGTAAGTGGAATTGACTCCTTAACTTATCTTTCTGCTGCTTCGCTATCGGCATAGAGAATTGCAAGAGATTTCTGTACATTGATTTTGTATCTTGAAACTTTACTGAATTTATTTAGAACTGTCTAGCAGTTTTTTTGTCAAGTCTTTTGGGTTTTCTATATGTAGTATCATGTCATCTACAAATAGTGGAAGTTTGACTTCTTCCTTGCAGATTTGGATGCCTTTTCTTTCTTATAATTGTCTGATTGCTTTGGTTAAGAATTCCAGTACTATGTTGTATAAAAGTAATGAGAGTGAACATCCTTTTCTTGTTCCTGACCTTAAAGAAAAAGCTCTCAGTTTTTCCCCACTAAGGATGATGTTAGCTGTTGTTTTTCGTATATGGCACTCATTATGTTGAGGTTTGTTCTCTCTAGAAACCCTGGTTTGTCGAGGGTTTTTATCCTTAAATGGATGTACTTTGTCAAATGCTTTTTTTTTTTTTTTGCATCTGTTGAATGCTGTGTGGTCATATGGTTCTTATCCTTTC
This sequence comes from Ursus americanus, assembly GCF_024610735.1. Lineage (NCBI taxonomy): Eukaryota > Metazoa > Chordata > Mammalia > Carnivora > Ursidae > Ursus > Ursus americanus. The sequence continues at coordinate 14,346,312 of NC_142155.1, read as the reverse complement.
TCATGTTGATTTGATGTATCACATTGATTTGAATATATTGAATCACCCTTGCAATTCAGGAATAAAGGCACTTGATCACGATGAATGATTTTTTTAATGTATTGCTGGATTCAGTTTGCTAGTATTTGTTCAGGATTTTTACATTTATGTTCATCAGAGATACTGGCCTGTGGTTTTCTTTTTTATGGTATCTTTATCTGGTTTGGGTATCAGGGTCATTCTGGCCTCACAGAATGAATTTGGAAGTTTTCTTTTCTAGTTTTTGGAATAGTTTGAGAAGAATAGGTAGTAACTCTTCTTTAAATATTTGGTAGAATTTGCCTGTGAACCATCTAGTCTGGACTTTTGTTTTTTGGGAGGTTTTTTTTTTTTTTTTTTCACTAAATTGATTTCTTTGCCGGTAATCAGTCTGTTCAAATTTTCTTTCTTCCTGTTTCAGTTATATATTTCTAGGAACTTATCCATTTTTTCTAGGTTGTCCAATTTTTTGGCATATAGTTTTTTTATAACATGGTCTTATATTTGTTTGCATTTCTGTGGTGTTGGTTGTTATTTCTCCTTTCTCATTTGTAATATTATTGATTTAAGTCCATTCCCTTTTTTTTCTTGATACGTCTTGCTAGAGGTTTACCAATTTTATTGATTTTTTTTTTTTTAAAGAAGCAGCTCCTGGTTTTACTGGTGTATTTTATTGTTTTTTAGTGTTTATATAATTTATTTCTGCTCTAATCTTTATTAGATTAGATCTTCTGTTGGCTTTAGGCCTTGTTTGTAGTTCTTTTTCTAGCTCCTTTAGGTATAAGATTATGTTGATTATTTGAGGTTTTGTTTGTTTGTTTGTTTGTTGTTGTTGTTTTTGCTTCATGAGTTAGGTCTGTATTGTTATATATTTTCTTCTTAGGACTGCTTTTCCTGCATCCCAAAGGTTCTGGACCATCATGTTTTTATTTTCATTTGTTTCCATGTGTTTTTTATTTCTCCTTTTATTCCCTGGTTGACACATTCACTATTTAGTAGCATGTTGTTTAGCTTCTGTGTATTTTTTGTCTTTTCAGATTTTTGTTTCTAGTTTAATGGTGTTGTGGTCAGAAAAGGTACATGGTATGACTTCAATCTTTTAGTATCTGTGGAGCCCTGTTTTGTGACCTAGTATGTGATCTATCCTGGAGAATGCTCCACGTGCGCATGAAACGAATGTGTATTCCCCTGCGTTAGGATGAAATGTTCTGAATATATCTGTTAAATCCATCTGGCCTAGGGTGTCTTTCAAAGCCATTGTTCCCTTGTTGATTTTCTTTTTAGATGATCTGTCCATTGATGTAAGTGGGGTGTTAAAGCCCCTACTATTATTTTATTATCAATTAGTTATTTATGTTTGCTAATAATTATTTTATATATTCCATGTTGGGAGCATACATATTTATAATTGCTATGTGTTCCTGTTGGATTGTCCCCTTTACTATTATATAGTGCCTTTCTTTGTCTCTTGTTACAGTCTTTGTTTTAAAGTCCACTTTGTCTGATATAAGTATTGCTATTCTGGCTTTCTTTTGACATCCATTTGCATAATAAATGTTTCTCTATGTCCTCATTTTCAATCTGCAGGTGTCTTTAAGTCTAAAATGAGTCTCTTGTAGGGAACAAAAGATGGGTCTTGTTTTTTTTTTTTGTTTTTGTTTTTAATACATATTGTCACTCTATGTCTTTTGATTGGAGCATTTAATCCATTTATATTCAAAGTAATTATTGATAGCTATGTATTTATTGTCATTTTATTACTTGTTTTGTAGGTGTTTCTGAAGATTTTCTCTGATCTTTTCTTGTCTTGCTCTCTGTCATGGTTTCCCAGGTTTCCTTAGTGATATATATGAATCTCTTTCTCTTTATTCTCTGCATATTAATTAGTGGTTTTTGATTTGTGGTTACCATTAGGTTTTTATATAACCTCTTCTACATATAGCAGTCTGTATTAAGGTGATGGTCATTTAAGTTTGAACCCATCCTTTACTCCTCTCCTCCCTGTGTTTTAGGTATATGGTGTCATACTTTACATCTTTTTATTTTGTTAAATCCTTGACTGATTTTTTTACAACAATATTCATTTTTACTTTCGTGTTTCCTACCTTCATACTGTCACTTTTGGTCTTTCCTTTTCATTCACAGATTCCCCTTTAGTATTTTTTGCATGACTGGTGTAGGGGACATGAACTCCTTCAGTTTTTCTTTGTCTGGGAAACTCTTTACCTCTCCTTCTATTCTGAATGATTGCCTTGCTGGACAAAATATCCTTGGCTGCAGCTTTTTCCCATTCAGCACTTTGAATATATCATGCCACTCCCTTCTGGCTGAAAAGTTTCTTCTGAGAAGTCCTCTGATAGCTTTATGGGATTTCCCTTGTATGTGACTGTCTCCTTTGTCTCACTGCTTTTAAGATTTTTTTCTTTATCACTATATTTTGCCATTTTAATTACAATATGTCTTGGTGTGGATCTGCTTTTGTTGATTTTGTTGGGGGTTCTCTGTGCATCCTGGATCTGAATATCTGTTTCCTCCCCTTGATTTGGGAAGTTTTCTGCTATTATTTCCTCAAATAAATTGTTTGCCCCCTTTCTCTACTTCTTCTGGGGCTCAAAATACGAACGTTATTACCTTTGATGGAGTCACTGAGTTCTAAGTCTATTCTTGTTTTGCCTAATTCCTTTTTCTCTTTTTTGTTCAGCTTGATTACTTTACTTTGTTTTCTAGGTCATTAATTTATTCCTCTGCTTCTTCTAATCTGCTCTTCATTCCATCAAGCTTGTCTCTGATTTCATTCATTGAGTCCTTTATCTCTGTTATGTTATTCCTTATCTTTGTGTTAATGGCCTCACTGATGTAGTCTATTCTTTTCTTAAGTCCAGCAAGTATCTTTTTGATCATTACTTTAAATTCTCTATCATGTATGCTATTTATATGCATTTTACTCAGATCTCTGGCCATGGCCTCATCCTGTTCTTTCATTTAGGACCAAGTCCTCTGTCTTCTCATTTTCTCTAAGTCTCTGTACCTACGTCTCTGTGTTAGAGAAGTCAGCTGCATCTCCTCTTAAGGATAATGCCCTTATGAAGAAGAGGTTCTTTAGTGCCTTTCATTGTAGTGTCCCTTGTTCCCCAGTGCCTGGTGCTTCAGGGAGTGTCTCCAATGAGTGCTGCGTGTGCTCTGCTGTTGTGTCTTGGATGCTTTATCCTTCACGCCAGTCATCTGCAGAGACTCTCTTTGCCTCTTGTGGGCAGCATTTCATCCCTGGCCTGAGTGTGGCAAATTTCAACGAGGTGTGCCCTGGTCTTCTTGTGACATGAGACCCGTGCCTCTGCTGTCAGAACTCAGGCCCTGCAAAACCTCTGGGTTATGTAGAGACTGTTGGCACTGTGCTGGTTCTTGGAGGTGGCTCTGTACTTATGTTGAGGAGTGGGCAAAGGAAATGGCACCCTCCAGTTCCTTTGTTCCTGAAGGGTCTCACCACTGTGTGCCCTAGGCACTCTTCTGATTGCTGTTTCCACACTGTATGTCTATGGGGTATTTTGCCTGCCTTCTCTCCAAAAGCAGCCACAATGCTTATGGGCTCACCCTGAGCCAAGCCCCCTGACCTTTAAAACTCCAGGCTTTAACCCTCACTGGTTGCAAGAACTTATGAAATCCAGGCCCTCTCATTTTCCAAGCCAGTTTCTACACAGATTTGTTTTTCCCATGTGGTCCCCTGTGTGCTATTCTGTCTCTCATCCTTCTCCATGAATGTGGCTCCCTCCCCACCTCTGTAGCCATGATCTATTTCTTTCCCAAACTGCATCTCCACACTTCTTACTTTCTTCAATATGGCCTCTTCTCTACCTTTAGTTTTGGAGTTTGTTCTGCTGGTCTTCAGGTCGATTTCTGGGATTTTTAGGATGTTTTGATAGTTGTCTAGTTGTATTCATGGGATGAGGTGAGCCTAGGGTCCTCCTACTCTTCTGCCACCTTCCTCCAAGCCAAAAAAGATAATTTTTAAATAACATTGCTAAAGGAACTGAGTTTATATAAAGAAACATTTTAAGACTGACACATATGCTGATATATTTGGGATAAAGTATACTGATGTCTGCAACTTATCCATGATGCATTAAGAAAAACAAAAAAAAAAACACAAGGTGGACTGATGGATCAATAAAAAGATAGAGCTATAAAGCAAATATAGTAAAATATTAATTACAGAATCTGGTTGATCTGTTCATGGATATTCACTGTGAAATTCCTTCAACTTTTATGTATTTGAATTTTTTATAATAAAATGATGAGAAAAAAGATTTTATTATTTTCTGATTACATGACAAAATTATTGAAAATTTACTAATACCAGAAAGGAGGGTGGAAGTAATAGCCTTTTCATGCCAAACCCACAAATAAATTCTGTATCTAAACACAAATTTTCCTGTGGGTACTAGACTCACATTCATTGGAATACTTTCCCTTGCACCATAGTTGAATAATTCACAAACTACAGATCAGTTTAAATACAGTATTTGCAGAAGGAGGACAAGGAAACTAATGTTATCCTCATAAGAAAAGAGATATTACTGGAATTTACTGCAGTATTTTCTAAAACAACATGAATAATAAGATATCTATGACATTGGTCCCAAGTTGACATTTTTTAGATTCTATATAAAAATTTTACATCTGGGAAAAAAAATATATATATTTTAAATCAAGTCACAATAAAGGGAAATAAAAGAATTGCTTCAATGACCAACTTTATACAGGAAGAAATATTACTAATAGTGTATGGTATACACAAAAAATTTGCCCAGTCTCACATAATTGAGGGCAGGTATATGTAAATATTATCATAGGATGGCATATGTGTTATTGATATTGTTGGTTTAAAGAACATCAGGTAAACAGTCATCTTTTGCCACTGTTCCTAGATCAAAACTAGATCTATTCTTACAGCCAAATCTTCCTAATTATTATCTCTGGACCCAAGGTATCATATATGTTTCCAATATGAGAATCATTCCCCATAAGAAGCAAGTCCCATGGAACTACCTTGAAAATTGGTTTTGTATTTTCAAAATTAGTCCTCTGTTAGTTATCTGTTCCTGCACTCTCATTTTTATCAGCATAATGTTCCAATTCCTTAAAAATACCCACAAAATCTTGGCCAGGTGTTGCTCCATTTTTATTCCATAGATTAAAATTCAGAATTTCTACATCTCAGCAACAGTGGGTGAAAAGTAACAGCTATAGTTAAATTGAGAATCCCTGACTGCTTTTGACATCACAATTACTTGTTTATTTTCAAGTTTGGTGGATGAACTCTTCAAGTCATCCTGCTTGGCCCCAGACACTTTTGACCCTGTCAGAAGTTTTAACTACGTTTAACAATGAGATACCATTGGATGTTCTTGTGAATGGTTCTTAAAGATATATTTTAGGGAATAGAATATTACTCATTTTTCACAGAGAGCACACATTTTTAAAGAGTCCATTGAAAGACCTGGATAAAGTATGGTACAAGTGCTTTGTTTAAAGTCTGTTATGTTAAGTTTGGTGCTGCTTTAAGTAGTAGATAGTTCCAAATAGTTTTAATGATTTTTAAAGTGTTTTTACCAATGTAATCAAGCTACTAAAAAACATTTTTGAACTAAAGTTTAAGGTATTGCAAAAAAAAAAAAAAAAGACACCATAAAGATAAGTATAATGCTCAGCCTCACCACCTATGACATTTTTATAGCCTCATATTTTCCCCAATTATTAATAAACTTAAAAGCCAAATGACTTAATGTTTGTTCATTATAAGTCAAATAAGCCTGTATATAATTGGAAATTCAAGACATTTAGCTGGAAATGTTTAAGATCTTTATAAAAACATTAAAAGAATCTCTTTATCCAGTGTTTTTGCCTGTCAGGATTCCAGGGTTGGATAATACATTTCAGACATATTTTAAAATTGTTGTTCACTGAGTCCCAGTCTTTTACTTAATTAATCAATATAATATGCTTTGAACACAAAAATGTTCTGGTTAAACAGATTTAAAATTATGACCTTCAGTCTAATATTAAAATATACAAGTTTTCAGGTAGAAACATTAATAGGTTCACTTTTATTTTTAACCAAGCTAGGAGAAGCCTACAGTTAAGATAAGCCACCTCTCCTACCAGATGCGTGTGATATAATTGGCAATAGTCTTGTCTGTTATCAACATCCCACAGATTTACTTTTCATTTACAAAAATGTACTCAATGCCTCTGGGCATATCTACAAAACAGCAAACAAGGACAAATAAATGTTTATTTTTAAAGAAATTTGTATCAAATTTTAGCTTTTTGCACATTTGACTAAAAAAAGCATCTTAATTTAAACTCTTAAAAGAAGGAAAGAGTTGGGGCTCCTGGGTGGCACAGCGGTTAAGCGTCTGCCTTCGGCTCAGGGCGTGATCCTGGCGTTCCGGGATAGAGTCCCACATCGGGCTCCTCCACTGGGAGCCTGCTTCTTCCTCTCCCACTCCCCCTGCTTGTGTTCCCTCTCTCGCTGGCTGTCTCTCTGCCACATAAATAAATAAAATCTTAAAAAAAAAAAGTAAAGCGTTTCCTTCTATACCAACAGATGGAGCGTAAAACTTCAACTCTGTGCCTGGAAATTAGTTGTATATATATATATATGTATATATATATATGTACACACACACACACATATATATATATGTAGATATATAAAATTTACACACAAACACATATTACATAATTTTAATATATATCATAGATATATTATTTATTAATAATATAATTATATAACTATGATATAATGATATATTATATAACTTTTAAATATATATTATATAATTATTACTATATATATTAAAGCCAACTAATATAAGTGTAAATATAATATATGTTATATTATATATAACATATTTTATATAATCTTAAATATACATTATATAATTATTATTACTATATCTACTAAAGCCAACAAATTAATACTATTATATATTAAAACCAGCTAATTTCCAACATATATATATGTGTGTGTGTGTGTGTATTCTCTCTCTATATAGAATGAACATGTAAGAATATAAATGAATGACAGTAAATACCTGGTATAAGAAGTTCTTTATAGGGGCACCTGGGTGGCTCAGCCTTTAGGCGTCTGCCTTCAATTCAGGTCATGATCCCAGGGTCCGGGGATCGAGTCCTGCATCGGGCTCCCTGTTTGGCGGGAAGCCTGCTTCTCCCTCTCACACTCCCCTTGCTTGTGTTCCCTCTCTCACTGTCTCTCTCTGTCAAATAAATAAATAAATAAATAAATCAAATCTTAAAAAAAAAAGAAGTTCTTTGTAATAAACATAGTAAAAGTCTCAGATCCTAATGGCAAATTATCTGACAATTTTTTTATTTGACCCAATGAACCCAACGAACATTTTACCTTTGAAGCTGTGGGAGCAGGAAGGGAATTGACAACATCTGGACTTAATTATCATTAATAAGAAGGAACCATTGAAGAAGTTTAAGTGGTATGGACTCTAGAGAAAGTGCCTATGACCTCTAGGAATGAATAATAAGGAAAGAGTACTAAAAATGTGAGCAAAACATGATTTTGGAGAGAAAGAAAAAGAGAGAAATAAGTACATTGACAGAATTTATGAACAAATTCTGAAAACCTCAAGAAATATCATCCTGGGAAACAACACTGAAGAAGTAGAGAGACATGTCCAGAAAACTCTGTGAATGGTCAGGACTCTCTGGTGGCGGACAGAACAGGCACAGTTACTGATTTTCATGCCTCTTGAAAGCCCAGAGCCTGGTGCAGCATGAACAGTATAGGTGCCCAATAAATATGTTTGAGGAAAAATTAAGAAGAGGACAATGATTCTCACCATGAATCATGATTGACCTGTTCCTCATATGTCCTGACTGATTTTTCTCCTTGGACTTTGCCATTCTTTGATCATTTTGCAATTCAAAGACACTCCACTACATGGAAAAATAGAGGTAATCCAGTGAATCCTAAATCACTCATTATGGCCAATAGTAAGCACTTATTCAAACATGTCACTGTAGAGAGGGTTATTGGACCAAGTAAATATCAGAATGTACAATATTGTACTAATTCTAATTTATCTGATTCATGAAATTCCTGTTTCTCATCACCATACAATGTAAAGGATTGTATTAATTTTTTTTTTAAAGATTTTATTTATTTATTAACAGAGATAGAGACAGCCAGCGAGAGAGGGAACACAAGCAGGGGGAGTGGGAGAGGAAGAAGCAGACTCATAGCGGAGGAGCCTGACGTGGGGCTCGATCCCATAACGCCGGGATCACGCCCTGAGCCAAAGGCAGACGCTTAACCGCTGTGCCACCCAGGTGCCCCAGGATTGTGTTAATTTTAATCACAGAAAGAAGAGGTAGGACACTAGAGTGAAAAAATCTGAAGCACCTGCAGTTAAAAAAGACACTTCATTTTATTCCTACTAGTCAAAATTATCAAATCATTTTTTTAGTTAAAATTTCATTTTTTTTTCTATATGTAGTATAATCCTATTGACCTGCTTCTACCAAGGGCCAATGGGAATACATGATTTAATATATAATTATGTTAACGGGAGTTGTTTCATTAAAAGAGCATGTATATACAAGAAAACTGGGCCCTTGTCTCCACATGTTGGGAGATACCAAAAAAAGTATGTGTTCTCTGCTTCTGCAGTTACTACTATCTTATGAAGCTAGAGCCTACATATATGGTAAAAAAAGAACTGTGAGACTGTAATGAAAAATTAAGCAGACTAGGTGTATGTACTGAAAGGGGTAAAAAGAGAAGCATTTGTTTGGGTGGCTATAAGAAATATTTAATGCATTGTAAAAAGTGTTTTATACATTGATGGTCAATATCCTGGTATTTAATGAGACATCAAAATGTCTAATTTTTTGTACAGAATTTTGTATGTCAAGAAAAAAAAATGGTTGCACATCTGCTTTGCTGATAAAATTCCTATCCTTTAAGGAGTAGGAATTTCTTAGTCATGGATGAACATTTATAAGAATGAAAGTAAGTGACTTTCAGTAACCAGCCTCACACAGACTAAAGTATAGGTGAGTGTTGACTTGCCAAGTTTTCAGAAGGGAACTTTGGATTCAATAGTGTCTTTCTAATGGCCAGAATTTTATGTATCATCTCTCCAGAACATGTTTTATTTTAGATGAATTATATGGAACATTAAATTTGCTATTAATTTTTAATTTGCCATTAAATGTCTCCATGGTAAATAGAGAATTAAAGAGAAATAAAAGGAAGAAAGAAAGGTAGGAAGGAAGGAAGGAAAGAAGGAAGGAAAGAAGGAAGGAGAAGCAAAGGGAAGGAAAGAAAAAGAGAAGAAAACAAAATAATCTCAAGTGATACTTTGTACAATCTTGGAAACTGCTTGGACTAGCTCCACCTTGAAAGAGAGCATAACGCCTGGACTGTACACACTCTCCCATTAATTCTACTTTCTTCATCAGAATGGGTGCCGCACATTGACAGCTTTTGTTTCCTTGGTCCCCATTTTAGTGTTCTATCCACTGTTTTACTTTTCCATTGCTGCTGTAACAAATTACCACAAACTCTGTGGTGTAAAATACGTGTACTATTTTATAGTTCTGTAAATCTGCCGTCTGAAGCGTGTCTTACTGGGCTAAAATGAAGGTGTCTGCAAGGCTACATTCCTTTTGGAGGTTCTAGGGGAGAATACATTTCTTTGTCTTTTCCAGCTTCTAGACTGCTGCATTCTTTGGCTCATGGCCTCATTCTTCCATCTTCAAGATCAGCAACAGTAGGTCAAATCCATCTCATACTGCATCACTCTCCCTCTTCCATCCAGCAACTGCACTACTGGGTATTTACCCCAAAGATACAGATGTAGTGAAGAGAAGGGCCATATGCACCCCAATGTTCATAGCAGCATTGTCCACAATAGCTAAATCGTGGAAAGAGCCAAGATGTCCTTCAACGGATGACTGGATTAAGAAGATGTGGTCCATATATACAATGGAATATTACTCAGCCATCAAAAAGAACAATTTCTCAACATTTGCTGCAACATGGACGGGACTGGAGGAGATAATGCTAAGTAAAATAATTCAAGTGGAGAAAGACGATTATCATATGGTTTCACTCATTTATGGAACATAAGAAGTAGGAAGATTGGTAGGAGAAGAAAGGGAAGAAGAAAGGGGGGTAAACAGAAGGGAACCATGAGAGACTATGGACTCTGGAAAACAAACTGAGGGCTTCACAGGGGAGAGGGGTGGGGGAATGGGATAGGCTGGTGATGGGTAGTAAGGAGGGCACGTATCGCATGGTGCACTGAGTGTTATACGCAAGTAATGAATCATGGAACTTTACATCAAAAACTAGGGATGCACTGTATGGTGACTAACATAATATAATAAAAAATATTATTAAGAAAAGGAAAAAATAAAAAAAGATTTTATTTATTTATTTATTTGAGAGAAACAGAGACAGTGAGAAAGAGCATGAGTGTAGAGGAGAGGAGGAAGAGTAACAAGCTCCCCATTTAGCAGGGAGCAATGCAGGTCTCAGTCCCAGGACCCCAGGATCATGACCTGAGCTGAATGCAGCCACCCAACCTAGTGAGCCACCCAGGTACCCCTCCCCCTTCCATTTTCAAGGACGATTGTGATTTCCCTGCGCCAGTCAGATAATCCCGGACAAGATCCTCATTGTAAACGCAGGTGATTAGCACCCTTAATTCCGTCTGCATCTTAATGCCCTTTAGTCATATAATGTAACATATTCATATATACCAGGGATTAGTACCTTAATATTTTGTTTGGGAGGGAGTTATTATTCTGCTTACCCTATCTACCTTCTATGATATGTTCTCTTTTGTTAATACTACTTACCAAGCTTCAGCATAGAAGCTCTTTCTATTGGCATTAGAGATATTTTGTTTCTCAAAGTATGTGGCTTAATTAGTTAAATCTGATATCTACCCCAAATATCTATACTATAATGCTAATCATAACAATCAATCTCTCATGAGGAATAATCATTTCTATCTTCTGTTTTTATAATATACAAACCATGTTGTGTAATACTAATTTCTATCATCAAAAAATTTAAATGGTTTTTAAGGCTAGCCGTGTACGAAAATTACTGAGGTATATTTAGAAATGCAGACGTTTTGGTCCCATCAAGACAGTGAACCAGAATATCTGGAGATGGAACCTAGATAATTTTTTTAAATGTTCAAAATGTAATTCTATTATGCAGCAGGGTCTAGATTGCTATATTATTTATGCAGATATATCTTCAAATTAGATTCTCTCTCTTCCTCGCACTTGATTGATATTTTACCAAAGATTGGTGTGTTTAGAGACTTCCCACTCTCATAATATGTGGGTTCTACATATTTCCAAATATGCTGTCTCACATTTAGACTTAGCAATAAATGAATCTTATTTTTATAAATAGCACCAACATTCCTAACTCAAATATCCAAAAAATAAAAAAGGATAATTAATAAAAACCCAATAGACAATATAGTCTTAAAAGTCCACGAACAAGCATGCAATTTAGTATAGGATAAGGTTGGAGTGTATCGGCAGTAAAATGTGGGATCAAGAGTGTTTTCATTATGTGTTTGCTGAATAGCTTTCTGTTACCATGTGGCAGGTTTTGAATGTAGCAGTTGGAATAACCTTATAAATGGTCATTGTAGAAAGAACTTAATGTTCTCATGACCCGTATTAAACCTTTTGTTGGACTGAATTGAGGAACACTTTTTCTTTAGGCTGCATTTCTAAAACATGCGTGGTTGTATTACATCTAACCTATATTTTACTGGGAGCACTGAGCTTCAAAGCTGGATTATTTCAAATGTACTTTTATTTGCAATTATAAAATAAATGATTTTTAGAGTACATGTTATTTTTAAAAGGTCAGTCAGACAATATTTCAATTCAGATACAATTTTGAGTTACTAAGGATTATCTTTCTTAACTAATTTTAATAGCCATAATTAATATCATATGATACAATAGGAAAAAAGCAGCAACAGTGATTATATTCCCTATGCATTCATGTGTTAAGTAACTTATAATAAAGTGCCTACATTTTCTTCTTTAATTTGTCAAGCTAAAGTATTGTAGATTTTTATCATGCTAACAGAAAAAATATCATTGATGAGTTATAAGATCTTTCTGAGGGCATAGTTATATCTGACAATATCTAAGTAGAATGAGAAAGAAACCACAATTTGTATTGATTTTTATGAAAGGGCAAGCATGGTATTTTTTCATAGGAAATGTTATGCTTTTCCAGTGGCTGTTACAAAGAAAATTAGGAGAATAGGGATGGCTCACGAGATAGAATAGCAAACAAAGGGGAGATGTACAAATAGTGTAAGTGTTGATTGTCAAATGTCACAAGATCTAAAAAGATTATTCAGAAATGTGGGGCACTTTGAGGGTTTCCTTGTAAAAGCAAGTAATAACAATTTGGATTGACCCGTCAACATGTGTCGGACAAATAGAGTACTTTTGTGTTTCAGAGCTTATTCTTACCAATAGGTCCATACTGCTTTCAGAAATGTGAAAGACAAAAATTTGCATTTATAGACAAATAGATTAAGTGGGAATACTTTATATTACTGTAGAACTACTGCAAGTTTCTATAAATAGATACTTCACAGATCTAGTTAAGTGTTTATGTATAAATCAATATCTACTTGAATGAGAGTCTGAGCCTGAGGGGAAGAAGAGCCTAAACCTGAAATATGTGAAATCCCCACTTACTGAAAGTGATCTCAAAATAAAGAAACTATTTAAAGTATTATAATTCAATGGGAAATATTTAATTCATATCCATTGGCAAAATTCTGATGCCTCTGGATATGGACTCTCATGACTTTATGAATCTTACTGATAATGTTGCTGTTGCACATTAAGAAAAATAAACAAGAGGAAAAGAGAACTTAAAACATACTGTCATAAGACAATAATTACCTCTTGTCTCAAGTGATATGCTCAGTTCAACTTGCAGACCTGTATAGATACTCAAGTATGCCATTGTAATTTGGAGAGTAACAATAATTGAGAATTATACTTGACTTTAAAATATATGTAGAAATACAAAACTGCCTTATATTAGTAAAAGATTATTTTAACTTAATCACTATTTTTAATCTAGAATCACCTCCTTAGTTTTAAAAATTAGTGTTGAAAATTAGTACTAAAAATAAGAAATCTTTTATTTTAGAAATAATTTGTGATCCAAATAATTGATTTTGAGAAATTAAATAATCCAGAAAAAAAAATCCTCATCCTCATCTGGGAGCCATATATATATATATAATCGGCTCAAAGTGATGCTAAAGTAGAAACTTGACCATAGCCTGATCAGTATTCTAAATCTTCTAAAAAATATTGTTTATTAGATATGGGCTTGCTAGAAACAGAAAATTAGAAATGGAGAATCATATAGTTAAGCAATTGTAATGTGCTCCAGGGCAGAAACTTCTTTGGATTATTGACATACCTGGGAGAATGGTATCAGAATACTTGGATTTAAATCCTGACTCTTGCACAGAATTGCAGTGTATAGACTGGCTTGTAAGATGGTCTCCAATGATCTCCATCTCCAGGTAGCCAAGACCTATGTAAGCCTTTTCTCTGGCGTGTGGGCTGGACCAAGTGACTTGCATCTAACCAATACAATACAGCAAAGGTGACGAGATGTCATTTCCATGATAGATTACAAAAGATTATCTTTTCGATTTGGCTAGCAGATCTTGTTTATCGTCTTCTCAACTTGCATGCTTTCATGAAGCAAGTTGCCATGTGGAAGAGGCCCATGTGGCAAGGAACCGAAGCTGACTTCTAGCCCATGGCAGCCTGCAAGGAACTATATTGCCATTAACACCTGAATGAATGTAAAAGCAGGTATTTTCTCCATTTGATCCTTCAAATGACATTACAGTCCTCAGGCCAACACCTCCATTTCAGTCTTTTGAGACACCCTGAAGCAGAGGATGTAGCTAAGGTGTGGTTGGACTCCTGACCCACAGAAATTATTCATTAATAAATTGGTGTTGTGTTAAACCACTAAATTTTGGAGTAATTTGTTACACAGCAATAGATAACTAATATATGGAATGTGACCATTAACAAATTTCTTTTTTATTTTTTATTTTTTTATTTTTTTAAAGATTTTATTTATTTATTTATTTATTCGACAGAGATAGAGACAGCCAGCGAGAGAGGGAGCACAAGCAGGGGGAGTGGGAGAGAAAGAAGCAGGCTCATAGCGTAGGAGCCTGATGTGGGGCTCGATCCCATAACGCCGGGATCACGCCCTGAGCTGAAGGCAGACGCTTAACCGCTGTGCCACCCAGGCGCCCCCATTAACAAATTTCTTAATTTCTCAAGACCAGTGTTCATATCTATAAAATGATGATAAGAGTAACCATCCCATCTATGAAAAGCACTTCCGCATTTAGTAGATATCCTATGAATGGTAGCAAGTCTTAAGGGATATAGCAGGGCCCAATAAATAATACATACCTTCTCTGACTGAATTCTGAAACAATTTATAAATAGGGCAGAGAAAAGCAGATGTAGGGAAAAAAAGTCTTAATATGGATAAAGCTGAATCTGAAACATTATGGCTTAAATCTATACATAAGTAGACTTAAAAATATTGACTCAGATTTAGACAGAATTTTGCAACCAGTAATAATAGCACCAGACCTAATAAGCCCTCTTCACATAAAAGGTTTACTTCTGTAAAAGTTATATCCTGGAGAAACAAACAGTATTTGTGTTGCCTACATATAGAGTTCCCAAGAAAAAGAGAGAAGAGAGGACAGGGTTGATCTGAGTGTGTTAGATTTTTCCTTCTAAATCCACTAATCAGATAAAGTCACTCCAATATACCAATAGAGTAAATGAGAAGACAAAAGACAAGAAGGGGCCTCAGGGGTATGCCAATAAACATCCTTCCATGGAAATGTCAAGAACAGTTAGTAGGGTAGAGATGTAGTGGTGGTGGTGGTGGTGGTGGTGGTGGTGGTGGTGGTGGTGGTGGTGGTGGTGGTGGTGGTGGTGGTAGTGTTGGTATCTACTTGACGGGGTTGGTAAAACCTGTCAGTGGAAATGGACATTTCAGTGTTTTTGTAGACAAAATGTACTAAAAATGAACAGCATCTCATGTTTTCCCTTGATAAATTCCACACATACTAAGAAACCTTATGATTTTAATTTGAATTACTATGAAGGTCTATGAACAAAGTATAGTCAGTGACCATCAATCTAATAAACACTTATTATAAAATATTAAGATTAATTAATACGATATGTTTATGCATGTCTTGTAGCTACCATTGTGTTTGTTGCCTCAGGCTGCACTAAGGGAATCCAATTTCTAAGATTAACAGATGCTCATTACGGAAGCAGATCATGCCACATAGTGATAATACCAATATGCTGCCATCCTGTGGAGACCCGTCTCAGTAACCAACTGGATGTCCCTCCACCACGCTTTCTTCAAAGTGCAATGAGTATCAGTAACCCATGGAAGTCACCTGGATTAGCTGGAGAGTATTTATCAGTAATACTATTGTCTTTAGTTTATATATTCGGTTTGTTCAACTTTCAACGGTTTTCCCAACATTCAACTTTACTGAACTTAGACTTAAACGTAAGCTCTGGTGACAGAAAAACAGAAATTTCCAGGACATTAATATGAAACCAAGTAGCCCAGAGCATAGAATATCAAGACAATCTAACCACTAGAAAATTACTGGAAGATTTTACCCAGACTATAGTGATTACCTAGTGTCAGTAGGAGAGTAATATTGTTATGTTTCATAGAGGTCAGTCTCATGTTGACAGATGCTTAAATGATATTTTCCATCCATTATAGGTATGGTCATTGACCTTAAAGATTAATTACAAACACCTTGAAAAAAGGTCTATGAATTCTAATGCTTTTGTAGATTCTGAAATGGAGGTCCATTATTAATAGTGATGATGAAGATGCAAAGAAAATTTTCAGACTGTAACATTTAAAAGAGGAAGAAATTACCAAATTCACAGATAAAAACACAGCAGTCAAAATACAATGATTATGCCATTAATTATATTTTTCTGTAATAAAATTAAAAGCAAAATCTCCAGCAAATAGAAGCATTTTGAATGTAGGCACTGTGTTGTTCCTTCCTGC
Source organism: Ursus americanus (assembly GCF_024610735.1). Classification (NCBI taxonomy): domain Eukaryota; kingdom Metazoa; phylum Chordata; class Mammalia; order Carnivora; family Ursidae; genus Ursus; species Ursus americanus. Next base: position 14,330,072 of record NC_142155.1, on the reverse strand, counting down.
TATCTCTCATGCCCATAGAATTATGTGGGTTAAAATGATAAGTGATAAGTGGTCTGTTTTCTTAATGTGAGCTTAGCATAGTAATATTGTTTCATTTTTCTTTTCAGACATCTTTTGCCAAGCTACTTTTGACACATATAACTCTAAAATACATGAGAAATATTTAATAAGGAAATTATTTATTTTTAAAATCTTCCCTTTTAAAAATTGTATTAACTTCCAAAAAAGAAAATGATAAGGTTAATACAGCTGAAGTATAAATAGAGAATTCAGACACAGGATAAAAAGTATGAAAAACTTGAAAAGTTGAGCAGGAAGCTTCAAAAATGAATAACTTTTGGAAAATAAGGCCAATGGGAGAAAGTTCAAAAACTGACTTTTAGCCAACCTGAGACAAAGCACAGTTTTCCTCTCCAACTTATTTCTCCAACTACTTCGCTAATTTCTATTCTTAAAGAATTCACTGAAGAAAAAATTCACACTGAGAGAACAGAAGAAAATGTTTACAATGATGAATAAAGGACTTTAATTTGCCTGAACAGGAAAAATCAATCAGTTTAAGGAGAGAGGTAAAGTAAGGAGAAATGAGGGAATACCAGCTCTCTTTAGAAAGTTGGCATATGATACTCAGGTACGAGGTTAAACATTACCATTTCTAAAGGAGTCTTAAGGACAGAAAGGTCACTGACAAAACAGTCCAACACATTTCAATAACTGATAAAGCTTTGAGTGTCAACTCTGCCCATATTGATATGAGATCCCAGCTTGTACAATCTGTACAAATTGATACTAAGAGGAGAGAAGGGAACGACTTTTCAGTTGCTCTCCAGGAGTCTAAATGGATAACTGAAATCGAAGGATGAAGACAGTCTTAGGGATGGTCACATGCATTAAGAACCTGAACCTTTATCTTAGAACCTAAGATAAAGATGGGAGAGATGGCTGCTATGCAAAGGGAGTGAAGGCCCACTCTTACAAAATATCACATGCCCTACCTATTAGTAAAGGACTCCTAAGTTCGTCTATGCTGGGTTTCCAGTGATCGGTGAACTTGGCAAGGCTGCACACACAGGTAGTCCTTTAACATCAGGAAGGGGAGGCAGAGTCTGACACAGATTCACATCAGGAAATCCAACTCAAACATCTTCATCAGTTCTCTGAAATAACTATATCTTTGTACTTTAGTGAAATATTAGACTAAGTCCTCATATCCTCTTCTATAGTCTAATATGCTAGGCACTAGTGCTCAGAATCATAGTAACAGCACTGAGGAAACAATCACATCTTTTTATTTGCCTTTTGTCTAATATACCATTTTTAAAGCAAGATAGGGGAATCCTAAAGGATACATCCAGAAGTAGCTGCACATTAATTATAGTTAACCAGAAACTATTTAACCACACATTACTTTTAATTGGTGTAAAGTTTACAGTAAAAGTTAATCATGTTACTTAATATTCAGAAGAGAATTGCAGAATCTTGCAGGTAGACTTTAAAGTGGAATTTTTGTTAGAAGTGCAAAAGGAAATAGATTATATCAAATTTTCAGCCTTGTTTTTGCAATGTAATATGGATTATAATTCATTTTAGTTTAAATAATGTAATTTATGGTAAATAGAGCAAAAAAACCCCTGTTGTTTTCCTCTTTATAAATTTCAAAAAGGATTTCCTTGTCATATCTCCTATGGCAATTCTATTTATGGATAGAGGTGATAGATCCTATAGCTAATGTTTTTTTCATATAAAATAAATTGAAATTCTTTTTTTCAAATGCAGATTCTCAAACATACAATTTATTCATTTAAATGGATGCACATACCTGAGATGAAAAATATCTGGAATGAAACATTCATTAAAATTCAATGGACTAACTTGATTCAAGAACTAAAGAACAGACTGCACTTCATCCTGTTATAATGTTTACAAAGTGTTTCTTTAAAACTCAATAGCATCTGTTGAGTGATTATGAGGCTTTTCATATCTTTCCTAAGAATTATAGCAAAAAAAAGCCATATATTTTATTTTTGTGGAAGTGTTTTGGCAGTATATATCGATAGATAAGTACATAGAAGTTACATTATAAGCTTCTGCAAAGATGAATTTGTCAGTGTTCTTGGTTTCAAACAACTAAAACTGATGTAGGTTACTGGGACCAGGAAGAAAATAATTGGAAAGCTAACAGAAGGAAGACAGAATCATCCAGAATACTGGAGAACTCTGCTTGTGCTGAGACTTTTACCATACAATTGTGGCTACAACTGTAATAAATTCTAATCTGCTCCCTAATTCTTTGTGTCATTGAACCAGTTAAAGATCCAGGTGGTAGAACTGAATTGTCTCAGTTTGGCTAACTGTCCGGCACTCTAAGTACCAAGGGTTAGACAAAACCAGTAGGTATTTTTCCATTCTGTAATGGAACTGGAATCTTGCCTGTCATGAGACTTACAGAATAGCTTACCGCTCCAACTTTGGAAAGGGTCTCGGATGCCATATTGTCCCCCGAAAGAAATATGGCTGCTGAAGTATGTAAGGTTGAAACTATTAATGAATGTGAGTTACAAATATATGGATACACACCACACACACACACACACACACACACTAAACATTTATAAAGAAATGAATGTTATTCTTGAACAGTATCTCCTAATAAGGCTGTCTTTACAAAAATTTCTTTGCAAGTTATACATAGTTTTATAACAAAATGTATCAAAACATATGTGTCTGTGTCTTTAAATATTTTATGTTTCACTGGCTGTAGGTCAAGTAGATACTTCAGTTCCTGGATCATTTATTGAATACATTTTAATGGTCTCTTTGGACCCATTGTTTCTGTGTTTTATTTTAATAGTTATATGATAGCAAAGTTGGAAGAATATACGACAAATTGTTTTTGAATAGATTCTGTGCCACGATGTTGGTTATTGGCAGCATTAAATGATCAAAGTATTTTAACTTTGAAAACTACCAGAAATTATCAAAAAGGAGTTAAATTTTTCTTTGGAGCCTGATTTACTGTTAAGATTACCTTCAGAATGATATTCTTTTTACAGAAGACCTATTTTCTGAGTGAGAAATGATACGTAGTGCTATGATAAAGAAACAATATTAGTCTTAAAACAACATGCACAATAAAATAATTGCCTGAAATTGTCATTGCCATTGTATTACTAGTATAGACAATGTTATATTGTACTAACAAATTGACCCCTAGAATTTCTCTGGCTTATCAGAACAAACATTTGTCTTTGCTTAAGCTACAGGCAATGTGGTGATTGTGTGGCTTTGCAGGGGAAGTCTGTGCTTTCTACAGTTTCTTGCGATCTCAGACTGACAGAAACATCATCATCTATGGCTGTATTTCTTGCACAATATAACCTCTTTAGTTGCCACAAAAGAGGTTAAAAAAGACTGGAGAATTGTACATAAGTTTGGTACTGCTTCAGCCTAGAAATGACCTGCGTCATTCTTAAGTTTCATTGGTCAGCACAATCAGGTGGCTCTGTAAGTAGGGGTGGGAAATAGAGAAGTAGATGGAGCATTTGGTGAATACTTTTGTCTCTGCCACCGACAATTTTGTATTGCTTTTATCACGTGATGTTACCTTTTGACTTTTAAAACCAATAAATTTGATTTCCTCTAAACTGGATGCCTTTAAGGCATATGTTTAATGTCCTTACAAGGAAGCATTTAGTAGCATGGATTTTAACTCTCCAATTATTATTTCAACCTATATTTGGATATGTTTCTTTTCAATCCACTAGTACAGTTTGAAGGAATTGTGTACAAGATTTAAAAAAGGCTATAGAACACAAAAGGGGGAGCAATTCCATAAATTAAATGTTTTTACTTTATAAGTAGTACTGAATATTGCATTCTCTTAATCATTGGTTTTAATTCCTCAGCATGTATAATCACTTACATCTATCTATGATGCATAGATCAGGGGAAAAACAGACAATGAGAAAGGTGCATAATAAATTCAGAATACATATACACAAATATCAAAAAGCAATATTTTAAAACTAAAGACCTTTGCTTGATGGTTCTTTTTCCCTCCCCCTCATTTTCACACAGTCTGTTCTTTTCTAATTATATACAGTATAAACCAAAACTTGGACATACAGAAAAAAGCATGCTTTTTCATGGAGAACATAATGCCTTTTGAAAGTGATCAGGATACATTAAAAAGTGGGAAAAGACACTCAAATAAATAAATTAGATATAAATAAATTGACTTCAGTTTAAAAAATACTCCCAAACTTATGTGCATATACACATATATTTTGTTCATATGTGCACACTTACGTATGGAGGAAGAAAGAGAGGGAGAGAGAGAGAGAGATTGATTTTCTGTGTGTCTGAAAATATTTAAGCTTCCAAATTCTTTAGAAAATACATAATTTCCAAAAGAAATACATTTTAAAAAGTAGGATGGCTAATGTTTTTAAAACAAATACTACATATTGTGGTGTAATACACACACACACACAAATATAAGTATACATACACACCATAGTTCTTTCAAATTATTTATGATCTACTATAATTAATAAATAAAACATATAAGATATGTATGCAAAAGAATTGACTATGTCTCTAAAAGAACAAACAAATGTGTACAAGTGAGTAATTCTAGATTCTTTAATTCCATTTGACTTATATGCAGATTACTTCTGGGTGATTTGTTTCTGTTAAAGAAATTGGGGCTCTATAAAGGAAGGGATTGTTTGCCAGACTTAAGCAGAAACCTCACGGAGGTCCATAGGAAGGCAGACACACGGTAGGAAGATTTGTTTGACATTCTGTATAAGACTCACAACGATCCTGCAATGAGCTATTAGTAACCTAGGCAAAAACAGCGAGGGCTTGATCAACTTTATAGCATTGCCAATGGAAAGAAGATAATGGTTAGGAGAAATAGTCATCAATAGAATAAACAACAGGACAACTGAGGTGTGGGAGAATTAGGATCCTTTATTTTTCACGACTCATTAGCTGGGAATGTTGAGCACAAAGGGCAGTAATAAGATAGTGAAGCTTCTTGGGGTGGGGATATGTGGCTAGTAGGAGGAGAGGATATAGGGGAGATAATGCCACTGAGCTCAGATTTGAGTCAGTCTATCTGGTAAAGGCAGTGGACTATAAAAGATGATGTTTTCAGAGAATAGAGCTTAATGAAGAGAGAGAAGAGACCATAATGAAATCATAAGAAATGCCATAATATGTGGAATATGAGAAAAAACAAAGCCTTCAAAGAAGCAGTTAACTTGGGGAATTTTCATAGGCTCTATGAGCCTCACTTTCTTGATCTGTGATAATGAATAATTTCTAACCTGAAAGATTGTCATTAGGACTAAATGTAATAAAGATGTAGAGATCCTAGCGGAGTCACTAGCACACGATGCATCGTGGCTATTATTTTCGTAAGAAGAAAATTATTTGTAGCAGAAACCAGAATATAAAAATGCTTCAAGAAATTGCAGGGAATCATATAAATAAATGTATGACTTAAATAAAAAGTATATTTAAATGCATAAATATGGGAGAACTCATGACCTTGTGAAGAACATTTTATAAAAGGGGTCGAAGTAGATGCCAGACAGGAAGGGAATAAAAAGAAAGTGGTTTCTGAGACAGTGAAGGCCATTAATATAAATTATTCTCTCAAGTAGGTAGACAGTGAAGGAAGGAAGGGATTAGACTGTGGTGAAAGTATATCGTAGTTTTGAAGGAAGGTAGTTTTTTTGTTTTGTTTTTTAGGTTATCCACTATGCAAGACAAGAACAAGTTAACCTTTGAAATAGTTTATTTTTGTGCCAGTATCATACTGTTTTGATCACTGTAGCTCTCAAATATAACTTGACATCTGGAATTGTGGTATCTCCAGTTCTATTTCTCTTTTTTGGGATTGCTTTGATATTTGAGGTCTTGGCTCCACAAATTTTAAGATTGTTTGTTCTAGTTCTATGAAAAATGCTGTTGGTATGTGATAGGGTTTGCATTAAATATGTAGATCATTTTGGGATTTTGGGTAGTATAAACATTTTAACAATATTTATTCTTCAGATCCATGAGCATGGAATGTCTTCTCTTTCTTTGTGTCACCTCTAATTTCTTTCATCAGTGTTTTATAGTTTCAGAGTACAGGTCTTTCTCCTCTTTGACTAAGTTTATTCTTAGGTATCTTATTATTTTTTGTGCAATTCTAAATGGATTTTTTTCTTAATTTCTCTTTCTTCTGCTTCACTATTAGTGTACAGAAATGCAATGGGTTTCTCTATATTGACTTTGTATCCTGCAACGTTACTGACTTCATTTATGAGTTCTAGTAGTTTTTTGGTGGAGTCTTTAGGGTCTTCTATACGGAGTATCACATCATCTGCAAATAGTGAAAGTTTACTTCTTCATTACCAATTTGGATGCATTTTATTCCTTTGTCTTGTCTGATTGCTATGGCTAGGCTTTCAGTACCATGTTGAATAAAATTGGTGAGAGTGGACATCCTTCTTCCTGACTTTAGGGAAGGGCTCTCAGTTTTTCCCCATTGAGCATAATATTCATTGAGTACAGTATGGATTTTTCATAAAAGGCCTTTAATATGTTAATATGTTGAGGTAGGTTTCCTCTAAACCTGCTTTGTTGAAGGCTTTTATCATGAATGGATGTTGTACTTTGTCAAATGCTTTTTCTGCATCCATTGAAGTTATATGGTTTTTATCCTTTCCTGATGTGTTGTATCATGTTGATTGATTTTTGAATATCGAACCATACTTGCATCCTAGGAATAAATCCCACTTGATAATGATGAATGATTTTTTTAATGTATTGTTGGATTTGATTTGCTAGTATTTTGTTGGGGATTTTTGCATCCATGTTCATCAGAGATATTGACCTGTAGTTCTTTTTTTTTTTTTTTTTAATAATTTGAGGAGAATGAGTATTAACTCTTTAAATACTTGGTAGAATTCACCCGTGAAGCCATCTGGTCCTGGACTTTTCTTTGTTGGGAGCTTTTTGATTACTGATTCAATTTCATTGTGGATAATCATCTGTTCAACTTTTCTATTTCCTCCTGCTTCAGTTTTGATAGGTTATATGTTTCTAGGAATTTATCCATTTATTCTAGGTTGTCCAGTTTGTTGGCATATGATTTTTCATAATCTCTTACCATCATTTGTATTTCTGTAATGTCCATTGCTATTTCTCCTCTTTCATTTGTGGTTTTGTTTATTTGAGTCCTCTCTCTCTCTTAAGGATTCTGGCTAGAGTTTTATCAATTTGGTAGATCTTGTCAAAGAACCAGTGCCTGGTTTCTTTGATCTGTATTGTTGTTTCTGGTTTCTGTATCATTTATTTCTGCTCCAATCTTTATTATTTCCTTCCTTCTACTTGTTTGGAGTTTTGTTTGTTGTTCTTTTTCTAACTCCTTTAGGTGTAAGTTTAGGTGTATGTTTAGGATTTTTCTTGCTTCTTGAGGTAGGCCTGTGTTGCTTTAAATTTCCCTCTTAAAACTTACTGCATCCCAAAGATTTTGGTCCATTACATTTTCATTTTCATTTCTCTCCATGTAATTTTTTATTCTTCTTTGATTTCTTGGTTGACCCACCATTTATTGTTTAGTACCATATTATTTACCTCTATATATTTGTGCTCTTTCCAGATTTTTTTCTTGTGGTTGATTTCTAGTTTCATAGTGTTGTCATCAGAAAAGATGCATGGTATGACGTCAATCTTTTTAAATACATTCAGACTTGTGTTGTGGCCTAATATGTGATCTATTCTGGAGAAAGTACCATGTGCACTTGAAAAAATGTGTATTCTGTTTTAGGATGGAATGTTTTGAATATATATTAAACACATATATTGCAGTATGTCATTCAAAACCACTAGTTCCTTCTGGATTTTATGTGTGTATGATCTAGCTATTGATATAAATGGAGTGTTAAAGTCTCCTACTCTTATTGTGTTACTATCAATTAGTTCCTTTATGATTATTAATTGTTTTATATATTGCTCCCATGTTGGTTGCATAAATATTTACAACAGATCAATTGAACTGAATAGAAATCACTGAAATAAATACACAATTATATGGTCAGCTAATCTTTGACAAAGGTGAAAAGAATGTGCAGTAGGAAAAAGTCTTTTCAACAAATGATGTTGGGAAATCTTAACAACACACACACAAAAAATGAAACTGGACCATTTTCTTAACACCATACACAAAAATAAACTCAAAGTGGATTAGAGACCTAAATATGAGACCTGAAACTATAAAAATCCTGGAAGAGAGCACAGGCAGTAAATGTCACTGACGTTGGTTGTAACAACATCTTTCTAGATATGTCTCCTGAGGTAAGGGAAATAAAAGCAAAAATAAGTTATTGGGACTACATCAAAATGAAAAGCTTCTGCACAGTAAAGAAAACAACCTATAAAACTAAAAGACAATCTACTGAATGGGAGAAGAGATTTACAAATGATATATCTGATAAAGGCTTAGTGCCCAAAATATATTAAGAACTTATAAAGCACAAACCCAAAAAACAAATAATCCAATAAAAATGGGCAGAAGACGTGAACAGACATTTCTCCAAAGAAGACTTACAGATGGACAACAGACACTTGGAAAAAAGCTCAACATCACTCATCAGGGAAATACAAATCAAAACAACAATGAGATATCACGTCACACTTGTCAGAATGGCTAAAATAAAAAAACTCAAGACACAAGTATTGGTAAGGATGTGGAGAAAAAGGAACACTCGTGCACTATTGGTGGGAATGTAAACTGGTGCAGACTCTGTGGAAGACAGTGTGGAGTTTCCTCAAAAAATTGAAAAAAAGATAGAACTACCCTATGATCCAGTAATTGCACTACTGGGTATTTGCCCAAAGAATACAAAAACACTAATTCAAAAGATATATGCACCCCTATTTTTATTGCAGCATTATTTACAGTAGTCAAACTATGGAAGCAGCCCAAGTATCCATCAACAGATGAATGGGTAAAGAAGTGATATATCTAGAATGGAATGGAATGGAATATTATTCAGCCATAAAAAGAATGAATCTTGTCATTTGCAACAATGGGGATGGAGCTAAAGAATATTTTGCTAAGCGAAATAAGCCAGTCAGAGAAAGACAAATACCATATGATTTCACTCATATGTAGAGTTTAAGAAACAAAGCAAACGAACAAAGGGGGAAAAAAAGCAAAAAGCAGACTCAACTATAGAGAACAAACAGGTGGTTATCAGAGGGGAGGTGGGTGGTGAAGATGGGTGAAATAGGTAAGAGAGATTAAGAGTATACTTAATGAGCACTGAGTAATATAGAGAATTGTTGAATCACATATTGTACATCTGAAACTAATATAACATTGTACGTTTACTACACTAGAATTAAAATTTAAAAAATAAAAATAAATAGAAATAAATAGTTGAGAAAGGGTTTTCAATTTTAACCTTAGGAAAGGTTAAAACTTGAAGTAGGTCCTAGAGAAGGCAGAAACAGGAGTGAGCACACAGGCAGAAAGACACTTAAACTTGGCAAAAATGAGGTGTGCTTCTTGGAAAGCAGCACGGACATTGGCATCAGACAGACCTGAGTTAGAATCCATACTCTGTATTAGCTCAATATGTGAGATCTTCAGCAAGTCACTTGAATTCTCTTGGCCAAATATTCTCATTCATAAGATGGGAAGATGATACTAACATCCATGGCTCTTTTGAGAGCTGTGATAACAGTGGGCTTTCAGCCAATCCTTCTCTTCCTTCCCTAATCCTCCAGAGAAGCTGAGAAATGACCTACATCTATTGATAAAAGTAAGTTTGGGTACATAAGGTAAGTGAAGAGGGCTCTGAACAACTTTCATGGAGAATGTGGTGGCAAGACAAAAAAAAAAAAAGATGAATAAAAATAATAAGTGGCCAGATTTTGTGAGAGTTCAGTTGAGTTTGGAAAATTTGTAAATTCACTGAGACAACTGCTTACTAAAACCAAGCCTGTATATCTTTAATGTCATCTTTACTACATTAAATAGATACTCAGTTTCCTGAAGAGTTAATAATGTATAAAACCCAGGAGTAGCCTAGACCCTGAAATATGCCTGCTCAAAGAGTGCATAACCAACAGCATATTGCTTTCTGTGAGCTGTTACAGATAGACCCTCCAGTAACCCTTAGGGATCCAAGTTCTATTTCAGATCATGAGTTTTAAATCATTCATCATTTCTCAAAAGAGCATGTGGCATTTCCGTGACCAGTGAATCACTTACACACTTACAGCTGCTTGACAGCACTTCATGTCTGAGTGTGAGAAATGAATGCTATTTGGAAAGAAAAGATGTCTTTTCTCTCTTTAATACTTAAAAATCTTAGATTGCCAGGGAAAAATATTATTTAGGCTTCTATAATTGAATGTGAGAGGAATGTTCCCCATGTTTAATGAGGAGACGTAGTGTAGCCTATGAAGACAAAGTTTGTTCTCTGGGCTGCTTAGGTCCCGACTGTTTCATTAATATTAACCAAGGTTTGCAAACGTCCTCGGGCAAGCATGTGTTGTAACTTGGAGAAGAGAAGCACATAATAACTCAGAGTCTACAAACTTATCTTTAGAAGTTAGAGGCATAATGGGGGCAGAGAAGTAGTGTTTGGCAGGTAAGGGAGAGGCTTTCTGCCACTGGAAAAATGGTGCTACTCTTCAGAGGGAAAATGTGGCTGTATTTACAGTTGTATAGTCCTGGCACAGAGTTAAATTTGCTGCGTGTGTTTCTTGTCCTAGGAGCTTATTTTTTTTAAAGGTAAGCAATGAAACATATGGCATTTGAAATTAAGTGAAATAAAAATTTTTACTTTAATTTTATATAATGTGTTCTATTTCAGTGTTCACGATTTTAAAACAAAAGCAATGTTTTAACTATACGCAGGTAACAGGATGACACTGGGCTAATAATATCAATATGTAGCATTTATTTTGCCCATCATTTAATACGTTATGTCATTTAATCCTTACGACAACCTCTGGGATGGATTAGTTTCTGTATTTTAAAGATGAAGGGATTGAGGGTTAATAAGGCAAATTAATATTAATTTGCCTTATTAATTCCTCAATAAAAGTCAGCAGAGACAAGAGCTGAATTCAAAGTCATGCTCTCAACATATATTATGTAGCATATATATACATGTCTATACATACATATACATATATATAATTATATCAAACACTTTTAATATTTGTGTCAAATACATGGAAGCAAATGTATACCAACATTTTACAATATTACACAACATACTGTCCATTTGCTAATCCCCAAATTTCATTTTCTTTACAATGATCATGTTTTAAAGTTGGTGAAGATAAAATGAACACACTATCAAAAGGAACATCTTGTATTTTTGGCAAGATAGGTATGGAAACTGTTTTAAAGAACAGAATTAAAAATATTTGGAATGTATAGTTATAATGCTCTAGAAATTTTCCATTTAACTTGAAGGAAGGTAAAAGTTAATCTTGCATTGACTTAAAATAGCTTTATTTGTAAGGAATTCAATTTAGCTCTATGTTTGTCTCCTCTCTAAACAAAACTTTATCTCCCTTCAGAATTGTACTGCTTTCAATAAACTGGCAGATAGTTCAGCTAAACTATGAAATTCTTGTATGGGCAAGCACAGTTGTTTCTTACCTGATTTGTACTGATTTTATTCATTTTACCATAGTGTGTGTGTGTGTGTGTGTGTGTGTGTGTAGATCAAGAATACCATTAATGATGATGAATCAAAGATGACTTGAGTCCCATTCACCAAAAGCACAGGAATTTGATATATTACCAAACATATTATTTTATGGTGATAGTCTTACCTAACTAAAGAATCCGGATATTTATCCCAACTTCCCAGTGCCTGTGCTTTGTATCTCTTAGAAGACTACATGGGGGTGTGCCTGGGAGGCTCAGTCAGTTAAGCATTTGCCTTCAGCTCAGATCATGATCCTGGGGTCCTGGGATCAAACACCCCATTGGGCTCCCTGCTCAGTGGGAAGTCTGCTTCTCCCTCTCCCTTTGCCCCTCTCCCCACTCATGCTCTCTCTTGCTCACTTGCTCTCTCAAATAAGTAAATAAAATCTTTATTAAAAAAAACTACATGGGAAAATTAAACTACTGATAATTTCATTAAACATTTATTAAATATTTTATCAATTCCTAATATTTATATGTGGCTTGAAAGGTTTAAAATTTGAATAAATTAATGGACTTAGTTCTTGTTGGTTTGCAACCTTGGGAGCTTTCCATATGAAATCTCTAAGTGGCCTCCATACAGGGAAGGCAAAGAGACCAAAGAAAGAGGCAGACCACTCCAGATTGGTGGGTGGCAGATTTAATAAACAAAGAGAACTTAGACATGAGGCTTCTCTTGGATGGCTATCAGAAGAGTAGATATCTGCACCAGCCAGCCAGGATCTCAAAAGTTTATATAGAGACACTCCCTAACAGGGCTCATTCATATATACCACCCCACTGGTTTCAACAACACATTGCGCTCTCAAGGTTTCATCTTAACAATGGTTCCCACTATGGGAACAGTGAGCAGAACGTATGTTCCAAGGACAGGGGAGGGACTGAGGAGCCCTGATTTTTCTGGTCCAGCTCTTAGGTCACCCAGCAGTCCCAACCTCTGGATGACCTTCTCCAACAGTTTGATAGAGAATCATTTATTTAACAACTGTGTATTGAACTTCTCCTATGTCCTAAGAACTTGTATTTCTCATATTTATTTCTCACTTCAGAATATTGAATTCTTTAGTTTTCCTTCACATTGCTTTACATTCTTATCATGTATTCCTAGTCATGGGGTATTTACAATATTCTAGATTTTATCTGAGAGATATCTCAGACTCAACCTCAATCTCATTAGCTCCACACTTATAAGTTGTTATTTAAGGTGGTCACTTTGTTTCCTGAACATGTTTGATTTCATCTATTACAAAGTTTTTAAACATCTTAACTGAATCTTAAAAGAAATTCCTTTTCATTTCAGCCCCAGATTCTAGGTGTATCTTTGTAAAACCAGCATGCTATGATTACACGGTTTGCTGTTTGTGAATGAATATGCCTGTTTTTCTTTCTATAATTAAAAGAGTTCAGAAATTACCCCAAAATGAATGAAGCAGGTTTATCAAGATTTGAGTGCAAAACAGGGGTTTTTGAAGATAATCTGTATTTTACATTGGTATGTAGTATATAGTTTAGGCATCATGATCTTTGAAAAAAATCTATTTACAGACTTAACGTTCCAGAAATGTGATCATTAGGAATTTTTTATTTAAAAAAATAAATAATAAAGTCTCTCTGTAGCTCTGCATTTGGTGATCTTTTAGATTTAAAATATAATTTTATTTAAGAGTGTTGTAATTTTTACAAATAGATGCCCTGCTAATTAATATCAATTTTATTTTGCCTTTATACACAGTAATTTGTTACTTATGGACATTATAAAGCAAATAATTTTGCTGGGAAATGTTTAACCAAGAGTTCAATTATGTCAGGGAGATGTATGAGCCAGTTGGTTGAGATCGTGTAGACATAAACTGCAATCTGAGAAAGGTAAACTTAAGTTCCCCCCTTCCCTGGCTCAATGCAGGTTTCTAGAGGTACAACATAATTTGGTATAAACATAGAGATTACAATCTCCTGGAGAGGGCAGTTAATAAATAAGTTTTAAAGTAAATTGATTTCAAATATATCAGCACAATGAAAAAAGATAGAATATTATGAATAGAGAATGACTTAGCAGATTTGAGAATAGCAGGGCTTAGTGTAGTTGGGTTAAAAAGCATGATGAGCACGCTGGTTTGGTGTGTTAAGGCACAGAAAGCTAGGAAGTTTTGCTGGTAAACAAGTTGTTTTAGTTCTCTGGGTCACAGAACAAATTACCATCAACCTAATATACAAAAATATTATATAACTTATAGTTTTCATGAATTGGGAGAAATGTTCATCTGAGTCATTTGTAAGACTGCAATAATTGTTTTGTCTATGGCTGAGTTCTCATCTGAGGGCTCAAATAAGGAAGAGCCTATGAACAAGCTCACTCAGATTGTTGGCAGAATTCATTTTCTTGCAGCCATAAGATTTACTGCAGCTTCCTTCTTCTAAACCACCAAGGATAAAAAGACTTTAGCACAATGGATCCTTATTTAGTATAACATTTTTGTAATTTTCTATTGGCTAGAAGGAAGTCACCAATCCTGCCAACACTCAAGGATAGTGGGGAGGTGGAGATCATGGGGGACAGACACCCAATGTCTGTTTGCCACACAGAGGATGCAAAATATGATGGCTTTGAAGAAATGGTGGGAGGATGAATATATTGAGCTATGTTGGCAACAGTAAAATATTTTATCTGTATTTTAAGAAGACTTTGCAAGGTTTTTGGCAGGATTAGCCCAAACATTAGTGCAATATGATTGACTTTTTAAAAGATAACTTTAGAACATATAAAACTGGTAATTGAATAGTTCACTATATCTCCTCCTCATGTATGATGAGAGAAAGGAACTCCTAATTCAATTATTAGAGTATTTCTACAAGGACAAGCATGAAGGAATCTCATGAGTAATGAATGCTTAATAGGAGTCAGGCCCTATGTATACACCCTTTTTTTTAGTCCTCACAGTTGCCCTACAAACTAAATACTGTTTTATCCTATTACACGTAAGGTAATTGGAGCAGAAAAAAAATCGTTTTACGTAGTATTATAGGGTTAGTAACTAGCCATGCCTAGATTTGAATGTAAATTCATATTTTTGTCTCAAACCATGCTGTTCTTAGGGAATCAAATTTGTTTGTTTTTTAAATAAACATTGTATATAGTTGAGATGTGCAACATGATGATTTGATATACATACACGTAGTGAAATGATTACCACAGTCAAGCTAATCAACATATCTTCTTCTCACATAGTTACCACTTTTTGTGTGTGATGAGAGTACATGAAATCTACTCTCTACAAATTTCCAGTATTCAGCACAGAATTATTCACTATAGCTAGCATACGTACCTTATATCTCTAGGCTAATTTATCCTACATAACTGCAACTTTGTACCATTTGACCAACATTTTCCCTGCACCTGCCTACCCTGGTAATCACCATTCTTTCTGCTTCTATATATTTGACTCTTTTAGATTCCACCTATGAGTGAGATAATGTAGGGTTTTTTTCTTCATTTTGTTTGTTTTGTTTCTGTGTCTGGCTTACTTCACTAAACATAATTTCTCCCAGGTTTATCCATGTTGTTGCAAATGGTAAGATCATTTTTTTTCCCCATCACTTTATGGAACTTTATTTTCTTCATCACTTGAGGCAAACCTCATACACAAACCCTTCCAGATAATAGGAAAAAAAGGGAACTCTACCCAACTCATTTGATAATATTAGTTTAACCTTCATAACAAAACCTGACAAAAACAATACAAGAAGTTAGAAGTGAGACGACTTCTCCAAGGCCACACATTTAGAAACAGCTAGAGCCAAGATCCAACTCCAAAATTTTCTTCTTTTCTTTTTTCTTTTTTAATTTAAATTCAAGTTAGTTAACATGTAGTGTAGTATTGTTTTCAGGAGTAGAATTTAGTAATTCATCCCTTACATATAACACCCAGTACTTATCACAACAAGTACCCTCCTCAATGCCCGTTATCCATCTAACCAACCCCCCACCCACCTTAACTTTAGCCATTCTGACAGTTGTGAGGTGGTATCTCACTATGGTTTTGCTTTGTATTTCTCTGATGATGAGTGACGTTGAGCATTTTTTTCATGTGTCTGTTGGCCGTTTGTAAGGATCATCTATTTTTTAAGGCTGAAAATATTCATATATATTCATATTTCATATCATATTTCATATCACATGTGAAAATATTCATATATATATACATATATATGTACATATATGTATATATATATATATATATATAAAACACATTTTCTTTATTCATTCATCCATCACAGATTGTTTCCATATCTTGGCTATTGTGAATAATGCTGCAATGAAGATGGGAGTGCCGATATCTCTTTGAGGTAGTGATGTTATTTCCTTTGGGAATATATCCAAAAGAAGGGTTTGGGGATCATACAATACTTCTATTTCTAGTTTTTTGATTGGTCTCTATACTGATTTTCATAATGGCTGTACCAATTTACAACAGTGTACCCACAGTGTACAAGGGTTTCCTTTTCCCCACATCCTTGCCAATACTTAGCTTTAAAGAAAAATAATGGAATAAAGATTTAATATCAATTAGCTTTCAGTGCTTTTACAATCAATGTTTCTACCTCCCCCAAAACTAAAAAATAGAGAGATAAAGCTTTTGAAAAATACTGAGCAGTCTTGAGTGCATAATTATATAATTGTATCTAGGCTTTATTCAAAAAGTGTTGCAATTTTTTTAAAAAGTTGATCATTTGTAAACTTTTATGACACTGTGCCTGTTTCAGTCATAGCATCTTGCTAATTGAAGATATACAATAGATGTTGAATGGTAGCAACTTCTTGAAATTATACTTTTAATAATTTTAGCAAATTTAGGTACTTGTTAGGTCATCTATCACAATGCACTATTTTTAACAATAAAACATGTGTGCAATAGTATTTATTCCCATTTGATAACACTGAATTTAATATAAATCATGAAAAAGATAACAGTAGCTTTTTCTGATACTCTTTAGAGGCAATGACATTATACTAAATATTAATTTTTTTAACTTTGAAAAATACATGTTGTTTCATGAACATATATAATGTTAATCAAATAAATGAGTCAATATATATTTAAGAGAATGGTCAGTGTAATTATCTTCCACACATAAATTATTGATATATAATCAATATAGTAGAAATAATAACTACTAACATTCATTGAGACTTTATTATGTGAGCTATTGTGCTAATCATGTTTCATCTATTTTATTATTAAATTCTCATAACCACCACAGCAGTAAGTTACTATAATGACTAAATTGTTTTAATAAGTCAGCCTAAGACACATAGTTATTAAAGGATTGAATTAAAACATCATTCCTAGGTTTCTTAAGTATTATGTATGCAGCATCTACGTCGGTCAAGATACGTCATTAATAGTATAAAAAGGTGATTATTTCTATAACCTTCTTTGACTTAGGGGTCTGTCCTATTTGAGAAAAGTACGCTTAGGTGCTCTGGGCAGTCTATACCCAAAAAAGCAATCTACTCTGCTCTGTACACTCCTGCTATTTCCTCCCACAGCTGCCCTTCGCTAACACCACTGATCAACTCAAACTTGTTCATACTCGGCCAGAATGGAGTTTTAAACTCCTTTTGAACACAGAGATACAGAGTTTCAATCACTAAACTAGATCAGTGTTGGCGAATGCAACAGAACCTATTGGCCCTTTTTGGATCAGACTGCAACTAAGTATCTTTCTCCCTTATCAGACAAAGCCATTGGAATTAGAGGAACTGTTAAAATTTACAGAAACATACTAAAACCTCTCTATGGGAAAGATAAATCTCAGTGGGGGATGAGGATCTTATCTCTTCCAAGTCTCTCATTCTAATTTTCTTTCTAAGACATGGAAATTACTGGATATAGAAGTTACAATGGACGAAAGTCCATTTCATTTGTTTTCAGGGAAGGTGCCGAGACAAAGTGACTTAAACACTTTTGACAAAGGATTAAAAACAACCTATAGCAATATAATCCATATTTTCACCTTTGGAGAAAGTGACATTTCAGTCATCCAATTCATAATTAACCTAGTTACAGTTTCTCCATGTGCCTATGTAATATCAAACATAGAGCACAGGAATCACTTGTGGATGTGTACTCCTCTCCTCGTGTTTCAAATATTTGTAATGTAAAACCTAACAGTTGTCCAACATGTTTGCACAAATTTACATTTTGTAACTTGGATATCTTTTATTTGCATTTTTAAGAAGTGAATGTCATATCTTTAAATTTAAAAAATCAAGTGCCAGATAATTTTACTCAAGTTAATTCTATTTAATTGTTTTCGATTCACCAAATATTTATTTAACTTTTATTGCAGCCCAAATTTCTGACACTGGACAACATGAAATGATAGAATTCAAGTTAACCTTTTAATTATATTCATTAATTCTTCTCCTTTAATGTGAACCCAACAACTGAACGCTGCTGTTTTCTTGTCTTCGATTAAACATGTCAGGAAGGCATACGATTTCTGTCTAGTACTAACCTACAGCAATCTAAAAGTACACAGGATATGTGTAGATTAGAGTTTTGACAATGCTTTCCCTCTATCCAATACAAGTGATGCTAAATATCAATAAGTTTTAATCAACGTAATAGATTTTTTTAAATTTGGACTGCTATTTTCTATGTGAAGGAATAATCTCTATTTCCAATATTTAATTTTAACCTAAGCTCATGAAAGCTCCCTAGTCAAAGAACTTGCTACAAAAGATTGCCATTGCTTAGTGCCATATGCCCTCATGTGCTTGGCGTATGAAATGCATGGCTTGAAGTCATCCAATCAAATACATATCATGAGGTCACATTCTAATACAAAACAGTAAAAGTCTTAATACAAAACAAATAAATAAATAAGTAAATAAATAAAATCACAATCCAATTATATTTGCAATAATATAGACATACAGATATACAAGGGAGAATGTTTTATTCTATATATTTACATAAATATACATACTTATGCATATATATGTATACGTATATAATACAAATACTATGTAGTATATATCCATGTAAAATAGTTTTATATATTCATAAGTATTTTATATATTATAATATATATAAAAATACAGTTATGCACAACCTCGCATACATTCTATTCACATATATCACTGCTTTCAGTGGTGCAGATAACATAAATCATGGACAAAAATTAAAAGTAATATTTGAATAATTTTGAAAGTTTTCATGTTTGGGAACCATCACCTGGATGAAGGTTGGCCACTGGTTTCTGCGTTTATGGATAAGCTGTATAATTAACATACCAAATACAGTGCAGATGGCTTATGGAAACTTCCTAAGAACACTGTTTGTTTTACTGATTCAATCTTTTTGTAACATGATCTCAACCAATATAATGAGCTTGATAAAGAGGTGTAAAAATCACTATAAAGTCACTCTAATTTGACCAATAAGGCTATAAATCTAAAAATATTATAGTATTCATTTTCCTCCCTCCAAAAATAAGAAACTCCTCAGAATAGTTTATTATCTTTGGTGACTTTCGTTATCTGTCTTGTATTCAAAATTATACTTAAGAACTGAATAACTATATTGAATTTATATTTTCCATTTTGCTATTTATTTAGAACAAGAAAAATCTCTGAGTCACACTGTGCATTCAAGCTACCTTGGGAATGAGAAACATGTTAATAATTAGCTCACTTTGGTAACAAACATACGTAATGCTATCTTCCTGAAAATATGTGTTTACACAATTCTAAATGATGAAATTGATAGTGCTGATGACGACGACGATGATGATGGAAAGAAGAGTTATATTTTTTGAGGGTGTACTATGTGCTGGTCGCTTTGTAAATCATTTCTCATGCATTTTCTCACTGAGTCTTCACAACAATGAGAAATGCAATGTTATTATCCCCATTTGACAGATGAAAAAATAGACTTCAGAGTGATTAAGTTACTTAAGATCCCTGAGATAAAATTCTGCTGAAAGCAGTATTTCAGGTCTAACTCCAGAAGTTTAAAATTACTCTATATTTAAACCGGCTTTTCATCACTAGCTGTACCACATCTTGTGAAAGAGAAAATCATCATTATCAGAGAATGCTTCTTTGTGACAAAAGTCTTCTTGTGTTGGAAATATCCATAATCAGTTTGCATGTGTGTAGGCTGGAGCTTGTGTTGAGGATAATGTGTTTTTGTTTGTTTTTTTCAGTCTAGATCTCATAACATGAAAGAATGAGTGTGTTGTTTTTACGAGTTTATACTCATCCGGATTCAGGCTTGCTTTTGTAACTTTTATTTTTTTTTTATTTTTTTATTTTTTTAAAGATTTTATTTATTCGACAGGATAGAGACAGCCAGCTAGAGAGGGAACACAAGCAGGGGGAGTGGGAGAGGAAGAAGCAGGCTCATAGCGGAGGAGCCTGATGTGGGGCTCGATCCCATAACGCCGGGATCACGCCCTGAGCCGAAGGCAGACGCTTAACCGTTGTGCCACCCAGGCGCCCCTGCTTTTGTAACTTTTAAACTGTGAGGTGTTAGGTCAGTGACATATTCTGATTCTCCGCTTCCTGATATGTGAATTATAATAATAAGTAAAACCTGGTTTATAAAATGCCTTAATTATTAAATGGAAAGTTCTTAGCATAGTACCAGGCATATTGTAAATGTTCAGATGTTAGCTATTTTTGTGGTTGCTGTTGTTGCGTTGCTTTGTTTTGTTTTTAGTAATTTTCCCATCAGTAAACTTAGGATGGACATTTATTCGTATTCAGCTTTTCTGGTTGTTGTTTGTTTGTCTTTTTTCTTTCTACATCCTAAGACTTTGTTGATGCTAATCAATAGCGAGAGGCTGGAATTAGAATAATGAAATAAAGAAACAAATCAATATTACTTTATATCAAACAGAAAAAAGATCCAATTACCTGCCGTCATTGGCACACACAAGACAACAATGATATAAGAGAAAGATTTATATCTGGATCTGTTGTGTTTTCTACTCCATGAATTCTTAACTGTGACATGCAATGATTTGAAGAAAATGATGGGAGAAGAGTTATTAGCTACACATACTATTTAGAAAATGCGGGTAATCAGCCATTCCCATTTCAAAAATTAATTAAAAATAGAGAAAACTCAATCAAAGATTAATCATACCAGTTATTCTAAATTAAAACTAATTATACTTCCCAAGAGGCATCTATCCTTTCAGCAGTTAAACTACGGTTTTTAATAATAATGAGAATCTTGATTTGTTTAAATGAACAAAACAGATTTAAAAATCCCCTCTCCCAAATTTAAGTGAGATCCTCAAATAGACTTATTACTTATGTCTTAGATTGGCAAAAAATTTCTATTCCCTTACAACAGTAATGAGCCACATTCTACTATAGCCATGCTACATCTCTTTAGAATCCTCTATTTCTCTATACATTCTGTATTTTTCACCTCCTTTTTCGTTGTTGTTGTTGTTGTCATTGTTGTTGACTTTGTTTCTTTTAATTTTTTGGATACATAAAATTATCATATATTTAAAGTGCATAATATGATGATTTGATATATGTACACATGGTGGAATGGTTCCCATAACCAAGTTAATTAACATAGCCATCGCCTTACATGGTTACTTGTTTTGTTTTGTTTTGCTTTTGGTGAGAGTGCTTATAATCTTTCTTAGCAAATTTCAAACACACAAAAACTAATATTAAGTATAGACATCAGGTTGTACATTAGATCCCCAGAAATTATTCATCTTATAACTGGAAGTTTGCTCTCTTTGATCAACCTCTTCCCATTTCACCTACCTCCCAGCCCTTGGCAACCACAATTCTAGTCTGTTTCTATGAGTTCCACTTTTTTTTTTTTTAAGTTTCCACATATAAGCGATACCATACAGTATTTGTCTTTCTCTGCCTAGTTTATTTCACTTAGCATAATGCCCTGCAAGTCCATCCATATTTTTGCAAATGGCAGGATTTCTTTCTCTTTTAAGGCTGAATAATATTTCATTATATATATCTACAATATTTTCTTTATTTATTCATCGATGGACACATAGATTGTATCCATATCTTGGATATGATGAATAATGCTACAATGAGCATAGGAGTACAGATATCTCTTCAAGATAATTATTTTGTTTTGTTTGAATATATAGCCATAAGTGGGGTTGCTGGATCATATGGGAGTCTGTTTTTAACTTTTTTTTAGAAAGCTCCATACTGTTTCTTATAATGGCTGTGGCAATATACATTTCCACCGACACTGTTCATAGATTTCCTTTTCTCTACATCCTCACCAGCACTAGTTAGCTCTTGTCTTTTTGATAGTAGAAATCCTGACAGGTGTGAGGTGATATCCTATAGTTCTGATTCTCATATCCCTGATGATTAGTGAAGTTGAGCATCTTTTCATATACCAACTGGCAACTTGTATGGCTTCTTTGGGGGAAATGTCTATTAGGTCCTTTGACTATTTTTTTTCTTAGTATCTTTGACTATTTTTAATTGGGTCAGTTATTTATTTATTTATTTATTTATTTTTTATTTATTTTTTATTTTATTGCTATTGAGTTGTACGAGTTCCTTATATTTTAGGCAGAAAACCCTTATCAGAGATACGGTTTGCAGAGATTTCTCCCATTTCATTCTCTCATTTATGCTGTGCTCCAGCAGTGCTAAATCATAAACCTTCTTTATTGAAGACAAATACTTGTAGCAATTTAATCGTGTTGTTTCTTATGGCTGAAACAATTCTCCATCCCTGTTTCATTTTTCCTGTTGTACTCCTTATGCTTCAAAACACAAATCAATTATTTCTTCTTTCTGAAGTCTTTCCACACTCCTCAAAAAGAGCTTATCATGCATTCCTTTGCATAGCCACTGAACTATTATTACACACATCTCAGTGGAGTGTATGTTTTTGTTTGTTGCTATTGAGACATAGCCGTGTCTTTGTGTGTGTGTGTGTTCCCTAGAAACCTATACGGTATACTTGGCATAGTACTACTCATCATATCTGCTATTGACCTGGTAGCTCAGCTCTTTACCTTTCAGACACATGTTAAGTTTGCATTTCTTGGTCCTCTTTTGTTTGGGTGGGGACATGTTACTAGTTAAGGTCAATGAATTGTGAACAAAAATACCTGTATTATGTCTTGGGAAGATCATAACTGAAGAGAGATTCTTTAGAACACTATTATCATTTCCACAACTAGCAACGTTCTAAATGGTGGCCGATCCTTCAGTTTGGATTCAGACTGAGAAAAACATGGGCCAGAGGCAGCAGCTCACTTGGGATGGATATACAGCATGAGTGAAAAATAACTTTGATGTTTTAAGCTACTAAAAGTTTGGAGCTGGGGCGCCTGGGTGGCACAGCGGTTAAGCGTCTGCCTTCGGCTTAGGGCGTGATCCTGGCGTTATGGGATCGAGCCCCACATCAGGCTCCTTCGCTATGGGCCTGCTTCTTCCTCTCCCACTCCCCCTGCTTGTGTTCCCTCTCTCGCTGGCTGTCTCTATCTCTGTCGAATAAATAAATAAATTCTTTAAAAAAAAAAATAAAAAAAAATAAAAGTTTGGAGCTACTTTTTATGAAGCATCATCCAGCCTATCTTTACTAATATTAAGTTCGAGTCTCAATAAATTTCAATTGAATATATAAATAAACTAACAGACATCTTATAAATCTATAAATGTTATATTAAAATATTCTGTAGAATGATAATACATTATGGTTGAATTGTTCTGTAGTTTACATGGCTACAGTCCATGTATGAATTGATATGCTTCGGGAGACATCGTTTAAGCTGTAGGTCCCAAACAAAACCACAAAACTGCTATGCAATTTAAATTTATTTGATTATATAGAAAAGAAATCGATATACTATGTATTGATTGTAATATATATTATTAGATTACAATTAAAGGGATTCACTTAACTTAGTAATATTGGAGGGGTTTATGGATTGAGGGCGAGCACCCTGATTTACCAATCTATTAATTATTTTTTGTGAGGTGAACATTGACTGAGTGTCATGGCATAAATTAAGGGCCGTAAAATCTATTTTGTCTATGATCAGAAAATCATATAGTTCTTTTTATCATTGTCTTATACTTGTGCTATGCTTTGCAGTTTACAAAAAATTTCACCATCATCAGTATATTTTATTTCTGCATTTAGCCCAGAAAATGAGTATTAATATTTTCCTTATCTCTGTTTTGCAATGAGTAAATAGAGGCAAGAGAAATTAACTATCTTGCCTAAGGTCCTATACACAAGCTCCAGGGAATAATGTAGGTCTCAGAGTCCAAATGCTTGTTACTTTATAAAGATAGCTTTCCAAATATTTGGTTTTAAGGTGCAGCTTGTTGAAATTAATGTTCACACTAACCATAATGCTAAAAAAATCTAACAAATCGGTTTATTTTCAATTTAAGAAATTTTATTTATCAAAGTAAACCATTAAGAGAGAAAAAAGGACCAAAGGGTGAAAAAATTACCATTTGCCATACATAAATTCAACAAAGGATAAAAAAGGCTTCTATAAATCTATGTGAAAAGGACATTGAAGCTAATAAAAAATGGACAGAAAGAGTGAACAGACACTTCCTAAGAAGGATACCCAAATGGCCAGTAAACATATAAAAAAGCACTTTATTCAATTTCATTAATCATCAGAGAAATGAAACTTAGAACAACAATGTATCCCTGTTCCACTACACTCTGCAAGGTGGCTTAAGTATTTATAATAATAATAAAATAATAATAATATAAGAAACAGTGCAGAGGATCATAGGAGAAGAAAACTGAATGGAAAGAAATCAGAGGGAGACAAACCACGAGACACTGTTAATATAGGAAATAAAGTGAGGGTTGCTGGAGGGGGGCGAGTGGGGGTTGGGGTAACTGGGTGATGGGCATTAAGAAGGGCACTGGGTATTATATGCAACTGATGGATAACTGAGCTCTACGTCAGAAACTAAGGATGTACTATATGTTGGCTAATTGAATTTAAATTAATAATAATAATTATTATTATTATAATTATAATGTAGTAACAAGTGTTACCAAGGATATAGAGAAACCAGAACTCTCATTTACTGCCTGTAGGCAGGCAAACTGGTCAAACCTTTTTGGAAATTGCTTAACTGTAAATATTAAAATTAAATATATGAATATCCTATATTCCAGAAATTCCACTCTGGGGTAGAAACCTAAGAGAAATACACATATGCTCATAGTAGAACTATTTATAATAGCCAAAAATTAGAAATTCCCAAAATGTCTATTGACAATAAAATGGAAAAAATATTGTACTATATGCAATAATAGAATATTACACAGCAATGACAACAATCTACAACTCCATGGAATAATATTGATGCCTCAACATAATATAGAGTAAAAGAAACATAAACAAAAGAGTACATACTATATGATGTCATTTATGTGAAATTCAAAAACGAGCAAAAATAATCATGTTTTAAGTCAGGATTGTGGTTAATTTGGGGGGAGGAGGATAGTGACTAGGACAAGCCATGGAGCAATGGGTCTTATGTTATGACAGTAATATTCTGTTTTGTAACCTTAATGCCTGTTACACAGTCATATAAAGCCTGTGAAAATTAACTGTGAATATTAATTAAACTCATTTTATATGTGAACATATATGTGTATTATACTTCAATAAGAGCTTAAAAACTGAACTTAATCATTAAAGATGTCTTATTTTCTGGTATTCCTATTCACTTTTTATTGCCATTTTTAAGAAATTGGTAAAGGCAGGGGCGCCTGGGTGGCACAGCGGTTAAGCATCTGCCGTCAGCTCAGGGCGTGATCCCGGCGTTGTGGGATCGAGCCCCACATCAGGCTCCTCTGCTATGAGCCTGCTTCTTCCTCTCCCACTCCCCCTGCTTGTGTTCCCTCTCTCACTGGCTGTCTCTATCTCTGTCGAATAAATAAATAAAATCTTAAAAAAAAAAAAAGAAATTGGTAAAGGCAATAATTGTCTTTATTCCACATCATGATTTTTCCATATGTAATAACATAAAGAAAAGCGAATAACATAGCATCTGGCATTTCAGGCAGCCACACTTAAGAATAAAGAGAATCCAGTGCAGTAGTACATGATATTAAAATATGGCAAAAAACCATGTACTTGATATGTGAAAATACTGAGGTTGTGTTCACAATTCTAAAATGTAAAGTCTCTTTGGACAATATCATTTACTTAATAGCCAATTGATACTGTAATTGTCTGCTAAGCAAATGCATGACACCAATTATAAAAATTACATTATAATTATTACAGTCCATTTGTTCTCTCAGCAAATTATAAGAGGTCTTAGAATAAAAGAAACCTAGAGCTTGACAAAAGCAACTTTACTGGGGTGAAAATATTGCATTCTTAAAAATTAAGAATATTATTCGTTTGAAGAGGTTTGATAATTCTTGTGCTTGTAATGAGTTAATGGAAAAAAGTTCCTTTGTGTTACTCATTTGAAAGCAATTATTATTCAGTGCCTATATGCACCAGTACTAAATATATATTTGGCTATCACCTATTAGTGAGCCTGGCAGTTTTATGTTCTGAGACACACCAACAAGGTAATACAAGATAACCATAGTCTCATCCAGTATCACGGTAGCAGGAAAGTGATAGATGCATTTAACATAACATTTAGCATATTTACTATAGCATAGAAAGACAGAATATGTGAAGTTCAATTTTACTTCAACAAATGTTTACTGAATGTTATAGGAACCAGTCACAGTTGCTTTTTGTTGTTGTTTTTGTGGGTTTTTGTTTGCTTTTTTTGATTGTTTGATTTTTACAACACGAAGTAAGAAAGACATGGTCTGTGTTCTTACAGAGCTTTCACTCTGGTGAAGAAGACAAATAAACATTGCCACTACAATATATCCTAACAAGATCTAACATATGGGAAGTAGGGGAGCTCTCGGAACACAGAGATGGGCACTTAATCAAGGCTTGTGAGAAGGGGAAATGAATGGCTTTTTGAAAGAAGTGAACGGTAGGCAGGAAGGTGCAGGTGCAGGCTCAGGTACAGCAGAAACAGAATGCAGAGAAGTGAAATTTTGTCTTACATGAATAGGACAGTCTCATAGGCTGGAGAGAGCATGTCAAGTTGAAGGAAAGTAAATGGTTGGTATGTCAAGGAGTTAAGAGTCTGAGGTGGGGAACAGCAAGGTATGAGGCTTCAGAGATAAGAGAGGCCAAAGTGAAAGGACTTTGGGTTTCTTCCAAGGAGAAAGAAATCCCTGAAATGTTTTGGAGCAATAGAATACTATCATCGGATATGTCTTATAGTGAAATCATATTGGCTTCAATGTGAAAAACAGACTGGAGACCAAGAAAGAAAGAAGGGGAATATGAGTATTTAGAATTTGCTGTGGTACCTATGGCCCAAGAGGTCAATAACCTGAATTAGGATCCAGGGACTATGGGGATGACGATGTAAAGGAATTGGAAAGAGGTTTAAGAAATAAAATCTATAGGACAAGACAATGAAATAAATATTAGGCTCTAAGGGAAGAGGCAAAGATTAAAATAAGGTTCCTTTCTCCAGCCCTGGGCAGGTATTAATGATTTTCACCAGCACTGGGAACATAGGACGATGTGTACCTTGGCAGTGGTGTTGTTCATGTTGAGTCCTTGGTTTTTGTGATGGGTGAATTCAGTGACACACTAAAAGTTTTAGCACTCCATATGGTCAAGCTTTTGTACTGCATTGTTTTCATAGATGCACAGATGTGAAACGATGTGTAATCAAAAAGGACTTTCTATCTTTATTGGTATCTCTTGAAGAATTCATTACCAGAGCTAACATTTTCAAAATCACTTTTCCATGCCTCTCCAATTTCATTTACCTGTTGGTGGTTCTAGAGATTTTCACTAAGCACTCCCTTATATCCGATCTGCAAAGTTGTTCTCATTTTTCTTTATGGCACCTGCACTTCAATTCTTTCTCTAGATAAACCCTTTACTCTACTTCCTTTTGCAGGTGGTGGTTGTTGTTGTTGATGTTGTTGTTGTTGTTGTTGTTGCCGCCGCCTCTTTGTATGTTGCAAGGATTCCCCACAACAAGGATTCCCCACATCTGGGATTGATATTACTCTCTAGAACCGTTTTACCAGTCTCATCTGTCCCCAGGAGAGATCCATGACTGCAGAGTACAGCCAGGAGCAGAAGCCATAACAACAGAGGTCAAGATGAGCTCCTTAGTTAGAGACTATTTTATTGTTTTTTTTTATGTAAATATGCAAAACTTGGTAAGAAGAAATGAATCTAAATGAGTCCCACAGTCTGGAAATCCTGATGGTAGCCTTGGGATATCCAAGTAAGGCCTGTAATGTAGTTCACTGTGCTTTACTAGTATCAGTATCCTGGTTCTGATGACTTACTGTAGTTTGGTAAGTTGTTGTCATTAGGGAAAGTAGGATACTGGATACAGGGGACTGCTCAGTACTACTTTGTGTACTTCTTGTTTGTCGATACTAATTTCAAAATAAAGTTAAGACAAGGAAAGAAAATGCAAGCTAATCTATAGTGACAGAAGCCATATCAGTTTTGTGTTTGCATGAAATGGAGTAGAGGAGGGGAGGCAGGAAGTATAAACACTTATAAATACTTTATAAATAAATATATATATATATATTCATTGCCTTGATTTTGTTGGTGGTTTCACAGGTATATAACATATGTCACAATGTATCAAATTTGTAATTTTAATATGTACCATTTATTGTATGTTAAATTTACATAAAATATTTTTTTAATTGCATTTAGGATCAATAATAGGAAATATATATATATATATATATATATATATATATATATATATATATATATATATTATATATATATATAATGGTTTGGAAGCATGACCTGCGGGAACTTAACCTAGCTATGGAACAAAAAGTTTCTTTAAATGATTCCTATGAGAGAGACAGAGAGAGGATGGAAAGGGAAGGGGAGGAAGAGAATAGATATCTACAAACTGCAGGGGTAACTCAGATGAAGAAAGTGAAAGAAGAATTTCAGAAGATCATGCACAGCAAAGACAACAGCCTAAGAAAAAGATGGAGGCATAAAGGAGTTTGTCTTGGTCAAGCATTATTGAAATTGAAAGACTATTGAGTGGCTAGAGAATAGTAACCTGAGAGATAAAATGGAAAACCCTGAGATTGAAGAAGTAGGCATCAGTAATATCTTAGTAAACTTGGAGTTTGTTCCAAAAGTCCAAAAGTAAATTAAAATCTACAAAATTATGTTCTTGCATTCTCTGAAATTTCTAAGCTTGTTTTCTTTCAGTGAAATAAAAGGCATCATAGTGTCAAATTTATAAAAATGTTATATTTGTTATATATCAGATTACGGGCAGATTGCTAAAGGAAAGAGGCATAATTCTCATCTAATTTTCTCTCTTCCCTCTTCCTTCCTGATGGCTTCTCACTCTCTCACTGTGGCTTCTTTTTGAGATTAATGTTATCAACAAAGCCACAGCTCTTCTGGGCTGTTTCATTTAGAGTGGGTGGGCCCTGGAAGAACACTTGAAGAGAGCTAAACAAGCAGAAGCTGAAGAGAGCTAGGAGGAAGAACTCAGAGGTATTCTTTCTGCAAATATGCAAAATGTTTCAGAAAATAATTCAGGCTTTCTGTTCCCAGACTAATGTCGTCAGCCCATGCTGTTCTTTTCCAGTAAGCCAAGCAGAGGTAATCTCTGATTTGATATACTTTGTCCCTGTAGTAGATACCACTTTGTTGTCTGTAACCCATTCCCTCTCTTTCACGGTAATAGCATTCTGAATTTCTTTTGGTGAGCCACCCCGCCTCCATTCCTAACCATGTAAATTGGTTGGGCTTGGAGCTCCCTCAGTACCAGGAGCAAGTTTATATAGTTTAAGACAATCTGCAACAAAGTTTCCCTGGGCCATCAGAATTGGTTCAGAAATGGTCTTGTCATACAATTGTAGCCAAAGATACAATATGTTCACAGAAAATTCAGAGAACGGTCACTAATGATCTAGAGGAGCTCTTCCTTTATCTTTCTTGTCAGGCAGATGTAGAGGATGTTGGAAAGTATATTTAGGCCAGGATGGCAAGGTAGTTGTAGCAGAAAGAGAGGGGACATGTAGAACTTACTGATAGGGAACTAATTTATAATTTAGTGGATATTAAAAGGAAATGAGATATATTTTTTAGAGAATATACCAGGAACCAAACTTCGTTGCAATTTTGTATTCTTCCCCGTGTCAAGGAAGGAAACATTAAGGTTCACTGAAGATCGATGACAGAAAAATTTAACAATCTACAGTGTTTCACATTTCAGTTACTTTGTGTTCCCATGTATATATCTTTATATGAAAGAAATTGTCTGCAATTACTAAGAATCTCTGTGCTTTATCGATCTACTCAGTGGGCCAATTACAAACTGTTAGACCAGAAATTAAGAAGCCAAATCATTTAAGGTCAGTGTTGAAATCTCATGAAAGGAAAAAAGTATAAGATAAATACAGGGTAATCAGTAGATAAAAGAAAGGAGGCATGCAAGTTACTTTATGACTAGCAATGCCATCCACGATGACAAGTAGTAAATATTAAAGCTTAGAAAATTATATGTGTATATATGTATATATGCATGCATGCATAATACATTTTTTTTCACCAAGTTAGAATACTCCATATGTTTGAGACAGAAAGGGAAACCATTGGTAATGCTGAAGCTAATGTTATCTTGAGAAATCATTCTAGACAAGCGAGTGAAGTCATAACTGGCTTCATGAGTATCTAGAGTTTACCGGAACTATTTGCCTCTGAGTTCAAAGACAGGACTAGGAAAGAAGTGGGAGTAAGAGTCAGTGCAGGACATATGTTATTACTAAAGGTGATATATTCTGAGATATTTCAAAAGCATTCATCATTAGGTAAATTTAAGATAGAATAAGTGCTATGGGGACAATAACACAGAACAAAAGCATCTGTCTGTATGATGCTGCTTGGTGATTTCATCAGAATACAATGTTTGAGAAGCTGATATTTGAACTGAGACCTGAATGATAAAGTATCAAGCGAAGTGAAAATGTGGGGAGAGCATTTCAGGCAGAGAAAATAGTAAATATAAAGTTCTTAGGTAAAAAATTAACTTGGCTTGTTGAATTGCACAAAAAAGGCCAGTATACATACATATATATATATGGTATATGGTATATATCTATGGTACATATATATATATGGTATATATCTATATCACACACACACACACACACACACACGTGGGTACTTCTCAGGTGAAAAATACATCTGCAGGGTTCAGATGAGACCAGGTGTTGCTCATTCAGTACCTCAAGTGCAGAAAGATGAATTAATTCTTGAGGGAAATGATATTGAACTTGCATCAAAATCAGCTGCTTTGATTCAGCAAGCCACAACAGTTAAAAACAAGGATATCAGAAAAATTTTGTATGGTATATATGTTTCTGAAAATGGAACAGTTCAGCAGGCGGATGAGTAAGATCTAAGTTGTCCAGCTACAGAAATAGGAGGATGCCGGATCATTTTTCAGACTTTTTTCAAATAAAAGCTGTATTGATTTGAGGCTTTTTCTTAAAAAAAAAAAGTTATCACCTTTTCCTTTATCAAATGTGAAACATTTTTTTTAAGGTTAGGTTACAGTAGGATTAAAATTACTATGGTTTCCAAGTGGGATGAGAAAGGGTACAACCATATGACCATTTCTTATAATTATTTATTTTTCTGTGGTGTTTGTTGTGATCTCTCCTCTTTTATTCATGATTTTATTTATTTAGATCATTTTAGATCATTTTTTCTTTTTGATAAATCTGTCTAGGGATTTATCAATTTTATTAATGCTTTCAAAGAACCAGCTCTTATTTTTGTTAATCTGTTTTATACTTTTTGTTTGTTTGTTTCTGTATCATTTATTTCTGTTCTCATCTTTATTTTCCCTTCTTCTGCTGGCTTTAGGCTTTATTTGCTGTTCCTTTTCTATTTCCTTTAGGTGTAAGGTTTGGTTGTGTTTTTGAGACTTTTCTTACTTCTTGAGGTAGGCCTCTACTGCAGTATACTTCCCTCTTAGGACCCCTTTGCTGTATCCCAAAGGATTGTCTGTTTTGAACTGTTGTGTTTTCATTTTCATTTGCTGCCATGCCTTTTCATTTCTTAAATGCAGACAAAACATTTGACAAAGTACAACAGCCATTCATGATAAAACCCTCAACCAGGTAGGTTGAAAGGGAACATACCTCGACATAATAAAGGCCTTACATGAAAAACCCCCCTAACATCATACTCAATGGGGAAAAACTGGGAGGTTTTCCCCTAAGGTCAGGAATAAGACAAAGATGCCCACTCTCACCACTTTTAGTCAACATACTACTGAAAATCCTAACCATAACAATCAGACAGGACAAAGGAACAAAAGGCATCCAAACTGGTAAGGAAGAAGTAAAACTTTCACTATTTGCAGATGACATGATACTATATATAGAAGACCCTAATGACACCATCAGAAAACTACTAGAACTCATAGGTGAATTCAGTAAGGTCGCAGGACACAAAATCAATGTGCAGAAATCATTGCATTTCTATACATTAATAACAAAGCTGTAGAAAGAAAAATTAAAAAAACAACCCCATTTACAACTGTGACAAAATAGTAAATTACCTAGGAATAAACTTAACCGAAGAAGTGAAAGACCTGTGCTCTGTAAACTATAAAACTTTGATGAAAGAAACTGAAGACAATACAAAGAAATGGAAAGACATTCCACACAAAATAAACACACAAAAAGTCTGTATGTATATTATCTTCATTAACTTTAGTGTAGAGTTTCATGTTTAAAAGAAATGCATTATATAATTTTCCATTACTAAAAGAAGCCCTTAGATTATTACACACAGGAAAAAGAAAGCACATACTTATCACTGTGAATATGAAAGGTTTGCAACATTATCCTTTAACATAAGACAAGAAGACTTCTTAATTATGCAGAAGAGTCTAAAATCTAAAATCGTTTCTTCACATAATTGGATAGCAACTTTTTATCATGTATTAGCAGAATATTATGATATTGATCAAATAAAGGAAAGTAGAATTAATATAAACTTCCCTTTATGAGATAAATAAGTTCTAGGGATGTAATATACACCATGATTATAGAAAGAAATACATATATTATTTATGTATTATTCACCAAACATAGCATTCAAAAAGTGATGCTTGAAGTATATAAACTTTTTGGTGAAAAAATTCCATACACCAAGTTTGGAATAATCATATAATAACTGTAATTATATTTAATTATATAATTTGACATTAATGCAAATCCTTTTAATTCATGGTTATATAACATCAGAGATTTTAGAATTTTAACTTATTAGCATAAAATATAATTTAAAAGTATATTTTATCACCACCAAATAGAAGCCAAATTTTGAAAATTGGTATTTTTTCTTAAACTGAGAGTACTAAAAACACAACTTCTTCCTGTCTAATTAAATTATAAATGATATAATGTTTTAATTGGCAAATAAAATTTTGTTACATTTAAGAGACTTTATCTTATTTGTAAATATTACTTAGAAATAGGACCTTAAGATGGGGATAAAATTAAAATTTGATTAACATTTCAAGAGTTCAGGTTAGATCTTCTTACCACCTTTTCTGCCAATTTCTTAGTCCATTATGGGCTTTAAGTATTAGTAAGATTCAAGATGTAAATGAATGAATTTGAATATTGAGGAGACATCTAACAGTCTCAAATGCATGAAAAAATTTATAAACATGTGATTAAAATTACTGATGGAAAACATTCTAAAGCCTTTTGGTCAAATGTTCTCTGAATCTGTCTCAAAGTTTGTACTTCATTCTGTACTACATTCTGGACAAATGTTCTCTGAATCTGTCTCAAAGTTTGTACTTCATTACCCAACAATATTTAATTTATTTCTTGAAATTAAACTTAGAATCAGAGGTGGGGCAGCAGTAAATAAAGAATGAAAATGTTATTTGCATATTTTCTGCCCTAAAATCAACTAGAATAGATTTATTGGATTACTTATGTGTATCTCAAGAGTTTCCATTCCTCAATTGCATTCCACGAAAAATGTAGCCTTATCAATTTCTATAAATTTAAGCTTAATGTAAGGCACCAGTGACTACCAAGCAATCTTCAGATTTTGAAACCTGACTGAGCTAATGCCTCAACACACATATGCTTTGCTTTGTTTGCAGCTGCTCAAGACTTTCAGAAACTTAACTACAGCTAGGTGATCAGGTGGGCTCCAAGGTTATTACAGAGCTTCTCATTCTCATGCTGGCCTTGCCCCCTGGTAATCCAGACATGCAACTAAAACAAAAGTATTTGTTAGGTACCCTTTAAAGTGCCTTCATGTATGAAGATGTCCCGTAGTCCAAGATGTGTCTCCATGATGTGACTACAGAAGAGAAAGCATTTATTAGCCCATCATAGTCTCAACTCAAAACATACCTGAAAGTGCCATGTTAGAAATATAGGATAAATACCTTAGAGCTCAGAAAATAGAATAGAGATGATTGCAAGCCACAGGATCTCCCAGGACTATTCCATTTCTCAATCAAATAATTTAAACAAAGGACAAATGGTCATTCTTTTGTTGGATTTTTTTTCTCTGCAAATAAGAATGTTTTATTTCAGTATAAGATTGTTGTAGAAATAAATGGATTTTGATAAAGTGCTTTGACGTTTGAAGTTTATCACATAAAGCCATATATAACATGCAATGCCAAAAAATTATTAAAATTAAAATTGGTTAAAATTCAGAATCACTAAAATACAAGTTTTGCTAAAAAATTGTCAAAGTCATATACATTTTCAGAGTTGGGGGAAATCACCCAATGCATGTGTGTGTATGAATATCTTTATAGACACTTGGGTGGGTAGAACTGTCACAGAATTGGAGTGAGATAAACAGTACACTGATTTAGTAAGATTTTCAAAGAGGCAATTTCACTAGTCAGAATTTGAAGCCTTTAAAATTTTACGTGCGAGAAGTCTGAGGATAATATTAGTAACATCATCAGCGTATCTGGCCTTTTTGTTTTCCTTACCATGGTCTCCATTACAGTGGAAGGCAGCTGGTAGTCTTTGGAATTCAATATGTTCAAGGCATGTGATTCTGTGGCACGTAGCCTCTCTGAAACTTGGTTTCCTAAACTGTAAAAAGAAAATAGAATAACTACTCTGTTTGATTGTCATGACAATTTACATAGTAGTGTTTTACCACTGTGATATTCAGGTGTTATTTCTATGAAAATAGAAAATTAATGAAATTCTTAAATTAAGTCTTTTTAGAGTATCTGGGTGGCACAGTCGGTTAAGCTTCTGACTCTTGGTTTCAGCTCAGGTCATGATCTCAGGGTGAGGAGATGGAGCCTGGTGTCAGGCTCCGTGCTCTGCACGGTCTGCTTAAGACTTTCTTTTCCTTTCCCCCTTCCTCTGCCTGCCATGCTCTCTCCCTCTCTCTCTCTCCCTCTCGCTCAAGTAAATAAATAAATAAATAAACAAACAAATAAATCTTTAAAAAAATTAAGTCTTTTAAACTAAATATACTGATTCACATTCCATACTGTACTCTTGCAAAGAAAGTTACAGCGTAATATACTCTTCCTCTATTAGGAGACTATCTTTCAACAATCTCCAGTGTCTCTAGAAATGCAAATTGCTTTACAGAACTGAGGGTTGCTACTTAAAAGATGTATTTTAATCTAATAATCTTCATTACATTATAATAATTTGCTATATCTTGTCATTTGTAAAATAACATGGGATATTTTAATTTCAACCTTTCTCATTATGAAATAAATTTCTCATAATTTGCAGTGTAAAAAGGAGCCCAAAACTAGCTAATACCCCAATGTTTACAATGGTATTTGTATACTCCTAGCTGCAGTCTGATCCTAAAGGTTAAAAACAATGTAAATTAAGGGGTATGAATAGGTACAATAGAAGATAATTTGCTTTGTCTTTATCTCCTGGACCTTAAGAAATTCAATACTAGTTGATGTTTCCAAGCCCATGAGGGCTTACGAATAAATTCAAAAAAATAAATGTGTATCAAAGAGATTGGAGGGAGGGAGAGAGGGGTTGTTTAAATGTGACAGGATCTCCCCATCTGTGTGTATAGGTACCAGAAGGTACTATCTAAGATCAGGAGAAATAGTTTCTGTCGTCTCCAGATGTAGAGAATGATTGCCCAGCAGGGCTTTTCATGTTCTTGAAAAGTCTAGTGCATCCAAACTGCCTCCTCCATAAAACAGCCACATCATTTGAGTGCTCTGTGAAAACCAGAGAGACATGGTCTTTCTTTTTTAAAACATCCTTTTCTAGCAGCACCCCTTCACATCCAAGGGAAAGAGAGCTGTATTTTCAATTCAAGGAGAAATGACAACACATGCTAGAAGCATCAAATAGAAGATTCTAGCTCTCATACATTGATAATATATAAATTAGCCTTTAAGCTTTGTATATTTGATGATAATATATCAAGAAAAATATAATGAGCATTTACAACCTCATTTATCCTTTATAAAATTCACAATAGGAATGTAGCCTTGTGGGAGACCAAATATCAGGGAAGGGTAAGACAATGTATTTCAAAAGTGCTGCTTTATGATATAGCAACTATAATCTGTCATTGCAATGAGATATTGAGATTCATTGAGTTATTCATAGTGAAACAACAATTTACTGAAAATTAATGTGCAAGAAAACTTCAATTCTTGTGTATAAACAAAAACATTTTTGATCTTTAAGAATTCTGTTTACACTTAAAATATCATGTGACTATAACATCTTATCCACATTAGATTATTATTTTTAACTATTCCGTAGATACTTCTCTGTCTACCGCTAGGTCAAATTATATTGGCAGAAGACTAGGGAAACCATACGCAGTGCTATTGGGACATGACTGCACTAAAAAATTATTTATAATACATTATATGTCTTCACAGTTCATGAGTAGAAAGACTGGACATAAGGACTAGATCTTATATTCAGGAGTGTGAAGTCAAACTCATAAACCTAAAACTGTGCTGTGAATATATTTAGTTTCACAAAAGCTTCAGATGACAACATGCTTAATTGTTCTTTCTTATGATGATACAATTTTGTTATTAAAAAAAATTTAAATCCCAGTTAACACACAGTGTAATATTAGTTTCAGGTGTACAATATAGCTTCTACACTTCCATACATCACCTGATACTCATCATAGCAAATGCATTCCTTAATCCCCTCACCTATTTCACCCATCCCCCTACCCACCTCCCCTCTGGTAACTATCAGTTTGTTTTCTACAGTTAAGAATCTGTTTAAGAAACAAACAAAGGGAAAAAAAGAGAGAGGGAGTCTTAATTTTTACAAAATATAAAATTCCACCATTCTTTCATTGATAAAATACAAGACAGCAGAAATTGGAGAAAGATTTCATCACCCCGAAAAAGTCATCATTTGTTACCAAACACGAAAACCATCCCCTACCAGAACTTCAGAGGGATGACACATGCTTAGGAAGGATAGTTACCCTGCTCTTAGAATATATGATAAGGAGCTGTATTGTCCAGCACAACTTTGTTGGATACAAGCTATTGCTGTATTGATCTCTACAATATTTAAATAAAACAAACATAAAATTGACCATATGTATTGTAACTCATTTCTCAAATGTGAAACTCCAAAGACCAAATCAGGATCAGAGGCAGCATTATCAGTGAGTCGTAGCCTCAAAATGAGCCCTACGGCTTAGGAGGGTTCTAGCACAATGCTCTGATGCTTGCTGAGAAGGATGGGGTACCAAGTCTATGCTGTGCTGATGACTGACAGTGACCCTTTATACAACTGTATATATCATGGCATTCATTCCTTTAGACGAGAGGCTTCTCCACAGATCTTTCATAGATAAGCCCAGCTCTATTTTTGAGTTTTCCTGGTATGGCTGAGAGGCTCTGAGTCACACACTTGAAGTTTTCAGACTCTTGTGTGTGAAAGTATACTTTAAACTTTTGATTTTTTGAGGTATTAGCAAAAGGTTGCACAGCCACACCCTTGATTTTTTTCTAGAGTCCAATTTTCCAATAGTGAATCTCTTAATTTCAGCATCTTTTGCAACCTGAATATGCTGAGATTTCCCCCAACCCATTTAATAAGTTTCCTTTTGGTTTAACAGTTCTTCCCTCTATCTATGTCCTATCTCGCATTTTACTCTAAGCTTCAAAAAGAAACTAAGGGGCCCCTTCAACACTTGAAAATTTCTCAGTTAGTGTTCAATTCCACCACTAATAAATTCTATCTACATAGTAGCAGGACCAAATATGCTAAGATTCTGCCATGGTACAATGCAGATCTCCTTTCTCCAGTTTCCAATAACATTTTGCCATTTCCTTTTGAGCCTTTAACATCATTTACTATCTTTAACGTCATTTACTATCAGTCTATTAATGACCATTTAGAGATTCTCTAAGGCTATAAATGCTTTCTCTACCATACTCTTCACTTCCTTCTGAGTTCTCCCGAGTAATCAGGGCTTTTTCTATCATGCTTCCCCAAGATTTTCTAGGCTTTTCCCATTGCCCAACCACAAAGCCACTTCCACATTTTTAGGTATTTATTACAACAGCACCTCAATTTCAGGCACCAAAACATACACAGTTGTAGATTGCCGGCATACTAAACAGTACATTTGTGGCCTGACACAAATTTATGATTTTACAGTTTTGAAGGTCAGAATTCTGTCTCACCAGGCTAAAATGAAGTGTTGGCATGGCTTATCTTTTCCATAGCCTCTGGGTAGGAACAGTTTCCGTGTCTTCTCTGGCTTCAAAAATCTACCAATTTCTTGAGCTGGCTTGTGGCACCCTTCTTTTATCTTCAAGGGCAGCAATATCAGGTCAAGTTGTTCTCACGCTGTTATCTCTGGTTCTCTCTTCTAGTTCTCCTTTCTACTTTTAAGGATGCATGGGGTCATATTAGGTTCATCCAGATAAGCCAAGATAACATCCCTATGCTAGGGTAAGATGGTTAGCAACTTTGATTCTAACTGCGACCTGAGTCCCCTTTTGCCTTGTAACTAATATATTACCAGGTCCCTTCTATTGGGTTGTAGACATCTGTGTGGAATGCCATTATTCTTTGTGCCACATATAATGCCATTCGTTTAAAAATATTCAGACCACAAGGAACTACAGAATTCACCGACGCTTTCTCAGGCACACTATAGATTGTGTCTGACCTGGGGCTCTATGGGGAATTGATAGGCAGCTTGGACATAGGGACTATGGCCAAATCCTTTGTGACCCCTCATAGTGCTTCTATCTTGACCCTTCAGTAAGTTCAAGCATGACCGTTTGTGGAACAGTCAATCATTTCTTTGGCTACATGGTAGGTAGAGAATGTTCAGTCCATTCTGGTCAAATTCTCACAATTTTAGAATGCACCAGAATAAGATATGAATCAGATAATTCAGTCATGGTTTATAATTTTCTTCTATATAAATGATTTCAGATCTATAAATATTCTATAAAGCATGAAATATTATAAGAAATACTTATCAATGGTCTAATTGTACTCGTGACTATAAATAAAACAGGCCCAACTTAATTGAGAGTTCCAGTTGCTTTATCCACCGTAAGACAAAACATGCAGACAACAGTGACATGCATGCTTAGCAAAGCCTTACCTGAGAATATACCAGCACGTTCTGTAAGGAACAAGATAATCCACACAACCATTTATTATTGACTTATTTTACTTAAATGTGCCCACCAATACATAGTTCCCTTTCCAGTACTTCTGGAAATATCTGAAAAGCAAAAGAAATACAGTTACTACCTAGCTATAGTAAGAAGTTCAATGACCGAGAAACACATCACATTCATATAGTATTATATATTTCATATAATATTATAATATATAATTTCATATAATATATAATATTAGAGACACAGAACATGGAGACACTAGGAATCTCTGAATGATCTTAGAATGCAAAACCTCTCTGCATTTATGAAAAACATGCACGAATATTGTGAGTGTGGTTCAGGCTTTAGTTTCTCCCACTTTTGTACAATACCACCAAACTCAAACTCAAATTTATTCCTCTTCACAACCCACACACAAGCATCTTGCACACTGTGTGTTTCTTACTCCATTCCCCAACAGACAGCATGAAGCAAGTCATGGAGCTGAACATAAAACAATTCTTTTTTTTTTTTTAAGATTTTTAAAAAAGATTTTATTTATTTGTTTGACAGAGAGAGCACAATTGGGGGGGGGGTTGTTGAGGGGCAGAGGGAGAAGCAGGCTCCCTGTTGAGCAGAGAATCTGATGCCTGGCTTGATCCCAGGACACTGGGATATGACCTTAGCCGAAGGCAGATGCTTGACCAACTGAGCCACCCAGGCTCACCTAAAAATTTATTTCTTTATTTGAGGGAGAGAGAGAGAGTGCCACTGGAGGAAAGGGCAGAGGGAGAAAAATATGAAGCAGATTCCCCTCTGAGTGGAGAGCCCAACATGGTGCTCAATCCCTCAACCCTGAGATCATGACCTAAGCAGAAATTAAGAGTCTGAAGCTTAACTGACTGAGCCACCCAGGCGCCCCAAAGCATAAAACTTTCTAAGAACTATAGATGATAGTGAACAGTCCTTACAAGTGCTTGCCTTGAAACATATTGCTGCTCTCACTGTCCTTGATGCTATAAACTATGGAAAGTTTTTACCCATAACCCAACCGACCCTTGATTCAGTTAATGGATAAGTAGATGCTCTGTTGATTATTTCACTTTTGGCTATTCTTTTGTTGAACTAAGCAGAGAATGATTAAAATTTCATATTTTTATAGATAGTTTTCTAAAATCTGTCCCAC
This sequence comes from Ursus americanus, assembly GCF_024610735.1. NCBI lineage: Eukaryota > Metazoa > Chordata > Mammalia > Carnivora > Ursidae > Ursus > Ursus americanus. Next base: position 14,289,383 of record NC_142155.1, on the reverse strand, counting down.
AGATTTTCCCCAACCTGACATGAAAGTAATACACTTAAATCTTATAAACTGGGAAGCAGATAAGAAGAATGATGGAAAGAATCAAGTGCTATTTGTATTTTGTTAATGTCAATTATAACTATCCGTTTGAACAGATTTAACTAAAGCTCTTAAGCATAATTATTAAATTAATAATAGCAATTTTAGTTTTTTTTTTAAAGATTTTATTTATTTATTTGATACAGAGAGAGAGACAGCCAGCGAGAGAGGGAACACAAGCAGGGGGAGTGGGAGAGGAAGAAGCAGGCTCATAGCAGAGGAGCCTGATGTGGGGCTCGATCCAAGAACGCCGGGATCACGCCCTGAGCCGAAGGCAGACGCTTTAACGACTGCGCTACCCAGGCGCCCCATGTAATTTTAGTTTTTGACAGTCTAATTTCTCAGCATAAAGTAAATTAATCTAATCTATTTTTATTGACAGATACTACTTTTATTCTTGGATAATCAGTTGGTAAAGGGAAAGTGAGAGAATACACACACACAGAGTTGACTTTATAATTGGGGATACACGGAATCTATTTATAAGTGATAGTAATGTTCATTTAGAGCAAAAACAGTGAGGTTATGCCATTACTTAGGAATCCATGAGTATAGGTGTGCTTAACAGTATATTGACCTCGGAATATATAAATTTTGAACTTATCTGCTATTTTCTAATATATTTATAAATAGTGAAAATCTCTAAATTCAATATTAATTTCAGTTGGAAAAGAAACAAACTGATGATGCAATATCAAATATTTTAGAAAAAATAAATTAATTGAACTCAAGATTTTGACTGTCTTCTTCAGTGCCAAAATTAAAGATTAAAGTTCTTTTAGATCAGCTTTACAAATGGTCTGAAAATTAGTTTAAAACTTTCAAGCATAAAGAGAGTCAAAATGAGAAGCAGATGGGCCTATACTTCTTTAGAGAAGAACTGTCTGTTTCTCCTTATGATCAACAGAAACACAAGAGAGGAGAAACGGGATAGCATACTCAAGATTTCACACACATTGCTACACATTGCCATGTATTCATTAGATAGCCAAATATATTCATATTAGAACACTCATTCTTATTCAATATGTTCATACCATCATGTTCGAGTGCTTAATTTTTTTTATATTCAGTTAAAGTTGGGTATTTTACACTTAAATTATTTGGGGTAGATATTAATCTAAACTTTGCATTTGTCTAAGGTTTATGATATTCTTACAGAATTTGGAGATATTGGAAACCTTGGTTTAATCTTCTTACATTATTTCAACTGTGACATATACTCTTGCGGTCTATATTGTAATAAACATAGAAGAGCTCAAAAAAAAAAGCTTAAAGGCATAATCACTAAATGGTTAGTTTTACTTTATTATAATCCTAATAAAAATTATGAAACATTGTGTTTATAATGATAATCACTAATCCCCCAAATTCTAAGCTTTTTAGTATGGTAGAAACATCTAATTGTCATCAAGATTGATGAAAAACTTTGGGTAATGGCGCCCAGATCGAGAGAATTTGATGTTAAGAAAAATAAATAAATAGGGGAGCCTGGGTGGCACAGCGGTTAAGCATCTGCCTTCGGCTCAGGGCGTGATCCCGGCGTTGTGGGATCGAGCCCCACATCAGGCTCTTCTGCTATGAGCCTGCTTCTTCCTCTCCCACTCCCTCTGCTTGTGTTCCCTCTCTCGCTGACTGTCTCTATCTCTGTTGAATAAATGAATGAATGAATGAATGAATGAATGAATGGGAGAGTGACCAAGAACACAATTTTAAGGTTTATAAATTCTTTGTCCTTCAAATACTGCAAACTTAGACTCAGTATGGTCCATTAAAGTGTTAAAAGTAGAACTAACCAGTAAAGACTTGCTTCTTCACTTCCTGTCACACCTTGTAGAAATACACCTCATGATCGTCTTCTAGTTCCCAGTGCATTACCAGCACATTATTTCTCAGATGACATTTCTGCCATATCTTCCTTGTTCAGGCTGACAGTTTACATGATTTTCTCAATCTCATCCTGGTGTGCTACCCCCCTGACAAAATACATATGTTCCCAAGACATTTATAAAACCATCTATGTCAAAAATTGAACTTTTCTTACCAAATTATATTATAATCAAATGTTCTTATGAGGGAAATAATTTTATTTCAAGCTAAAATATTTGCTTTGTATTATCATTATTTCATGTCAGGAGACTTTGAAAACTACTAATAGGCATTTTTCTTCATTTCAAAATCAAGCGTCTTTCCTAAGGCTTCGATGATCTCATTTGGATACGTAAGCACTCCCATGTAATATCCCCTGCTCTCTTTTGCAGTAATCTGGGCTTTATAACCTATATATTAATAATTCATTTCTATTGCATTATCCATAAATTTTCTCATTCTATCTTTTAAATATCTCTCAAATCCATTATTTGCTCTTTTTCTCCACTAACATTGCTTTGCTTAGGAACTCCTGATTCCCTTCTCGGTCTGGAACAACAGCCTGGTAACCGGTTTCTGGCCTCCGGTCTCTCCAAGTTCCCAATTTAATCTAACTACTAAAATGAAATTTTAAAACATGAAAAGTACATTGATGTCATGCCATATTCAAAGCTTTCTGCAAAGCCCGTAACATTGTCTTTCTTATTGTGTTCCATGAATATCAATTGAAATCCAAAACAGGGCTAGGGGGATAAAAACAAAAGTTACTTGGACAAATAAGCTTAGGAAATTGTGGTTGTAACTTTTTATTACCATAGGCTTCTCAGAGTATTTTCGTGTTATAGGCCTTTTTAATATACAAGAATATAGAATATCATTCAGTATTTCCCGAACCTATTTGTTCATCAAATCTGAGGCAGAGAAGAAAAGAGTGTAAATGTTTATGAACACAGTTTGATAAATGCTGGCCTATGGAATAATATCAGACTCATGTGTGGCAGTATAAGAGTGCTTTTAATCCTGTCTGCTTCTGACACCTGCTCATATCAACTCTGCTTTTCCCCGTGATTCCTGTCACTATAAAACACAGTGCCTCCACTGGCGGTCAGAACCACAAGTATATTTGCCTAATGAGCTCACTTTTGGGAATATACTTGCCCCAATCTCAAAAATCTCCCCGAGTATCTTTTCCTTTAATTCAATATTTTTCCCTCTCTATATTTTCTTTAGAATCATTTGAGAAGTCTCTAGATCTCTAGGATGTTCATTTGCCTACATGTTTTGTCATTAATCAGGACTAGCGTTACTGATAGTTATATGTCTGCACATTATTACTACTCTGATACAGGGTGAGTATTCTGGAAGTATGTATTACTAATTATTATTTTTTTAAATGGTCTAGAGGCACCTGCGTGGCTCAGTTGGTTGAGCATCTAACTCTAGGTTTCGGCTCAGGTCATGATCTCAGGGTTGTGGGATCGAGTCCCCCCTCGGGCTCTGAGAGCAGCACAGAGTCAGCTTGAGCTCTCTCTCTCTGCCCCTACCCCTGCTCTCTCTCTCTCTCTCAAATAAAATAAAATTTAAAAAATCTTTTTAAAAAGTTGGTTTAAAATTGGATTTTAAGTTCCTGTAGTGACGGGCATTTTTATAAATATTTATTATTTAGCCTTCATGTAAAGAAAGGTGAAAAAAAAAAACACATCCTCATAGAATTGATATCATTATGAATATAATCTTATAAACAGGAAAATTAAAAAGAAAACATCATTTGGGAAATTAAGTAGAAATTTTATCTTCTTATGTTTGGGAAAAGATGTAAAGAAAACAAACCTGAGAGGACCAAATTAATAACTATAATTATTAAAATATTATAAGTCATTTGAGCTTTAGAAAGATAGATTACACAGAAGCTCAACAAGTTTATTGTGATATTCATCTTTAGCATAATGGACTGGAAATCACTATACGGAAGAGTACATATGAAGTAAATGATTTATTTTGCCAAAAGCAAAGTATAAGTTTAAGGGAAAAGGTATGAACAGAATCGGCCTGGAAAAATAATTGTCAAAGTAATAAAGAAGAAAACTGACTCTCTATATAAATAATGTGTCTGAAGATCACTCATCAATACTTGGAGCAGCACTCTTAAAAATCGAGTTAAACATAGCAATAGCAGAAACCAATCAGGAACATTCAAGTAAGAGTAAAATCTCAGGCATAACAAATCGGAATAAAATTCAACCATTAATAAACAGATTATCAGATTTTTTTTAAAAATAGCTTGGTAGTTGGGGCATCTAGGTGGCTTGGTTAGGCATCCAACACTTGATTTTGGCTCAAGTCATGATCTCAGGGTTGAGAAATTGAATCCCACATCCAGCTCATGTCCTGGATGTAGAGCCTGCTTAGGGTTCCCTTTCTTCCTCTCCCTCTGCCCTCTCCTTTCTCTCTGAAAAAAAAAAAAAAAAGAAAAGAAAGAAGAAAAGAAAAGAAAAGAAAAGAAAAGAGAAAAGCTTCCTGGAGGTTTTATAACCCAGTCCAACCATGGAAAAAGTTTATCCTATGCCGAGCACATCATTTTCTTCTTCCTTAGTAACAAAATCATTTGGGGGGGGGGGGCATTGTGTCCAGCTACAGGATGTTGTATTTCCAGTTTTCTGTTTTTGTTTTTGTTTTTGTTTTTAGCAAGATCAAATTATGGCCAATGAGATGTGAGTACAAGTTTTGGGTGAGGCTTCTGGGAAGCTGAATTCAATGGGCAGGATTGTATAACCCTTTTACCTTTTATGGAGACATGGTGGCTAGAGCTGAAGTGACTACCAATGACAATGAGATCCTTAAAGATGAAAGTCATTTGCAAAGAATGAATGGTGCTGATGAGCCCCTGTGGGGTTGTAGCATCATGAAGTCACCACATCTACCCTAGAATATGTACTTTTGGTTTTTTTACTTGATGTTGTTAAGCACATTTTTCTTATTTTTGTTGCTGGTAACCGTATACAATACCAAATTGGTAGACAATGCTACTTCTTGTACAACTCTCATCTAACAGGTGTTGTTTAGTGCTTACTCTGAGGGCATGTGCCTAAATATCTGCTGTAGATATGTGAAAGGGGAGCCTAGAGGGATGGAAATGATCAGTCTTTGGCTTTTCTGAATGTCCTGTCTGTCTCCTGGTTGATTAACACTCAAGATAGCCATACTTTTAAAAAAGAACCCAACCACTACCCATGAGTAGCATATGAGGCATACGCAAAGTTCCTCCTCTACTGTAGTAAATGTTACCCTATGATACATTAATTATGGAGCTTCAAAATACAGAATAAGCTTTATCATCACCACATTTGTCTAAATCATTTGATTTGAGACATTCTCTACGCACCCGTAGTCTGATCAAAGTGACCTAAGAATGCTCTAGGGAGGCATGACTGCGTTTGACTGTAACTAAGGTAACACATATTGAATAATTATATTTAGCTGTGTTCAAAGAGCCTGAAGAATGTATGAAGAGAAGGGAGATAGACTTAAAAAAGGAAGGAACTAAAAGACAAAATGTGGTAATGTCTCTTGCATTAGTCAGAAGAGAAAGTGCCTTATTTAAATAAATAAATTTGTATTCTCCGCGAGCTTCATTAGCATGAATCCGATTCTGACAGTTAGGCCATAACGAATTCACCAAAATAGTGCCACCCTGTTGGGGTGTGTTTGATTGGCCAGCTGCTATTCTTCAAGTGACTTCTCTCCTAGTCACTAGCATGCAGTGTCCTCAAACACACCACCCCTGCAGGAGTGTGGCTTTGTCCAATACCCTCCATTAAACAGTTATATTCGGACTATAACCTAGCTATTCCAAAACCCATACAAGAAATATATAGAAAGAAGAGGAGAGTTTGGGCATTGTTATTTTTTACTTCTATAAAATCTCTGCTCTGATTGTTCTTTTTCTTTTACCTGGTTTGCATTTTCTCTATCACTTATAAGATGCAACCATTTCCCATTTCCCTAAGTTTCAAACTTTCTTCTCACTCTTCAGTTTTCACTCTAGTGGATAATGTCTTTCAGCATACAAACATCTTCCATATATGCATACATGTACATACACACACATATATCCTCTACGAGCCACAGGTTCATTTCACTATTCCCCTTTGTAGTAAAATTCCTCCAGAGCTGCTACACTTGTTTTCTTCAGACTGTCTCTCATTCTCTGTTTAATCTACTCCAATCCAACTTTTATACCCATAGCTCCATGAAACTGCTAAGGAAGGGTCACCAATGCCCTTCGTCTTGGTGAATCTAAAAGTCAATCCTCTGTTTTCATTTTACTTGATCTATCAGCAGAATTCTACACATTGATCACTCTTCATCAATATTCTTTAGTCTCTCTTTTTCCAGAACTTCATATACTCTGGATGTCACTTATAACTCATTGGTTGTTCCTTCTTAGGTTCTTCCACTGATTTCTCATCTTTTCAGCCCTTTGCATTGATGTGCCCAGGGCTGAATCTTGGTCTTTGCTCTCCATCAATACACATTCCCTTGGTATTGTTAGGGCTTAAAATATCACCTATATGACCGAATGCTGTATCTCTAATTTAGACTTCTCTGTCACATCTCAGACCATCTACTTTAAATCTCCACTTGGAAGTCCAATAGCTATCTCAAATATTATCTATAAAAACTGAAATAGTAATCTTTTTCTGACAGCATTGCCACTAGAATTTTTTCTCTCTCAGTTGATAATAAATCAATTCTCCCAATTGCTCAAGCAAAACAAACAAAACAAAACAAAAAATGGATCCATCATTGAGTCCATCTTTTCTCTTGGGCCCCATAACAAACTTGTCAGGAAATTTTGCTGTCTCTAATGTCAAAAAAAAAAAAAAAGAAGTTGACTATTTCTGACTACCTCTACTGTTCCTACCCTAGTAGAATTCAATGTGAGCTCTCGCTGGGATTTTGCAATAGCATGTTCTGACTGCTGTCTCAAATTCCACACTACCTCCCTGCCCTTTTCTCAATGCACAAATCAGAATGACTTTTTAAAGTGTGAATTGCCTTACATGGCTCCCCTTTGCTCTTAGAATAAAAGTCCAACAGAACTTTGCCTGATTTGTCCCCTTGTTACATCTCTGATCTTATCTCCAACTACTCTATTTCTCACACTACCACCACAGTGGGCTTCTTGCTGTACTTCGAAGTACCAGAAAACACACCCTTCTTAAGGAGATTTATACTCACTTTACCTTTTTTACAGCAGATTATCTGCATCTCTGTCTTCAAGTATTCACTTAAATGTCAGCTTTTCAAGCAAATCTAATCTCACTGCTCTATGTGAATTGCAATGACCAACTCCTCAATGGTCTCAAATCCCAACACGCCCTTCTTCTCAACAGAGCACTTAACATTCTTTCTAACAAAATATAAAATTACCTATGTATTATCTTTTTTGTTGTTTTTCTTTGAGTGTCTTCTCCCACTGGCCTGTAAGATCCATCAGTAGAAAGAATCTTTGTCATTCTATCCTTGACAGTAGTCTAGTGCCTAGAAGTGATTGTGGTGTAGAGTGGCTGCTTAGTAAATATTTGCCAAATAAATGAATGATGTTGCCCATGCCTCTTTTTTTTTAATAAAGATTTTATTTATTTATTTGAGAGAGAGAGAGCGCGCATGAGTAGGGGGAGGGGCAGAGAGAGAGGGAGAAGCAGATTCCTTATTGAGCAGGGAGCCCGGCATGGGGCTTGATCCCAGCACCCTGAGATCATGACCTGAGCTGAAGGCAGACCCTTAACCAACTGAGCCACCCAGGCATCCCTGGATGGTGACAATTCTTGAAAAGAAGAGGACAATCAGTGAATAAGACATGGACAAAGGTAGTGCCATAAGCAGGGATGATAATCAGTATAATTAACAATACAAAGAGCACGGGCTCTGATCATGAGAATATCTGTCAGGCATGCAGGTGCATTCCCGCTGAATGCTAGCCCTGAGTGTAGGACATTTTTAGAGAATCAAGAAAGGTCAAGAGCTTCAGGAAGGAAGATGAAAGAAGAAATAAGGAAAAATTAATGTCAAATCATTTTAAGGATAACTAGAAGTTTAAAACCAGTAAGGTCTGGAAGGGAGAAATACCAAATTCTCTGGTCTAGTAGTCCTTTTAAAATATTTTGTGACTCACAGGCTGTCTGGTTCTCGTTTAGGCCGCTACAACAAAATGCCACAGACTGAATAGCTTGCAAACAATAAACGTATTTCTCACAGTTCTGGTTGCTGGAAATCCAAGATCAGGGTGCCAGCATGTTTAAGTGGGGGCCCTCTTCCAGGTCAGGGGTTTGTCACTGTGTCCTCACATGTTGGAAGAGGCAAGGAATCTCTCTGGAGTATTTTATAAGACACTAATCCTACTCATGATGGTTTCACCCTCATGACTTAAGCACCTCCGAAAGCCCCACTTACTGATACCGTCACATTGGGCATTATAATTTCAACACATGAATTTTGGGAAAACAAATGACTGTTTACTCAGACCATAGCATAGCCCATCCCGTATTCTGCCATTCTGAGCCACCAAGGTGGTGATCTAACTTCTTTAAAGATGACTATAACTTGAGAATATCCCCTAACAGGAAACAGTGGAGATACTTTGGTGGAAGGATTAGAAAAGATTAGAAAGATTAGAAAACTTATTTTGATCTCAGTAGAAATGAATTTGCTCTTGTGACTTCATTAAATTCTGCACTTTTATTTATTTTTCTGGTAATATAACTCTAGTGAGGCAGAGGCCTCTTAGATCTGCCTCCTGTCTCTCATTTCTATTCCCTTGCACTATAAAGTAGTAGCAGCTTGAGTCCTCTGAGCCCCTCAACAGCTGATGCTCCCATACTCTTTGCCACTTGGCTACTGGCTGCTGGCAGCTTACACTGGCAAACATGGTCCCCACTGTTTCTAGGCTCAGAGGAGCAAATGCACATAGCACAGCAAATGCACAGTAGTTAAGAACACAGGTTCCAGTGCCAGGTTGCTAGGATTCAAATCTTTACTCTGACACTTACTGGGTATATGGCTTTGGGCAAGATACTTAAATCTTCATGCCTCAAGTTTCCTTATCTATAAAATCAGGATAATAATAGTATCTTAGTCATACGATTGCGGTGAGGTCTAAATGCATTTCTGTATGTAAAGTATTGAGATTAGTCCACAACACTTAGCAGGTACTCAGGAAATGCACACTGTGATTTATTATTAAGCTTCAGTTAATTTATTAATGCTAAGCTATTCCATTGAAACCTGAGTCTGCTTTTGAAGTCTTCTTGTTTATTCTTTCTAAAATTCTTTCTAAAAATCACCAATATACTATGAATAAAAATAAGGCCAGCATTCAAAAAATACAGATGGTATAATTTCTTATTATTCAATGCACTGTTCTTTTAACTAGCAGCCTCCACATTCTCAATGATTCTTATGATTTTGAAGAATTTTGGTTGCAACCACACACAAACACACAATTGAAACCTTACCCCCAATATATTACCTTTAAAATTGTAAAACTGCTCAAAATACTATGATACTATATTTTTCTATACACATTTAAAAAATAAACCTGTTTTCAATGATTGGCATTAATAATATTCAACTGCAACTGTTGTATTTAAGAAATACTTAAAAATGAGTTTTAAGAATGCATCACTTACATGAAGTATGCCAAGGTAACAAAACTGATTTTTCATGACACTAAGGCAATTTCTGACCCCTAGGCCTACAATGGAAAAAGAAAGAAGAAAAAGAAAGAAAGAAAGAAAGAAAGAAAGAAAGAAAGAAAGAAAGAAAGAAAGAAAGAAAGAAAGAAAAGGAAAGAAAGAAAGGAAGAAAGAAAAGATGAATGTCTGGGACATTCATCATCATTTCAATGAGGGAGGAAAGACAAGGTGGTCACCCCAGAAGCTCATTATCTTCTTCTAGTCATTACACTTATAATCCCGGTGGCTGCCAATACAAAGCCAGTTTTGTCAGTTTAAAGATATGGACAATAATTCTTAAAGTTTTGTGTTTTAAAAGGCATTTTTAGGAGCTGGGATAAAAAAGTAAAGCAGTGGGACATTTTCATGGTCAGAATATTGATAGTTTTTTTTTCTCCTTGAAAACTTAAGTAAAGTTTAAGATCAGACTGTGAATATGTTTAGCCCCAAATGTATTATGAATCAAAGCTTTGTTTATACTGGTCAGCAAAACCAAGAGGCCAGAGAAATGTTCGAATCTAATATATTAAGTACAATTCTCTAAGTAAGTTAAAGTAGATACAGTTAAATCAGTGAATCAATATTAATTAACCTTGCCCCACCTCACACACATTTCTTTGGCAGAGGCTTCAGAAAAGAGAGACCAATGAGGTGTAAGCTCTGCTTTGATACCACTGCCTTTGGGGAAAAGAAATAGTGAGTCGATCCTACTCGGATTGGTTGGAGCTGGGGGTGGGGGATATTTCTAAATGACTGGCCCCTGGTCACAAACCAAGACTACAGGAATTAGACCATTCCTGTAAGAGGAACCTGAGATCCATCTATAAGCCTCCAGCATTCCCTGTCTTTATTTTTTTTTAAGATTTTATTTATTTATTTGAGAGAGAGAGAGAATGAGCACAAGCAGGGGATGGGCAGAGGGAGAAATCGAGGGAGAAACGTGACAGGGCTCCATGCAGAGCTTGATCCCAGAACCCTGAGATCATGACCTGAGCCAAAATTAAGAGTCAGTCACTTAACCAACTGAACCACCCAGGCATCCCCTTTCCCTGCCTTTAGAAAGACAAGAACCTCCATAGATAAGGCATCCTCCAGAAGGAGTCTTTAACACTTCCACTAGAGGGCACAATCCTCCAGAGACTAAGAAAGACAGAACAAACCCCTCCCCTTCTAGAACAGTGACAAAAGAAGGGGAAGGAGCAGTACAATTCATACCATATATATCGTTCATGAATAGCTTCTACCATTTAAATACTTGTTAAGGGACGCCTGGCGGCTCAGTCGGTTAAGCATCTGCCTTTGGCTCAGGTCATGATCGCAGGGTCCGGGGATGGAGCCTTGCATCAGGCTTTCTGTTCAACAGGGAGCCTGCTTCTCCCTCTCCCTCCCTCTGCCTCTCCACCCCACACAACCCCGTTCATGCTCTCTCTCTCTCTCTCTCTCTGAAATGAATAACTAAATATAAATTTAAAAAATACCTGTTGTAAAAATGTGCTTACTTTAGTTGAATAGGTCAGGAAGATTTGAAACTCCGTATTATAAACTGAAGTAGTCCGAAAGTCATTCTCTAAAAAGGTTACCTCGTTCCGATACACAGACCTTCATATATATACAAATTTTCAGTAAATTATATTATGCTTATTAAAATAACTTCAGGGATTTCCACTGCCAGTTTCTTGGCAAAGGTCTCTTTACTTCTTACTAGGCTATTTCGATACTATTGCAATTGGCTTGTTTTCTTTGCTGTCTTTCTAGTCATCCCATGTGTTTCCGAGTGACTTTTATGACAGTTCTTCTGTGCTGACACACTGACTAGACTAGTGGAGATACTGAGAAAACTGGTACGGAAGTAATAAATGAATCGCCAATCAGAGCTCTGAAAATATCAATTCCCTGTTTAAAATTTTAATTGGATTCACAAGACCTACAAGATAGAGTTTATACTTCTAAACTTAATATTTATATCCTCTACAACCTAGACTCCAATTTCTGTTCCAAAAATATCTAGTGCAATACGTGAAAAAATTTATATTCCAGTTAGACTAGTCTCTAGATCCAGTTAAAATAGATCATTCTCACAACACAGCTTGCCCCTAGATGTCTTTGCACAATACTGTTACCTCAGTCTAGGATCCCCTTCCCTCCTTCTCTGTCCTTTCAAGTCATATCCATACTTAAAATACCAGTTCAATTTCCACCTAACTTGTGAGTAATTCTCCAAGTGGAAAAAATTCCTCTGAGTTTACAAGCACTTTGGTTATGTGTGTTTTCTGCAGGTGTTTATTTTTTGACTCATCAAATAGTTTTTGGAAACTATTATGTATGAGGAAGCAAGCTAAGTGATGAGGATCTCTCAGCAAAAAAATAGTATTTGCCCGTTAGACATAGAGGCTAGTAGGAGTCCAGACATCCAAGGAGATCTCTATGATGGAGGTACTTTCGTAGTTACAAGTGCAGGATTCTGGATAATCTATAAGGAAAGCATTCAACCCAGGCTCTTGGGGTATCAGGAAAGAATGTCTGGAAGAAGTAAAATCTGTTGTGCCTGGGCATCAGTGAATCATTGTTTGAAATATTGAATGAGTCCCAAATTAAAAGTCTGATTATGCCAGTTCCCTTCTCAAAAATTTATAAAGTCTCCTTATTGTCTACGTAATAGAGCTCATGCTGCTAGGAACTTCTAGCTATGTAGGAGTTAGTCAAATGAATGGAAGTTCAAGGGAGGAGAAGAAGAATATTTGCAGCATACGAAAAGGCCTGAAGGAGAGAAAGCATGGCACACTGGGTAACTGCCATACTTTCTCACCCTCTGACCCCCATATTTTTCCTTAATCAATGAACTGCAAAACAGGCCTCATGTGTTGTAGCGTAAAAATACTGGAGCATTTTTTTTTTTTTTAAATCTTCACCACCAGGGGTACCTGGGTGGCTCAGTGGGTTAAGTATCTGCCTTCAGCTCAGGTCATGATCCCAGGGTCCTGGGATCCAGTTCCGCATTAGGCTTCTTGCTCAGTGGGAAGCCTGCTTCTCCCTCTGCCTGCCACTCCCCCTGCTTGTACTCACTCTCTCACTGTCTCTCTTTCTCTCTGTCAAATAAATAAATAAAACCTTTAAAAATAAATAAATAAATCTTCACCATTTATTTAAGATGTTAAGTCCTTTGAGAGAATTTGTCTTACATTCTCCAGAATGTAATTTACACAGGCAGGGTCAGTGATCAATTAATTGTGTTAAATGCAGTTAAATATGATAATAACAGTCGAAGGAGAAAGGATCAGTGTAAGGGAAAATCAGGTGTTTTCTCTTTATATACTGTCAATGGCTATTAATTATTAATTAATATTGAACTTAACTTCTGTCTTTTCCAGAAATTATACTTTAACTTACTCTTCACTCTGATGCTTACAGTTTATTCACAGCCAACCAAAATTGCATTTCCTTCTGCCTGTCAGAGCTCTCCACTTAAGATGTCAAAAGTTGATGTAAAGTTTTATGCCTGGGGCATCAAAAATCTTTCATCTCTCTTGACTAAGCTAGAGCTTTATCTCTCCTTTTATTTTTTTCCTTAGGACTCTATTTTGTTTATCTGCCTAGATATCTTTCACAGTTAGAGCAAGAAAGTAATTCTATCTATATTCACTTATCCTATGTTTTGCAACATGAACTAAAACTAGAAAAACATGTAGTGATCACTTAGCAAATATTGCCACTGTCTTACCGCTTTCACTCGCAATGACATTGGTACCTCTTCCATAACGGCACTCATAAGCTTATCTTGTTAATTCTACTTTTTTGGAAAGAATAGCACAAATAACTTGTTTTTCCCTGAACCAGTTGAGAGTATGTTGAGAACTTAATATCCTCTCACTTCTAAATTTCTTAGTGTGTGAATCCTGAAAAAGACCTTATCTAACACAACCAAAATATGTCCATAAAAATCAGGAATTTAAAACTGATTTGTTCATACTGTCTGTTAAGGGCTCAAATGCATCCACCCAAAATTGGTATGTTGACATCCCAACCCTTGATATTTTAGAGAACAACTGTGTTTGGAGACAGGGCCTTTAAAGAGGTGATTCAAGTGAGGCCAGTAGGAGTGGATCTCAGTCTAATCTAACTGGTACCCTTATAAGAAGAGATAATTTGGACACATAAAGAGACACCAGAGACATGTGTACACTGAGGTACAACCATGTGAAGAGACAGCAAGGGAGCAACTGTCTACAAACTGGAGAGGCCTACAAAGAAAATAACCTGATAACACCTTTATCTTGGACTTCCAACCTCCAGAACTATGAGGATATCAATCTCTGTTGATTAAGCCACCTGGTCTGTGGTATTTTGTTATGGTAGTCTTAGTTAACTAACACACTATCTAATACACAAATTCCATTCAAGTTTTTACAGTTGTCCAACAATAAAATGTACAGTGAAATATCCAAACAAGAATTGTCTGTTGCATTTAGTTGTCGTGTCTCTTTTATCTCCTTAATCTGGAATAGTTCCTCATTCTTCCATTGACTTTCACAGCCTTAATTCACAGACATACACATCAGCAGAGTTATTTTATATAAAGTTCTTCAATTTGTCTTATATTTCTTCATGATTAGATCTCGTTAATGCATGCTGTGCTTTATTTCATTGAATGATGTTTTGGACTTTGTCCCGATGCTGGTGGTGTTAATTTGATTCCTTGATTGGGGTCATGTTGGCTGTGATTTTCCATTTAAAACCAGTCTTTTTTCCTTCTAAAATTAACTAAGTTTGTTTTTATTGTTGTTTACTTGTTGTGTGGGAGATAGTATAAGATTTTTTAAATATACTGGCTCTCATTGAAATTTCACCCAGTATTTTTAACCAGTTTGTTCTCTATAGTGAAGAGTCTGTTTCTTGGTTTGCCTCTCTCTTTCTTTGCTTAGCTCATTTGATTTGTGTCTTAAATTCCATATGTGAGTGAAACCATATGATATTTGTCTTTCTCCGACTTACTTCGCTTAGCATAACACTCTCTAGCTCCATCCATGTTGTTGCAAATGCCAAGATTTCATTCTTTTTTTATGGCTGAGTAATATACCAGTGTGAATATATTCCACATCTTCTTTATCCATTCATCAGTTGACGGACACTTGCGCTGTTTCTGTAATTTGGCTGCTGTAGATAATACTGTTATAAACACTGGGGTGCGTGTATCCCTTTGAATTAGCTTTTTTTTTTTTTTGTATTCTTTGGATACATAGTGCAATTCCAGGATGATAGGGTAGTTCTTTTTTAACTTTTTGAGGAAACTGTTTTCCAGAGTGGCTGCACCAGTTTGCAGTCCCACCAATAGTGTAAGGGAGTTTCCCTTTCTCCACATCCTTGCTAGCATTACCCTGAGGCTGAAACCAGATAAAGACACCATGGAAAAAAAGAGAACTAAAGGCCAATATCCCTAATGAATGCAGATGCAAAAATTCTCAACAAAATACTAAAATATGAAAGGATAAGAACCGTATGATCATTTCAATAGATGAAGACAAAGCATTTGACAAAGTACCCTTCTGTTCATGATAAAAACTCTCAGCAAAGTAGGTTTGGAGGGAACCTACCTCAACATAATAAAGGCCCTATATAAAAAAACCCACAACTAATATCATCCTCAACGGGCAAAAACTAAGCTTTTCCTCTACAGTAAGGAACAAGACAGGGATGTCACCTCTCACCACTGTTATTCAATATAGTACCAGAAGTCCTAGCCACAGCAATGAAACAATAAAAAGAAAGAAAAGGCATCCATATCAGCAAGGTAGAAGTCAAACTTTCACTATGCACAGGCAACATGATACTCTATATAGAAAACCCAAAAGACTCTACCAAAAAACTGCTAGAACTGATCAATGAATTCAGTAATGTTGCAGGATACAAAATCAATGCACAGAAATCTGTTACATTTCTGTACATCAATAATGAAGCAGCAGAAAGAGAAGTGAAGACATCAATCCATTTATAATTGCACCAAAACCAATAAGATACTAGGAGTAAACTTCATCAAAAAGGTGAAAGACCTGTACTTTGAAGGCTATAAAACTTTGATAAAAAAATTTGAGGATGACAGAAAGGAATGGAAAGACATTCTATGCTGATGGATTGGAAGAACGAATAGTTATAATGTCTATAGCACCCAAAGCAATCTAGACATTTAATGCATCCCTATCAAAATACCAACAGTGGGCACCTGGGTGGCTCAGTGGGTTAAGCATCTGCCTTTGGCTAATGTTACGATCCCAGTGTCCTGGGATCAAGCCCCGCATCCATCAGGCTCCCTGCTCAGTGGGAAGCCTGCTTCTCCCTCTACCTCCACCTGCCACTCCCCGTTTGTGCTCTCTCCCTCTCTCTCTGTCAAATAAACAAAATCTTAAAAAAAAAAAAATACCAACAGCATTTTTCACAGAGCTAGAACAAACAATCCTAAAATTTGTATGGAACCACAAAAGACCCTGAATTGCCAAAGCAATCTTGAAAAAGAAAAGCAAAGCTAGATACATCACAATTCTGGACTTCAAGTTATATTACAAAGCTGTAGTAATCAAAAGAGCATGGTGTTGGCACAAAAATAGACATATAGTCAATGGGACAGAATAGAAAACCTAGAAAGGACCCACAACTTCATGGTCAATTAATCTTTGACAAAGCAGGAAACAATATTCAATGGGGAAAAGTCTCTTCAAGAAATGAGAAAACTGGAGAGCAACATGCAAAAGAATAAAACTGGAGCACTTTCTTACACCATACACAAAAATAAATTAAAATGGATTAAAGGCCTAGATATGAGACCTGAAACCATCAAAATCCTAGAGGAGAACAGAGGCACTAACCTCTTTGACATCAGCCATACTATCTTCTTTCTAGCTATGTCTCCTGAGATAAGGGAAACAAAAGAAAATTTGGGACTACATCAAAATACATATTTATTTATTTTGTTGCTTAAATCATCCCTAATTTCAACAATGGGAGCCTCCTTAAGATCAATCTTTATTCTTTTGATGTGTTCCCAACATTCCTTGAGGACTTTCTTTATAAGGTATTTCAGGCTCATCTCCTATACTTACCCATCCATTCCTGGAATTAGCCAGTTCTTCAAGAAGCCATGGTTCCTTTCAGTGACAACAATATTTAGAAGCCAAGATAGAGGCACTAAATGAGCTCCTTGTTACTGGGGTGTCACTGCTGCCAGGCTCTTTCAGTGGACAAAGTACACACACACACACACACACACACATACACACATATACAGGTGTGAGTTCACACTGATAATCCAATTCCAATCCAACATTATCACAGGATTTATTGTGGTTTTCTTCCTTTGTATAGTTACACTTCCATTCTCTAACAGTGAAAAATTTGGCTCTTAAATATATTTACCGGGGTAAATAGGCTCAGTCCTCATGTAGGTAACTAATCTATTGCTGACACCCTCATGTAGATACCCTCCCCACCCTTCTGGGACTTTGACACTACATGCCCTGCCACTCCCATCATCCCCTGTTCAGCCACCCTCTGCCCCTACTCAGGGTAGCAACCCCACCCCAGCATTGCATGACTAAATTGCTTTCACCCTAAGCTGAATTTAGGAAGGAAGGAAGCAAACTATTTTTTTAAGTTAAACATTTTATCTAACTAATGAAGTAAAATTAGATGTTCCAAAATGTGGGTAAAAATGATTCCCAAATTACAATAGCCCCTTCTCCTGCAGGTGTCCAATTAGACAGTCTTACGTATTTCGGGTCTTCCAATGAGATTACAAACAGGTGTACTACTGGGTAAACATGTTAATTCTTTCACTTTGTTTTCTGAGTATTGAAAACAGTTGTATCCACCTAACCGAACAAAGAAGCTTCAGGGAACATTTAAAAACCACTGATGCACGTATCCTACTCCAAAATAGTTAAATCACAAACTCTGGTGTAAGGCCCAGTCATGAGCTATTCTAAAACTCTCCATGTATTTCTCTCTTACGTTCACCACTGATTTAAAGTGATTTTTTTCTCTCTCTTAAAGATTTACTTGTCATTATAAGAACATGTGACTTAATCCTACTGTGAGAGGCAAATACTAAGATGGAACCTATGGTCTACTTCCCCTACCTTCTGTTCCCACCCATATACTCTCCTCTGCTTGGCTGTGAGAGGAGCATGCTTCTTTTTTTTTTTTTTTAATATTTTATTTATTTATTTGACAGAGAGAGACAGCCAGTGAGAGAGGGAACACAAGTAGGGGGGGTGGGAGAGGAAGAAGCAGGCTCCCAGCGGAGGAGCCCAATGTGGGACTCGATCCCAGAAACCCCGGGATCACGCCCTGAGCCAAAGGCAGACGCTTAACCGCTGTGCCACCCAGGCGCCCGGAGGAACATGCTTCTAACCAATAGAACGTGGCAGAGGTGAAAGGATTTTGCAGATGTAACCCAGGTTCCAAGCCAGTTGATTTGGAACTAATTAAAAAGGAGATCATCTCAGGTGGCTCTGATTTAATTAGTTAAAACCTTTAAAAGAAGCCTGGGAGCTGGGGGCGGGGGAGAAAGCGTTGTCCCTGATGAGCTCCCTCTCTCCCCTCTCTCTCTCCCCCCCCTCCTCTCTCTCTCTCCTCTCTCTCTCTCTCTCCCCCCTCTCTCTCTCCTCTCTCTCTCCTCTCTCTCTCCTCTCTCTCTCTCTCCTCTCTCTCTCTCTCCCTCCCTCCCCTCTCCCTCTCTCCCCTCTCCCTCTCTCCCCTCTCTCCCCCCCAAAATAAGCTGCCCTGTCGTGAGAACGCCAATGGAGAGGTTAATAAAACAACGGACGGAGCAGCTTCTAGGAGGTGAGGGTGGCTCCTGGCTGACAGCCGAGAAGAAAACTATAACCTCAGCTTCACAACTGCAGGGAAGTAAATTTTTTCCGCAACCAGAGGGGCCCTGGAAGATGATCTTTCCTCAGCTGACCCTCTAGATGAGAATGCATCTGACCAGCACCTAGACTGTAACCGCGTGAAATCCTGAACAGAGAACCCAGGTATGTTTTTTCCAGATTCCTGACCCACAGAAATGTGAAATAGTAAATGTATGTTGTTTTAAGCTCCTATTGGTATGACTATTTGTTATGCAAAACTAATAGAGTTACCAACATCTTTTTGGTTGCCAGGCAGCGTTTCCATTTGTTACAAGTTATGGATCTTACTTGGTCTAAAAATGCGGGGGGAGAGCGGGACCTAGAGCATTGAACACAGAGTAGGTGACTAGTAAATAATTTTGACTAATTGTTTTAACTGGCAAAAAAAAAAAAAAAAAAAAATCTGTGGTATGATGAACTTGTATGCTCTATTTCAGTCTCCCAAAGAATATTTATACTTTCAAGGAGTGCTTTTGATGTTACTTGCCCTCTTTCTCTATGCTGGAATTGAACTCAGCCATTTGGTATTCTTTTCCCAAAGGGTTATATTCCCTACATTGTGACATTGGGGGATAAATGCTGTAAAAATAAATCAGTTGGGGCAGAATCTAACACAAAGATTTTTTAAAAAACTGATTGTAATTATCTTTAATGAAAACAATATGGATTAAATTAAGCCTGAATTTATCCCACCTGTTCATTCTTAGGCAAACCCTCAATACATACCCTTCAATCAGAAAATCCATGAAAGCTTTTTTCCTCTTTCAACCAACTTGATTGTATTTCTTACAATGTCCATTAAAAGAAAAACAAAAAACCTCTTTCACAAACTATTTCCTCAGATAGAAACAGTAACTTTCTTCTTGAGGAAACTTGACCTGGGGTGGGAGGGTCAGGAGTTGGGGAATATAGTAGGCCAGAGCTGGAAATAATAGCAATCTTTGGAGTTTCCTGAAAGTACTACATGGTCTATGGTAAATACCATGACTGCTGATTTGGTCTGAGATTTTGTCACTGTATCTGTCTTCTGTCACCCCATACTTCAGCCAAACTTGTTTCCTTATGTTTCACGTTCTCTAAGTCTAGTTTTCTAATTTGAAATGGCCTCTTTGCCGTCACACTTCTCTCTACTATTCTATTATAGGAATAAATTCAACTTCTACCTTAAGGAAGACTAGTGCTCCCTTGAAATTTAGATATGTAATACACCTAAATATCTTCTTGGGAAAAGGAAGGAGAGGAAAAGAATGTGAGCAATATAGTTCCTTAAGACAGAATGCTATGAGGTTTTCAAAATAAAGTCCTAAGGAGGAATTTTCTTAACTCTATTTCAAGAAATATTCAAGTAGATGAAAATTATCTGTGATTAAAAATGATTTTGGATCAAATGATTTAGAGAAAAACCAACTTGAAGAAAATTAAAAAACAAAAAAATTCTTAATGTTAGGGCTTCTTAGAACTTCTGTTGTAAATCTCCGAGAAATAGGATCATATAATCTGTAGGATTCCCACCACTTTTCAATTACTGAACATTTTTTTAATGTAGGAAGACAGTGGGGGTAAACTTAAACCCAGTGTCAGTGGTTCTTAAAGCGGGCTTTCCGGGGGCGCCTGGGTGGCTCAGTTGGTTAAGCTCTTGCCTTTGCCTCAGGTGGTGGTCCCAGAGTCCTGGGAGTGAGCCCCACCTCAGGCTCCCTGCTCAGTGGGGAGTCTGCTTCTCCCTCACCCTCTGCCTGTTGCTCCCCCTGCTTGTACTCTCTCCCTCTGTCGAATAAATAAAATCTTTAAAAAATAAAAATAAAACCTAAAGTGTGCCTTCCAGATGAACAACTTCAGCATCACCATCTCCTGGGTATTTGTTAGAAATACAAATTCTTGTTTCCCATGCCAGACCTACTAAATCAGAAATTCTGGGGGAAGGAGGGCAGTAGTCTGTTTTAACATGCCTGCATGGCTCTTGATTCTCATGCACTCTGAAGTTTGAGATCTGTTACTTTATTCCACATACACTCATTCCGCACATCCGAACCCATCCCTTTTCAGAGCAGATATTTGCTGTACAGTTATTTTTAAAGAATAAAAAGATTAACATTGGGAACTATGTAACCACTGACATTGGGAACACAATTTCTCCCCATGGAGTTTTTAAATGCTTAGCGAGAGTAATTGAATAGACATGAACAATGTTTAACAGCTCTGAAAGACTTCACTAAAGACATTGACTCTAAAATCAAAGGTGTTTAATTGATAGGAAAAATATATTTTCCTTCTCTCTGGTCTGTCACTCTGATAATTTACAGCCTAAGAGATTTCTTTTCAAATGAACATCCAAGAAATAAATGTGTTAAACATTAACATCTGTTCTGAAATAATTCGCTAAGAGTTGCCATACACAGATGAAGTGAAACTTTCTTAAATACCCATCTAAGCCACTTAAAGTCGCATGTGTTAGTAACGGATGTTAGGTATTTAACTTCTAAAATCCCAGTGAATGTGGTAGTATATCACAGCTCTATAGTTATTAATAAAAATGGTTATGTAATACCAGAAGGTGGTAACATTGGAAGGGAGGGGATTGGTTTCTATTTGTACTGCATGGAAAGGAACAATAACAAAGTTTGGGCTAGTAGATTGCAGCTTATTTAGACTCTTTGCCATAACTTAAATTCTTAGATCAACAAATTGGATCCCATTGGACTGATCAGATTAAGGCCAGAGCTGCTAAAAACAAAAACAAAAACAAACAAAAAACCAAGACCAATTCTCCACTTAACTAGTTAACCTAGTTAACCACTGAGTCTGGGATGCTTGCTGTTTCATCTCTATTAATCTTAATTCATTCTAGTGTGGGAGAAGATCTGCTACAAGACATACCAGCATTATATTTACAATAGTCTTTTGCCAAACATTGTTCACCACATATTTAGCGTGTAAGTAAAGGAAACTTTACCTTAAATTCTGGCAATGTCAAAACAGGCAATTCTTTTTAATTACTCCCAACTTAATATGGAAAGCATGTATAATGTGAGCTAAATTCTTACCAATTATTTACTTAGTTATTTATTGTCATATTTTTTTCAACAAACATTACTTCCATTTTCCAGTTTCTGGTTAGCTATGTACAGAAATAATGTTAGGCTTTTTTTTTTTTTTTAACTAATTGTTTATCTCCATAACAGGACTCCTACACACTGCCAGGTGACAGATGTGATAAAGCATTTTTAAGCTCTCATAAGTGTCCAACATAACTGTTTTTAGTGAAGGGACTAATGCTCAGTCCATTATCCAGAACACCCTATATGTACTGCCCAATGGAAATATAAGATTCTGAGGGTATTAGCTCCACTAAAACTGGGGGGAAATTCCATTACGTTCATGTGTGATTAAAATATTTTCTTTGTCCATCGATTTTTTAATAGCAAGATTGAAAGAGAATTAAACTTTGACTTCAGTTGTAATTCACCTCTAATAACTAAACACAATTACTATTTGATGTCTGTTAATTCTAAATCATTAGTCAATACTTTCCTCCAATAGAGAACTCAGCATATAGCCTGTTAGAAGTTTAAAAATATATATAGGATTAAACTTCTCCCTTCACTCTTTAACTCTTTTAGTTTTCTTCCACAAACAAATGAAGATACAGCTACATACTTGAATGAGGTCTTCCTGAAAATTGAAATCAACTATATGTGTGCTTAACCTAGTCTCTGGCACACAGTCAAAACTCAAATTATGATTTTGCAATAGCAATTTTTATTTAGTTGATAGGTTAAGTAGTGGCACCATTTAAGTCATTGTACATTTATATGTATAAAATATATACATATATTTCAGGGTTGTTGGTTTTTAAAGTTTATTTTATCAGCATATAGGAATAAACCAGAGATCAATCCAATTCCCTAGGCAAAATGCTCTGAAATGAGAACTAAGACACATTCCATGAGACAGCAGACAGTAAAATGCTTTCAGCCATGAGAATTGGATTAGGTGGAGATGATGGGTAATGTAGATTTAAGCTTTTTAAAAAACTGATGGCCTGAAAGCAGAATTTGTAGAAGTTACGTTCGAGACTTTGGGCAGTGAAAACTTAAGTAGAGAGAAGTAGGAGTGAACCATTCTAGGAAAATTGATATTCCCTAGAGTGCTTGTCTCTGGGATGTTCTCTGTGCATGATGGAGACAAAGCCCCTATAGATAAGCAGTGTCTCCTATTGGAGTTTGCTGTGGAAACTAGTAGAGACTGTATACTACGCTTGGCAGACTAAGGAACAGATTGAAAGGTCATCGTGGGCAAGTTTGTGGGGAGTGGAGTGTCACTTGCGTCTATAGTAGGCCTTAGCGTTGTTTGCCAAATATATCTGGTTCTCTTCCTGTGTACATGGTGAGATTTTATTTTGTTGACCTTCAGGAATTTGTGATGCCCTTATGACTTGTTTTGGCTAATGTTAAATATGAAAGAAAGTAGCATTTCACTTTCTGGTAGAAGCTTTTAGAGTCAATGAGGGACGCATGATGCTTTTTCTTTCCTTCTACCTCAGTGCCTGGAAACAATTTGTTATCTTGGGTCCTAGAGTGTTCACGATGCACAGCAGAGCCCTCCAAATAATGTGAAATGAACATGCAGCATGAGCAAGAGAAAGGTTATAGAGTTTCTGGGGTTTGTTGCTATGACAGCATAATCTGACCAATAAAATATTCTTGAGTCTACTGTGGATATTGTCCTTGAACAGCATTTGAAGACCATCTCTCATCTCCATACTGGGTAGAAGACTCCAAGGAAATAGTGGCATCACTGTGGATTAAGAGAATGGCTTCTGCCTTAGATTTTTGGTAATCTATAGGACCCTGTGGGGGAGAGGGAGCCCCAATGGTTCCTGAAGTTGGAATTCTTAAATCGGGAGAGGACTTGATACAGTTTTAGTATGAAATATATCTTAGGTTTGTGCACTAAGATTGACACCAATTACATATGCACATGTCTAGAGATTTCTGTAGCCTAGTGTACTAGACCTGCTCCCTCAACTGCAACATTTAATCCTGACTTCTAAAACGAACATTTGAGCTAATGCTCTGTCCTATTCCGCAAGAAAGCTGTTAAGCATTGATTTTGCAAGTAAATATAACAATAGTACTGATAGAATACTTAAAATGTGCCAAGCAATATATTAAACTGTTAACATGGATTATCACATTTATTTCAAGAATTCTATGAAGGAGTTATTAACCTCATTTACCATTTTAGGAACTTGGAAGTTAGAAAGGTTAAAAACTAGCCCTAGGCCACACAGCTGGTAGGTTGCTAGGTAGCAGAGCCAGAATGATAGTGCAGATCTGTTTGTTGCCAATGTCATTGCTCTGCAAAGCCCTCATTAATCACCTCTCACCTGGATTATTGGAACAATTGTCTAACTTCTGTTTCTGCTTCCTGTCTGGCTTTCTTCAACTCTTTCCCATTCTAGGTAAAGTTAGAGATAAGTAATACAAATCTGACCTTGGAAGTTTTTGGGTTTTTTTAATTAAAATTATACTGGCTTCCAATCCTTCTTATACAAAATCTAAGCTCCTCATTGCGCCTTATGAGGCCTTCAAGGACAAGGTCCCAGCCTTCTTCTCAGCATAATCTTCAACTACTTTTATCTTTCTACCCTATGATAATCTAATACCAGATCACTTTTTCTCTGTTGGTGCTCCTGGCAGTCCCCTTACTGTGTGCATGCAGTCTCTTCTATGTGCAGTGCCCTCCAGGAGAAGACCCATGAACTCTTTTACCTAAATCCAATTATCACTTAGTAAGACAATGTGGTATAACTTGCTTCAGGGAGACTCTTGCGATATTCCAATCTGAAATCAGATATTACCATTCTCTCCTATTACTTTATACAGCCCGTTATCATTGTACAGATAATATACTTTTAGTACCTGAATCCTGGAATCACAGACTCAGGGGTTCTAATATCTACTCTTACACTCTCCAGTTATATATGCTTAAACAAGTTATTTAGCCTCTCAAGACCTCAGTTTCTTGGTTGATAAAAATATAAGCATAGAATATCCTTGGACAGACTTTAATCATACTTTTTTTTTTTTTTAGAGTTAAATGATTTTAATACAATGCCTGGCTGTAGTCAGAGTTCAATATAATATTTGTTGATTTCCTTATTTCACTTAGCATCTTACAAAATGAGTATATAATTATCAGTTTGTTAACTCCTCACAAAATGATTACAAAATGATTATATAAATATCAGTTTAACTCCTTAATGTCAAAACTTTTTTTTTCTTTAGGCCCATTATCTGATATAGAGGGTCTGAGTAAATATTTGCTAGTTGAATGGATAATTTAAAAAATTAAGAGAATGCCATTTAAAATGCTTAAACTCAAAGGGATTAACCTGCATTTAGAGGTCCTCCGGCTAACAGTAAATGGCATCAAAAATACAGTTCTGCATTTTAGACCAATCCGTCCCTTTCCATTTCAGAGACTATGAAAGAATGAAGAAAAAAAAAAAAAAAAGAATGTAAAGATAATGAAAGGCCTCCTTAATTGTCCCAACACATTCAGTGAAGTAAGAGCTGCTCTGAGATCAAGGAGGAAAAATTGGAAGCTTGTGGGCTGGAGAGATTTGGAACATTTCTGAGAGTGATGAGCCAAGGAGTCAATGAGGGAGAAATATCAGGCGTGCTGAGAAGTGGTCAGGGCCAGGTTGCAGCTGGTTGGTAGAAACATTGAGAAGGCCAGGTCTGCTTGGCTATCCTTTCTCCAACACAGATAAGAGCATATACAATTTGGTCTTCATGGTGGGTTCCATGAAAGATCATCAAAGGCAACACAAATATTAAATAAGCAGAGTATAGAATTTTACTATAATCTTTTGCAGTGAACCAATTGGAGTTAACACATATTAAATTTTTCATAAATATTTGCTGAAAAAACTTTTAGTGATATGAATGAACAGGTTAGTTATTTCTGTATCATATATTTCATAGGTAGATACTGAAAGAACTACCAGTATTACTTTCAAAGAACAATATTCCTCCTGGGGAGAAAGGATGTTGTGGTTGAGTTATCAAATTCCTAGATTTTACTTTCTAAAGTATACTCAGAACAAGTCTAATAGAAATAAGTAAACGACTCCACAAATAATGTCAAACAGCCTTCCCTTGCTTGATTATGCTTAGAGAGGATTAAATCTGTAGGGTAGTGAGTGGTTCATGATAAAATGAATCATTGCTTGAATTTTTCTTTAGAGTCACAATAACCACAATAGAGATAATTAATTCAAGTCAACTTAGAAAACTAACCTATATAAACATACTTTGATATGATTAAAAAACTGACAGGCTCTAAAATAAATTAATAGACATAATTTTTTCCTGACTTCACTTTTCCTTGTATATACCTTTATAGCACAATGGAAAAGGGACATGATAGAAGGTGACAAAGAGGGATTAAGAGAGGGAAGCAGTGTAAGCAAAACTTTGAATTTGGGGCGTTTACACTTAGAGATAGCAGGGGAAAAGAAACTGTTTCTTTTAGACTATTGGTTTTAACTCTTCCAAAGTCATTAGTGCCTCTAGTAATTACCTCTAGTGGTACCATGGGACAGTATGACAGAAACAGATCATAGGAAGAAGCAACAGGGTGCGTGGATGGCCAGGTTTGAGGGAATTAAACACTTAAAAGCATTTAACTCTTCCTCTACCTAAACTTTCACAGATTAAAAAAAAAAAAGTAAATTTAATTCCCATGTGACTCCAGAAACTTTAGACACATTAAAAAAACATAGAGTTCATTGGTTTCAAAAACAGGTCCATAAATGTATATTAAAATATACAGAGCAGAGGGTTTGTTTGATGCCCATAAAATACATCTCTTTTCATATCCCTGCAAATCCTACAAAAGTGAGGTCTGATTTTTTTTCTCCTAATAAAGACAGTTCCCTGAGGTAGACCTGTTGCCCCCACAGAGCTCTACCATGACTGTGCCTCTCCAGTGGACCAAGACACAAGTACAACCACTTTCCTAAGTACCATTATACCTACTTACCCCAGAGAAGATAGGCACCAAAAACACAGCAGGAGGTTTTGGCACTTTTGTTTTGTTTTCAACCAAAAAGTCTCCCAGAGGAATAAAAAATAAGGAATCAGATGACATCATCTAAGTCATTCATTTATGTCAAGGAAGGGAGAGATGGATCAAGTTTCTTATGTTAGTTCTGGGAGGATATCCTATGTGAATCTTCTCTGCCTCCACATCTTGTTGCATCTCTCCTTTCTTCACTATTATTCTTTCCATAGTGCCTGCTGCTCTGCTCATTTGGTGTATTTTCACCAACCTGGCTGAGAAACTGCACTCTGCCCTCGATGCAGAATATGTATGATTCTGGATGGTTTGTGCTCCAGTACCCAAGCACAGACTCAGGCAGATGTTAATAGGGGTTTACTTTTTCCCAGGAAAAGGATTAGGCTGGGATCTGGCATAAAAACTGTTTTAAAGTTTCTGAAGGCAAAGGAGAAGTTGCACTGAGAGCATATATGAAAGAGACTCTTCTATTCTGCGATGTCAGGGATACTTTAGCGAAGGCTTTTTGATCTGAGGTGTGAGAGTAATATTACAACTGTGGCAGAGAATGGGCACAAGGAGGTAGCCAGAAGGGAGGAAAAGGGCACATTAAATGGTGCTTTGTCTTCATGGTAATATTTAAATATTTATTAAGCTTATAGGGGATAGTACCATTTTTATTTGCTGAATATTGTATATTGACATAAAAATGTATATTTGAGAATTTTCATATGACTTACTTTCAAACAATATTCCATATATGTCTTTATATTAAAATTTGCTTTTCCTTTCTTCAAAATAAATCTGATAAGATCTTAGGAAAAGTAAATAGCTATTAAAGAATTATTAAATGTTCTAATATAGAACAAAAATATTTCTTGCATATATTGAGGATGAACTAAATAATGATAAATTGACCTTGAATTATATTGTCCCGTTGGCATGATTATTATAGTGGATATAACTATATTTTTATTTGTATTTGATATTATAATATAAATGATATTTGTTTTCACTAAAAGATATTAGAACCTGTTTTAAAATTTATGTAACCTGTTCAGAATGAAAGAATATGGTGGTGAGGAAGATCCTTCATTGTAAACTAGTTTTGGCCAGCTGGCCTGTGATACACAATTACACTTCTCACATTTCAAATTCAACCTGGCCTGTGTCCATATGCTAGACCAGTAGGAAGTACCCAAAGGGGGGACTTACTGCTTCTTTGCCTTAAATATCAGAGAGATACACACATTCATGGATGCACACAGTTATCCAGTAATCCTATTGTCTCTCTTACTGGAAAGGAACAATTCATACTTAATTACACATGGGAAGAAAGCTAGAAAATCCAGTTAGATAATAAACCTCTACTTTTGAAATACAGGTAAGCAAAGAAGTCATGTGGAAATAGAAGAAAACTTGTATGGAATACATGCACTCAGTTTATCTGGAACATTTTCTGTCTAGCTACTCTTTCACATGTCTAATTCTCAAGCTGTCCAATCTCATTTTCCCTGTTTCCTCACCCTATCAATTGAAAATATCAGTGTTACCATTAAAGATTAGTGCTTTAGACTGTTTCTCAGTGATTTATAAGGGAAAAATGCATAATTAGCATCACATTGCCAATACTAGTGATTATAAGCATACCTCAGAGATTTGGGTTTGCTTCCAGACCACCACAATAAAGCAAATATTGCAATAAAGCAAGTCAAATGATTTTTTTTGTTTCTTAGTGCCTATCAAAATTATATTACACTGCAGTCTATTAAGTGTGCAATAGCATTATATCTTTTAAAAATAGCATTATGTCTTAAAAACTACATAACTTAATTAAACACTTAGTGCTAAACAATACTAATCATCTGAGCTTTCAGTGAGTTGAGTCATAATCTTTTCAGGCGGTAAGTTTTGCCTCAATGTTAATGGCTGCTTGACTGATCATGATGGTGGTTGCTGAAGGTTGGGATGACTGACAATTTCTTAAAATAAGACAATGAAGTTTGCCACACTGATGGACTCTTCATGAACAATTTCTCTAGCATGTGATGCTGTTTGATAGTATTTTATCCATAATAGAACTTCTTTCAATACTGGAATCAATCTTCTCAAATCCTGGCACTGGTTATCAACTAAGTTTGTGTAATACTCTAAATCAATTGTTGTCACTTCAATAATCCTGAAAGTATCTTCACCAGGAGTAGATTCCATCTCAAGCAACCACCTTCTTTGCTTTGCATAAGAAGCAACTCTTCATTCTTTAGTTTTATCATGAGATTGCAGCAATTCAGTCCTATCTTCAGGCTCTTCACTTCTAATTCTCTTGCTATTTCCACATCTGATATTATTTCCTCTACTGAAGTCCTGAACTCTTCAAACTCATTTATGACTGCTGGAATAAAATTTTTCCAAATTTCTATTAGTGTTGATACTTTGACTTCTAATGAATCACAAATATTCTTAATAACTTCTGGAATGGTGACTACTTTCCAGATCTATCAGAATTATTTGATCCAGATCCATCAGAAAAATCACTATCTATGGCAACTATAGTCTTATATATACCTTAAATTACAAGACTTGAAAATTGAAATTACTCCTTGATTTATGGGATGCAGAATGGATGTTGTATTAGCAGGCATGAAATCTCCTTGTGTATCTCCATCAGAGATCTTGGCAGCCAGGTGTATCCTCACTGACTAGTCCTATTTTGAAAAGATTTTTTTTTTTTTTTTCTGAGCAGGAGATCTCAATAGTAAGCTTAAAATACTCAGTAAATATTTCGGTAAGTGTTCATCTTGTAAATAGGTATGCTGTCATCCAGGCTTTGTTGTTTCATTTATAGGGTACAGGTAGAGTAGATTTAGCATAATTCTTAGGGACCTTACAATTTTACAACTTAGTCACCAGCTGCATTAGCCTCCAAAAAGAGAGTCAGCCTGTCCTTTGAAGCTTTCAAGCCAAACACTGGCTTTTGCTCTCTAGCTATGAAAATCCTCAATGGTATCTTCTTCCAATAGAAGACTATTTCATTTACATTTAAAAATTATTGTTAGGGTAGTGTCCTTCATGAATTATCTTAACTAGGTAATGAATAACTTGCAGCTTCTACATCAGCACTTGTTCTTTCACCGTGTACTTTGATGTCATGTAGATGGCTTCTTTCCTTGAACTTCATAAACGAACGTCTGCTAGGCTTGAACTTTTCTTCTGCAGCTTCATCACCTCTCTTGGCCTTCAAAGAATTAAAGAGAGTTAGAGCTTTGCTCTGAATTAGGCTTTGGCTTAAAATAATGTTGTGACTGGTTTGATTTTTCAATGCAGACCTCTAAAACTTTCTCCATAGCAGCAATAGGGCTGTTCACTGTCTTATCATTTGTGTGTGAACATTGGAGTAGCACTTTTCATTTCCCTTAAGAACTTTTCCTTTACATTAACAACTTGGCTAATTTGGGGGCACAAGAAGACTAGCTTTTGGCCTATCTTGCCTTTTGACATACCTTCCTCACTAAACTTAATCACTTCTAGATTTAAAGAGAGAGATGCATGACTCATCCTTTCACTTGAGCACTTAAAGGCCATTGTAGTGTTATTAATTGACCTAATTTTAATATTGTTGTCTTAGGGAATAGAAAGGCCTTGAGGAGAGGGCGATGGGGGAAGGGTTGGTCAGTGAAGCTGTAAGAGCACAAAAAACATATATAATGTTTTGCTGTCTTATATGGGTGTAGTTTTGACACCCAAAAAACAATTACAATAGTATTATTAAAGATCACAGATCACCATAGCAATATAATAATGGAAAAGTTTGAAATGTTGTGAAAATTACCAAAATATGACACAGAGACATGAAGTGAGCAAATGCTGTTGGAAAAATGGTGGAGAGACTTTCCTGACATAAGGTTGCCATAAATTTCAACTTATAAAAAATGCAATAGAGATAAACATTTTCTTTATTCACCTATTGATGGGTACTTAGGTTACTTCATATCTTGGCTATTATAAATAATGCTGCAATAAACATAGGGATACATATATATTTCAAATAAGTGTTTTTAAAATTTTCTTTGGGTAAATACTCAGTGGTGGAGTTATTGCATCATATCTAATTGTATTTTTAATTTTTAAAGGAACTCTCATATTATTTTCCACAGTGGCTCTACCAATTTACATTCCCACAACAGTGCACAATGGTTCCTTTCTTTCTACCTCCTCACATTTATTTTTTTTTTGTCTGATACTAGTCATTCTGACAAGCATAAGGTGATAGAACACTGTGGTTTTGATTTGCATTTCACTGATGATAGTGATGTTGAGCATCTTTTCGTGTGTCTTTTGGTCATCTGTAGGCCTCCTTTGAAAAATGTATATTCAGATCTTCTGTCCATGTTTTAATGATACTGTGTGTGTGTGTGTGTGTGTGTGCGTTGAGTTGTATACTTCTGTATATATTTTTGATATAACTCTTTATAGAACGTCATTTGCAAATGTTTTCTCCCATTCATTAGGTTGCCTTTTTGTTTTGTTGACGATTTCCTTAACTGTGCAAAAGCTTTTTATTTTGATGTAGTCCCAATAGTTTATTTTTCCATTTTTTTCCCCTTGCCTGAGGAGATATATCTAGGAAAATGTTGCTGCAGCTGTCAAGTTACTACCTGTGTTCTCTTCTAGGATTTTTATGGTTTCAGGTTCCACATTTAGGTCTTTAATCTATTTTTAGCTTATTTTTATGTATGCTGTTAGAAAGTGCTTCAGTTTCGGGGCACCTGGGTGGCTCAGTTGTTAAGCGTCTGCCTTCGGCTCAGGTCGTGATCCCGGTGTTCTGGGATCGAGCCCCACATCAGGCTCCTCTGCTGGTAGCCTGCTTCTTCCTCTCCCACTCCCCCTGCTTGTGTTCCCTCTCTCACTGGCTGTCTCTCTCTCTCTGTCAAGTAAATAAATAAAATCTTAAAAAAAAAAAGGTGCTTCAGTTTCATTTTTCCCCCCTGTAGCTGTCCAGTTTTCCCAACACCATTTATTGAAGACACTTCCATTTCCCAATGGTATATTCTTGCCTCCTCTGTCCCAGATAAATCGACCATATAAACATGGGTTTATCTCTGGGTTTTCTATTTTGTCCCATTGATTTTTTGTGTCTCGTTTTGTGCCAGTACCATACTGTTTTGCTTACTACAGCTTTGTAGTATATCTTGAAAACTGGAATTGTGATACCTCCAGCTTTGTTCTTTCCCAAGATGACTTTGGCTATTCAGGATCTTTTGTGGTTCCATACAAATCTTGATAATTGGTTTTTTTTTTTTTCTAGTTCTGTGAAAAATGTTGGTATTTGGTATGGATTGTGTTGAATCTCTAGATTGCTTTGGGTAATATGGACATTTTAACAATATTTGTTCTTCTAATCCATGAGCATAGAACATCTTTCCATTTGTTTATGTCATCTTCAATTTCTTTCCTCAGTGCTTTATAGTTTTCAGAATAAAGTTATTTCAACTTTTGGTTAAATTTATTCCTAAGCATTTTATTCTTTGGGATACAATTATAAATGAAAATGTTAATTCCTCTTTCTGCTATTTTATTATTAGTGTTAAAAACGCTACTGATTTCTGGATATTAAGTTTGTATCCCACAACTTTACTGAATTCTTTTGTTACTTATAATAGTTTTTGGTGGAGTCTTTAGGGTTTTCTATAAATAGTATCATGTCACCTGCAAATAGTGACTTGAACTTCTTCTCTACCAATATGTATGCTTTTTATTGTCTGGTTGCTGTGGCGAGGAATTCTAATAGTACATTGAATAAAAGTGATAGTGGACATATTGTCTTGATTTTAGTGAAAGCTTTCAGTTCATACTACTGAGTATGGTGTTAGCTGTGGGTTTTTCATATATGACCTTTATTATGTTGGAGCATATAGAGGACAAACAGAATCAAGATTAGGTAATAAAATATCATAAACTTAGTGGCTGGAAATAGTACACATTTATTATCTCACATATCCTGATGATCAGGAACCAGGGCACAATTTAATTGGGGTCTCTCCTAAACCCACTTTGTTCAGAGCTTTTATCATGAAAGGTTGAATTCTGTCAATGCTTTTTCTGCATCTGTTGAGGAGATTATATGATCTTTATGCTTCATTTTTTTGATATGATACATCTCACTAATTTGTGAATATTGAACCATCCTTGCATCCTTGGAATAAATCCCATTTGGTGTTGCTAAATGATCCCTTTAATGTATTGTTGAATGCAGTTTGCTAATGTTTTGTTGAGGATTTTTGCATTTATGTTTATCAGGAATATTGGCCCATGGTTTCCTTTTTCTGTGTGTCTTTGTCTGGTTTTGGTATCAGAGTAACACTGGCCTTATAGAATATATTAGGAAGCTTTCCTTCTAGTTTTTGGAATAGTTTCAGAAGAATAGGAATTAACTCTTCTGTAAATGTTTGGAAGAATTTACCTGTGAATCCATCTGGTCTTGGACTCTGTTTTTAGTTGGAATATTTACTAATGCCTGTATGTATAATGTGGTAGAGATGAAAATCAACTGAAAAGTATTCAGATTTCCTTCCTTTTCTTCTGGTAGTGCTTCATTGTTAATTCTTCCATATATACCCCCATGTTAAAGCTATTGAGTCAGTCAACTTTACAGATTCTAGAGAAAAAATATTAATATGATATAGACCTGATTTTGCAAAAACACTAAGTCTGGAAAAGCAAACAAGTATGTTAATCACATACAACTTTTAAAGGACCTATAAAGGCAATTATAAAGTATCAAAGGAGCACAGGGACCAAAATAACTAACTCAGAAAATCTACCTGGTAGCCTTTGAACGGAAGATACCATTTAATTTGTACTTTGAATGATAACAATAAAGAAGATAGGGCCTGTACTATAAGAACAGCATCCAGAAAATAGGACCTATATGGAAGTTATTTTTAGAGTAGAAATTAACAAAAGTTAATGACATGGGAGGAATATGAAAGAGAAGTCAATTTGAGGTATTCTCAGGAACACCGCATTGGAAGTGTTGATATGTACTGAGGAATATCTTTAAAACATTCATGTCCTGTTCTCTTTTTACTTTTACCAGTGACTGATCTTTGATTCAGTCTATCATAGATATCCATAAGCCTGAACTAGACTTAGATTTGTTGATGGAGTTCAATGTGAATTACTGTTCAGATTATGCATGCTGGGGTATCTTACTAGGAGAATTCTCAAATTTATTTCCATCCGTATCCAATCTAATAATGTAAATAATTCATTTAGGTAACATCTGATGTGTTTTTATAGAAATCCAGTAAACTAAATGTTTTTATCATCTGGTTAGTGCATGGCACAGGGTGGACATTTAATAATTACTTTTGTATAACTGAATAAAGAAAGGATATGAAAGAAAGGAAAGGGAATATCAATTCAAAGCCTTCAATGAGGGGACCAATCCTGGTAAGAAAGCCAGTTTGTCTACAGTAAAATGAGTTCTGGGAAAGTATAGAAGATGAGGTTAAGGAATTCTTCAGATCTTGAAGGCTTTTGCAAGACATGGTAAGCAATTTGAAACGCATTCAAAAAGGGGTATAATGCTTTTGTAGGATTTTGCAATGAGTGGTGCATGGATGTGTCACATAATCTGATTGTGGTTTTTAAAAGGATGTTCTATCTATTGTGCAGAGATTATATCATAAGTGTGAAAAAATAGAAGAATTAGAAGTCATTTAATTTTCCTGGCATGGTAGGAGATGATTATGGTAGAGGTCATAAGCAGTGGTTACATTTTAAAGGTAAACCAAATAAGAATTGTGGATTAATTGGTTGTGGCATGTCAAGGACAAATAGAATCAAGATTGGCTCTTAGGTAATAAATTACCATAAACTTAGTGGCTGAAAACAACACACATTTATTATTTCACATATCCTGTGGATCCAGAGCCAGGGCATAGTTTAATTGGGGCCTCTGCTTAGAGTTTCCCAAGGTGCAATTAAGGTGTTAGACTTAGGTGTTAGAATGAGGTGTCCTCATTCAGAGTCTCTGCTGGGAGAGAGTGTTGCCACCCTCACTCAAGCTATCAGTAGAATTCATTTCCCTGTATTTGTAGGATTGAGGACTCCAGTTTAATCTTGCCTGTTGGCTTGGGTTGTCACTTGGCTCCTAGAGTTAACCCTCATCTTCTTGACATGGGGGAGTCCAAAACATGGAGTTAGCTTTTTTCAAAGCTAATGGGAATTTCTAAAGTAAGTCTGCTAGCAAGATTACATACCATAAAGGAGTAACATCTTGTCCCCTTTGCCATATTCTACTGCTTAGAACTCAGTTATATGTCCCACCCACAGCCTAGGGAAAAAGGTTTTACAAGGGCATGAATACTAGAAGTCAGGGATCATGAGGGTTCATGCCTTAATCTGTCCACCACAGATGTAAAGTGGCTAGATCTATAATAATATGCAGATGAACTAAGCCTGGAATCCTGTACTTCAGAGCATTTTCTTAAGTGAGGCAATAAAAGTCCTTACTATCTAAAACCACTTTTGGTAAAGAGTTGCACTACTTTCAGGCAAAAATATCCTGTCTGACAGAGGTACAAGAAATGTTAAGAACTACTTAGTTGAGGGCCTCTATTTTCTCTTTGGACTAAAGGGGGATGATAATTTGGGGGATGATATTTATTTTTGCCATGAGTGAAAGCTGAACACAGAAACTGTAGCAAATAGGAAAAGAGGCTGATTAAATCACACATAAGGAATTTCAGAAAGTGTTCGGGGGCCAGATGAGATTAGGAAGTCTGAGTGCTAAATCTCCACAATCTGCAACCGGAATTTTTCCTCACTGCTGAAGAGCCTAGATGTAAGAGTAGAGAAGCAGACAGTTAATTGGCCAAATGAGAACTGGTAAAGAAAGGAGTTTTGGGAGATGAACCACTGGCAAGAGAATGGGTGAATTTATGAGTAACATGATCTAACTAGATGGAATAAGAAGCAAAGATTTTCCTGGTAAGCTGGAAATAAATAAGGTAGTCAAGGATATGCTCTGTAAATGTAGTCAGGAAACAGATGTAAAAGGGAAATAGGACTGAGCAACTTGATGAATAAATAGCTAGGGAGTGGTTTATAAGACTCCAGAAGTAAAAAATATTGTCACAAATATCCATTCCAGAGTGTGAAAGAAGTGGGAGTAACTGTGGAATGAGAAAAATAGTCTAAGAAATTGAGGCAAAGAAATGGGAAGTCACAATGTAGAAGACTTACCCATGTGGACTCCAGAATAATGGCAAGGCTTTAAGGCAAGGATAAAATTGTTAACCAGGGTCAGAGACTTCAAAGAGGGTGGTTATGGGAGTGAGGTACTAACAAGTGGTGGGTAGACGGCAGAGAATGAAAAAGGATCAAGGTATGATGAGCATCAAAGTAGAATATGACTATTTCCATGGGCTTTGGGTCCTATGGTTTAGAAACAGCAGCAAGAACAAGAGACTGTTAAAGTAACTTCCACATCCTGCATTACATGATCTTTGGGAAACTAAGAAAACTCCTTTTGAGAAACTGGAGGTGAAACCATCTTCTTAGGAAATAACCAGGTGTTAGTACAAACCAATAGAGAAAACAGCATCCTATATCACGGTAAGGGATTTGTGTGTATGAGATTGGTGTGGAGTGCAAAGGTCGTGGGTGGACTTTGTGGATGGGTCTGTTTGGGAGAATACTGAGACATATGGGGATGACATTAATGAAGAGAACACATTAGCTACCACTACTGAATTTATCAGATTTGTTGCTTTTAGCAAAACAAGACTTCCAACAGATGTCCAGACATTTGAAGTCCCACACTACTACTATATCTTGCTTCTGTGACAGTTTCATGATCTGTATTAGGGAAGCATCTGCTGGGCTGAATGAGCTGTCATCTACTTCCACAGCAACATCAATTATGGTTTTCTTTACTTTTATTCTTTCCCAAATGTTCTCTAGTGTGATCCACCCTCAGATCCATAGATTCCCATTCAATTACACACCTCTTTGGCATGCAGGGATACTCCTCCACCACTTCTGTTCTATCTCTTTTTATTAACAAAACAACCCAGTTCTGGGATCCTTCTTCAAAAAAATTTCCATGATACATATGGAGTGATATTAACTGACTTATGCCAAAGTATTTCTTTCATCTTATATATTCTCTGTTCTCAGTATTTTCATATCCACATCTAAGGCCCTTAGTGTGTTTATTGAATAGATTCAATTACTATATATATAACATCCTAGAATTTAGCTCTTCTTCCATTATTTTCTTTCTTGCCTTATGTTTTTTGTAATATTCCACTTTTTTAAAAGATTTTATTTGACAGAGAGAGAGAGCCAGCGAGAGAGGGGACACAAGCAGGGGGAGTGGGAGAGGAAGAAGCAGGCTCCCGGCGGAGATTATGAGAACTCCTGCAGTCACCAAGTATGTTGGGTCCTAGGTACCCAACAATTCTTCCAGCTCTGGATACAGCCCCAGAACACCTGAGCTTGCCCTGCACATGACTGTCAAACCATTACAGGCTAGACTCAAGTTGCACCAATCAGATTTGCCCCCTGCTCAGGAATTGTCATCTAAACAGAGAGATACAGACTGGAATCTCAGGAGAGTTAAGGCAACTTGATGATCATGCTTTGGTTATTACATCTAGGAATTTCTTATCCCTGGAGCTGTTGTGGTACCTGCTCTTCCACAGGCTTTGCTTCTCTGCTATTTCATTGCCTTTTGACCACCATGCAACTTTATAATAACACTCTTTGTATTTAAATAGACCAAGGTCCATTGCTTTCTATTGCATTTACCCCAAATAAACTTAACAGCTACTGTACACTCCTTAGTGCTGCACAGGGAATAGTTCTATGTCCATGGAATGGACATTACATTTATTTAAATTCCAGTGTAGTTAATGTATAATATTATATTAGTTTCAGGTGTACAATATAGTGATTCTCTAGTTCTATATATTGCTCAGTGCTCATCAAGGTCAGTATACTCTTAATCCTCTTCATTTATTTCACCCATTCCCCCCACCCACCTCCCCTCTGGTAACCATCAGTTCTCTACAGTTAATGATCTATTTTTTAAAATAAAATTTAAAAAATCTGGGGTTTTTTGGTTTCTTTTTCCCCCTCTGTTCATTTGTTTTGTTTGTTAAATTCCACATATGAGTGGTATTTGTCTTTCTCTGGTATTTGTGGTATTTGTCTTTCTCTGACTGGTTTATTTCACTTAGCATTATATTCTCTAGATCCACCCATGTTGTTGCAAATGGCAAGATTTTGTGTTTTATGGCTGAACAATATTCCATTGTGTGTGTGTTTGTGTACCCCATCTTCCTTATTCGTCTATTGATGGACACTTGGGCTGCTTCCATAGTTTAGCTATTGTAAATAATGCTGCTATAAATATTGGGGTGCAGCTATCCCTTTGAATTAGTTTTCATATTCTTTGGGTATATACCCAATAGTGTGGTTGCTGGATCATAGACTAGTTCCATTTTTAATTTTTTGAGGAACCTCCATACTACAAAGACATCACATTTAAACTTAGATATTTCTTAAAATTCTGTACCATGAAGTAAAGTTGAATTTGGACCAAAAAATATATAGGTGAATCAGTGAAGGTCAATTATCTCTTTCAGAAAAACAAAAGAACATGTAAAAATAATTCTAAAGGTGGATTATACCTTAAAAGCGTACTTTAGGTATGTTATATATATGGGTTTTAATTATAAAGAGTTACTCCTCAATTCTTAAATGTGTCATAGAAATTATTTCATTGCTAGTTATATCCTATGTTTATCATTTATGTGCTGCACTTCTGTGGCAATTCCTTTTTATGCAATTTACCAAGAAAAAAAAAATGAAGTGAGATAAGATTAATCCATCTCTTATATGTACTCCAGTTCACTCTATAAAATAAAGTGAAGGTGGTTGGAGAAGGCAATTATAAGATTTAGTTTTCTCTCTAAGAAGCTCAAAGTACTTATCTGTCGTTATTCAATTGATTTTGTAGGATTCCCTTGAGAGTTGTAGGAAACAGCTATTTTATAACCAGAGAAATTAATGCAGAAAGGCCACATGCTGTGTTAACTATAAGAGCAGGATTAGGAATCACAACCTCTGAGTTTATGAAATGTTGTTAGGCCATTAAATTATGCTGGGTACCTCCCAGTGCTTATATAGTTTCCTCCTCCTAACTTTGCTTCCAACGCAGCAATGAACTAAATGCCTAAACATTTCATGAACTTTCTGGTTTAAGGTAAAAGAAATCATTTAGTATCAATTAACTCCATTCATGGATCAAACCCTGTCTTTACAATTCTCTATGAAAGCATGTGAATCACTGTTAAAATGCCATGTGCATAATGATTAGGCAAACCATTTTAGAAGTTACACTTTCTTTTTAGTTTTCTATTAAATGTCTCTTAGCATGGTTTTCTGTGTATCTAGCGTGTCTTTCAGTATTGTCTGCTTTTGATTCACCGTCCACTTAGCCAAACTGTTTTATTCCCTATGAGGTAAACATCATTGCTCTTTCCCACTTCTTTTCTTACATTTTATTATATATGTTTTAGTCATGCTGTTTCTCCCCACATAATGCCATGTCCTTCCACTAATTTTACCTAAATCCTACTTATCCTACCTTCTCCATAGAGTCTTCCCTGGAAGTTCAAATTAAGCTACCCTTCTCACTTTTGAATTCAGATTGTTATTTCTGTCTTTGTTGTTAGGGATGTTAGTGCTGCTTGTTGTACTGCTTCCTCTTCTCCTGAATATTTAATTCTTATTTTGTTGCTTCCTGTACTTATATCTCTTCTTTCCAAAGAGATTAAAATCTTCCAAGAACAGGAAGAATGACCTACCTTATTCTAGCTCAAATAACATCTAGCATAGTATTTTGCACTTATCAGATGTTTAACAAATGGACAGTGCAGTGTTAATTTACTAGCATGCTTAAATAAGGGTACTTTGGAAAGCAGGGGAAATTTTTAAATGTTTAATTGATACCTATTAATAATATAAGATGGGAGAATTAACTTCAATATTTGTGAAATGAAGAATGGTTCACAAAAACATGATATTTGTTTATAATTTCCTTACACTGAATAATAAGCCATTAGATAGCAATTTAGTTTACATATAGTCAGGGAAATAGCACAATTACTAGAAACCCCTTTAGGTTAATATTAATCTTGATTGTCTCATAGCCTAAAGTAAGATAACCTTTTTGTTTTTGGACATTTTATTCTGCTGTCTATTCAGGTACTCAATGGTTTCTGTATAAAGATCTAAGGGCTGGGGCGCCTGGGTGGCACAGTCCTTAAGCGTCTGCCTTTGGCTCAGGGCGTGATCCCGGCGTTCTGGGATCGAGCCCCACATCAAGCTCTTCCGCTATGAGCCTGCTTCTTCCTCTCCCACTCCCCCTGCTTGTGTTCCCTCTCTCGCTGGCTGTCTCTCTCTATCAAATAAATAAATAAAATCTTAAAAAAAAAAAAAAAGATCTAAGGGCTATCCCCAAACGAACTTTAAAACATTATTCTCTGCTTACTGTTTTGATCACATCCATCCAAAATTATTATAACCTATTGCCCCCTTATTGTGTAGTTGATAACTCATCAAGTTAATGGTTTTTAATCTTTGATGTAAATACTTCTGAGTACCCTAGACCACCTCCTTTCTCTGATATCTTTTTACATCTCACTCTGTTCCTTTACACAGAAACCTACTCATTCAATGAAACACATATCTCTTTAGTTCTTATTAGCAGCAGGGTACTGGACTAGCTGTTGCCAGTGAATCTACTGTTATGTCAAAATATTTAGGAATTAATAAAATGTTAATCATTTGATCAAGCTATTCCTCTCCAGGATTCTATCCTGAGGTAACAATCAGAATTAGGCAATAACATTCATGTACAGCGATATTTATTATAGCATTATTTGAAAAGTCACAATATTTTCCTTGTTTTGATTGAAAATATTTTATTTTCATAAACAGTAAACAAAAATCAACACTAAAGAATACCGAGAAAGGATATTTTGTGACAAGAATAAATGGGCACCACA
Source organism: Ursus americanus (assembly GCF_024610735.1). Classification (NCBI taxonomy): domain Eukaryota; kingdom Metazoa; phylum Chordata; class Mammalia; order Carnivora; family Ursidae; genus Ursus; species Ursus americanus. The sequence goes on along the minus strand of NC_142155.1, from coordinate 14,248,655 downwards.
TATTGTGATATGGCATAATTTATTAAATAATCTGTCCAAGCATATTTATGATTATATACAATATGTCACACATAATTCAAGGCATTGTTTATGTGGCCATAAAAAAATAAGCCCCTGCCCACATGAAACTTATATTCTGTGGCGAAAATAAATAATAAAAGATAAGCAAATAATTATATAGTTACATAGTGTCAGCTAGTGACGAACAGAATAAGAGGGATTCTGATTTGGGTATTTTTAAGGGTCGTCAAGGAAGATAAGTCAAGTGAATAGTTGGGAAAGTACATTTCAGGCAAAGCAAATATCTAAAGTCTTGATGTAAAATGTGCTTGGCATTGGATGTAGTTGGCATTTAAGAGGAACAAATGAATTCAATTCTTTTAGCTGTGATCTTGAGAGTTGTGTAAGTTTTACTGATCAGCTCCACAGAGGTATGGTCTATGCATTTTAGCTAGCTCTTAGGCCTATAATAATTGAGTGCCTAATTTGCCAGGTACTCTTTTCTAACTTATTTAAAATTTTTCTCAAAATCAGAATTTCAAATTTATCAAATCTAAAATTTTGATATTCTATCTCCTCCTTTTACTGAAAACCAAAATGCTAATAATTTTTACTAGAGCTGTATAAATCAGGATTCAAATATAGCCATATGTTGTTCTTTATCCAAAACTTTCTACCACATTCCACTGACTTTCATGACTAATGAATGTGTGCGTATTTTCATGTTTTCATAAAACAAAAAAGAGGTGTGGACTCCTAGGAGAAGTGTGGAACTTTGTATGTGAGCTTTTGCTACACAAACAAAAAAATAATAAATTTTAATACACTTAACTAATAATACCTGCTAAACTTAACAAGGACTATCATGCATTTTTGTTGTTGTCGTTGTTATTTTTTAAGGATTTTATTTATTTGACAGAGAGGCAGCAAGAGAGGGAACATAAGCAGGGGGAGTGGGAGAGGGAGAAGCAGGCTTCCCACTTAGCAGGGAGCCCGATGCGGGGCTCAATCCCAGAACTCTGGGATCACGCCCTGAGCCGAAGGCAGATGCTTAACGACTGAGCCACCCAGGCACCCCAGGACTATCATGTTTAATTTGACTTTTAATGTAAATATCTATGATTTATTCCCTAGAAAATTTCAACAGTAATTGGTTACTGCTCACATTCACCATGAATTTCTCTATTTGAAAAACTAAGCATCTTCTAGCTTTAGGAATATGTCATTTCTCAGTTTTAACTATATTTAAAACAATATTACTCAGCCATCCAAAAGGATGAATACCTACCATTTGCATCAACGTGGATGGAACTGGAAGGTATTCTGCTAAGTGAAACAAGTCAGAGAAAGACAATTATCATGTGGTTTCACTCATATGTGGAATATAAGAAGTACCACAGAGGATCATAGGGGAAGGGAGGGAAAACTGAACGGGAAGTCATCAGAGAGGGAGAAAAACCATGAGAGACTTTTGCCTCTGGGAGACAAACAGGGTTGTGGAAAGGTAGGTGGGTAGAGGGGATGGGGTAGCTGGTGATAGGCATTGAGGAGGGCACATGATGTAATGAACACTGGGTGTTATATGCAACGAATGAATCATTGAACACTACACCAAAAACTAATGATGTACTATACGTTGTCTAATTGAATTTAAATTAAAAAAAAAAAGGGCACATGATATGATGAGCACTGGCTGTTGTATGCAACTGATAAATTATTGAACACTACATCTGAAACTAAGGATGTATTATAAGTTGGTTAACTGAATTTAAATAAATAAAAAGAGAGGGAGAGAAAGAGAAAGAAAATATTTAACAGGTTTACACTTAACACCTAGATTTACCTACTTCCCACCAGGGGATGGCAACTACTCTTCAATTCTAATCACTCCACTTGGAACTTGTTCTCTCCCGATAATCTTGGGGACCTGAATTTTTTCCTTTGCTAGTAGTAAATTACCTCTTTTTTCCCAGCATTTATGGATATCTCTCAAAATCCTTAATTTTTACTGATTCATAAGAAATCTCAGAAATCTGAAGGGTCACCTTTCTCTTACCTGGTGTTCTCATTCTGTCTGGCAGAGCTTACTCTGAAAACTAGCCGTGTATAGAATTTCTGTACACCCAAGTCCCTCTCAACTCCACCTCTTCCTTAAATAATATGTTTCACATTGAAATAATTTGTTTTACTAACAAAATTTCACATTATTACTTTGTGATTAAGAGTAGGGACTTTAATGTCAGGCATATGCTGAAATACCAGCTTCTCCTATCATTACATGTGTTACTTAATTGTCTAAGCTTTAGATTCTTCACTGTAAAATGGAATGATCATATTTCATACCACATAAAGTTGTGTAAGCCTGCAATATTTTTAAATAAAGTGCTTAAGAAGATATCTGATACATAGTTAACAGAGAAAGCATTGTGATTGTTATTATGATAAATAATTTCCAGATAGCTAGTTCCAGTTTATTTGTAAAAGTACCAGACCCCTTTTTCTTCAAAATAGAAATATATATTTCAATGAAATGAAACATGGCTCATTAGAAATGGGGTAATGGGACTTGTGATTGTGATCACTCTATACAGTTGTCAAATTATAATGGTGGCACAACTGAAGCTAATGTTATAGCAATTTTACCTGATTAAATAGAGATGCAGAGAATACTTATATATGCAAATATTTCTGCTCTGTTGTATATGTGACCAAACATACATAATTTTTCCTCTTATTAAATGATTTTAGCACAATGAAATATAACACAAAACATTGGCAAAACTATGTGAACACAGCAATTATAATCAGAAGTCCCCTATTTAGTGAAGAGAGTTTAGATTTGAAATCAGTTTTAGGTTTTCTCTGTTGTATGTCTTTTATTAAGTAAGGTATCAAACTTCTCTAAACCTCTGTTACTTCCTCTCTAAAATGAGAGTAACACATAAACATATGCATGTTTAGGACAATTAAAGTAGTATATTTAAATCAAAAGTCATATGCTAGGCAACACACATGTCCCACCCTCCCCCCCCACCTTTATAAAATAGAAAGACTTTAAAGAAAACAGAAGAACTTAACAAATTATACAATTAGAGTCAGGAAGACCTACATAACGAAAAGGGGAAAGAACCCACAAATCCAAAATATTATGTTGCAGATATCATAGAATCAATTTAAAACTCAAAAAGACCACTTGGCTTAAATATAATTTATGAGAACTGTATGGTATGGATAACAAACTAATTATATATTATGTCGTCAAGGCTGAGGGGAAATACGTTTATCCACTACTGATGAGAGTACAGATAACTTCAATGGAGAATACTTTGGCAATCCACTAAATTTTATAATTTACATACCCTTTGACTCAACAAATTCACATATTTATCCCACAGATACTCTTACATGTGTGAGATGATGTAAATACATGTACAGAGAACAACCTAAATAGAGATTTGTTATATTATGTCCAGGCCATACAATGAAATCCATAGTACTTATTTATAACTGAAAATTTGTATCTTTAGAGGATCTTTCTTCAGTTTCCCCTCCATCCACCCCCTGCCTCTGATGTTTTTGAGTTTTGTTTTAGATTCCACGTATAAGTGATATCATACAGTATTTGTCTTTCTCTAATTTCACTTACCATAATGCCCTCAAGGTTTAGCCATGTTGTTACAAATGGCAGGATTTCCTTGTATTTTATGGCTGAATAGCATCCGACTGTATACTTTATGGCTGAATAATATTCCACTGTGTGTGTATTTCACAACTTATTTATCCATTTGTTATTCAGTGTACCTGAAGGTTGTTTCCATGTCTTAGCTGTTGAACATAATGCTGCTATGAACATGGGGGCACATGTATTTTTTTGAATTATTATTTTTGTTTCCTTTGGACACATTCCCAGAAATGAAATTGTTGGATCATATGGTATTTCTATTTTTAATTCTTGAGGATTCTCCATACTGTTTTTCACAGTGATGTATCAGTTTTCAATTCCTGCTACAGTGCACAAGAGCTCCTTTTTCTTCACATCCTAACCAGCACTTCTTTATCTCTTGTCGTTTTCTTGGCATTCAACAGGTATGAAGGAATATCTCATTGGTATCTTATGATACATCAGGGTTTTATTTGCATTTCACTAATGACTAATGATGTTCAGCATCTTTTCATGCATCTGTTGGCCATTTATATATCTTTGAAAAAATGTTCAGATATTTTGCTCATTTTTAAATTGGATTATTTGTGGGTTTTTTTGCTACTGATTTGAAAGAATTCTTTATATATCTTTATATATTATTTATATATAATATATATATATTCTTTATATATTTTATATATATATATTCTTTATATATTTATATATATTCTTTATATATGAACTCCTTATTGGATGTATGGTTGCAAAGATTTTCTCCCACTCAGGCAGCTGACTTTTCATTTTGTTGATGATTTTCTTTGCTGTGCAGGAGCTTCTTAGTTTGATGTACTTGTACTTGCTTATTTTTTATTTTGTTGCTCGTGCTTTAGATGTTCTATCCGGAAACCATTGCCACGTCCTTTGTCAAGGAGCTTTTTCTGTGTTTTCTTGTAGGCGGTTTATGGTTTCAGTTCTTCCATTTGAATCTTTAATCTATATTGAGTTAATTTTTGTGAGTAGTGTAGGATAGGAGTCAAGTTTCATTTTTTTTCATATGTAAATATCTAATTTTCCAGCACCATTTATTGAAAAGACCATCTTTTCTTCATCGAGTATTCTTGCCTCCCTTGTCAAACATTAGTTGACTATATATGCTTGGGTTCATATCTGGGCTCTCAATTCTGGTCCACTGATCTATTTGTTTTTATTCTAGTACCACACTGTTTTGATTACTATAGCTTTATAGTATAGCTTGAAATCAGACAGTGTGGCGTCTCCCACTTTGTTCTTTTTTCTCATTATTGCTTTGGCTCTTCCGGGTCTTTTGTGGTCCTATTTACATTTTAGGGATTTTTTTTTCTAATTATGTAAAAACAATACCATTGTAATCTTGATAGAGATTGCAGTAATCTATAGGTGTCTTTTGGTAGTACGGACATTTTAACAGTATTCTTGTAATCTGAACATAGGATACCTTTCCATTTATTTGGGACTTTTTAAATTTCATCAGTGTCTTATAGCTTTCAAAGTGTAAATCTTCACTTGTTTGGTTAAATGTATTCCTAAGTATTTTATTCTTTTTGATGCTATTGCAAATGGGATCATTTTATTTCTTTCTTTTTAGGATAATTCATTGTTAGTGTCTACAGGACCCCTGGGTGGCTCAATTGGTTAAGTGTCTGCCCTTGGCTTGGGTCACAGTCCCAGGATCCTGGCACTGAGTCCCATATCAGGCTCCTTACTCAGTGGGGAGCATGGTTCTCCCTCTGCCTGCCACTCCCCTGCTTGTGAGCTCTTTCACCCTCTGACAAATTAATAAATAAAATCTAAAAAAAAAATTGTTAATGTCTAGAAATACAAATTTTTTTTTGTATATTAGTTTTGTATCCTTCAATCTTACTAAATTTGTTGACCAGATCCAAAAGCTTTTTGGTGGATCTATGTATAATACCTTGTCATCTTCAAATAGAGACAGTTTTACTTTTTTTCTTTTCAATTTGGATGTCTTTTGTTTCTTTTTCCTTCTTGATTGCTTTGGCAAGGATTTCCAGTACTATGTTGAATGGCAGTGATGAGAGTGGTCATCCTTGTCTTATTCGTAATCTTAGAGGAAAAGTTTTCAATCTATCACCATTGAGTAGGATGTTGTGGGCTTGAGTAGGAGCTATGGGATTATCATATATTGCCTTTATTATATTGAGGTATTTCCCTTCTATATCTAATTTGTTAAGAGTTTTTATCATGAATAGATGTTGGATTTTATCAAATTTTTTTTCCTGCATCTAAGATAATCATGACTTTTTTTCATTCTATTAAGTTGATGTATGACATTGATTTGCATATGTTGAGCTATACTTGCTTCCCAGGTATAAATCCCATTTGATCATGGTGAATGATCCTGTCACTGTGCTGCAGAATTTGGGTTGTTAGCATTATATGAAGAATATTTGCATCTGTATTTATCAGATATATAACAGCCTGCAGTTTTTCCTGGTAGGGTCCTTTTCTGGCTTTGGTATGCACAATACTGGCATTGTAAAATGAGTTTGGAAGACTTTTCTCTAACTTGACTTTTTTTTTTAATATTTGAGAAATATTGGTGTTAATTCTTCTGTAAATGTTCAGTAAAATTCGCCATCTGGTCCTGGACTTTTCTTTGAATTTCAATTACTGATTCAATTGCCTTACTAGTAATTAATCCATTCAGACTACCCATTTCTTCCTGATTCGGTCTTAATTGTTTATATGTTCTAAGAATTTTTAAATTTATTCTAAATTTGTCCAGTTTGTTGGCATATAGTTCATAGTAACTTCTTATGATCCTTTGTATTTCTGTGGTAGCTAGTGTCTCTTTTTTCATTTATGATTTTATTTGGATCCTCTTTTTTCCTTGGATAGTCTAACTAAAAGTTTGTTGATTTCATTTATCATTTCAAAGAACCAACTCTTATTTGGTTAATCTTTTCTGTTGTTCTTCTGTTCTCTATTTCATTTATTTCTTCTCTAAATTTTTTTTTTCCTTCCTTCTAACTTTGGGCTCAGTTTTTTTCTTTTCCTAGTTCCTTAAGGTATAGAGTTAGATTGTTCCTTTGGGTTCTTCTTCTTTAAGATTTTGTTTATTTATGAGACACAGGGTGGGGGGAGAGGAAGGGCAGAGGGAGAGGAAGAAGCAGACCCCTCACTGAGCAGGGAGCCCAACACAGAGCCTGATTCCTGGTCCCTGAGATCATGACCTGAGCCAAAGCAGATGTTTAACCCACTGAGCCACCCTGGTGCCCCAGGGTTCTTCCTTCTTAATGTAGGAATTTATTGCTATGAGCTTCCCTCTTAGAACCGCTTTTGTTGCATCCCATAAGTTTTGGTACACCGTATTTTCATTTTTGTTTGTCTCAAGATATTTGAGACAAATTGTCTCAAGATAATTTTTATTTCCTTTTTGATTTCTTCTTTGGTCCATTTTTTGTTCAGGAGAGTATTGTTTAATTTCCACATATTCATAAATTTTTCAGTTTTCCTCTTGGTTTCTAGTTTCATAACACTATGGTCAGAGAAAATAGCTTGCTAAGAGTAGTTTTGTGGCCCAACATCTAGTCTATCCTAGAAAATATTCCATGTGCAAGGGAAAACAATGTGGGGGGGCTTGGGTAGCTCTCTCCATTAAGCATCTGCCTTCGGCTCAGGTCATGATTCCAGGATCCTGGGATCGAGACCCCATCGGGCTCCTTGCTCAGTGGGAAGCCTGCTTCTCCCTCTTCCTCTGCCTGCTGATCCCACTGCTTGTGTGCTCTCTCTCTCTAATAAATAAAATCTTTAAAAAAAGAGAAAAGAATGTGTATTCTACTGTTGTTGATAGAATGTTGTATATATGTCCGATAAGTTCATTTCTTCTATACTGTTGTTCAAATCTCTTCCCCTTATTGATTCTATCTGCATGATTCATCCACTGTTGAGAATGGGGTATTAAAATCCCCTACTATGATTGTATTGCTGTTTATTTCTCCTTTTTCCTCTTTCGCTTTGTGTATTTAGGTGCTCCAATGTTGAACATATGAATGTTTACAATTATTATATCTTCTGGATGGATTGATTCCTTTATCATTATATAATTATCTTGTCTCTTTTTACTCTTTTTAGTTGGAAGTCTGTTTTGTCTGATGGAAGTATAGTTATCCCTGCTTATCCCTGCTTTTCTGGGGTTACCATCTGCTTGAAATATCTTTTTCTATCCTTCACTTTTAGTCTGTGTGTCTTTAAGGCTAAAGTGAATCTCTTCTAGGCAGCATGTCATTAGATCTTGTTATTTTATTTTATTTTTTAATACATTAAGCCACTTATGTCTTTTGGGAAACTTAATCTGTTTATGTTTAAAGTAATAATTGATAAGTAAGGATTTACTTTTTCTTTTTTTTTTTTTTTTCTGGTTGTTTTACAGATTCATTGTTCCTTATTTATTATCCTGCTGTCTTTTTCTATGTTGATGTCTTTTGGTATCTGTATGCTTTGATTTCTTTGGTATCAGTATGCTTTAACAGTATGTTCTTTGGTGTAATCCCTGCAAGTTTTTCACGTGTGACTACCATGGGGCTTACATAAAATATGTTAAAATTATAAAGCCCTATTTTAAACTAATAGCAATTTTAATAAAATTCCTGAGCTATGTATTTTTGAACATTTTATTTATTTGAGAGAGAGAGAGAGCATGAGAGAGAGGGATCATGAGCAGTGCCAAGTGGTAGATGGGAAGCATACTCCCTGCTGAGCAGGGAGTCTGATGCAGGACTTGATCCCAGGACCCTGGATCATGACCTGAGCAGAAGGCAGTCGCTTAACCAACTGATCCACCCAGGCACCCCTGAGCTACATTTCTAATTCTCCCTCCCCCTCACATTTTAGATTATTGATGTTCCAATTTATATATTTTTATATTTTGTAACTAATAACAGATTAGTGTAGCCATGGTTATTTTTATTACATTTACCTTTTAAACTAGAATTGTAAGTGAATTACATACCACCATTTCTATATTATAGAATCAAACTTTGTCTATATATTTACAATTACCAGGGAGTTTTATGTTACCTTTTTGTTTCTATGATATTGATTAGCATCCTTCTATTTCCACTCAAAGACCACCCTTTAGCATTTCTTGTAAGGCAGGTCTAGTGGTAATTTCCTCAGGTTTATTTTGTTTGGAGAAACATTCCTCCATTTCTGAAAGACAGCTTTGCCAGGTATAGTATTCTTGCTTCATACTTCTTTTCTTTCAATATTTTTAGTATGTCCTAACATTCTCTCCTAACCTGAAAAGTTTCTTTTAAGAAAGCCACCAGTAGTCTTGGGGTGGTCAGGAAGGGGGTTCCCTTGTATGTAACTCTTCTCTTTTCTGTTAATGCTTTCATAATTTTTTGTCTTTGACTTCTGAAAATTTACTTAAAATGTGTTTTGTTGTAGCCCTCTTCAGTTTTAACCTATTTGGGGTCTTTCGGGTCTCTTAGATCTGGATGTTTCTCTCTCTCTCAGATATTTTTAGCTATTATAGCTTTCAATATACTTTCTATCCCTTTCTCTTTCTCCTTTTCTTCTGGAATCCCCATAATGTAAATATTGTTTCTTTTCATTGTGTCCTATAAGTCCTGTAGGCTTTCTTCACTTGTAGTCTTTTTTTTTTCTTTTTGTTCCTCTGACTGAATAATTTCAAATGTGCTATTTTATAGGTTGCTGATTCTTTATTCTGCATGTTTGAGTCTGCTTTGGAAGTTCTCTGTTGAATTCTTCTTTAAAAATATTTCTTTTATTTGAGAGGGAGAGACAACAAAAGAGAAAGAGAGAGAGGAGGGGGAGGGAAGGAAGGGGGAGGGAGGAGGGAGGGAGGGAGAGAGAGAGAGAGAGAATGAGCAGGGGGAAGGAGCAGAGAGAGAGAAGCAGGAGCAGGGTGTCCAATGCAGGGTTCGATCCCAAGATCTTGGAATAATGACCTGAGCTGAAGGCAGACACTTAACTGACTGAGCCACCCAGGCGCCCCATGAAGTTTTCTGTTGAATTCTTTAGTTCAGTTGTATTTTTCAGCTCTAGGATTTCTCAGTTGTGTATTTCTGTTTCTGTGTTGAACTTTTCATTTTGTTCATGCATTTATTCCCTAATTTTGTTTAGTTGTCTGTGTTCTTTAGTTCACTAAACTTTTTAAAGAGTATTATTCTGAATTTGTTGTTGGACAGTTTGAATCTATTTCTTTAGGGTAAATTATTGAAGCTTTATTAGTTTCATTTGGTGGTGTTATATTTACCCGATTCTTCATAATCCTTGATGCCTTATGTTGGTATCTGTGCATTCGAATAAGCATTCTCCTCTTGCAGACTTCACAGGTTTACTTTGGCAGACACTGTTTTTCACCAGTCAGCTCAATTTGGGTTTCTCAGTGTGTTTGCTCGCACTATCCTTGGGCAGGTGGGGCCTGCTATTAGGGTCTATTTTAGGTCAGGCAAATGTTTGAGCTCTGAGGTTGAGGGTAAGAGGGTGTGTCACTGTCTGATGACTGCTGGCTTGGTTCCATGCCCAAGTGAGACTCTATGATGGACTTCATGGTTGCCTGCATTCTCTTTTAGATAATCAGGACTGGGTACTATACTAAGAAGTAGGTGGTTATAAATTAGCTTTCTTTGATCTGATGGGGCAGCAGGACAGGACCAAGGGCCTGCATGATTCATTGTTGAGTGAACTGAATCAGGCAAGAGTATGCACTAAATGCCCTGGTCAGATGAGGCTACCAGTTTTTCTCTGCATACAGAAAAAACCACAGGCCATGCTTTCTATTCAAGTGCTACTGTAAATGGTGCTATTTGAAATGCTACTCAGCTTCCTGCATGCTCTCTTACATTTCTCTTGTCATTTGGGCTATCAGCAGTATTCAGCAATAAGTGGGGCTACGAATTATTTTCCTTGCCTGGGCTTAGTGGGAGAAACAGCTCCAAGGCCAGCAAGACTCTGTGGTTTTAACTCAAATCAACCCATGTCATAAGTTTTCTGGCCTAACAAAGCCACTGGCTTTGATCTGGTAACAATCAGCTTTACCCACCTACTTTTCATCTCAAGCATTGCAAGGTTATGCAGCAACTTCAAGAGGTTCTTGCCAGCCCTCCCTGTCAGATGAGGCTGGAAACCCTGTTCTGCAATAGTTGGAACCGTGACTCAGCTCCTCTTCCTGGACTTCTTCAGGGATGATCCACTTCAGGAAATGCCCAAATTTTCCTGAACAGCCTTTTTAGTTGGAAGGGGTCATGAGCCATCTTGCTATCAGCTCTTTGGCCTAGGTGTAGGCATACTAGGCTCCAGGACCAGCAAAACTCCTCATTTGAGTACTCAAATCAAGCAGACCTGCCTTTGCTGAGTTCCCTGGTCAGATCGCACCACTGACTTTGTTCTGCAGATGTGCAAAGCTGCTGGTTATGACTATTTTGGACTCTGCACATAAGAAAGTGGTGTGCCAAGATCAAGTGGTCTTTGTTGTAAGCGCTTCCCCCCCTTTTCTGTCACAATCAGATTCCCAGTGGTTGAGCCCCAAAGGTTCCCCTGCAGTCCCCATATGGCAAGACCAGGATAGGAGCTCCCACAAAACAGTCCGTAACACTGTAGGGTGAGAATGGATGTCATCCTGGGCTCTCTTTTCCCACTGGAACAACTGCAGACTCAGAGGAAACCTCTTCATGATGTGCTGTGCCAGCCTGAGGGAGAGGCAAGGCAGTCATCGATAGCTGTTCCTTTTACTTTCCTAATGCAGTCTATCTTGGTCTCTGTAGTGCAGGTGGCTGCTTCTGCCTCACCCCTGTGTTCAAGGATTCTCTCAGTGGTGCCTTTCCATAGATAATTGTTAGTTGATTTTGTGAAGGGGAGTGAGGTCAAAAATGACCTATATTTTTATCTTTTGAAGTTTGTGTATTTGTTGTGTATTATACATTCAAAAACTATAATGAATTTTTTTAGATCATGCAGTTTATTTTGGTAACAAGGACTTGAACCTGCATTCTCTTAGACTTTCACTCAGTTCATTAGCATAGTAAGCACTCTAGGATTCATCTAAAAATAATTTGGTATGCTCTCTGTACCAAACATCATACTAGACCCTGGGTCTATATGCATGTGCAACACAGCACACCACCATTTACAGAGAGTTTATTATTCATCTGGGAAAACAAATCATAATCAAATATATAAATATTTTAAACTTTGTTTTATGCAACATTTTTCAATATTATTTAATGGTGTAACTTGTTTTCATGTATATCACTTTTAACAGCATTTGGAATACGCTCTAATAAATACTATGCTATTATACTCTTTAACTGAAATGTCTTTCACAAAGAAAAAATAGAACAACAGCAAAAGAAACAGAAGAAAATAGGCTTAATATATGCTTAACATCCACTCCCTGAAACATGAAGAAATTTTAACTTCAGATGACTTATTCAACCCAAGACCCAGCTCTTCATTGATACTATATAGAATTAAGACTGAATGAGATTATTATGCACATTACTGAGTAAATGTCTAGTAAATATGAGCTATTGTTATATTTATTAACATATCCTTGAGTAAAAGATACAGATAAATCTAAATGCATAATATAAAACATGGTGTTGGAGTCCGAGATATATATACCTCAGGAAAGAGTGTTACACAGGCATACCAGTTAACTTTTACTAGTTAATGGTAAAAGGTAATAACAGACACTGTGATTGGATTAATCAACCCCTATTCACAGTCCCTTTTTCTGTGGCCACCATTTAGTGAAATACGTTGACAAGTGGCCACATAACCCAATTTTGGCCAGGGCAGTAATAATTGGAATTGCTGAATAGAGCTTCCAGGAAGCCTTCTTCAAAGAGAAAGTTGGCAGAAATGCCTCTTTTGCCCTTCACCATTTCTTCTTCTCTTTCCAGCATATATAATTAAGTACAAGAGCAATCCTGAAACTTCAAGGAAAACCATATCTAATAAATGGCACACAGAAATATTGAAGAGACTTTGGTTCCTGATGGCATCATTGAGCCAGTACACCAGCTCTGGTCTGCTTATCACCAGACATCCTATTAAATGAGAAAAATAAATCCATATGTGTTAGTTAGTTCTCTGTTACTTACAACAAAATGCATTCCTGACAAGTAAGAGGGAAAATGGAGACTCTAAGAAAAAATTTTATACAGGCACATGTTACAGGAAATGCAAGGCTAATATGAAAAATGAAAATAAACATAGCTATAACCTAATCAATCATGATAAAAACCACAATCTTACCATAAAACATAAGTGAACATAATACTCCTTATGTATAATATGTAAACCTTGGCTTAGGAAGAAGAGTGATTTTATCGAATTTTCCATTTTTGGATCAAAAATATGCCATTCACTTTTGCCAAGTTTGTTTTTTAATATCAATCGCATGAACAGATTCCTAGGCATTATATCTTACCTACTGAAAGAATACCAAGTGATTGCTCAAACAGTATTATTCTGCTACCTGAGACTGCAGGTTCCTGGGACACAACATGACTGGGATTTATTGATTTAGAAAACAAACACTTATTGAATAGCTATTGTATAAAGCACTTTGTTGAGTGCTGGAAAAGAAAATTCAGAGATGATTAATTTATCATAACCATGTATATAATTTAGACTTCAGTCCATTACAAGAGCTGGACATTTTCAGAAATTATATACAAACATGATGTAAGGGAGGTCAGGGTACTGAATGGAGGCTCATTTTTTAATTATTCTAGCTTTAGGAGAGATGGTAGAGTGCTATAGAAGTCCAACCAGGTCAGTGGTGCTGCTTTTCAATCCCAGAATCAGTGTCACCGAGAAAGGATATTTCCAAATACACCTCCTCCACATGCCCCCCCCCCAACTAGCTAGAAAGACTTTTGGGGGGGTGGGTGGGAAGTGAGGATTGGACTTGAAGTCCTTGGAAGTGTCTTCTAGTTCTCTTTACCTGTATCAGCCTTCTCTAAATTACAAGGGAGCCATTGTTGACTCCACCAAGCAGTGTCCTCAGAGGAAAAATGTTCTTTTTCCCACCTGAGAAACAGTCTTTTAAAACACAGGAATATTTTCATCTTTCATTCTAGTCTTCTCTGTACTAATTAATACTTATCCTCAATGTTTTTGTAGACTTCTCCAAACCCAGTGGCTAAACTGAAACGTGTCCCTCCCTGCAGTTCTCTGTGTGGAAGGCAACTCTCTCATTCTCCATATATTTAAGGTTTTAGACATGGAACATGCATTTCTCTCCCTATTTTGAACCTTTAGATTTTCATCTGCAAGTAGTGCTTTCCACCACCACCTTTGGCGTTTATGCCTAATTACTTTACCTACCTTTATTGCTTCTTTCTCAGCGGGACCATGGCATTGGTGTTACAGTCCTCATCTTTACTGTTGTGGCAGCTTTGGTAGAAGGGGGATAAATGGTGCTTCAGAATCTACATAAAGGACCACCCAATATCTTAGACAACAATTTCTTGAACGTTCTTCCTGCCCCCCCACCCTCTTTTAACGTTTACTTAACTTATTCTCCAGAGAGTGTCAAATCACAGAGTCCTCTACATCTGAAACTTTAAACCCTAACATGCCATTTTTGGATTATATCCCAAATACCTATAGGCTTTCATGCTATATTGCCTATAAATGGGTTCTTCAGTGTCCTTAATCTCTACACTTTCTTGAATGCTATCTCTCCTTAGTGTTTATTAATCCTTCAACCTCACTGGTATTCCAGTATATTAAAGTTATACACCCAACCAAAGACACATTATTGAAATTACTTTCTAGTTCTAACCAATAGTCTCAACATTCTTAGTGACTTATCTTCTTTCTAATCTTAGCTCACTATAACATAATTTCTGAACTCTCTATTTCTAAACATGGACTGTTCAGACCTACTGGGGAAAAATGTATATTGCCTAGTACTAAAGTATGTTAGTAATTACCCACCCTCAAGACACTTATCAGTAGCCTTTCTGAATTTCTGAGTAGTTACTTTCTCATTCCTCATAGATATTCCAAAAATAATTTAAAAAAAATTTCCTAATATTCCTAATTTGTGCTAACCCAACCTTTTCTCTATCAGAAGACCTTGCCTTCTACTCTGAGAGAAAGTTGAAGTAATCAGTATTGACCTCTTCTATTTAACCAACTAACTTATTACCTGCATGCACCCTATTTCCTTACCTCCAGTCTCAAGGAAAAAAAAAATCTATCTCCTTACATGACACTAATCCAAAGGTTACTTAGAGCTTCTTAAAATTTACTATGCTTATGAAGTACCTGAAGATCCTTTGAATGCAGATTCTGATTCGGTCTGGAATACAGCCTGTAGTTCTACAAACTACATAGCAACATTCATGCTCTTGGCCCACAAATTACAATATTAATATTCTCAACTACCATACCCTCTCTTCTCCTCTGAGACCTTGGTCTATCAATTATATCTTCCCTATCTTCTGCAGTTTCAAGATATTTCTGCACACTAGATGCTTAAACTATGCAAATATGTCTTTTTTAAATGAAAGACAAGGAAAACAATGCCACCTCTCAACACTTGTGCTATTCTACTTACCACACAAGTCCTTGCCTTATCTTTTTATTTAAGTTCAATTAGCTACCGCATAGTACATCATTAGTTTCAGATGTAGTGTTCAACAATCCATCAGTTGCATATAATACCCAGTGTTCATCATATCCTGTGCCCTCCTTAATGTCCATCACCCAATTACCCCATCCCTCCACCCACCTCCCCTCCAGCAACCCTCAGTTTGTTTCCTATAGTTAAAAGTCTCGCATGGTTTTTCTCCCTCTGATGACTTCCCCTTCAGTTTTCCCTTCTTACCCTCTGATCCTCTGTGCTGTTTCTTATATTCCACATATGAGTGAAACCATATGATAATAATTGTCTTTCTCTGATTGACTTATTTTGCTCAACATAATGCCCTCCAGTTCCATCAATATTGATGTGAATGATAAGTATTCATCCTTTCTGATGGCTGAGTAATATTCCATTATATATATACATACCACATCTGTCAGTGGACATCTCGGCTCTTTCCACAGTTTGGCTATTGTGGACATTGCTGCTATGAACCTTGGGATGCAGGCACCCCTTCAGATCACTACATTTGTATTTTGGGGGTAAATACCCAGTAGTGCAATTGCTGGGTCGTAGGGTAGTTCTATTTTTAACATTTTGAGGAACCTCCACACTGTTTCCCAGAGAGGCTGTACCAGCTTGCATTCCCACCAATGGTGTAAGAGGGTTCCCCTTTCTCCACATCCTCTCCAACATTTGTTGTTTCCTGTCTTGTTAATTTTAGCCATTCTGACTGGTGTGAGGTGGTATCTCATTGTGATTTTTGATTTGTATTTCCCTGTTCCCAAGTGATACAGAATATTTTCTCATGTGTGTATTGGACATTTGTATGTCTTTGGAGAAATGTCTGTTCATGTCTTCTGCCCATTTCTTAACTGGATTATTAGTTTTTTGGGTGATGAGTTTGATAAGTTCTTTATAGATCTTGGATACTAGCCCTCTATCTAATATGTCCTTTGCAAATATCTTCTCCCATTCTGTAGATTGCCTTTTAGTTTCATTGACTGTTTACTTTGATGTGTGGAAGCTTTTTATCTTGATGCTACATGGAAAATTTTAGTGTACAATACTGACAGTACCTCTCAATGTCCCATGTATACTTCAACATCTGCAGTGTGATGTCTGTCCCCTTTTCATGAAATATACTCTGTCAAAGATAACCAATGATGTGCCTAACCCAAGGGTATATTTTCTGCCCTTTACTTGACAAGTGCAACATTTAACACTGTGGTCTCTCTTTGTTTCTATACTATTAAATAATTTCTTCCAGATTTTTCTACTTCCTCCAATCTCTTACTGTGACCATCATAGTCCCTTCTTTCTGGTTGTGCCTTCTCTGTCTTGTCCTGCATCATTAGCTCCTTAAATGTTTGTATTTTCTCAAGTACATCCTGATACCTAGTATCTCTTCACCCTAAATATTATCCATCAATTAGCTCATTTGAACCTACAGCTTCAGTTACCCTGCATATAGTACTTACTTTCACTTTAAACATTCCCCATAAACTTTGATTTATTGAACTTGTTCAACTCAATGTCAACAAGACACATCAAACCAATGATGTTCCAAACTTAGCTTACCATTTTCTCCCTTAAATGTGTTTTTTTCCCCTCTTATATTCTTAATGATTCATGTCACCATCTATCCCAATAAGGGCTGACTTATCCAAAATGACAATAGGCACAGTGCCTAGGGCCTATAATACTTTAAAAATCTGAAGAAAGCAATGAACTTTTAGGTCAAAGAAAGTGTTTTAATAGGAAATATTAACATAATATCTAAGCCAACATTGTCATAAAACAAATTTTTAACCCCCTACTCAGAAAGTGGCCCATGCAAGCAAAAGTACCTGGAACCCAGAAAAGTCATAATGTAAGTCCAATCCTAGTCTCCCAACCAGTCTGTTCTGGGCACCACTTTGCTTCATTTCTCACATTCAGTCACTGAGTGTTTATATCATTTTGGAGACCTTGTCTTCTGGTTCTTTTGTAGGCTGCCGATGATTCTGCTTCCTATCTTGTCCTCATGACACTACATTGCATAGTTATTTCTCTAAAATGAAATGCTGATTATCATTCTGTTTAAAAATCCTGTAGTGCTTTGAGCATCCCATAGAGAAAGGATTGAATGCTCTTTCTTTCATGACCTGTGCTTTGCAGATCTTGCTAGTTTCATTTCCTCTTATTTATCCAGTGCTCTCTCTAGGCTAAATTACTGGCAGTTCTTTTTGCCTGATATTCTCTTTATATCTGCAGGTAGTTGCTTCTGACTGGGAAAAGCACTTCTCCCTAGTTAGCAGAATAAGTTCCTATTCACCTTAAAAGCCTTCCCATCTCCACAAAAACATAGTAAATATATGTAATTGCTTACATAATAATCTCTCCATAGTAAGTACACAATTCAGAAACACAAAACTCACCACATGCGTTTGTATCTTTTTCTTTTTCCCTTTTGTGTCTTTAGACTGTGAGCTCCTGGAAGGTAGGAATTTTTTCTTCTCAGTCCATATGTCCTCTGTACCTGGAATAGATAGGCATTCAGCAAACATATGTTGGATGATTGAATAAATGAATGAACTACTGAATGTATACTTTAGATATCCATTTCATTAAAAGTGCAAATAGAAGCAACCATACTTAAAAGCGACATTCTTTCAGCCCAAATCTCATATCCATTTCTGATTATCTAGTCTCTCTACCTCTGAATAATCAAAAGCAACATACAAATAATTTGATAGAAAGGTAGAACTCTTAATTATGAAATATATTTATGGCCTATTCCAATGCATGCAACGCATGATTTTATGCAATACTAACACAAAAATATAAACTCAGAAAATATTCATTTACTTAAGAAATTGCATGGTTAAAAGACCTCAAGAATTTCCTCAGCTCTGTCCTACTTTGGTAACCTATTTTTTAAAATACCCAAAGTCTCAGAGAGATTCAATTCAACATTAAAAAAATCTTCACATAGGTTTGCTGAAATCTGAAATGTTTTAAAACGAAGTGAAATGGGTGATAGAGAAAGCATTGTGAAAATCTTTTTGCTACTTTTCTGTGACCACAATTGGATATTCTCAGCTAAGGTATTCTTTAATCTGTCTAGTATCTACTATAACGTAAAAAAGAAAGCATACCATAAACATGTTTCAAATGTCTTCATCAATTTTCTTCACTACAATTTGAGGTTAGTTATTCATGAATTCAACAAATATTTACTTAATAGCTATTATATACCTGACACTTAACTAGTGGTAGCGGAGTTTGCAATTTATCAAACAAAATTCAATACTGATGTGTATTACAGATTGAATGTTCTTGTTCTCTTAAAATTGATATGAAGTCCAACACCCAATGTGACTGTTTTTAGAGACGGGTGTAATTAAGGTCAAATGAGGTCATAAGGATGTGGCCTTGATCCAATAGGATTAGTGTCCTTATAAGAAAAGACAGAAGAGAGCAAATTCTCTCTTTCTGTTATGTGAAGACACACAGTGAAAAGGTGGCCATCTGCAAGCCAAGAAGAGAGTCCTTACTATAAAGTGACCCTCCTGGACATTGATCTGGGACTCCTAGCCTCCAAAACAGAAAATAAATTTCCGTTGTTTAAACCACTGGTATCTGCTACTTTGTTAGTCTTTTCAGACTGCTATAACAAAGTGTGATAAAGGATATGAAAGAGAGGTCTATGAGATGATTTTCAACAGAAGTACCAAGACAATTCAGTGGGAAAAAGTCTTCAACAAAGTAGTACTGAGAAAACTAGATATCCACATGCAAAAGAATGAAATTGGACCCTTAGCTCACATCACTTATAAAAATTAACTCAAAGTGAATCAAAGAACTAAGTATAAAAGACAAACTTTAAAACTCTCAGAATAAAACATAAATTTTATAACTCATAGTTACCTTAAATTAGGCAATAGTTTCTTAGATATAGCAGCAAAATCAACAAAAGAAAAAAAAAAGTGAATTGGACTATGTAAAATTTAAAATGTTTCCTTCAAAAGACACTATCAAGAAGTAGACAATCACAGAATGAGAAAAAATGTTTGCAAATCATATATCTAATAAAGGTCTAATCAAATATATTAAGAACTCAATACTTACCAATATAAAGGCAATCCAATTTAAAAATGGATAAAGGATTTGAGTAAACATTTTTTCAAAGAAGATATATAATTAGCAAATAAGCTAATGAAAAGATTATCAATATCATTAATTTTTAGGGCAATGCAAATCAAAACTGAAAAGAGATATTACTTCATACCCACTAGCATGGCTATCCACAAAAACAAGGATGATCAAATGTGTTAGGGAGGATGGGAAGTAATTGGAACCCTAATACATTTCTGGCAGGATGGTAAAATGATTAAGCAGTTTTGGAAAGCAGTTTAACAGTTTCTCTGAAAGTTAGACATAAAATTATCACATGGTCTAGCAATTCTATTATTCAAACAAGAGAGTTGAAAGCCTATTTCCACACAAAAACTTGTACACAAATGTTCATAGCATTATTTATAATAACTAAAAAGTGAAACTTCATATGATGAGTGGGTAACAAAATGTGTAAATGTGTTTTCATATGTTAGACTATTATTTGGTCATAAAAGGGAATGATGTATTAATACATACTACAACATGAATAAATCTTTAAAACATTATGATATGAGAGAAGCCAGACACAAAAGACCACGTGTTGTAGGATTCTATTTATGCACAATATCCAGATTAGGCAATAGAAAGAGAAAGTAGATTAATGGTTGTCAAGTGCTAAAGGAAGAGAAGAATGAGGAGGGATTACTAATGATTGTGGAAATTATTTTTGGGTGACGAAATTGTTCTAGACTTAGCTAATGGTGATGGTTGTACAACCTTGTGCAACATACTAAAATGAATATACTAAACTGAATATAGTAAAAGTCACTGAAAAAAGCTCACTGAGTTGTACACTTTAAAATGCTGAATTTTATGGTGTGTGTAAAATAGCTTAATTTTTTTATTTCAAAAATGTAATAAAGAATAGATGCTTTGTGATCAAAAGTGAGACCCTGACCATATTTCAGAGGTCTGTAAAAATTGCCACAAGATGTATAAGTTAAGATCAGAAAGTACATGAGAACTAGTAGAGTGTGATGGAATGGGGGGGCAGTGGGAGAAGAGGAAGAAAGAGGGAGAAAGAAAGGTAGAAGGTAAGGAGGGAAAGGGAAAAAGGTAGAGAAGAGGTATTAAAGTTGGCATAACATACTATGTGGGGACAACTGGTGAAAGAAGTTAGAAAAGGTAAGTATGCACATAATTATGCAAGGACTTTGTAAACCAAATTATTCTAGACTCTTACAGGATCCATTAAATGGTATTGTCACCTGGTAACTTCCTTGGATTTGGAAAAGAGTAACTCTAGTGATAAGAGTACGGACTCTTTCAGAATGGCACTGCCAAAATTTAGGTGAGAGCAGCCTAGTTTGTACTGGGGAAGCAACACTAGTGATAGAGAAAAATATTTCAAAAGTATTAAGAAGACAGGGTCTAAAGAATACTAATTACTAGAGAAAATTTCCATGTTTATGTCAGGTAGGGAAACTATGTATTCTATTTCCAGACTTCAGAATTAATCATTATTCCAAAAAGATTCTTGTAATGGTCTCTAAATTTAACTTTTAATTATGAAAAAAATAATTTTATACACATCGCTTCTTTCCCACCTCCTACAATCCAACAAGTCTTTAAAACGCCTGAACTTAAGTTTTAAGTCCTCACTAACAAAGGAAGAATAAGTTATTTTTTTAAACCAAAATAAAGGAATACACACATACACAGAAGTATATAACAACATACTAGTAAATGTTAGAGAAATTTTATTCAAAACAGTAATGCAAATCAACCTAATGTATAAATAATTTAACTCTATTGATAATGCTTTTTCTAATGCAAAATTTTTTTAATTACGTAAGATTGATTTCAAGGAGGAAATTTAATATCAATTGGCCATGAAATATTGTTAATTAATTTTGAAGGCTTACCAGGCTATGGGCCAGAATGCTTCCTCCCCACATTCATATGTTGAAGTCTTAACTTTCAGTACCTCAGAATGTGACTGTATTTAAACCTAGGTCATTAAAGAGGTAATTAAGTTAAAATGAGGTCATTAGGGTGGGTCCTATTCTAATATGTCAGGCATCCTTATAAGAAGAGGAAATTAAGACAGAGACACACATAGAGGAAAGACTATGTGAAAACAAGAAGAAACAGGTATCTATAGTCCAAGGAGAGAAGGCATAGAGGAAACCAACCCTGCCAACTCCTTGATCTTGAGCATCTGGTCTCCATGATCATGAGAAAATTTCTGTTAAGCCATGCAACCTATGATATTTTGTTATGGCAGTCCTAGAAAACTAACAAAATATATTTTACTACTTTTGTTTTTTTTTTCCCAAATAATTTCTCATACACACACACACACACACACAAACTTAAAGTCAAATAATTCCCACATGCCATTTATCCAGATCACCCAATTTTAACTATTTTAATATATTTGCTTTATCACTAATCTGCATAACTGTACATTTTTTATTTTCCTAAGTCATTTGCAAGTAAATTGTACACATGGTGCCCTTTTACTCCTAGATACTTCACTATGTATTCACTAAAAAAGATACATTCTTTTACTATTATAGTACAATTACCAAAATCAGTAAATTATAGTTGATAAAAGCTATTACTCTACAGGTTTTAGTCACATTTGCCTAAACAATACCCATTAGAGCAAAAAATATTTTTTTAAAATTCTATAAAACATAGGTTGTAGGTCCGTCCATTATTGGTGATGTTAAATTTTATCATTTGGTTAAGATGAGGTGTATGAGACTTTTCCATTGTAAAGTTACCAGTTTTCCATTTTTACTAAGTATTTTGTGGGGGAGATACTTTAAGACTATGTAGATATCCTACAGGATAAAATTTTGGCCATTAGTTTTGTACATTGGTGATTCTTACCTAATCAGTTATTACTGTGGTATTTGTCAAATGGTGTTTTTCTTAATTTTATCATTCTTCATTTAGTGTTTGGAGACCTACTTTACAGCTTATAGTTCTTCATTCATATGGGACTAGTGGATTCTTATTTTGTAGGCTCTATCCATTACTGTCATTATGTTGATGCTCGTATTGTCCCAGATTCAACTAGTAGGGACTACTTTAGGCTGCTTCTGTTTACTTTTTTTCCACATACCCTCATTCTTTGCACATTTAAAAGTTTCAGACCTAGTGTGATATTAGGCTCATCTTGTACATCTCCTGCCCTAAACCTGGAAATAATCATTTCTCCAGAAACCTAGTTCTTTATAGGGGAGCAAATAGAAGTCCTGCACCTGAATGATCCTCCTCTTCAGAGTGTGGAGCCAAAAAACTCCACAAGAAGGGGATGGTCCTGTCTCTAAGGATGCAGGGATATGACACAAATTCCAGGCAGAATAATGACTATTCTTGTCATATACACCAGTGCTGCTAGGTTTGAGTCACAAACTGTCACTTATCAAAGACTTTGTTGGTATATTGGGGGATAGGGGCATGTGGAATTTTTCAGTTGCAGAGAAAATGTTAAATTGGAGTGGAAGAAACCTGTTATGAGAAGTTATACTCTCTTTGAAAGGGTGAGAAATTCTTCTTCGATTAGGCCACTCCAAACTAGGATGTGAGTGTGACACCTAATCTTCTAGGAGATAAAAAGAGGGGTTTTAGTATTATTTAGTATTGTTTTTAATCTTTCTCTCATTCACCACTCAAGGAGAGACTTAGTGGAATATTTCACAAGGATCATATTTTTTTTTTTCCTACAAGGGCTGTAAAAGAGGGAAATTATTTAATTTCAACACATGACTCCTCAATTGTGATTCTATGTTTGGGAAAATAAGATATAGGTAGACTGTAAAAGGTCTTGTGAGCCATGACAAAATGTTGACCTAGGATGGTTATGACTTAAACCTTAAAATATGAAAGATGTAAAGAGGAATTCAGGAAAGCCAGGTAGGCAATAATATCCCAAAAATACCAGGACATATTTAGAAAATTATCCCAATGTGATCTCCTTTATTTATTTTTTTAATTTAAATTCAATTAGCTACCACATAGTACATCATTAGTTTCAGATGTTTCAGATGTAGTGTTCAACAATTCATCAGTTGCATATAATACCCAGTGTCCATCACATCCTGTGCCCTCCTTAATGTCCATCACCCAGTCACCCCATCACCCTACCCACCTCCCCTTCAGCAACCCTCAGTTTGTTTTTCATAGTTAACGGTCTCTCAAGGTTTTCTTCCTCTCTGATTTCTTTCCATCCAGTTTTCCCTCCCTTCCCTTATGGTTTTTTGCACTGTTTCTTATATTCCACATATGAGTGAAACCATATGATAATTGTCTTTCTCCGATTGACTTATTTCACTGTGATGTCCTTTAAATACAAATTAGACTTATACAGTGCTAGCTTTCCTTGTCTCCTCATCTGCATGCACATTGAAATAACATGCTCTAAATAATAGAAATGAAACCAGTAGTGTTATGAACAGTATAGCTTTGAACTCAGGGAGATCATAAAAGAAATGATGATTCTATAATTCAAGGTTTCCTGTCTGACTGTGGACAATAAATGGCAATGACTTGCCCAGTCATCTGCATTATAAGATGTTTTTTGATGACAGCCAAGGCTGATTGAGATAAAAAAGAAAAAAGTTACCGGGATCAAAACTTCAAATAATACATTGTGCCAGGAAGATGTGCTGTCACAGTGGATCAAGCAGGCCAGAAGCAGCCAATATAACATGGGCAGTGAATTAGGGCATATGGCCCTGAGACCGATAAAGCAAGGTTGATAAGCTGTTTATATCCAAAAAGAAACAGATGAAACATTTATATTAGGATAATTTGAGGTCAGTTTGATAGAAAAAATATGTGTGAAAGTGTAGACAGAGTGTCAGGAATCCATAAAGAATGCTGTAGCACCCACAGTGAAGAATAGAGAACTATTACCATTCCTAGAACTGAAGAGGTAAGGGAAGAGAAGTTTTCAGAACCTGGAAGCAGAGACTCTTGTGGAGAAGCTAGGACTAACCTAAAGGAATGCAGTCCAAATGATTATGCAAGGAGGTAGCCAGGAGGATATATAACCTGGCTTTAAACTTTTATCCCTGTTATCTTCTGGGGCTCTCCATTAGTGCAAATCAAATGGAAACCTGAGGGCATGAAGATCTTTTGAGACAGTCTAAACAAAGTTAACAGCTCAGGTGGACAGCAGGGTACACAAGGGTAGAGAGCAAATTTGGGAGGGAAAATGAATGATCAGCAGAGCAGGTTTTACTACCCATAAACCACATTAAATAACCACGGAATCATCTGTCCGTGGGCTGATGGAGTCTCCAAAAGTCTAGGCTCCAGAATATTGCTTCAACAGATCAAGATTTCATCAATATAGTAATGGTGCTTTCCTGGGTGGTAAGAATAAAAAGAACTTGTCCTTGTTTCTTTTTTCCTCAAACCAAAATGTATTCTAAAAAGTGCATGATTCCATAGCCTTCTTCACAAATATATATATAGATCCCTCCTATGGTTTTATCTGTCGTTTCAACAAGACTGTTCCATAATATGAATATGTGTTCATAGTCATATATATTTATACCAAAGATGGTTGCACTTATTATATGCACATTAGCTATTTTTGTGCTTAGAAGTAAGACAATGAGAAGAAATATGTATAAGTGCTTTGAGATACTTATTAATATTCATAAGGATATACATTTATGTTATAATCCAGTGTCTAGATAGGTATATGAAACAATTATGGGTTTTTTTTTATGTGCCTGAAATTGCTCTTAATGATACATTTTTGTAGGTGGGGGGGAAAAACATCTCCATATCTCTAATAAACAAACCCAGAGTTCCTGCTGAGAATATTACCAGGCTTTTGAGATTAATTTTACCTTATTTATTAAGAATGTATATGCTATGTATTTCAAACAGAATGGAAGGAAACTTACAGTAAGATTTACCTTAATACAGAATATGGCCATTTGGGGTATAAAACAGAATAAAAATCATGTAAAGTAAGTAGAGAAAATACATACTATTAGGCACCTGAGCTGTGCTTATTGCACTCTGAATTTAATTCTAAACTTGTAAAAATACATGTTTAATATTTTAAGATATAAATATGTAACATCATATATTCCAAAATACATAAATACAAACTAGCTGAAGGAGGAAAAAATACGCTTTTCGTAGAATTTTAGTAAAGCAGAAAATTTACCATATGTCTTATTTGTGTTGTAATGGTCAACACTATAGCTGATATCTTATTTTCTAAAAGATACAAAAATATTATTCAAATAGGTAGCTATGCAAAGGGTTTTTGTGAGGACTAAATTAATGCATGTAAAGATCTTTGATCTGTGCCTGGCACATACTAAATATTCTATAACTCTAAGTATATAATTATAATTATAAAAACTAAGGGAATAACTTTAATACCTTAACAAAACATTTAATGATTTGAGAAAATAGATCTAGTTATTTGATTTCTGGTGATCTATGTTAGTACTGGAACTTACAGATATAAGAAGAACAGATAGTTAATACATCTGTTGAACTCTCTTTCTCTTTGAAATTTCACAAGTCTTGAGCCAACCCTTGGCAGTTTCTAGATTTTAGTCAATTAGTACTGAAATTTTTAAATAGAATTCTAATGTAAAATTTCTGTTGTTGGTTAAAGTGAGACCCATATGCTTTAAATACTAAATGTGAGAAACAAAAAAGTTATATCTCTATTTGGAAATTATGAGAGTTGTCCTTGAGCCTCATTTATATGGAATGCTAATATGGCAGTAGGACTGCCTAAAAATATAATTCATATTCTCCTTAAAAATTGATTTTAATGTAATGAGATTATTTTTATACATTATATAATGAGATTATTTTATAATACGTAGACAAACTGGCTCCCAACCAACTAGAATACCAAAACCCTCTAAATTAAGAAAGACTTGATAAGAGCATATCATTGAATAATGTGACTTGTGAACTAATTATTGGGAATTTGAACATTTATAATCTTCTTGTGTAATATGCAAGGCATTTTCTCTTTGTCTCTCTAGAAACACTCTCAACTCTCCTTAGAAGGCTGACTTGTTGAGAGTGTGTACCAAGAGATTCCTTTGCCCTTTGGCTCTCAGTTGGATCTAGTCAACATGAACACTGGGATAAATCAGAGGAAGATGAGTGAATTCTGGGTATTTAGTCCCCTGCTCCCTCCTTCATGGTTTGGGTAGGCTGTCTGCCTCATTCAACTGAAAATCACTCTACTGTTAAGCTGCCCTCTGCACATGCTTTCTCTGTGCAGGTTCCAATACTGCTGTCTTCTTTTGATATAATTTCATCACACTTGGTCAAACTACCATCAGAAATAGCATGGGTTGGAGTACAAATAGAAGATGACATTAGAAGATCTTGTAGATTTGGCACTTAGTTATTATAATGACAAGAGTGATTATAAGGTAACAGGGATAGCTTACTTGCTCTCATGATCCTAAAAAGCCTAGATAAAGAGGAGAAACTGAAAGCTGTATATATCCTGCTGAAAGTGGGAACAATCAGACAGCCCTGACAGCTCTAAAAGAGTTTCCATCTCATGTAATTGCCATGCAAGGATCTATGCCTAGTGAATAAAAGTGCTACATAGTCACAGCACCAAACAAATATTAAAACTACCTGATCTTTTGCTGTATCAAGGGCACTGCAGAAAAGTATTGAGATCAGAAATATGGTTGGGACATTTAAGAGAGAGATACAAAGCTGACAAATGTGAACTAAACCCCCTTGAATTTCCCTTGCCACAAGAAATGGACCTCCATCTTCACTTCCCCAATCATTAAGACTTTTCTGCTTCATTATAAAACAATAATAAAGGATTTCACCTGAGGAAGCTGCCTCACAAGTGATATCACAAGATATTGGTCCCACCACCACTACACCTTTATTAGCCCTAAGTTCTTAATGAGAATTAGATCCCAACTCAACTTTTTAAAAAGTAATTTTCCAGGCAGAAATGGGCTGTACAATTTGATATATATAGCATTTCAACTCTGAGCATCTTGAATGGAAATAGATTGTTAGACAAGAAGGATGGAATATGAATTTATAGATATGTGTGCATTTATTTATGATTAAAAATTGAATATGTTCAGTTGAGCATATAAGAATGGCTTTAAAAATCTATTTAGTAAGAAAATCCAAGCCTCAAGTCAAAGATAGTGTATAGATATGTGACTGAAATGTTTGAAGTTCCTGATATACAATAGAGGAAGGAGTCTGAAAACTCAAAAGTGGAAATCCTGAAATGAGTATGTTTCATACATCTTTCTTGACTAACTCCCAATCATATTCCCAAAGAGGGTCTTGAAGGCATTCTTTTCCAGGCATTCTTTTCCATTCTGATGGTCATTCTTGATAAAGGAAACAACCAGCATCCTTAAAATGCTCAATGGTGTTTGTCCTCTTTAGACCAGTGGTGATAGTGGTAGGTTCTGTGATGGAGTTAAATTCTCTGATATCAATGAGATGATGGGATCCAGGAATATTAGATGCTAGAGTGATGATGCTGTTAGCAACAATTATCACAATAAGCCACAGGAATGGAGTAGTAGTCAGAATGTTTTGACCTCTGATATGTGGTGATGACTTTGGAATTGTGGAGTATCTAGCCTTTTTTTTTTTTTTTCCAAAGCACCCTACAGGAGGAGTTAAGATGGTGGAGTAGTAGGAGAACCTTATGCTTGTCTCATCCCTTGAACACAGCTAGATAATTGTCAAATCATTCTGAATACCCGGGAAATTGATTTGAGGACTGAGAGAAACTGCACAACCAGAGGGAGAAAAGAGACCATACTGTAGAAGCTAGGAGGTACAGAGACATGATCTAGGGGAGAGAATAATTACAGGTGCTGCAGAGGGGAGAAGGCCCTGATCATGCAAAGAGGAGAGAGAGAAAGAGAGAGGGATAAAGCAGCACTCAGGGGATTACACAAGAAAACACTTCCCCAAAACCACTGACTGGGAAAATGAGAGTGGCTGACTATCACATGGTTTTACAAGCAGTGGAGCTGAAAATCTGAAGCTTTAGAAGTCCACAACATTGCCAGTGTCAAGCCAGGCAGGCATAGTGGTACTCCTGTGGAGAAGGAAGGCAGAGGCCCAGGAGTGAACAGCATGTCCTGAGGATCTCTTGGGTCATGCTGGGAGAGAAAGTTCCCTTTCATAGAGTGCTTTTGAGAGAGGTGGCACTGCCTCTCAGGAGACATATGAGCCTGTGGACACCATCGAGCTGCCCCATTCATTAGCATACCAGCAGAGATGCCTGCAATGGCAGCTAACCTGGATGCTGGCTTTTGCTATGCTTTACCATAAAACCCAAGTCCCTGTGCAGTTGTGCAACTGCTTTTTTGGGACAAACTGGTAAGAGCAACATTGTGGGGATACTCTCCCCCAGAGGAAAGCCCAAGTCTGTGCTACCCTGGCTCCCTAAAATTGGGAACTTTGAAACCCAGCCACATAACTCAAATAAAGCATAGGATCATTGCATAGCATGCAGGCAGACAACTCAGACATAGGGTGAAGGCAGGGATCTAACCGATGCCTGAGACAAAAGAGGGGAAAGTGTTTGATCTTCTGTGAAAAGTCCCTGAACAATGGTAGATGCATCCCCCCCATCTCCAAGGAAGAGAGCTGGCCCATGCCATTTTTCACCTCTCCCATCAGCACAGACAGACATTGGGGAGCAGCACAGTACACACAGTGGAGGCTTGGGCCACTTACACCAACCCCCCCACCACTTCACACTATAGGTGCCTTTTTTTACTTACCAGGGAAGTGTGATTGAGAGCCAGAGCAGCAGTGGGCACCTCCCCTAGAAGACCAGCACAAACCCCCCACATGTACCAGGTCTACTAATCATAGAGTGCTGTAAAGCTTTAGCTCTAGTAGAAATAGGACCAGGCACAGGCTTTTGTAACACCCAAAAGACAAAACCCTAGACAAAAGGCCAAGGTGGAGGAATTTATCCCAAAAGAAAGAACAAGAAGAGGTCATAGCTAGGGAGCTAATCAAAATAGATATAAGCAATATTCCTGAACCAGAATTTAAAACAACAGTCATAAGGATACTAGTTAGGCTTGAGAAAAACATAGAAGAAATGAGAGAGACCCTTGCCATAGAGATAAAAGACCTAAAAACTAGTCAGGCCAAACAACAACAACAAAAAACAAAAAACTATAACCAAGATGCAAAACCAAATGGATGTAATGACCACAAGGATGGAAGAAGCAGAAGAACAAATAAATGATACAGAAGATAAAAAGTATGCAAAATAAGCCAAAGAGGGAAAGAAAAGTATTAGATCATGAGTGTAGACTTAGGGAACTCAGTGACTCATAAAGCATAATAATATTCATATCATAGGAGTCTTAGAAGAAGAAGAGAGGGAAAGGGGGCAGAAGGTTTATTTGAACAAATTAGAGCTGAAAACCTCCCTAATCTGGGGAAAGAAACAGACCTCTAACTCCAGGAGGCACAGAGAACTCCCATCAAAATCAACAAAAGCTAGACAATATCAAGACAGATTACAGTAAGATTTATAAATGCAAGGGTAAAGAATCCTGGAAACAGCAAGGAAAAATAAATCCCTAACCTACAAGAGAAGACAAATCAGGCTAAGTAAGAGGAGATCTCTTCACAGAAACATGGCAGGCCAGAAGTGAGTGGAATGATATAATCAAAGTGTTAAATGGGAAAAAATATGCCATAAGACCCTCTTTTTTCTTTAAGATTTTATTTATTTATTTATTTATTTATTTATTTATTTATTTATTTATTTATTTATTTTAGAGAGAGGGAGCAGGGGGAGGAGCAAAGGGGGAGGGACAAGCCCCAGTGTGGGGCTCCATCTCACAACCCGAGATCACAACATGAGGTGAAATCAAGAGTTGGGTACTCAACTGACTGAGTCAACCAGGCTCCCCAAATGTAAGACTCTTAACTATAGAGAACAAAGGAGGGTTGCTGGAGGGGAACTGCGTAGGGGATTGGCTAAATAGGTAATGGATATTAAGGAGGGGACTTGTGTCGAGCACTGGGTGTTATATGTAAATGATGAATCACTAAATTCTACTTCTGAAATCAATTGGAAAAAATGCAAAAAAAAAAAAAGTACACTACTAAGGTGCTCAATTTGTTAAAATCCTAAACTGAGAGAGAGCTAGCGACAGAGACAGATTAAAATGAATGGGAATAGAAATACACACATTTTTCCTAGGTTTTGTGAGTGGGAACTTTACTTATCACTGTGAGTTTCAAGGCCACCCGCCTGGATATAAGTCTGCTTATAGTCCAAAAGCCCTTTTGAATAAGTATGTGGTAAGAGTAAGGATTTTGAAGAAAAATGATATACAATGGAAATGACACTCAATTATCAGAGGTTAAAATCCCATTTTATATTTGATCTGTATCAGAAAATATGACCTGCACCTGAAATTTCATTGGACTTCCCTATCCTTCTGTATTCTGTATTTAACTTGCAAACTCAGTTGTAGGCTGAGCAGCTAGACAGTTGTAAACTTCCTTATACAGACACAGGGCCTACTTTCAATTACTTCTCCAGGTTGATGACAGTAGAACACGTTCAAATTATCATGAATAATACAACACCCAAAAAGAATCCAAACTCAGCTTAACTGTACTTGCTCATTTCCCCAGTATCACCAATATCACCAATGAAAATAAAAACACTTATTCTATTGGAAAGAGTAAGAGGTGGAAACACAAGTGCCAATTTTTCAGTGCTTACAAAAAGTATAATGACCTTTGTTATGGGATTAAATAAGAACAATGGGAAAGGGTTACAATCATCTGTATAGTTATATCTTCTTTTATACTTAAGATGCAATTTATTTTCTTTCTCCTTGATCATATTTTAAAGTTTGTCTCTTTTATTTTTAATCTTTTTTTTTTTTCATTCTGATACTGATATTGGCCATATGGTATTATATTTAAGAGCTTGAAAACTACTTGTTTGGACTACCACATGTTCAACTTTTATAAATGCTCTGTTTGTTTGGGAAGAATGTGTATTCTCTTGTTTTCAGTTATGTGAATATGCTTGTAAATAATCTAGAGAGTTAATTTTTTTATTCAGACTTTCTGTATCTCCTGTTATATTGTTACTGAATATGGTTCCCAACAGTTAACTTAAATTCTTACATTGTGATTACGAATGTGTCAATTTTTCTTGTTCTTCTATCACTTTTGCTGCATATGATTTGGAATGATATTACTAAGAGCAATAAGGGTTTTAAATGTCATGTCTTCATGAGTTTTTGTTTTATTTTGTTTTGTTTTAAATCATTAGTATCCCTTTTTATCCATTGGGTGTTTTTTGCATGATTAAATAATTTTAAAAAATCTGTTCAAATTAGTCTAGGGTATCTTTTTAAATCTTAGTAATTGCTTTATTTTGTTATGATAGTATGTTATATGAATCAATTTTTAAATATAAAACCATTCTTGTATTCTTAGAGTAAACTCAACTGAATCTTGATGACATTTTTAAAGTAGTTTTAGTTGCTAATATTTACTTTAGAATATCTATAATCATGCTTGATATTTACTATCAAATAGCCTATAATTTCCCTATCTCATAGTAGTTTTCAATTATAATTATAAAATGAGTTGAAAATACCTCTCGTTTTTCTAAAATAGTCTCTTTTTAAAAATACTTAATCTTAATGATTTTTAGAACTTGGTTCTAAAACTAAGGAATTAGTGGCTTTCTGGTTGATAGATAATTGAGAAGCAATTTTATTAAAATGTATAAACCTATTCACATTTCCTATTTCTTCTTGACTCTGATTAGTTTTTTTTTTTTTTAAGATTTTATTTATTTATTTGACACAGAGAGAGAGACAGCCAGTGAGAGAGGGAACACAAGCAGGGGGAGTGGGAGAGGAAGAAGTAGGCTCCTAGTGGAGAAGCCTGATGTGGGGCTCGATCCCAGGACTCCGGGATCACGCCCTGAGCTGAAGGCAGGCCCTTAATGACTGAGCCACCCAGGCACCCCTTCAGGTCATTTTCTGAGTTAGTTGTACTGATGTGTCTGTTACCTCATTGTTTCCATGGGATGAAGTGATCTACTCCAACATCTTCCCAGAATTCTAAGAGACTAGATCTTAATTGTTCCCAATAGAAAAAAAGAAATGATATTTATGGGAACCAAGATAGGGTAGCTAATGCTGCAGTGGTAACCAAATGTATCAAAATGAACCATGAGACATGGTTCTGGGAAACAAACTGAGGGCTTCAGAGAGGAGAGTGGGGGGATAGGTTAGCCCAGTGATGGGTATTAAGGAGGGCATGTATTGCATGGAACACTGGGTGTTTTATGCAAACAGTGAATCATGAAACACTACATCAAAAACTAATGATGTACTGTATGGTGACTAACATAATTTTAAAAATTGTACAACTTAAACTTATGTGATATATATCA
Source organism: Ursus americanus (assembly GCF_024610735.1). NCBI lineage: Eukaryota > Metazoa > Chordata > Mammalia > Carnivora > Ursidae > Ursus > Ursus americanus. Next base: position 14,215,790 of record NC_142155.1, on the reverse strand, counting down.
ATTATATCAATAAAAATAAATTTAAAAAATAAAACTTTAATACTTGGATAATAAGATTTATCTTCATATTTGACCTTAAGAGCTTTTAAAGAAATATTTTATAATACTTATTAATTGATAAACTAGAAATTCCAGTTGTGTTAAAATTGTCTTTTAGTAGTTATTCTATGCATTTATTCTTGAAGTCAAATCAGAGAAACTGAAAAGTGCACATGCTTTGAAAACAGTGTAACACACACATTTAGTTTGGATAGTCTAAACAAAAGCTAATCTTTTCTAAGGTAAAGAAGAGGAAAATGTGTGTTTTAGAATTCTTTAAATTGCTCAAGTTTTCTATTATTTTAACCTATGTCCTATAATTTCAGAACTAAAATGTTAATGTGCTAAGAACAAAGGTTCCCTCAGGACAGTTAAGTAGGTCACATTGTACCTACTAAAGCATAGATTTTATGGTTGACATTTTAACAACATCATAATACCTGTCTATATCAAGGGATTTGACTGTAGTACCTAGACTCCAAGAGAGAAAGAAAATTAATTTCCACTGGCATTGTATTCAACCCAGGTAAGCTTGTATGACAGAGAACAGGGACTAGTTCAAGAAAACTTAGAGATTGGGGACATTATCTATTTGTGTCCTAGTTTTGTTAAGCACTTTATCATTTTTTCAATCTTGAGGTTATCAATGTATTGTAAATCAAGGGATAAAAGGAAAAGGAAGACTAAAGATTTATTTTAAAAAATAGAGAAAGAAGCATTATAAATACTTCTAGCAAATTAAATTTTAAACAAGAATTATTGCATCATAAATGTTTCCTAAATATTATTTTTCTGATTTGTGATTTGTGTGAGAGTTTCATGTCCTAATGTAAATTTCTACATAGTTGCATCAGTTTTGCTTTATTAAGGTGAAAATAATTAATTTGAAATGGCATAACCTTTAAAGAAGTATTTATATTAATGGAGAATGCTATTTTAATTATTTGATATTTAATCATCCCTCTATGTGTTTCAGTGTCTCATATTATGCTTCCATTCTTCATTGGGAAAACATATATTAAGAACCAACAATATCTCACTGTATTAGACAATAGAGACAAAACCACAAATACAATCATTTATGTCATCAAGACTTACAAACTGATGAAGAGAAATTTGTCACAGTGGTCACATTTACCACCATATTACATTTTTAGGCCCTCTCAAATGTTACCTTAGGAATAACAATGTAATAAATATTCAGAGAGCCTGTAAAGAGAGACAGTGTTCTTAACTGCCATATCATAAATTAGGTATTGTATAGTTAAACATTACTAGCTTATGCAGAAAATCTATATAATATAAACATGAAGGCAATGCATCTGGCATGTGACTCCCCCAAACTGAGTAACACATAATAAGTTAGACCACCTGTAGTTAGATGCTGCACAAAGGGAAATGTGCTATTGGTGATCTGACTTGAATGTGATAGTAGGTAAAAATTGAGGACAACTAAAAAGGTGGCTAGTATTTTAGTGAGGAACTATTCACAGTGGCTCTTAGGATTTCTAATAGTTCATGTAGTATATTTAAAAACCATAAATATATATTGGGTGAAGTTATATAATCTTAAAATTCCCCTTTATAAAAAAATCAGTATTTAAAGATCTAATTGCTATATATATATATTTTTTTATTTTAGAGGAATAAAGCCTTGGGATAAACATGCATATAGTTATATGTGTAAAACAGAAAAGAAAATCAAATTATAAAAAATTTTAAAGGTGTTTGTATATATAGTCTGAATAAAATAGACAGTTTATAAATTAAAATTAAAACAGAGAAACAAAAATTATTTTTTAAAAGTTATCTTAAGTCTTTCACTTAATGGGTAAGAATCACACTGAATTCTCACCATTTAAGTAAAAGGTTATAGGTTGATTTTCAGTTGTTCAGAGTATTGTTAATTGTACAAGGTTATGGATCTAATTGTATGAAGCAATTAGCTTTGCATGAAAAAAAAATCAACATCAACAACAACAAAGCTGTCCTACCAACACAAATCGCTCCATTAAGTGCGGTCAGCCATCCCAGGAAAGCAAGGCAATGGTCCCAATGGGATGGGTGCAACATATTTTCTCTCCTGGAAGAACAATTAAATACACATTTCCAGCTGTTGGCAGTTCAGCAGTGGCATCTTAATTTAGAAAGACATCTTTGAAAGAGCAGTAGCTAAAGGGGAATAATCTGTGATGAAACAGCAGGCACGAAAGCCAAATTGAACATGACAAAAACATATAGTCATAACTATCCCCTACTTAGAGACCTCAAGCAATGTGAAAGTTTTGGATTTCTAGTCAGTCCCAGAGCTTTGTTGACTTTCAGCAGCCTTTTGGAATTCAGAAAGCATTGGATCAGTTCTGTCCTGCCTATAGCAAGCAAACCAAGTAAATGTACTAAGAAATGCCACTGTATTTATAACTGTAGGTATACTAAGACTCTTAGCATCAGGACACTTTACGACTTGTCCAGTTCCCCTCTATGATTATTTTTATTTGTCCATCCAGATCTACTCTTCATATTTGCTTTAACCAGAAAGGCTGGCCTCTTTGAACTACACTACTCAAGCTGCTTTCCACCTAGCTTCCTATTGAGTATGGCAAATGGGTAACACAGGAGATCAGAGGGAAGAAGGAGAGTCAGGTTGTAGTATTTCTGCTCTTCCCTCTGTGCTCGGAGCCACAAAATATATGTAAATAACATATAAATTGCCACATGTTGGAGGCTCTGCCTTGCTTGTCCAGGTGGACCTCAGAGATCAGACCAAGAAGTTGAGTAAAGTTGCTCAATTTCCTTCTATATTGCATTGATCTAATGTCATTTTTGTTCTTTTTCTGTTCTTGCCTCTTGTTTTGACATATATACGTTCATGTTCTTTTTTCTTCCTGGTATACTTACATAATTATGAATTTAAAAGTGTATTTCTTTAAATTTTTCATTGAGGAAATTCACATATAGAAAATTGCACAAATTCTAAGTATTCAATCAGATGTATTTTTGCAAAAAAACAAAACAAAAACAAAAACCAAACACATTCGTGTAACCATTATCCAGAACAGGAAATAGAATATCCCCTAGCATCACAGAGGCCTCCTTGTGTCCCCACCATGTAACTACCCCCAAGGGTAAAGAATATCCTGGTTTTAATGCCAGAGATTGGTTTATTCTTTTTGAATTTATATAAAATGAATCCTATAATATATACCCTTTTGTATCTGGCTTCTTGCACTCAATCCTGTATTTCTGACGTTCATCACCTTCTTTCATCCTATTTCACTGTCTCCCTCTCTTGTAAAAAGAAAAAGAGATCATTAAAAATCTAGACATTTTTTTTCATCCTCTTTCTGCTGAGTGGTCACAGCATAGAATACTCTTCTTGTTGGATTTTATTAAAGTACCTTTTCCAAAATTTGTAGCCAGTTACTTGCAGACACAGATACTCATTTTTCTTTCACTTTAAACACTTTCTCCAAGCTATGGATATTATCTGAGTGATTTCATTATTATGGACTTTCCACACAGTGTTCAAACTGAGTTCAAAATTTTCCTCCCTAGCACAAGTTTTGTACCTCTATGCTTCACTCAACTCCACTAAAAAACATGGCAATTTTTTTTTAACTGAGGTGTAGTTGACATACCACATTATACTAGTTTAAGGTATACAATATAGTGATTTGACATTTATATACATTATGAAGCGATGACCACAATCAGTCTAGTCACCACCTGTCTTTACATAGTTATTACAATATTATTGACTATATCCCCAAGGCTGTACTCTACATCCATATGACATTTATTTTATAACTAGAAGTTTCTACATATTAATCCTCTTCAATTATTTCACCTATTCCCAACCCCACCCTCCTCTGGCAACCACCAGTTTTCTGTACTTCTGACTCTGTTTCTATTTTGTTCTGTTTCATTTTTTCATGTTCTACATATAAGTGAAATCATGGTATTTGTCTTTCTTTGATTTATTTCACTTAGCGTAATACCCTGTACATCTATCCATGTTTTGACAAATGGCTAGATTTCATTATTTTTTATGGCTGAGTAATATTCCACTGTGTGTGTATGTGCCTGTGTACACACCAATTATATGGGATACAAATATTGTATAGAATACAATATTGCTCTGTGTATGTATCTTCTTGATGTATTCATCTAACAACAGACACTTAGGTTGCTTCCATATCTTGGCTGTTGTAAATAATGCTATAATAAACATAGGGATGCATATATCTTTTCCAATTTATGTTTTCTTCAGATAAATACCAAGAAGTGGAATTGCTGGATCATATGGTATTTCTATTTTTAATTTTTTTAGGAACTTCCATACTGTTTTCCATAGTGGCTAAACCAATTTATATTCTTACCAACAGTACATGGAGGTTTCCTTTTTTCCACATCTTTGCCAAAATATGTTATTTCTTCTCCTTTTGGTGCTAACCATTCTGACAGATGTGAGGTGAAATCTCTTGTGGTTTTTATTTGTACTTCCTTGATTATTAGTGGTATTGAGTATCTTTTCATGTGTCTGTTGATCATCTGTATGTCTTTTTTAGGAAAATGGCCATGGGGTCCCCTGTATATTTTAAAATAATATTGTTTTCTGGTGTTGAGTTATAGGAATTATTTATATATTTTGGATATTAACCCTGTATCAGATACGTCATGTACAAATATCTTCTCTCATACAGTAGGGTGCCCTTTCATTTTGCTGATGGTTTCCTTCACTGTGAAAAGGCTTTTTAATTTGATGTAGTCCCATTTGCTTATTTGTTTTCCTTGTCCTTGCCTGAAGAAACAGATCCAAAACAGTTATTTCTAGGACAAACATCAAAGAGTTTACTGCCTATGTTTTCTTTTAGGAGTTTTATGGCTTCAGGTGTTACATTTAGGTTTTTCATCCATTTTCATATATGGTTTAAGAAAGTGGTCCAGTTTCAGTCTTTTGCAGGTGGCTGTCCAATTTTCCTAATACCATTTATCGAAGCAACTGTCTTTTCCTCATTGTATATTTTTACCTCATTTGTTTCAGATTGATCATATAAGTATAGACTATTTCTGGGCACTTTATTCTGTCCCATTGATTTATGTGTCTTTTTCTATGTAAATACCATACTGGTTTGATTACTACAGCTTTGCAGTATAGTTAGAAATCAGGGATCATGTTACTTCCAGCTTTGTTCCTCTTTCTCAAGATTGCTTTGGCTGCTTAGGATATTTTGTGGTTTTTTACAAATTTATGGATTATTCTAGTTCTGTGAACAATAACATTGGTATTTGATAGGGATTGCATTGAATCTGTAGATTCCTTAGGTAGTATGGACTTTAACTAATATTAATTCTTCCATTCCATGAGCATGGTACATCTTTCCATTTATTTGTGTCATCTTAATTTCTTTCATTATTTTCTTATAGTTTTCAGAAAACAGGTTTTTCACCTCCTTGGTTAAATTTATTCCTAGGTATTTTATTCTTTTTGTTGTAATTATAAATTAAATTATTTTCTTAATTTCTCTTTCTGATAGTTTGTTAATAGTATATAGAAAAGAGTTCGCTGTATGTTGATTTTGCATCCTGCAACTGTATTGAATCCATTTATTGGTTCTAATAGTTTTTTGGTGGAGTCTTTAGGATTCTCCATATATAGTATCACATCTTGTGTGGAGAGTGACAGTTTTACTTCTTCCTTAAAATGTGGATGCATTTATTTCTTTTTCTTGCCAAATCGCTACAGCTTGGACTTCCAGTACAATGTTGAATAAAAAGGAGAGCAAATGGGCATTCTTATCTTTTTTTTTTTTTTTAATCTTAGAGGAAAAGCTTTCAGGTTTTCACCAGTAAGTAAATATGAACTGTGTGTTTATCATATGTAGTTTTATAACGTTGAGCTAGGTTTCCTCTACACTCACTTTTTGGGGAGGTTTTTTTGTGTTTTTTTTTTTTTAATCATAAAAATGGATGTTTAATTTTGCCAAATGCTTTTTTGCTGAGGTCATATATTTTTTATCTCTCATTTTGTTCGTGTGGTGTATCATGTTAATTGATGTGCAGACACTGAACTATCTTTAAATCCCTGGGGTAAGTTCTACTTGATCATGGTGTATAGCTGTTGTTGCTGTTGTTTGTTTATTTTTTGTGTATTGTTGAATTTGGTTTGCTAATGTTTTGTTGAGGATTTTGTATCCATTTTCATTAGGGATATTGCCTGTAATTCTTTTGTTATTGTTGTGTCTTTGTCAGGTTTTGGTATTAGGGTAATGCTGGCCTGGTAGAATTAATTTGGAAGTGTTTATCCTATTCAGTTTTTTGGAATAGTATTTCAAAGATAGGAGGTATTAACTCTCCTTTACCTGTTTGTTAGAATTCACCTGTGAAACCACATGGCCCTGGACTTTTATTTGCTTGTAGTTTTTTCGTTACTGATTTAATTTTATTACTACTAATTAGTCTGTTCAGTTTTTATATATCTTCTAGATTCAGTCATGGAAGATTTTAGGCTTCTACAAATTTATCCATTCTCTTTGGTTGTCCACTTTGGTAATTATAATTTTTTCATAATATTCTTTTATAATTTTTTGTATTTCTGTGGTATTGGTTGTAATTCTCCTCCTTCATATCTGATCTTAAGTATATGGGTTCGTTCTTTTTTTCTTGATGAGACTTGCCAAAAGTTTTAGCCATTTTGTTTATATTTTCAAAGAATCAGCTCTTAGTTTTATTTTCTACTCTAATTTTTTTTTAGTCTCAAATTCGTTTATTTGTCCTCTGATGTTTATTATTTCCCTTATTCTACTTTGGGGTTTCTTTTTTTTTTCTTTTTCACATTTATTTAGATGTAATATTAAATTTTTCTTTTGATATTTTCTTTATTTGTGGTGATAAATCTGTATGGCTATAAACTTCCTTCTTAGGACTGCTTTTATTGCATTTTATAGATTTTTGAACATTATGTCTCCATTTTTATTTGTCTCCATGTAATTTTTTATTTACTTTTTAGTGTGTGTGTGTGTGTGTGTGTGTGTGTGTGTGTGTGTGTGTGTTTACTCATTGGTAGTTTATTAGTATGTTGTTTAGCTTTCATGTGTTCATGTTTTTTTTCCTCATAATTGATTTCTTATATAAAACTATTATTTTTCTTTTTGCTGTTCATTTGAGACTTTTCTTACCCTGTTTTCCAAATTGTTGATTTATTCTTATGTGTAATATAATATGCCATCAATTCCCCCAGTGTATTATTCATTTCAGTTATTATATTCTTCAGCTCTGATTCATTCTTTTATTTTTGTTTTCTCAATGTCTTTAAGCTCTCTTCTCATCAATTATTCTTTGAGCATCTCTATGAACATTACTTTGAACTCTGTCAGATCACTTATCTCAATTTCATTTAATTATTTTTGTGAAGTTTTGTATTGGTTTTCATTTGGAACATACTTCTCTGACTCCTCAGTTTGTCTGAATCTCTGTGTTTGCTTTTATGTAATGGGAAGCTGAGCTATATCTCCTGGTCTTTATGTAGAGTTTCCTGTGGGGGCCCAGAAATTCAAACTTCTTGGTCACTAGGCCCAGGTGTTTCAGTGGTATCCCCTGCATGGGCTGCACGTACCCTTCTTTTGTAGCTAAACCACTACTACTGTGGATGTGCTGGTGGGTGGGGCTGGTCTCCAGTGCGGGTGGCTGTGAGGCCAAGCCACAGCTGTTGGGGAAATGCTGGGGGGATTTGTCTGGCCCTTGTGGGCAGGAGCCACTTTGGAGGAGTGCTGGTCCCAGTTGGGGCCACCCCCGGGGTGTGGCAGAGTGGGAGCCACTTTAAGGCGTGCTGGTACTGGCAGGGCTGCACACTGGATGCAGAGGTACAGCTTTGGGGTGGAACTGTCTCAGCTGTCCACCAGGTGCCATGGAGCAGGAGCTGCTTTGGAGGTTTACCTGCCTGGGCAAGTGGGTTGGAGCTGGTAGGTCCACAGGGGAATAGTGGGGTGGGTGAACAATGCTAGATAGGTAGATGGAGAGTGTCAGATAGGGTGCCTCGCAGTGCCAGGTCAGCTGGGTTGGAGAGTAAAAAATTGATGTCTGCCAGCAAGTCTATTCCTGGAGAAAGTTCCTACAGATCCCCACCTGTCCAGCACATGCTTTGAAATTAGTAAGTCTCCTTTATGTATGGCAGAGAATCTTTTCAGACTGCTGCCTCTTTGGTGGATCTAGGAGTGAGTGAATTTGGGTGCAGGTCCTTTAAAAGTGGAGTCTTGGTTTCCTACTGCCTTCCAGCTCTCCAGAAGTTAAGCCCTACTGATTTTCAAAGCCAAACAATATGGGGGCCTTTATTCTTTCATCAGGCAGGGATGTCTGGTGTAAGGCTTGAACCCCTCATTTATCAAGGAGGATCTCTGAGTTTGTGATATCCCTCCCATTTGTGGGTTGCTATGCCAGGGATGTTTGCTCTGACTAGACCTTATCTTTGCCCCTCTTATATGCTTTGATATGGTTTATACATACAGACATTTATATTTATTTATTATTTATTTATATTTATAAATATGTTTCGTTGTGGAAGAGCTGTTCTACTTTTTGTTCTCAGAAAAAGTTGTTCTATATGTAGTTGTAGTTTTGGCGTGTCTGTGGGAGAAGGTAAGCTCAGGATCCTATTCTGCCATTGTGATCTCTCAAAATTACAGTGACGTTTTAAGACCTTTGTGTATCCCACAGAAGTTGAACTACCTTTTCTATTACTTGATACATTCTCAATCCAGAGTCCCAAAGTCATCATACGCCTGGATCCTTCTACCATTTCAGTCATAATGAACATCTCTACTCCCTTTTCAGAAACAGTACAACTTTTTATAAAAATCAATAGATTTTTTCAGTGAGTATGTCAGTTACTCTCCATTGATCCCTCTCTGGGTAACTAACACAAAAAAATTGTTGTGGTGATCAGCATAACCAAACCAAACCAAAACAAAACAAAACACCTCATTAGAATATAGCTTTGGTTTCCTTATTGAACTGTCCACTCTTGGACTTCACACGACCCAGAGGCTCTGGTACTATCACAGTATTAGCTATAACCTCATCTCTCTCTACCACTATTACTCATGTGAGGTTAAGGCCCATTTCTCTACCAGTTTAAACACCCAGTGGTGGTTTCCCGGTTAAAGCTAGTGATTTCTAGTAAAATAGCCAGACATGGTACTACAGCTAAAATTTCCCACACTGAAATCTCTATTCCTAAGAGTTTTGCTTTTAAACCTGGGGAAGTTTAAGGATACAGTTCCTTATGAGAAAGTGAGATTTGCCATTATCAGATCAGGAATACATATAGGGTATTATGATGAACCAAAACATCAATCACAAAAGTCAATTATAAATCCATTCAAAGTCCCTGTCAAACTAGCAATTGGATTTTCCTTCATTTTTCCAGTATCTCCTCTTCTTTCCCTATTCCCATATAACCCCTCTATCTGTTCTTACCCTCCTTATCCCTACCTTAGTCCTAGATCTAACTTAGAGTTGCAATCCTCTCACGTTCCATTTTCTTTGGGGGGGTGTCCATCCATGAAAGGAATTATGAACTTTCTAATATGAGTGTTGAATAAGGAGACTTAGAATCTTCAAAGAGATATAAAACAAACAAAAAATATCTTAGCAAGCTTGAGCTGCTTCCCATGTCTTAACATTGTTGATTTATTATGATAACAATTTGTTTCTTTACTCTTTTAACCATGAATAAAGAGAAGTGTGTGAAGGCCTAAAGTAACATCCTGTTATATCTGTAAACATAAAGAAAGATGAACTGGTGACTTATTTAATAATTACAATACCTTACAACATACGTTTTCAGAATGGAAAATTTTTGAGATCATTTTTTCCCAGTGCTTTCTCTATGCCAATTTGGAGGGCTAGGTTTGAAATAATGGATGGTAAATTAGGTGAATCACTTAAGAGTCGATTTGAGGAGGATAAGTATACCTGGGTGAACTATTAAAAAATCATCAACAATGAAAAGGAGATACGAACAACACATTCTTTTTCAGTAGTATTATCAATCACATATTTGCTCTGCATCCATGTGGACAAAGTAATAGAATTAACAATAGCACCATACGTGATAAGTAAAAAGGTTATGTGATGAGTGTATTATGTAATTCATGAAGGACTTCATGGTAAAAACATGAGTTGTGAAGAGCAGTTTGTAGTTGAGTAGTAGGAACAAGGACTGGCACATAGAGTGTAGAAGTGTAGAGACAATAGCAACAAAAACAACAACAGTCAAGTACATGGTTATATTTGAAAATGTGTTTATCTCAATGCTTCACCCCTCAAATGTATGTAAAGATAACTGAACAATTTCCTAATGAAACATGAAAATAGATCTGATATATTTTGTAAGACATTTGCTTCAAGCACATTTATTATGATTTTTCAAGATAAAATAACCTTGTATATCATGAAGACATTCTTATGTGACTTACAAATCCACCTACTAAATGTTAGAAAATACCCGAATGTGTTCCATTTTCTCTCAAGTAGCATTATTTTATTCTTTTAGAATCTATTCCAAAATATACATTTTAGAACTTCAAAGGGTTATACAAATACAGGTTGAAAACTACTTTTGAAAACTCAAGGAGAAACTGTGGCCTTCTATTTGAATTTGAGATTTCTAATAGAAGCACAGCACAGTAAGTTCCGAGAATATTTTTAAAATTACTTCAATAAGCTAATTGGAAGACCTTCAGACAGTGAGATAAAGGAATACACACAGGCTCGTTTTCATATTCACAAGGAAAAAAATAAGATATGAAAACAGAGAATACATAGAATTATAAATTGTATGAAATTTTGTTAGCCAATATAATATCTCAGTAGGCCAGAAACCTTCATTTGAATACCATTATTATCTTCAAGAGCATGCTCACTATGCAACAGTGATGTAAATATGTACATTTCCCAAAACACTTTGGGGAAAAAAAACCCACCAAAGTTCATCTCTTTTAAAATAAAAGGTACTAAGCACTGAGAAACAGCTCTTTTCAAATTCTAGTAAAATGGGGATAAAATACAGGGCAAGGTAGGGCATTGACAAGACTACAAAATCAGGCTGTATACATGACCAGATAAGGAGGCAGCATCTTAGGCAGGCAGTAGGAACATCAACTATATTATTGTCATTTAGAAATGGGAGTAACAATAGCTATCCGACAGGACACCAAAAATCAAATGTCTAAGCCTATGACCAAAATAAAATGCACAAGTTAAGTATCAGAGGCAGATATTACTTTATACTGATAACTAATGAATTTCAGTATAGATTTATGACTGGCCTTAAGGTATCTTAAGGCATTACTTGGACTCTGCCAGTGATCAACAAAGATAGTGACCACATGTTCAACTCAATTTTCAGGCTAGTGCCTATAATTTGTTCTAAGGACAGAGAAAAAATAACCAATTCTCTTCAGAAACATATGTTTTTATTATGTTCAAATAATCTTGACTCCTCTGAATCTTATAATTCTCATAATTCTGTTAAGTTCAATTCCTTTATTTTATGCTTCTACAAAAATAATTGCTCCAACCTTAATAAATACAGCAATAGTCCAGTGATGGGTATTAAGGAGGGCACATATTGCATGGTGCACTGGGCGTTATATGCAAATAATGAATCATGGAACATTGCATCAAAAACTAAGGATATACTGTATGGTGAATAACATAACATAACAAGTTATTATAATAAAAATTGAAAAAATATAGCAATAGCAGAAAATAATTGGCATGTTTTGTCAGTCCGATGAAAAATCTACAGTGAGCTCAGTTGTATTATGATTAAAAGGTCACTCCACACAAACATATTTTGTGGCTATACAGTGCTTCCAAATGCTATATTCTGTGTCCCCATATTTTAACCCCTCCTAAAATAAATATTTAACACTGCTAAGGAAACATCACTATCAACTTAAAAATAAGTCTTATAAGGGAATGCCAAAAACATGTATGGCAACAAACTAGATAATGTAGACGAAATGGACAGATTCCTAGCAAAACGCAAATATACCAAAACTAAATCAAGTAGAAATAGAAAACCTGAAAAACAAGTAAAGAAAGTATAGTTTTAAAAATTTTCAACAAAGAAAAGCTCAGGTAGATGGCTTCACTGATGAATTATACCAAAAATTTAAAGAATTGATGCCAATTCTCATCAAAAGGCTGAACTTTCTTTTAAATATAGACAAAAAAAATCATCAATACAACAGTAGCAAACTGAAAATAGTAACATATAAAAAGGATTACACAACATGACCAAGTGAGGTTTATCCCAGAATTGTAAAGTTGGCTTAACATCCAAAAATCCTGTAATATAATAAGCCATATCAATTGATGAAAGGTAAAAGCCACATGATCATCTGAATATATACATAAAAATAAGTTGACAAAATCTAACACCATTTCATGATAAAAAACACTCAACAAACTAGAAAAAGAACTTTCTCAACCTGAAAACAGGCATCTATTAAAAACTCACAGTTAATATTATATGTACATGTAAAAGATTGAATACTTTCCCCTCTAGATCAGGAAAAAAGACAAAGATAAGTGTTATATCATTTCTATTCAACATCACATTGGAGTTTCTAACCATAGTAATTAGACAAGAAAATGAAAGAAAATAAAATCATCCAGGTTGGAAAAAAACAAGTAATGTTATCTCTATTCACAGCTGACATGAGTTTGTACACACACACACACACACACACACACACACTAAGGAATCCTCCAAAACCTCTTGGAACTAATAAGGTAACTCAGGTTATAGAGCGAAGATCAGTATATGAAATCAATTATTTTCTATGCACTATGAGTGAATCTTTCTGAAAATGAAATTTAAAAAGAAATTCCATTTATAATAGCATCACAGTAAATTAAATACTTAAAAATAAATTTAACAAAATAGAAATTTGTGCTTTGAGAACTACAAAATATTGTTGAGAGAAGTTAAATGACTTAAATAAGATGTACTTCATGAATCAAAAGATTTAATATTGTCAATGACGGCAATGCTTCTGACATTGATATGTAGATTAAATAAAATTCCTATAAAAATCTCCGTTTTCTTGCATCAACTGACATACTGATTCTAGAATTCATATGGAAATACAAGGGACCCAAGTTCATGAGATCAAGCTCCCTGTTGGTCTCCACATTTAGTGGGAAGTCTGGTTGGGATTCTCTCCTCCTCCCTCTGCCTCTACCCCTCTCCCTGCTCATGCACTCTCTCACTCTCTCTAAAATACATAAAACTTTAAAAAATTACATCACATAAAAAGTTAAGAACTTGGATTTAAATCACTGCTTTGTCATTATTTGATTGTGTAGTCTATGACAAATTATTTAACGTCCCTAATCCTCTCTCCATTTGTTTGTAAAACTGAGAAGAATAACACTTATTTCATAAAGTTATTAGGGGAATTAAATGAAATAATTAATATGAAGTACCTGGCATGTAGTAGATTCTTAAGACATGTTAGCTACTTATTGATTAATATGTGATTAATGTATTGATATGAATGATTTTTACAATAGAAATTACTGAAACTAGCTTAGGCAGGAAAGGAAAACTAATTGAAAATTAAGTGTTGGACATTTATTTTATCTGCAAGTCTCTAAATTTATTTTTTATGTTTGGGCATCTGTCATTTTGTGACTCATGGTGAGAGGTGGGATTTACCTCTGAGATCAAAAATTTGCTCTCCTCATGTCTTGGTAAGCAGTGTGCATATGCGTGTTCTATATGGGCAATCAGTCTTACTTGGGACTTTAATCTGGATAGGTAAGGCAAACAAATTGACAGTTGAGAATCTGTTCTAGTGAGAACAGCAGGCAACATTGGGTGATAGAGGTGTTAGAGATGGTGTCTAATGTCCAGATGAATCTTTCAGATTCTTTTTGTGGTTTGGTTAGCCTTCTCTTGTCAGTGTTCCTGTTTTCAAGCCCAGTTGCCCAGAACAAGGATGCTACCAGGTCTCTCCCTTTCACATATTTACTTTACTCTTTGGCTTTATTTTCTCACACTGTCCCTACACAAATAGCAGAAAATATAACCAGAAACATCCATTGCACCTCAGATCTCCACATTTGTCAGTGGGGAATGTTTAATATTTCCTTTCTTTGATTACAAGTCCAAAACTGGGGAAAGATTGTAGTTGTCCTAGTTTGTGACAAGGTCTATTCTTTGATCAGCTAACTATGGCTATAATGATGAAGAAGAATAATTAACTTAGACCAGTAACTAAAGTCCAAACCAATCAGCACAAAGTCAAGGATACAGAATGTCTCTTTAAAAAAAAATGTACTATAACAAATGTGGTTAGAACTGGGGGTAGAGGGAAAAGACAGGGAAGAAAAAGAAAAGCAAATAAGAGATGAGTTAGAAACATCACTACAACGTAGGTAGGTACAAAGGAGCAAGACAATAACATAACTGAGACAGTACTTTATAAGTGGAAGAGAACGTTTAAATAATTTTTATCACAACTTATATATTCCACACAATGTTTGGGAATATCATATGATCACAGGGTATCGGAGAAATGATGAGACTGAGGAAAGGATGTTGCTAGGAAGGAAGATATTTTGATAGTTCATCTGAGAGCCTATCCTAAGGGCAAGTCAATAGAATATTAAGAAAAGGCTAAATTAAAGACTATTTTGAAAAGAATCAGTAAAACGTGATGGATAATTGATTCAAATTGGTAAAGGTAATTTCAAAGCTGATACCAAATATATCTGTAATATTGATCAGGACTTATAACAGAAATAGGGAATTTGTGTATATGTGTGTTTGGGAGGTTCATCTCATGGGAGTGGGTGGGGGGAGAAAATGAAAAATATTTGTAATGAATTTCTCAAGAATTTCTACTATACTAATACACAGATTTTACTTTATCATCTCTTGTGTTCATTTCTACTTTTCCAAAAAATATGTGAGTAGAAATATCAACACATGAATGAATATGTAAATATATGGCAACATTTCTATTTTACTGACTTTCCTCTGATACACAAGTAAGTTTAACCTATAATTTGGGATATTCTTGCCTAATGCAACAAAAATATATTTGAAATAGAACACACTCATTTTTCCAGTGAGCAAGCTGCTACCTGCCGGCAAATTAGGCACTTTTTGACATTGCATCAAACAATAATTTAAGGCCATGGGAGTAAAGTAATGTTTCTGATGCTAAATGTATTCTCATATTCTGTAAGAATTGATTGGCCTTTCAAAAGCAGCTGACACTTTGGAAATAGTTTACTTACTGTAAAAATCAGTTTCTGGGTATATCTCCAGGCTTTTGACCTTCTATTCAAGATGACTAGCTTCTTGATATTCTTATTAGCATTGATAAGAATTCAGAGATATGTGGGGAAAGTTTTACCTTTTCCTACTGAAACACATAGATATAGAAACTACTTAACGTGGTTGTTTCCTTATAGGGAATTATATGTAAAATTTCTGCATTTCATATAAAATGACTGGGGTTCAAATAGATTTTGACTTAATACATAAAGGCTTGTAATTATGTTTTTAGAACCAGTAGACATAAATTTCTCGTATTAGTTAGTAGTGTCTCCAATGAGTTGGACTCAGTGATTTGCTTTTAAGAAATATAGAAAGGGAAAAATAGTAACCATACAATGAAGAAACCTAAAAAACACTACCTTAACCAAGTTAAACACCAGTGATAAGTTAATATTTTGTGTACTGGTAATATAATTTTTACCTCAGTGGCATTCTTCCTCAAACCCGTAATCCCAATCTAATTATGAAAAAATGGGATACCCAAACTGAGTTACATTCTATAAAATACTTGATTAATAATCTTCAGAAATGCAAAGGTCTTGAGGCACAAGGAAAAACTAAAAAAAAAAAAAAAATTCACACACAAAAAATGAGAAGGATAACTAGAAATGCACCATTCTAGATTGGATCCTGAAACATAAAAAGAATATTAGTGCAAAAATTTATGAACTATGAAGTATATAGTTAATACTATTGTGCCTATCTTGATTTCTTAGTTTTAATAAATATGAAATAGTTTCATATGATGATAGCTTTGGAAAAGTTGTATAAAGGACATACAAGAATTTTTCACTATCTTTGCCTTTTCTGCAAATGTAAAAGTATTTAAAATTTTCTTAAAATATCAAAAATTATAAATGATTTTTCATTTCCTATTTATGTCAGAATGTGAATAAATGATTGTATCTGTGTATAACCTCTTCCAATCCAGCTTCTATTTTCAGAATCAATAATTACTTCCTTTTGGGCAGAAATTCATATAATGAATCCACATGTGTTTTAACCATAGGCAGTTTCTTATGGGCAGAACAGTTTCTTTTACATTCTTATTTTAATATGTGATCCAAATGACAATTTGCAAAGACTCAAAAAGTTGTATATCTGGAAGAGACCATGGAGATTAATGAGTTCAAATGTGCATTTAGAGCTGAAGAAGCTGTGGGAAAGATACTGAGACCCTCTCAATACCACAGTTAACAGGAGATAGATCAGAACCCAAATTTCCTGACATATGGTGTAGCAGTCTTTCCTTTTATGACTCTAATAAATGGGGGAGCCTGGGTGGCTCAGTTGGTTAAGCATCGTACTATTGATTTTGGCTCAGGTCATGATCTCAGGGTTGTGGGATAGAGGCCACATCAGGTTCAGCCCTGGGAATGGAGCCTGCTTAAGATTCTCTCTCTCTCTCTCTCTGCCCCTCCACCTCCCTGCTTTTGCCTGCGCGCTCTCTCTTTCGAAAAAAAAAATGTATGCAGTCTAATAAATGCTTAAATAATTTAATATTGCCCTATGTTTTTGTGTTTGTTTGTACTTAATCCAATCTTTGAAAATCCCACACACTTAAATTTAACTTTGTGTGTAGTGCTTCTCAAATGGTGGTACAAGGACCCCTAGAGAATACAAACATAGTATAGCACCCTCTAAGTTTTTGAGTTTGAACATAATGCTGTAAGCTAGATTTTATAATAGAATGTATTAATCAAGCATTGTCATTATTAAGTTTCTTTATATTCCACTTACCATTATGAGCTACTGAATACATCCATCATCTTGGGTAAGGTTGCTAACAAATCTCATATGCATCAGGTATCCTGACGGGTCTCTGTCAGATTCAACCTTACCCATGCACAACGATTAGTTTTTATTGTATTCCTATTAAATATTTTCTAAAAATAATACTTTGTAGAAATAAAAAGGAATGAAAGAACTAGAATTGTTGATGTTTGATAAATGTTGCATAACTAAGCACATATACTAAGTAGTAAGAATTATAATTTGAATATTTATTTTTAAGGACTTTTTCTGACCTACAAAAATTTTTATTCCAGTATAATATACATTCTTATATTAGTTTCAGGTGTACAGTATAGTGAGCCAACAGTTCTATACTAAGTGCTCATAATGATAAGTGTACTCACAATCGCCTTCACCTATTTTACCCATCCCCCACCCATCAACCTTCTGGTAGCCATCAGTTCTCTATAATTAAGGGTCCTTTGTGTGTGTTAGTGTGTGTGTGTGGGGGGGTTTCTTGTAGATGTTTGTCTTTTTTTAAAGTTTTTATTTAAATTCCAGTTAGTTAACAAAATATTAGTTTCAGGTGTACAATTTAGTGCTTCAGTACTTACAACACATGGTTCTCAGCGAAAGTGCATGCCTTAATTCTCACCATCTATCTAACCCATCCACCCACCCACCTACACTCTGGTAACCCATCAGTTTGTTCTTTATAATTGAAAGTCTCTTTCTAGGGGCACCTGGGGGGCTCAGTCAGTTAAGCGTCTGTCTTCAGCTCAGTTCATGATCCCAGGGTTCTGGGATCAAGCCCCACATCGAGCTCCCCTCAGCAGGGGGTTTGCTTCTCCCTCTCCCTCTGCTGCTCCCCCCCACTTGTGCCCTCTCTCACTATCTCTCTCTCTAATAAATAAATAAAATCTTAAAAAGTCTCTTTCTTGAGGTGAATGGGTGACTCAGTCAGTTAAACATTTGCCTTTGGATCAGGTCATGATCCCAGAATCTTGGGATGGAGCCCTGTGTCAGACTCCCTGCTCAGCAGGAGCCTCTCACCCCACCTCTCACCCCATTCATGTTCTCTTGGTCACTTGCTCTCTCAAATAAATAAATAAATAATCTTTTTAAAAAAAGAGTCTCTTTCTTGATCTCTCTCTCTCTCTCTTTTTCCCCTGTGCTCCTTTGTTTTATCAAATTCTACATATGAGTGAAATCATATTTGTCTTTCTCTGATTAACATATTTTACTTAATGTTATACCCTTAAGATCCATCCATGTTGTTGCAAAGGCAAGATTTCATTCTGTTTTATGGTTGAATAATAGTTCATTGTATATAAATACCATATCTTCTTCATTCATTCATCTATAGACGGATACTTGGGTTGCATCAATAATTTGGCTATGGTAAATAAAACTGAAATAAGCATAAGGTTCATATATCTTTTCATTTTTTTAAAAATGATTTTTTATTATATTATGTTAGTCACCATACAGTACATCCCCGGTTTCCAATATAAAGTTCGATGATTCATTAGCTGCGTATAACACCCAGTAACCATGCAATACGTGCCCTCCTTACTACCCATCACCAGCCTATCCCATTCCCCCACCCGCCTCCCCTCTGAACCCCTCAGTTTGTTTCTCATAGTCCATAGTCTCTCATGTTTCATTCCCCCTTCTGATTACCCCCCCTTTCTTTATCCCTTTCTTCCCCTACCGATCATCCTATTTCTTATGTTCCATAGATGAGAGAAATCATATTTGTTTTTCTCTGCTTGACTTATTTCACTTAGCATTATCTCCTCCAGTGCCGTCCATGTTGCAGCAAATGTTGAGAATTCATTCTTTCTGATAGCTGAGTAATATTCCATTGTATATATGGACCACAACTTCTTAATCCAGTCATCTGTTGAAGGGCATCTCGGTTCCTTCCATGATTTGGCTATTGTGGACAATGCTGCTATGAACATTGGGGTGCATATGGCCCTTCTCTTCACTACGTCTGTATCTTTGGGGTAAACACCCAGTAGTGCAATGGCTGGGTCATAGGGTAGCTCAATTTTTAACTTTTTAAGGGACCTCCACACTGTTTTCCAGAGTGGCTGTACCAACTTGCAACTTGGGTTGAATCAATAATTTGGCTATGGTAAATAAAGCTGCAATAAGCATAAGGTTCATATATCTTTTCAAATAAGTATTTTCATATTCTGTGGGTAAATAATAGTGGAATTATTGGGTCATATGGTAATTCTATTTTTTATTTTTTGAGGAAACTCCATACTGTTTTCCACAGTGGCAGCACCAGTTTGCATTCCCACCAATAGTGTACAAGTGTTCCTTTTTCCTCCACATCCTTGTCAACATTTGTTGTATCTTGTGTCATTGACTAGCCATTCTGACAAGTGTGAGGTGATATCTTATTGTGGTTTTGACTTGCTTTTCCCTGATGATTAGTGATGTTGAGCTCTTCTCATGTGTCTGTTGGCCATCTGAATACCTTCACTGAAGAAGTATCTCTTTGTCTTCTGCCCATTTTTAAATTGAATTTTTGGGGGGAGTTTTTTTTGGTGTTGACTTATGTAAGGTCTTATATATTTTGAATACTAACACTTTTTTGTTTATGCCATTTGCAAATCTTCTCCCATTTAGTAAGTTGTCTTTTAGTTTTGTTGGTTGTTTCCTTTGCTATACAGAAAATTTTTTAAAAAAATGTAGTCCCAATAGTTTATTTTTGCTTTTGTTTCTCTTGCCTCAGGAGACCTATCCAGAAAAAATATTGCTATGACCCATATCAGAGAACTTACGGGGTGTGCTCTCTTCTAAGATTTTTCTGGTTTCAGGTCTCACATTTAGGTACCTAATCCATTTTGAGTTTATTTTTGTGTGGTGTAAGAAAGCGGTCCATTTTCATTCTTTTGCACGTAGCTGTCCAGATTTCCCAGCACTGTTTGTTGAAGAGGCTATCTTTCCCATTGCATATTCTTGCCTCTTTTTTCAAAGATTAGTTAGGTTTATTTCTGGGTTCTCTATTCTGCTCTATTGATCTGTGTGTCTATTTTTGTGCCAGTATCATACTGTTTTTATCACTACAGCTCTGTAGGATATCTTGAAATCTGGGATTGTGATACCTCCTGTTTTATTATTTTTCAAAATTAGTTTGGGGTCTTCTGTGGTTCATACAAATTTTAGCATTATTTGTTCTAGTTCTGTGAAAAGTGTTGCTGGTATTTTGATAGGGATTGCTAAATCTGTAGATTGCTCTGGGTAGTATGGACATTTTAACAACATTAATTCTTCTAATCCATGAGCATGAAATACCTTTTCATTTATGCTGTCTTCAATTTCTTTCATCAATGTTTTATAGTTTTCAGAGTATAGGTTCCTTAAATATCCTGTAACATTTCCTTAAATGTCATTTTCTCTACCTCATACAGGCCCAATTAACTATCAGGTTTACATGTCCCAACATGCTGCTGTTCTGTAACCAGTATCTTTGCACATTAAATGAGCAATATGCAATGTGAGTAATGCAATTATTCCTTATTTTTCTGGTGTAGCATTTACTTTGCTCATGGAAACAGGCATAAGGAATCTGAGTATTTTAGCCTAGTCAGTTGGTATCTAGGCAATTGCCCAATAGCTTTTTATTTCCTTGGGTGACATTTAATTGCTGAGAAATTACAGTGTCAGTTTATATCTAATGGCTTCATATATATATAAAAGATTGTTTTCACTGCTAAAAAGTTCTTCTATTATTAAGTTTTCACTTACAATGTTTTATTAAAATAATCATTTTGTTGACCGTATAATATAGTTATCCATTCCTGTTTGATTTGGAAATGCATTTTATTGCTTAGAAGTTTGGGGATTTTTGTTTGTTTTGTTTTTTTTGTTTTGTTTTGTTTTTTAGAGTTCTAATGGATTACTGATAGGAAATGTAGATAATTATTAAACCATTAAACTGTTGAAAATGTCTTAATCTTTTTCTATAAGGAGTTTCTTTTTTTAGCATCTCAGATATATTCCAGAGTAAGCATGGTTTTCTCTGGTTTTACTTTATTATTTTCTTAATGGGATAAAAGTAGCTTACAAGTTTGTATTCTTACACTTAACCTATTAATTCCCTTTATTGACTGTGTGTATTTGCTATTAGAGTATTTGTTTCTGTGCTTCAGATTTCTTTAAATCTCCCTTTGCCTTCATTATTGTGTATGCATAGAGAAAATGCTTACATACAAATTAGAATACATTTAACATGTTTCTATATAGATATTTCTTTTCAAATTAAATCTCTAAGGGGAAGTCTAAGGAGAATGTGAACATATTTATGTAAAATATAGGTTAGCCTTATCTTTTTCATCTAGATCATCTCCTCTTATACAGAAATTATGTGAACATTGGAAAGGAAACTTCATTTTATGCATATTTCTTTGTAAATGGATGCAGACTTTCCCATCACCCTTTTTTCAGTAGAAAATATTAATATGTTTAGAATTTCTCAATTCTGTATTTCTCTGTGGGTAAGAAAATTTGTGTACAGGATGTTAGGCAGTAGTTTACTATTTTTGAAAGATATCTTTTTATGTGATATAGTGAGCTAATTTGTAAACTGCAAAAAGGCAGAACTAAAAAATTTGAATCTTTGAAATCAAATGAAAATATCTCTTGAGGTCATTCAGGTTCTATGATACCAAAACTTCAGTTTCTTTTCATAGCATGCATTAATTTGCCTTCATGGATTTTAGAGTAACCTAATAAACTATAATTATTAAAGTTGTCCTAATTTTAAATTTTACAATATTATGATTTGGCAATAAATACATTATAGATAGAGAGTCGTATAAAAAATTCTATCTAAGGTAAGAAAAAAAGAAAAAATCAGCAACAGTAACAATAAAAAAATAGATACTACAGACCGCCAGGCAATAAGATTTGAAATTTTAATTGAATATGCTTCTATAATTTGTAGATATATTACAGAATACTTTACCTTTAAAAATACATAGCTCCAATCAACATTGATATATCACATTAATAAGAGAAAGGATAAAAATTATATCATCTCAATAGATGCAGAAGAAGTATTTGATAAAGTTCAACATTCATTCATAATAAAAACACTAAACAAAGGAGGTTTAGAGGGAACACACCTCAGCACAATAAAGGCCTTGTATGAAAAACCCACAGCTAACATCATACTGAATGGTTAAAAATTTTTTTAAAAAAAGAGCTTTTCCTCTAAGATCAAAAACAAGAGAGGAGTGTCCACTCTCACCCCTTCTATTCAACATATTACTGGAAGTCTTAGTCACAGCAACCAGACAAAAAGAAATAATAGGTATTGGTATTGATAGGCAAGAAGTAAAACATTTACTATTTGCAGATGACATGATGCCATATATAGAAAACCCTAAAGACTCCACCCAAAATCTACAACTGATAAATTCATTCAATAAAGTCATAGGATACAAAAAATCTGTTGTGTTTCTTTGCACTAATAATAAAGAAGCAGAAAGAAATTAAGAAAACAATCTCATTTATCATTTCACCAAAAAGAAAATACCTAAGAATAAACTTAACCAAAGAAGTGAAAGACTTGTACTCTGAAAATTATACAACACTGATGAGAGAAATTGAAGATGACACAAATGGAAAGACATTCCATGCTCATGAATTGGAAGAACCAATATTGTTAAAATGTCCATACTACTCAGAGCAATCTACAGATTAAATGCAATCTCTATCAAAATACCAGCAACACTTTTCACAGAGCTAGAAAAAATAAAGTAACATTTGTACAGAAATATGAAAGACCCCAGATAGTCAAAGCAATCTTGGGAAAGAAAAACAAAGCTAGATGTATCACAATTCCAGATTTCATGATATACTATGAAATTATAGTAATAAAAGGAGTATGGTACTGACACAAAAATAGACACATAGATCAATAGAACAGAGATTGCAGAACTAAACCCACACATTTATGGTCAATTAATCTATGACAAAGGAGGCAAGAACATACAGTGGGGAAAACATACAGTCTCCTCAACAAATGGTGCTGGAAAAACTGGACAGCTACATGCAAAAGCATGAAACTGCACTTCTTTTTTACACCATACAAAAAAAAGTGCAAAATGGATTAAAGACTTCAATGTGAGACCTGAAACTATAAAACTCCTAGAAGAAAACATAGGCAGTATTATACTGCATACACACACACACACACACACACACACACACACACACACACAATTAAACAATTTGGGGTCAACCAAAATAAAAAGCTTTTGCACAGAAACCATGAACAAAAGGACAAGGCAACCTACTGAATGGGAGAAGATATTTGCAAAGGATATATCCAATAAGGGGTTAGTATCTAAATATATATAAAGAATTTATACAGCTCAACATTATAAAATCCCATTTAAAAATTAACAAAAGACCTAAATAGACATTTTTACAAAGATATACAGATGGCCAGCAGACATGAAAGATGCTCAAAATCATTAATCATCAGGAAAATACAAATCAAAACCACGAGATGTTACTTCACACTTGCCAGAATGGCTGCTATTAAAAAGTAAAATAACAAATATTGGCAAGTAGGTGGAGAAAAAGAAACCTTCCTGCACTATTGGTATGGAGGCAAATGTGTGCAGCCATTGTGCAAAATTGTATGGAGGTTACTCAGCAATTAAAAATAGAATTACCAAGGTGCCTGGTTGCCTCAGTCAATACTAATTCAAAAAGATATGTGCACCCCTCTATTTATTGCAGCATTGCAATGGCCAAATTATGGAAATAACCCAAGTGTCCATTGATCGATGAATGGATAAAGAAGACTCATGTATACCTACAATAGAATATTGCTCAGCCATAAAAAGAATGAAATCTTGACAATTTCAACAACATAAATAGACCTAGAGGGTATAATTCTAAGTGAAATAAGTTAGAGAAAGCAGATGCCATACAATTTCACTCATAATGGAGAATTTAAGAAACAAAACAAATTAACAAAAAGAGACTCTTCTTCAAAATTTTTATTTAAATTCTAGTTAACATATAATATTGGTTTCAGGAGTAGAATTTAGTGATTCATCACTTACATATAACACCCAGTGCTCAACACAAGAAGTGCCCTTCTTAATACCCATTACCCATGTAGCCTATCTGCCACTCACCTTCTCTCCATTTACTCTGTTTGTTCTCTATAGTTAACAGTCTCTTACGGTTTGCTTCCCTCTTTTTTCTCCTTCCCCTATGTTCATCTGTTTTGATTCTTAAATTCCATGTATGAATGAAGTCATATGGCATTTGTCTTTCTCTGACAGACTTACTTTGCTTAGCATAATACACACTAGCTCCATCCACATCACTGCAAATGGCAATATTTCATTTTTTTCATGGCTGAGTAATTGGCCATTGTATGTATATACCACATCCTCATTATCCATTCATCAGTTGATGGACATTCAAGCTTTTTCCATAATGTGTCTATTGTTGATAACGCTGCTATAAACATTGGAGTGCATATGACCCTTTGAATCAGTATTTTTGTTTTTTTGTGTTTACCTTTAGGTAAATACCTACTAGTGCAATTGCTGAGTTGTAGGGTAGTTCTATTTTTAACTTTTTGAGGAACCTTCCTAATGTTTTCCAGAGGAGCTGCACCAGCTTTCATTCCCACCAACAGCATAAGAGAGGTCCCCTTTCTCCACCTCCTTGCCAACATCTACTGTTTCTTGTCTTAATTTTAGCCCTTCTCACAGGTATGAGGTGGTATCTCATCGTCATTTTGATTTGTAGTTCCCGATCATGAGTGATGCTGGGCATCTTTTCATGTGTTTGTTGGCCATCTAGATGTCTTCTTTAGAAAAAATGTCTATTCATTTCTTCTGCCCATTTCTTAACTGGATTTTGTTTTTGTTTTGTCTTTTGGATGTTGAGTTTAAGTTCTTTATAGATTGTGGATACTAACCCTTTATCATCTGCAAATATCTTCTCCCATTCTGTAGGCTGTCTTTTAATTTTATTGATTGTATCCTTGGCTGTGCAGAAGCTTTATATCTTGCTGGAGTCTCAATAGTGCATTTTTGTTTTTGTTTTCCTTGCAAAAAGAGACATGTTTAGTAAGAAGTTGCTATGGCTGAGGTCAAAGAGGTTGCTACCTGTGTTCTCCTCTAGGATTTTGATTATTTCCTGCCTCACAGTCAGGTCTTTCATTCATTTTGAATTTATTTTTGTGCATGGTGTAAGAAAGTGGTCCAGTTTCATTCTTCTGCATGTTTCTGTCCAGTTTTCTAAACACCATTTGTTGAAGAGGCTGTCTTTTTTCCATTGAATATTCTTTCCTACTTTGACAAAGATTAGTCGACCATATGGTTGTGGTCCATTTCTGGGTTTTCTATTCTTTCCATTGATCTTTGTGTCTCTTTTTGTGCCAGTACCATACTGTCTTGATGACTTGGTAATATAGCTTGAAGTCTAGAGCTGTGACGCCTCCACCTTTTTTCTCTTTTTCAAGATTGCTTTGGCTGTTTGGAGTCTTTCATGTTTCCATACAAATCTTACAGTTGTTCTAGCTCTGTGAAAAATGCTGGTGTTATTTTGATCAGGATTGCATTGAATGTGTAGATTGCTTTGGGTAGTATGGACATTTAACAATATTTGTTCTTCTGATCCATGAGCATGGAATGTTTTTCCATTTTGTTGTGTCATCTTCAGTTTCTTTCATGAGTGTTCTGTAGTTTTTTGTGTACACGTCTTTTACCTCTTTGGTTAGGTTTTTCCTAGGTATGTGATGGTGTTTCGTGCAATTGTAAATGGAATCAATTCTTTGATTTCTCTTTCTGCTACTTCATTATTGGTGTGTGGAAATGCAACAGATTTCTGCACATTGATTTTATATCCCATGACTTTGCTGAATTCATGTATTCAGCAGTTGTTTGGTGGAGTTTTTTTTTTTGTTTTGTTTTGTTTTGTTTTTGTTTTTGTTTTTTTTTTTTTTTTT
The DNA here is from genome assembly GCF_024610735.1 of Ursus americanus. Lineage (NCBI taxonomy): Eukaryota > Metazoa > Chordata > Mammalia > Carnivora > Ursidae > Ursus > Ursus americanus. Next base: position 14,189,649 of record NC_142155.1, on the reverse strand, counting down.
TTGAGAGAGAGAGAGAAGGAGGTGAAGGAACAGAGCAAGTGGGAGAGAGAGAATCCTAAGCAGGCTCCAGGCTTATCATGGAGCCTGACTTGGGGCTTGATCCCACAACCAAGATCATGACCCGAGCTGAAATAAAGAGTCAGATGCTTAACCAATTGAGCCACCCAGGTGCCCCTGAGTTTTTTACATAGAGTTATATGTTTTCTGCAATGACTGAAAGTTTGAATTCTGCCTTGCCAATTTTGGATGCCTTTTATTTTTATTTATTTTTATATTTTTTTTGTGGTCTGATTGCTGAGGCTAAGACTTCTAGTACTATGTTAAATAGTAATGGTGAGAGTAAACATCCCTGTCTGGTTCCTGACCATCGAAGAAAAGCACTCAGCTTTTCCCCATAGAGGATGATATTAGCTGTGGGTCTCTTGTTTATGACCTTTATAATGTTGAGGTATGTTCCCTCCATCCTTACTTTGTTGATGGTTTTTTATCAAAAATGGATGCTGTATTTTGTCAAATGATTTTCTGCATCTATTGAGAAGACCACAGGGTTTTTATCCTTTCTTGTATTAATGTAGTGGATCACACTGATTGATTTGTGACTTTTGAACCACACTTGCAGCCCAGGAAAAAATCCCACTTGATCGTGGAGAATTATTCTTTTAATGTACTTTTGGATTCAATTTGCTAGTATCTTGTTGAGAATTTTTGCATCAGTGTTCATCAGGGATATTCACCTGTAATTCTTTTAGTGAGGTCTTAGTCTGGTTTTGGAATTGAGGTAATGCTGGCCTCATAGAAAGATTCTGGAAGCTTTCCTTCCATTTCTATTTTTTGGAATAACTTCAGAAGAATAGATATTAATTCTTCTTTGTGAGATTGCCGTGCTGCCCACTGTGCTAATAAGAAGGCAGTGGTATCTTCTTTAATGTCTGATAGAATTCCCCTGGGAAGCCATCTGACCCTGGACTTTTGTTGGAAGATTTTTGCTTGCTGATTCCATTTCTTTACTGGTTATGGGTCTTTTCAAATTTTCTATTTCTTCCTGTTTCAGTTTTGGTATTTGCATGTTTCTAGGAATTTATCCATTTCTTCAAAATTGCCCAATTTGCTGGTATATAATTTTTCATAATCTTATAATTGTTTGTATTTCTGTGGTGTTGGTTGTGATCTCTCCTCTTTCTCTTGTGATTTTGTTTATTTGGGTCCTAGCTCTTTTTTGTTGTTGTTGTTAAGTCCAGCTCAGGGTTTATCAATTTAATTAGTTCTTTCAAAGAACCAGCTCTTAGTTTTGTTGGTCTGCTCTGTATTTTTTGTTTCTGTATCATTTATTTCTGCTTTCATCTTAATTATTTCCCTTCTTCTAGCTTTGGGTTTTATTTGCTGTTCCTTCTCTAGCTCCTTTACTGTAAGGTTAGGTTGTGTATTTGAGACTTTTCTTGTTTCTTGAGGTAGGCCTATATTGCTATATACTTCCCTCTTAAAACCACTTTGCTACATCCCAAAGGTTCTAGACTGTTGTGTTTTCATTTCATTTGCTTCCATGCATTTTTTAAAATTTCTTCTTTAACTTCTGTTTAACCCATTCATTCTTTATTAGGATGTTCTTTAGCCTTCACGTATTTGTGGTTTTCCATATATTTTTTTCTTACGGTTAAATTCAGATATCATAGTGTTGTGATCAGAAAAGATGCATGGTATGATCTTAGTCTTTTTGTACTGTTTGAAGCCTGATTTGTGACCGAGTATGTGATACATTCTGGGGATTGTTCCATATGCCCTCAAAAAGAATGTGTATTCTGTTGCTTTAGGATGAAATGCTCTGAATATATTTGTTAACTCCATCTGGTACAGTGTGTCATTCAAAGCAATAAGTGGGATGTTAAAGTCCCCTAGTATTCTTGTATTATTATCCATGAATTTCTTCATGTTTGTTATTAATTGATTTGTATATTTAGGAGCTCCCAAATTAGGGGCATAAATATTTACACTTGTTAGATCTTCTTGTTGGATAGACCCCTTTATTAGGATATAGCACCCTTCTTCATCTCTTGTTACAGTCTTTGGTTTAAAATCTAGTTTTTCTGCTATAAGTATGGCTACTCTGGCTTCCTTTTGTTGTCCATTAGCATGATAGATGGTTCTCCACCCCCACAATTTCAATCTGTAGGTGTCTTTAGGTCTAAAATGAGTCTCTTGTGGGCAGCATATGAATGGGCCTTATTTTTTTGTTTTGTTTTGTTTTTATCCATTCTGATACTGTATGTCTTTTGATTGATGCATTTAGTTCATTTACATTCAGAGTGATTATTGATAGATATGTATTTAGTACCATTGTATTCTCTATAAAGTCATTGTTTCTGGAGATTTTCTCTGTTCCTTCTAGTCTTTGTTGCTTTTAGACTTTCTTTCCTACTCAAAGAGTCCCCTTTAATATTCTTGCATGGTTGGTTTAGTGGTCACAAACTCCTTTTAGTTTTTGTTTATCTGAGAAAGTCTTCACCTCTCCTTCTATTCTGAAAGACATCCTTGCTGGATAAAGTATTCTTGGCTTCATATTTTTCCCATTTAGCACTTTGACTATATCATGCCATTCTCTTCTGGCCTGCCACGTTTCTGTGAAGAGATCTCCTCTTAGCCTGATTTGTCTTCTCTTGTAGGTTAGGGATTTATCTCCCCTTGCTGCTTTCAGGATTCTTTCTTTATCCCTGTATTTATAAATTGTACTGTGATGTGCCTTGATGTTGGTCAGCTTTCGTTGATTTTGATAGTGTTCTTTGTGCCTCCTGGAGTTAGATGTCTGTTTCTTTCCCCAGATTGGGGAAGTTTTCAGCTCTAATTTGTTCAAATAAACCTTCTGCCCCTTATCCTTTTGGTCCCAGAAAAGCAGTCACATGACAGTGCAAGGGCTTGGATTTTATGGTAAAGCATCTCAAAAAGCTGGAATCCAGGTTAGTTGCCCTCAGCAGGCATCTCTGTTTGTATGCTATTGAATGGGGCAGCTCAATGGCATCTGCTGGCTGTTCTGTTCCCTGAAAGGCAGTGCCACCTCTCCCAAATGCACTCTAAGAAGGTGAACTGTGTCTCCCAGTGTGACCCAGGGCATTGTCAGAGCATGCTGTGTTCCACTGTGCCCCTGCCCTACTCTACAGGAATACTTCTACACCTGCCAGGCTCCTACCTGTCAATGGCAAGGACTTCTAAAACTTTAGTCTTTGAGCTCTGCTACTTGTAAAAGCTTGCACTACTCAGACCCTCTCATTTTCTCCATCAGTGTTTTTGGGGAAGTGGTGTTCTCGTACAATCCCCTGCATGCTGCTTTGTCTCTCTCTTTCTCCATGATCAGGGGTCCCTCCCTTCCACAGCACCTGTGATTCTTTTCTCCCCCAAATTACAACACTGCACCTTCTACTTTCCAGGATGTGGCCTCCTTTCTCCCTCTAGTTTTGCAGTTTGTTCTTTCAGCCCTCAGGTCAATTTCCTGGGAGTTCAGAATGATTTTATAATTATCTAGCTGTGTTCCAGGAACAAGGCAAGTACAAGGTCCTCCTACTACTCCACCATCTTAACTCCTCCTCCACAAATTCTTAAATATGGAGAACAACTGGTGGTTGCAGGAAAGGATGTATATGGGAACCAGTGAAATAGATAAAGGGGATTAACTGTACACTTATAATGAGCACTGTGTGGTATATAAAATTGTTGAATCTTTATATTGTACACCTGAAACTAATATAACACTTAATTATACAAAAAACATCGCTCCAAACAGTAAACACATAATACAGTGGAGGTAAAGAAATTACTTTCAGACCCGTCCCAATGGGTCTAGTTTAACAAGGGTGACCTGCATTGGAAAGTAATCTATCAATACAGAATAAATAAGATATTTATGATAGAAACAAGCAAGTTTATTTATTTATTTTTTAATTTATTTATTCAACAGAGATAGAGACAACCAGCGAGAGAGGGAACACAAGTAGGGGGAGTGGGAGAGGAAGAAGCAGGCTCATAGCGGAAGAGCCTGATGTGGGGCTCGATCCCATAACGCCGGGATCACGCCCTGAGCCGAAGGCAGCCACTTAACCTCTGTGCCACCCAGGCGCCCCAGAAACAAGCAAGTTTAAACTAACCTGATTTTCAAAAAAAAAATATTGACCCCGTGCAATAAATTAAACGTACATTACTATAATTATGTAAATTACTAAATTATCATTTTTTCTTTTTTTACCAAATTATCAATTTAAGTATATTTTTATTTTATTATAAAAGTATAATTATGAATATGCTTCAGTTGTTACTTTCACTAAATATAAGAAGTATTTCCAAGAACAATTCAGACAGAAAATGATACAGGACTTTGGGAATAAAATGGATAATCATTTTATTATGCAAGCACTGGCATTTTCTGATTCTTCTTCCTATAATCTCATTAAAATAAAAAATACACTAAGAAAACAAGAATAACTTTATAGCCATTATATCCCCTCAATTATGAACCTTAAAATTATTCAAGTCCTTTGCCCATTTTTAAAATGATTATTTGACTTTTTTTTTTTAGATAAAGGGCTAATTTATTTATTTATTTTTTATTTTTATTTATTTTTTTTCTGTAAAGTTCGATGATTAATTAGTTGCATATAACACCCAGTGCACCATGCAATACGTGCCCTCCTTACTACCCATCACCAGCCTATCCCATTCCCTCACCCCCCTCCCTTCTGAAGCCCTCAGTTTGTTTCTCTATTTCATTACTTATAATCGGTCTATTCAGATTTCCTATTTCTTCATGATTCAGGAAAAGAAGGTTGTGTGTTTATAGGAATTTCTCTTTTTCCTTTATTTTTTTCCAATTTGTTGGTGTACAATTCCTTGTAGTGATTTTTTATGATTCTTTGTTTTCCTGTGGAGTCAATAACAGCTTCTCTTTCATTTTGGCTTGTATTTGTTTGGGCACTCTCGTGGGCACGCTCTCTTGATGAGTCTGGCTAGAGGTTTATCAATATTGTTTATCTTTTAAAAAAAAACAGCTTTTGTTTTCATCGATCTGTTCTATTGCGCTTTAAAACTTTATTTCATTTATTTCTGTTCTGGTCTTTATTTGTTCCTTTCCTCTACTACTTTTGAACTTCGTTTATTCTTCTTTTATTTGCTTTTTTGTTTGTTTATTCTTTTAAATTTATTTAAGGTGTAATGTTAGATTGTTTATTTGGGATTTTTCTTGTTTCTTGTGGTAGGCCTGTATTGCTATGCACTTCTCTCTTAGAAATGCTTTTTCTGAATCACATAGATTTTGGACCATTGTGTTTCCATTTTTATTTGTCTCAAGGTATGATTTGGTTTCCTTTTTTATTTTTATTTTTTTGACCCATTGGTTTTTTCGTAACATGTTTAGTTTCCACATTTGTTTCTATTTTTTTTTTTTGAATAGTTTGCTAGTTTCATACAATTGTGGGTGGAAAAGGTACATGCTATGATTTCAACTTTTTTGAATTTATTCAGACTGATTTTGTTCTCTAGCATATGATCCATCCTGGAGAATGTTTTACATACAATTATAAAGGATGTGTATCCTGTTGCTTTTTGATGAAATGTTCTGTATATATCTGTCCATCTAGTCTAATATGTCATATAAGACCAATGTTTCCTTATTGATTTTCTGGATTGACCCCTTTATCATTATATAATGTCTTTTTTTTTTTTCTTACAGTCTTTGTGTTAAAGACTAATTTGAATGATATAAATATTGCTACTCCACCTTTCTTTTTGTTCCCATATGCATGCAATATTTACTTTCAGTCTGTGTGTGTCTGGATCTGAAGTGAGTGTCTTGTAGACTGCATATAGATGGGTCCTTTTTTTTTTTTTTTTCAGTCCTTCCAACCTCCCTATGTCTTTTGATTGGAGCATTTAGTCCATTTGCATAAAGTAATTATTTTTTTAAAGATTTTAATTATTTGTTGGAGAGAAAGGGAGAGAGTGCGTACATGAACAGGGAAGAGGGAGAAGCAGACTCCCTGCTGAGCAGGGAGGCTGCTGTGGGGCTGGAGCCTAGAACCATGATCATGACCCGAGCTGAAGGCAGCCACTTAACCAACTGAGCCACCCAGGAACCCCTAAAGTAATTATTGATAAGTATGTATTTATTTCCATTTTGCTTATTATTTTCTGGTTGTTTTGTAGATCTCTATTCCATTCTTCTTCTCTCGGTTTCTTTCCTTGTAGTTTGATGATTTCCTTTAGTGTTACATTTGGTTTCTTTATTTTTTTGCCTATCTATTGTATGTTTTTGCTGTTTGGTTACTACATACTTGATGTGTATTGATCTCTATATATACCAGTCTTTTTAAGCTTATAGCTGCTTCAGTTGGAACACATTCTAAAGGAACTACAATTTTATTTCTCTACCCACATTTTAGGTTTTTAATGTCACCTTTTAATTTTGTGTATGCCTTAACTATGTATTGTAGTTGATATTACTATTTTTGTCTTTTAATCTTATTCTAACTTTTTAAGTGGCTAATCTTCTGCCTTTCTTATATATTTTCCTTTACTAGTGTTATTTTTTCTTCCATATATTTTCTTATTTCTAGTTATGGCATTTTCTTTTCCATGTAAAGAAGACTAACATTTCTTTTAAGCCTTGTTAATTGGTAATAAGCTCTTTTACTTATTTGAGAAACTATCTCACTTTTAATTCTGAATTATAACCTTGCTGGATAGAGTATTCTTGGTTGTAAGGTTTTCCTTTTTAACATTTTAAATATATTTTTCTACGCCCTTCTGACATGAAAAAATTTTGCTGAAAAATCAACTGAGAGTCTTAATAGGGTTTCCCTTGTATATGACTTTTCTCTTGCTACCTTTAAGATTTTCTCTTTGTCTTTAACTCTTGCCATTTTAATTATGTAATAGGTCTTGGAGTGGATCTTATTGGGTACTACTTGTTTGGGTCTGTCTGTGCCTCTGAGACCTGGATGTCTGTTTCCTTCCCTAGGTTAATAAAATTTTCAACTATTTTTTTTTCCACATAAGTTTCCTGCCCTTTTCTATCTCTCTTCTCTTTCTGAGATCCTTATAATGCAAATGTTAGTATGTTTGATGTTGTCCCAGAGGTCCTTTAACCTATCTTCATTTTTAAAATCCTTTCTTTTTGCTGTTCATCTTGGGTACATTCCTGTATCCTGTCTTTCATATTGATGACTCATCTGCATTGTCTAAGGTGCTGCTAAATCCCTCTTGTGTGTTTTCATTTCAGTTATTGTGTTCTTTAGCTCAAATTGGTTCTTTTTTAAATTTTCTATGTCTTTGTCCTTTCTGAGTTCACTCTCAAGACCAATGAGTATCTGTGATAATTTCTTTGAACTCTTAATCAGGTAGGTTTCTTATCTCTGTTTCATTTAGTTCCCCCCCCCCCCCCGGAGTTTGTCTTATTCTTTGGTTTAAAACACTTTCTTCCATCTCCTCATTTTGTTTGACTTTCTGCATTTGTTTCTATGAATTAGGTGAAACAGCTAATTCTCCCACTGTCGAAGGAATGGCTTAGTATAAGAAAATCACCTGTGTTTATGGTGTGGGCTTGGTGTCTTTGGCTGTTTGGCACTGATGTGGGCTTGGACAAGGTGGTCCCAGGGCCTCTGCACATGGGGCATCTTGGTGGAATAGGTGGAGTTGGAGTGAGCATGAGCCAGAAGTTCCCATGGTGCTTCGTGCTGGAGTTGCACTGGTGTGATGGCTGGAGTTGGAGTAGATATGGGCTGGGGGTCATGGGGTACTCTGTATTGGTACTAACTTGGCAGGACAGCCAGAACTCAAGCAGGCATTGTCCAGGTCTGGGGGACATTGCCCTGGAAGAACTGCTGAAAGTGGAGTGGGCTCAGGCTGGGTGTTCCCAGGCACTCTATGCCTAGGTTACCCTGGCTGGATGAGCTGGATCTGGAGCAAAAGCAAGTGCAAGCCAGGGCTCCTGGGCACTCCATATTGTAGCTACCCTGGTGAGATGGCTGGAGCTGGAAGGGGTGCCAACAACCTAAGTCACCTTGATGAGATAGCTATAACTTCAGTGAGCATGGGTTGCGGGTGTCCCAGATCACACTGTGCTGGGCCCACTTTGGTGGGACAGCTGGAAGTGGGATAGTCATGGGGAGTGGGCTGCCTTGGGGGATGTCGGGAGCTGGTGGGAGCTAGGGACCTAAAGTTGCTAAAGTGGCCCTACCAGGCTATCTAGAGAGCCTGGACTCTGTTCTCACCTGTGCAATCAAGGTGGAAGGGGAACATAAACATTAGCTTGCCAACGCCCTTGGCTCTAGAGACGTTGCTGCAGTTCTCCCACAATTTGGCAGATGCTCTGCGGTTGGTAAATACATTTCCTTTACTTATAATCTAGTTGCCCTTCAAACTGCTAGCATTTCTCTTTGTTTGTTTGGGTTTTTTTTTTGGGGGGGGGGTGGTTTTTTTGCTGTGCTCCAGGCTTGTACACCCCTCATTGATATCCCTCCCTACTGCAGGCCCTAGCATCAGAGGGTAGGGTTCGATCTTTGCCGTATCTCCATCTCTCCTACAATTCTCCATTTGGTTTTTCTATTTGTTGTTGTTGTTGTGTAGAAGCTATTAGCCCTCATTTCTTCTTCATAAGGAATTGATCTATATGTAAGTATAGATTCAGTGTGCCCACAGAAGGAGGTGAGTTAGAGTCTTCCCATACCACCATCTTGGACCACCGCCTCTGTCAAAGCAGGTTTCTGTTAGCATAAGAAAAGCTATATGTAATTTTGAGGTCTTGCCATAAATTTACCATAAAAATTATATTTTGCATAAACCTCATATTTATGCTTTAAATTTTGTAGGCATTTAAAATGTTCAGAAATATGGGTCACAAGGTAACTTAAGAATTAAAAACCTGTTCTACGAAGACCGTATACTTGTGAATAACTCTGTGTGGTCTGCATGCCTCTAAGGAAAAATATCATTGAAAGTTCCTTTATCAATTGCAAGTTTTAGCAGTTATTCTTTTTCTAAGTTGAGAGTTCCAATAAATGCAACAATAGAGAGTCACTGTATAGATCCTAAACATGCAACTGTAAAACAGGAATTGTGTGTGGCTTATAAATAATTGAATATTTAAACGTGGCTAACAGTATCTAATAGGGACAAGCTGATAGTAATATGACATATCTTTGTGCTTTTGCTCTTGTCATTAAAGTATCTCCACTGCATGCTTCTCTCCACCTTCTCTTTAAGTTCCCAAGGAAGACTAAAAAAATATGATAACTGGAGAGGGACAGATTCTTCATAAGAGCTAAACATTGACTTGAAATTTGAAATTTGCAGCCTGCAAATTCCAATCAGATTGTTCAGAATCAGATTTTCATTACAGGCTTGAAATAGTTTAGTGCTTTTACTTACAACTTGACTTAGTAAATTAAGTCATTTAACAAAACACTTATTGACTACTTAATTGGATCCAAACTTTCTTATAGGCATTAGAACTACTGTGGGGATGAGGACAAAATTTCTACTGTTACAGAACCTAATAGTCTAGGAGGAAGCAGTAGATTTTAACAAATAATTCATCATATAACTTTAGAGAGTAATAAGTAGTGAAGAAAATTTTAAAATAAGTTAAATGGAAAGAAGTATTATTAGAAGCTAATTTCAATTAGCTGGTGGGTAGTCTTTTCTGAAGATATTTCTTCTAAAACAAGGTCTGGAGAAACTAATCATATGAAGCAACCTGGCACTGCAGGAAAAGAGAGGGTCAGGGGCAAAGGCCCAAATGCAAGAATGAAGTCAGTGGATTCTTGTAATGAAAATAAGGCCAACATGTTTGCAGTATGGTGAGCTAATGGCACAGTGGTACCAAATAAAGAGAGAAAAGTCAAGATGAGAACATGCTTTTTTTTTTTTTTTTTAACTCAAAATCATCTTTAAATGGCTGCTAGGTGTAGTAGATCCAGTATAAGAACTATTTCATCAGCATATACTTTATAATCTAGATCTCTGTGATTTAACAGCTTAAATCTTGGGCCCACTAGGTCATTTTTAGAGTTGTTCCCTCCATTCTTGTTTCCAAAAAACAAAAACGTCATGTTCTGTCAAGGGATTTTCAGTACTCTGGAAGCTCCATGTGGCCCAATAACATGATACCACAGTATTAAGGCAGGGTGAAGAGGAAGCAGCATGCACATGGATGACGAGATTATTAAGGTAAATAATGTTTGCAGTCTGATTATTTTTATCCTGATGAAGTCCCAATAGTTCATTTTTACTTTTGTTTCCCTTGCCTCCAGCAATATCTATAGTAAGAAGCTGCAGTGGCTGAGGTCAAAGAGGTTGCTGTCTGTGTTCTCTAGGATTTTGATGGTTTCCTGTCTAATATATAGGTCTTTCATTCATTTTTAATTTATTTTCTGTGCATGGTGTAAGAAAGTAGTCCAGTTTCATCCTTCTGCATGTTTCTGTCCAGTTTTCCCAGCACCATTTGTTGAAGAAGCTGTTTTTCCCCCCTGAATATTCTTTCCCGCTTTGTCAAAGATTAGTTGGCCATAGAGTTGTGGCTCCATTTCTGGGTTTTCTATTCTGTTCCATACAATCCTTATTATTTTTGAAAACAGCTTTCAAGGTTGCATTAGTCTGTTTCACTTAGAACATGTAGAGTGTCTGTTTTTCAGTGTAAACATAGTTTATACAGACTCAATAGATAAAAATATCCACATTAAAATTATAGTGAATATATACATATATTTCCCACTTGTGTCATAAATTGATAACATTTTCTATCCACTGAGGAGTTATATTGAAATCCATAAATTTAAGTGCAAATATATGTATCAACCTATAAATTACAGAAGTCTGTATGTGCCTTTAATTTTTTTTAATACACTGAATAGTTGAAACTATTGTCAACCTATAAATTATAGAAGTCTGTATATGCCTTTTAATTTTTTAATACATTGAATAGTTGTAATTATTGTAAATTATTGTAAGTCCTATATTTAATGTTTTAAAATTAATTTTGTTCATGCAAATGAAATAATGTAAATTAACAAATGCTACAGAAAGATAATTGATACTACGTGCTATGTTCTTCAACATAAACACAGTCTTTGACATTGTGGAATTTCTATTAGATTCTTACTAAATATTCAGGTGAGGGAAAAAAATAACATTAAGAAAAAGAGCAAGTGAAACTACAATGTCCACATGATATTGAGGCAATTCCCTGGTGTCTTGCTGGGGGAAACTTAGTGTTTTACATTTCTGGGAGAAAAGAATAAGTAGTTTAAAATCATTGGAAATCCTACCTAGTGGCCTAGCATCCTGGGGATTCACTGGAATTATTTTACTAAGCTAAAAAGAAATTCAAAATGCAAGTCCAGATCCAAGAGTTCACCACAAAGCCACTAAATATGGGTTATTAGAACACACAGCTGGGCACCTGGGTGGCTCGGTCAGTTAAGTGGCTGCCTTTGGCTCAGGTCATGATCTCAGGGTTCTGGGATCCAGCCCCTCATAGGGCTCTCTGCTCAGCAGGGAATCTGCTTCCCCCTCTTCTTCTGCCCCTCCCGTGTGCACTCTCTCTCTCACTCTCTCTTTCTTTCTCTCTCTCTCAAATAAATAAAATAAAAACTGTTAACACACAGCCTACAGAATCAAACGTGCTTAAGTAGGCCACTCTAACCACAGCATTTGTAGATATGTGAACAAATTTAATTTTCAAATTATTTTTTAAATTTTCAAGTGGATAATAGGTGGGATTTACAAATATATATGTATATATATTATGAATAGACATATTAATCAAAAATAGAATTATTAGGAAACAGCATTTTATAAGCAGCTGAGAGTAAATACTAGTCATTAGATGATTTCAATTTATAATACACGGACTTCTTTGTTCCAATTCTAGAGGAACCATTAAAAATGCCAGTTGGAAATCATTACTGTGAAATGCAAAAATAGATGAGGAAAACAAAACATCCCAGAAATATATTTTAGAATGCATTAACAGTTGCACTAATTTAGTTTAGAACAAAAGCTATGGAGAAGTTGTACACATAGGAAAGAGTAATTTGTTGCACAAACATGTTAGGTCAAAAGCTACCTAAGTAAGTATAAATGAGTATTCTTCTATGAGATGCCATATTTTCCAGAAAAGGTACAAATTATATTTTATTTAATAACTTCTACAGCAATCCTGCCTTATTTTCATAAAACATTTTTTCCAAAATATTTTATATACTATTCTTTCAAAATGAACAGAAAAGCAAACACTTTTTTTTGTTTTTTTTTAACTATATGCAAGTAGATTGAAATGGAACTCTAGAAAAAAAAGTTTGCATTTTTTATAGATACATAATTTCATAAAGCCACTCCACCTTTGAATGTAACTTATAACCTGATCTAACATGCATATCAAATTGCCAAGGGTATTTTGATCTTAGCATCATTAAACTATGAAAAATGAATGTTATAATAAAAGAACCAATCTTTTTTTATTATAGTTCTGTGGCATAATACTATTGTTAAGATGAAAATTCTGTAGGTTTTAGGCTTTTATGTAAAAGGTCCAAGAATAAGGTAATATAATAAAACACAATCTTTCAGCACTTTTTACTATTAAGTTCAGAGTCTCGGGTGCTAAAGGGTTGGAAGTTATTTTAAGTTCATTATAATAAAAGCTCACCCATGGGTAGCTATCTCAAACACCTTAGATAAGAAGAAAACAGGGAGTTTTATCCAGTCTTGAAAATCATTTTTTTGAATAAAAATATGTAACAATTAATGCTTAATATCTGCACATATCTTTTCCAAGAAATTTATTGTTTTGTGGATAACCATTATGAAAAAAGCAGGTTCTTTTACCTTTAAAAAAAATTCCATAGAATGGCTGGGCATGGCTTTCAGTGACTTTTTTATTTCTAGAAGTCCTAGTGGAATATTTTTTCCTTCCCATTTATTACTATAATTAATAATATTTGAAGCCTTTATAAAGTATTTCTTCAGGGGAATATAAAACATGTTAGTATTTTTCAAAACTCCTTGAAGCAGAAATATTTCCTTAATAAGTTAAAAAAATTAATCATATACAGCTTATCCTTTATTCAAGGTCAGTAGGATGAATGGGTGTTAAAAATCCAGGATTAGAACCAAGATTTGCCATGAAGTGTCTCTTCATAATGCGTACAACCGCATCACTTTTTCCTCTCACTGAACCCTTATAAAGGAATGTAGGAACTGGCATTAAAATATTGTGACCTTGAAAGCATTATTTTATCCTATTGGGGAAGGAAAGTACAATCAAACTCTTGTCACATATTGCAGGGTCATTACAAATATAGAAGTAAAATGAACTGAAAACCCTAAGTATATTTATTGAAAATGTTTTAACTTCGTTTCTATACGTACTGTCAATGAGCAGTCAGGCTTTGAATTGGAATCAGAGTCTAGCAAGAGGGACAGGAAGCAGACGCAAAACGCCACTTTCTTTCCATATGTCCTATTCCCAGTTAAATCAGGCATTTCTGGTAACACCAAAAGAGCAAGAATGATCAATGCAGAGATCATTCTCTGTTACCTCAGTTACCTGTATTACTGGCATGAACACTGGAGCTGAATTTGTGGGAAGACAAAGGAAATACTGGTTCTTAAACTTAATCATCCCCAGATAAAAAGCAACTAGAGGCTAGAGCTAACCTTTTGGTTGATAAATCTAGGCTGAGAAGGATGAGCAATTGTTCATAAATTGCTAACCAGGATCACCAGCATAATTCACAAATGATATATTCAAATAGTTTTATGTCTGCTTTTGCCTTTAGCAATTTGTAAATGACCCTATAGAAATGTTTTCATTGAAATTTCTCATTACTTGATTATGCAACCTAAATTGTAAAAAAAAAAAATCTTTCAGGCAAGTATGGTTAATTTATTATAGTGTTAACAGGATTAAAGAATTTAAAGTGCTAGTGAAAGCTGCAGCAGTTTTAATTAGAATGACTTTATATTAATTTACATCGAAACAACATAGAAGTAAGAGAATAAGTTAAAAATGCAGAATTCTATCGCATCAAATCTGCTGCTCCTATCACAAGTTCTGGTAAAGGTATAGTTCTCAGAAGTAAATTTCACAATTAAAACTCAAGGGGAAGGGTGCCTCAGTCAGTTAAGGGACCCACTCCTGATTTCGGCTTAGGTCTTGATCTCAGGGTTGTGAGATCAGCCTCCCATCAGGCTCTGTACTGAATGTGGAGCCTGCTTGAAATTCTCTCTCTCCCTCTTCTTCCACCCTTTCCCACCCCATACTCATTCTGTCTCTCAAAAAAATAAAAAAGAAAACCTCGAGGGAATAATTATATTTTGATATTCACCCTAATTAGCAGGAGTTTAGACAAATAAGTTTAATAAGAGAATGGCTTGTGAAAAATTAAGTGCAATGGAACAGTGAAATATATTGCCCCAAACAATTTAGACAACAAAAAAGTAAATTTAAGTGCTCCTCTGGTGATCACAAAGTTGCAAAGCACCATGATTTTCAAAGTGTTTTTGTCAGCTAAATAATATGCTTGCCTTTTCATTGTTGAATGAAAAAATCCATGTTCCCCATTTCTCTCTTATCCCATTATCATGTTTTCAGAGATTAGAATCATGTGGATTTCAGATTATTATATCAGAATGGAATAAGCATTTGCATTTCTAAATTTGCACTCTCAAAGTTTGAGCAGCTGACCACCATTTAACAAAGCACGCACCATCCCTGATTATTTCACCATAAATCTAATGAGGCAAACAGATGTATGAGGCTGCTTTGTTGCATAATCAGACATCCTTTTTTTTTTTTAAAACAGGAAAAGTGTACATACATTGTTATAACAGATGACTTACATACACAGCTTGGTTTATACATAGGACTTGCCCTAACAGCAGCATTTGCATTTTTTCTATGTACTTAAATCAACAAAAGTAATAATTGAAAGCATGGCATGGAAGCACAGAAAGTTATTGACCTTATAGAATTGCAGTATCTGAACCATGTCATATTTTTGAAATTGAATTTACTATATTACAAATTTTACCTAATATTTAAAGAATGTTATCTGATATGTTGATTCAGTAAGCAAAAATATGTTGTTTGAATTTTCTTCCTATAGATCTTAAAATAATTGAGACAAATAACATACACACACACACACACACACACACACACACACACACATATATATAAAGCACAGTAACATTACTTAAACTCTTATGCTATTTCAAAGCTTTTTTTTCCCCCCAAAATAAGACCACCTATAAATACCATTTTAAATACAATTTCAAAGGGGAGGTCTACATGCTATCTTCAGTGTCTGTGTGTTAATAATATAGTGACAAAATTATATTTATTTCTATATCTTTTGTGTTTTAGTCTCTGATTTCTTTTTTTTTTTAATATTTATTTATTTGACAGAGAGGGAGGGAGAGAGTGCACTCATGCACCCAAGAGAGCCAAAGGGGAGGGAGAGTGACAAGTAGATGCCCCACTGAACACGGAGCCCGTCCCAGGGCTAGATCCCATGACCCTCAGGTCATGACCCAAGCTAAAACCAACAGACTTAACAGACTGAGCCACCCAGGCTCCCCTTAATTTAATCTCTGTTTTCTACCTCCACTTCTAGTTTCCAGCAAGACCTCTCAGGTTGGTCATGTACTTATTTATATTTAATGTAAGTAGTTAAAATTTATAAATATGCACATACCCTCAAGATTATATAAAAGATGGTTAAAGTACATGGTTAATAGAAACAAACATATATACTACACTGAAAAAAATTACCTGGTTATTTTCCAATATAAATAATAATTATATACAGATACTAAATCTCTATATCTCAGAAGATTAAAGGCAATTAGACTAGTTATATTATATGAAAACTAGATGACTTTATCACTGTAATTAGGTTAGGCACAAATGACCCTTAGTTTTTGTGGATCCATAATAAAATTGGGAATGAAAACTTTTTTTGAAAGTGTTAATTCCACTGTTTCATTATAATGATGAAAAAAAAAAAAAACACCTAAGTATGATATACACTTTATAAATTGACTCTAATAGTACAAATTACAACAGACCAAAGATGAATAGGCTGATAGCACTACAATTAGCACGTAAAAGAAATAATCTCAGATTAAACTCATTATTTTACAATGCAGTAAGAAAGAATGACTTATACAAAATTCATTTGTACATCCATTATAAATTAAATATCTATCTATATCTATATACACACATACATAGAATTGAGTATACCTCATAATCCCAATGAACAAAGAGAATTTTATATTATTCACTGATGATTTATTACCTTCTTTTTTTGGTAGTGGTAGCATTTTTTAGCATTAAAATATTTGAACTTTGCCAATATACGGCTGTTCCTCAATCAGGAATAAACTTGAGTGATTTTGACTTAAACATCTCCAATAACAAGCCAAACAGAAGTCATTATAGCTTTGTGCTAATGGTTCTCAATAACACATTTTTAAAGCTTCAGAACAGGAAAAAAATCTATACCCAATGTCCTCCAAGAAATGCAACATTAGTTAGGATTTTGTATTGTACAGGTTGATTATTTACATCTCTCACATTTTAATGTGTTTTAGTTCAGATGTTCAGCCTTAGTGGGCCTTTTAAAACTCTTTATTCTTGTATCCTCTACTATTTTATTTCATTTTATTGACATGATTTATTTTTTATTTGTCCTTTTTGCTTGGTTTAGTTTATTTTTTTTAACTTTAGACAAAATGGAGAAAAAACAATATACTCATACTCTGATTATGCATGCTGGGCAATTTTCCTCCCATTTAGCTCCTCATAAGACCTTCACACATGCCTGAAAGCCCCACACCTACACACAAGGCACATGGTTTTCTGCCTAATTTCAGGTTAAGATTATTTCCTATAAATACAGTACAACCACCTTTAAAGTTAATTCAGGAGTGCTAAAGAAAATAATTCTTTTTTCCATACTCAGAGCTATCATTTTAGTATTAAAAAATTGAAAAATGATATCAATTTACAAAATTATTTTATGCCACTCTATCTATCTACACATTCATTTAATAACCCCCAGGACTTGAGTAAATAACTATATCTAGGGAAATCTAGTTAAATGCATGCATTCCCTCCAATTTAAGGTGTCCTTAAACTGTCTTCCAATGACTAAACAAACTTGGAAATGTGGGAGAATTCAGAAGCAAATTTAGAGCTATAAATCATATGCACTCATTACTTGGAATATTTATTATATAAAAGAGACCTGACTAGCTATCTAAATATTTGTGAAACTGCAAGCTTTCAGTCTTTTTAAGAAGTAAAATGCCTATTAAGTGGCATTTTCTCTTATTTATAAAGAACCTTAATGGATGTGACAAGTTTCAGAATAAAAGGTGGGGAATCATAAAATACTCTGCATAACTTGATGTGTAAAACATTTTACTTTCAGTAAATGTATAAAAATTATTTTATATTTTATTGTTTTTTGTTTGTGAAGGGTCTGGGCTCAAGTCATGGTTCTCTGCAACACAGTTTTTTAAATTAAACTATAGTTAGTACAATGTTACATCAGATTCAGGTGTGCAACATAGTAATTTAGTAAGTCTATATATTATGCTATGCTCACTGAAAGTGTAGCTACTCTCCGTCATCATAAAAATATTAATACAATATGATTGACTATATTCCCTCTTCCGTACCTTTTATCTCCATGACATTTATCTGATAGCTGGGTATCTCCCATTTCCCTTCACGTATTTTGCCCACCTCCAACCCCCTTCCCATCTGGAAGCCATCAGTTCTCTGTATTTATCGGACTATTCCAGTGTTTTGATTGTGTGTTTATTCATTCTCTTAGATTCAATATATAAATAAAATCATAGATTATTTGTTTTTCTACATCTGACTTTATCTAGAATAATATCTTATTGGTCTATTCATGATGCAACTAGCAAATTTCATTCTTTCTTACAACCAAGTAGTATTTCATCGTGTATACGCACACACACACACACACACACACACACTTTTCACATCTTTTTTTTTTTAATATTTAATTATTTTAAATTCCAGTATAGGGGCACGTGGGTGGCTCAGTCAGTTAAGCATCCGCCTTCTGCTTGGTAGTAATCCCAGGGTCCCAGGATTGAGCCCTGTATTGGGCTCCTTGCTCAGCAGGGAGCCTGCTTCTCCCTCTCCCTCTGCTCCTCCCTGCCCTGCTTGTGCTCTCTTTGTCAAATAAATAAATGAAATCTTAAAAAAAAATAAAATAAATTCCAGTATAGTTAACATAGGGTGTTATATCAGTTTCAGGTGTAAAACATAGTGATTCAACAATTTCATACAACACCCAGTACTCATCGTAAGTGCACTCCTTCATCTCCAACACCTATTTTCCACTTCCCTTCTGGTAACCATCAGTTTGTTCTCCATAGTTAAGAGCCTGTTTCTTGGTTTGTCCCTCTTTTTTTTCCCTTTACTCGATTTTTTTGTTTGTTTTGTTTCTTAAATTCCATATGTGAGTGAAATCATATGGCATTTGGCTTTCTCTGAGTGACTTTTCTTGCTTAGCATCATACTCTCTAGATCAATTTATGTCATTGAAAATGGCAAGATGTCATTCTTTAATGGCTGAAATATATACATATATGTCTGCATATATATACATATATAAATGTATATATGTGTATGTATATACATGTGTATATGCATACATATACACACACATACATATCCCACATCTTCTTTATCCATTCATCTATGGATGAACATTTGAGTTGCTTCCATATCTTGGCTATTGTAAATAACGCTGCAATAAACATAGGGGTGCATATATCTTTTCAAATTACTGTTATTGTTTTCTTTAAGTAACTACCCAGTAGTGAAATTACTGGATCATGTAGTATTTTTATTTTAAATTTTTTGAGGAAATTTCATATTGTTTTCCACAGTGGCTATAGCAATTTGCATTTCCACCA
This sequence comes from Ursus americanus, assembly GCF_024610735.1. NCBI lineage: Eukaryota > Metazoa > Chordata > Mammalia > Carnivora > Ursidae > Ursus > Ursus americanus. The sequence goes on along the minus strand of NC_142155.1, from coordinate 14,170,644 downwards.
ACAGTGTATGAGGGTTCCTTTTTCTCTACATCCTTACCAATACTTGTTATTTCTTTTTTTTTATTTTTAATTTTAGCCATTCTGACATGTAAGGTGATCCTCATTTCTGTTTTGATTTGTATTTTCTTGATGACTAGTGATGTTGAACATCTTTTCATGTGTCTCTTCGCCATGTGTACGTCTCCTTTGGAAAAATGTCTATTCAAGTCTTCAGCCTATTTTTAAATCTGATTGCTTATTTCTTAGGTTTTGAGTTGTATAAATTCTTTATATATTTTTGATACTTACCCCTTATCAGATATATCCTTTGCAAATATATTCTCCCATTCATTGAAGTTCTCACTGAGTTCTTCACTCTTCTCTCCAGGCCAGTGAGCATTTTTATGATCATCACTTCAAATTCTTTATCAAGAATATTGCTTATCTCCATTTCATTTTGTCCTTTTTCTAAGTTTTTGTGCTATCTTTAATCTTATTCTTTCATTTGAAATATATTTCTCTGTCTCCTCATTTTACTTCTTCCTGTGTTTGTTTCTATTACGTGAAATAGCTACTTCTCCTAAACTTCAATAAATTATCTTTTGTATGGTCATTCCCTGTGTAGTCTGTTTGTGCCTGATGACCTAGCCAACTGAAGCTGTGGCTGGTGTTGGGCTGGGGGTCCTGGGGTATTCTCTGCTGGGGCTCTACTGGTGGGAAGTCCAGAGCTGAAGTACTCATGGTCTCAGGCAGTCCTGGGATTCTTCACACAGGGAGTACCCTACAAAATGGCTAAAGCTGAAATGGATGCAATCCTGGGGGTTCCAGGGCTCTTTGCACAGAGTGTACTCTGGCAGAACAGCTAAAGCTGAAGTAGGCTTCCAAACAAGGGTGTCCCTGGGCTCTCTATATAGAGGGATCCCTGGCAGGACTCCTGAAGCTGAAGTGGGTGTGAGCTGGTATGTCCTGCACTGTTTAGCACAGAGGGTGCCATGGTGGGTTGGCTGGAGCCCACGGCTGGGTGAGAGATATGTGTCATGGGATGCTCCATGCATGGGTTCCCTGGCAGGGCAGTTGGAACTAAGGCAGACATGGGCTAGGGTTCCTGGGGTACTCTGTGTAGGGGATACCCTGGTGCAGTGGTTGGAGCCAAAGCAAGCATGAAACAGGATGTCCCAGAATTATCCGAACTGGCATTGCCCTAGCAAGCTAACTAGAGCTAAAGTGGTATGAATCTGGATTGTCCCAGGGTACTTTACATCTTTGTCACCTTGGTGAGATTGTTGGAGCTGTAGTGAGTGCTGACCAGGAGTGTCCCAATGTGCACCATGCTGGGACCACCTTAGTGGAAAGGCTGGAGCTGGTATGAGCTAATGGGGTTCACTGAGACAGTAAGACAACAAGGGCACCCAGACCCTGCTCTGATTTGTGCTGTCAAGGTGGAGGGGGAATGTAAACCATGGCACTCACCAGCCCCTCAGGCCTGAAAAGAGTTCTAGCAGCCTCCTCTCCATTTGTCAGGATTATAGAGCTGTTTCATTTTCATATTCCAATGGCTGTCTTTTTTTTATAATATTTTTTTATTATGTTATGTTAGTCACCATACAGTATATCCTTAGTTTTTGATGTAACGTTCCATGATTCATTCCAATGGCTTTCTTAAACCATGTTTTTTTGTTTTTGTTTTATTTTCTGTGCCCCAGGGCAGATGAATCTGCTCATGGTCACTTAGTACTATTCCTCACCACTGCAGTTCATAGCATCAGGAGAGGGGAGTCCCTTTGTTATCATGCCTCCATCTTTCTTACTTTTCTGTACGTGGTCTTTTTTTGTACAGAAGCTGTTCAGTCGTCAGCCCACAGTTGTTCTTCAGGAGGAATTGCTCTATAAATAGGTGTGGATTGGTGTGTCTCTGAAGGAGATGAGTTCAGGGTCTTCCTACATTGCTACCTTGGACTGGAACACTGCACAACACATTTTTTAGTTTTTACATGAGGAAGAATTGTCTACTGCATGTGATTTAGGAAATACATTTTTTTAACATCAGATTTTCTTTTGTAAAATTTGATTATTCCTATCTCTCAAATTGGGAATATGTTTTAATTTGGATGTTCTACTTTTCTTTGCCCTCATTAAACTTTTATTTTGTTGCCTTCTACCATGTTAATCTCATCTGATTTTTACTCTTAATTTTTAAAACTTTTTTAATGTTCATATTTTTTTTGAAGTAAAATGTACAGCAAAATGCACCCTTTATAAGGGCCCAATTCTATGTGTCTTGATGAATGTATAAACCAGTGTAACCACTACCTCATCCAAGTTATAAAATAGTAACATCACTCTTGAAGCCTTCCTATTCCAGTCAATCCTCACCCAACAAAGGCAACTAACTACTGTTCTGAATTCTATCTCTGTGGATTAATTTTGCTTGTTCCAGAGCTTCAGATGAATGGACTCATACAGTGGTTACTCTTTGGTGTCTGACTTCTTTCTCCCAATATACTGTATTTGAAGTCTATCCATATCGTGGAATACATCAGTAGTTCATTCTTTTATATTGTTGTGTAGAATTCCATTGTATGAATATACTTTAGTTTGCTTATCTTTTCTCCTTTTCATAGATATGAGTTGTTTCCAATTTTGGGCTAGTGTTAATAAAATTTTTATAAACATTTCCATAGAAGTAATTTTGAGGATATTTATATTTCTCTCTCTTGAAATTCCTTTTGAGTAAATAACAAAGATGAAATTGGGTTAATGATACCTAACAGTGGATAAAAGATGGTTTATGATCACCTTCTTAGAAACTGACAAATTGTTCCAAAGTGGTTGTACCATTTTACCTTTCCATAAACAATGTATGAAAGCCACAGGTGCTGCATATTTTTACCCATATTTGGTGTTATTGATCTTAATTTTAGCCATTCTAATGAATCTATAATTTTATTTCATTGAAGTTTTAATTTTAATTTCCTTGATGACTAATTGTGTCAAGCATATTTTCACATGCTTATAGTCCATTTGAATATTTTCTCTTGTGAAGTGTCTAATTGTTGTGCCCATTATAGATATGTAAGATGTATTTATATATTTAAGATACAAGTTATTTGTCAGATACATACAATGGAAATACAGCCTTTTAATTTTTTTAATGCCTTTTAAAAATCTAAGGATTTTTAACATGAGTATTGAACTTTCAGTTTTATTCTTTACTCTCTCAATATGGTAAATTTGTTTTCAAATGTTACATAAACTAATCATTCCTGGGATAAACCCCACTTGATCAATATATAATTTGTGATAACTTTATTGATATGCCAATTTGGCTAGGTCACAGTCTAATTTTTCAATCAAACAATAATCTAGGTGTTGCTATGAACGTATATTACAAGTAAAATTCTATTAATCAGTTGACATTAAAAGTGAGGGGGATTATGTTGAATACAATTTTCCCTTGGTTGTACTCACTAATCCATTAGGAGGCCTTAAAATCTGAGCTGAGTTTTCCTATGAAGAGAAAAGAAATTCTGTAGATGCTACTTTAGCCTATGCCCAGGTTATTCCATCCTGCTCATTATCTTCCCTGCCTTCCTGACTGCTGCTGAATTTCTCGTTTACTTAGCCAGCTCCAACAAATCATGTAAGCCAATTATTTTTAATAACAGTATCTCTTTATCTATCTACCTACCATTTATCATCTAATATCCCACTAGTTCTTTTTCTCTGGTTGAACTCTGATTCATATAAATATGCACTTCATATGGTGCTAAATTGAATGTGCTATTATGTTGCATAGGATTTTTGCATTTATGTTCATGAGTTATTAGTCTTTAGTTTTCTAGTGTTAACTTTGTCAGGGTTTGGTATAGGGCTTATGCTGCCCTCTTACAAATCTTAAAGAGGTTTTGAATAATTGCTCTTATTTCTCACTTGAAAATTTTATAGTATTCTTGAGTAAAACATTTGGTTCTGGAATTTTCTTTGTAAAACAATGGTTATGGCAAATTTAAAGGCTTTTTTAGACATATAGGCAGAGCTTTTCAGATTTTCTATTTTCCCTTGTATAGCTTTTGATAAGTTAAATGTTGTAATAAATTTGTCCATTTTATCAAAGTTGTCACATGTATTAGCATGAAATTGCTCACATATCTTTCTTATTACTGTAATGCCTGCAGAACCTAGAGTGATTCTTTTTTTCCTTGATCAAACTCAGTGTTTGTCAAATATTTTTTAAAGATTTTATTTATTTATTTATTTATTTATTTATTTATTTATTTATTTATTTATTTAACAGAGAGCACAAACAGGGGGAACGGCAGAGAGAGAGGAAGAAGTAGGCTGCCCTCTGAGCAGGGAGCCAGACACAGGGCTCGATCCCAGGACCCTGGGATCATGACCTAAGCTGAAGGCAGATGCTTAACTGACTAAGCCACCCAGGCACCCTTGTCAAATTTTAATAATATTTTTATTTTATTTTTTAAAGATTTTATTTGCTTATTTGTCAGAGAAAGAGAGTGCACAAGCTGGGGGAGTGGCAAAGAGAGAGAGATGCAAGGGAGCCTGATGCTGGACTCCATCACAAAACTTTATGATCATGACCTGAGCTGAAGGCAGGTGCTTAACTGACTGAGCCACCCAGGTGTCCCTTAATAATAATTTTAAAGAATCATGTTTGGGCTTTTAAATTTTCTCTATTGTTTTTCCTTTTGGTTATTTTTTTTATTTATATTCCTTTAGTTTAATTTTTTCCTCTTTTCTAAGTTTCTTGGATCAATTAAAATAGAACTTTTCCGATATAAATACTTGAAGCTATAGTTTATTTCTTAAGTGCTACTTTACTGCCTTCCATAAATTTTGGTATGTTGTTTTCAATATAATTCAAATCAAAATATTTTGTAATTTCCACTGTGATTTCTTCTTTAATCTATTGGTTATGTAAAACTATATTTGAAGGAGTATCCACAATTGTTGGATGGAGTGGTCTATAAATATTAAGTAAAGTTGCTTGAGAATACTGTCCAAATGTGTTTTGTTTTTACTGGCTTTTCTCTCTTTTTTTTTTTCTTAATTTCTCAGGGAGAGGTTTGACAATTTCCTACTATGATGGCACATTTCTAAATGTCTCACTTTATTTCTATCCATGTTTGCATTGTTAGTTAGGAAATTCTGTTATTAGTTTTGTACAGCTTATACTTTTGTATCTTCATGATAAACTACCTCTTTTGTCATCGTTTACTTCTGATAGTACTCCTTGTCTTGAAGGCTACTTTAGTTGATATTATCAAAGCAATCCAGCTTTCTTATGTTTACTTATGTTTACATAGCATATCTTGTTTACATTCTTTTGTTTTCAACCTGTATCTGCCTTTATATTTAATGTCAACTTCTTGTAGATAAAACATAGTTTCATCTTGCTGTACTATCCTAGCTGATTAAAACCTTCTAATTTAAGTCTTTAGTTCATTTACCTTAACAAATTCATTGATGTGAGTGGTATAAAGTATTTTATGATATATTCAATTTTCTCAATTGACTTTTTAATTATATTTCTTTATAATCTTCTTTTTTCAACTTAGTTCTCAAAACACAGGTCTGTATTCTCCTTTTTAATACTGGGCATTAAACAAGCTAATATTTTTGTTAGACTTATTAAATATTCAAAAAATCAAAACTATTACAGAGAATCTTTTTCAATTACTGTTTTGCTTTAATTTATATCTGAAGATGCAAGAACAAAGGGAAAAAAGACAGAAAATATAAAACATAAAGATAGTAATAGGGCATTTCATATACAGTTCAATATGAATAGCATCCAGTGAAAGACAAATACTACTACCAACGTATAAATGATTAACGATAGTTAATCAAAGATTTATGTTGTCCTTATTCAAAATAAAATAATTTTCCCCCATCTGTGCTCCAATTGGCTATTTTTGTGTTGTCTCTGCTGCTAAATCTGGGTCCTTATGGAGAGATTGAACATCTTATTCCACTTTGTCCCCACAATAGGACACACAGGGCATGTTGTTAAGGCTCAACACATTATGTGTTGAATTAATAAAGTAGGAAATTCAGTTTTTCCTGAGCATCATTTTCAGGCTGGGTCACAATGAAGATAAATTTAATTTTATTTTGCGCCATCTCTCTGAAGAGTAGTAAAAGATTTATGATTCCTCTAATGTTTTGTGCATACATGTCCCAGTTACCATCCTGCTATCAAGGTTATCAATGTCTCTATTTTAGGATCTCAGGAAAAAAATACTGATAGATTAACTCTAACTTGACTCCTCTATGTCAAGCTTGCTTTTAGAATATTATGTAATTATAGCAATAACCTACAAAAACAGCATTTTGCATTTTTGTGAGGCTTTATGGTATATAAAACATTTCACATATTTTATTTAACCTTCATAACATTGTAGCATCATTGCTGTTAAGAAAAAATATGAAAAACTTAGATATAAGATAGAAGTGTGATTACATGTGTTTTCAATATTACATTGGAGCATTGTTAATAGTCTTATCCAAGAATCATTGAAATACTTAGTGTAATAATTAGTTTTTGACATGTTCGTTATTATGATCAGAGTCCAAACTTTCTAATGTTACATGTTACCTTACAGATTTGTCTGGTAGAGATGCAAATAATTTCTATCGGGTTGAAACTATAATCAAAGGATATGGTTTGCTTCCCTTTAAGGTGTTATCCAGGACTGTACATAGCCTAGAAATCCAACAATTTTTGTTCAGTGCACATCAGTGCTCAGTTTTTCAAATGCCCTTTGAATCCGTTTACCATCTTGCTTCCTAAATCAATGAGTTAAATAAATCTCTGACATATACTTATTCTTTATTTGTATAATAGCCATTTTTAATTGTCCTTGAAAATTTATTTGATATCACCATGCTCACTTTCAATTTGCTTCCTTGGGTTGATCACAAAGAAAAAACACAGAAGAGCTATTATGTACAAAAATGAAACGGGGGGCGCCTGGGTGGTACAGCGGTTAGGCGTCTGCCTTAGGCTCAGGGTGTGATCCCAGCATTATGGGATCGAGCCCCACATCGGGCTTTTCCACTATGAGCCTGCTTCTTCCTCTCCCACTCCCCCTGTTTGTGTTCCCTCTCTCGCTGGCTGTCTCTATCTCTGTCGAATAAATAAATAAAATCTTTAAAAAAAAAAATGAAACAGGGGTACATAATGATCAATTGAATCAGTGTGTCCTAATAATTCTTGGAAGACAACTACTCATAGGCCACAGAGTTTTGTAAAAGCTAAAAATGAAGCTATCCAGCATTTGCCTATGGGAAAATGCTTAAGTAGTACTAGTCTCTACTAATCGTAAAATGGAGAAAGAAGGAGAGAGGGGAAAAAGAGATGTCAACCACGCATTTCCTTCATTTAATTTTTCCTCTACAAGTTTAAAAATGAAACACATACGGTATATGGACACCTCATACAGAGACAAATGACTGCCCATTTATGAAACAGACATTAACAATTTATTTCAATAAACATCAAATCAAAAGCAAAACTTGGGTGAGAATGAGGTCACTTCATGTAGAAACTTCATTCTGTTGTTATCTATTGTCTTATTTTAAGTTTATTATTAAGGTATAATTGACATAACATTATATTAGATTTAGATGTAAAACATAGTGATTTAATATTTGTATACATTGTGAAATGATCATCTCAATGGTTTTAATTAACATGCTTCACCATATTTACAAGTTTTTTTCTTGTGATGAGAACTTTCAAGATCTGCTATCTTAGAGACTTTCAAATATGCAACACAGTATTACTAACTATAGTCACAATGCTGTGCATGACGTCCCCATGACTTATTTATTTTGTAACTGGCACCTTGTGCCTTTTGGTCCTCTTCACCTCTTTCTGTCACCCACCATCACCACCCCTGGGGAAACACCAAACTGTGGTATCTACAAACATGTTGTTTTGTATTTGTTTTTGTTTTAGATTCTACATACAAGTTAGAACCTATGGTATTTGCCTTTCTCTTATTTTACTTAGCATAATGAGCTCAAGGTCCATACATGTTGTTACAAATGGCAAGATTATCTTTTACATGGCTGAACAGTGTTCCACTGAGTGTGTGTATACCCACTCACATACATGCATACCACATTTCTTCATCCATTTGTCGGTGGACACAGGTTGTTTCCATGTTTCCATTGTAACTATAAACAATGTTCCAGTAAACATGAAGGTGCAAATACATTTTAATAAATTGTAAATATTTTAATATTTTTTAATATATATATATTTTTTACTTTCTACAATAAACACCCAGAGTGGAATTTCTGGATTACATGATTGTTCCATTTTTGATTCTCTGAGTAACTAGTTGCATGTTATTTTCCACAGTGGCTGCACCAATCTACATTCCTACCAATAGTACACAAGGATTCCCCCCTTCACATCCTCACCAACACTTGTTATTTCTTGCTTTCCGATAACAGACTTTTTTATTTTATTTTATTTTATTTTATTTTATTTTATTTTATTTGAGAGGGAGAGAGAGAGCAGGGGAGGAGGGGCAGAGGGAGAGTGGAACTTAAACAGACTCCATGCTGAGCACAGAGCCTGACAGGGATAGATTTCATCACCCTTAGATCATGACCTGAGCTGAAACTGAGAGTTGAATGCTAAACCCACTGTGCCACCCAGGCACCCCTGATAACAGCCTTTCTAATGGGTATGAGGTAATATCTCTGTAGTTTGGAATTGCATTTCTCTGATTAGAGATGTTGAACGCTTCTTCGTATATACGTTGGACATCTGTAATCTTTGGTAAAATGTCTATAGAGATCCTCTGCTCACTTTTTAACTGGATCTTTTTTTTTTTTTTTTTTTTACTGTTGAGTTTCATGAGTTCCATGATATTTTGGATATCAACCTTTTATCAGATACATCATTTGTAAGTATTTTCTCTTATTCAATAATTTGCCTTTTTATTTTGTTGTTTTCTTTGTTGTGCAGAAGTCTTCTTTGTTTTCGCAATCCCAGTTGTTTATTTGTGCTCTTGTTGTTCTTTGATTTTGGTGTCAAATCCAAAAAATCATTGCCAAGACCAATGTCAAGGAGCTTATCAGCAATGTTTTCTTCTAGGAGTTTTCTAATTTCGGGTTTTACATTCACCATTAATCTATTTGAAGTTAACTTTTGTGTATGGTGTTTGATAATGATCCAGTTTCATTCTTTTACATGTGGCTCTTCAGTTTTCCCAACACTATTTATTGAAGAGACTGTCTTTGCCCCCACTATATATTTTTGCCTACTTTGTTATACAATTAATTGATAAGATATTCATAGGTGTTTCTCCCCCCCCTCCCCGGCTCTCTATCTTATTCCACTGAACTATGTGTCTGCTTTTCTACAAGTACCATACTGTTTTTATTACTATACCTTTGTAGTATAGTTTGAAATCAGGGAGCATGATACCTCTAGCCTTGTTCTTCTTAAGATTTCTTTGACTATTTCAGGTCTTTTATGCTTCCATACACATTTTAAGATTGTTCTATATCTGTGAACAATGCCATTGGAATTTTGATAGGGAGTGCATTAAATATGTAGATTATTTTGGGTAGTATAGACATTTTGACAGTGTTCTTCAAATTTATAAGAATAGATTATCTTTTCATTTATTTGAGTCTTTTTGAATTTCTTTCATCAGTGTTTTCCAGCTTTCAATGTACAGGTCTTTAACTTCATTGGTTAAATTTTTCTAGGTTTCAGAGCACCTGGGTGGCTCAGCCAGTTAAGCATCTGCCTTCAGCTCAGGTCATGATCCTAGCGTCCTAGATTCGAGCCCCACATTGGGCTCCTAGCTCAGTGGGGAGCCTGCTTCTCCCTCTCCCTCTGCCCCTAACTCCAGGTCTTGCTGCCTCTCTTGCTTTGCACTCTCTCTCAAATAAATAAATTTTTAAAAAATTTCCTAGGTTTCTTTTATTCTTTTTGATGCAATTGAAATGGGATTGTTTTCTTAATTTCTTTTTGATACTTTATTATTAGTGAATTAAAAACATAACAGATTTTTATATGATGATTTATACTCTGCAACATTACTGAATTTGTTCATTTATTCTAACAATTTTATGGTGAAGACTAGGGTTTTCTATATTTAATAACATGTTATCTGTGAATATTGACAATTTTACTACTTTTCTTCCAAATAGGGTGACTTCTGTTTATTCTTCTTGTTTCATTGCTCTGACTAGTACTGCCAATATATTGCTGAATAAAAGTGAAAAGAGTTGGCAGTCTTCTCTTGTCCCTAATCTTCCCACTGAGTATGATTTTAGCTGTGTGCTTTTTATATAGGCCCTTTATTATGTTGAGGTACTTTGCTGCTCTACTTACTTTCGGAGTGTTTATAACAAAAATGAATGTTGAATTTTGTCTAATGCTTCACGGTATCTACTGAGACATTTTTATCCTTCATTTTGTTTACATGCCCTTTATTACATTAATTGATTTGCAGATGTTGAACTAATCTTACATCCCTGAAATAGATCCAACATGATCATGTCGAATGAACCTTTTAATATATAGTTAAATTCAGCTTGCTAATGTTTTGCTGAGAAATTTGTATCTATCTTAATCTGGGATATCAACCTGTAATTTTATTTTCTTGTGGCATCCTTGTCTGGTTTTGGTGTCAGGGTAACGCTAGCCATACAAGATGAGTGTGGAAGTGATCCCTCCTCTTCTATTTTTTGAAAGAGAATTGAAAAGGATTGGTATTAATTCTTCTTTAACTGTTTGTAGCATTTGTTAGTGAAGCTGTGTGGTGGTGGATTTTTATTGTGGGGAGGTTTATGATTACTGATTCAATCACTTTACTAGTAATTCATCTATATTCATGTTTCTATTTATTCATGCTTCAGTCTTGGTTGGTTTTATGTGACTAAGATTTACTCATTTGCTCTAGGTTTTCCAATTTTTGTTGTATACTTTATAACAGTAGTTACATTTGGGTTTTTTGCATTTATGTGGTATCGGTTGTAATATCTCCTCTTTTCTAATTTTACTTATTTGAGTCCTCTTCTTGAGTATAGCTAAAGGTATCATTTAAAAAATCTTTTCAAAGAATTAGCTCTTAGTTTTATTTTTTTAAATTTTATAATATTTTTATTATGTTAACCACCATACAGTACATCCCTAGGTTTGATGTGAGTTCCATGATCCATTACTTGCGTACAACACCCAGTGCACAATGCAATACGTGCCCTCCTAAACACATATCACCAGCTCATCCCATTCCCCTACCCCCTCCCCTCTGAAGCCCTCAGTTTGTTTCCCAGAGTCCATAGTCTGGTTCATTCCCCCTTCTGTTTAACCCCCTTTCTTCTTCCCCTTCTTCTCCTACCAATCTTCCTACTTCTTATGTTCCACAAATGAGTGAAACCATATGATAATTGTCTTTCTCTGCTTGACTTATTTCGCTTAGCATGATCTCCTCCAGTCCCGTCCATGTTGCAGCAAATGTTGAGAAATCATTCTTTTTGATGGCTGAGTAATATTCCATTGTATATATGGACCACAACTTCTTAATCCAGTCATCTGTTGAAGGGCATCTTGGCTCCTTCCACAATTTAGCTATTGTGGACAATGCTGCTATGAACATTGGGGTGCATGTGGCCCTTCTCTTCACTACGTCTGTATCTTTGGGGTAAATACCCAGTAGTGCAATTGCTGAATCATAGGGTAGCTCAATTTTAACTTTTTAAGGGACCTCCACACTGTTTTCCAAAGAGGCTATACCAACTTGCATTCCCACCAACAATGTAGGAGGGTTCCCCTTTCTCACATCCTCTCCAAAATCTGTTGTTTCCTGCCTTGTCAATTATTGCCATTCTAACTGGTGTAAGGTGGTATCTCAAGGTGGTTTTGATTTGAATTTCCTTGATGGCTAATGATTTTGAACATTTTTTCATGCGTCTGTTAGCCATTTGTATGTCTTCATTGGAAAAGTGCCCTTTCATATCTTCTGCCCATTTTATGATTTGTTTATTTGTTTCTCGTGTATTGAGTTTGAGAAGTTCTTTGTAGATCTTGGATACCAGTCTTTTATCTGTAGTGTCATCTGCAAATATCTTCTCCCATTCCGTGGGCTGCCTCTTAGTTTTTTTGACTGTTTCCTTGGCTGTGAAGAAACTTTCTATCTTGATGAAGTCCCACAAGTTCATTTTATCTTTTGTTTCTCTTGCCTTTGGAGATGTGTCATGAAAAAGGTTGCTTTGGCCAATGTCGTAGAGGTTGCTGCCTATGTTCTCCTCTAGGATTTTGATGGATTCCTGTCTCACATTGAGGTCTTTCATCCATTTGGAGTTTATCTTTGTGTATGGTGTGAGAGGGTGGTCAAGTTTCATTCTTTTGCATGTAGCTGTCCAATTTTCCCAGCACCATTTATTGAAGAGACTGTCTTTTTTCCACTGGATGTTTTTTCCTGCTTTGCCAAAGATTGGTTGCTCAAAGAGCCGAGAGTCCATTTCTGGGTTATCTATTCTGTTCCATTGGTCTATGTGTCTGTTTTTGTGCCAGTACCATGCTGTCTTTGTGATCACAGCTTTGTAGGATAGCTCGAAATCCAGCATTGTGATGCCCCCAGCTTTGTTTTTCCTTTTCAACAATTCCTTGGCGATTCAGGGCCTTTTCTGCTTCCACACAAATTTAAGGGCTGTTTGTTCCAGTACTTTGAAAAATGTCATTGGTATTTTCATCAGATGGCATTGAAAGTGTAGATTGCTCTGGTAGCATAGACATTAACTATGTTAATTCTTCCGATCCATGAGCATGGAATGTTTTTCTATCTTTTTGTGTCTTCTTCAATGTCTTTCAAGAGTGATCTGTAGTTTCGAGAATATAGATCCTTTGCGTCTCAGGTTAAATTAATTCCAAGATAATGTATGATTTTTGGTGCTATTGTAAATGGAATGGATTACCTAATTTCTCTTTCTTCAGTCTCATTGTTCATGTAGAGAAATGTAACTGATTTCTGAGCATAGATTTTGTATTCTGCCACATTACAGAATTGGTCTATAACTTCTAGTAGTTGGGGGTGGATTCTCCTCGGTTTTCCATGTAGAGTATCATGTCATCTGCAATGAGAGACAGTTTGACTACTTCTTTGCCAATTTGGATACCTTTTATCCCTTTTTGTTGTCTGATTGCTGTTGCAAGGACTTCTAGTACTATGTTGAATAATAGTGGAGAGTAGGCATCCTTGTCCTGTTCCTGATCTTAAGGGAAAGGCTTCCAGCTTTTCCCCATTGAGAATATTTGCTGTAGGCTTTTCATAGATGGCTTTTACGAGCTTGAGAAATGTGCCCTCTATTCCTACACTCTGAAGGGTTTTAATCAGGAAAGGATGCTGTATTTTGTCAAATGCTTTTTCTGCATCTATTGAGAGAATATATGATTTCTGAATTTTTTTTTTCTGGATAAAATCTAAGACACTGATAGATTTGCGAATGTTGAACCACCCTTGCCTCCCAGGGATGAATCCCACTTGGTCATGATGGATAATTCTTTTAATGTACAGTTGGATTCTATTTGCCAGGATCTTGTTGAGGATTTTGGTGTCCATATTCATTAGGGAAATCGGGCTGTTATTCTCCTTTTTGTTGGGGTCTTTGCCTGGTTTGGGGTCAAGGTAATATTGGCCTCATAGAATGAGTTTGGTAGCTTTCCTTCCGTTTCTATTTTTTGATATAGCTTTAGGAGAATAGGTATTATTTCTTCTTTGAATGTTTGGTAGAATTCCCCAGGAAAACCATCTGGGCCTAGAGTTTTATTTTTTGGAAGGTTGTTTATCACTGACTCAGTCTCTTCATAATTAATTGGCCTGTTTAAAAAATCAGTTTCTTCCTGTTTCAGTCTTGCTAGTTTATAGGTTTCCAGGAAGACCTTCATCTCTTCTAGATTGCTTAATTTATTGGCATAAAGCTGTTGATAAAAGTTTCTAATAATCCTTCCAATTTCATTGGTATTGGTTGTGACCTCTCCCTTTTCATTCATAATTTTATTAATTTGGGTCCTTTCTCTATTCTTTTGGGTAAGTCTTAACAGCGGTTTGTCAATTTTATTGATTCTCTCAAAGAACGAGTTTCTAGTCCTGTCGATCTGCTCTACTGTACTTTTGGTTTCTAATTCATTGATTTCTGCTCTAATCTTGGTCAACTGCTTCCTCGTGAGTGGATTAGACCTGTCTCTCTGTTGCTGTTCCAGCTTCTTGAGGTGAGAATATAAAAACTGCATTTTAGATTTTTCTATTCTTTTGAGTGAGGCTTGGATGGCTATGTATTTCCCCCTTAGGACTAACTTTGCAGTATCCCATAGGTTTTGGACCATTGTGTTTTCATTCTCGTTGGTCTCTATAAATTGTTTAAATTGATTTTTGATTTCCTGGTTTATTGAATCATTCCTGAGCAGGATGGTTCTTAGTCTCCAAGTGTTTGAGTTTCTTCCAAATTTTTCCTTGTGGTTGAGTTCCAATTTCAAAGCGTTGTGGTCTCAGAATATACAGGGAATAATTTCAGGCTTTTGGTATCGGTTGAGTCCTGTTTTGTGTCCCAGAACATGGTCTATTCTTGAGAATGTTCCATGGGCATTAGAATAGAATGAGTATTCTTTGGTTCTGGGGTGTAGTGTTCTATATATATCTATGAGGTCCAGCTCGTCGAGTATGGCATTCAAAGCCCTTGTTTCTTTGTCGAGTTTTTGCATGGGTGTTCTATTTCTGATAGTGGGGTGTTGAGGTCCCCTACTATTAAAGTATTTTTATCTATATGTCTCTTTATTCTGGTTAAGAGTTGGCTTGTGTATCTTGCTGCTCCCCTGTTGGGGGCATATATATTTAAAATTGTCACATCCACTTGTTGGATACATCCTTTAAGAATAATATAGTGCCCTTCTGTGTCTCTAACTATAGTCTTTAGTTTAAAATCCGATCTGTCTGATATGAGAATTGCTACCCCAGCTTTCTTTTGAGGTCCATTGGTGTGAAAGATGGTTTTCCATCCCTTTACTTTCAGTCTGAATGTATCTTTAAGTTCAAAATGAGTCTCTTGTAGACAGCAAATGGATGGGTCATGTCTTTTTATCCAATCTGCAACCCTGTGGCATCTTATGGGAGCATTTAGGCCATTTACATTGAGACTGAATATTGAGAAATATGATTTTAATGATGCCATGTTGCCAGTAAAGTCTTTGTATCGGTTGTGACTTTCTTTTCTGTATCACTCTTGGGGCCTTTTTCCTTTATAGAACCCCCCTAAATATCTCCTGTAGGGCTGGTTTCGTGGTTATGAAAGTGGTCAATGACTGGCGATTCTGGAAGGTCTCTATTTCTCCATTAATTCTGAATGACAGCATTGCTGAATAAAGGATCCTTGGCTGCATGTTTTTCTCTGAAAGAGCTCTAAAAATGCCCCCCCCCCCACCCTTTTCTCATTCCAGGTCTGTGTAGACAGGTCTGACGTAATTCTGATACCTTTGCCTTGGTACGTGAGAAATTTCTTTGCCTTGGCCACTTTCAATACTGTATCCTTGGATCTAATATTTGCAAAATGCACTATGATGTGACGTGGTGTAGGTTTGTTGTGGTTGAGCTTGGGAGGGGTCCTCTCTGCCTCTTGGACACGAATGTTTGTTTCCCTTGCTAGATTAGGGAAGTTTTCAGCTACAGTTTGTTCAAATATCTCTTCTAGACCTCTGTTTTTCTCAACCCCCTCGGGTATGCCGATGATTCTGAGATTGGAACGTTTCATTGAGTCAGTAATCTCCCGTAACCTACATTCTTGGGAGTGGATTTTTTTGAGTCCAGATTCTATTTTAGCTTTCTCTTCTACTAACCCACCCTCCAATTCGCTGATACGTTCTTCTGCCTCATTCACCCTGGCCATCAGAGCCTCTAGTTTTGACTGCATTTGGCTCATAGAATTTTTAATTTCTGCCAGATTCGCTCTCATTTCCGCCCTTAGAGATTCTATTTTCTCATTAACATTTTCGTTAATACTTTTTTCAAGTCTACACATCATCTTGACCATTGTCACTCTGAATTCCATTTCTGATAATTTGGTTATATCCATATCCATTAGTTCTGTGGCAGAGGCCACAGACTCATTGTCTTTTCTTTGCTGGAGGGATTTCTCCTCGTCATTCTGATGAGGAGAGGTTGCGGGGTTGTCCAGAGCCCAAATAATTGTCCGAGACCCAGGCCGTGCACCCTTGTTTTATAGGGATCTTAGGGATGTGGGCTTCTTGATTTTTCAGCCTGCCTTCTGGGGGAGGGGTCTGCCACGCCAATACTCAGGCAACCCTGTTTGGGTAGAGTCTCCGTGTCCCCTGCGAGGTGGGATGGGGATGGGCACACTGTGAGCCGGTGTTTCCAGGCTTTTGTTCTCTGGCGGCTTTCCCTGGCTGTCTGCTGTGCCTCTTCTGAGAGTCAGAGCAGCAGTGGCCGAATCTCAGCCTCTGTCTCAGAACAGAGGGATCATGGACTGTTCTCCATTGATGTTCTGGCCATTTTAACTCTGTTTCTGTTGCTGCTGCTCAACCCTGCAGCATCCCGGGATGTGCGCCCCACACCCGGCGTCCCAGCCCTCACTTCCAGGGCTGGCGTGTCTCTGTTCTTTGTGTTTCTAATACCGCCAGCCACCCCCACGCGCTCCTGGAGCTCAGTCTGGTTCCAGTGAGCACACCGGAGCTCCGGTTTTCAGTCTGGTCACATGCATTCCCCAGCTCACGGTTCCAGTCTGCTCTCTTGCTGGGTGCTGGTCCGTGAGTCCACCCGCTCCCCCGTGCAGGTGGCTACAGCTTCCTGGCCCCGAACGTGGCAGCTCCCTCCCCCTTCCGTTTATTTTCCGATATCTGTGCTCGGTTTCACGGCTCCCCGCTTCGTACCTCAATACTCAGCGCTGGAGATGTTCATTTGTAGAGATCCAGATGTATCTTCCTGCGTCTCAGGCTGATTCTGTGGGTGTTCAGGCTGGTCTGGTACCTATCTAACTTGACTCGGGACCGGTGGAAAAAGGGGTCCCCTACTCCTCTGCCATCTTAACCATGATTTCAACCTTCTTAAATTTATTGAGACTTGTTTTGTGGCCTAATATGTGATCTAGCCTGGAGAATGTTCCATCCATACTTGCAAAGACTGTATATTTTGCTGCTTTTGTATGTATTTGTCTGTTAAGTCCATCTGGTCCAATATGTCATTCAAAGCCACTGTTTCCCCATCGATTTTCTGTCTGGATGATCTATCCACTGATGTAAATAACATGTTAAAGTTGCCTCTAATAATATCACTGAATTTATCTCTTTATGTCTGTTAAAACTTGCTGTATATAGTTAGATGCTTCTATATTGAGTGCATAGATATTTACAATTTTTATATCCTCTTGTGTTGATCCTTTTATCATTATGTAATACTCTTCTTTGTCTTTACAATTTTTGTTTTAATATCTATCTTTTTGATAGGAGTAGTGCTACCCCAGCTTTTTTCACTTCCATTTGCATGAAATATCTTTTTCTCTCTCTTCACTTTTGGTCTGTATGTGTCTTTAGTTCTGAAGTGCATCTCCTGTAGGGAGCATATAGATGGGTTTTGTTTTTCTCTTCAGTCACCCAATGATATTTTTTATTAGAATATTTAGTCCATTTATGTTTAAAGCAATTATTGATAGGTATGTACTTACTGCCATTTTCCTAATTGTTTTCTGGTTATTTTTGTAGTGTCCTCTGTTCCTCTCTTCTCGTGCCCTTTCCTTCTGATTGATGGCTTTTTTAACATTATGTTTGAATTCCTTTCTTTTTATTCTGTGTAATCTTTATAGTTGCTTGGTTTCTGGTTACGTCGATTCCATCCATATCTTATGTGCATCATAGTCTCTATTAAGTTTATGATCACTTATATTAAACATTCTAAAAGCACTACATTTTTACTCTTTCCACTCCACATTTTATGTATATGATGTGCTATTTTACATCTTTTTGTGTATCCTCATTTTCGTAGACATTATTAATTTTACTACTTTTTTCTCTTAAACTTCATGCTAACTTTAGAAGTTATTGATCTACTACCTTTACTGTATGTTTGCTTTTACTAGCAAATTTTTTTCCTTTAATAATTTTCTTCTAATTATGGCCTTTACTTTTCCACTTAAGTCCCTTTAACATTTCTTAGGAGGTCTGTTTAGTGGCGATGATCTCTTTTATCCGTAGTTTATCTAGGAAACTGTTTATCTTTTCTCCAATTCTAAATGATAAATTTGACATGTAGAGTATTAAGGTTTTTTTTCTTCCATTTAGTACTTAGAATATACCATGTCAGTCCCTTCTATCCTGCAAAGTTTCTGTTGAAACTTCTGTTGGCCTTATGGGGTTTCCCTTGTATGTAATGTAATTGTTTGCTTTTCTCTTGCTGCTTTTAATACTTTTCCTTTATCTTTAATTTTTATTAATTGTTTCTTGATGTAGACTACCCTGGGTTCATCTTGTTTGGGGCTGTGTATCCTGAACCTAGATGTCTGTCTCCTTTCCCAGGTTAGGAGAGTTTTCAACTATTATTTCTTCAAATATTTTTGGTGCCCCTTTTTCTTCTCCTTCTAGGATCCCTCTAATTTAAATCTAATACAATTAATATTGTTGTAGAGATCCCTTAACATAAATTTATTCTTTTTTTTTTTTTTTTTTTTTTTTTTTTTGCTGTTCAGCTTGGTTGCTTTCCACAACCCTGTGTTACAGATTGCTGATACATTCTACATCCTCTAAACTGCTGTTCTCTCTAGTGTATTTTTTGTTATTCTTCAGCTGTGACCACATATTTTTTATATGTTCTTTTTGTTGAAGTTCTCAGTTCATCCACTCTTCTCTCAAGTCCTGTGAGTATCTTTATGATCATTACTTTGAACTTTTTATCAGGTAGTTTGTCTCCATTTCAGTTAGCTTTTTCTGGAGGTTTAATTGTTGTTGTTGTTTTAATGTATTCCTCTGTCTTTTCTTTTTGTGTAAGTCTCTGTATCTGTTTCTATGCATTAGGTAGGTCGGCTATGTCTCATTGTATTGAAAGTAGTGGCCTTATGAAGTAGGTATTCTATGGTGCCCAGTAGTGCAACCCCCCACACACCTCACCAATGGCCATGCGCACTCCTACTGTGGATGGTCCACAACTGCTGCAGGTGCATTGATAGAGCATGCCCTCAGCCTGGTTGTCTACAATGACTAGCCATGACTTCTGATGATGTACCAGTTGCTCCCAGAGTGGCTGGCTGAGAGGTCCAGCTGCAGCCACTGCAAGCATGCTGGTGGGTAGGGTTAGCTTCCCTCTCCCTAGTGTAGAAATCACTCTTGGAGGTTCTGTAGTCCTAAATGAGGTGCCCACCATGTGTGGAGGAGTGGAAGCTGCTTTGGAAGGGTACCTGCTTGGAAAGGTGGATTGGGCGGTGCCAGTCTACAGAATGCCAGAGTGGGGCAAACAGTGCTAGCAAAGTAGATAGAGGGTTTCAGAACTGGCTTCTGCAAATGTCTGGCCAGCCAGGCCGAGGAAGGGCAAGAAAAATGGCTTCTGCTAGCATTTCTTTCCTGGAGAAAGCTCCTGCAGATCCCTTCCCTTCTGGCACACACTGTACAATCAGTCAACAAATCTTCACATAAAACTCAGGTGCTTTTCAAACTTGCTTCTATGCTGAGACTCAGATGGTAATATAGCATGCTGGTCCTTTAAGAGCAGAGAGTTAGTTTCCTCTGAGAAGTTAAGTATCACTGATTTTCAAAGCCAGTTGTTATGGGGGCTCATCCATCTGGCAGGGTCTCAGGGCTAGGGATAAGTGGGGCATAGTTTGTTCCCCTTAACTCTCCATGCCTGTGATATCCTTCCTGTTTGTGAGTCATTGCACAGGATTTTGGTGCCTGAGTACTTTGCTCTCTTTCTCTCTCAAAGAGGAAAAAAAAAACACACACACAAGCAGGGGGAGCAGCAGGCAGGGGAAGAGCAGGGTCCCTGCTGAGCAGGGAACCCGGTGTGGGGCTTGATCCCAGGACCCTGGGATCATGACCTGAGCTGAAGGTAGGTACTTAACCGACTGATTTACCTGGGCTCCCCCCCCCTTTCCTGCCCTTCTTGATGTTGGTTTCTCTTTACACTTTTAGCTGCGGAAGATTAGTCTTCAGGCTGTTTTTAGAGTGAGTTGCATGTAGTTGTTACTTCTGTGTCTGAGAGAAGGTGAGCTCAGGACCCCCTTGCTCTGCCAGCTTTCTCTCTTTCCCCAGTCTTTTCCCTTTTATTTTTTTCCTGTTGAAGCTTTCAACTGATTCTTCTTTACTCGATATACCAATTTAAATGTTAATCTCATCCACCTTCACAGAAACATCCAGAATAAGTTTGACCAAATATCTGGGCCTGTCATGGCCCAGTCAAGTTCACACATAAAACTAACCATTACAATATGTTTACATAACATGCTATAAAATATTGAAAATCTGAGACAATGGTTTGTATTTGTAGACAAGAGTGTAATGGCAGATTAGGCGTGTGGTTGTAAACTGAGCTTGACTTTCTAACTCTGGGCCTACCACCTCTCCTGTCAGTCCCTTCTTTGTATTGATAATACCACCACCTCTAATTCTGTAGCGATTTTGTTTGGTCAGCATGTGAGGTCTCAAATAATGTTCTCATTCAATACCACCAATTGTTGTCAAACTCAGAAGAGAATGACTAAGATCTCACATTATAATAATATCTCAGGGCATAGTACAAACAGATACTAAATCTGTCACTAGACTCAAAATCAAGTTGGCAGCTATTGGCCCTATTCCAGTATAAAATGGAATAAATTCGAGACCTCTCCCAGAGTAATTCTTATTTGCAGTCCAGAGACATAAGGCTGCTGTAGTTAGATGTTAATAAAAGATCTCAATGCACTCAAGCAAAGTACAGTAGGAACAAGTCTTTTATAAGGCAGATGGGCCAGTGATCTGACATCTGGCAACTGTAAGGAGAAATAGCACAGAATAGAATTCTAAAGCATGGTTATACTTAGATTACAGAAAATATTTTCATTTTTTTCTGAGAATTTTAGGAAAACTGTAGTTAGAAACAATTATAAAGTTATATAGAAGTGAAAAAAATTGAATTCAAGAATATGGTGAAAACTTATCTCAATCCAATTAATCCACATTTTTTCTTTATAACTTCCATCATTTATTATTTCCATTAAAAGAAGAGTCTAATCTGATCAACATATAATTTAAATTTAAGTCTCTAAATTGAATTCTTATATCACATGGTTACTCCGCCAGATGTATGTTGAAGTGAGGAATAGCATGTAGAAGATAATAGGCATCATTATTTGAACTAATTCCCCCAGGGTAATTGTATTGGTGACCACATGGTTGAGGTAATGTTTGTAGTTGGCAGTGGCCAATTAAATTAACTAAATGCAATTCTTTTCTAATTTGAACAATTTCATTGAGGATTAAACTTCATTTTTGTATCAGTAAAATATGGATAAAATATCAACTTTTATTAAATTTAAAAATGCTAATGAGAAAACCCAAATCTGTGTGCATTACCTATGAGAATGTTTATATAATCAGTTATGTAGGAATGCATAGTCCAAATTTTATATCTATGAAGACTTTTTTTTAAATTTTAAAGACAAATAAGAAAATTTTCTCAGAGTCATACTAACCAGCAGAAGATTGTATCACTGTCATTCTCCATAATGCTTAAATATTTATAGATGACTAAAACTGGTATTTGTCTATTCCATCATTGTGGAAGTGGCTCACATCTAGGGGCTCTACACCAGGATATTAAACCTAATATCAATGAAAAGAAATAAAACAAGCAGGTAATTATGGAAAGCATGAAAATATGAAGACATTTGATGTCAAAAAGGTAAAGGATATTTCATAAATGGAAAACACAAACATTTATGCAAAAATAAATAGAATCAGAATTAAATTTCTGTTTAAGATCTAAAGCTCAATATATATTGGTAAACATTAACAGTTAAACAACAAAGAAATGTGTAGCTAAGAATATTTTCTACAGAAGTTACATTGTAGATTATGGCAAAGTAGGTCATTCAAGGAAACTGTCCCAATTACAAAATTACAAAGACTGACAGATTTAATTTTTTTTGGAACTCTAGAATATAATCCAAAACTTTCAGCCACCAAAGGACTGCTAATTTTTAGTAAGAGATTATTGTGTCATTTTTCTCAACAACCTACCATCTCCTGTTCACCAGCATGCTGGTGCATGAGATGGTAGCCAATTATCCTTACTTGTGCAGATTGCTAGTTCCAGAGGGCTAATATGGACCTTGTTAAAATACTGTAATTTTTCATTTTCACATGTTTATAATTCCCTCAGGAACTATCACAAAGGCTGGCTTTTCTTTTGCCTCCTCCTCACCCTCCTCAGATGGGTTTTTCAGGGAGCCACATATTTTGAAACATTTAAAGATATATACTATCTATCCCCACATGAGGTATGAGATAGCAAACAGTGAAAGTGGTAGAAAGCACCAAAAGCCCCAGGAAAAGAAGGCAGGGGAAGAACTCACTTGAGGAAATAAGAGCTCACAGGGCCTCCACATACTTTGGGGTAAGAGGAAGTGCAAAGCACACACATGCTCAAAAAAGGCATGAGAGGACCCTGTGCTTGCACCTTTGGTGACGCTGTGGGATCTGAGAAAGGATAAGGAAAAGACAGAGCTGTAGGCTAATCATTGAAGGAGTGCCCAGCTCATGGACAACTTGTAAAGACCAGGTAAAGTGGTACTTCTCTCTTTCTTGGCTCGAGACATTTAAAGAAATTCCTGTCGGGTCACTGATGGACTCCAAAGATAATAAATAACGGATTTTGGTGGCCACACATGACAAGGAATACAAGGAATATAAGCTTTGCAAAAAGCTTTAAAGAAAAAGACATGGACAGAGTAAGAAAGGAAAATAGAATAACAATTTATGAACAAAAGGAGATTATCAATAAAAAATAGAAATTATAAAAAGGAACCAAATAGATGCTCTGGAGCTGAAAACTACACTGAGATTTTTTTAAAAATCAGAAAATTTCTACAGTAAATTTAAGCACAAATCAATAAACTTGATGGTCAGACCATTGAGCAGAACAAAAGAAGAAAAAAAAAAAAACAGAACCAAAGGACATGTGGGAAACAAGTGTACCAGCATATGTATTATGGGTGCCCCAGAAGAAGTGGCATACAGATATATTTTACTTCATATAATTTTATGTTATGTGAACATCTCAGTTAAAAAGAATATTTTGCACAGATGCTATTTTCCAGAACAACTGGCCAATGGAATTTAATTTTGTGGAAAATACAAACCAAAATTGAGGGATTTTCTAGAAATAATTGATATGTAATATTCAAAAATGCCAAGATTGTGAAAGTCAAGGAAAAATGAAGGAATTCTTCCGAACTGAGGGAGACTAAAGTGACATGACAAATAAATTTAGTGTATCATTCTGGATTGGAATCTTTGCTCTAAATGACATTATTAAAACGATTGGTTATTCAAGCAGAGAAAGACAATTACCATATGGTTTCACTCATTTATGGAACATAAGAAATAGGAAGATCGGTAGGAGAAGGAAGGGAAGAATGTAGGGGGGGTAAACAGAAGGGGGAATGAACCATGAGAGACTGTAGACTCTGGGAAACAAACTGAGGGTTTCAGAGGGGAGGGGTGTGGGGGATTGGGATAGGCTGGTGATGGGTATTAAGGAGGGCACATATTGCATGGTGCACCATAATGAATCATGGAACATTACATCAAAAACTAAGGATATACTGTATGGTGACTAACATAGTAAAAAATTATTTAAAAAAAAACCAATTGGTTATTTTCAAATAAAGTCCACAGATTAGATGAATTTATTGTATCAGTGTTAATACCTTGATTTTGATTGTGGTACTTTGGTTATGTAGCTGTGTTCTTTTAAATGCATATTAAATTTTCCAAGGATGATGGGATGAAATGTCAGCATGTGAGATAGAAACAGTGTTGTAAAATGCTAACAAAAATGAAGTCTAGATGAAGAGAATAAGGGGTGTTATTTGTGCTATCCTTCCCCTACCAACTTAATGCATGTATTCCTGTATTACATCAGTCTAAATCTACTGATTTTGCAAATATGCTTGCTTTTGCAACTATGTTAACTTTCTTGGTTATAACTACTACCTTGATTTTAAAAACTCAAATTTATACATTAACTCCAGGGCCTGTCCCTTAGCACCAACTTCAAATTTAATATTATTCGATGAATGAATGAATAGACTATTATTTACTGAATTCCTATATGGCAGGTGTAATGCCAGATACTAGGAATATACTACTGAACTAGATACCTAGAGAACTGAATTTTCATGAAGCTAACTGCCTTATTACTTTCAAGGATTTCTTTACTAATATCCATACCCTCTAATTTCATCCAGAAATCTAGGAGTTATCCTAGCTTTTACACTTTATATGCATTTTATCACAAAGTTTTGCCAATCTTAAAGATTTTTTTATGTGCTTTGACCCTGCTCTTGTCCAATTCCTGTAATTGCTGCCACAATTTGCCACTAATTCGAATTCTCCTGGACTTTCTCAGTGACCTATAAATTCTATTACCTAGTTTACATGCTTAATCCAGATGGATTCATTTTAACTAAAGCTTTAGTCATTTTCATCTGCTAAAATGATGTATTAGGTCCATGTTATATTTTTTAAAAAGTTTATGCTAATCTCCTTTATATAGTCCCCAGATGTCACTTTTTAAGTTATGCCTTTTCTAGTCACCCTTACTAAGTTTTCACACACAGTCACTATCTCTTGTATCACTTTATGCTCATCTTAGGTTTAATGACCTCACTAAATATATTTTACTTATTTCTCTTGATTAGTGACAACCTTCCTCTGCTTATAGTATAAGCTCCATGAAGACAGAGATTTTTGTCTGTTTTGGTCATTGTTGAAACTCCAGTGCTTAGAACAGTGCCTGATATAGGATAGTCAATAACTGTTAGTTGAATGAATTTCAAGAAAACTTTAAAGGAAGATTGTTTTGAATGAAGAGTTAGGGAGAAACAAAGGCCATGACTATTCTTTCCCCAACCCCAAAACCAATCATGACTCTTGGACTTAAGGTTTCTTAGAGGAAACACTCTAAGAGCTTATTAGAATAAGACCCAAGTCCCTGGGCTACATTTCAAAGTCCTTTTTTTTTTTTTCCCTCTCTCTGTAGCTCATATTCCAATAACTAGGATTGTAGGACATCTTATATTTCCTGCACTAGCCAGGATACTCTTTGCCCCATGCTCAGCCTGTACTCCATTTGCAAATGTATTTGTATTTATTAATTTTTCCAAGTTTTAGGCCTAGCATCATCCTGGACTTATTTGTACTCCATACTATGCTATACTATCTACTTCTATGATAATGCCACTAACACTTCTATTCTGATATCATAGCACTTAAAATATTATATTGAAATATTTGCTGCTTTAATAAGAGACATAGTATTATATTCAAAATGAGGACCTAAGTCATTAATGAACATCTAATAGATGTTAGATAAACATTTTCAACATCTGAAACAATTGGCTTTTACAATATACAAAATACTATGTTGGTTATAAATGAAGCATTAATATTAGATCGTAGTTTCTCAAAAGTTCAAAGGTTGGGGCTAGAAGTAACATTAAACATCTTCCCCCCACCCCCCATCTAAACACTCTATCAACACAGCATGCATGTACATGCATTACAGAATTGGTATGACTCTCCTTCACAATAACACTCTTATTTTGGTAAGTGAAAGGGTACCCATTCTATAATGCCTGAAGTGTAAGTATAAGAACATTAGTAATATAGATATTTCTAACAAGACTATTTGCAAGCAATATTAAGCATCTTTTGATATAAGTATCATTTGAAATCAGACATTCACTCTCAAACTGGGGAAGATTAAGGAGAAACTTAAATTATTGAGAGTATACCATGTGGCAAGCACAGGTAGGCACTTTATATAAAGTATCTTAATACTCTTAAAAACCTAATGTTTTTGCATATTTCCTAAATACAGAAAGTAAAATTCAAAGATCTTAGAATTTTATATTTTGCTGAAGGCCATGCAACTAATAAAGATCAGAGCTGTGATTCTCATCCAGATTTACCACATTCCAAAACTGTTGACATTTCTGATCTTTAAAAGTGTTCCTTTAAGAATAGTAATAACAGTTGTACCTTAAGATAATTGAACATATACTTAACATGCATTGTTTTATTTACATAAACATCTTGTGAGGTAGGGACTATCTTTCATCAACATCATTCAACTCCATTTGAAGGATGAGGAAGTCAAGGTAAAGAGATTAAATAATTTGCCCTAGATAATTGGAATTTGACCTCATTCACTTTGACCCCAAAACATGTGTTCTTATAAATATATACATAAACAGTACCCTTCAGTCTTTTTGGAGAAAAAAACTTGTAGGCTCAGAAATAAATGCCAAACAGGTTGATTCAGGTAATGACTAAAACTAAATTTCAATAAAAGGGATCTCAAGGTATTTTATAATTATATATATTAAAAACTCGAGAGAAGCAAAATGTCAGCAATATTCAAGTAAGAAATTAAGGAAATATTTTAATAGCACTTATTTTCTAACATTTTCTAATTATAAATGTGTTGTTTTTATTGAATATAAACACCAGGAAGACAGGGGCTATTCTGTTTGGTTCCCTGATATTTTCAATTGTAGAAAATGCTGATGCCTGGCACATGGTAGACACTGAAATATTTTCTGATTCTATAGTGGTGGGAATAGACATTACAGTGTAGTTGAGATTGAGTTAAAATGTTGTCTTTCTACTTGCACAAGAGTAACCTGATAGGTAAAATTATAACCAGGGAAAAAGTGTTTGATATAACAAGAAAAATATGAAGTCATCTATGATCTGAAAGTAAGGGCACTCTTAGTTTCACCTGGTATTTGTAGGCCTCAGAAATTGTGAAAATTAAAGTGATCAAGTTTAAAGGTCAAGCTTACCTTGTAATAGTATTTATATGAATCTGAAATCCACTATTATATAAATATATATGATCTAGATCATATATAGAATATTGTTAATCTGTTAAGTAAAATTATTAAAAAAATAAAGGTATGTCAGGCTAGCAAATTTTATAAGATAAATAGGAAACTTATTAAACATCTCTCAATATAGGGGATAAAAAATTATTATGAACAACTAATTACATGCAAATAGAAACATATAATCTTCTGAGACTGAATCAAGAAGAAATAGAAAATCTGAACAGACCCAGTACTAGAAATTTTACATTAGTGATTAAAAAAACCTCCCAATAAAGAAAAGTCCAAGACCAGATGACTTCACTGGTGAAAATACCAAACGTTCAAAGAATATCAATACTATTCAAACTCTCCCAAAAAAATAGATAGGGAACACCTCCAAACTCACCTTGCAAGGCCAGCATTACCCTGATACCTAAACCAGACAATGATACACAAAAGAAATTACAGGCCAATATCCATGAGGAGCATAAACACAAAAAATCTTCCATTAAATAGTAGCAAAGTGAATTGAATACATTAAAAGGATCATACACCATCAAGTAAGAATTATTCCATTATTTCAAAGATGATGCAACATCCGTATGTCAATCAGTGGGATACACCACATTAGTAAAGAATAAAAATCATATGATC
This sequence comes from Ursus americanus, assembly GCF_024610735.1. Taxonomy (NCBI): domain Eukaryota; kingdom Metazoa; phylum Chordata; class Mammalia; order Carnivora; family Ursidae; genus Ursus; species Ursus americanus. The sequence continues at coordinate 14,142,894 of NC_142155.1, read as the reverse complement.
ATCTCAATAGATGCAAAAAAGCATAGACAAAATTTAACATCCATTTATAATATTTAAAAAAACCTCCAAAGCAGGTATAAAGTAAGTATCTCAACATAAAAAGGCCATATATGATGAGCCGACAGCTAATATCAGACTCAACAGTACAAAGCTGAAAGCTTTTCCTCTAAGATAAAGAACAAGACAGTACTTACTCTCACTACTTTTATTCAACATAAGTCCCCACCAGAAAATTAGCCAAGAAAAATAAAAGGCATAAAAAGATCAGAAAGGAAGATGTAAAACTGTCACTATTTGCATATGATGTATTATATATAAAAAACTCTAAAACAAATTTATAGAGCAGCAAGTATAACAGACCATACTGTAGTGACACAATAATTAAGACAGTACTTCTCCATTGATATCTACTGGTGATCGCTACATATTAGTATGAATAGAAATGAATTTATTTTCCTAAAACTCTGGTTGATAATCTGTTTCTACTGTATGAGAAAATACAATTAATAGCTATATATTTTCATACATTCCACTCTGGAAAAATAACAGTCTGCATAGGCATTCATTTTAGTATACCATTAAGTTCAAAGCATTAAGCGTTTAGATACACAGTATGATCTAAACACAAGCAACTTAACAACAAAAAAAAAAAAAAAAAAGAAAGAAAAAAAGAATGACTCTTCCTCTTAGAATAAGTTCTTATTAGTCTCCATGTTGATGTGAAGTATTTTTCCAACTGTAAAAGGTAAGGAACATTCATATTCTACACTATTTGGTTCTTTCTAATTCACCAGGAACAAAATGGTGGAATTGCATAATATTACTTTTATTTATATCTGTACTCTCAAAAGGATCTTTCAGATATAATTGAATCTTTCAGATATAATTGAAAATGTACTCAAAACTCAAAGACTTAATTTTTTAAAAATCTGGATATAGTTAGAGATTTTAACTGAATTAATTTGATAATAAGACTGAGGTCCATTGCTCTAATATTTATTAGTTGTGTGAATTTAGGCAATTTATTAAGCCTCTAAGCTCAATTTATCCATTTTAAACAAGGGAAATAATATTCCCTAACTCACAGGACTGTGGCAAGGTTCGGTATGATGATCTATGTACAATCCTTAGACTGAAGCATAATAACTAGCCTCAACAAATGCCAACTATTATTATAAGCATCTTAGTCTTTTTTTTTTTTTAGCAGAAGATAACTTTCCAATAGTAGGGTTAAGACCTCAATTGTTGAGATGATAATTATGTATCATAATTACAAAACATACCTGTTTTCAAAAAATTCATTCTCCAAAATATTGAAAGCAAAACAGACTCCATGTAGCTAAAACCAAGGAAACATGGAGGTTTGAGGAAAATTTTTAAAAATTATTTTTTAACAGCAGATGTCACCAAGATGGTGAAGTAAGAGACCCATCCTCCATTTCCCCACAAAGGTCAAGAGTTAGACAGCAATCCATAAACCCCAAAAGAGCTCTTGGAGACATTAGGAGTCTACATTAAAATCTTCAACACAGTGGAATAAAAAAAACCTAAGAATAACTGCACAAAAAGGGAAGTTTTCCTTTTGCCTGAATCATCCCACCCCTAGGCCAACATGGCTGAGTGCCAAGAGGGATTTCCTAAGCTTAAAAGGTTTCTCTCATCAGGAAAGAGAGAATGGGGTTTCCCAGCCTTTTAGGGCACCACATGAAAGACCCACTCTTGTTTCTTCCCATCCAGAGATCAGTAAAGTTGAGATAAAGAGAGGAGCAAGGAAAAAGAACATAGGGCTATCAATATCAGCCATGCAGTAGGGGTAACTGCAGTTCCCAATGACCCAAAGCTTTCAACACAGAAGGCACCAATGGCTACCACAGCTGCCTCAGAGCCCCATACAGATTTCTTGGATTTTCAACCCACAGGTATTCAGACATCAGCCAGCTGCATCCGTTCTCCCTCCCACCCTCCCTACCTCCACCCCTGTCAATGATCCACACCTATAGCCAGCCAAGGCCTCTGTAGCTGTATGAGTGCAAGACTCCTGCCTATATCCTCATAGCAGCTCCCTATCACTGTGGGTGCATGCTTGGAGCTATCGCCTCCAGCTATGTACTTGCATGCCACTAACCTCATTCTCATCATCAGCTACTACTGCTGGGTGCATGCTAGTGGCAAGATGTTATAGCCATGGAAGTGCAACCTGACAGCCAAGGTTCCCACTGCTGCTTGTGAGTCAAGATTTGGCCCTAGCTCTAGCCTGTAGCTCTGGGCTCACCCTCAATTATGCACCTGCCCAGCTCTGGCCCAAACCCCACCAGTAGCTTTCACTTCTCTGTGCCCATGGCCAGATCCTGCAGTTACAATAGTAGATGCCAAAGCAGGAGCACCCACAGCTGCTTGTAAGCCTGCCCTGGTCTAGCACTATTTCACTGGGCTTACCTGCAGCACCCCCTCCAGCTGTGCACATGCACACCCCTGGTCTCCTTTTTCTAGCCTCCACTGATGTACATGTACATAGGGCCTTGCAGCAACAAGAGAGCATGACAACAGCCAGCATACCTGAAGCTATTTGTGGTCCTGCCTCTGGCCCAGTCACCTGTCAGCGGCCTGTTCTGCTGGGCTATCTTACAACTTGCCCCTCTTAGCTGTTCATGTGCATCCCATTGACCTTATTCCCGTCACTGGCTTCCACTGTACATGCACCTGCGGTAAGACGTGGAGCCACAAGAATGCATACAACATCCTGGGCTTCTGCATCTGACAGTGCATTCTCAGTTGGCTCTAGTCCTTGCTGCTGGCCCCAGCCCACACCGCTATGTGTACATCTGCACCAGCCCCTGCCACTATACAGATACCTTCAGCTCACCCCTGCAGTTGATTGTGTGCACCCACTTCAGTACAACTATTGTCTGCTCTGCTTTCTAGCCACTAGACCTAGAATTGCCACCCAGGATCCCAATAGCACTTGCAGCCACTGAAGATACCTTACAGTGCTCAACAAATACCATGCAGTTGTTGATGTTGTGGATTTCAGTGGTCTTAACTAATGAGATATTAAGCTCCTCTCGACTTGGAGTTACCACACACATACCTGCACTTGGCATCCTGCACCACCAGGCCTGGTTTCAAAGTATGCTCCAGTGTGCCCCTGCTATAGGTGAAGGTATTTCCTTACCAAACTCAGTACATAATGTCTGGAAGAGGTGACCCCTTCATATGTACAGAACACTACACTTCCAGTAAATGACCCCAATGAAATGGAGATACAGGAATTATCTGATAAAGAATTCAAAGTAATTATTCTAAAGATACTCAGGAAGCTCTAAGAGAACACAGATAAACAGTTTAATGAAATCAAGAAAACAATACCAAAAACAAAAAGTTCAACAAAGAGAAACATAAAAAGAACCAAATGAATTTTGGAGCTGAAGAACACAGTGACTGAACCAAAGAATTCAAGAGAAACCTTCAACATCAAAACAAAAACCTTCAAAATCAGACTGAACCAGGTAGAAGTATGTATCATTAGGCTCAAACACAAATCATTTGACATTATGCAGCAGTAAAGCAAAAGGAAAAATGAATGAAAAGAAATGAAGAAAGACTATGGGACTTAAAAGAGGCAATCTATGCTTCTTTGGAGTCCTAGAAAGAGAAGAGAGGAAGAAAGCCTATTTAAAGAAATAATGGGTAAGGACTTCTCAAACTGATGGAGAAATTTGGATATCTGAGTTCATGAAGTCAATACATAACCCCATAATTTCAATCCAAAATGATCTTCTCCATAAACATAATAATAATTAAAGACCAAAAGAGGATTTTAAGAGCAGCAAGAGGAAAAAACTATCTCACTCAAAGGAGCCCCCATAAGTCTATCAGCAGATTTCTCAGCATTAGTTTTGCTGGCCGAGAGAGAATGGGATGATATATTGAAAGTGCTCAAAGAGGGACACCTGGGTAGTAGCTCAGTCAGTTAAGTGTCCAACTCTTGATTTTGGCTCAGGCCTTTATCTCAGGGTCATGAGACTGAACCCTCTGTGCTGGGCATGGAAACTGCTTAAGATTCTCTCTCTCCCTCTGCCCCCGCCCCCTGCACACACACACACACTCTTTTTTTCTCTTAAAAAAAAGTACTGAAAGAAAAATACTGTCAACCAAGAAAACTTTACTCAGCAAAGATGCCCTTCAGATGAAGGCAAGATAAACACTTTTTAAAATAAAAAGTTGAAAGAGTTCAGCACTAGATCTGCCTTATAAGAAATGCTGAAAGAAGTCCTTCAAGCTGAAGGAATAAGACACTGCATAGTAACATGAAAACATATGAAAATATACAACAAATAGGTAAAGATAACTATATATGTAGTCAGATGTCGAATACTCTAATGTTATAAGACTGTGGTGTGTTAAATATGGTATAAAGTTAAAGAACAAGAGTATTAAAGTAGATACAACTGCAAGTATTTGTTAGTTACACAATATAAAAATATTTAAATTGTGATATCAAAAACAGATATTTTATGCAAAGTTAAGTAGATACCCACATAATATAGACTGTTAACTCAAGAGATTTCAAGTAAACTTTAGGTTGACTTCAAAACAAAAAGCTATAATAAATACAAACATGATAAAAAGAACAAAAGGCAATAACACAAAATCATCAATTTACAAAGGAGGATTGTAACAAAGGAACTAAAAAAATAGCCAAAAAGTAACAAGATGGCATTAGTAAGTCCTTACCTGTAAATAATTACTTTAAACGTAAATTGTTTAATTCCCTAATCAAGAGATAAATGGATTTAAAAAAACCACCACTTTATGCTATCTAAAAGAGACTCATTTCATGTTAAATGACACAGATGGGCTCCAAGTAAAGAAATGGAAAATATGTTCCATAAAAATTGATATCAAAAGAGAATAGGGGATACTATATTTATATCAGACAGGATAGACTGTATTCTAAAATTTATAGTGAGACAAGGTGATTAAATAATGACAAATAGGTCAATTCATCAAGAGGCTATAACAGTTGTATATGCACCCGACATTGGAATACCTAAATATATTAATCAAATACCAGTCTGAAGGGAGTAATAGACAACAAAATGTAATAGTAGGGGACTTCAATATCCTACTTTCAACAATGGATAGATTGGACAGAAATCAATAGGAAACATTGAACTTGAACTATAATTTAGACCAAATGGACCTAACAAAAATATACAACACATGCCATCCAACAGCAATAAAATATATGCCCTCATGTGAACATGCTCTATAATAGATCAGATTAGGGTAGATCACTTGTTTTGTGTTAGGTCACACACTTGTTTTGTGCGAGCAAATTTTCAAAGATTGAATCATATAGCGGGTATTTTTTCTGACAACACAAAAGTAAATAACAACAGGGGAAAGCTGGGAAAAATCACAAATATGTAAAATTGAACAACACACTTCTGAACAACCAAAGAGTCAAGGATGATAAAGTTTTTTAGAATCTAGAAAGAAAAAAAAACGGATAACCTACAAAATTTTTTTTTAGAATCTAGGAAAAAAATGGATAACCTACAAAAACTCAGGAAACAGGACTCAGAGGGAAGTATATAAAAACCTCCACTAAGAAACATCTCAAAAACCAAACTGTACAACCCAAGGAACTAGAAAAACAAGACCAAACTAAGGCCAAAGTTAGCAGAACACTTAAATCAGACATTTCTCTAAAGAAGACATACAAACGACCAAGTAGTACACAAAAAATAGTCAACATTGCTAATCACCTCACAACTGTTAGACTGGCCATTATAAAAACACAAGAGATAGCAAATGCTAATGTGGAGAAAAAGGAATCCTGGTGCACTGTTGGCAGGAATGTAAATTGCTATAGCCACTGGGAAATACAACATACAGATTCTTTAAAAAAAAAAAATAAAAATAGAATTACCATAAAACAATCCTACTTTTAGTTATATATCTGAATAAGATGAAATCATATCTTGAAATGATCTGTGTATTCCCATACTCATTGCCACATTATTCACAAATGCCAAGATGTGGAAACAACACATATACAGTGGAATATTTTTTAGTGATAAAAAAGAAGGAAATCCTGCCATTTATGAAAATGGAACTGGAGGGCATTATGCTAAGTAAAATAAGTCAGAGAATGTCCAATACTGTATGACCTCATTTATATATGGAATCAAAAAACATTGCCTCAGAAAGAGAGTAGAATGGTAATTGTGAAGGACTGAGGGGTGCGGAAAATGGGGAGATGTTCGTCAAAGGGTAGAAACTTTCAGTTAAAAAAATGAATAGATTCTGGGGACCTAAGTTTAAAGCACGGGGACTACAGTCAACAACGCTGTATTATATACTTTAAGGTTGCTATGAGAGCAGAGCTTTAATGTTCTCAGCATAGCAACTAAATAATCATGTGAAGTGAAGGATGTTTTAACTAACCTTATTGTGGTAAACATTTCATAATATATATGTGTATCAAATTAGCACATTGTACACCTTAAATTACATAATGTTATATGTTAATTGTATCTCAATAAAGCTAGACAAAATAAATAGAAAAATTAATTTACATTAACTGGATTTTTTAATTATTTTACCTTTTCCTTCAGAAATCTATTAATCCAGCAATCTTATATGGTTTGACATGTTTGCTTACTTTTTTCTTCTAGAAGAAAATTTTCCTTGTCTAAACCTGATAGTGTCATTTTCTTCTTCCTATATAGAGATATCCTTCAACAATTCAAATTTAGAAGGCAGATCACATGTGCAATGAATATATTGAAAAATTTAACTTCCAATAATTAACATATGGTTTAGTCAGCAAAAAATGACCAAAGCATGAGTAGCAAAATGGAAATTTTTACTTTAAAAATACGGCAACAACACTATTAAATTGTACACACATGTCCTATAATCTTATGGATATTACATGATATAATGTTAATGTAGAAAACCTCTAATAGGTTAAGAAGGGAAGAGAGACCAAAATGAACTTTGAGATCTTTTTAATAAAAAATCCACGGTTGACATGAATTGTCCTTTACTCCATATCCAAAATATCACCCACATAGAGAAGAGCAATAACTTAGTTGAAAAGCTCTGCGTTTATGGCTACATGTGTCAAGAACCAATTTTAAGATATTTATTTTTTATAATTCCTAATCACTACCACTCAAAACTAAATTATGTCAGTAAGTGTCATATTTATAAATTGATTCTCAATCATGGTCATCCTATTATTTTTTATAATTCCTAATCACTACCACTCAAAACTAAATTATGTCAGTAAGTGTCATATTTATAAATTGATTCTCAATCATGGTCATCCTATATAAATATTTCTAATTTGAGATTAAACAATTTTACAAGTTTCTTTCTGATGAAAATTAAAATAAGCTAAGCTTCTAAAATGAAGTAAAGAATCAAGAACAATCTGGTTTAATTAACTCAGTTCAAACAACTTTAAAGACTTAAAAAAAGAATTGGAGCTTGAGTTCCCCCACTAAAACATATCATGTAATTTTAGAATAGGATATGCAAGAACTGTCAGCACTATTATTTAAAATGTCACTTATGATTCTCATAATATTCATACTCTAATATTATGCACGCCTTTATCTTAAGAGGGAAAAACTGAAGTCTATCATTGATAGTGGTCATCTACTCCAAACTATTCTTTTACAGTTGTTGCAACAGATGTTACAAAATCAATGTGACATGAAGAAACTAAACATTTGTCTCCTGTTGAGCTGTGGAAGAAAAAGAAAAACCTTTGCTGTTTGCATTTTTATCTCATCCTTTTAAACTTCTGTTTTTGTTTTATGAAATTTTTAGTAATATAGCACATTGATATAATGCATAAATCTGCATACACTTGGAAGATGGACACTAAAATAACTGATAGGAATGCATGCTTTAAAATTTTAGGAGGCCCCTGGACTCAATAATTATACATTTCCAGAAGAAGCTTCATTTTTTTAAAAAAGTGGAAGTTTATGTTTTGTTCCCTCTTTATCTCAGTTTTATTGCCTCTTCCTGTAGCTCCCAGCTAATGCTAATATTCTACACTACGGAGAACTGAGCAATCTCTTTAGTAGAGAAGCCAAGCATGACTTTATTGAGCTACGGTCTACGGTTCAAACTGACTTGTCAAACTTTCAACATCCCAATCTATATTTTTAATACACTTTTTGTTTAGAGACTTCATCCATTTTAGATGAGTGACTAACCTGCATAGCCATGTTTTAGTTCAATGACTTACTCTTTGTAGGAAGCAAAGGTGCTTTGAACAAGAGGAGATTCTGGAGAATCAATGCCTTCCTCTTTGTTTTTCCAATTGATGAGCAGATATTCAGCAGGTTTAGGGAGAAGGAGGTACAGTGTCAGGGAGGCACCCCTATTTCCTGCTAACATTTTTAACCAAAGCTGATCCACTTTTATTTAATATGGGGAACCTCCAGTAAGATTTTGTTTTTAAAAATGATGTCACAGTAAAAAAAAAAAATGACATCATAGTTACCCTAGTTTTATAAAACAGAGCTTTACTTAAATAGACAACTCTAACTTTGCTCTGTATTTATTATTTTTTCTTTCTTCCTATTTCGTATATTTTCTAAATTTATAATGCATATTTTCACTTTAACATTAAAATATTTTATTATACATTCTAAAAAGTGTATTTCCCGAGTTCAAAAATACGTTATTAATATGTATAAATCTAGCCCACATTTTGGATGGTTTATGTGGATCAGATACAGCCAAATGTTTTACTAGTCTACAGTAAACCTAACTTTCTTATATCTATGGCTGATAACCTCAGAAGTAGTAAAATGTATATAATACATTTCTTCATGCAAAAAAAAGAATTTTAGTATATAATTACCTAACAAAATTGAAGATGTGCATACCAACCTAGCCTTTTTTGGGTGCCATAAATAAGCAATTTTCAAAGTTCCCTAGAAAATATCTGTTCTTTTTTCTTATAACAGGATATGTTTAAAATGCAAGCCCCCCCAAAATGGGTAAATTTTAGAAATAAAAACATCTTTTTCAGTGTTTTATATAATGAAAATATTAAAATAGAACTATTCTAATTATCACAGAAATTATCCATCTTCAGAAACCATGTTTTCAATATTTACATGTATTTTCTCTGGCCCTTCTTGCTGCTACTGAACCGTGGTCACCTTTTCTAAGAGGAAAACTACAAAACCTTCTAGGACTGCTCTTGTTATCCCATTTTATAGATTAACAAACTCAGGAAACGAGGATGAGAGGAAGTTCCCTAAGAATATTACAACCAGAAGCTATAAGAACTGATATTCAAACCAGATTATCCAGTTCAGTAACAGAAATAATTTTCTACTATAGCAATCTGACTCATATGTTGCTAGTTCCAATACAGTGCTTATACTCTTAAATTTCTAGTAGGTATTTTCCTACCGTATACCTACAACTAAATGGTGTTTTCAGACAGATAAAAATATTCAGTGAAAATATCATCACTATGTTTGAAAATATTAGTGAGGGATATGTGTAACTCTGAAGTCTGAGTCACTAGAAAATATATTTTATACAGTAAAGGTGTCAGATTTCTGAAAGACTGAACTGGAAATTATGCAAACTTATGGATATATCCTACATTTCTCTATTCATTGTCTTTAAAAAATTAATTCTATGAAATATATACCTACAAAGAGTATATAAAAAATAAATATATAATTAAAATATCAAGTAAAGAAGACCAGAAATTAAGAATTAGAGCTCTGTCAATACCTTTGAGAACCTTTTTATCTTCCATCCTATGAAATTGCTGTTCCTCTCCACAGATTTGATTGTTTTTCTAAAGTTTCTTATTTCTTTGAATTTCTTTTGCATTTACCAACTATGTATGTATTTCTAATATTTATTTATGTATAACTTGGTACTTACATTTATTGAATATTACTATATATTTTTTCTAATTCCTTATTCATTCAACATGATTTTTCTGAGAATAAGACCTGTTGGTGTGTGTTACTGTACTTCATATTGTATTCTTTTATACCTTAATTTATATTATGTTCCCCTTCCTAGTAGACATGTAAGTTGCTTTCATTATTTTTGTAATTTAAAGCAATGCATTGTGAATGTTTCTTAATATCTCCTGGTGTACTTTTCGGAAAGGGTCTCAATTATATATCTTGCAATAGAATGGCTAGGTTGTTGGTATGCACATCTCCAATTATGTTAGGTAATGTCAAACTCTTTCCAAAGTAATTGTGCCAGTTTATCTTCACATTAGTAGTTGAGCATTCGTGTTGCTCCGATATTCAATTAAAATTGGTAATGTCAGACTTTTTATCTTTTATTAATCTTGTAGGTTAATAAATTTTCTTATCATGACTTTAATTTGCATTTTCCTGACTATTAAAGATGTTCAACAGCTTTTCATATATTCAGTGGCCATTAATGTTTTGTCTACTATGAAATACCTACTTACATCTTTTATCATTTTCTATTGGTTTCTTTATCCAATTCTTGATTTTTAAAGGAATTCTTCCAATATTTTAGATAATAAACTTTTACCAGATATATGAGTTGAAAATATCTTCTCACAATTGTCCTATGGTCTCCTTTGACAGACATTGTTATTTCTTATGAACATGTTTTTTTCTAGTTTTTTTTCTTGAATTAAAGACTGCCCAGCTTATATATATTTGGTATAATAGTTTGTGATATATATCTTCATATCCCTCCAAATGCTCCAGCTTTCTCTCAAAGTTTTTCACATCTCTCTGGTTACATATTAATAAATGTATAAAGTAGGTGCTACAGTAATATATTTACATTAGTCATTCCTAATAAATAAATTTCTTACCCTGTTTCCACTAACCATTTTTCTTAAAAATCCTGTAACCTTTCTCCTTTCCTTCCTTGCTAAATATCTTTATGGAATAGTTTATTCTCAGTTCCTTAGCTATCACACTCTTTTCCTTAAGTCTTTGAAAGTTTGTTTCAACTCTCAGCACTCTACTAGGCTTGTAAAAGTCATTAACTACTAATATTTGGCAAACCTATTAGCCTTTTCTTAGAACCCCAACTTTTCAGGCACTTTTTAAGACTTTGTAAGGCATTTGATTCTGTGGAGGATTCACAGCTTATGGTCTCCATGGTCAGGCTTTCTTCATTGTTCCTTCCTGTTGTACCTTTATATCTCTAAGACCGCCCTATATCTCTCTACGGTCCTTTTTCCACTATTCGAATCTTAGATGTAGATATTTTGCAGGGATCAGTCTTTAGCCTTTTTTTCCCCTTTCATTCAACATTGTTATTTCTTTGGAATTTGTCTTTACTTATATGACTTAATCTGTCAACTTGTATAATTAGAGCATATGGAGAAGCTCTTGGCACATACTAAGCCATAAATAAGTATTTAATAAGTGAATAAATATTGGATATCTTTACCTCCAGCCCAGACTAACCTCTTTCATTGAAAACAAATGTTTCTATCTTCCCAGTTGAATTTCCAAAAAGATTCTATAAAGAACTATAAAAAAAGTTAATTAACAAACTCAATATCATCATCCCCAACTTCCTCTTTCCCATATCTTAGCTGCTGAAACCACAATTATCATTATTGTATTTGGTCACGTGAATTCAGAACTCAGAATTTGACAGATACACTAGTACTCAAGAGAGCTATCTATTAAACTATTTTATATTAGAATTAAAATCAATTCATTTAATTCTCCAAAGAGCCTACTACTTAATTTGCTGAATTTCAAGAAAGCAAAAAAAAAAAAGAACCCAGCTTGAAAAGTTCTTAACATTCTTTATCAAGGATTAAACACTGGCTTATACAACTCAGGCATACAAATAATTACCACAAAATATTTACATGAATTTACAATTTAACCATTACATTATGTTAATACAATACGCTCTCTTGCATAATTTTTTTTGGTAAAGATCAAAACAAGATATAATTATTTTCAACCTTGAGAGGTTGTAACAATTACTTTATATTTTAATAACACAGATCAAAAAATAAAAAAGCAAACACAGATAAAACATTTTCGTAGGAACCATTTTAAGAGTTTTGTTATAAATTCTCAATTATTATTATAGATGCATTTTTCTAAAAGTCCAGAATCTGGAAGAGTCTACTGAAGATAAGAACTTAGGAAATATGAATGTTTATTGAATTGTTTCCTTCAAGAAAGCATTCAGGAGGTCGGAAAAAGATGGCGGGTGAGTAGGGGACCTTTTTTCAGCTGGTCCCCTGAGTCTAGTTGGATAGGTACCAGACCAGCCTGAACACCCACGAAATCAGCCCAAGACATAGGAAGATACATCTGGATCTCTACAAATGAACATCTCCAGCACTGAGTATTGAGGTATGAAGCAGGGAGCCGTGAATCCGTGCACAGATAACAGAAGATAAACAGAAGGGGGAGGGAGTCACTGCGCTCGGGTGTGGGGAAGCAGTAGCCACCTGCACTGGGGAGAAGACCAGACTCGGGACCGGCACCTGTGAGAAAGTGGACTGAGACCGTGAGCCTGGGAATGCATGCGCGCAACCAGACTGAAAATCGGAGCTTCGGAGCACTCACTGGAACCGCGGACTGATACCGGGAGCTCGGGAGTGTGTGTGCACAGCCAGACTAAAAACCAGTGCTCTGGAGCGCGCAAATCAGACCGAAAGAGGGAGCTCAGGAGCACGCGCAGGAACCAGGGGCAGCTGGCGTGTTAGAAGCACAAAGGACAGAGTCCTGCCAGCCCTGAGAGTGAGGGCTCCATAGTGGCTATGGCGCACACAACCCGGGATGCTACAGGGTTTGTATCAGCACCGACAGAAACAGAGTTAAATTGGCCAGGAGAGCTCAGTGGAGAGCGGACTGTGATCTCTCTGTTCTGAGACAGAGACTAGGATATCGCCACTGCTGTTCTGAGTCTCAGAAGAGCCACAGTAAATTGCCAGGAAAAGCCTCCAGGGAACAAAAGCCCAGAAATACCAGTTCACATTGTGCCCATCCCCATCCCCCCCTCGCAGGGGACAGGGCAATTCTACCCAAACAGGGTTGCCTGAATATCAGTGTGTCAGGCCCCTCCCCCAGAAGGCAGGCTGAAAAATCAAAGACCCCACATTCCTAAGGTCCCTATAAAACAAGTGCACACTGCCTGGGTCCTGCTCAATAATTTGGGCTCTGTGCATCCCCGCAACCTTTCATGAGAATGACGAGGAGGAGGAACCCTCAGCAAAGAAAGGATACAGAGACTGTGGCCTCTACCACAGAACTAATGGATATGGATATAACAAATTGTCAGAAATGGAGTTCAGAGTAACAATGGTCAAGATAATGTGTAGGCTTTAAAAAATGTTAACAAAAATATTAAAGAGAATATAGAGTTTCTAAGGGTGGAAACGAGAGCAAATCCGGCAGAAATTAAAAATGCTATGAATCAAATGCAGTCTAAACCGGATGCCCTGACAGCCAGGGTAAATGAGGCAGAAGAATGAATTAGTGAATTGGAAGATGGGATGATAGAAAAGAAGGAAACAAAAAAACTTGGCTCAAAAAAATCCAATCTCAAGAATGTAGATTATGGGAGATTACTGACTCAATGAAACGTTCCAATATCAGAATCATCTGCATCCCCGAGGGGGTGGAGAAACAGAGAGGTCTAGAAGAGATATTTGAACAAATTGTAGCTGAGAACTTCCCTAATCTGGCAAAGGAAACAAGCATTCATGTTCAAGAGGCAGACAGGACCCCTCCCAAGATCAATGAGAACAGACCTACACCACGTCACATAATAGTGCAATTCACAAATATTAGATCCAAGGATACAATCTTGAAAGCTGCCAGGGGGAAGAGAATCCTCACCTACAGAGGGAGGAACATCAGAATAACGTCAGACCTGTCTACAGAGACCTAGCAAGCCAGGAAAGATTGGCAAGGCATATTCAGAGCTTTAACTGAGAAGAACACGCAGCCAAGGATCCTTTATCCAGCAAGGCTGTCATTCAGAATTGATGGAGACACATGGACCTTCCAGGACTAGCAGAAACTGAAAGAATATATGACCACCAAGCCAGCCCTACAAGAAATATTAAGGGGGGTTCTATAAAAGTAAAAAGGCCCCAAGAGTGATACAGAACAGAAATTTACAATCTATAGAAACAAAGACTTCACAGGCAACATGACATCAATAAAATCGTATCTCTCAATAATCACTCTCAATCTGAATGGCCTAGATGTTCCCATAAAACACCACAGGGTTGCAGATTGGATAAAAAGACATGACCCATCCATTTGCTGTCTACAGAGACTCATTTTGAACCTAAAGATTCATCCAGACTGAGAGTGAAGGAATGGAGAACAATTTTTCATGCCAATGGACCTCAAAAGAAAGCTAGGGTAGCAATTCTCACATCAGACAGATTAGATTTTAAACTAAAGACTGTTGTTAGACATACAGAAGGACACCATATTATTCTTAAAGGATGTATCCAACAAGTGAATACGATAGTCATAAATATCTATGCCCCCAACAGGGGAGCAGCTAGATACACAAGCCAACTCTTACCCAGAATAAAGAGACATATAGATAATAATATGTTAATAGTAGGGGATCTCAACACTCTGCTCTCAGCAATAGACAGATCACCCAAGCAGAAAATCAACAAAGAAACAAGAACTTTGAATGACATACTAGACCAGTTGGACCTCATAGATATATACAGAAGACTACACCCAGAACAACAGAATACTCATTCTTTTCGAATGTGCATGTGGAACACTCTCCAGAATAGACCATATACTGGGTCACAAAACAGGTCTCAACCAATACGAAAAGACTGAGATTATTCCCTGCATATTCTCAGACCACAATGCTTTGAAACTGTAACTCAATCACAAGGAAAAATTTGGAAGAAACTCAAACACTTGGAAACTAAGAACCATCCTGCTCAAGAACCAGGGGATTAAAAATGAGATTAAACAATTTTTGGAAACCAATGAAAAGGAAAACACATCTCTCCAAAACACATCTCTCCAAAACTGCAAAGGCAGTCCTAAGGGGAAAATACATAGCCATCCAAGCCTCACTCAAAAGAATAAAAAAATCTAAAATGCAGTTTTTATATTCTCACCTCAAGAAGCTGGAGCTGGAACAGAAGAACAGACCTAACCCACACATGAGAAGGCAGTTGATCAAGATTAGAGCAGAGAGCAATGAATTAGTAACCAGAAGCATAGTAGAGCAGATCAACAAAACCAGAAGCTTGTTCTTTGAAAGAATAAATAAGATCGATAAGCCACTGGCAAGACTTATTCAAAAGAATAGAGAAAGGATCCAAATTAATAAAATTTGAATGAAAGGGGAGAGATCACAACCAACACCAGGGAAATAGAAATGATCAATAGAAACTTTAATCAACAATTTTATGCCAATAAACTGAACGACCTGGAAGAAATGGATGCCTTCCTGGAAAACTATGAACTACCAAGACTGAAACAGGAAGAAATTGATTATTTAAACAGACCAATTAATTATGAAGAGATTGAAGCAGTGATCAAAAACCTCCCCAAAAACAAGAGTCCAGGGCCTGACGGATTCCCCAGGGAATTCTACCAAACATTCAAAGAAGAAATAATACCTATTCTCCTGAAGATGTTTCAAAAAATAGAAACAGAAGGAAACTACCTAACTCATTCTATGAGACCAGTATTACCTTGATCCCTAAACCAGGCAAAGACCCCATCAAAAAGGAGAATTACAGAGTGATATCCCTGATGAATATGGACGCCAAAATTCTCAACATCCTAGCTAATAGGATCCAACAATATATTAAAAGGATTATCCATCATGACCAAGTGGGATTCATCTCTGGGATGCAAGGGTGGTTCAACATTCGCAAATATATCAGTGTGATAGATCAGATCAACAAGAAAAGAGTCAAGAACCATATGATCCTCTCAATTGATGCAGAAAAAGCATTTGACAAAATACAGTATCCTTTCCCGATTAAAACCCTTCAGACTGTAGGAATAGAGGGTACATTCCTCAAGTTCATAAAAACCATCTATGAAAAGCCGACAGCAAAAACCATTCTCAGTGGGGAAAAGCTGGAAGCCTTTCCCTTAAGATCAGGAACACAACAAGGATGCCCACTCTTGCCATTATTATTCAACGTAGTACTAGAAGTCCTTGCAACAGCAATCAGACAACAAAAAGGGATAAAAGGTATCCAAATCAGCAAAGAAGAAGTCAAACTGTCTCTCTTTGCAGATGACATGATACTGTACATGGAAAACCCAAAAGACTCCACCCCCAAATTACTAGAACTTATAGAGCAATTCAGTAATGTGGCAGGATACAAAATCAATGCTCAGAAATCAGTTGCATTTCTATACATGAACAATGAGACTGAAGAAAGAGAAATTAGGGAATCCATTCCATTTACAATAGCACCAAAAATCATACGTTATCTCAGAATTAACTCAACCAGAGATGTAAAGGATCTATATTCTAGAAACTACAGATCACTCTTGAAAGACATTGAAGAAGACACAAAAAGATGGAAAAACATTCCATGCTCATGGATCAGAAGAATAAACATAATTAAAATGTCTATGCTACCCAGAGCAGTCTACACTTTCAGTGCCATCCCAATCAAAATACCAATGACATTTTCCAAAGAGCTGGAACAAGCAGCCCTTAAATTTGCGTGGAACCAGAAAAGGCCCTGAATCACCAAGGAATTGTTGAAAAGGAAAACAAAGCTGGTGACATCATGTTGCCTGATTTCAAGCTATGCTACAAAGCTGTGATCACAAAGACAGCATGGTACTGGCACAAAAACAGACACATAGACCAATGGAACAGAATAGATAACCCAGAAATGGACCCTTGGCTCTATGGGAAACTAATCTTTGACAAAGCAGGAGAAAACATCCAGTGGAAAAAAGACAGTCTCTTCAATAAATAGTGCTGGGAAAATTGGACAGCTACATGCAAAAGAATGAAACTTGACCATTCTCTCACACCATACACAAAGATAAACTCCATATGGTTGAAAGACCTCGATGTGAGACAGGAATCCATCAAAATCCTAGGGGAGAACATAGGCAGAAACCTCTGCAACATCAGCCACAGCAACCTTTTTCATGACACATCTCCAAAGCAAGAGAAACAAAAGAAAAAATGAACTTGTGGGACTTCATCAAGATAAAAAGCTTCTTCATAGCCAAGGAAACAGTCAAAAAAACTAAGAGGCAGCCCACGGACTGGGAGAATATATTTGCAAATGACACTACAGATAAAAGACTGGTATTCGAGATCTACAAAGAACTTCTCAAACTCAATACATGAGAAACAAATAAAAAATGGGCAGAAGATATGAACAGACACTTTTCCAGTGAAGACATACAAATGGCTAACAGACACATGAAAAAGTGTTCAAAATCATTAGCCATCAGGGAAATTCAAATCAAAACCACCATGAGATAGCACCTTACACCAGTTAGAATGGCAAAAATTGACAAGGCAAGAAACAACAAATGTTGGAGAGGATGTGGAGAAAGGGGATCGCTCTTACTCTGTTGGTGGGAATGCAAGTTGGTGCAGTCACTTTGGAAAACAGTGTGGAGGTCCCTTAAAAAGTTAAAAATTGAGCTACCCTATGATTCAGCAATTGCACTACTGGGTACTTACCCCAAAGATACAGTCATAGTGAAGAGAAGGGCCATATGCACCCCAATGTTCATAGCAACTGTCCACAATAGCTAAATTGTGGAAGGAGCTGAGATGCCTTTCAATGGACAAATGAATTAAGAAGATGTGGTCCATATATACAATGGAATATTACTCAGCTATCAGAAAGAATGATTACTCAACATTTGCAGCAATGTGGATGGAACTGGAGGAGATTATGCTAAGTGAAATAAGTCAAGCAGAGAAAGACAATTATCATATGGTTTCACTCATTTATGGAACATAAGAAATAGCCGGGAGATCAGTAGGAGAAGGAAGGGAAGAATGAAGGGGGAGTAAACAGAATGGGGAATGAACCACGGGAGACTATGGACTCTGGGAAACAAACTGAGGGCTTCAGAAGGGAGTGGGTTGGGGATTGGGCTAGGCCAGCGATGGGTATTAAGGAGGGCACATATTGCATAGAGTACTGGGTGTTATACACAAATAATGAATCATGGAACATCACATCAAAGACTAAGGATGTACTGTATGGTGACTAACATAATATAATAAAAAATTATTAAAAAGAGAAAAGAAAGCATTCACATTTTTTCTCCTTTACCTGCTATCTAAAACAATATATACAAGCAATTTTCATAAATACGTGAAATTACCGCACACATTTAATTAAGGTATTCTTTTCCTATAAAACATTTTTGCAGAAATGAGTTTCCCAATAAAGCTATTTTTGCAGAACTTGTTATTCATCGGGATGTGCAACAATTTATTTTAGAAGCACATTAATTAGAATTTTTTTTATTTGGCCTTGACAGCTTCTCAAACTTCTTTTATATGATTGATTCTCAACTATCAATTCAACAGTCAGGTCATTGGATTATCCTTCAGATTACACATGTTCCTAAATGAAAAAAATCTTATAGGGATCTTCATTCATCATTTCCATATCATATGATAACATCTGAAATTTCTTCTGATCTCTAGTCTTATCCTTTGATTTCCCAACTTTGGGCACACATAACACCTGCTCAATAAAACTGTATGATTTAAATTGAATCTACTAAAGTTGGCTTCTCTCTTTGCTATGTGTCTGTTTAATAATCTCTCTGGCTCAACATTAACAAAATGAAGAACAAAAACCATACGGTCAACTCATAGATGCAGAAAAAGAATTTGACAAAACTGAACACCCTTCATGATAAAAACCCTCAACAAAGTGAGTTTAGAGGGAATAAACCTAAAATTATAAAGGCCATATATGAAAAACCCACAGCTAGCATCATACTCAATAGTGAAAAACTGGAAATGTTGGAATGTCCACAGTTGCTTTTTTTTTTTTTTTTCAATACTAGAGGCTTTAGCCATAGCAATCAGACCAAAAGAAAAAAAAAATTAAAGCTGGGAGAGGACCTGAAGTAGTGGAGCAGGAGGACTATAGGTTTGCTTTGCCCCTCAAACACAGCTAGATAAATATCAAATCATTCTGAATACCCAAGAAATCAACCTAGGGACTAACAGAAGAAACTGCGCAACTAGAAGGAGAAAGGAGGCTACAACATGGAAGGTAAGGGACACAGAGATGTAGTTTGGGGGAGAAATGGACTGTGGGTACTATGGAGGGAAGGGAGCCCTGGTTGTGGAGAAAAGCTAGAAGAGAGGAGAGCACAGGGGATTGCACAAGAAAAATACTTCCCCAAAGCCATTGATTGGGAAAATGAGAGGGTCTGATTTTTGTGAATTTTTACAACCATTGGGGCTCAAAGACTAGGTATCCAGGACTAGGTTAACATTTGGCAATCTTATATGAGTATTTTAATACATGTAAAAAATAACATTTAACAACATTTACCATTCAATCTGGATTTTTAAAAACTCTCAACAAACTAGTAACAGAAGAGAACCTTTCCAATGTGATAAAAGGAATCTATGGAAAACTTATAACTAATATTTAAGAGTGAAATACTGAATTATTTCCCACTAAGATAAAAACCAGGGCTAGAATAACCACTATCATTTCTTGTAATTAACTTAGTATTGGAGGTCCTAACCAGTGCAACAAGGTGAGATAATAAGTATGAGCAATAGAAACTGAAAAGAAAGAAAACACATATGACATGCACAGGACATGCACAGAGGAAAATGCAACACACTTCTGTAAAAGGCTAAAGACGACCTAGATAAATACAGAGGTATACCATGTTTATGACTGATAAATTTATTATTCTTAAGATGTTAACTATTTCTTTAAGATTTTTAAAATTTATTTTAGAGCACACAGGGGGAGGGTCAGGGGAAATGTGAAAGACAGAATCTCAAGCAGACTCCCCATTCAGCACAGAACCCAACATGGGACTCCATTTCCTGACCCTAAGCTCGTGATATGAGCTGAAATTAAGAGTCCAGGCTTAACCAACTGAGCCACCAAGCACCCCTTAACTCTTTATAATTCGATCTCTCCAAAAGAATCACAATCAAAACTTTTGCAGGCATTTAAGTATAAATTAAAAATGTATCAGAAATTCGAAGAGCCAAGAATGGTCAAACCAAATTTGAAAAAGAATCAAAACTCACTATAAAGATAGAATAATCAAAACAGTGTGTTATGAGTATTAGAATAGTGCACCTTATGTTCAAATAAATTTCAACAAAAGTGACCAAGAAATTCAAGGTGAAAAGATAGTCTTTTCAACAAATGATTGAAAATAACTGGATGCATAGAGTAAAAAAGAAACTTTGACCCTTATAATATACACAAACATTAATTACAACATATCATAATCCTAAAAATGGAAAATATGATATAAACATTTTGAAGAAAACATAAGGAAAGGTCTTTATGACCTTGAGTTTATCGAATATTTCTTGGCTAGGACACTAAATATAACCCAAAAAAGAACACATTGATATATTTGACTTTATCGAAATAAAGAACTCAGCCTCTTGAGATTCATTGTTGAGAGAAGAAAATAAGTTGTATGATGGGAGAAATTATTTGCAAATTCATAATTTATTAAAGGACTCACATCTAGAATACACATAAAAATGCCAGAACTCAAAAAGGAAAAAAAAATTCAATAAGAATTATTAAATTATTTGAGCAGTCTGAAAATAAAATTTTAAAAATGCATTTGCATTAGTCACCATAAAAAGTAATGTAATTGCACATATTTTAAGCAAGCAAAAAGTGTAAGATTTGCACATAGAAAACCTCAAATTATGATAAGAAATGATGAAAAGACTTAATTGAGAGATATACCATGCTCATGATTTGGAAAACTAAAATTTGAAGAATTTAATTCTTCCCAAATTAATCTATAGGTTCAAAACAATCTCAGCTATAATCACAGAAGTATTTTTTCTTGTAGATAATGCAAAGCTGATTCTAATATTAACAAGGAAATGCAAAGAGCTCAAAATAGAGAAATTTTGATGAAGAACAAATTTGGAAGACTTAATCAGAAAAAAAGATTTATTGCCAAAATTTTAAAGGATGAGCGATACCAAATGTTGGAAAGGAAATAGAGTAAATAATACTATCAAAATTGTTG
Organism: Ursus americanus; assembly: GCF_024610735.1. Taxonomy (NCBI): domain Eukaryota; kingdom Metazoa; phylum Chordata; class Mammalia; order Carnivora; family Ursidae; genus Ursus; species Ursus americanus. Next base: position 14,121,631 of record NC_142155.1, on the reverse strand, counting down.
GTAGTAAAAAGATACAATATGATGGGAAAATATCTGGCAGTTTGTTATAGAGCTAAATGTGTACTTACTCTGTGGACCAGACAGTTTAATCCTAGATGATTGTCCAAGAGACATAAAAAAATATACCTACAAAATATGATCAAGAATATTATGCTGAGTGAATAACCCTTATCCATATTGTCTGATTCCTCTCATTCAAATTTCACAAAATAGTACAGTGAATCTATAATTTACAAAAGGGAGAAAAGTAATTGTTTCTTAATGGTAGGGGCAGAGATTGGGAAGGGGCATGAGAAAAATTTGGGGTGATAGTAATGTTTTAAGTCTTCATAGAGGTTTGGATTTGAATTTGCCAAAACTCATCAAATAGCACACAATATTTGTGCATGTTACTGTATGTAAATTTTACCTTAAAAGAAAAATGATAAATGCAAATATCATACTCTATGATATACATGCTAAAATAATTATGGTAAGTTTACTGATGTTTGCAACATACTTTGATATTTATCATAACAGTAATATGGACTGATACATGGATAAAGGGATTGATAGTAGACAAAAAAAAAAGTGACAAATCAATTTAGAACCCAGACAATGGTTGTATGGGGAATCACTGTAAAATTTTTCAATTCTCTGTGTATTTGAAAAATCCTTAACAGCAAGTTGGAAAATTATGTTAAAGACAGAAAACAATAGTTGTAAAATATATGTATAATAGAAAATCTGAACAGACCAATTACTATTAACAAAATTAAATTAGTAATAAAAAAAAACTCCTAACAAAAATCCAGGACCAGATAGATTCAAAGGTGAATTCTACCAAACATTTAAAGAAACATTTATTTTTTTTTCAAAGATTTTATTTATTTATTTGACAGAGAGAGAGACAGCCAGCGAGAGAGGGAACACATGCAGGGGGAGTAGGAGAGGAAGAAGCAGGCTTCCCACAGAGGAGCCTGACACGGGGCTTGATCCCAGAACTCTGGGATCATGCCCTGAGCTGAAGGCAGATGCTTAGCAACTGAGCCACCCAGGTGCCCCTAAATAAACATTTAAAGAAAAATACCTATTCTCCTCAAACTATAAAAAGAGAGAGAGAAGAGAGAGAGAACGGAAAGCTTCCAAAGCCTTTCTACAAATCCAGCATGACCCTAATAATAAAACCAGACAAAGATACTGACAAAAAAGACTAATCCCTGATGAATATAAAAAATCCTCAACCAAATATTAGCAAACTAAATTCAATAATACATTAAAAGACTCATTCACCACAATCAAGTGGAATTTATTTTAGGGATGCAAGGATGGTTCTATATCCACAAATTAATCAATGTGATACATTACATTAAGAAAGGATATACACCATATGATCATTTCAATACATGCAGAAAATCACTTGCAAAATTGAAGAAGAACTTAAAGTTTTTTCTCCTAAATCAGGAACAAGACAAGGATGTGCACTCTTCCTGCTTTATTCAACATAGTACTGGGAGTCCTAGCCACAGTAATCAGACAACAAAAAGAAATAGAAGGCATTGAAATTGGTAAGAAAGAAGTAAAACTTTCACAATTTGCAGATGACATGATAGTATATATAAAAAAACCCTAATGACCTCACCACAAAGCTATTAAATGAATTCAGTAAAATTGCAGGTTATAAAATCAATACACAGATATCAGTTGCATTTCTACATACTAATGATAAAGTAGCTGAAAGAGAAATTAAGAAAACAATCCCATATGCAATTGCACCAAAAAGAATAAAATGCCTAGGAATAAATTTAACCGAGGAGATGAGAAACCTGTACACTGAAAACTGTAAATATTGATGAAAGAAATTGAAGATTACACAAATGGAAAGATATTCCATGCTCATGGAATATTGTTAAAATGTCCATACTACTACTAAAAATTTGATAATGCTATTATTTTAAACCCTGTCCCTTTTGGCAAAAAAAAAAAAAAATCCATTAGAGATATATTTCTGTAAGTTTTGGTTTTTATTTGTTCCTTGAAGTATCTCTATGAAAACGTAATCCAAAGATTTTTAAAACAAGTGTATTTTTTTTAGCAGCAATGTGTTTTTGGTATATTACATATTCATATCCTTTCTGAAATGTGAGAAGATACAGTAAATATATGCTAACTATATACAAATCATATATTTTGGCATTTATGGAGAAGTTACTTGTTTTCTAAATACATATGTAAGTCCAAAATATTTTATGTTTCTTATTTAAAGAATGGAAACCCCATAGTTTTAAATAAATGCCATGTGACTCTTTATTTTCATCATTCTTTTCAATCTTGATCTTACACCAGCTAAAATAAAGCTTTCAGTTGTATTTTTAAAACACATTAAAGTATAATGTTTCTATGATTTTAAAATCTTTCATTAATTCCATGAATACAACTCTGATTTCATATATTTAATTCTACATTAAATGTGGGTTAAACATAGAGAAGAGTATCAACTTTAATATCCATTAACTTATTCTCCAATACTTAGAATTGGTTTTTATCATTCAATCAGTCTTTACCCAATTATGTCAAACAGACTTTCCCTGAGTTGAGCATTTTTACAAAGAATAGTGTATTTCAATATTTCAATATTGAAAATACTAGTTGGTGATCCTTAAATCATTATAGTATATGTCAATTTTTCAATTTGCTTCCCCCAAATGATTCCAGCATAACATAGTATTTTGAAAAAGACGTCAGTTAAAAATTAATTGCTCAGCAACTTTTGGTCATGAACAACTCCCCAGTAAGAAACTTATAATCAGGGGGCACCTGGGTGGCTCAGTCAGTTAAGCATCTGACTTTGGTTTGGGTCCTGATCTCAGGGTCCTGGGATCAAGTCAGGTTCCCTGCTCAGCAGGAAGTCTGCTTGTCCCTCTCCCTTTACCCCTACCTCCACTCATGCTCTCTCTCAAATAAATAAAACCTTTACTTAAAAAAAGAAACTTATAATCAGGAAAACACAACAACCTTTAAATGAATTACTAAAAGCAGAAAGCAGTGTTTCTAACCTGTTACCCTCCTATTTGAGGGGCATATTCCTCCTACTGCTCTAAGTCAAAAAGTTTGCTCTTAGCTAATATGACTCATTTCCTCATAGTTGGAAGGAAACCTTTTAAATTGCAGGGCAAATTTCTTTGGCAGCATCTTCCATGTTTATGGATGGTACTTTAACATTTAATTTTAAATGTTCTGATTACCCAGAAATTACTACTACCTAGAATAAACAAAGCACACAAAAATTCATGTAAAGAATTAGATGCTTGGATCAGTGTTCTATGAGACAAGGGTTTAGAGAATAGCATCCTAGTAATTAAGCATCAGTGCTGTAATCAGTGAAAATCCAGGACTCTTTGATCTTCCAATTAGCAATAATTAGCATAGCTAAATTGTGAAAATCTTTCTTTGAAGTTGGTAACCAAATACCTGGCCAAATTTTGTTTCCTTATTTATTATACCCAGTTTTACCAGTTAGCAGATTTGTCTATATAATAGTTAAAAAATGTATAATGAATTAAAGTTAGTTTAATTCTCTCTTACATAAAGGGAAACTAGAAGGATGTAGTCCAAGGAAAACTCTTCTGGGTAATTATCTTTCTGCTCTATAGCCAAAGGCCTGACTTCAATTCTAAAGATCACTATACCATCCAAGATTGATGCTAAAGATCCAGTCTTCAAATGAAAAGTTTGCAGGCCAAAAGAAAGAAAAGAAGTTACAAGTGGAGATCCTCCAAGTTGAGTTGGCTCCCTAAAGCAACTTTCCTGGGAATTTCCCATAATATGTCTTTTATCTCTGCTTAAAATTACCTATTGTAGACTAAAATTTTCTCTTGCAGGACTAGGTTGAAACCAGCAAAACACTGCCTATTTGTGATGCTATATTGACCTACAACATCCACTGACACCACAGAATTGATGGTCATACATCTGAAGATTGTTGTCTTTGCAATGATACAAAAATGACAATTTTTATGTATTAAATAGTTACATCACAACTTGACTCATTATCTTCTGATATTCTGTAGTATAGACTAAAATCTTGTCTTTATTTCCTTCATAGGTAAATTGTCTTGCTTTTCTGCCTGGTCATTTAATAAGATGTTATCTTTACCATTAGAAAACAAGTGTCTGTGGCATGACTGTATCTTGGCTGGCATGTCATGAGACATTTTGAACTGTAACTTCAAGACTTACTTCAAATCACAAAAATTGTCATGTGTTTAATGAATTATAATATATAGTTTATATTTTTTTATGTGTTTATATTTGATCTTGGGGAACTGAGATTATTTGGAACTTTCTTGGAACAGTGAAATTCAGCTCAATTTCTGCAGCAGTGAATTCAGCTCAAATGAAGATATTTTCATTGTCTAAACCTCTGTTTTTGTCACCTACAGGAACTTTATTGATTCTTCTAAATTGGGTGATGAGAGTCTAACAGTAGGTCTTCTATTTACCTAACATGATACCATCGTTCTTAAAAGAAAGAGAATTTCTGAAATTGCGTTACTTTATTGTGCTTAAATTTTCTTCTATTTGCCCTCAATTTGTCAGAAATATCTGAAAATTTGGCCTTTAGATTCTTCATAGTTTCATAGTTTCTCTTCATTCATTCTTCATAGATTCTTCATACAGAGAAATTATAAGAATTCTATTTTTATATTTTTAAATAATCTTTTCAGGTAGCTTTTCAAAATAACATGGTTAAACACTTGTGCTTAAGTTTTTATCTTGGAGAAAACCAAACCAGTATTTAGTATTTCGTATAAAACAAGAATGAAATTCTCTTAATTTTATTATCCTGACATGTTTAGTAACATAATCTCAGAATATGAAAAAGCTACACTACTTTATTTTTTAATTATTTTCTTATGATATATGAGGTCTATTTCTGGACTCAATATATTTCAGCTGCTCTATTTTTCTATTCTTATTCCAAAATCATACCTAAATTGACTATTACAGCTTTATAGCAAGTTTTGACAAGTAGTATGTGTAATTCAAATTTGTTTTTATTTTTTTTCAAAATGGTTTTACTATTCTAGATCCTTTGTATTGTCATGGAAATTTTAGAACTATCTTGTCAATTTCTGTCAAATCTTTCTGGTATTTTTTTTTTTAATTTTAAATCCCACAGGGTTAACATAGAGTGTTTCATAAATTTTAAGTATACAATATAGTTATTCAAAAATTCTCAACATCAGTCAGTCATCATCATGATAAAAGTACTCTTAATCCTCTTCACCTATTTCACCCATCTCCCCATTGTCCCTCACCTCTGGTAACTGTCAGTTTGTTCTCTAGAGTTGAGTCTGGTTTTTTGTGTTTTTCTTTGATTTGTTTCTTAAATTCCACTATGAGTGAAATAATATGGTACTTATCTTTCTCTGACTGACTTATTTCCCTTAGCATTATACTCTCCAGATCCATCCATGTTGTTTCAAATGACAAGATTTTATTATTTTGATGACTGAGTAGTATTCCATTGCATATGTATACACCACAACTTCTTTACCCGTTCATTAGTTGATAGACATTTGGTCTACTTCCATAATTTGGCTATTGCAAATAATGCTGCAGTAAACATAAGGTGCATATATCTTTTTGAATTAGTGTTTTCATATTCTTTAGATAAATATCCGATAGTGGAATTACTAGATCATATGGTAATTCTATTTTTAACTTCTTGAGGAAACTCCATGCTGTTTTCCACAGTGGCTGCACCAGTATACATTCCCACAAACAGTGCAAGAGCGTTCCTTCTTCTCCAAATCTTCACCAACACTTGTTGATTCTTGTGTTTTTGAGTTACACATTATGGCAGGTATGAAATGACATCTGATTGTAGTTCTGATTTGCATTTTCCTGATGATCAGTGATGTTGAGCATCTTTTCATATATCTGTTGGCCATCTGTACATCTTCTTTAGAAAAATGCCTGTTGAGGTCTTCTGCCCATTTTTAAATTGGGTTATTTGGGGTTTTTTGGTGCTAAATTATATGGATTCTTTATATTATACCTACCTATAATCCAGGAATAAATCCCACCTGATTGTGGTGGATGATTTTTTTTTAATGTTGTTGGATTCAGTGTGCTAGTATTTAGTTGAGGATTTTTTGCATCTATCATCAGAAATATTGGCCTATAATTTTGTTTGTTTGTTTTTGTAGTGTGTTTATCTGGTTTGGGTATCAGGGTAACGTTGGCCTCATAGAATGAACTTTGAAGCTTTCCTTCTATTTTTTTGGAATTACTTGAGAAGAATATATATTAACCTTTCTTTAAATGTTATGTTTTCATTTTCATTTGCCTTTTTAAAAATTTCTTCTTTGATTTATTGGTTGATCCATTTATTGTTTAGTGGAATGCTATTGAACGTCCATGTATTTATGGTCTTGCCAGATTTTTTCTTGTGGTTGATTTCTAGTTTCAGAACATTGTGGTCAGAAAAGATGCATGGTATAACTTCCATTTTTTTGAAATTGTTGAGACTTGTTTTATGACCTAACATGTGATCTATTCTGGAGAACATTCCATGTGCACTTGAAAATGTGTATTCCTTCGTTTTAGGATGAAATTCTGTTAGATCCATCTGGTCCGATGTGTCATTCAGAGCCTCTTACCTTTTTAATTTTCTGGTTTTATGATCTAACCCTTTATGTAACTGGGGTGTTCAAGTCCCCTACTATTATCATATTATTATTGATTACTTCCTTCATGTTTTTTATTTGCTGCTTTATGTATTTGGGTGCTCCCATATTGGGTGCATATTTACAATTGTTATATCATGTTGGATTGTCTGCTTTTTGACTATATAGTGTCCTTCTTCACCTCTTATTTCTGTCTTATTTTAAAGTCTATTTTGTCTGATGTAAGTATTGCTATCCCAGCTTTCCTTTCACTTTCATTTGCATGATAAATGCTTTTCCATCCCTTCACATTCAATCTGCATGTTTCCTTAGGTCTGAAATGAACCTTTTGTAGGCAGCATATAGATGGGTCTTGCTTTTTTTTTTTTTTATCCTTTCTATTACCCAGTGTCTTGATTGGTGTGTTTAGTCTCTACATTCAACATAGTTATTGATAGATATGTCCTTTTGCCATTTTGTTACTGTTTTTGTGGTTTTTTGGTAGTTCCTTTTTCCTTTCTTCTCTTGTTCTCTTTTCTGACAGTTTGCTGGCTTTCTTAGTAATACTCTTGGATTCTAGGCTGGGGAGCAGAGGAGGGAAACAGTGCCCACCAACTCTTGTTCTTGGAGAAGTCTCCCAAGGATCCCTGCCCCTCTAGCCCGATCTCTGAGATTAGAACTCTCCTTCCAGTATACACTAGGCATTTTTCAAACTTCTATGCTGCATCTCAGTGAGGCTGCTTGTTGTGCTGTCTCTTTAAGGGCAGGGACTCCACCCTCCTGGCTCTTCCAGAGCTGAACCCACTATTTTTTTTTTTTAATTCCAGGTGTTATGCCCACTGATTGTTGGGCCCATCTGGTTTTCAAAGCCAAATGTTACAGGGATTCAACTTTTCTGTGTGGATTTCCTGTGCCTGGGATGCCTGGGACGAGGGTCTGTTTCTTTCCTCTTTGCACCTTCACAGTCCCTCCTTCCATTGCATAGTCCGGAGGTCTGTTTAGCTTCAGACTGCATCTACATCTTTCTTATCCTCTATGATGTTGTGTCTTCTCCACATTTAGCTGTGGAGAATCTGTCCTGCCAGTCTTTGGGTTATTTTCTGGGTTATTTACACTGAGTTATTTACAACTGTTATCTAGTTGTATCCATGCGATAAGGTGAGTTTAGGGTCCTCCTACTCTGCCATCTTCCCCGAAAGTCTCTTGCTGGTATTTTAATTATGATAATTATGTTAAATCTATATCCTTTTAGAGATAATTAATACTGTAAACATTATTGACCACCCCAAACTATGAACATGGGTTTCTCCATATGTATTTAAGTCTTTAATTTCTATTTGCAATATTTTTTATATTTTAATGTAGGTATCTTGCATATCTATGGTCAAATTTATTCCCACATGCTTTATATGTAATTCTTAAAATATAGTATTGCAATTTTATTCTTCATTTGTTTATTACTATTGTAAGAATATAAATTTGACATTTATATTGAATATGTATTTTTAAATCATTATGTTCATTTATAAATCAGATTTTTAAAAATCCTATGCATCTATCTATCTATCTAAACTTTCTTTAAATGTTATGTGTGTGTGTATATGTGTGTGTGTGTATATATCATGTTTCTGTGAATAAAAATGGTGTTATGTGTTTCCTTTTCAAATGTATTCCTTTTATTTTATTATGTGCCTTTTTCTTGCTTTATTGCACTATTGCACTGACTAGGACCTGAAGTATAGTATTTAATAGAAAATGTGAAAGCAGACATCCTTGCTTTAGTACCAATATTGTGAGAAATTGATCAACAGATCTGAATTAAGTATACTGTTAGCTGTGGGATTTTAGTACCTTTTATTAGATTATGAAAATTATTTTCCATATTTTTTGAGAAAATTTCTATCGATAATGGGTGTTAAATTTTGTCAAATATTGATTTGTCTATTGAGGTGGCAATATAGCTTTCCTCTTCATTTTAGTGAGGTAAATTATATTGTTTGATTTTAGGATGTTAGACTAGTCACTCATTACTGTGATTAACCACACTTGATCATGGCTTTATTTTATATATATATATATATATATATATATATATATATATATATATATATATATACACACACGCACACACACACACACACATATATATATATATCTGAAATTGATTTGCTTATTGCACAAAGATATAGAGATAGATATAGATAATGAAGGTTATTTGTCTTTCATTATCATTCTTTTTTAATCTTATAACTTGGGTACCAAGGTTATACTTTCTTCATAAATTAGTCATAAAGTTCCCCTCTTCCTCTATTTTTCAAAGAAGGATTGTTACAATATTATTATTTCTTCTTTTCATGTTTGGCAGGATTTACCAAAGAAGCAATCTGTTGCTGCAGTTTTCTTTGTGGAAAGAGAGATTTTTTTTCTTTTAATTTTGAAATAATTATAGATTCACAGAGAGTAGCAAAAATAGTAGGGAGGTCCCATATACTTTTTATCTAATTTTCCCCAATGAACAGAGCTTGCATACCTATAGTGCAATAAAAAACCAGAAAAATGACATTGGTACAATGTGGGTATATTGTTCTATGCCATTTTATCTGTTTATCACATCTTTGTATGTATATATAGATAATCACTATAGATACATACCTATTTCATTACCAAAAAGATATCCCTCAAACTACTCTATTATTATACCCACCCAATTGCCCCCCCACCATTCATAAACACTATAAACTATCAATCTTTCTTACAACTCTCTAATTTTATTTTTTTAAATATTTTATTTATTTATTTATTTATTTTAGAGAGAGAGCAAAGTGCATACAAGTGGAAGGGAGGACAGAGGGGGAGGGAGTGGGAGAGGGAAAGAATCTTAAGCAGACTTCACTTTGAGCATGGAGCCTGACATGGTCTTGATCCCACTACCATGAGATCATTACCTGAACCAAAACTAAGAGAGCCTTAACCAACTGAGCCACTCAGGTGTCCCTATAATTTTGTTATTTCAATAATGTTATGTAAATAGAATCATATAGTATGTGACATTTTCAGATTGACCTTTCTTTAGTTAGCATAATGCCCTTAAGATTCTTACAAATTATTGCATGAATCAGTAGTTTGTTCTTTTTGTGACTGAGCAGTATTTCATTAAAGGGAATCAAATAAGTGAGGCCTCTGGATTCCTCCAAATACTTTCCCAGAGTCAATTCAGGTTATAATGTTGAGAGTAGAAATCCAGAGACTGGAGTCTCACTGAATAGAGAGTAAGATACTGGAGTTGAGAGGCCGAGGTGTCCAGAATTTATAGCAGAGAACAAATCAGCACAAGAGTAATGTCTAGCCTTTGGATGAGTGATGAATGTGCATGCCTGGCTTAATACTTTCTATGTGTGGAGAAATAGACTAAAAAATTCCAAGACTTTACATACATCTAATAGTACTTTTGTTCCCATTAGATAGAAGGAGAGGGCTCATTATACAGAACATTGCATAAAATTCTAAAAGGGCTATACTTTAGGGGTGCCTGGGTGGCACAGCGGTTAAGCATCTGCTTTCAGCTCAGGGCGTGATCCCAGCGTTATGGGATCGAGCCCCACATCAGGCTCTTCAGCTATGAGGCTGCTTCTTCCTCTCCCACTCCCCCTGCTTGTGTTCCCTCTCTCGCTGGCTATCTCTATCTCTGTTGAATAAATAAAATATTTTTAAAAAAATCAATAAGAGGGCTATACTTTAAAGTAACAAGGCTAAATTAGAGCCTGAACAATAGTTAATATGAACCCAAAGTAACAAACAAAACTTAAACTCAAGCTTTAAGATGAAATTGAGTCTTAAAAGTTAAGTAGCTGCCAGAATAAAATCCAAATGTCTCTTAAAAATATAAAAAAAGAAAATCCAATTTTCAGACATAAAAATTTAATAGAGAAAGAACTCAAATAAGTCAGATATGAGACATTACAACTCGTACCGCATGTACATAAAGGATTGTAAGAGACTACTATGAACAAATACACACAAATTTGAAAACCTAGAATAAAAAATTTCATAGGAGAATACAACTTATAAAGACTGAATCATAAATAAGAGATAGTAATAAATGAATTACTAGAAAAGAGATAAATCAGTATATGAAAATCTCCCCATAAACAAAAGTCCAGGACTAGATTCAGCAGTGAATTCTATCAACCACTTAAAACAACAACAACAACAACAACAACAACAACAACAACAAACGAATACCAATCTTTCTCAAACTCTTTTTAAAAAAAGAAGAGGAAACCTACAACCAGTATTGTTTAAGATGCCAGCATTACCTGGATACCACAACCAGGCAAGGATGTCACAGGAAAACTACTGGACAATATCCCTAATAAACATAGATGCAAAATACTCAACAAAAGGTTAACAAACCATAATATCCAAAGCAATCTAAAAATTTAATGCAATCCTTAGCAAAATACTGAAAGCATTTTTTTATAGAACTAGAACAAGTAAACCTAAAATTTGTATTGAAACAACAAAAGACCCAGAACAGCAAAACAGTGTTGAGAAAGTACAAAGCTGGAGGTATCACAATCCCAGATTTCAAGATAGAGCACAGAGCTCTACTAATCAAAACAGTATGATACTGGCACTTAAAGAGACACATACATCAACGGAATAGAACAAGAGGCAAGAAATAGACCCATGCTTATATGGTCAATTAACGTATGACAAATGGTGCAAGAATATACAATGAGACAAAGACAGTCTCTTCAACAAATGGGTCTGGGGAAACTGGACTGCTACCACTTTCTTATACCAGACATAAAAATGAAGTCAAAATGGATTAGAGACCTAAATGTGAGCTATGAAACAATAAAACTCCTATAATAAAAGATAGACAGTGATTTCTTTGACATCAGCCATAGAAGCATTTTTTTTTTAGATATGTCTCTTTTGGCAAGGAAACAAAAGCAAACTTAAACTATGGACACTACACCCAGTGATATTTCTGATAAGGGGTTAATATCCAAAATATATTAAAAAAAAAAAAACAAAAAAACCCTTACATAACTTAATTACCAAAAATCCAAACAAAAAAAAAAAGTATAAATAAAGAACCAAACAGAATGAAGAACTCAGTAACTGAAATTAAAATATATTAGAGGGAACAACTAGTAGATTAGAGGAAGCAGAAGAATGGATCACCATTCTGATGACAGAGTAAAGGAAAGCAACCAAGCTCAACAGAAAAAAAAGAAAAAGAAATAATTTAAAAAATGAAAATAGTTTAAGGGAATGTGGTGACATCATCAAGCACAATAACATTCACATTATAGGATCCCAGAAGGAGGAGACAGAGAAAAGAGGGACGAAAATTTGTTTGAAGAAATAATAGCTAAAAACCTCCTTAATCGGGGGGGAGGGGTGGTGGTGGGGGGGAGAATCCAGAAATCCAGATCCAGGAGGCAAAAATATCTCCCCACAAAACCAACACAAGGAGGCCCATACCGAAACATATAATAATTAAGATGGCAAAGTAGTGACAAAGAGAGAAGTTTTAAAGCAGAAAGAGGAAAGAAAACAGATACATACAAGGGAAACCCCATAAAGCTATCAACTGAGTTTTAGCAGAAATTTTGCAGAAAAGAGAGTGGTGTGATATTTGCAATGTGCTAAAGGACTATATCTGCAATCAAGAATATTCTTTCTGCCAAAGCTATCATTCAGAATACAACGAGATAGTTTTCCAGATGAACAAAAGTAAAAGGAACACATCCCTACTAAACCAGACTTATGAGAAATGTGAAAGAGAATTATCTGAGTGGAAAGAAAAGGCCACAATAAGGACTAAAAATATTAGGAAAGGAAAAAATCTCACAGGTACACACAAACATAATAAAAGTAGTAGGTTAATTCCTTATAAAACCATTATGGTGGGACGCCTGGGTGTCTCAGTCATTAAGTGTCTGCCTTCAGCTCAGGTCATGATCCCAGGGTCCTGGGATCAAGCCCCACATTGGGCGCCCTGCTCAGTGGAAAGCCTGCTTCTCCCTCTCCTACTCCCCCTGCATGTGTTCCCTCTCTTGCTCTCTGTCAAATAAATAAATAAAATCTTTAAACAAACAAACAAGCAAACAAAACCATTATGGAGCTTAAAACACAAAAGGAGTAAATCAATTTTACCTATAAAGTCTGTCAAGGGATAACAAAATAGAATGTAAAGTGTAACATCGTATGTATAAAATGGGGTGGGTATAAATTTAGTGCTTTCAGAATGAGCTCACTTAAGTGACCATTAGCCTAATATAGATTGTTATATACATAGAAGTTACATATAAACCTAAGGGTAACCCAAAATAAAAAACCTGCAATAGATGTGCAAAAATAAAGAGAATTCCGGTCATATTACTAAAGAAAGCCATCAAACCAAAAAGGAAGAGATCAAGAGAAGAAAGTAACAAAGAAGAGGTACAAGGATAAGATAAAACAGATAAGAAAATGGCAATAAGTACATGCCTATCAATAATTACTTTAAATGTAATGGACTAAATGTTCCAATCAAAAGATATGGGGTGACTTAATGGATAAAAAAGCAAGACCCATCTATATGCTACCTACAAGTGACTCATTGCGGACATAAAGAAACATGCAGATTGGTAGTGAAGGGATGAGTAAACATTTATCATGTAAATGGAGGTAAAAAGAGCTAGGGTAACAATACTTGTATCAGACAAAATAGATTTTTCCTTTCTTTCTTTTTTTTTTTTTTTTACAAAATAGACTTTAAAACAAAGACTGTAACAAGAGACAGAAAAGAATGCTACATAAGCGTAAAAGGAACAATCCAGGAAGACAGACATTCCAAATATTTATGCATCCAGTATGGGAACACCCAAATACATAAAGCAACTATTAATGTCTTAAGAAATTAATGCTAATACAGTAATAATAGAGCAATTGAACACTCTACTTATATTGAGGGATAAATCATAAAAACAGAAAATTAAAAAATTAAGAGGCTTTGAATGACACATTGGACCAGATGGATTTAACAGATATATTCAGAACATGCCAGCCTAAAACAATGGAATACACATCATTTTCAAGTGCACATGGAATGTTCTCCAGAATAGATCACATGTTAGCTGTTAAAAAATGTCACCAAATTTTAAAAGTTGAAATTACACCATAGAACTTTTCCAACCACAATGCTATGAAACTAGAAATCAACCACAAGAAAATATCTTCCAAGACCACAAACACATTGAAGTTCAATAACATGCTACTAAGCAATGAACAGGTCAACCAGGCAATCAAAGAAGAAATTAAAAAAAAAACAAACATGGAGGCAAATGAAAATGAAAACAAAACAGTCCAAAATCTTTGGGATGCAGCAAAAGCTGTTCTAAAAGAAAAAATTATAGCAATAAAGGCCTACCTCAAGAAGCAAGAAAAATCTCAAATAAACGACCTAACCTTAATATTAAAGGAGCTAGCAAAAGGAGAACAAACAAAACTCTAATATCAGTAGAAGGAAGGAAATAAGTATTAGAGCAAAAATAAATGATATAGAAATTTAAAAATCAATAAACAGATCAATGACATCAGAAGCTGGTTCTTTGAAAAGAACAAAATTGATAAACAGCCAAACTCATGAAAAGAGAGAGACAACTCAAGTAAATAAAATAGGAAAGAATAGAGAAGAGATGACACCTGACATCACAGAAGTACAAGAGTATAAGGAAATATTATGAAAAGGTATATGCCAACAAACTGAACAACCTAGAAGAAATATATAAATCCCTAGAAACTTATAACTTCCCAAAACTGAATCAAGAAGAAATACAAAATTTGAACAGATCAAGTAGTAGCAAAGAAATTGAATCAATAATCAAAAAACTCCCAAAAAACAAAAGTCTAGGACCAGGTATCTTTATATGTGTAGTCTAGCAAACATTTAATGATGATTTAATACCCATTTTTCTCAAACTAAAAAAAAAAAAAATAGATGAGACAGGAAAGCTTCCAAATTCATTCTAAGGGGCTAGTGCTACCCTCATCACAAACCAGATAAAGACTACAAAAAAAAAAAAAAAAGGAAGAACAACAACAACAACTATAGGCTAACAATATCTGATTAACATAGATGCAAAACTTCTTAACAAAATATTAACAAACTGAACCCAACAATACATTTAAAAAATCATTCATCACGGTCAAGTGGTATTTATTCCTGGGATACAAGTGTGGTTCAATATTTGTAACTCAATCAATGTGATAAATCACACTAACAAGAGAAAGAATAAAAATCATATGATAATTTCAGTAGGTGTATAAAAAGCATTTGACAAAGTATAACATCTATTGATAAAAACTCTCAACAAACTAGGTTTAAAGGAGTCATACATTAACATAATAAAGGTCATATATGAAAAACCCACAGCTAACATCATACTCAATGATGAGAAACTGAGAGTTTTTCCTCTAAGATCAGGATGAAGACAAGGACGTCCATTCTCACCACTTTTATTCAACACAGAACTGGAAGTCCTAGCCACAGCAACCAGATGAAAAAAAAAAAAATGAAATAAAAGGCATGCAAGTTGGTATGGGAGAAGTAAAACTTTCACTATTTGCAAATGACATGATAGTGTATATAGAAAACCCTAGAGATGCCACCAAAAAACTACTAGAACTGATAAATTCAGTAAAGTCTCAGGATACAAAATCAATATACAGAAATCTGTTGCATTTCTATTCCTGAATAACAAAGTAGCTGAAAGAGGAATTAAGAAAAAAATCTTAGTTATAAATACACCAAAAACAATAAAGTTATCATACCTAGGAAGAAGCTCAACCAAGAAGACGAAAGATTTTTCCAAAAACTTAAAACATTAATGAAAGAAATTGACAACAACAAAAAGAAATGAAAAGATAGTCAATGTTCATGATTGGGAGAACAAATATTGTTAAAATATCCACACTTACTCAAAGCAATCTATATATTTAATGGAATCCCTATCAAAATACCAACTGCATTTTATATAGAATTAGAACAAATACTAAAATTTATATTGAACAATAAAGGCCCTGAATAACCAAACAATCATGTAAAAAAAAAAAAAAGGAAGAAAAAAGAAAGAAAAAAGAAAAAGAAGAAAACTGGAGGTATCACAATCCCAGATTTCAACAGATAAAACCAAGCTGTAGTAATGAAAACAGTGTGGTACTGACACAAAACCAGACACAGAGATCAATGGAACAGAATAGAGAGACCAGAAATAAACCCAAGATTATATGGCCAAGTAATTAATCTATGACAAAGGAGGCAAGAGTATACAATGGGGAAATGACAGTCTCTTCAACAAATGGTGTTGGGAAAACTGGCAACCACATTCAGAAGAATGCACCTGGACCACATTATTATACCATACACAAAAATAAACTCAAAATGGATTAAAGATCTAAATGGGAGATCTGAAACCATAAAATTCCTAGGAGAACACATAGGCAATATTCTCTTACATCAGCCATAAAAATATTTTTCTAGATATGTCTCCTTTGGCAAGGAAAACAAAAGCAAAATTAAACTATTGGGACTGCGTCAAAATAAAAAGCTTTTGTATCGTGAAAGAAACCATCAACAAAACAAAAAGACAATCTACTGAATGGGGGAAGACAATTGCAAATGATGTATCTGATAAGGGGTTAATATCCAAAATATATAAAGAACTTATACAACTCACTACCCCCCCAAAAAAATACTCCAATTAAAATATGGACAGAGACATGAGTAGACAATTCTCCAAAGACATACAGATGGCCAATAGACACATGCAAAGATCCTCAACATCACTATTCAACAGGAAATGCAAACTAAACCCTCAATGAGATGTCACCTCACACCTGTCAGAATTGTAAAAATAAAAAAAGTAAGTAACAATTGTTGGAAGGATATGGAGAAAAGAAAACTTGTACACTATTGGTGGGAATGTAAGCTGGTGCAGCCACTGTGGAAAACAGTATGTAGGTTCCCCAAAAGATTAAAAATAGAATGACCATATGACCCAACAATTCTACTATTGACTATTTACACAAAGAAAAATATACTAATTTGAAAAGATACATGCACCTCTAAGTCTACTGCAGCATTAGTTACAATAACCAAATTATGAAAGCAACATAAGTGTCCATTGACAGATGAATGGATGAAGAAGTGAGATCCATTCATCTGTCAGTGGGCACTTAGGTTGCTTCCAAAATTTGCTTCCATAAATATATATATATAAATGTATTTACACACACATATATACACACATAATATTTACTCAGCCATAAAAAAAAGAATTAAATCTTGACATTTGTAACAACATGGATGGACTTAGAGGATATAATGCTGAATGAAATAAGTCTGACAGAGAAAAATAAATACCATGATTTACTCTTCTGTGGAATTTAAGAAACAAAACAAATGGAAAAAGAAAAAAAGACAAGCAAAAAAAACCACTTTTTTTGTTTGTTGGTTGGGGTTTTTTGTTTAAAAAAAAAAACAGAGTCTTAGTTATAGAGAACAGAATGGTGGTTGATTGTGGGGAGGTTTGAGGAGATGGGTGAAACAGGTGAAGAGGATTAAAAGCACACTTACGAAGAGCACTAAGTAATGTATAGAATTGCTGAATCATTTTATTGTATACCTGAAACTAATATAACAGTGTATGTTAATTATAATTCAATAAAGAGAATAGCAAATAAAATTGGATAATACATTAAAAAGATTATACACCATCATCAAGTGAATATTATTCCAGAGATGCAGGGATGGGTCAGCTTCCTCAAATCAATCAATGTGATACACCACATTAACAGAATGAAGGAAAATAATCATATGATCATCTCAATAGATACAGAAAACTCATGGACAAAATGCAACATCCATTTATGATAAAATTTCTAAGCAAAGTGGGCACAGAGGGGACATACCTCAACATAATAATGGCTATATATGACAATGTCACAGCTAACATTATACTCTAATATTAAGAGAAGGCAAGGATGTGCACTTCTGCCACTTTATTCAACATAGCACTGGAAGTCCTAGCCAGAACATTTAGGCAAGAAAAAAATCAGAAAGGAAGAACTAAAACAGTTGCTCTTTGTTAAAAACATGATATTATATATCCAAAACCCATAAGATTTCACTAAAAAAATGTTAGAATAAATAAATTCATTTAAATTTCAGGATACAGGGATGCCTGGGTGGTGCACTCAGTTAAACATAGGACTCTTGATTTCAGCTCAGGTCATGATTGCAGGGTCATGGAATTAAGCCCTACATTGGGCTCTGTGCTGGGGTGTGGAGCCTGCTTAAGATTTTCTCTCCCTCTGCCCCTCCCCCTCCCTTTCTCTTTCTCTCTCTCTCTCTCTCAAACAAATATTTTTAAAAAGTAAAATAAAATAAAATTACAGGATAAAAAATCAACATTTACAACCGCATCAAAATTAATAAAATGTCTAGAAATAAATTTAAGCAGATAAAAGACGTATATGCTAGAAAACATAAGACATTAGTGAAAGAAATGGAGGAAGACGAAAATAAATGGAAAGATATTCCATGCTCATGACTGAAAGAATTAAAGAACAATTAAAATGTCCGTGTTACCCAAAATAATCTACAGATTCAATGCAATACCTAGAAACACCATCAACATATTTCATAGAAGTAGAACAAACCATCTGAAAACTTGTATGGAACCACAAAACACTCTAAATAGCCAAATAATGTTGACAATGAAGACAGCAGAGGATCATGCTTCCTGATTTCAAAGCTGTAAAACCCAAAAGAGTATGGTATTGGCATAAAAACAGACACACAGAGCAATAGAACAAAATAGAGAGCCCAGAAATAAACCCATGCAAACATGATCAATTAATTTACAACTAAGGCGCTAAGATTATACAGTATTTTACACTATACATAAAAATTAACTCGAAATGGATTAAAAACAAGAAAGGGGGGTCGTCAGAGGGGGTAATGAAGCATGAGAGACTATGGACTATGAGAAACAAACTGAGGGCCTCAGAGGGGAGGGGGTGGGGGAATGGGATAGACTGATGATGGGTAGTAAGGAGGGCACGTATCGCATGGTGCACTGGGTGTTATACGCAATGAATCATGGAACTTTACATCAAAAACCAGGGATGTACTGTATGGTGACTAACATAATACAATAAAAAATATTATGTTAAAAAATAAAGTTTATTTCTTTCAAGTCAATATATTAATAACAACATTTTCATTATCAAGTTCTGAGATTTGAGGTAAAAATTTTGGATAAGAACATTCTCAGTAGGCACAAAACCACGCCCCATATTTCATCCATTCATAAGTCAAGGCCTAACCATAAATTACTCTTAGGATCTCCAAACAGGATATTTATAGTTAAAAAATTCAAATTCAGAGGATATGATATCCTTAAATTGTAAGCATCAAGGAAATAGTTATCTTTGTGAATAAATTATTTTCCTTTATGATTTATACTTCAGTAATACATACCTCATACAACTGAGCTAGGAGGAGATTAGGGTGACTTAGAGACTGAGCTAATTAAGTTAATGAACAAATGCTAGAAAGAGTGATGCCAGAAAACTGACATTTGTTAGTGAAATCCAAGAGGCTATTGCTTTTAGAGCATTCTGGAAATTTGTAGCAGAGATTTAGCATAGAACCATTGGTAAAACTAAAATCAGTACTCCCACTCTAAAGTAGCTAGAGTACCTATCAGGAACTTTGGCCTGGAGGAACATAACAAACTAGCTGAAGGATGGGGTATTCACTTGGTCACAAGAAATAAGGTGAAAGCCAAATAGTAAGAACTTTGGTCAGAATCGTTATGTTCTGGGGCGCCTGGGTGGCACAGCGGTTAAGCGTCTGCCTTCGGCTCAGGGCGTGATCTCGGCATTATGGGATCGAGCCCCATATCAGGCTCCTCTGCTATGAGCCTGCTTCTTCCTCTCCCACTCCCCCTGCTTGTGTTCCCTCTCTCGCTGGCTGTCTCTATCTCTGTCAAATAAATAAATAAAATCTTTAAAAAAAAATCATTATGTTCTAAATCTCCACTTCTGTCCATGATGTAATTCTAGGGAACCAGATTTACACTTCAGTCTTAATAATAAAGTGGACAAATACATGAAACAACAGTTTTCAGATCTTGGACAAGTAGCACATGAAAATTATCCTTGAAAGATGCTGCAGTGCTTGATGTCTCATGATTCACTAGTCTCTGTTCACTTGTTAGTGTCATTTTTTATATTTGCATTTTATTTTTAAAGTCTTGCTAGGTTTAGTAATCTCTTAATCCCATCCAGTGTATTATATATCTAATAGAGTGTACTGAGCATCTCTAGAAGTTTGATTCAAATCTTTCTTATATCTTTCATATCTATTTGTCATGCTTAAGATTTCCGCTGCCTTCCTGATATAAAGATATTAACACATATTTAACATCCATGTGTACTAATTCTATCAAGTGTGTTATTTGGGTCTCTTTTCATTATTTATCTTTTTCTTCATTGTGTGTTATATTTTCCTCCTTTTTTTGAAAGTCAAAAAATTTTTATTGCCTGTCAGACATTGCAAATATTATACTTTTGAGTGATGGAGTATTTAATTTTGGGAAAAAAATAAGTTGGAGTATTAATAATAACTAATTTCAAAATAATATAAAAATATAATACTCAATAGAGTATTTATGTAAAAATAGACATATAAAAAAATGGAACAAAATCAAGAACCCTGAAATAGATTCATAAACAGTTGGTACATGATTTTCAAAGGTAGTGAAGACAAATTTTAATAAATGATGTCCAAAACGGCAGTATTATAAGCAACAGAGGGAAATTGGAAATCTACTGTTCAAAAAGAACCTCAACTCCTAACTTACATATTATGTAACAAGTAACTTATTATATACCACAGACTTGATATGGGTGCTAAAGCTATTAAACTTCTAAAAGAAAACATGAAACATTGGTGATTTTAGAAAAACATTTCTGATACAATAACACATATAAAGCATAAAAGGAAATTTTATGAACTAGTCTTGATCAAAATTAAAAATTTCTGCTCTTCAAATGCTAAGGTTATGAAAAATAAAAGTTAAAACACAAAATTGGAGAAAATATTTTCAAAACATACCTGATAACGGACTTATATCAAGAAAATAAAGAAGGCTTACAACTCAATTATAAAATGACAAGCTAATTTCAAAATGAACAAAAGATTTGAAAAACAATTTTCTAAAGAAGATCTATGGATGGCAAATATGCACATGGGGAGAAGCTAATCATCATTTGTCATTAGGGAAATCCAAATAAAATACAAGTGAGGACTGCAATGGAAAACCACTGCATACCCACTACAATGCATAAATTTCAAAGACTGACCATGCAAAGTACTGACAAAGAGTTGGAGGAACTGAAACTCTCATAGAAGAAATATAATATATTATGACCACTTGGGAAAACATTTTAAGAGTTTCTTTAAAAGTTACCATATGAGGAAAATAGTAACTCTACAATGGAGGGAACTGACAAGCACTGCCTCAGCCACGTGATCAAGTTTAACATTATAATTGCTAAAGTATATTGAGAGTATATATCATCGATATGAATGTGATAAGAATGGCACTTTAATTATGTGGTATTTCACCCAAGATATAGCTCCTGTCTAATCATGACCAAAACACCAGATGAACCAAATTGAAAGACATTCTACAAAACACCGGACATTCTACAAAATACCCTAGCCCTAACCCTAACCACAAGACTGTGAAGGTCATCAAAAACAAGAAGTCCAAAATACTGCCACAGTCTAGAAAAGCTTAAGGAGAGTGATAACTCTCCTAGATAGAATTTCTAGATAGTATCCTAGATAGAATTCTGGAAAAGAATAAGATATTAGATAAAAACCAAGGAAATTAAAATAAAGCATTTACGTAACATTTACATAATTTTTACATAAATAACAATATATACTCTTCATTCTTTGTGACAAGCATGCCATAGTTTTGTATTACATGAACAATAAAGAAAACTGAATGAAGAGTACACAGGAATCCTCTCTACTATCTTTTCATATTTTCCATAAATCTAAAACTATTCTAAAATAATTTTTTTTAAGTATTAAAGCTAGCATAAGACCAACATTCACTTCTTGGTAGTTACCCAAGAGAAATAAAAGCATGTATCTAAAGACGGCCATTAGGTGAATATTCATAGCATCCTTATTTCTAATAGGGAAAAATTGGAAACTAACCAAATATTAATCAAAAGTGAAGTATAAAAACATTGTATTATATTTATACAATGGAACACACTCAGCAATACAAAGAAATGAAACCACCGTTTTATTCAATGTGAATCCAAACTGCCCAGAAAATTCCATATTACATATTACATGATTCCATTTTTTTTAATTCTAGAAAATTCAAAATAATCTATAATGAAATCAAGCAAATCACTATTTAGTTTGAGCAGGGGATGAGGAACAGATTACATAGGGGTAACAACAAAACTTTTCAGGGTGATGTAAATGTTTTTTATCTCGATAGAGGCAATGTTTTCATTGATGTCTACATGTCAAAACTCGTCAAACCATACACAATATATGGGCAGTTTATTATACTTCAATTATACTTCCATAAAGCTATAAACAATAAAAGAGACAATAAATGTTCATTATTTATCCTTGTATATCTACACTCATTCTTTTGCTGATTGTAGTAGACTAAATAATGACAACCCCCTAAATAAAAAGATATTGAGTCCTGGGAGTGTCACTTTATTTGTAAAAGGGTCTTTGCAGATGTTACTAAATAAGTACCTTAAAATGGAAATTATTTTATCGTTTTGAGCCCTAAATACAATCACATATACCCAGGCAGAGGGAGATTTCATATAGACAGAAGAGGAAGAAGCAATGTGAACATGGAGGCAGTCACCTAAGTGATGGAGCTTCAAGCCAAAGCATGAGAAGCTGAAAGAAACAAGGAATGGAATATCCATTAACCTCCAGAGAGAGAGAGAACATGCCTTGATATAGACTCAGACACTGATTTGGGGAAAAAAAGAAGAAAAGAGAAAGAGAAACAAAGAGAAAGAGAAAAAGAAAAAAGAAAAAGAAATATACTGATTTGGAATTCTGGTATCCAAAACTGTGAGAGAGTAATTTTCTATTATCTAAAGCCATCAAGTTTGTAATAATTTATTACAGCAGCCAAAAGAAACTCAAGAGTTTCCCACAAAGTTACCCACTTTCAAAGATTTAAGTACACTTTCTATCCAGAAATGTTTGTTTCTGTTATTTATATAGGGTTTTTTTTTATTTCAATTTTTAATTTAAATTGTAGTTAGTTAACATATATGGTAAAATTGGTTTCAGGTATAGAGTTTAGCGATTCAGTATACATACATACATATAACACCCAGGGTATCACAAGTGCCTTCCATAATACCCATCACCCATTTATCCTACCCCCCCCCAACTTTTCTAGTCTTCTCTTCTAAATTAAAACTATGAAATTCGGTTGCCAACATGACATCTTCCCTTGGAAAATTTCAATATTTCCAAAGCTGAACATCCTCTCCCAAAACCCTACCTATTCCCCCACCCACAGCTTTCCTGCTTAGTTGACACCAAATCCATTGATCCTATTACTTAAGCCAAAATTTTTACCTAAAATCTTTTCTCCTGCTCACAACCAAAACCCAGTATGTAGGAAAATCTAGTCAGCTCTACCTTCAAAGTATATCCAGAATGTGACCACATATTACCGTATCTACCACTACTACTAATTTTGGTTCAAATCACCATTGTCTCTCACTAGGATTAGTAAAATATCCTACAGCTTTTACTGCTTCTAGCCTTACTCCTCTCTAGTCACCCAGAAAAAATTATCTTTTAAAACATGAATAAGATCAAATCATTCATCTGCTTAAAATGTTTCTCAATTTCCCTAAGAGGAAAAGCAATGTCTTTACCGTGGCTTACCTAGCAGGTCCTACACAATCTGGCTCTCCCTTCACTTTTCTAACCTCCTTTCTACTGTTCTTCCGTCCCTCCTTTATTAAAACCCAGCCACCCTGGCCTCCTGGTTGACCTCAAATACCCTGCCTTAGAGCCTTTGCTCTATTTCATTTACTTGGAATGCTCTTCACATTCATAGAGTTGCAAGTCTGTGCTCAACTTTCAAATTCACAATGCAGTCTTTCCAGACCACTATTTAATAAAATAAACACCCCTACAGCTGCCATACCCAATTCCCCTTCCCTTATTCTTTTTTTTCCCATAACACATTGAAACTTCTTATAAACTTGCTAATTTTACTTATTTAGTATATTTTTTGCTCATTGTCTCACTGATACTGGAAGACAAGCTCCTTGAATATAGGATTTTCTTGTCTCTTTTTCACTGATCTATCACAAGTGAACAGAACAATGGATGCATCAGAATAGGCACTCAAATACTTACTGAATAAGTAACTTAATAAATAAGTGAATTAACATTAATGTTAAACCTAGTTCTCTGTAATTTATTCTTCTTTGAAAGAAGTATTATGACAAATGCAGGATCTGACAATATTTCTTGACTGTGAATTTGTAAGAAATTAATTTTGCTATAGTTCTAGTCAGTTTATATATAAAATGCACTATCTTATTACTCAACACAATTCTATTTGTATGGATGTCACCTCAAATTATGTTGAAAGAAGAAAAAATTTCATTATTCTGTTGTTTGCACATTTGGATCCAAATTCTCTTCAAACTATTCTAAAATAAATCACATTAGCAAAATTGTTCATTTTTTTCAAGTCAAAGGACTGGAGCAGGAACTTGCTAAATGATAGTGTGAACATGTGAAACAAACAATAAACTTCCAAAAAGTTTCTTTTTTTTTTTTTTAAAGATTTTATTTATTTATTTGACAGAGATAGAGACAGCCAGCAAGAGAGGGAACACAAGCAGGGGGAGTGAGAGAGGAAGAAACAGGCTCATAGCTGAGGAGCCTGATGTGGGGCTCGATCCCATAATGCCAGGATCATGCCCTGAGCTGAAGGCAGACGCTTAACGACTGCACCACTCAGACGCCCCTCCAAAAAGTTTCTATTCACTGGAAGAATTCCCTAAAATATTACAGAGTCTGCTGACCTCATTTTCTTAAGCCATACACAAAAACACTCAAAATGGATTAAGAACCTAAATGTGAGACCTGAAACCATAAAAATTCTAGACAGCACAATATGTCTTCTGGGACAGGGGAAACAAAAGCGAAAACAAACTATCATGACTACATCAAAATAAAAAGTTTGTACAGAAATGCAAATAATCAATGAAACTAAAAGACGATCTACTGAATGGGAGAAGATGGTTGCAAATTACATATCCAATAAAGGGTTGATATCAAAACTATATACAGAACTCATATAACTCAACACCTCCAAAGAACAAATAATGCAATTAAAAATGGGCAGAAAACATCAACAGACATTTCTCTAAAGACTTATAGATAACTGACAAACACATGAAAAGATGCTCAATATCACTATTCATCAGGGAAATGCAAATTAAAACTACAATGAGATACCACCTCACACCTGTCAGAATGGCTAAAATCAAAAACACAAGAAACAAGTATTGGTGAAGATGTGGAGAAAAAGGAACCCTCCTGCACTATTGGTAGGACTGCAAACTGGTGCAACCACTATGGAAAATAATATGGAGGTTCCTCAAAAAATTAAAAATGAAATTACCATATGATACAGTAATTGCACTACTATATATCCAAAGAATATAAAAACACTAATTCAAAATGAAATATGCACACCCCTATGTTTAGGTAGCATTACTTATAATAGCCAAATTATGGAAGCAGCCCAAGTGTCCATCAATAGTGGATGGCTAAAGAAGATAGGATATATATATGATGGATATATATATGGGATATATATATATATATAGGATGGATATATATAGGATATATATATATATATATATAGGATGGATGGATATATATATACATAGAGAGAGAGAGAGAAGAAAAATATATATATCCTATATATATCATATTACTTGGCAATAAAAAATAATGAAATCTTGCCCTTTGCAACAACATAGATGGATCTAGAGAATATAATGCTAAAGTAAATAAGTCAGAGAAAGACAAATACCATATGATTTTACTCATATGTGGAAGTTAAGAAACAAAACAAATGAACAAAGAAAAGAGACAAACCAAAAACAGACTCTTAACTCTAGAGAACAAACTGATGGTTACCAGAGGGGGTGGGTGGGAGAAGGAGCGAACTAGGTGAAAGGATTAAGAGCACACTTATCATGATGAGCACTGAATAATGTACAGAATCATTGAATCACTATATTGTACACCTGAAACTAATAAAACACTATATGTGAATGACACTGGAATTAAAATAAAAATTTTAAATTTTTAAAAATTAAAATAAAGAAAATCTGCTAATCTCTTAAACAATTATATGACCACTTAGTTGATACCAATATACTACTGAAATTTAAATTCCCCCAGGGAGAACTATTGGAATTAAATAATAAGTATGTTTTTATGACAGTAAGAAATTGTTCTCAGTATTCTGACAAGTACATTTGGAAGAAAAGACAGACAACAGAACACAGTGCAGTTCACTTTGAAATTCTATAATAACTCAATATGAAATTAGACATCTATAAATATTGCCCTGCTTGTGAACTAACAAACATAATTAAAAGTTGTGGGATTGAATGACATGCTACTTTCCATTGCTTTTTCATATTTTAAGTTTTTATATGCAACTCTTAAAAAATGTTTTAAAGATGTTTAAAAAAGGACTATGGAGGCATTATAATCCTTTGTAACTCAGGTTGGTATTACTGGAAATTCTAGGATACATTTTCTCAAGGTTTTGGACTAAGGATAATGAACAGTATTTGTACCTCTCTCTGTACTGCATAGCACCCACATGGAGTCAAACATGTAGCTGATATTTAATAAATATTTATTAAATAATGAATGAGTAATGATAGTTACTTTGACATATACCGGAGTTTCTTAACCTTAATAATACCTCACATGAATTCCTGAAACCTGAGATTTTTTTTTTTTCCAAATAGCTGCTTTTTAAGTGCCTATTGCTTTAGGGCAGTTCTAGTTAAGCTACTATTCACATCAGCACACTGATTAATCCCATTAACACTCCATCTATCCTTTTGCCCAAATTGTATTTCTCTTTTATCAAACATAAAGGCAATTACAGTAAATGTCTCTATCCATTTATATCAATGATTTTACACATTGTTCAACCCATATTAAATAAGGTACCATTTCAATATTTAAGATTTCAATAAATTCTAGGACAAATAGACTTACTGTAACTTGAAAGTAGAAGTGAAATCTCTTGATATTCAATCATTTAGTCTTCAGTTCAAGGTCTTTCTCCTAAGGATGAGAGTTATAAAAAAAGATAAACATTACTTAATGTACTGGATTGAACCATATTCACCAAAACTTCATGTTCTTCCTGGAATCTCAGAACGACATCTTATTGGGAAATAAAGCCATTGCATATGTAATAAATTCAGTTAACATGAGGTTATACTGGAGTAAGGTGGGCCCTTATCAATGCGACTGCTGTCTGCTGTCCTTATAAGGTGAAAAGAGACACAAAAATAGAGGCACAGGGAAGACAGTTATGTGAAGACAGTGGGAGTTTGGAGTGATGCATCTACAAACCAAAGAGGAACAAGAATTGCCTGCAAATACCAGAAGCTAGGATGAGACAAGAAAGCCTCCTCCCCCAAAGCCTGGGAAGGTAACAATACCTTTGTTTTGGACTTCCAGCCTCCAGAATCCAGAGAATAAATTTATTTTGTTTTAAACAACTGCGTTTGTGGTACTCTGCTATGGCAGCCTAGGGAAACTAATACATTTAGTTTTTGCCTAATCAATTTATGTGTCATACGAAAATTTATAATTTACATGGTCACCTTACCCCCTCTTACAACCCTCAAGCCACTAAACTATTCAGTGAGAAACTGGATGTTTCAATGCCTTCTATTTCAAGAAACGTGGCATACATGTGAGATATGACCGTGACTATTTCAGTGATTAGTCACTTCAAGTCTGAGACACAGGAAATTTATTTTATTTAAAAAAAACATGTACCTATAAATCTTTACATAGAAATGCTTTCATATATACATATTTACATATAAAACAATTCAAATTGAAATTAAAATAAAAACATTTGAAAATCAAACTTCCTTTTGAGGACTTTTGAGGCACAGGGATGGAGACTCTCTGAAGGTAATCCATTGACAATAAGTGGCAATTCTGGGTCTCAGGTTGTGATGCAATATTTTACACAACAGATAGGTTCTCAAATTAAGAAACGAGCATGTATCTGTACATGATTTTCATATTTTTCAAAATTTATTTCATCCCTCCACCTCAAACAATGCAGTCATCCTACATGTAAGTCACTTTCCTCCACCCAAAAGCTAAATTTTCAGCCTAGAAAACTAGCTTTAAAAAGAGTGGGTACGGGGCACCTGGGTGGTGCAGTCATCAAGAGTCTGCCTTCATCTCAGGGCGTGATCCCAGCATTCTGGGATCGAGCCCCGCATCAGGCTCCTCCACTAGGAGCCTGCTTCTTCCTCTCCCACTCCCCCTGCTTGTGTTCCCTCTCTCGCTGGCTGTCTCTGTCAAATAAATAAATAAAATCTTTAAAAATAAATAAATTTAAAAAATAAAAAATAAAAAGTGGGTAAAATATGTTGCCAAATATTATTTTTGCCATGAAAATGTCTTTCCTATATACTCACTCCATAAAAAATGGAGAGGAAATGAATTCTGCTCTAATAAGATAAACTCGTTGTATGGGTTTTGTTTTGTTTTGTTTTAGAAACATTGAACAAAGGAGTTTGTTCTCTGCTCTAAACAAACCAGAAACATTGATTTTCCATGACTTAATCCAGAAGATCCAACACTGCTGAGGAATTTACAGGCCATAGAGAGGAAACTAGATGATTATAGCTATACTACCATTTGTGTTGTATTATTAATGGATAATTACCAATTCCCTACAAGGTTACCTCTAGTTATGCAGGAATCATGTTTTTGTTGTCCTTCCTTATCCAAGAACTAGGTATTTGGAATTGCTCTGTGATTTGAACACTAAAAAAGCATTTCTGTATCCTTGTGTTTATTTTTGCCCTATCGGTACACATCTCTGCTACTTTGAAGTCTGGACAAAAGTGGTAGAATATGCTAAGAAGTATGATGAGAGAGTGGATTGGTAGAGACTGGGACTAAAACTGCTGGTGGGCTTAAAGAAGAAAGGCATCCAGGTTCTCATCCTATAATTACCTTTCTTTGTTATATTTTACCCAGGGATGGTATTCATCTAATATTCCAAAAATTTTTTTTAAACTTTCAGCGCTATAATCCATTATTTCTACGCAAAATCTTATATCCTGACCTTAATCTCTTTTTAAGCAATTTTAAAGCAGTTTGAATATTGAGTTGTATTTGACTATGTCTTTTGTTGTTCATATTTGGCAAAATGACTGTACACATGTAATGAGGAACTCATAGCCACATATCATGCTTTTCTGGGTTATTCTGATTATGACTTTTTCTCTTTTCACATCTCTTTTAAAATAACCCTGAATTTAAACTAATGCTGTATACAATACCCTCCCTTAGGATACCTTCTACAACCAGAAAAAAAAAAAAAAAAAGATTGAACTGAATTAAGATTTTTATATTAGGTAAAAATTTGAAATCAGATATAAGTGAAATAATAGATGAGAAAGTGCTATTTTAAAAGATGGTTGTAATAATGATTGCAAGCACAAGGTATATTAAACCTGTAGTTTAAAAAATAGTCTTTGGTATATATTGGTTTATCAGTAATTTTCAGTATCTGATATTCATAACAATTAATGAGTTTATGGACATATGTTATAATTGTCAAATTAATAAAAGCTTTGTTAAATATGTATGTGCTTTTCTAAGCTTTATTTTAGTTGATGCAAAGCATTTCGTTGGATATTCTCTCTTTGTAAATCCTGCTAGAAAGTCTGAAGAAATTCTTTCTATGGAAATGTTCTGTTTTAATCTTGAACCTCTACCTCTCCTGTACAATAGAACGTAAGTCTTTATGTATTAAGAAAATTTTAGAAAATTTGGGAAGTGTTGAATATAGTATTCTGAATTTTCAGATTCTGTTGCTATTAAACACAGATTTGCTTTATGGGTACCTTTCTTTTATGCCAGAAGCATAGGATAAATATCATAAGTTGAAGTTTTTACCTAGTGAAAAATTACACTTTTCATAATACATTTGTCTCTATGGTATATGTGTACCTCAGTCTAGGAATTGTAAAAATCAGTGATTTAAGGGCAATAAATATATGTATGGCAAGTATGCGGCTGACCATTTCCAGTTGTTCATAGCTATAAAACACAAAGGGATAGTATATTATTGAAGAAATATACAATTATGCTTTATTTGGAGGTCCCAAACATATTATTTACTTATCCACGTGTTTTTTAAAAGATGTAAATATGCTTTAAGTGGCTGTGATCAGTATTTGAGTAGCCATGAGAAGTTCATTTATTCCATTTTAAGTAAGGAACCATCAATGGTTATTTTAGGAGATAAAGTTTATGTGTTAAAATTTTAGCCACTGAAGGAGATTTTAGCCTTAAAAAGGATAACACAGAGTTTTGTAAAATGCGAAATAAAATTCCCCTCAATTTAACAGTTCTCTTTTTGCCTCAAACAGCTCATGAATGAATTCCTTTAGAATACTCATCATGTTTATTTAGATAAGATCAAACTCAAGAGTTTATACTTTGGCAATGATAAACATAAAGCAAGCAATTAACATAAAACGAAAAATTCCAGGAGATAGTTTTATGATTTTAAGAAAAAATATATTCATGTAAACTTGATTTCTAAAGAACATGTTTTAAGTGTATATATATGTTTACTTGAAGTCAACACAATTTAGGACTTCATTAGTACATTAGATTCACTTTGCATTGAAGGTTTATTTGATGGAAAACTCAGTGTTATAAACTTTTTAGATTTCACAAACTAAAAGATTTGACTATTTTGTAAGAAGTTGGGATTCCTCCAAGGAAAAAGTAATGTCTAAAACAAGCCCATTTTTATACATCAGGCTCTAGCCATTAATCTCCTACAAAGCTGACTTTAGCAGTTCTCATTAGATTTCCTCCCTATCCCATGGACATGATAATTTGCAAAGGTTAAATTGAATCACAAGCCCTAACCCACAGTTTCATCAAATCTGCTCCTTTACTGTCATAACAGCATCTTTCCCAACTAATTAGGTCACTTCTCTGCTTCCCATTTTTAATTTGTGGATAATATCCAACCTTTCCTTGGCAAGTTATACACCTTTCCATTATCAATGCCTTCTCTCCCTATTCATAGAGTTATATTACCTCCACTGGATGACCCAGACTCCTCCAGGGATTTCTGATCCGATGTCAACTCTACATTTAGACATGGAGTTACTATGTACTTTTATTTGTTCTTCCTCTACATTTTAAATATCCGTGCTTACACACTTGAACTCTAAACTTGATTTCCGCCGGGCCAATAAAATTTCCCTTCAAATCTGCTCCATCTCCAGAAATTCTTATCTGTGCAAATGCTGTAACATATATACATTGTGCAAGCCAGGAACTGGGATTTATTCTTATGACATCTCTCTCACTCTTCTCTGTATTCAACCAATTTCCAGGCTCTGTCTGTTCTATTATTTCTTAAAGGCATGTTTTTTTTCTTGATCCCCATTAAGGATAGCTTTGTGTCCTATAAAAGTTTCTCTGACTTACTTATAGTAGTCTATACGTGATAGCTTGTCTTCTAGACTAGACCAGAGCAATATTTTTACCATACTATATCTAGATTTTGAAAAGTAAAACATTTATTGTTTTTTCCCATTTTTATAAGTCTTAAATAGTTCCACATTGCTAATAGAATTTCCTTAAAAGGAGGACAATACCCTTTTTTGATCATATATAGATTTGCCTCTCCTGGCACTTACACTTTGCCTTAAATTATTCCTCCACCCATGGCAGAATTTTAAAGATTTTAATGTCACACTTAAAATGATATTCCTTCCAATCTTCAAATATTGATCCTTCAGGTTTAGGATAAACGCAACTGTTTCAAAAAGACTTTCCTGTTCCCTGTAGAGTGGGTGAGAAATAATTCTAAAAGTTGCCATCTTGCACTTATTTCTAACATAAAGTTAATTGTATCAAATTTTAATTGCTTATTTACTTAATCATCTCTTATTTAGTACTTAGGCTCATTGAGGGAAGAGATATTTCTTGTTCATCATTAAAACTTCAGTACATGGCAATGAATTGTTGGCACAAAAAGAAAACAATCTCTAAATGTTTGATGATTGAATGAATTTTAAAAATTTTCAAATTTAAGATGCAGATGGAATCAGTGTCTTCCTTTTCTTCCAACTTTCATTAAAATACTCATGAAGGATTGATTCAGTATGGGGTCTAATTGAAATGCCACTTAGATGCCCACTTACACAAAGGATGAAAAAAAACAATACATACACACACACACACACACACACACACATATACACACACACAAAGTATGGAAACATATGTACATTGGGTATGGAAATATAGTTGTATAGTTATACACACATATATAATAAAATTAATCAATTTATATAAGATACATTGTAAATGAGATTGCATTTAAAACAAAACAAAAACAAAACACCTGGGGTCAGTTCACAAAAGGTTATGTACATGGAAAATAAAAACAGAATTTACAATAACCCTAGAACATTACCTAGTCTGAGAGGGCACATGTTGGAGGCTGGGTCAAGTATTCACATTAAAGACACCACATTCTCTCTTAATTTTGGTTATTGTGCTTTTCAGTTATAGAATTTCTATTTGGTTTTTATTATACTCTCTAAATATCTGCTGAAAATCTCGATGTTGCTTGTATTTCATTTGCTCACGTTAAGCACAATTATTTTAATGTCTTTTTCTGAAAACTTCATTATCTGGATTCCCTGTGGTTCCGTTTCAATTATCTATTGTTTGTTATGGTTTAGAATCACATTGTCTTATTTCTTGATGTGTCTGGTTAGTTTTGATTGAGTGGTGGATATTGTATATAAAAGTTACAGAAATGATTCCAGGCCCAGAATAATGTTATTTTCTTTCACAGAGAACTTGCTTTGCATTTGCCAGGTGCCTAGGGGAGAACTACAATCCAATTCAGGGATTGAGAGAATATAAAGTTAAAGTA
Organism: Ursus americanus; assembly: GCF_024610735.1. NCBI lineage: Eukaryota > Metazoa > Chordata > Mammalia > Carnivora > Ursidae > Ursus > Ursus americanus. The sequence continues at coordinate 14,088,591 of NC_142155.1, read as the reverse complement.
TAGTCTGTTAGAATCTATTTCTACTTCTGGTTCATCCTTATTCCTAGGGCACAACCTCTGTCTCCATTCATAGAAACTATGTTCATTAACATATCAATTGGCAGGTCCTTCACTTTAACATCTGACCCCTAATGATACAGTGTTATCAAAATTGCTCCCCAAATGTTCAGGTTATCAGTCCAGTCTCTTCCAAAATGGACAAATGTCTCCAGAATAAAAGCAGACCTACATGATGTGCTCATGTCCCTGGGTCTCTAGCCTCTCCTAGATCTTGACTATTTCCTTACTATCTTGGTATCTTTCCCATGCCTTCATGAAGCTATGGCCATAGCAATATCTAGTTTATGTCTTAGGTCTACATGTATTCCACTTTTCCATTTGTCCTTAGCAAAGGATTAGTGTAGATAGCACAGTTCACCGTTACTGGGAAATTCTTTAGTTACTCTTAAGTAAAAATTTCTCTATGGAAATCCTTTAAGAATTGAGTTGTCTCGGGGCGCCTAGGTGGCACAGTGGTTAAGCGTCTGCCTTCAGCTCAGGGCGTGATCCCAGCATTCTGGGATCGAGCCCCACATCAGGCTCCTCCTCTATGAGCCTGCTTCTTCCTCTCCCACTCCCCCTGCTTGTGTTCCCTCTCTCGCTGGCTGTCTCTGTCTCTGTTGAATAAATAAATAAAATCTTTAAAAAAAAAAAAAGTTCATGGATTAAAAAAAAAAAAGAATTGAGTTGTCTCTGCTTTCCTATAGCGCTCCTTTACATTTGCTTTTACCAGATGCTTCTTGAATTGGGATATATTTCTCAGCTTGTTGCTTTCTGGCCCACATACGTAGTATAACTTTGCAATCCAAACAATTTGAGATTTAGGCTCTTGGTTACAAATTCACAGGTAAAATATTTTTTTCAGACCTAAAGTCTAACAGGAATATAGAAAAGTCTTACTATGCTACCAGTAGTAAACTCCTAGTGTTTTAAGGTTTGGGTTCCTTCCCATCACCTTCTATACAATCAATCAAGGTCTTGTTTTGTCTTTCAAGGAAGACATTAAAAACCTAACCCCTTAGTTATCAAGTGGGAAATCCTCCAGAATGGCCTTGGGGTCAGTTTAGGCATTCAACCACTCTTATTTTGGTTTCACGGGGTGTTGTTGTTGTTGTTGTTCTTGTTATTTTTAAGACTCAGAGTTTGGCTTAGTTTCTGGGATGCTCAAATGGTCACTTAAAAATGTATGTGATGAATTTTATCTAGGGTCTATTCATATTTTCTAACAGCAGCCTTTTCAGATTAATTTGTCCGATTCATTGCTAGGACTGGAAGCCTATCAAAACTGTTGATGTATAAGGTAGTTTTACTATAAAACAGCAATTAACTGTTAATATGAATAGCCACAAAGACTCACAAGTTAGAAAAAAATCAAAATGACACTGAAATATCAGAACGTTAGTTAACATAATTTCAACAAGAAATTACATTGAGAAGTTAATGTGGATCAATGGATGCATTGACTGATCAACTAGAATTACAGGCTCAAACATGAAGCCTGTTAGGATTAGATTGACCCCAACTCTCTTAATAGTCACCGCTACAAAATCTCAGAGATTATCAATTCAGAAACTTCACATTCACTCCTTAGTCTATGGAAATTTCTGAGAGGAGTCCATTCTCCTGCCCCCCTGAGCCCTCACTGATGCTGCCACTTCTCACACTATCCAATTATCATAGGTACCTTTATCCCTCCATCAATTTAGAGATACAACTCCTAGGGTTTTACTAATCCATCAGCTAAGTAAGCCTATCATGAGGTGTTCTCTTTTTCTTTGGTTTCAGAATAAAAAGGTGGTATTAGGAGTAAAGTCTGAGAGTGTGTTAGAGTTTACTTAATTGTGGAGTTTTAATGTATTCCTCTTGGTCAAAGAAGAAGGACCGATTGCATTTTATTATACAGAAATACATTTTTCTCCACAGAGATAACCAGTCAATGGAAGCAGGACAAATTTCCTTTTCAGCCACTCAAGTTGTTTTATGCAAATGCTGCAAGGTCATGGGAATTTGTTGAGTGGGTGTACAACTGGACAGTGCAGTTGAAAACTGCAAAGAAGGACCCTACCCGTGCTCAGCCAAGCATTAATGTCTATGCAAAAGAATTCACATCTTCTCTGTTGGTAAACATCAATCTTATATAGAACTATTCTAGTTTAAGATGAATAAATCATTAGCAACAACAGAGAAAGGGAGAAGATATTCTGCAATGTAAGAGAAAGGGAGAATTTCTCTAAAGATTGACAGACAAATTATACATTCTTAAGGTTTTTTTTTTTCTAGGAAACTAAATATTTGGAAAGCATCTACTTTGTATAGCTGTAATACAAATACAAGATGTAGCTACTGTGAAACATGACATTAAAGATTAGATTAAAAGACAATGGACTGACTCAGGGTACAGAAATAAAAAGGGATTTCGATAAAGACAGAAAACTAAACAAAAATATCTAAAATATCAGAATTAAGTTCCCCAGGAAGCGTCCCTAGAAAGGAGAATCAACACTATAGAGAAATGAGTGACGAAATGAAAAAGCTTCCTAAGAATCCAGGGAAAATGAAATACAGATGAAAGTTAAATAGATAAATGAGGAGGGCAGAGAATGGAGACCCAAACCACGGTTTACAGGTGCTGCTGAGGAAGAAAGGCAAAAAACAGAAGTAATGAGCTTAAGTATAATCATAAAAAAAAAAATTCCTGTGAAAGAAAATCCTTCTGCAAATCTTTTTGTTCCGAATATAATGGGAAAGAAACAAATTTAACCCATGACTAGGTTTACATAGAACTAGAGATGCTTTAAGAATAAGCCATTAGTAAATTTTTTTAAATTGAGAAAAGATCTCTTTATTACAGGAAATATAAATAATTCATTGATAAGGAAAATTAAAACGAAAAAAATACCTTAGCATGTATAGGCTTCACTATTTTCTAAGCATTTTGCATATCTCAATTCTTATTAAGATTACATATAAAGCTGACCCTTGAACAACACAGGTTTGAGCTGCACAGGTCCATTTAAATCAATATTTTTTTTTAAATTATGTTAGTCACCATATAGTACATCATTAGTTTTTGATGTAATGTTCCATAATTCATTATTTGCATATAATACCCAGTGCTCATTACAACACGTGCCTTCCGTAATACCCACCACCAGGCTAACCCATCCCCCCACCCGCACCCCCCTGAAACCCGCAGTTTGTTTCCAAGAGTCCATAGTCTCTCATGGTTCATTCCCCCTTCAGTTTACCCCCCCTTCATTATTCCCTTCCTTCTCCTACCGATCTCCCTGCTATTCCTTATTTCACACGAGTGAAACTATATGATAATTGTCTTTCTCTGCTTGACTTATTTCACTTAGCATAATTCCCTCCAGTTCCACTTCTTTTCATTTTAATCCAGTATATTAATATACAGTATTATATTAGTTTCAGGTGTACAATATAGTGATTCAACAGTTCTATCCGTTACTCAGTGCTGATCCTGATGAGTGTACTCTTAATCCCCCTCACCTATTTCACCCATCCCCCTACCCAATTTTCCTCTGGTAACCATCAGTTTGTTCTTCACTGTTAAGAGAGTTTTTTGGTTTATCTTTTTTTTTTGTTTTTCATTTGTTTCTTAAATTCCACATGAGTGAAATCATATGGTGTTTGTCTTTCACTGACTGACTTCACTCAGTATTATATTCTCTAGATCTATACATCCATGTTGCTGTATATGGTAAGATTTCATTCTTTTTTATGGCTAATATTCCATTGTGTGTATATATACGACTTCTGATCTATTCATACATCAATGGACACTTGGGCTGCTTCTATAATTTGGCTTGGTAAATAATGCTGCAATAAACACAAGACTGCATATATCTTTTTATACTAGTGGTTTTGTATTGTTTAAACACCCAGTAGGGGAATTACTGGATAATATGGTAATTCTATTTTTAATTGTTTGAGGAGCTCCAAACTGTTTTCCACAGAGGTTGCACCAGTTTCCATTGCCACCAACACTGCGCAAGTGTTCCTTTTTCTCCACATCCTCACCACACTTGTTCTTTCTTTCATTTTTTAAATTATTTATATTTTTTAAATAATTTTTATTTTGTTATATTAGTCACCATACAGTACATCCCTAGTTTTTGATGCAATGTTCCATGATTCATTATTTGCATATAACATCCAGTGCACCATGCAATATGTGCCCTCCTTACTACCCATCACCGGCCTATCCCAATCCCCCACCCCCTCCCTTCTGAAACCCTTAGTTTGTTTCCCAGAGTCCACAGTCTCTCATGGTTCATTCCCCCTTCTGTTTACCCCCCCTTCATTCTTCCCTTCCTTCTCCTACCGATCTTCCTATTTCTTATGTTCCATAAATGAGTGAAACTATATGATAATTGTCTTTCTCTGCTTGACTTATTTCACTTAGCATAATCTTTTTAATTTTAGCTATTCTGACAGGTATGAGGTGATATCTTATTGTGATTTTGATTTGCACTTCCCTAATGATGACTGCTATCGAGCATCTTTTCATGTATCTGTTATACATCGCTATGTTTTCTTTAGAAAAATGTCTGTTCACGTCTTCTGCAAATTTTTAAATTGGATTATTTGTTTTTGGGGTGTTGAGGTTTTTTTTATATATTTTGGATGCTAACCCTTAATCAGATATGTTATTTGCAAATATCTTCTTCCATTCGTTAGGCTGCCTTTTAGTTTTGATTCTTTCCTTCACTGCACAGAAGCTTTTTGTTTTGTTGTAGTCCCAATAGTTTATTTTTGCTTTTATTTCCCTTTCCTCAGAAGAAATATCTAGAAAGATGTTGCTATGGTCAATGTCAGAGAAATTACTGCTGTGTTTTCTTCTAGGATTTTTGTGGTTTCACGTCTCACATTTAGATCCTTAATCCATTTTGAGCTTATTTTTGTGTATGGTGTAAGAAAGTGGTCTAGTATGTTCTTTTGCATGTAGCTATCCAGTTTTCTCAACACCATTTGTTAAAGAAACTGTCTTCTTCCCATGGCATATTCATCCCTTTGTTAAAGATTAATGGACCATATAACTGTGGGTTTATTTCTGGGTTTTCTATTCTGTACCATTGATCTATGTGTCTATTTTTGTGCTGGTACCATGCTATTTTCATTACTACAGTTTCATAGTGTATCTTGAAATCTGTGAATTGTGATATCTCCAGTTTTGTTCTTTTTCAAGATTGTTTTGGCTATTCAGCATCTTTTGTAGTTCCATACAAATTTTAAGATTATTTGTACTAACTCTGTGAAAAGTGCTCTTGGTATTTTGTTAGAGATTGCATTAAAGCTATAGATTGCTTTGGAGAGTATGTATATTTTAACTATATTTGTTCTTCCAATCCATGAACATGGGGTGTCTTTCCATTTGTTTGTGTCATCTTCAATTTCTCTCATCAGTGTTTTATAGTTTTCAGAGTACAGCTCTTTCACCTCTTTGGTTAGGCTTATTCTGAGGTATCTTATTATTTTTGGTGCACTTACAAATGGAATTGCTTAATTTCTCCTTATGCTGCTTCATTATTTGTGTATAAAAATACAACCAATTTCTGTATACTGATTTTGAACCCTCAACTTTATTGAATTCGTTTATCAGTTCTAGTAACTTCTTGGTGGAGACTTTAGGGTTTTCTATATATACTATCATGTCATTTGCAAATAGTGAAAATTTTTTTTCTTCCTTACCAGTTTGGATGCCTTTTATTTTTTTATTGTCAGATTGTCATGGCTACTTCCAGCACTACATTGAATAAAAATGATGAGAGTAAATATGCCTGTCTTGTTCTTAGGGGAAAAGCTCAGTTTTTCCCTTTTGAGAATGATGTAGCTGCTGGTTTTTCATATGTGGCCCTTATTGCATTGAGATATGTTCTTTGTAAAGCTACTTTATTGAGGGTTTTTATCATGAATGAATGTTGTCCTTTGTCAAATACTTTTTCAGCATCTATTGAAATGATCACATGGTTTTTATTCTTTTTCTTATTGATCTATCACATTGATAGATTTGTCAGTATTGAACCAGCTGTGCATCCTAGAAATAAACCCCACTTGATTGTGGTGAATATTTTTTTAAGGTAATCTCAGATTTGACTTGCTAATATTTTGTTAAGGATTTTTGCATCTATGTTCAGAGATATTGGCCTGTAAGCTCTTTTTTGTAGTCTCTTTCTGGTTTTTGAATCAGGGTAATCCTGGCCTGATAGAAGAGGAAGGAAATCTTCCAAATTTATTCTATTTTTTGGAATAGTGTGAGAATAAGCTTAAATGCTGGTTTTCAAAAATTAAAATATTGGAAAATATTTGAATGTTTGTAACAACTACTAATAGACTAGAAATACTGAGAAAATCAAGAAAAACATGTTATGAATATATAGTATGTAAATACTAATCTATTATCATTTACTATCATGAAATATATGCAAATCCACTACAAAAAGTTAAAATATATCAAAACTTATGCAAACAAACCATACATGGCACCATTTACAGTCAAAAGAAATGGAAAGATGCATTAAAAAAGTGCATAAAATTAACTATAGTATATACTGTACTGCCACAATTTCATAGCTACCTCCTGTTGCTTTTGCAGTGAGCTCAAGTGTTACAAGTTTCTGCCTAAAATACCATGTGATGCTAATCACTTCCATGTGAGCAGTTCCTCTCCTCAGTAAATTGTATATCACAGTAAAAAGTTCTCTCTCGTGGCTCTTGTGTATTTTTTCCACCATGTTTACTGCAATAGCTTAAAACTTGAAAAACATCATGGGACCCATACAAGTGTCACTAGTGATGCTGGAAGTGCTCCCAGGAAGCAGAGAAAAGTCACGTCATTACAAGAAAAAACTGAATTGCTTGATATGTACCATAAGTTGAAGTCTGTTGTTGTGGTTGCCCACCATTTCAAGAAAATAAATCCAGCATAAGGACCATCATATAAAACAAAAAGAAAATTTATGAAGCCATAATTGCAGCTACGTCAGCAGGCCTGAAAATCTTGCACTATCTCATTAAAAATACAGCTTTTATGTAAGCACAGGATTGCTATAAGAAATGCATACCTATAGATTTTAATATGATTCAAAAAGATACAAGAAGAAGGTAGAAGATCTAAGCTGGAGAACTGAATGCCAGCAAGGGATGGTTTGATAATTTTGGAAAGTGGATTGGCTTAAAAAAAAAAATTCAAGATAGAAGAAGCAACTTCCGCCCACCAATAAGCAGATGTTACTTCCCAGATACCATTAAGAAAATCATAGAGAGGAAAGGATATCTCTGACTAAGGTATTTTTTAATGCAGATAAAAGTGCCCTATTCTGGGACTAGGGTCCCCCCTTTTTCAGCCGGTCCCCTGAGTTGAGGTGGATAGGTAACAGACCAGCCTGAACACCCACGAAATCAGCCCAAGACATAGGAAGATACATGTGGATCTCTACAAATGAACATCTCCAGCACTGAGTATTGAGGTACGAAGTGGGGAGCCGTGAAACCGCACACAGATATCGGAAGATAAACGGAAGGGGGAGGGAGCCGCCGCATTCGGGCGCCGGGATGCGGTAGCCACCTGCACGGGAGAGCAGGCGGACTCGCAGACCGGCACCCCCAAGAAAACAGACTGTGACCGTGAGCAGGGAGCGTGCGCTACCAGACTTTTCACGGAACTCCTGTGTGCTCACTGGAAACAAACTGAGACCAGGAGCTCCTGGAGCGCGCGGGGGTGGCAGGCGGCTGGCAGCTGATGGTGTTAGAAACACAAAGGACAGAGACGCGCCGGCCCTGGAAGTGAGGGCTGGGACGCCGGGTGTGGGGCGCACATCCTGGGACGCTGCAGGGTTGAGTAGCACCAACAGTAACAGAGTTAAAGTGGCCAGAACATCAGTGGAGAATGGTCTGCAATCCCTCTGTTCTGTGACAGAGGCTGAGATTCGGCCACTGCTGCTCTGACACTCAGAAGAGGCACAGCAAACCGCCAGGGAAAGCCGCCAGAGAACAAAAGCCTGGAAATACCGGCTCACAGGGTGCCCATCCCCATCCCCCCTCGCAGGGGACACGGAGACTCTACCCAAACAGGGTTGCCTGAGTATCCGTGCAGCAGGCCCCCCCCCAGAAGGCAGGCTGAAAAATCAAGAAGCCCACATCCCTAAGATCCCTATAAAACAAGGGTGCACGGCCTGGGTCCCAGTCAATAATTTGGGCTCTGGGCTACCGCGCAACCTCTCCTCATCAGAATGAGGAGAAGGAGAAATCCCACCCAGCAAAGAAAAGACAATGAGTCTGTGGCCTCTGCCACAGAACTAATGGATATGGATATAACCAAATTATCAGAAATGGAATTCAGAGTAACAATGGTCAAGATGATGTGTAGACATGAAAAAAGTATTAACGAAAATGTTAATGAGAATATAGAATCTCTAAGGGTGGAAATGAGAGCGAATTTGGCAGAAATTAAAAATTCTATGAGCCAAATGCAGTCAAAACTAGAGGCTCTGACAGCCAGGGTGAATGAGGCAGAAGAACGAATCGGTGAATTGGAGGATGGGTTAGAACAAAAAGCTAAGGGGCGCCTGGGTGGCACAGCGGTTAAGCGTCTGCCTTCGGCTCAGGGCGTGATCCCGGCGTTGTGGGATCGGGCCCCACGTCAGGCTCCTCCGCTGTGAGCCTGCTTCTTCCTCTCCCACACCCCCTGCTTGTGTTCCCTCTCTCGCTGGCTGTCTCTGTCTCTGACTCTGTCGAGTAAATAAATGCGGTCTTTGAAAAAAAAAATAATAAAAAAAAAAAAAAGAAGAAAAAGCTAAAACAGAATCTGGACTCAAAAAAATACACGCACAGGAATGTAGGCTATGGGAGATTATTGACTCAATGAAACGTTCCAATATCAGAATCATCGGCATCCCCGAGGGGGTGGAGAAAAACAGAGGTCTAGAAGAGATATTTGAACAAAGTGTAGCTGAAAACTTCCCTAATCTAGCGAGGGAAACAAACACTCATGTCCAAGAGGCAGACAGGACCCCTCCCAAGCTCTACCACGACAAACTTATGCCATGTCACATCATAGTGCAATTTGCAAATATTAGATCCAAGGATACAGTATTGAAAGCGGCCAGGGCAAAGAAATTTCTCACATACAAAGGCAAAGGTGTCAGAATTACGTTAGACCTGTCTACACAGACCTGGAATGAGAGAAAGGGTAGGGGGGGCATTTTTAAAGCTCTTTCAGAGAAAACATGCAGCCAAGGATCCTTTATTCAGCAAGGCTGAAATTCAGAATTGATGGAGAAATAAAGACCTTCCAGAATCACCAGTCATTGAACAATTTCGTAACCATGAAACCAGCCCTACAGGAGATATTAGGGGGGGTTCTATAAAGGTAAAAAGGCCCCAAGAGTTCTGTTCTCAAGAACAGAAAGTCACAATTGATAGAAACAAAGACTTTACTGGCAACATGGCATCATTAAAATCATATCTCTCAAAATTCAGTCTCATGTAAATGGCCTAAATGCTCCCATAAAACACCACAGGGTTGCAGATTGGATAAAAAGACATGATCCATCCATTTGCTGTCTACAAGAGACTCATTTTGAACCTAAAGATACATCCAGACTGAAAGTAAAGGGATGGAATACCATCTTTCACACCAATGGACCTCAAAAGAGAGCTGGCGTAGCAATTCTCATATCAGACAGATTGGATTTTAAACTAAAGACTACAGTTAGAGACACAGAAGGGCACTATATTATTCTTAAAGGATGTATCCAACAAGTGGATATGACAATTATAAATATATATGCCCCCAACAGGGGAGCAGCAAGATACACAAGCCAACTCTTAACCACAATAAAGAGACATATAGATAAAAATACGTTAATAGTAGGGGACCTCAACACTCCACTATCAGAAATAGAGCACCGGAGCAGAAAACCAACATAGAAACAAGATCTTTGAATGCCATACTCGATGAGTTGGACCTCATAGATATATATAGAACACTACACCCCAGAACCAAAGAATACTCATTCTATTCTAATGCCCATGGAACATTCTCAAGAATAGACCATGTTCTGGGACACAAAACAGGTCTCAACCAATACCAAAAGATTGAAATTATGCCCTGCATATTCTCAGACGACAACGCTCTGAAATTGGAACTCAACCACAAGGAAAAATTTGGAAGAAACTCAAACACTTGGAGACTAAGAACTATCCTGCTCAGGAATGACTCGATAAACGAGGAAATCAAAAATCAATTTAAACAATTTATGGAGACCAACAAGAATGAAAACACAACGGTCCAAAACCTATGGGATTCTGCAAAGGCAGTCCTAAGGGGGAAATACATAGCCATCCAAGTCTCACTCAAAAGAATAGAAAAATCTAAAATGAAGTTTTTATATTCTCACCTCAAGCAGCTGGAACAGCAACAGAGAGACAGGCCTAATCCACTCACGAGGAAGCAGTTGACCAAGATACGAGCAGAAATCAATGAATTAGAAACCAGGAGTACAGTAGAGCAGATTGACAGGACTAGAAGCTGGTTCTTTGAGAGAATCAATAAAATTGACAAACTGCTGTTAAGACTTACCCAAAAGAACAGAGAAAGGACCCAAATTAGTAAAATTATGAATGAAAAGGGAGAGGTCAAAACCGACACCAATGAAATTGGAAGGATTATTAGAAACTTTTATCAACAGCTATATGCCAATAAATTAAGCAATCTGGAAGAGATGGAGGACTTCCTGGAAACCTATAAACTACCAAGACTGAAACGGGAAGAAATTGATTTTTTAAACAAGCCAATTAATTATGAAGAGATTGAGTCAGTGATAAACAACATTCCAAATAACAAAACTCCACACCCGGACGGCTTTCCTGGGGAATTCTACCAAACATTCAAAGAAGAAATAATACCTATTCTCCTAAAGCTATTTCAAAAAATAGAAACAGAAGGAAAGCTACCAAACTCTAATTCTATGAGGCCAATATTACCTTGATCCCCAAACCAGGCAAAGACCCTATCAAAAAGGAGAATTACAGTCCGATTTCCCTAATGAATATGGATGCCAAAATCCTCAACAAGATCCTGGCTAATAGAATCCAACAGTACATTAAAAGGATTATCCATCATGATCAAGTGGGATTCATACCTGGGATTCAAGCGTGGTTCAACATTCGCAAATCAATCAGCGTGATACATCATATCAACAAGAAAAGTCTCAGGAACCATATGATCCTCTCAATTGATGCCGAAAAAGTGTTTGACAAAATACAGCATCCTTTCCTGATTAAAACCCTTCAGAGTGTAGGAATAGAGGGTACATTTCTCAAGCTCATAAAAGCCATCTATGAAAAGCTTACAGCAAATATTATTCTCAATGGGGAAAAGCTGGAAGCCTTTCCCTTAAGATCAGGAACACAACAAGGATGCCCACTCTCGCCATTATTATTCAACATAGTACTAGAAGTCCGTGCAACAGGAATCAGACAACAAAAAGGGATAAAAGGTATCCAAATTGGCAAAGAAGAAGTCAAAATGTCTCTCTTCGCAGATGACATGATACTCTATATGGAAAACCCAAGAGAATCCACTCCCAAACAATTAGAAGTTATAGAGCAATTCAGTAATGTGGCGGGATACAAAATCAATGCTCAGAAATCAGTCGCATTTCTATACACGAACAATGAGACTGAAGAAAGGGAAATTAGGGAGTCCGTCCCATTTACAATAGCTCCAAAACCCATACGTTACCTTGGAATTAACCAGAGACGTAAAGGACCTATATTCTAGAAACTATAAATCACTCTTGAAAGACATTGAGGAAGACACAAAAAGATGGAAAAATATTCCATGGATTCCAATCCATGCTCATGGATCGGAAGTTTTAACATAGTTAAAATGTCCATGCTACCCAGAGCAATCTACACTTTCAATGCTATCCCAATCAAAATACCGATGACATTTTTAAAGAACTGGAACAAATAGTCCTTAAATTTGTATGGAACCAGAAAAGGCCCGAATCACCAAGGAACTGTTGAAAAGGAAAAACAAAGCTGGGGGCATCACAATGCCGGATTTCGAGCTATACTACAAAGCTGTGATCACAAAGACAGCATGGTACTGGCACAAAAACAGACACATAGACCAATGGAACAGAATAGAGAACCCAGAAATGGACCCTCGGCTCTTTGGGCAACTAATCTTTGATAAAGCAGGAAAAAAACATCTGGTGGAAAAAAGACAGTCTCTCCAATAAATGGTGCTGGGAAAATTGGACAGCTACATGCAAAAAAATGAAACTTGACCACTCTCTCACACCATACACAAAAATAAACTCCAAATGGATGAAAGACCTCGATGTGAGACAGGAATCCATCAAAATCCTAGAGGAGAACATACGCAGCAACCTCTATGACATTGGCCACAGCAACCTTTTTCATGACACATCTCCAAAGGCAAGAGAAACAAAAGATAAAATGAACTTGTGGGGCTTCATCAAGATAAAAAGCTTCTTCACAGCCAAGGAAACAGTCAAAAAAACTAAGAGGCAGCCCACAGAATGGGAGAATATATTTGTAAATGACACTACAGATAAAAGACTGGTATCCAAGATCTACAAAGAACTTCTCTACTCAATACACGAGAAACAAATAAATCATAAAATGGGCAGAAGATATGAACAGGCACTTTTCCAATGAAGACATACAAATGGCTAACAGACACATGAAAAAATGTTCAAAATCATTAGCCATCAGGGAAATTCAAATCAAAACCACAGTGAGATACCACCTTACGCCAGTTAGAATGGCAAAAATTGACAAGGCAAGAAACAACAATTGCTGGAGAGGATGTGGAGAAAGGGGATCCCTCCTACATTGTTGGTGGGAATGCAAGTTGGTACAGACACTCTGGAAAACAGTGTGGAGGTCCCTTAACAAGTTAAAAATTGAGCTACCGTATGATCCCGCCATTGCACTACTGGGTATTTACCCCAAAGACACAGACGTAGTAAAGAGAAGGGCCACATGCACCCCAATGTTCATAGCAGCATTGTCCACAATAGCTAAATTGTGGAAGGAGCCGAGATGCCCTTCAACAGATGACTGGATTAAGAAGTTGTGGTCCATATATACAATGGAATATTACTCAGCTATCAGAAAGAACAAATTCTCAACATCTATTGCAACATGGACGGCACTGGAGAAGATAATGCTAAGTGAAGTAAGTCAAGCAGAGAAAGACAATTATCATATGATTTCTCTCATCTATGGAAGATAAGAACTAGGAGATCAGTAGGGGAAGAAAGGGATAAAGAAAGGGGGGGTAATCAGAAGGGGGAATGAAGCATGAGAGACTATGGACTATGAGAAACAAACTGAGGGCCTCAGAGGGGAGGTGGGAGTGGGGGAATGGGATAGACCGGTGATGGGTAGTAAGGAGGGCACATATTGCGTGGTACACTGGGTGTTATACGCAACTAATGAATTCAAACTTTACATCGGAAACCGGGGATGTACTGTATGGTGACTAACATAATATAATAAAAAAAAATATATATATATATATAAATTTTTTTAAAAATTTAAAAAGTGCCCTATTCTGGAAAAAAAATGCCACAAAGGACATTAGTAAGAAAATGCAGCAAGCACCAAGATTTAAGACAGTTATGGATAGACTAACTCTACTGTTTTGTGCAAGTGGGATCAAGTTTATGATAAGGACCGCTCTTATTTAGAAAGCTGCTAACCCCCCAGCCTTGAAGAGAAAAGATAAACACCAGCCAGTTTTTGGTTATACAACAAGAAGGACTGAACAATAAAAACCACTTTTTCTGAATTGGTTCCATAAAAGCTTTGTCCCTGAAGTCAGGAAGTACTTTGCCATTAAGGGACAGCCTTTTGAAGTTCTTGATATTGGTCAGTGCCCCTGGCCACCTGGAACCGCATGAGCTCAGTATCAAAGGTATCAAAGTGGCCTAGTTGCCCACAAACACAAGGTCTCTAATTCAGTCTTTAAATCAGGGTGTCGAATGGGCATTTAATGCTCATTGCACACAAAATTCTATGGAAAGGATTATCAATGCTATGGAAGAGAACCGTGATAGAGAAAAACATTATGAAAGTCAGGAACGATTGTAACATCGAAGATGCCATCATTGTTGTAGAAAAAAGCCACGAAAGCCATCAAACCTAAAGCAAATTCCTGCTGGAGAAAATGGTGTCCAAATAATGTGCATGACGTCCTTCGCATTGTATAGAAAAATTATAGAGAAATTAAAAAGCAAAAAAGCCGAATCGTAATTACAATTTTTTTTCAGAAAATGGCAGAATGTGCCTTCCTTTCCTGCCTTCCCTTTTCACTTCCTCTACCGCTTCAGTCTCTCCTACCTCTGCTGCCCTTGAGACAGCAAGACCAACCCCTCCCCTTCCTTCTCAGCCTACTCAATGTGAAGAGGACAAGACGAAGACCTTTATGATGATTCACTTCCACTTAATGCATAGTAATTTCCCAAGTATTCATCATGTAGAATCATGTGCAAGACTTGTAGCAAAGTGGGTAGCCTATCCTTATTTAGGGATAAAGTGAGTGATATTTAATATAAAAGTAATAATATAGTCATCTTCTTATGTTTTATAACTTTGCTTTCAAAGAATTATCTTACTGTACAGTTTGTCTCTCATGTAACTAGAGAATCTGCCTATTAGACATTCAAAGGCAAGTGATTTCTTTAATGTAATGATGTTTCCAACACTGTATTATAAGTATGACTAATACTGTATACCATAAAAATTTTATAACAATTCATGCATTAGGCTAGGCTACCATGATACAAGCAGATTGATTAGACTAAGCTATAATAAAGCAACCATATTGATGTTTCTTCATTATCAATGCACAGATTATGCCTGTAAATAAATATGAATTTATTTTTCATATTACCTTTTCACTTTTGATGTTATACCTATTACTAAAAATAGACATCTACAGTGCTTTGTACTCCATAACACAACATTGATGTAGGTACTGACAGATAATTTATCTTATAAACAGATGTAGATTTATAGTATTGATAAATACAATACAGCATAACTGTATTTTTTCTCATGATTTCCTTAACATTTTCTTTTCTCTAAATTGCTTTATAGTAAGAATACAATAGACAATATGTGTAACATACAAAATATGTGTCAATTGACTATGTTACTGGTAAGACTTACAGTCAATGGTAGGCTATTAATAGTTAAGTTTTGGGGGAGTCAAAAGTTGTATATGGATTTTCCACTGGCTCGGGTGTTTGCACCCCTATCTGCTGCATTGTTCATGGGTCAACTGTAATTTCATTTCTCACAAGAACCCTAAAATGTAGGTGTTATCATTCCCCTTATTGTATAGAAGTGGATTAACCTATTTGCACACAGCTGAGAAGCCAGAATTGAAACTAAGCAAAATATGTCCAAAAACTGTACACTTAACCATTGTGGAATATCATCTGAATGTTTTAAATATCTTGAGAGATCTTGGAAACAAATTATAAGATATTAAAACAAATGTTTGTTAATAAAAATGTACATAAAAAGGATTTTAATTTTGTAATAAACAGACTCAGATTAAAATTAAATATATATATAGAGAGAGATTAAATATATATATATATATTTAAATTGCTTATTTCTATTTTAGTCAGGACTCTGGTCTTCTAGTAACAGAAAGCTAACAACATAAAATTTATCGGCATATTAATAATGTATTCACCTTCACACTATTTTATAACTTTGCTTTCAAAGAATTATCTCACCATACAGAAGGCCTCATGTAATTGGAGAATCTGCATATAAGCCTATCATCACAGGTAAGTGATTTTTTTTTAATGTGACAATGTTACATTTTTTAATGTAACAGTTGGGAAGTACAGAGATGCAACTGGTTCAGATGCGATAGAATCCAGTGTCTCAAAAGCAGCCTTGGGACTCTAGGGCTCTTCGTCTTTCACTTCATTTGCCAGTCCTGACTCCGTTCACTAGAGAGCTCTCTCCATGTGGTGACCAAGATGTAAACAAGCCAAAACTACAGACCTAAAAAGTATTAGTAATGAGTGCTTCACAGAGAAAGAAAGGACTCTGATTGGCCTACTTACAGCTACAAATCCTTTTCTGAACCAATCACTGTGTGGGAGTCACAGAACCAGCCCTGTGGCAGAAGAGGTAGGGTATGTAATAGCCTCCACAAGCAAAGCTGGGAGCCTTCACAAAGGGAAGGAAGAACAGCAAACAGAAATAGTAACAGATTCCACTACAACTGCTCATAAGCAGACCAAAATGATATAAAAATTTTTTTAAAGAAAAATGATGAGCAAAACTCATGAAAAAATAAAGCAAATTGGAATATTAACATCAGGAAAGATTTCAAATAAAAAACACAAATGCAACAAACATATACACTGATGAAGGTTAAATTCACAATGAAAACATAATGTGTATAGGCCTCTGTTAAATAATATAGCAAGAAAATACAGATTGGAAGGCCAGTAGGGGGAAAAAATGACAAATTGAGAGAAATGTAATTGGAACGTAAAAACTAAAAACACAGTAATCATGAAAACACAGATCAGGTAGAAACATAAAGACCAAGAAGACTGTACAGCATAACCAATAAGGAGACATGTTAATATGTATTTTGAGCTTCCTTACCCAACACAGAAAATATGCCTTTAATTTTCCGTAAGACATTTTCAGAAATAGGTCATAAGCTGAACACACAAATAAAAGCAATCTCCAAATGTCCAAAACATAAATCTTACTGGCTAGAATTAGACATTCATGACAAATACACTTGAATAGTTTCAAGCATTAAATCCTCCTAAATTAATTATTGGGCAAAATAAGACAAAGATTACCTCTAACGCCAAGTTTCCAGGCTTTGATGACATGAAAAGTAGTAATATAAGTATATTAAGTCAGTGAGGCCCATTAAGTGAAAGCATTGTTTATTCATGTTTCAAATTAATGACCAACTCAATAGATAAAAACATTCGATTATTTTGAACTTAATCTACTTTAATCAACTTAATTGTGTATTTTTAAAGCCCAACTCCTTTTATTCCATTTCATGACTTCTAATATGTAAAATAACCTATTTCCTCAAATTTAACTCTTTCAAAAGAATTGATGTTCTTTTGAACATCAAGGTATCATGTGTGACAAAAAGGTCAATAAAGCTTGATTAAAAAGGATGCATCCTTTTTGTATTCTAACTGAATTTTATGGTAACAATTAATACAAAGATGGAAAAAATTTTATCTTACCTTATCTCTAACACATTGAAGTTAATCTTTACTTTTAGATACAGATGCTATTTTTCTCTCAGATAGCTCTAAATTCCTAAACACAATTCATTTCCCAAATGAGTTTGACAAACCCTGTGACTACTAGAGGGCAGTAAAGCTTTCTACATGCCCCCGAGATTACCAGTACAATTAGTCCCTTGCAAAACCACGGGGGGTAAGTGTATGACGCAACTTTCAGCTTTCTTTATGCTCAGTAGGAAAGTCCATCTGAGGAATCAATTTGGTTCTAATATTTGCACTTTAAACAAAACCCTATCACTTGATCCATCCAATCAATAAATAATTAGCAAGCCAACCATTGTGATTAGGTTACAAATTGTGTAAAGCGGTGTATTCCTTTTTAAGTAGTAGATATTAACACTCTCCCTGTACAATTCTCTACTCAAATTGTTTCAGGACTTTCTCTAAAATGGCCATTGGAAAGTAAACAATTGCCTCACTTAAGATGTCATGACAAATATTTACTATAAGATTATGTATCTAACAAACTTTTCAACATTTAATTACTCATAGGCGAGAAATACCCAAAATAGAACGCTGGCGCTCCGAGGAATATATGTAAAAATGACTTAGTTGCCTAGCAACACCCTTAAAAACGGGAGAAACTTTGTGTACTGTTTAGCCATTTTTAAAAAAATGTTATTCCCGTCGTGCAGCATATTAGATCGGCGTGCCTTGTGAACAGGATTTTAACAGTCAGGAGATGTGACTGTGTTTAAGATCCCTTTTTCCAGTCACTAGTTCATTGTCAGCGGCAGCTACAGAGCAGCTTTATGTGCATTCAGAGACCGCCAGGAAATTAGTTCTGCATGACTGCGTCAGCGCTGTAGCTAAGAGAACGAGGATCGCCCATTTCCTTAAGCAATTGTTTCTTCCTTGTTGTGATAACAATATTAAATATTACACTTCCTGTGTAAAAAAATAATCGCGCCATTATAATTCATGTGAAAACCAAGTCAACCCTAAAAAAGTGACCCACACTATAGACTTAAGGTTTAAATGTAATTTGCTGGGCTTTTCTTTGCTTTTTTGTTGCTTTCCAAAGTGCTTGGTAGCTTATTTAGTGTCTTCAAACCTTCTTCTAAACTACACGAGGCAGTGAAGTAAAATGTCAGTGAAACGAATTCAGAGAAAATGCACATTTAGAACGAGCAGTAGCTAAAATTAAACTGATCTTTAAAATTAAGACAAATGTTTTTGTTTCTATGGTTTTCAAGGGAAAAAAAATTGCATGGCATTAAGCTTATCCTTTCTGTACTAATTAGTCTGGAGGCTATATCCCCAAGTAAGTTTACTTTTCCATTGTGCTGCACTCCTGGCCCTTTCCTATCCACATGCACCCTGCTCATGCTCGTCCTGCAAATCACTCAGTTGTGTTCTGTAACAAGGCATTACGAAACATTCCTACACTCAGTCCTATAGATTAGGGACTGTTTCCAAATTAAACTCCAACTTGTTTACCTAAATAATGCTTTTGCATATTCAAGATTGAGAAGGATTCTTTTCTCCGTCACCACACACTATACATGCAAATATAAGCCTGCAAATAGTTTGAGTTTTTAAAATACATTTCCTAATCCTATATCAGAATATGACATATGTAATCCCAAAATATTATACAGTCCTGCGTGTGCACACGCATGACTTTGAGATTGGACAAAATATCCTTGCCTGAACCTAAAAGTGTATCTCATTTAGAATTTCAGGCCTAAGATTTCTGGGGGGAATTCCTAGGTATTGTAAGGCAGGATTCCTATTTTAGTTCCTCCGCGTACAACTATACATGTCTCTTTTAAGAATTTCCACAAAATTATTAGCTGTCACTTTTTAGACCTAAGAAACTGGTCTGAAACTATAATCTAGAAAATGGCTAAGAAATTCAATTCAACTTTTATTAAGCACTTACTCTACAGTTGGAACTTTGCAACAGTAAAAATACAGAAGTGAATGACACAGTTCTTATCCTGAACCTCGTTCCTTTAGCAACGTGAAAGATACCACTTTACCCATCTGTCATAACTTTTTAGTTGAAAAATATAAGAATATGTCAAGCAAAACCAATTTGTAAGATTTTGTAATGGCATGAATAGAACAGAACTTCTGCATAACCATATTTTTCAAATTTTCAAATTCTATCTTTTTTTTTTAATCAAATTCTATCTTATGATGGAATGACAGGCTTCCTAACTCAGGGGAATCAAGAGATATATTGATTCTGCCTAGTCACAAATACTAGCAAAAAAATGGGGAATATGGTTTACTATCCACTGTTTGCTCTAATGTGAGAAATGGAGTAGTCTCAGAAGTAAATGTTAAATAATATATGAGCCCAAGGAAGACAGAAAATTCCTATTAAGATCAGTTTCTTAATTTGAACTTGATAAATGGCAAAGTAGCATGAAGCTATTGCACAGCAATCACAAGACGAGTTGTAGCCAACACCAAACTAAGGAACAAGGAGAGATTAGTAAGCAACAATCAAAATCAGACAAGGAGATAAGGTTATATAATAAATGAGTAAAAATCAAAGCCAATAGAGTTTTGCAATTTGTACCACTTTCTAAAGAGCTGAATCCTAATTTTAAGTTCATGCTCTGAGAGCATCTAAAAGACATTCCCCTGAATAGATCAGAAATGAAGTTAAATTCTGAAGAACTAAAGGGCATCACAATTCACTTAGTGAAAAATAATAAACTTGTTCAAAAATATTAGGGACAGTCCACAAAAGAATGCAATTAAAAAAAATACCTGATAAGTCAGATTACCCAAGCTTGTGATAATAGTGTTGGGATGGGTAAAAAGGAATGATACCGTCAAGATTATTCCACATTTTACCTAGAATATCTTCTCAGAAATATAAAGTTAGAATGTGAAGGTAGGAAGGGAGTGCTTATGATATTCTTTGACTCCTAACACATGCGCAGTGGTGATCTACAAATATCATCAGGGATGCCCTTAGTAGGTACAGAGGCTATGTAGTGCACAAGGACACTTGTCCGAGAGGGTGACTGTGGACTGAAATCCACCTCTTGCTCTTCTCTTGAAGGTGCAGGTCCTGACATGGGGCTATACTGGCCCAGAAGGAAAGGGTACCTTTTTTTAGATATATCTTATTCAATCCTCTAGTCAGTCAATGGAGGCACGAGACTTTGTTCACTCATAAATCTGTTCATTTGTGTTTTCTCAGCCCTTCCTGCCATTATGTAATAAAGAGATCAGCATTTTGTACTAAGATACATTTTTACATGCATCGTCATTTATTATGAGGAGGCATTGACACATAATTTGTCCTTTCATAACTCTCCAATTTTTTTAATACTGAAATTTTTTAATTTTTAAAGTAAAATCTGTTTAGCTCTAACAATAATTTATAAAGAATTGTATCTTCTAACAAAGTTGGTTCTACTTTATATCTTTAATAGATATGAAAATAAATACTTTGATTTTGTCTTATTTTAAAGTTAATATTTCTACCGTGTTAAAAAAGAAAAGCTAGTCAAATTATAAGAATGAAGATTTCCATGTTAGCTACAAAGTTTTATTTTCTGGGTAAGACTTACATAATTCTTGGAAAAGGGAAAGAAAAATATCAATTAATGCATGCAATATAATGGAGTGTTATTTCATATCACCAGCCAGTTGATGTACTAAATAGAGGCATTATGCTAAGAACTGTTCACAATTTCAACTTTAAAATGGCTCTAAGCTCATTAGAAACTGACAATCTGTTGTCATAAGTAATCTCTACAAGGCAACTGTGTGACAAGATTTTCAAACACATTTACTTCCAAAAACATAATCCAAATTATAAGATTTTTGAGCTCTGAGAATGTGAAGATGCTAGGGATAATAAGATGGGAATTTTATTGGGAGAAAGGTAAAAACAAATGGTGCAGGGAGCCTGCAGCAGGTGGAGACTGATGATTAAGAGTTGGAAGCTTAAAGAAATAAGAGAAAATAAAAAAATGAAAAGATGAAGAAGAGAAAGGCATCTTCACCTACACAAGTATAGACCAAAAAAAAAAAAAAAGTGTCCCCTTTTCTCACTTGAGTGCTATTTTAACTTAATTGGGTTTCATCTCTACTTATTCCTCTCTAGCAACATCTGTTACAGGAAGTCTCAGCAGATAACGACTTAAAATTCTACCCTGATCTTTTATGATGCTCTGGTTGAGTCTCTCACACAAACATGACCCATACTTAGGGACTCATTCATGTACCTCTGGTCTTTCTGGGAGCAAGAACTGTTAGAGCAAGCCCTTGTCAGGTGTTACTTCCTGATTCCTGCCACAGTCATTCTAGCCTCCTGAGGACTTCTTTTAGAGGATGGTATCAGGAAGTTCACAAAAGATTGTTCACGAAAGCAATGAAATTCATGTGTGAACCAAACTCAACATGTGCTAAGATCTCCAGGAAATTTACTACCTGTAGGAGCCTTATGTTTTGGCCCAGAACCATTCTTGTGGCCATTTGAGTTTGTTACAATGTTGTAAAATGCAACAACTACTACACATAACATCGTGTGTATTTCATTTACAATAAGAAGAACACATACTACTCTGGGAGAACGTACACAAATACAGCAAGTAGAAAATGAGCCTGATATTGAAGTTTTGAAAAAAGGAAAGACTCCTTGATCTCTAACTGCAAAAAAGAAAACAAAGAATATGTTCACGTTACCATGCTTATTCATAAAAGGAAAAACTAAATGGACAATTGTCATTTAAGGTATGTTGGAAGTATTTGGAAATGTTCTTTGAATTTGGTCAGATAGAAATCAGTGGATTCAATTATAGAATTTATATATCTATAGATTTATGCTTTTGGTAGATTAGCTCTATAATGCGGTGTTTCATGAATGGATATTTACTTGCTTGATTTATATTTGTAAAGATCTACTCTTATTCCAAATCGGAGATTTGTTTGTATAGATCTGTAACAGTGGAAGCCAATAAAATAATATTAAACAAATGAAGTGAGACTTGCAATAGACCTTCAAGTATATAAGATTCTTAAAGGTTTTAGTAACCATCTCCATTTGGACAGACCGTATCCCATACAATTTGTTCATTTTCTAGAACTTGAGACGCTAACAAAATCCTGTATTATGCAGTTATTTTGCCGTCCTTTAGGTTCCTAAATGTTCAGAATCAAAACTTTTTTTCTTTCCCCAGCAGAATCTTGATATCCCATCTGGAAATTCTTGTGAGTTTTCATCCATTATCTGAATGAACTGTGGAAATAACTCCTTGTTTTGTCTTTGGTAGGTGCACTAATGGACATGTGATAGGCTCATAACCCTTGAAGGTAATGGTGTGAAACTGCTCCACAACTGGCTAGAGAAATAGAGATCCCATTTCAGCACCAATATCTTGATGGTTGCAAATCATACACTTTCCCTATCAGAGTGAAACAGTCCTGCAAAGAATATTCCTTAGTTTTCACTCTGAAGACGAATTTTGAAGTATCATATTTAAAAAATAGCTTTCTAGCCAAATAAATACTTTGCATGCAAAACAGCTCAAATCTAAATATTGAGGGATCATGAACAAACCAGACTTTTTATTCCAATCGTAAAACTTCCAGATTATTATAATAGCAATAGCTTACCCCCCTCCCCGCCCCACACAAAATCTCACTAAACACTATGCAATGTGTTTTACATATATCTCAATGCCTTCTCAACCAAGCCAGCAAGGTTGGTGTCCCTATCGTATCTCTATTTTAGATACAGATAAAATTACTATCTTGCTAAATATCTTGCTCCAGATTCAGAGTATATGTTCCATCTTGTGGAAACATTATTGTTTGAATTGCGTAGCCACTTCATATCATAATTTTGCCTTCTCTGTAGTTTTACTAAGTTTGAAGCAAGTCTGATTGTTAGCATAGACTATTCTTATAAAACAATAAATTCCCATTCTTTGATTACAAAATTTTGATTTATCAGCATTTGAATCACTTCCTTCGTGAGAGGTTAGATGAAGAAAACTTATACGGCAGATTCCACAGTGAATGTTTTCTGCATATCCAGGAAAAATCTGATTTCTTTCTCACCCTAGCAATTACAATTTAATATTTTATTTCCACATTATTGTATCCAATAACTGCTATAGTTCTTGTTTTCAAAACAGCCACATTTTTAATTATTTGTTTTCTAAGGGCTGTACAGGGAGTTATATCTGTGATCTAACTCCTTTTTTACTCTCTTGTGAGATAGATTGAAGGAACATGTTGTATCCATCAAAAAACTGCCGACTAGCAGAAGAACACAACAGATAGTATTTCTCTATGAGCCAGAAAGATTCCAAGCGAGTGGAGAGATTATAGTACATCTCTATTTTCTAAGAGCCACTCTCATTTATCCTCATAACACTAACCTTTACAGAGTTAAAAACATGAAGGCATTGAAAAATGATTGGAATAAATGATAAAAAGGTAAAGCCCTTTGGTGAAACAAAATCTTGTACTATGGCCTAAGAAACAGAAAAATGAATTAAAAATGGGAGGGGGCAGTGAATAAGTCTACAGAAGAATGGGAACAAGAAAAAAAGATAAAGACTCTGGAAAGTGGATAAATTATTAGCAGGAGCTTTCACAGCACATCCCCAACTCTACAACAAGATAAAAAAAATATGTGGAAAAAAAAAAGTAATGAGAGGTTGTTGAGGTACCTAAGGAACTTTTGTATGAAGCTTATATTTTTCAGCTATTAATTCCAGCTACATCAGAGAATAAGCAACTCAAATATTTGAATCAGAAATATTTAGGGAGTCAGTTATAGAATAATAAATTGTTTCGACATATAATGGTTAAAAGGGCCTTTTATGGGGGGGAGAAAAATATGGGTTTGAACCTTGGTAACACACTCTTGAATTATGCAAGCCTTCTTGTCTTAAAATGGAGGTGATAATATTTACCTCACGAATGTTTTCACAGATTGAATAACTAAATAGAAAATGCCAAGTACATTATAGCACAAAGGAGCAATGAAGAGCAAAGCCAGCATCCCTCACCATCTTGCTCCCTGTGGGTACAGCCAATCTATCTTTTTTTCAATATTCTTCTCCCTTGTGAACATCTCCTATGGTAAGACATCAACTCTGATTCATACTGCCCTCTCAGGAGGATTCTTGGGCAGCCAGTATCTGTGAACCCACACAGACCAAATAAAATTATGGCTGGGAGAGAGTATTGGAGAAAATGAGTAGGTCTGATAGGCTGGTCATTTGTAGCTATTAGGCATCGAGGGAGATGTACTAACATGACTAAGTAGAACACGTGACAGTGACACAAGTAGATGACCAAGGGAAGGGTAGACAACAATGCCAAACAAGAGGTCTGAGATACTGCTGAGTAGATGACTTGGTGAGAAGTCAAGAAATAGTAGAAGTGAAGAAAGAACAGGAAGGATGGTCACAAATAGTCTGAGATTTTGGAAATAAAGTCAGAAATGATTATTTTTACTGTTAAATATGTAGCAGCACTGCAATTATAAAACCACATATAATACTACTCTCTCCAAAAATGGATACTGTTTGCTGTGGGGACTTATAGCAAAGAATATGGTACTGGACAAACATTTATCATAGCTCCCAATCCAAAAAATGTAGTATGTACATAAATGAACTATTTCTACACTGAGAACAGGGTCATCCATATCTATAGTTACCAGACACTAGAGCATAAAGATGACAAGAATATGCCAAAAATGAAAAAAAAAAAAGATACAGGAGAATGCACTTTAAATGATAATTTTAAAAGGGAAAGAAGTTAAAACATAGGAATTCTGCTTTAAAACTAAAGTGATTATTTAGGAGGTTTGAGTGACCCGTGATTTCTATAGTATTAATATAAAGATGAACTTTCATCTCAACAAGACAACCCAGGCACTCTTCATCAGCTTTAGTATGCAAAGTTGTCTGAAGTAAACAGACTTTCCACTCAAATTTATACTCTTCACCTTCATCTGAGTAATCAGTGCTTTTTTACTTCCTACCAAAGTTTGGTCTTCTAACCCATATTGAAAAACTCCTGAAGTGTCACTCTTTACAAGCTTTGAATTAAGTTAACAGGGATCAAAGCTTGCTTTAGGTCAGGTTCCCTAGAAGAGCCTGAGACAGAGATTCTTACACCTGCGATGTCTAGAGGGCTTATTCTCAGGAACAGATAGTGAGAGTGTGAATGGAAGGGTATCATTTCAGGGGAAGTGTAGCCTCAGCCTGATCCCGCTGGAGTTCTAGGACATAAATTGCATTACAGAGTCTGTTTCCCATGAGGCAAGGGCCTCTGTAGCCCCGCACCAACCATTCAGTCATTTCCTGGACTCCTAGTGGGTGCAGCAGCTCCAAAAGCCAAAGGGAGCTCTTTGGGGACAAGGAAGGCTGCAGAAAGTTAAACTCTTAGCAAAGCCTGCAGCTACATTAAAAAGGATCCCCACGAATCTGGGTGAGAATCTGATTAGTGTCAGCTAGAGCTATTATCAAAATAATCTAAAAAAATTATCAAAAGAGATTCTTATAAACACTTTAAAATTAAAATGAAATAATTTTTGTGTGGCTTAGAAAGGGGAAAGACATGGAGAAAGGAGAAAGAAGCATTTTTCCAGTATCTTTAAAGTAGTTTTTCAAGGTTTTAACCTTAACTTCTCAATAATATGACTTGACAGTGTTTGCTAAATATTTGGTGGTCCAAACAAAGATAAGCGGTCTGGTCTTCAGACTTTGATTTCTCTGGCCCTTTTCTATGTGGATTATTTTTCAAGTTTCTGCAGGTAGATATAGATATTATATCTTATAATAATAGATATTATTCTTAAATCTCCTAATGATCCTGAGAAATAAGTAGTGCAAGTATTTATTATTATTTTATAAATACACAAACCAAGATCTAGAAAAGCCCTAGTCTAATGCTATTCACACAATTCCTAAGTGGAAATTCCAAAACCTGAACCCAGCTTCTTCATATGTAATTAATAAATGTTCTTCCCATGGTCCTACAATCTCCATTTCAAAGATGTTTCAATGTTCTAAACCATGTATTTTTTAAAAAATGTTCTGTTGTCTAAACATGTCAAAAAATGATCCTTTTAAATAAAACCTTGAGATAACTCTCGTGAAATAAAGGGACAAAAACCTAGAATCAAATGAACAACATTAAAAATCTACATTTATTATTTACTATTTACATGACCGTTAATTAATGCTCAGCTTTAGTTTTTTCCACTGAGAAATTATAGGTAAAAATAACATCTATGCCCCTGGGGTTGGTTGAGCTACATTTGCAAGAGATAAAATATTTGCATATTGTGAAATACTATAAGGTATTATATTATGATCATCAACATTACATAGAAAAGACCAGATAATCTTGTCAGACACAGTTATTTCCAGATGACCATTACACCAAGCCTTTGGATCTTGCATTATTCAGAAGACTTTAAAATTCAAGGATAAGAAGACTCCAGATCTAGGTTTATGATCAGACAATATCTTGTCCATCCTAATGACAGCAAAAGAGGACTCTTCTTTCATCACCTGGGGCTTAAGGCTACTTTGATGTCACTGAGGCCCAAAGTATGTGCTGAACTTTCTCAATGAATTTTTCTTTTTTTTTTTTTTTGAGGTAAGTGCATCATTTGCTGTCTAAATAGCATAGTTTGGTGGTGCCATTTAACTCCATTTTTCTGAAGAAAATGTCCACATTCTGCTGCTTCACTTTCCCTATGACCTCAATTAAAACTGAAAATAGAACTTATAACCATAGTTGTGGGTCATGAAATATGGATACTTATCAGAGTTTTTCTTCAAAGTAAAAAGAATTTTGAGGTTTTAAAAATGCATAAAACACCATATTTACAATGCATGCCTAGTATAAATTATTTTTCCCCCATGACAGTGACTTAGAGATTTTAAAAACTAGATTAGATAGTGCAACACTTCCCCCTTAATCTCTCCATCAGTAGCTCTGGAGATTAATGAATAGTTATTCCAGCATTCTGAGCTGTTTCTAATCATTATCACAAGGCATCATTGGCTCTAAAAATTCTTAAGTGTGTTAATACATTTAAAATACAGAAATATATTTTGACAAGTTGTCACATTCATAAAGTATTTGAATTCAAACACAGTATTATATTTAAAAGTTATCTAAAGCAACCATATCTCATATTATTTTAATCAAAATAAAATGTATGTTTTAGCTTAAAGTAACAAAATAATAAAATATCTGAATATTATATAGTTGGTAATAGAGGAAATGTTTTACCCCCACAAATATAAAAATAGGCACTTGAAATATACATAATCTCTATTGTTTCCTTATTTGTCTGAATTGGACCCAGCAGTGGGTACATTATTTACAATAATGTAAATGACTAAAGATGGCTTAAGTGTCTGCCGTCTTAAATTTTATGAATAAGGATTCAAATTGCAGTTTAACACATAACTCCGCTTTAATGAAAGAGAGAGGCAGAAACAGGCAGGGATGCACAAAAAGAGAGAGATGGAGGGAGGGAGAGCCAGAGAGAAGGCGGGAGAGATCGGGAGAGGGAGAAACACACAGCCTGTACGGAGACCGAGAGTCCTATGCGCCTGCGCACACTTAGGTGCACAGAGATATACACTCGCACAGAGACAGACGCGCAGAGAGACAGAGATTTTCAACCAGATCAAATCATCATTTTGTCACAACATTTTAGTACTTGAATTCCTGCTGGAATAATTCTAAACATTGCAGCAAGGACACAAATTCTGTGGAAGATAATTCTATAATGACTTAAATATTTAAAGTTTGATGCCACTCTGATCTTTTCAAAGAAATGGCTCTTCTAAATCAAGCATTTTGTTTTAACATTGATGTAATCTTCAAAATAAAGACATTCATATATTTAAGTCAGTTAGTAAAACCAGCGCTTCCTCTCAGAATTTAGCCTTTTCCTGCCCTCCTCATCCATACTGGAGGCGAGGATTTAAGGGTGCGGTTATCTTAGTTTGTTAAATCCTAAGGACAACACGAAGCTATCCTAGTGATCTTAGAATCTCCTTTTCTGCTACTAGTTTTTCAGACCTCCATGTTTATCCTAGCTCGAGGGGAGAATAATACTGCCCCTACAGCCTAAACCAAGTCCTTCGTTCCAGTTTGAAATCTGCAAGCACAAAACAATAAGAATTCTATAGGAGATGGGCTTATATTGGCATAGCAGCATATTTTTTTCAAGTGTCATGTCAAACCATAAGATAAAAAACAGTGAATTAGGTCAAGTAGAAAATTTTCATCTCTATCCAATTATTTGCAGCACGGGCTCTTATCTCCCTGTAGTCACAGAACTGGATAATTATTCTTTTTTTTTTTTTTTTTTCCTAACAGGGATCACACAATCAGGTGTGTTTTGGCCTTGCTGAAGTCCGAGTTACTCTTAATAAAGACAGTATACTAGACCAACTATTTAATGATGTAGTTGTTTCCATCATCAAGACAGGTTTTAAACCCATAAAATCCCTAGTGGATATTGTTAATTGGTTTGTAGGTCTCAAATGAATATCATTATATATTTTGATTATTTCTATCAGTAGAAAGACAAATTTCAAATTAGGTGACAACCATTAACTCCTCCAGTTGGCTGGAATAAAATAACAAAAACATCAATTCTTCTAGATTAAAAGCCAAATAAATATGAATATAATAGCATCCCAGGTAGAATACCTATACAGGACAAGACAAGCTGTTTGGTACTCAATTATTTCCTCTGTGTCCAAGAAATTATTACTAACATTCTCCCATCATATTATCCTTCAACCAGCGTTCATCTAATAAAGGAAAATTCTCATATCTATTAGTGGATATTGTGTATTCATGGAGGTAGTGCCTCCCCTCCTTTACTTAGGTAATAATATTATTCATACAAATGACACATGAAAGTTTTAAAAAATATTTTAATTACAGTGTGTTCACCATGGAGGTACCACTCCACTTTGTTCAGACTTGTATTGGGGGAAATGCACTTTCATATCAATTATAAATCCATGCTTTATGTTCCTGTGTGAGATTAATTCAAACCCCACACTCAGAAACTGTATCTCAATTGGCTTTTGAGCAACACATTTTCCAGTATAAATTTTGGAGATTTATGTTACATATGTGGTATTTTTCATTTTTTTAAACATAGATTATAAATATTTTGACAGATCATGGTTTGGTTTTCAATTCTACCAAGCAGAATAACTCTTAATCCCTCTTTTTTTGTTGTTAATTCCTCATACTTAAGGCTCCGTTCTATTTTATGGAAGCTATAAAATACCCACAGTCATTTGCTTTAAGGGTTGTGCTCATGCCACATTTAGTTATTGAGACATCAAAGGTTCTATCTCTTAGTTGGTGGCTCTTGATCAATCATTAAGGTTCAATGTGAATCACAGTTGGTATAGGGATTTGTTATTTACCCTTTATAAAAAAAAATCATTTATTACCTTCTAACCTGTACTCTTCAACTTCTCTGTATGGACAAACATTTAATCTTATGTCTGCATGAAGCTTTTCAAAACATATATTATTGTTTTGTAGGTTTGTATTTTTAATTTTTATAAAGACTAGTGTGTTAGATAACTAATTCTTTCTCAGCTTTTTCACTAAGCACTGTTCTTAAGATCTGCCTGTGTTGACATGTGGACTTCAAATCAGTTGCTTCTAACTGCAGTACAATATGGCATGCATCAAGCACATTTTAGTTATTTATTCCCTTGTAATGGACATCCAAAATGCTTCCAACTGCTCAATTCTATAAATAACTTGCAGCAAGTAACATACACATACATAATCCCCAATGGATCTGTATAAAAATTACTCAGACTTATATTCAGGAAGGCAACTGATGAATAAGCAATAGCACGCTTTTCTACAGAATGGCTACACCAATCTATAGTTCCACCAGAGAGAACTGACCATTCCCAAAACCCATACAATCACAATTCTTTCCACTTTGGCTTAGGCTGAGTGGTATAGTGAAAGCACAAGGTTTTTTTGTTATTTTTTTAAGTTTTCATTTAAATTCTAGTTATAATATATATAATATATAATGTTACACTGTAATATTAGGTTAGATGTGCAATGTAGTGACTCAACACTTCTGTACAACACCCAGTGCTCATCACTATATGCACTCCTTAATCTCCATCACCTATTTAACCCATCCCCCACCCAAGTTTGTTTAAATTTGGGTTTATAGGATTATAATAACATTGAAAGCTCTTCATATACTAGTAAGATTTGGGGTTTACTTTTCTGTTCATTGTTTTTTCATAATCATTTGCTCATTCTATTTTGGATGCTTTCTTCATTTTAGTAAAGGAATGACTTGTATATTCAAGGTATACAACATCCTGTTGGTTATAAACAATATCTTCTCCCATTCTAGCATCTCTAGTCTCTTTTACTACATAAAAATCCTCAATTTTTAAATAATCCCAATAGTCAAAAGTTTCCCTTATGATGTGTGCTTTTGAAGATTGTTTAATATTTCATCCTACATTGTCAGAAGGATACTGCATATTATATATATATATATTTAAGCCATCTAGAGTCCCCTTTTCTGTAAGCAATTTTGTTTATAACATACAGTGCATACAATTGCTCAGAAGAGTGGATAGGTATAAAAGTGGGGATGCATCATTAAGAAAGTATAAGAAATATTGGGATTTATAAGTTCTTTATATATTTTGGATACTAACCCTTTCTAGATGCGCACACACACACACACACACACACACACACGACTATTCAGCCATAAAAAAAAAAACGAAATCTTGCCATTTGCAACAACATGGATAGATCTAGAGTATAATGCTGAGTGACATAAGTCAGAGAAAGACAAATACCATATGATTTCACTCATATGTGGTATTTAAGACATAAAACAAATGAACAAAGTTAAAAAAGGAAAAGAGACAAACCAATAAACAGACTCTTAACTAGAGAGAACAAACATGGTTAGAGAAAGTGGATTGGGGAATAAGTGAAGGGGGTTAAAGGGTACACATCATGATAAGCACTAAGAAATGTACAGGATTGCTGAATCACTCTATTGTATACCTGAAACTGATTTAACACTGTATGTTAACTATACTAGAATTAAAATAAAAGAAAAAAGTATAAGAGAAAGTTATAATAACTGACAATATATAAGTTTTGGAAAAAACAACTTGGTGAGAGAATTATTTTTAGCAATTTCACTTCCTAAAATAAGTTTATTTTCAGATTTTTGTAGAGGTATTCGAAAACAATCACAAGGATAAAGGCACTTTGCAAAGGACTATGCATGAATTCAAACAGATTCCAACCAGTACTGTGGTGACAATATTATACAGAAAGATGACTCATCATTAGAGCAACATGTATATTTCTTGGCATGAACAAGAAACTCAAACATTATGCTGCCCTACTCCACTAAGTTTTTCCTCTACTTTTTTCTGAAAAATACATTCAATATGGATGAGAAATTAATGTTATACATAGTTCTTTTATGATAATGTTTAAAGCATTGCTCTTAAAAAGTAAAATAAAATAGACTTTTACAAAATCTTAAGTATCATAGCCAAGTCATTATTTAAGCCTTGACATAATGAGTGAATGTCAGTTTATCTTTGGAAAATAATAAGCTACATATTTCATCAGATCAAACATTAAACATTGGCACTTAATAATGACACTTAAAATTCTAAAGAAGCAATAAGGCAATGATAAAATCCTAAATTGGCTGAATATACAAAAAATAATTAAAGGAATAGTATTGAATATAAGAAATATAATAATTATTAATATACCAAAATAACTTTAATAACATTTTATTAGAAGCTAATTGCTTATATACCCTCAAACTTTTAGTTTATTTTTATCTGTGCATGTAGGAAGGGAACATTGAGGATAATCATGTGTGTTGAAAGCTGCAAAACAGTTTAAATAATTTTAGAAGAAACCATTCCAAAGGTAAATTAAGTTTAAAAATTAAATTAAAATTTGTAATTGTGAAAAAGTATAAGGGCAAGTTATAATAACTAGGCATACAGTTTTCTCTTATTTTCTATTTAGTTCAGGAGGAAGATTAAGGCAGCTTTATAAGCATAGGAAAGATAAAAGCTCTACTTTAGGAATGAAGTATTTCTTTAGAATACTTATATTATTTCTTTTCATTTCTAATTCCAAGTTAAACATGTTAATCTCCAATCTCAAACTTATTCTTATACCAGATATTTTGAAATGCTTTGTGTGATTTTATGCTTCTTTTCCTATATTGGAAAATTAGTTTTTATTAACCAAGGAAAAAGCTAGTTAAGTAAAATGATAATTTCTACGTCTTGCATTTTTGTTTGTCAGGTTTCTGTAAGCACAAGTATTCCATAGTTGTGTGTGGGGGGGTGTTTTTTGTTTGTTTTTGTAACCTTTGGATCATTCTTCTGGTTATGTTTGAAATGAATGAAAAGGTGTACTTTATACTATCTCTGGCTTATTGCAAGTCCAAGACACAGCTACCACTGTAGAAGAAAAAGCTGTCTTTTGAAGCTCAGTGTGACTAAAACAGGACTCCTACTGCTTTTGGGAGTTAGCTGATTGAAGACACGTGTGAGAAGTTAACTTCTGCCATCACAGCTGCGTGAATGTTTTGTTTTCTCTAACACTATTTCTTCAAGATAGTGGTATTTACAGGTAAAGGCAGACTTGTTTGTTGGTCAAGAGACAGACAGTAGTTGCAGTCCTCTGATACAATTTTTAAGCAAACAAGAAAACATACCTATACCAGCAATCAGATAAAATCAGTTAAACTAAATAACCTACTATGTTAGTTTCCATTGCTGCTTTAGCAAATTACCACAAAGCTGGCAGATAACGAACAACACAAATTTATTACCTTATGTTTTGAGAAGTCAGAAATCTGACAGATGTCTCACTGAGCGAAAAACCAAGACCTCATCAGGACTGCATTCATTTATAAAGGCTTTTATAGATATGTTTCCTTACCTTTTCTAGCTTCTAGAGGCTGCCTGCCTCCTTGGTTTGTGGGCCCCTTTCTCCATCTTCAAAGCCAGCAAAGGTGAATAGAGTCCTTCTCACATACAAACACTCCAGCCTCCTCCAGAGTCACATACCCTCTGACTTGACTGCCTCCTTCCTCCACTCTTAAGTACCCTTCTGCTTCATTGGCCCCACGTGATAATTCAAGCTAATCTTCCCATATCAAGTTCAGCTGATGAGCATCCTTAATTCCACTGTAACCTTAATTCTGTCTTGACATGTAACCTAACATATTCACAGGCTCCAGAGATTAGGACATGGGTATCTTTGGGGTGTCATTATTCTGCCTCTCATACCTGTTATATATCTGAAACTGATATTTCACACAGTTTATAGCACCTGCTGCAAAATATTGTTGTGCTCATCAATATTCATTAATTCAGTAAATTTTATTTTAGACTATTAAGTGGTGAGTACTTGATATGCAGCACAAAGCAAAATAAACACACTCTTTTCCCTCCCTCTTGAATCTATTGCCTACAACATTTCTCTGCCAAAATAAAACAAAATGAAATTGTATAAATGATTAATTATGGACTGATTATTCTCTCTGGTATAGATCTTTGTATATAAGTTGAAAGAATTCCTAATATGAAATTTGTAATTAGTAAATAGTATTTAAATAGCAAACCTCTTTTAATAACCTATATTTCTTTATTAATGAGAATACAGGCTACAAATAATAAAGGTTTTTCTCTATATTTCAATCAAGAAGATCTAAAGACACCTTACAGATTATTAATGGATATTATATTTTGTTAGAAAAATGACATCTCCTTGAGCTTTCTAAAATCTGTTCGGATTCTTAAGCTTTAGCACTTCTTTTAGTGAATTGGAAATAAACTATAAAATTTAGTACTTGGAGACAACTTGTAGTCTTGTTCTGAAATTTAAAGGTAACATTTAATTTTATTCAACTGCGATTTTGGACAGAGATCCCTTTCTTCGTTACAATACAAATAAATGATAAATTCTTTCAATGAAGCTTCTAAACTAAGAATTTGTTTTAATATGTGTAGGCCATTGGACTAGGGAGGGAGGGGAAGAAGATAAATACAACAAAAATAATTTAAATTACTTCAAAATGAAAGGGAATATTATCAGGTAGCTATTGCTATATATACAGCCACAAAATCTCAATGGCATACAAAAACAAGCATTTATTTCTCATACATCTGAGGATCCATTTTAAGTTATGATTCCAGATGGGTTGGCTTCTCAGAGTTATCCATCTCTGGTCTACTTAATATGTTTCCTGTAGAGGCCTGGGATGAAGGAGCAGTAACTACTTAGGGGATGCTCTTCTCATAAGAATGACAGAAAAACAAGATGTAAGCCCTACTGTGTAGGCACATTCCAAATTTTGCTTGCATCATAACTGTTGTAATCCATTGGTCACAGCAAGTCACGTGGTCAAACCCAAAGTCAAGGGGTACATTCAACCTACCATGAAGCCAAAAGGACACATGGCCAAATCCAACATATGTTGAGATAGGAGCACATTCCACTCAAAGGGGGAGTAGGAAGAGAGTAAATATTGTTCAAAGAGTAACTTAAACTATTACAGATTTTGAAACAAATACTCAGAAATATCATTCTTACATACTTTTTTAGGCACAGGAAAATGAAGGCATATATTTATGACTGGAAATATATAAGGTCTGTGACACAATTCTTTAATATAAGGATATTGATTATGCAGAAGTCCTTGTTTTAATTTGTTCAGTTGCCATAGAAAAATATCATAAGCTGGCTTGCAGGTGGCTGTTTTCTTGCTGTGTTCTCATATGAAGGAGCAAAAACAAATTCTGATCTCCTCTTCTTATAAAGACACTAATTCCATTATAAGGGTCCCATGTTCATGACCTCATCTAAACCTAATTATTCCCAAACGCCCCACTCCAAATACCATCACATTCAGGTTAGGGATTCAATATATGAATCTGGTGGAGAGGACACATTCAATCCATAATAACCCCTAAGTAGAGGACCCTAGAAAAACAGGTATCCCCTGCTTTCCAAAAGTTCACATTAAGCCACTTCACTTTTAAGAAAGATTTACAATAGTTTTTGTTAGCCAAGAGAAATCTGAAGAGGATTTTCGCTTTTATGGGAAAAAGAGTTACTGTACTAATGTAGGTCTTTTGTAAAAGCAAAATGTCCTAATGGAGAAAACTGTACCTAAGGAAACTACATAGGCATTTCTCCTTTGACCCAGAGATCCCACTTCTAAGTATTTAACCATGGAAATATACCTCCACCTATGTTGTGAAAAGTCACAAAACAAGATTATTTATTGTGGCATTATTTGTAACTGCAAATATTGAAAACAATCTCAATGCCAGCACATAGCTAATTGCTTAAATAAACTGTGATATTCATGCAACCAGGTACTATGTAGATGATAAAAAAAAATGATGAATACTTGATTGTGTGTGTGTGTGTGTGTGTGTGTGTGTGTATCTCACATCTTTATCCAGTCATAAAAAAAGAATGAAATCTTGTCATTTGCAATGACATGGATGGAACTAGAGAGTATTATGCTAAGCTAGATAAGTCAGTCAGAGAAAGAAATGCACCATATGATCTCACTTGTATGTGGAATTTAAGAAATAAAACAGAGGAATATAGGGGAAAAAAGAAAAAAGAAGGGCAAACCAGAAAACACCCTTAACTATAGAGAACAAACCAAGGGTTACAGGAGGGGACATGGGTGGGGGATGGGTTAAACAGGTGATGGGGAGATGAGCACTGGATGTTGTATGTAAGTGATGAATCACTAAATTCAACATCTGAAACTAGTATTACACTGTATTTTAACTAATTGGAATTTAAATAAAAAATTGAAAAAAAAAAGAATGAGGAAGAGCTCTATGAAGTGATGTAAAATGATATCCAGGATATCCAAGATCATTTTTTTAAAAGAGCCTAATTCAAAAGTGTTTATATAATATTTTACCTTTTGTGTAACAAAGAAAGAGAAATGAAACTATATGTGCATATTTGCTTGATTTTAAAAAGGAAATAAAGGTAGGATAAATTAGAAATTAGTGTAATTGGTTACAGTGTAGGCAGTTTGTGAGAATGAAACAGAAAGGACAGGAAAAAGAATGAAACAACTTTGAATTTACCTCATTATATAGGGACTTTTTAACCATGTCAAAATTTTATATATTAAAAAAATAAAATCAACAAAGATGGGGTAAACATTTAAAATTCAATAGAAAGAAAGCCAAATGAACTTAACTGCATATAAATTGACAACATATGTAGAAGTAATTTTGTATACAAGCACAGATTTTCTTCAATTTTCAATGGGGTTACATCCTGATAAACCCATTGTAAATTGAAAATACATTTAATATACGTAGCCTACTGCACATCATCGCCAAGCATAGCCTACCTTAAATGTGCTCGGAACACTTACATTAGCCTGCAATTGGACACAATAATCTAACACAAAACCTATTTTATAATAAAGTGTTGAGTAGTTTATGTAATAATTGGGTGCTATAATGAAAGTGAAAAAACAGAAGGGTTGTATGGGCCCAGAGTGCTTCTAAATTGTATTGGTTGCTTACACTTGTGGTCACGTGGCTGATGGGGAGCTGTGGCTCCCTGCCACTGACCATATCATGAAAAATATCTCACTATGTGTCACTGGCCTGGGAAAAGATCAAAATTCAAGTTCCAACATTAAGTTTCTATTGTATGCGGCATCACTAGGTTGAAAAATTATAAAGTTGAAACATCAGAAGTCAGAGACCATCTGTAATGTGTACAAATAATTTTGGCCACAGTTCTCTTAGTACACAGGTTCAAGAAAACCAGTGCAAGGACGAAATGAACTACAGAAACATCTGAACCGTACTTGGGTGAGTGGGTAGTTGTATTTTAATTCTAAAACCACTTTGTTTGTAACAAAACTGGGATGAATGAATAAATATATTCATATTGTTTAGAACAAAGGTTTCCAATGTGAAAAAAGAGAGATGTAAATATGAAACGTAGGAAGGAGAGAAAGAACCCAGTAAATGGCTTTGAACTTGGAAATATCAACATGAAAAATCACTTTGCCAGGTCTAATCACTGAAAAGGTCTAGTAGCAATTATAGCTCAATAGCAATAAACATATTCAGTGCCCATATTTTGCATACTAATGCCTTTCACCCCTCCCCCCCAAAAAGTGGGGGAGTGGACAAGGATTACTGGAGCAATGGCAGATTCCAGGACTGGGCTGTGAAAAGTGTAAGTGCAGTAAGCCTGGACTATCTTGTTGCTATTTTGAGAGTAAGGAAGTACTCAAAACCTGAAGAGGATATATCAGAAGACAGAAGCTAGCTTGGAAGTGCTTCTATTTAAAATACTTTGAGCATCGAAAATAATAATGTCAGTAATGGAGTATCACACACCAAATATGTGTGTGTGTGCGTGTTTGTGTGTGTGTGTCTGTGTTAACTGAGTCATCAGAGATACCCAAAAATACAATGGAGAAGGTAAGGAGAAGCTGTTCTTCACAGAAAAATGATGAATAATAAAATTAGAAGGAATGACAGATTAAAAATTCCTTTAGAAACCCTAAGTATAATAAATGATATAGAAAGGAATCATCAGTTGATACTAAGACCATTAGGTGAATGATTGTTGGGAAATAGGATATTTGCATCATCTCAAGGATTTCATATTAATATATTACTTATTCATTAAAAAGAGAAAAGGATACCTTAGCAATGAAAACAGCTGTCAGACATCTCAATCAAGCCTTTGAAATTAAAACTTCCAATAATAAAATCTACTGACATTGTGTGCCTCCTGCTGTGATGTACTGAGTAGAACACATTCCTTATTTAATTTTATTTCCAAAGAATATTTAATTTGAGTATCATAAGGTACTAATCAGACAAATTCTTATTGAGGGACATTCTATAAAACAACTGGTTTGATTTTGTTTTTAATGCCAACATCGTGAAAGGCACAAAAGGAAGGGAGTGGCTCTTCTAGATAAAAAGACATTTTACCGCTACACTCAAATTACTCAAACAACTAAACTGCTTTAAATTTCATTGGATTCTAGATATATTTTTTAACACTGTAAAGATTATTATTAGAAAAATGCAAGTTTTTAACAATAGAATGTGTGTTAGATTTCTGCACTGATGTTAAATATTTTCTTCTGGTAAAGTGGTGATGTTATATATATATTTCCCATCATTACTAAATATCATATATTACATATAATACAATGTTTATGAATTATTAAAGTCTTGGTAATGTCTGAATGTGATCATTAAATAGCATTTTTTAGGGCCTATAGTATACCAACTCAGTAATTGCCACAAGGGAATTCAGAGGCATGTGAAAACCTCTATACTTCACAGTTAAGAAATTAACTAGTCAGGGAAACAATAGGCAATAATATTGATAATATCTTAAAAAGTCGAAGTCCATGGTATAAACTAGTGCTTCTTAAAAATTTTATGTACCTATAAATCACCAAAAATCTTATTAAAAGGCAGCATCTAATTAAGTAGTTCTAAAGTAGGCCCTGAGGTCCTGTATCTCTAATAAATTCTGTCCTTTGGATCACAATTTAAGTAGTAACTATATACTATAAGAACTTTAGAAGACAGAAAGTATTATGAATTAGGGAAAAAATAGAGAGTCTTCTCAGAGGAAATAAATCTTGATATCTTAACTCTTTTTCAAAAAATAAAGAGCAAAAGGAAAGATAAAAAGGTATTTATAATAGCACTATTCATTTATTCGCTCCTTACCTTTCGTATTTTCTCAGCATCTAGCATGTAAAAGACACAGTGAACAGCAGTGAGGGCAGTGTTTGGATCATCTTAGCATCTCTCACAGTGTTTTAGGTGGAGGAGGAGCTCAGTGAATGGTGAATGTATTTATTAAACTCAATGTGATTTATGGCTAGAAAAGACCCTGAAAAAAAGAATTAGAGAGAGAAATTATGGTGATGAAGTTGTGGTCTGGTAAAATAAGTAGTTCTGACTTAAGAAGCATAACTGTACCTGTGCAGATATGGTGAAGAAAGATTATGGATCATCTTAAAAGACTAGCAGAAAAGAATACATTTGATGTAGTTAAGATTTTCTGAATTGGGGAATGACATTCTAAAAATAATGTTTTAGGACAGTTAGTTTTGCAACAAAAAGTAATATTTTTTTTCTTCCAAGATTTTATTTAAAATTTGAGTTAGTTAACATGTAGTGTAGTATTGGTTTAAGGAGAATTTAGTGATTCATCACTTACATATAACACCCAGTGCTCATCACAAGTGCCCTTCTTAATGCTGATCACCCACCCACCTCCCTCTATCAACCTTCAGTTTGTTCTCTGTAGTTAAGAGTATTTTATGGTTTGCATCCCTGTTTTTATCTTATTTTATTTTTCCTTGCCTCCCTCTATGTTCATCTGTTTTGTTTTTTAAACTCCACATGAGTAAAATCATATGGTATTCATCTTTCTCTGACTGACGTATCTCGCTTAGCATAATACACTCTAGTTCCATCCACGTCATTGGCAAAATTTCATTCTTTTTGATCACTGAGTAATATTCCACTATACATATATCTCCATTGGATTATATATATAATCACATCTTCTTTGGCCATTCATCAGTTGATGGGCATCATTTGGGCTCTTTTCACAATTTGGTTTTTGATGATAGTGCTACTATAAACATTAGGGTGCATATGACCATTTGAATCAGTACTTTTTTATCCTTTGGATAAATAACTAGTAGTACAATTGCTGGGTCATAAGGTAGTTCTGTTTTTAACTTTTCGAGGAACCTCCATACTCTTCCAGAGTGGCTGTACCAGCTTGCTTTCCCATCAACAGTGTAACAGGTTCCCCTATCTCCACATCCTTGCCAACATCTGTTTTTTCCTGAGTTGTTAATTTCAGCCATTCTGACAGGTGTGAAGTGATATCTCATTGTGGTTTTGACTTGTATTTCTGTGATGATGAATGATGTTGAGCATTTTTCATGTGTCTGTTATTCATTTGTATGTCTTCCCTGGAGGAATATCCGTTCATGTCTTCTGCCCATTTCTTAATTGTTGAGTTTGGTAAGTACTTTATGGATTTTGGATACTAGCCCTTTATCCTATATATCATTTGCAAATATCTTTTCCCATTTCATATGTTGTCTTTTGGTTTTATTGACCGTTTTCTTCGCTGTGCACTTTTTATCTTGATGAAGTCCCAATAGTTCATTTTTTATTTTGTTTCCCTTGCCTTTTGGAGATGTGTCTAGCAAATAGTTGCTGTGGCCTTTTTTCTCCTCTAGGATTTTAATAGATTCCTGTCTCACATTTAGGTCTTTCATCCATTTTGAATTTATTTTTGTGTATGGTGTAAGAAAGTGGTCCAGTTTCATTCTTCTGCATGCGGCTGTCCAGTTTTCCCAACACCATTTGTTTTGTTTTTGCTTTTGTTTTGGTTGTTGTTGTTTTTAAAAGATTTTATATTTATTTATTTAAGAGAGAGAGAGCACGACTGAGGTCAAGTGGGGGGAAAGGGCATCGGGGAAGGGCGGGGGAGAGGGAGAGGGAGAAGCAAACTCCCTGCTGAACATGGAGATGGACACAGGGCTCAATCCCAAGACCCTGAGATCATGACCTCAGCCAAAGGCAGACGCTTAACTGACTGAGCCACCCAGGTGCCCCCCAACACCATTTGTTAAGGAGACTGTCTTTTTTCTATTGGATAATCTTTCCTGCTTTGTCAAAGATTAGTTGACCATATAGTTGTGTGTCCATTTCTGGGTTTTCTATTCTGTTCCATTGATCTATGTGTCTGTTTTTGTGTCAGCACCATACTGGTTGATGGTTACAGCTTTTTAATACAGCTTGAAGTCTGGAATTGTGATGCCTACAGCTTTAGTTTTCTTTTGCAACATTCCTTTGGCTAGTCAGGGTCTTCTGTAGTTCCATACAAATTTTAGAATTGTTTCTTCCAGCTCTGCGAAAAATGCTGTTGTTATTTTGATAGGGATTGCATTAAATCTGTAAAGTGCTTTGGGTAGTATAAACATTTTAACAATATTGTTCTTCCAATCCATAAGCATGGAATGTTTTTCCATATCTTTGTTTCTTCTTCAATCTCTTTCATAAGTGTTCTATATTTTTCTGAGTACAGATCTTTTTTGTCTTTGGTTAGGCTTATTCCTAGGTATCTTATGATTTTTGGTGCAATTGTAAATGGGATCGAATCCTTGATTTCTCTTTCTGCTGATTCATTATTGTTGAATAGAAATGCAACAGATTTCTGTATGTTGATTTTATATCCTGCAACTTTGCTGAATTCAATTTCTAACAATTTTTTGGTGGAGTCTTTGTGTTTTTACATAGAGTATCATGTCATCTATGAAGAGTGAAAGTTTGACTACTTCCTTGCTGATTTGGATGCCTTTTATTTCTTTTGTCTGATTGCTGAGACAAGGACCTACAGTACTATGTTGAACAACAGTGGTGAGAATAGACAGTAGAGAGTAGAGAGTGCTGTGTTCCTGGCATTAGGGGAAAATCTCTCAGTTTTTCCCCCATTGAGAATAATATTAGCTGTGGGTCTTTCCTGTGTGGCCTTTAAGATGTTGAGGAGTATTCCTTCTATGCCTACTTTGTTGAAGTTTTTATCAAGAAGGGATGCTGTATTTTGTCAAATGCTTTTTCTGCATCTCCTGGGAGGATCATATGGTTCTGATCCTTTCTTTTATTAATGTGCTGTATTACTTTGATTCATTCGTGGATTTGGAACCAGCCCTGCAGCCCAGGAATAAATCCCACTTGATCACGATGAATAAGTCTTTTTTTTAAGATTTTATTTATTTATTTGAGAGACAGAGAGAGCAAGCCCAAGCAGGGGAAGTGACAGAGGGAGAAGGAGAAGCAGGCTCCCCACTGAGCAAGGAGCCTGATGCAAGTCTTGATCCCAGAACCCAGGGCCAAAGGCAGGCACTTAACCAACTGAGCCACCCAGGTGTTCCTGAATAACTCTTTTAATGTACTGTCAGATTCAATTTGTTAGTATATTGTTGAGAATTTTTGCATTTATTTTCACAAGAAATAGTGGTCTGTAATTCTCCTTTTTAGTAGGGTCTTCATCTGGTTTTGGAATCAAGGTAATGGTGGCCTCATAGAATGAGTTTGGAAATTTTCCTTACATTCCAGTTTTTTGGAACAGTTTCAGGAGAATAGGTATTAATTCTTTAAATGTTTAATGGAATTCCCCAAACATTCTCTTTTAATTTTTTGTATTTCTGCAGTGTTGGTTGTGATCTCTCTTCTTTCATTCATGATTTTATTTATTTAGGTCCTTTCTCTTTTCTTTTTGATAAGACTGGCTAGGGGTTTATCAATATTGTTACTTCTTTCAAAGAACCAGCTCCTAGTTTCATTGATCTGTTCTACTATTTTTTTATTTACGTATCATTTATTTCTGCTCTAATCTTAATAATTTTCCTTCTTTTGTTGGTTTTAGGCTTTACTTGCTGTTCTTTTTCCAGATCCTTTAGGCAAAAGTTTAGGTTGTGTATTTGAAACTTTTCTTGCTTCTTAAGGTAGGCTTGTATTGCTATATACTTCCCTCTTATGACTGCCTTTGCTGCAGTCATGTTTGAATTTTCATTTGCTGCCATGTATTTTTTAATTTCTTCTTTAATTTCCTGGTTACCCATTCATTTTTAGTGAGATGTTCTTTATCCTCCATATATTTGTGGTTGTTCCAAATTTTTTCTTATGATTAACTTCAAGTTTCATAGCATTGTAGTCTGAAAATATGCATGGTATTATCTCAATCTTTTTGTGCTTGTTGAGGCCTGATTTGTGAACCAGTATGTGATGTTCTGGAGAATGTTCCATGTGTACTCAAAAAGAATGTATTCTGGCTGTTTTAGGTTGAAATGCTCTGAATATATGTTAAGTTCATCTGGTTCAGTGTGTCATTCAAAACCATTGTTTCCTTGTTGATCTTCTGCTTAGATGATATGTCCATTGCTGCAAGTGGGATGTTAAAGTCCCCTACTATTATTGTATTATTATCAATGAGTTTCTTTAAGTCTGTTATTAATTGATTTATAGATTTAGCTGCTCCCAAGTTGGGGACATAAATATTTACAATTTTTTTATTTTTATTTTTTTTAAGATTTTTTTATTTTTATTTATTTGAAGAGATAGAGACAGCCAGCGAGAGAGGGAACACAAGCAGGGGGAGTGGGAGAGGGAGAAGCAGGCTCCCAGCAGAGGAGCCCGATGTGGGGCTCAATCCCAGAACGCCGGGACCACGCCCTGAGCTGAAGGCAGATGCCCAACGACTGCGCCACCCAGGCGCCCCTACAATTTTTTTAAAAGATTTTATTTATTTATTTGACAGAGAGAGAGCACAAGGAGGGGGAGCAGCAGGGTCCACTGAGCAGGGACCCAAACACAGGGCTCAATCCCAGGACCCTGGGACCATGACCTGAGCCAAAGGCAGATACTCAACCAACTGAGCCACCCAGACACCCCAATATTTACAGTTGGTAGATCTTCTTGTTAGATAGACCCCTTTATTATGATATAGTGCCCTTCTTCATCTCTTATTACAGTCTTTGGTTTAAAATCTAGTTGTCTGAGGAACATCTGC
This sequence comes from Ursus americanus, assembly GCF_024610735.1. Taxonomy (NCBI): domain Eukaryota; kingdom Metazoa; phylum Chordata; class Mammalia; order Carnivora; family Ursidae; genus Ursus; species Ursus americanus. The sequence goes on along the minus strand of NC_142155.1, from coordinate 14,044,483 downwards.
ATGGCTCAGTCAGTTAAGTGTCCAACTCCTGATTTTAACCTAGGTCATGATCTCAGGGTATGAAATTAAGCCCCTCACTGGGCTCCATGTTGGTTGGGGAGACTGCTTAAGATTCTCTCTCTCCTTCACCCTCTGCCCCTCCCTCATCTTTCTCTCTTCCTCGCTTAAAAAAACACAACTATCTGATGGCTGAGTAATATTCCATTGTATATATTACCCAACATTTGCAGCAACATGGATGGGACTGGAAGAGATTATGCTAAGTGAAATAAGTCGAGCAGAGAAAGACAATTATCAAATGGTTTCACTCATTTATGGAACATAAGAAATAGCAGGGAGATGGGTAGGAGAAGGATGGGAAGAATGAAGGGGGGTGGTAAACAGAAGGGGGAATGAACCATGAGAGACTATGGACTCTGGGAAACAAACTGAGGGCTTCAGAGGGGAGAGGGGTGGGGGATTGGGATAGGCCAGTGAGGGGTATTAAGGAGAGCACATATTGCATGGTGCACTGGGTGTTATATGCAAATAATGAATCATGGAACATTGCATCAAAAACTAAGGATGTACTGTTTGATGACTAACATAACATAATAAAAAATTTTTAAAAAATCTTGTTTGTCTGATATAAGTATGGCTACTCCAGCTTTCTTTTGATGTCTATTAACATGATAGATGGTTCCCCACCCCCTCACTTTCAATCTGGAGGTGTCTTTGGTTCTGAAATGAGTCTCTTGTAACTAGCATATCTATAGGTTGTTTGTTGTTGTTGTTGTTGTTGTTGTTGTTTTGTCTATTCTGTACCATATGTCTTTTGATTGGAGCATTTTGTCCATTTACATTCAGAGTAATTATTGATAGATATAAATTTAATGCCATTGCATTACTTGTAAAGTTGCTCTTCCTATTGATTTTCTTTGTTCCTTTCTACCCTTTGTTGCTTTTGGTCTCCTTTCAAGCTCAAAGTATCCCCTTTAATATTTCTTACAGAGCTGGTTTACTGTTTATGAACTCCTTCAGTTTTTGCTTCTGTTGGAAACTCTTAACTCACCTACTATTCTGAATGAGAGTCTGGCTGGATAAAGTATTCTTAGCTACATATTTTTTTCCCATTTAGCATGTTGATTATGTCTTGCCACTTTCTTTTGGCCTACCAGATTTCTGTGGACAGGTCTGCTACTAACTTTGTGTGTCTACCCTGGTAAATTAAAGACCTTCTGTCCATAGATGCTTTCAGAATTCTCTCTTTATCTCTGTATTTGTTTCACTATGATATGTCTTGGTGTTGACCTGTTTTTGATGATTTTGATGGGATTTTCTCTGCCTTAGACTTGAATGCCTGTTTGCTTCCCCAGATGAAAGAGGTTCTCAGCTATAATTTGTTCAAATAAACCTTTTGCCCCATTTCCTGTTCTTCTTCTTCTGGGACTCCTATGATATGGATATCATTGTCCTTTATGGAATCAATGAGTTCCCTACGTATATATTCATGAGCTAATACTTTTCTTTCCCTCTTCTTTTCAGCTTCATTATTTTCCACAATTTTAGCTTCTATATCACCTATTCATTCTTCTTCTTCCATCCTCATTGTGATTACATCCAATCCATTTTGCATCTCAGTTATAGCATTTTTTATTTTGGCCAGAAGTGTTTTTAGCTTGTTTATCTCTTCAGCAATGGTTTCTCTGGTGTCTTCTGTGCTTTTTTCAAACCCAGCTAGTCTTCTTACAACTGCTGTTCTAAATTCTTTGTCAGATATATTACTTATATCTGTTTCAAGCAAATCCCTGACTGTGATTTCTTCTTGATCTTTCTTTTGGGGAGAATTCCTCCATCTTGTCATTTTGTCTAGGTTTCTGTCTTATGCATGTTATGAAAGCTTGCTTTATTTCCTGCTCCTGAGAGTAATGTTATATTAAGAAGGTGTCATACACTGTCCAGGGCCTGACACTTTGGAAGTGTTTCTGATGTATTCTGTGTGCACTCTGCTGTTGTATTGTGGCTGCTCTTTCCCACAGGTTAGTCCTCTGCAGAGTTCCTTCTTGGTTGCAGTGGGGAGTGTTTGGACCTTTAACAAGGTGTGCTTTGATTTGTTTGTGAAAATTAGCCTGACTAAAAAAGAAAGAAAAAAAAAAAAGCTGGATCCAAAAAAAAAAAAAAGAGAGAGAGAGAGAGAAGGAACAAAAAAAGCAAACAGACAAACAAAAAACTGTAAGTCTGATTTCAAAGAAAAAGGAAGAAAAAAAGAAAAAAAAAAAAAAGGAAGGTTGATCCAAAAAATGAGAAAAGGAACCAAAAACCAAACAAACCAGTAAACAAAAAACTATAAAACTGATTCCAAAGAAAAAAGGGGGGAAAAAGCCTGGTCCTCTTTCCGCCAGAACTGGAGCTGATGCTTTGTAACACTCTATGATCAGTAGACTTGGTACATGCAGGGGCCTGTGTTGGTCCTCAGGTAGAGAGGCCCACTGCATTGGTTCAGTCAGACCTGCTCTGCCCTAGTAAAGATGTCCCTGCAGGGCACAGGGGTATGGGTTTTGGTGTAAGCAGCTCCAGCCTCCACTGGTGGTGCTGTGTTGCTCATTGAAGTCTGACTATACTGGTGAGCAGGGTGGGGGGGGTGGAAGATGGCATCACCCTGCCCTCTTGGCCTGGGGAGAACTCACACCCATCACTGTTTAGGAAGCTCTCCCAGAAAAGCAAAAAATCTCCCCTCCTGTCTCTCAGGCTTCCATCAGATCCCTGCCCTCAACCTGTCTGCGCCCAGTCCATCAGCACACTGGGTGCCACAGCTGTACTGTACCACGGTTCTCAGTCATGTGGCTGGGATTCAAAACTTCAAATCCCAAAGGAGTCAGCAAGGCACAGACCCTCTCCCCTCCCTCAGAGGAGAGCCTCATAGCACTGCACCTGGCACTGTTCTGTCCAAGAAAAGCAGTCACATGGCTGTGCAGGTGCCTGGAGTCTATGGTGAAACATAGCAAGCAAAAAGCTGTGACCAGGTTATCTGCCCTCTGCATGTGCCTCTCTCCCCTGCTATTGAATGGCCTCTCAATGGCACCCACTAATTTCCTTGTCCTTGGAGAGGCAACATACCCACTTCCAAATGTACTCCAGCAAGGGGAATGTTCTCTCCCAGTGTGCCAGGAGATCTCCACACCACCCTGTCCACCATCTGCTCCCAGGCCTCCACCATCCCTCTCCCTAGGAGCACCATTGTCCACCCAACTTCATTCCAATGAATCGCACAGACTTCTAACACCTCAGAATTTGAGCTCCACTGTTTGCAAAAAACTTGCCATACTCGGTTCCTCTCGATTCCCCAGTCAATGTGCTTGGGGGAGTGTTTTTGTGCATAAACCCAATGCACGACTCCCTCCCCCTTTCACTCTCTCTCCCTGTCTTCTCTCTGCCAACAAAAAGTAGTCTTGATTGGAGAAGGGCAAAGTGGAGGCCATTTGGAAGCTGTTGTGTAATCCAGAGCAATCATTTCTTCTTCTAATTTATCAATCTTTTCCGGGCTTCAATCATTTTCCTTGCCATTTTCTCTTTTGTCTTTATCAGAGGTTGGGGAAACAAAATTATTCTGACTCCAGGACAAAAAGTAGGTCATTTGTAAAGGTGAGAACCTCATTATGTTTTCATTTCCCATGTCAAAGTTCTTATATTCACAAGCGAGTTTTTTTTAACGTTTGAAAAGATTTCTTTTAAAGATGACTTTAAAAAAACTTAATGTCGAAGCTAAACCACCATGTTAACCATTTTAATCTGGTTCTTTCTTGAATCATTGATAAACTTTAATTAGCTATACAATTATTGAAGTTAACTTGTTAGGTACAAATATTTAAAGGCCTCTGTGCTACACTTAAACCTGTTAGTAAATATTCACTTGTATATTGTGAATGATTTCTCTCTGCCTATGCCTTTCATTTTCATTTTCTTATTGCTATTTTTTGATAAATAAAATTTATAAATTTTTAAGAATAATGACCCACCTTTTCATCTATACCTGGTAAAGTTGAAAATTGTCTAGGAAGTTCTGAAAAATAAATGAATAAGTTGAAATTTTAATTGCCAGAAAAAAAACATATTATAAAGTTGAACAGTTTAAACACATTGGTTCTTCCAAGAGATTCAAGAATATATAAATATTTGGAAATAAAAATGTGGCACTTTAGACATCTGGGATCCATGCATCATCCTGGAAATATGTAATAAAGAGTATTATTTATCTATTACTATATAACAAATTATCATAAATTTGGTGATCTTAAAAAACACAAATTATTTCACAGTTTCCATGAGTGAGGAGTCTGGGCACATGTTATTGGGTTCTATATTCAGAATCTCACAAACGCAAATTCAAACTGCAGCCCAGGCTACTATCTTAACTAATGTGCATGGCCATCTTTCAAGTTCACTGGTTGTTGCAGAATTCAATGCTTTACAGTTATTGGACTGAAATTGTTCCTTTGTTGTCTCTGATATATGGCCCTCTCCACGAGATGACAGATTGCTAACTCCAGGACAACAGGATAACACCTTTCCTCTTTGAATCTCTCTGGCTTCTTCCATTTCTGACCTCCCGACTATTTCAAAGACCTCACCTCAGTCAGACTCATCCAAGGTAATCTTCCTAATTACATATGCAAAATACCTTCATCTTGCCTATGACCCAATATAATCACTGAGTGTGTCTCATCATATTTATAGATGTCACCCACAATCAAAGGTTGGGATTGTATAGAATGTGTACTTGAGGGAGGTGTTCTGGAAGGAGGGGAAATCAAATAACTAAAGAGTTAGAAGAATATATTGGTGAACATTTAGTCCTCCTATTGTGGAGAAAATACATACCCTGAATGTAAAAAAAAAAAAAAAAGGTGAGGGATCATTTCATGAAGAAGATAACAGGGGCACCTGGGTGATGCAGTCAGTTAAGCATCCCACTCTTGGTTTTAGCTCAGGTTATGATCTCAGTGTCATGAGATCAAGCCCTGCCTTAGGCTCTGCGTTCAGTGTGGAGTCTGCTTGAGATTCTCTCTCCCTTGCCTTCTGCCTCTCTCATCATGCTCTCTCTCCCTCTCTCTAAAATAAATAAATAAATCTTTTTTAAAAAGAAGATAATGGATTTATTTACAAAATTATTCTTAATTATGTAAAGTGATAAAAATGATAAAATATGAAAAACCTGAAAAATATTTTTACATTTATAATCTAAATTGTTCATATGCAAACATCCCTTACAAATTAACAAGAAAAAATAATTTAAATAGGAAAATGGAATGATTCTATGAATAAGAATCTTAAAACATCATACTAGCTCATATTCATATTGATTTAACTCTGCTACATTCTGTGCTAAGTACATGCTATCAGTTAATCTTCACAATGAGTTTGTGATGAGATAATATTATTATATCAGCTATAAGTTGAATTGTGTCCCCTCCAAAAAGATATGTTGGAGTTCTAATCCCCAGTACTTCAGAATATAAACTTATTTGGAGATATCTTTATAGACTTAATCAAGTTAAAATTAATTCATTAGGGTGGGCCCTAATCCAATATGACCAGTGGACTTATAAAAAGGGGTAATTTGACACAAAAATAGACATGCATAAAAGGGAGAAAATATTAATAGACAGAGAGAAAACAGACATCTATAAGTCAAAGTGAGAGTCATCAATAAGTCAAAGTGTAGCCTCAAACAAATCCTTCCCTTATGGCCTCTCAAAAGGAGTAAATTCTGCTGACACCTTGACTTCAAATCCTTAGCCATCAGGACTGTAAGAAGATAAATTTCTGTAAACTAACCATTTGTAGTACTTTGTTACAACAGCTTTAGCAAATAAATACAATACCTTTATACATAAAGGAAAATGAGGAGACACAGAAATATGTCCCAAATGAAAGAATAAGACAATATCACAGAAAACACATAAGTTAAATGGAGATAAGCAATATGCCTGATGGAGAATTTAAAGTAATATTGATAAAGGTGCTTCACTGGACTTGAGAAAAAAATGGAGGACATCAGTGAAATCCTTAACAATGAGATTTAGAAGAATGAATCAGAGATGAAGAGCACAATACATGAAATTAAAAATACACTACATGGAATAAATAGTAGACTGGATAAAGCAGAAGAAAAAAATCTGTGACCTGGAGGACAGAGTAATGGAAAGTAATTAAGCTTAGTAGGTGAGAGAAAAAAATATGCAAAATAAGAATAGACTCAAGCAGATCAGCAACAACATCAAATGTAATAATATTCACATTGTAGGTATCCCAGGAAGAGAAGAAAGAGAAAAAGGGGCAGAAAAATTATTTGAAGAAATATTAGTTGAAAACTTCTTGAATCTGGGGAAGGGAACAGAAATCCAGATCTAAGACCCACAGAGCTCCCCCAGCAAAATCAAGCAGAGAAGATCCACACCAAGACACCTAATAATAAAGATGCAAAGAGTAGTGATAACAACAGAATTTTAAAAGTGGCAAGGGAAAAGAAAGAAGTTACATACAAAGGAAACCTCACAAGGTTCTGAGCAGAGTTTTCAGCAGAAATTTTGCATGTCAGAAGAAGTGGTATAATACATTCAAAGTGCTGAAAGGGGAACGCCTGGGTGGTTCAGTCATTTAAGCATCTGCCTTTGGCTCAGATTATGATCTCAGGGTCCTGGGATCGAGTCCCACATCAGGCTCCTAGCTCAGCAGGGAGCCTGCTTCTCCCTCTGCCTGCTGCTCCCCCCAGCTTGTGCTCCTGCTTGTTCTCACTCTCTCTCTCTGACAAATAAATAAATGAAACCTTTTTTTGAAAAGTGCTGAAAGGAGAGAATTTGCAGCCAAGAATACTCTATTCAGCAAGGTTAACATTCAAAATAGAAGGAGAGATAAAGAGTTTACCAGATAAACAAAAGTTAAAGGAATATATGACCACTAAACTAGCCCTATGGAAATGTAAAAGGGGACTATTTCAGTGGAAAGGAAAGACTTTAAGCAAGAGTAATAAAAGAAAGAGCACAAGAGCAGTAGAAATAAGTGTATCTGTAAAATCAGTCAAGGAACCCACAAAATAAAAGAATGCAAATAAAAGAATGTAAACCTAAAATGTGGGAAGGAGAGGAGTAAAGCATGGGTTCAAACTTAAGCCACCATCAACTTAATATAGATGACTATATACAGAAGATGTTATATATAAACCTAATGGTAGCCACAAATCAATAACCAATAACAGATATGCAAATATAAAGAAAAAGGAGTCCAAGTATGTCACTATAGAAAGCCAACTATTCATAAGATAGGAGAGCAAGAGAGAAAAAGATCAGAGTAAAATTATAGAAGCAACCATAAAATAAGGAACAAAATGCAATAAATGCATACCTAAATAATTGTTTTGCATGTAAATTGACTAAACACTCACCCAAAGACATAGGGTGATGAAATGGATTAAAAAACAAAAACAAAAATAAATAAATAAATAAATAAATAAATAAATAAATAAGACCCACCTATATGTTGCCTACAAGAGACTCACTTCAGACCTAAAGACACATGCAGATTGAAAGCAAAGGGATGGAGAAGAATTTATCATGCAAATGGATGTAAAAAGAGAGCTGGGGTAGCAATACTTGTATTGGACAAAATAGACTTTAAAACAAAGACTGTAACAAGAGACAAGGAAGGACACTATATAATCACAAAGGGGACAATCCAAGAAGATGACATAACTCTTTGTATTTGTACACTCACCATGGAAACACCCAAATACTTAAAGTAGTTAATAACAAACATAAAGGAAATAATAAAGAGTAATACAATAATAGTACAGGAATTTAATGTCTCACCTACGTCAATAGACAAATCATCCAAACAGAAGAGAGAAGAAAATAGTGACTTTGAATGAGACATTAGACCAGGTGTATTTAACAGATATATTCAGAACATTCCATTCTAAAACAGAAGAATATACATTCTTTTTAAGTGCACATGGAACATTGTCCACAAAAGATAACATTAGGCCACAAAACAAGTCTCAACAAATTCAAAATATCAAAATCATTCCATGCATATTTTCTGACCACAGCACTATGAAACTAGAAGTCAACCACAAGAAGAAATCTGGAAAGAGCACAAACACATGAAGGTTAAATAACATGTTACTAAACCATGAATGGGTCAATCAAGAAATCAAAGAGGAAATCAAAAAATACATGGAGATGAACGAAAATGAAAACACAATAGTCCAATATCTGTGGAATGCAGCAAAAGTGGCTTTAAGAGGAAAGTTTACAGCAATACAGGCCTACCTCAAGAAGCAAGAAAAATCTCAAATAAACAGCTTAATCTTACACTAAAGGAACTAGTTAAAAAAGAACAAACAAAACCCGAAACCAGTAAAAGGAAAGAAATACAAAAGATTCAGGTAGAAATAAATGAAATAGAAACTAAAAAATAAATAAATAAAAAATAAAAATAAAACAGATCAATGAAACCAGGAGCTGGTTCATTGAAAAGATCAAAAAAATTGATAAACTTTTGCCAGACTAGTCAAAAAAAGAGAGAGAGATAAAATAAAAGCAGAATTGAAAGAGGAGAAATAACAACCAACATCACAGAAATACAAAAGATTATAAGAGGTTATGAAAAAGTATACACCAACAAATTGGACAACTTAAAAGAAATGGATAAATTACTAGAAACATATAAACTACCCAAACTGAACTAACAAAACTCACAACAAACAAAAGTCCAGGACCAGATAGCTTCACAGGTAAATTCTAACAAACATTTAAAAATGAGTTAATACCTATTTTTCTCAAAGTGTTCCAAAAAATTAGAAGAGGAAGAAAACTTCCAAATTCATTCTATGAGGCCTGCTTTGCTACCCTGATACCCAAACCAAATAATGACACTACAAAAAAAAAAAAAAAAAGAGAGAGAGAGAACTAGAGGGCAATATCTATGATGAACATAGATGCAAAAATCCTCAACAAAATATTAGCAAAACAAATCCAACAATACATTAAAAACATCATTTAGCACAATAAAATGAGATTTGTTCTTGGAATGCAAGGATGGGTCAATATTTCAAATCAATCAACATGATACTTCATATCAATAAGAAAAAAGCATAAGAGCCATACGATCATTTAAATAGGTGTGGAAAAAACTTTTGATCAAATACAACATTCATTCATGATAAAAACCCTCAAGAAAAGTAGGTTCACAAGGAACATACCTCAATATAATAAAAGTCTTTTATTAAAAACCCACAAATAACATCATACTCAATGGGAAGAAACTGACATCTTTCTCCCTAAGACAAGGATATCCACTGATACCACTTTTATTCACCATGTACTGGAAGTCCTTGTCACAGCAATCAGACATGAAAAAGGAATAAAAGGCATCCAAATAGGTAAAAAAGAAGTAAAAATTTTCATTATTTGCAAATGACATGATGCCATATATTAAAAAATCCTAAAGATTCCACCAAAAAACTACTAGAACTGGTACATGAATTTAGTAAGATTGTAGGATGCAAATCAATCTACAAAAATCTGCTCCATTTCTATACACTATTAATGAAGCAACAGCAGAAGAAATTAAGAAAGCAAGTACATTTATAACTGTACCAGAAATAATAAAATAGCTAGGAAAAAACTTGACCGAGCAGGTGAAAGACAAGTACTCTGAAAACTATAAAATATTGATGAGAGAAATTGAAGACACACAAAAAAATAGAAAGATATTTCATGCTCATTAATTGGAAGAATGATTATTGTTAAAATGTCCATACTACTCAGGGAATCTAGAGATTTAATGCATTCTCTATCAAAATACCAACAACAGTTTTCACAGAACAAGAAAAAATAAAGTAAAATTTGTATGGAAACACAAAAGACCCTGGGTAGCCAAAGCAATCTTGAGAAAGAAGAACAAAGCTAGAGGTATCATGATTCCATATTTTAAGATATGCCACAAAGCTATAGTAATGCAAACAATATGATACTGGCACAAAAATAGGGAACATCAAACAATACATTCTTAACCATTAGGTCAAAGATAAAATCAAAAGGACATCAAAAAATGTCTTGAACAACCAAAATGAAAACACAGCATACCAATACTTATGGGATACAGAAAGTAGTTTTAAGAGGGAAGTTTATAGTGACAAATATCTACATTAAGAAAAAAATATTTCATACAGCCTAACTTTATACTTCAAGGAACCATAAAAGGAAGAACGCACTAATCCCAAACTTAGCAGAAAGAAGAAATTAACAAATATCAGAGTAGAAGCAAATGAAATGGAGACTAGAAAAACAATAGAACGATCAACAAAAGAAAGTTATTTTTTTAAAGGTAAATAAAATTGACAAATCTTTAGCTAGACTAAGAAATAAAGAAGACTCAAACAAAATCACAAGTAAAACAGGAGACATTATAACTGATAACACAGAAGTACAAAAGGTCATAAGAAACTACTATGAACAATTATACGCCAACAAGGTTATCTATTGATAATTATTTGTCAACTAGGTTATCTAAAAAATTAGAAATGAATAAGATCCTAGAAATATACAACATACCAAGACTGAATCACGAAGAATAGAAAATGTGTATAGACAATACGGTCTAAAGAGATTGAGTCTGTAAACAAAATTCTCCCAACAAAGGAAATACTTCACTGGTGAATTCCATCAAACATTTAAAGAATTAACACCAATTCTTCTCAAACTCTTCCAAGAAATTGAAGAGTAGAGAATACATCCATACTCATTTTATTATGCCAATATTACCTTGATATCAAAGCCAGACTAAGACAATATAGAAAAGAAAATTATAGGCCAATATCACTAATGAATACAAATTCAAAAATCCTCAATAAAATAATAGCACACTGAATTCAACAGCACATTAAGGAATCATACATCGTGATTATGTGGCATTTATCCTTGAGATGCAAAGATGGTTCAACATACTGCAGAACAATCGATGTGATACACCACATTAACAGAATGAAGGATATAAATCACATAATTATCTGAACTGATGCAGAATAGGCATTTGACAAAATTCAACATTCTTTCATTATAAAATCTCTCAATAAATTGATATAAAGGAATGTATCTCAATATAATAAATGTTCAATGTTACAAGCCCACAGCTAATATCATACTATAGTGAAAAGTTTAAGTTTTTTCTCTAAGATCAGCAATGAGACGAAGATGCTAATTCTTGCCATTTTTATTCCACATAGTACTCGAAGTCCCAGCCAGAGCAATTAGGTAAGAATAAAAAATGAAATTTTCCAAATTAAAAAGAGTATAATTGTCTGTTTGCAGATGATCTGATCTTATTTAAAGAAAATTCTAAAGACTGTAACAAAGAACTATCAGAATTAATAAACAAATTCAGTTAAGTTGCAGGATACAAAATCAATATACAAATTTCTGTTGCATTTCTACACACTAACATTTAGGTATAAGAATGAGAAATTAAGAAGGCAATCTCATTTACAGTAGCATTAAAAATAATGAAATACTGACTAATAAATTTAACCAATGAGCTAAAAGACCTTTATCCTGAGAATTATAAAATATTAATGAAAGAAATTGAAGAAGACATTAATAAATTGAAAGATATCCCATATTCATGGATTGAAAGAATTAAAATTCTTTAAATGTCTGTACTACCTAAAAGGATCTACAGATTCATTGCAATCCCTATGAAAATTCCAAGACTTTTTTTTTTTTGCAGAAATAGAAAAAGGATTCCTAAAACTCATGTGTAACCAAAAAATACTGCAAATAGCCAAAACAATCTTGAGAAAAAAAGGACAAAGCTCAAGGCATCATACACTGATTTCAAACTATATTACAAAGCTATACTAATTACAATATTATGGTACTAGAAAAAAACAAAATGATATAGTCAAATTTAGCAAATGTTAAAATTTTGCAACCTATTTCACAGATTATTTTATAGAGAAATAAAACCTAACAGGTACAGTTTTAAAGCACTTTTACCACTATCTTTTTTTCTTAACTCCTTATTTAAGTTAACCCCTACCATGAAACTTCTATGTTTGTTTTCTTATGTGTTGTTTACTCTTATTATTCTGTGTACCTCATATTATATGACTTAATTTTTTTTTAAGTTTACATAAATGGTTTCATATGATAGCATTAGTTTTTAACTTTATTGCATTGGAATTTGAAAAGTAAAATGTATCTTTATGCCATTCACTTTATTAAGGTATTGCAAAAATATATTTTAATTTTAAAAAGCATGTTAAAATGTTATATACAGGATGATACAATTGTGTATAAGTACTTAAATGGACTTATGCATAGGCAACTATGTGAATAATTATAAATACAAATCTTATTGTGGTAAGTTCTGAATATTTTCTTCCTCAAACTTCACATTTTTAATAAATGTATGTTCCTTATGAAATTATATATATATATTATTGGTATATGCAAATTATTTTTATATGCAATCTGCAGGTGTCTTTAGGTCTAAATTGAGTCCCTTGTAGGCAGCATATAGATGGGTCTTGTTTTTTTATGCATTCTGACACCCTATGTCTTTTGATTGGAGCATTTAGTACATTTACATTCAAAGTAATTATTGATAGATATGTATTTATTGCCATTTTATTACTTGTTTTGGTGTTGTTTCTGGAGATTTTCTCTGATTCTCTCTTGTTTTTGTCATTTTTAGTCTCTCTTCTGCACTCAAAGAGTCACCTTTAATATTTCTTGTAAGGCTGGTTTAGTCATCACAAACTCTTTTAGTTTTTTTGTTTGGGAAACTCTTTATCTCTCCTCCTATCCTGAATGGTAACCTTGCTGGATAGGGTATTCATGGCTTTAGATTTTTCCCATTCAGCCCTTGGAATATATCATGCCACTGTCTTCTGGCTTGCCAAGTTTCTGTTGAGAAATCTCCAAACTAGCCTTATGGGTTTTCCCTTGCAAGTTAAGGAGTTCTTTTGCCTTGCTACTTTTAAGATTTATTCTTTATCACTGTATTTTGCAAATTTAATTATGATATGTCTTAGTGTCTGCCTGATTTTATTGATTTTGTTAGGAGTAGTCTGTGCCTCTTGGATCTGGATGTCTATTTCCTGCCCCAGGTTAGAGAAATTGTCATCATTTATTTCCTCAAATAAATTTTCTGCCCCCTTTTCCCTCTTCTTCTGGGACTCCTATAATAACAAATGTCATTACGTTTCATGGAGTCCCTAAGTCTATTCTTATATTGCATAATTCTTTTTCTCTTTTGTTCGGCTTTATTATTCTCCATTATTTTGTCTTCCAGGTCACTAATTTGTTCCTCTGCCTCTTCCAGCCTGCTATTCATTGCATCAGGCCTGTTTCCAATCTCATTTATTGCATATGCAAATAAATCAAATAGCCATAAATCAATGAACATATGTAAACTGAGGGATTTATTTATCTATTAGTATTATGTAGGTGACAGTGGGGTCTAAAACTTTTAATTTCTTACAAAGCGTAATAATTTATAAGCCAAAGTGATTTAAACATGTATACAATCTGTACTGACATATATTAAATCATAATTCATTTGAAGCAAACAAATTAAAAATAAATCACATTAGTCCACTAGAGATATAAGGAGTTACAAAGAAAGAAAATATGTGCATAAATATAAAGAAGCAATGGGTGAACATAAAATGTAATTTATGTCCAAGAAAAAAATGACATTGAAATACCTGACCTTTATTAATAAGGCAGTAAAATTCTTTGAAATTGTCAAGCCATAAACAGAGATTGGAAAAGGAAAGTAAAATGTGCTTAATTATCATGGTATTTGTTAAAATGACATAGTGAGTTCTATGATAAAAATTCAGATACCTATTAATAATACAGTAAAACCTATAACAATGACCAGAGGACAGCTTCTAAGAGCTCAAGAAGACTAGAAAACAGCTGTTAGAGCAGAGGGTATAGTTAGTGTCCTGGAAGTACTGAATATTTTTACTTTTTTTTTGGAACTTCAGTATTGGTTAGCACCATTCTCTCTGACTTTATCTCTTATCAACAACTTTTCTCACTTAAGCATCCTTCTCCATTCCTGAGTTTTTCCTTCTAAAACATTGCACATTCTTATGGCAAAAGTTGTTCAACCTTGTACTGCTGCTTTTCAGGATTGATATACTGGCTATGAAACATAATGTGTGGTGTGTAAATATGGAGTGTTAGTCAAACTTTCTGCATCTCAGTTTAGACATTTGTAAGAGGGTTGGACAAACTTCCTTAAAGAATCAGAGAGTAAATGTTTTAGGTTTTATAGGTTATACTTTTCTTCCAGGATACTTTGTATTCCAAGCAGCCATAAAAAATACATAAATGACTGGCATGGCTATGATCCAATAAAATTTTTCTTACACAAGCGAGTGATTGGCCAGATTTAGCATACAGACCATAGTTTGCCAAATCTTGATCTATGAAATGGAAGTAACAATACCAGTCCTAACTCTTTCACAGGGTTAATAAATACACGGGACCAGACTCCTTCATAAACTATAAATTGCTATATTCTTGCATGATGTTATTAGTGATCTTATAAACTTAGAATTCATTCTATGAGATACTTTTATGTTGAAACATCATAATCCTTCAATACCAAAGCAAATAACTTCACTCACATCCATGAACAGCTTGATTATAAAATCTGCTCTGTAATATTAAAATACAAAATCCTAGATTTTAAATATAAAGTATAAAATATTGATGCCTCATCTATGAAGAATATATAGCATAAACACACCACTGTATTTAATTTGATTAATAAACATATATGAAAATGTGGGATTAAATTATAAAGAGAAATAAAATTAATGATACAAAATTAAGAGTGTATAAAATGACACATTTTTTTACAGTGCTACCTTAGAGAAATAGGGTGTTCTGAAATGGATTTCCATCAAGAGTCCTAAGAGATGATGCTATCCATTTAAATAGATTTTAATTCATTCTAAATTATAATTGAAACACAAAGCACATGAGATGACCACATTAAAGAGTCATTGTTGAGCAAGACGGAGCTTGATGGCAGTTTTGCTGTCTGCTTGGGAATGCTGAGCAGAGACAATGGCACTTCTGCTAGGAAATCTGGAAGAGCACATTTTATGGACATCTCTGAGGAACAATTAGATTAACTGAATTCAATTAAAAATTGGCTTAAAATCAAGTGGATATGAACTTAGCCAGGAGAATAGAGCTATGTATTAAAATTTTTTCTTAGACCCTAGACTTTGAGGTAAGAGGTAGAGCATTGTACTGATTCTTTCAGATGCTATCTAGAGATTGTGTTGTTGCAATGATTACAAATCATTTTAATAAGCAAGGACATTCATGAATTATTTCCAGGTCACTACTTTGAAGGCTAAACTAAGAAACTGAGTATGAACCTAGCCAATGTATTTGGTTAGAAATCTCTTATATACCACTTAATTTATTCTGATTACAATTTGTTTGACAGAAGCTAGATGTGCCTTAATTTACTATACTTTTTTAAGTTAATCATTTCGATCTAGTTTATTATCATGATTTATATATTTTTTCTACTTTACTGTTCCCTGTGTTAGCCTCATCAAAGCACACATACACACACATATACACACAAACACACATATGTAGGAAATGGTAATTTATGGACACTATACAAAGAAGATTGTCATTCTATTATAAACATCTAGGTGAGTAGATAACAAGAATCATAGATTACCTTCTTTTCTTAATGTGAAATTTACTACTAAGTAATTGTTTGGACACCAAGGACTATGAAATGGACAGTATGCTTCTCTTCCTAGGTATTTTTATATTTATCTATTAAATACATGCTAATAATGGTTGAGTTTGATTTGTGGACCCAGTAAAAATGCTTGCTTATAGTGTAGGCAATAATAAACTGATTTAATATTGTGTATAAAATATTATTAAATAATATAAATGAATAAATATAAATGAATAATTATTATAATTCTTGGATACATTAAATATATATTATGTATAGAAAAATGATGTTGAGTTATCATTAATAGTGTAGCAATAAAATACATTGCTCACTACTGTGTGCCATGGGCTACTTACTGTGCTAAGCATTTTAGTTACATTTTTTTCACTTATACCTCACAATAACTTTATGAAACAGGTATTATTACTATCCCACCTTATATTTGAGGAACTGGGGATAATAATCAGTACTTTACACTCCTTACCATTAATCCTACAACAACTCTATTAGGTGAACATTATTTTCCTCATTTTACTGATAAAGAAACAGGTTCAGAAGTTATGAAACTCAAATAAGTGGTAGTACTACAAATTAAACCCAGTACTCTGATTTCAGAATTCACCCTCTTAGCCAATACAATATGAAAAATATGATCAACCATATCAGTATCAATGTTAATAGCGATTTAGCTATATAAGATTGAAATTATCTTTACAGCTGGTACTAAAACATTGTTAGGGGAGGAAGTATCTTTTTTTGGAAAACTACATTGGTGAGCTGCTTGGAAGTATTATCAATACAGAGGTACAGAGACATGATTGAAAACAAGATAATTTTCCAGTCATGTTTCTGGAGAGGAGGAAAGAGAATATGGAAGAGGAGGATGGCTATATAATTAAAAGGAATTTTAATATAAATGTCTAATGTGTAATGTCAAATTATATGTCCTGTGGTTTGAGATATAATTACTCCACAGATGTAAAATTGGGTTTTTCAGGCATTTTTTAAAATTATTTCTTTATTTGAGAGGGAGAGAGGAGAGCACGAATGGGAGATGGGGAGCAGCAGAGGGAGAGGAGGAAGCAGACTTCCCGTTAAGCAGGGAGCCTGAAGTGGGGGGGGGGGGGGTCGGGCTTGACAGGGGAGCTTGCTGGGTGGGGGGCTTGATCCCAGGACCCTGGGATCATGACCTGAGCCAAAGCAGACGATTAACTGACTGAGCCACCCAGGTGCCCATAAAGCATTCTTACTAGGTCTCTGGAGACATAGAAGTCTCCTAATGACATCAGATCTGTCTACTTATCATCTATCTATCATCTATCTATCTATCTATCTATCTATCTATCTATCTATCTATCATCTATCTATCATCTATCTATCTATCTATCAATAGAGTCTATTGTAACAAAGCCCCTCTAATTTAGTAAGCATATTACCTAAATTGGCTGGCTCATTTTCATTACTAGGGGAGTAATTCAAATATTTCCTTCTCATTCATAGGTTTTGAATATTTTTAAATCTTATCTGATAACAGTATCTCTCTTATAAATTTATAACTGAACAGGTTGAGAAAAGATAGAAATGAAAAACCTATGTTAAAAAGAAAGTGTAAATTAAAATACCAAAAAAGTCAAATATATGATGTAGCAATTTGATCAAAATTTAGGTTTGTTAAATCTAAAATCTGGATCTATTCTACATTCCAATAGACATGAGGAGAATATACAAAGAGGAATGAAACTTCTATTGATATAATATCCTAGATCTGATATGCTATGCAGGTCTCAAAATCAATTTCTTTACATAACGGGGGAGATAACCTGATTCTTAAAGTCTTATTGAATTTCAATGGAATGCTAAGATTTTATGAACTCCATGGGCATTGATATGAGAATTTGATATCTTGGCTATATAGTGATTATTTCTGGAAGCTCAGAAGTGTAAATTGTCTGAAAATTTGTATAATGTTTTCTCCAAAAGTTTCCAAGAGTCCTTTTCTCATTTTGGATTAAAGTAATTGATACACTTAACAATGTTTTTAAAATGGAAATATTTGTTATTGTATCAAATTTACTCTTATACCTACTACATGCTTGGAAAGAGTGTTGCAATTTGGTAAGACATAATAAGGACCACAAAACACCACTTAATACCTTTTAAAATGTTAATAACTAATAACAGCCAGAATTTAATATTAAATGTAAACTCATATGAACTATTTTCAATAATTATTACAATCTGCTTTTTTTTTTTTTGCTGTAAACACATGGCAGAAATTTAATTTTCCAGTTATTTGGGTTTTATTATGGAAGCATTTAATTATACTGCCAAAGTCATACTCCTCGAGTATTTTTCAGAAGGTTATAGGTAATTTGACATTAGCTAGAAATATTCATCTCAGAATAAAACTTTATATTCCAAGTCTCATCTAACAAATTTTTAATCACATGGATTGAAACAACATGAAAATTGTTAACACATGTCTTGGATCCATTCTTGTGCAACCCTTGAAAATAAGATAATCAGTGAATAATTAAAAATGGAAAATAAGTTTAAAGATTACAGTACCATTGTCTTATATGTGGGAAAACTTAGATACTTTGATAGTTTACTATTTCTCCCATTGTCTCTGAAAAAATGAGTTTAAAATACTAACATTTTTCCTGAGCTTTTTATTCATTTACCCAAATTTGATTATATAAAATTATTCAACATAATTAGGAATATATCTGAATGGTGACATTATATGTCACTAATAATTACATGCTATAGTCATAAATGAGAACACATATATATAGATATTTACTGCTTAAAAAATTCATATCTTGTCATACAAGAAATATTTTTTGAAAAGAATTTAAATATGTTCAAAATTTACTAATAGACTCCAAAGTTTACAGCCTAAATGTTAGTATCTCTAGAAAACTGTTTAATTCAAATATTTTTCTATAGCATGGTTTTTTCTTTCTTTTTTTAAAAATTTTCATGCAAAGAAATAATATAAAGCCAAACAAATTTAAATAATTATATTTTAACAGTTAAACCGTATACACAGAGTAGGTATATATATTAGCTATTTTGAACTTTTCTCTGAGGGTGCTAGGAGTATTTGATACAGCAAGTAGTGTCTAGTCTAAATTAAATACAAGTAAATGACAGTTACAATGTTAGATGAGGAGTCTTTCTTCCTTCTCTCTGCTCAGTACTATATACACTGTTCCAGGTCAAACTTTATCTTTGTTTTGAGAGCAGGAAACTTTTGTATTCGTCATTATATCACCAGTGCTTGACTCAGAGTCATATAAATATGCTTGTAAACAGTGCCAAGACTTACCAGTCATTGAGGTCCTTCTCATTTCCTCCATCATATTCGGCACTTCTCATGTTATGCCTATTCATGACAATGATATGAAGTAAGTGATATTGTCTTAATAACTATTTTTTTTTTTAAATACTGAGACTCAAATGTGAAGTGATTTATCCATGTCTACAAAGTCATTCAGAGGCCAACTCAAAATTCAAACTTTAGTCTGTCTCAAAATCTATCCTGTAGCAAATACACATTTTGGGTATCTTTGCACGGTGGACCATGCTAATATTCTTTGAATTATTTAAAATGCTGCATACACGCTGCTGGAGCAAAGGCCCAACAAATGTTCTTCTTAAATGGTTGCATTAATAAAGTTCTATTAGTTCTATGAATAGCCCTCTTTTACTTCCATGAATTTCATCTACAATTTTAATTAATTAATTTTAAAGTACACCCATCAAAACTCTCAGCAGTTAAAAATATTTAATCTAAAAAAAATTTTTTTAATCTATCTAGGCCCAGATAAAATGGTTCACCAAGATATCTTCAAATTGTGTGAAAGTTGCCCACTCTCAGCAGCTATAATGCAGGTCCCAGTGCAGAAAGATAAACAATGCCTAGATTTTATCATCAAGTAAGAAGATAGTGCTATGCATTTTTGTTGATATAATCTAATACAATAATAAAGACATGTACTTTGGGGAATTAGATGAATAATTATCTCATTCAGAAATTGAGATAAAAGTATCAAAATAGAGATCATTTTGGAAATGGTAAGCCTAGACCATAAAAACCTAGCATTTCATCTCCGCTCTGGCTAGATAACATTGACAATTCACAGTTGATGCCCATGTCTCAGTTTCCTTATCGGTAAAATGCGGATCTTGCACTATACCATTCTTTTCCAAACTTGTTTGATCATAAGAATCACTTGGGGTCATGGTTACAAATGAGCCTGGAAAGCCAAGAGAATCAAAAACTTTGAGGAATGGGCTTAGGGCTGTGTATTTTAATGAAGACCCCTGTTGCCACTGATGATGAGACAAATTCCAGAAACACAGGAGTAAAGTGTTTCTAGTGTTGCTTACAATTATGAAGATCCACAATAAAATTGTATAATTCTGTGACAAACATTTATGTGGAAAAAATGAGGTAGATAAACCAAACGATTTATCATTGCCAATATTTGTGCTTAATCCAGATTTTTTCCCCAGTTTATAAGTTACTTTCTTGAGGAAAATAAAATGTAGCTTCATACATATTCCGTTGTTACTGGAGGTCCTAAATGAGAACAGCATGAAGAATGAAATTTTGAGTAAAATAAAGTTGCATGTATGAAGCATGAAATTCTTTCTATGTTTAATGTCTTTGGTTATTCAGAAGGTAACATTTGTTCAATAAGGATGCGTCATTTTTAGGCTATGGGGAAACTGAATAAGCTGATATGGATCTGCATTTTTATACCTTAATGGTAGATTAAAGTGAAATTTTTGCTAGTTCCCATTCAGTTTGATTCAAGAGAAGCACAGAGGGAAAAGATTAATAAAATGCAGGCTGAATCCCCTTCTCTTTCCTGTAAAGAAAATATCTTCTCTTTCTTGAAAGGAAAATATGAAGATGAATTTAGAAAATTGATATCAAATTAACAGTTTGTTTTTCCTTTTAACTCACTGAATAATTTCTTTATAAAATTCTATTAGTTCTATGACTAACCCTCTTTTATTTCCATGAATTTCATCCACAATTTTAATTAATTAATTTCAAAGTGCACCCATTAAAACTCTCAGCAGTTAAAAATGTTTAATCTAAAAAAAATGTTTATCTAGGCCCAGATAAAATGGCTCGCCAGGATTAATGTTTTAAGGATTAAAATGTCACCTGAATATTATGTATACAATCTGGACAGCATCAACTTCAGAGCAATACTGAGTGGACTCTGGGATATAGAGAAATTATATCAGATGTTGACACTGAAAGAGTCAATTAATGTGGTTTAGGCAGCTTTTTAAAAAAGAGCATTCTGAGAATTGTTTACCAATTTTTCCCTTAGTAGAGCACTAAGATCATAGAAAGAGAGTGTTGATATGGAAATGGCAAATTTGCCTGAGATTTAACCTCCATAGTAAAATCAAAAGATAACCTATTTTTAAAAATTCCTTCTCTATAAATTGGACCTGTCAAATTCTTCATTGTATTAAAAATCAGTATATATACAAGAGAATTTAGTAAACAAATTGCCTTCTAAAAATTTCGAAAATTTTTATACATCACTTTATGTTTAAGGAAAAATATTTTTAAATTATTTAAAAAAATAAATCGCCCCAAATGGATAATCTACACAACTCTTGTTATTTAAGACCAAAATTCTGAGAGACAATCAGTTGTAGCACTAGGAACTCTCAAGACTTAGATAAAATTTTGTAAGGATATTTTTTTTCTCTCTCTTTTTAAAAATATTTTATTTATTTATTTGAGAGACAGAGTGAGGGAGAGAGAGAGCACAAGCAGGGACAGAGGGAGAGGAAGGAGCAGGATGGCTGAATCCCAGGACCCTGGGATCATGACCTGAGCCGAAGGCAGACACTTGACCGACCGAGCCTCCCAGGTGTCTCAAAATTTTGTAAGGATATTAAAAAGAGAGAAAAATGTCCACATAAAGAAAAACAAAAAAGTTTAAATATGTAATAATAACAGAAAGTCTGACAAAGACTCTATGTTCATGGTATAGAATGTTTAAGGATAAAGATGACAGAGGGAAAGCAACTTGATTCAACTTCTATTTTTATTTCATCTTCTACCAGAAAATGAATGATCTTTCACCTTAAAAGTATGGTCTTGCAATGTTTGAGAAAGATGATACTCCATAAATCAAGAAAATAGTAAAAGGACCCTTAGATATTTTATATTGATTCAAAAGTCCTCATCTAGAAAAATTGCATCACAGTATATGTAAAGAAAGTACAAAAGTTCTTATGAAACCATTCTCAAAGATTTTTGAAAAATCTTGGAAAGGAAGTGGGCACAGGAAAAAGACAGTTTTAGATGGTAGATATTGACTTTATTTTAAAAGGGAGAAAGAACTTATTTCTAGAAATCATAGTTTAATGAATTTGATACTGATCCCTGGAAAAATTATTGAATGAATTATTTATTAGGTGGTTTGTTAATATATAAAAAAACAAAATGGTGATAAGTAGGAATCAGCCTAGGTATACTAAGCTATGCTGGGGATGTTATAAGAGAAGAATGTTGTAGGCATAATGCATATACTTCTTATTCCAAAATATTTGACATAACCTGGCATATTCCTGGAAAGGGAGGATTAGCATGGGTTGTTTGGCTAAACAGCAGCCTGTAACAATTAAAAGAATATCAATTAGTGTGCTAGCCAACAAATATTTATTGGGTGCTGTCCCAAAGGCTAATACTGTGGCATAAGACAATATTCTAGCCCTCTAAAAATGTGTATTCTAATAGAAAAGATTCTAGTGGTATATTATTGGACACTATTTAAAATGGACTTATTTAACACGGTCCACTAACTTGATAAGCACATCAGATATGCAGATGTCATTGATTATGGAATAATAATTGATGTTTTGAATGACATAATCCACTAAAATGTGCATAAACAGAGTGTGCACCATGTATCACACATCCTTTACTATTCCTTCCATTGACAGAGGTGATTGCATCACGAACTAGAGACAGTCTTCCTAAATGCCCCCTCTTCTTCCACAGGCACCTTGAATCTGGGCAAGCTTAGTGAATGCTTTGACTAATAGAATAATGTCAGATGGGAAGCTGTGCCAATTTCCAGACATAGCCTTAATATACTGGCAGCTGTCTTTTTCTGAACACTGACTCATGGGAGGCAGCTGCAACGCCATGTGGAAGACCGAGTAGGCCTATGGAGAGGCCCATGTTAAGAGGTACAACAGCTCCTGCTGGGCTCCCAGCCAATAGCCAACACGAAATGTCAGTCATGTGAGTAAGCCTACTTGGAAGTGGATTTTTCAGATACAGTTGAACTGTCTATCCAGACAACATTGTAAGGCACAGAAACAAGCTTTCCCACCAGCACAAGGTTGCATATTTATGACAAAAGCAAATGATTGTTATTATTTTAAGTTATCATGTTCTTGGGACCCTTGGGACTCTCTCTCTCTCTTTTTTAAAGATTTTATTTATTTATTTATTTATTTATTTATTTATTTATTTATTTATTTGAGAGAGAGAGAGAGCAAGCGAGCATGAGCAGAGGGGAAGAGCTAGGGGAGAGGGAGAAGCAGGCTCCCCGCTGAGCAGGAAGCCAGATGCAGAACTCAATCCCAGGACCCTGAGATCATGACCTGAGCTGAAGTCAGACACTTAACCAACTGAGCCACCCAGGTGCCCTCTCTCTCTCTCTCTCTCTCTCACACACACACACAGGATCAAAAATTAAATTGTCTATATGTATGTATGAATAAATAAATAAAAACAATAGATAAATAACTCCATCAAAGTATTGTAATTGACTGTCACTTCTGTATGAGCCAGCAGAATTCAGATACACTAATAGATGCCCTTACCCAAATCCAGTCATACTTACTATATTAAACCATTGACAAATTCTATTGATTTTACCTCTAAATGTCTTTTGGCTATTCTTTCTCCATCTCCACTAATGCCACTATTGTCACTAACATAATTGCCTCCTCACTTGTTTCTTCACATCCGTTCTTACCTTCCTCAAATCAGTCCTCAGAGTGAAGTGAGAATGAACTGTCAAAAATAAATCTGCGTGACTTCTCTGCAATCCTTCAATCAATATTGCTATTGTATACAGACCGCTGGTTTTTATCCTAATCTTTATCAACAAATTGAATTTCCACTGACCCCTTCATTTTTTTTATTCCCTCATCTTTTTTTTCCTTTTCTAGAATGTGTTCTGCTCCTTCCTGCCACAATACCTTTGCACATTCTGTTCCCCTTGCCTGGAATGTTCGGTCATCTCTTATTGTCCTTCAGATCTCTGACCAAACGTCACTTCAGATAAATGTTCTCTGGCCTCCCACACCAGGTCTCACATTTCCCTTCTTCCACCACACACACTCCACACCTCTCATAGCATCATATCTTTATCCTCTGAGACATTTGACACATTTGCAAGTTATAATTACGTAGCGGCTAGCTGTTAATTAGCTACCTCTACCAATAGAAGCAATCATCACAAGGGCAGGGATTACTCCTGTTCTCCCAAACATCTTACAACATGCCTTATATGGAATATGGGCTTACTAATTATGTGTTAAATACATCAATGATTAGTTCATTTCTGGGAGTTGAAAGCTTTTTGTCCTCATATGGAAGATCATCAGATATTCATCCTTGCAACTACAGAGTTTGGCCAAGTAGATACCCAGTGAATGTTTATTCATTTGAACTGAACAAACAGAATTTTTTTGTATCTGCACTGGAAAGTTAAAATGTGGAGTAGTTTCAACAATTATGGCATCAAAGAGCTGTGACAAACTCAGACAAATTCAATGGAAAGCAGCCATAAAGATTAGAGACTCTGGAGACCATGTCACATGAGAAATGTCTGAAGGAAATGAAGTGTTTGGTCCAGAAAAGAGACAACTCTAGTTGTGATAAAAATATATGTTACATAGTTATTAAAATTACACAGTTATGTAAAATGACTCCAATGGGCAAAGCTAATATCAGTATGTGAAATTGATCATGTTGCAAATTTTAACCAACTCCTTCACTAAATACCTATTAAGCAATTACAACATGCCTTGCACTATGTTAGGCAAGAGTATATTGTGACGGGTTATAGGCCAGTGAAGAAAACAAATAAAGAACAATTAAAAAATTAAAAATTATCAAGTACTATAAAACAGACAAACAATTATCTTGAAAGAAGATAAGAGAAGAGGCCATACATCAAGTGGTTTAAAAAAACAAAGCTTCCTTAAAGAGAGGATTTTCATTAGGGAGAATGTAAAGTGGTGCAGCCACTCTGGAAAACAGTTTGGAGATTCCTCAAGAAGTAAAAATAGTACTACCATATGACCCAGAAATTGCACTACTAGATATTTATCCAAAGGATACAAAAATACTGATTTGAAGTGGCACATGCACCCCAATGTTTATAGCAGCACTCACAACAATAGCCAAATTATGGAAAGAGCCCAAATGTCCATCGATTGATGAATGGATAAAGAAGGTGTGAGATATAGATAGATATATAGATATATAATGGAATATTACTCAGCCATCAAAGAAGAATGAAATCTTGCCATTTGCAACAATGTGGTTGGAACTAGAGGGTATTATGCTAAGTGAAATAAGTCAGTCGGAGAAAGACAAATACCATATGATTTCACTCATATGTGAAATTTAAGAAACAAAACCAACCAACCAAACAAACAAAAAGAAACAAAACAGATGAACATAGGGGAAGTGAAAAACAAAGGAGAGGGAAGCCATAAGAGAATCTTAACTATAGAGAACAAACTGAGGGTTGATGGAGGGGAGGTGGGCAGGGGATGGGCTAAATGTGTGATGGATATTAAGGAGGGTAATTGTGTTGATCACTGGGTGTTATATGTAAGTGAGGAATCACTAAATTCTACTACTGAAACCAATATTACAGATTTTCAACATATTTTAAAGAATGTATTTTTTGCCTTGAGCAAAATTGATTAGGAATAAATTAACAAAGACTACTTAACACCAGGTAGGAAGTTATTACACTGAGCTAGGCAAAAACCACATGCTTTGGAGAAGAAAGATGGCAGTGAAAAGGGAAAGAATGTTAGAATTGAGATATATATGTTTGAAGTGTGTTATAGGTTTAGTTTTGTCCTCCCCATATTCGTATGTTGACTCTCTACCTTTAGTATATCAGAATGTGATTATCTTTGGAGATAAGATCTTTAAAAGGTAATTAAATTAACATGAGGTGTGGGCCCCTATCCAATCCGACTGATGTCCTTATTAAAAAAAAAAGGTTGGGGGCGGGGAGGGGGGCAGGGATTAGGACATAAAAGACACCAGAGGTAGAGCAGACATAGTGGGACCACCATGAGAAGAAACAGCAAGAGTGTGGCCATCTGCAAGCCATGAAGAGATCTCAGAGAAAATCACCTATGCTGTCACATTGAACTTGGACTTGTAGTCTCCGGAACTGTGAGAAGATAATTGGCTGTTGTTTCAGGCACCCAGGCTGTGATATTTCGTTATGGCAGCCCTAGCAAACTAATACAAAGTGGAACAGACAGCACTTATCAAGGGATTGAATGTGAGAATGATAGAAAATGAGGCAGCAAGCAAAATCCCCATGTTTGTAGGATAAATAATTGGGTGTGGTGCCATTTCCTGTGATGGAAAGATTGAGGGAGAAGACATTTCTTTGGAGTAATCAGTTTTGTTTTGATTACCTTAAATCTGAGATGACCGTGAGACTGAGAGACTATGAGACTGTGAGGTATCAATTAGACAACTGCCTACATAAAAATCTAGAGCTCAGAAGAGATTTTGTAGCTAAAGAAATATTTATGTGTGACTATGTGTTTGTATGTAAGAATGTATACACATATACATTCTTTTTTGTCATTTTATTTATTTGTTTGTTTGTTTATTAATTTATTTATTTATATTTTAATTCCAGTATACTAAACATAGAGTATTACTTTAATTTCAGGTGTACAGTATAGTGATTCAACAATTCTGTGCTTTACTCAGTGCTCATCATGATAAGTGTGCTCTTTAATGCCCATCACCTATTTCACCCATCTCCTCATCTACCTCCCCTCTGGTGACCATCAGTTTGTTCTCTAGAGTTGAGTCTGGTTTTTTTGTTTGTTTGTTTCTTTTTTTCTTTGTTCATTTGTTTTGTTTCTTAAATTTCACATATGAATGAAATTATATGGTATTTGTCTTTCTCTGACTGACTCAATTCACTTAACATTATACTCTCTAGATCCATTCATGTTGTTGCCAATGGCAAGATTTCATTCCTTTTCATGGCTGAGTAATATTTCATCTCCAGAGAACATACACAGGTGGCCAACAACACATGAAAAAATGCTCAACATCACTCATCATTAGGGAAATGCAAATCAAAACTACAATGAGATATGTCACCTCACACCTGTCAGACTGGCTGAAATAAAAAACAAGAAACAACAAGTGTTGGCAAGGATGTAGAGAAAAAGAAATCCTCATGCATTGTTGTTAACAAAGCAAAACATCCACTATGGAAAACATGATGGTGGATCCTCAGATAATGACAACTAGTATTGCTGTATGATCCAGTAATTCCACTAGAGTGTATTTACCCAAAGAATATGAAAATACTAATTCAAAAAAGGTATATTCCCCTCTATGTTTACTTTATTCCAGCATTATTTATTATAGCCACATTGTGGAAGCAACCCAAGTGTCCAGGGATAGAGGAATGGATAACGAAGAAATGGTATATGTATCCAATGAAGTATTACTCAGCCATACATACATTCTTACAGTGACATTTGGTATTAGAGGATGTATTAGATCACCAAGGGAAAGATGGTAGAGAAATGAGGGAATTAGATTTAACAGTTATCTCTAAGGAACTGGCATTTTAAGGTCATGTAGAGAAAAAAAAAAAAACAGAAAGTGACTGGGAAGTCAGTGAGGTCTAGGAGGGTATGGTAAAACAAATCAAGATGGAAAGAAGTAGTTTTGAAAATGTAGGATATAGGAAGCAAAATGGGGTTAAAAGTTGGAGTAAAATGAAAAAAATTTATGTATCAGCTTGGCAACATGAAGGCCTTTAGTCACCTTGGCCAGAACTTTTTCTGTGGAACAGTGAGGCTGGAAGCCAATTAGAATGAATTGAGAAATGAGAAGGAAGTGAGGAAATGAAGTGTTTGTGATAGACTGCTTTTTAAAGATTAGTTATGAAGGGGAAATGAGAAATAGGGGTTATTAATTAAAAATTGTTTTAGAATGGCCATATTGCTTTAAAACATCTGCATACTGATGGAAACGATCCAGGAGAGAGGGAAAGATTTTTGGTGAGTGTGAAAATCAATAGAAGATCTGAGATACTTATGGAGGGGATGGCTTTTGAGATAAGAGCAATATCTCCGTAGAGATTGGAAGAACAGAGAAAATGGGTGAAGACACAGGTTTAATGAATTTATTATGTAAGATGAGGGAGTTCCCATATGATCACATCTGTTTTATAAATGAAGAATAAAGTTATCAGTTAGAATTAAAGAGTTGAAGGGAAGCTTTAAGTTTTAATAATCAAGGAAAAGTTACAAAATATTCGTTGGGTATAATAGGAGAGTGAACTTATAACTGAAAGTTATGAGTGACAGCCTGTGTGGTGAGGTCATGTGACCCTGGTGATTATGAATGCATAGGGATGTCAGATTGCCTAAGGATGTGAATTTCTTCACCAGTTTTCTGCTTCATGGGTGCTGGATCAGAGACAGTGGTTGTACAGTACAGTATGCATCGTGATTCAGCCATAAAAATGTAATAGAAAGTTGAAAGTTATAAGTAAATTATTCTAATAATGGGGATGGAATCCATAGGATATGCATTAGTTACCTATGGTTGTAAAATAGGTTATTCCCAAACTTAGCAATTGGAAACAGTAAACATTTGATATCATATAGTTTCTGCAGATCAGGAAGCCAGGAGCAGCTTAGTTGAGTGGTTCTCATTCAAAGTCTCTCACAAGGCTACTACCAAGATATTGGCCAGGACATCTCAAGACCTGACTGGGGAAACTTCCACTTCTAAGCTCACTCACATAGCTATTGGCAGGCCTTGGAAGATATGCTTCTAATCAAACTTACATGGGCCTCTCTGTAGGGTTGCCTCACAACAGAACAAGAGGCTTACCTCAGAGTGAGTGCTATAAAGGAAAATGAAAGTGCTGCCAAGATGGAAGACAGTCATTTTATACCCTAAGCTTGGAAGGGACATCCTACTACTGCTGCCTACTCAGTAGAAGCAAGTCTCTAAAGCTAGCTCACACTCAAGCGGAGATGATTACACGAAGGCATGAACGACAGGAAATAGGGATCATTGAGGGACCTGGTAGAGGCTGCCTACCACAGGGTATAAGGAGGGAGGAAAAGACGGGAGAAGAAATTAGTGGGAATGGATTAAAGATCTGAATTTTGTGGAAGACTTGGCTCCATATGGTGAGTTTACAAAAGTAAGAGCTTGTAAGTATAGAATTGGAAAATTAAATCTGAAATATTGGAGGTGGTACAGTCATTGGTTATGACCTCTTTAGTTGAAGAGCATTAGGAAACATGGTTGGGTTGGTATGAAGGAAGTACAGAAATAGAGCTGAGAAGATAGTGTGCCATCTACATCTACATGGATGTTGGAAACATGAGAAGACTAGAAACTGGAGGGAGAGGAAAACTGAGCCAGCAGCTACAGGACTGCTCGAATAAAAAGTAAAATTTGGAAGTCAGTAAGAGGATAGCAAAGAAGAAGAGGTGAAGCTTCCAAAGGAAAATTACATAACCTCCTAGAAAAAAGGGATATAAAAGTGAGACAAGTAAATTTTTGAAACCAGCAATAGACAGCAAGGACACTGATCCCATCCATCCATAGACCCTAGTTAATCAGAATATGGAAGAAACATATACGTTCCGCTTGACATGGTTGCAAAAGATGCCATGTCTTCATAAAATAGCAGGTTTTAGTCAATGGAAGATACGGAGAGAACGTTCTCCATAAAGGTGGGTTGGAATAGAAAAGCAAAGAGATCTAAAAGGCCAAGTGGGAGAATCTGGTGGGAAGAGAAATAGTAAGAATGAATGAGTCAGGATTGGTAAGGAAAAGGTTTGGAGAGACACAGAGTTCAGAAATAATAGGTAATCAATAGACCTCAATCTCTGGTGTCGATTAAGGTCAACAGATATGCCAGTCCTCAGAACTTTAGTTCTTGTCATCATTATTGGTAGGGTTGGAACTCAATCCAAGAGGGAAAAAAAAGTGATCACAGTGAGTGAAGAATAAGCATGTAATGGGTTGCCTCTACATTAGCAGCTGGCAGCCAGGAGGGAAGGGTAAAGCTGGTAAAGCTATGGTGGTCTTAAAAACTAAGATAGAGGGGCGCCTGGGTGGCTCAGTTGTTAAGCATCTGCCTTCGGCTCAGGTCATGATCCCAGGGTCCTGGGATTGAGCCCCGCATCGGGCTCCCTGCTCAGCAGGAAGCCTGCTTCTCCCTCTCCCACTCCCCCTGCGTGTGTTCCCTCTCTTGCTGTGTCTCTTTCTGTCAAATAAATAAAATCTTAAAAAAAAACAAAAACAAAAACCAAAAAACCCCCCACAAAAACTAAGCTAGAGTAGAGCATTTCCAATGTTTGAGTGAACAGTTTTGATTCTTCCTAGCCTAGGATTTTGTTGCATTTTTCTCTCATTGCTTCCCTGTCTTGTGAGATGCCTTGTTTTATTTAGAAGGTATCAAGAGGGGGCGCCTGGGTGGCACAGCGGTTAAAGCGTCTGCCCTCGGCTCAGGGCGTGATCCCGGCGTTCTGGGTTCGAGCCCCACGTCAGGCTCCTCCTCTATGAGCCTGCTTCTTCCTCTCCCACTCCCCCTGCTTGTGTTCCCTCTCTCGCTAGCTGTCTCTATCTCTGTCAAATAAATAAATAAAAAATCTTTAAAAAAAAAAGGTATCAAGAGGAACCATAGGAATTACTTAGTCAAGCCCTTTCCTGTAAGGAAACCAAAGTTCAGAGAGTGTACAGCTTCTTGTCTTGTCCAAAACTAGGTATATAATTAGTGTCAGGTTCAGGGGTGAAAATGAAGAATCTTCATTTCTAGTTCATTTGGAATCCTAAGAATTAAAGGTAGTGGCATAAACATAGCAGCTTTACATTAAAAAAGTAGATAAAAGTAACTCACAAGGGAAGAATTTGGGAATCCATATTTTCCAAGACACTTCTACAACACACAAAAGTGACATTATGTGTTACTCGACCCATGGCATTTCCTAAATCCCAAGTAAAGCCTTGGGAATTGAAGGCCAAAAACTTTTACCCATTTAAGTGTTTTACATGTGTCATTGTAGAGAGAAAGAACGGTAAAAATGGAAACTTGATGCAAATGGCCTCTTTGGATAAAGACTGCTTGGGCTATTCCTGGATGGGGCAAGTTTGGACTAACTAGCCCAGGATAACCATCATTTCATACTTCCCTTTGTTCTATTCTACCCTTCTACTTTTTTTTTTTTTTTTTTTAGAACCTCTGTCATGTACTTTCTATTCTGGGATTCCCAATTAGAAAATCGCCAATCTGTTTTTAGATAGAGAACCGAGAAGAATCAGCTTAGCTCCTGAGAAACATTATTTCATAATAAGAAGAAAGAAGAAGGGGAGGAAGAGGAGTAAGGGGAGGAGGAGAATGAGATGAATAAGGAGAAGTTCTTTCAGTTCATAGTAGACACGCTAATTTTAAGCATAAGGTGAGTACTCACCCATCAAATCATGTAATCTGATCATTTAATAACACAAAATATTAATATATTAGTGTTATATATTAATATATATTAATAAAATATTAATATATGCATTAATAGTATATATTAATAGAAGATTAATATATTAGTATATTATAGTAAATAATAGTTAAGGTTCATGTATCCTAAGTTGTTATTAATTTCCTTTTATTATGGAATTAGTGGTTTACAAAAGTATGTGTGTGAGTGTATACTGGAGACATTAAGTATTGAAAAGTAAAGCATATTGAAAAGGAATAATCTACAAACTTATTTGTGCTTTTTTTACATTTTTAAATTTTACTTATTTTTTTTTTTATCTCACGACCCTGAGATCAAGAACTGAAATGAGATCAAGAGTCGGACATTTAAGCAACTGAGCCACCCAGGGGCCCCAGTAATGCTTCTTAAAGCCTTACTGAAAAAAAGTTCTAAAATAAAGTAGTATTATAGTAATACCACAAGGACTATGAGAGAAAGGGGTGAGGGGAAAGAAAACACTTTCTAAAACTAAGTAAGCATATTCAAAACATATTCTTATCATTTGAGTCCAAGAATTGTGCAGGTGATACCGAATTTAGCAATGATCCTGGAGGATGGGGTTCTTTTTTTTAATTTTTTTTCAAAGATAAAAGGACTAAACAGCAAAAAATAAAAAGCAATAGAAGAAAAAGGTAGATTATACTTGGAAATCTCATTTCTCTGAAGTAATATTTAAAAATGTATAAGTAATAGGAGAGATGAATTTGAAAGACTAACTTTACATGCCTGGGCCAATTTAAAATACAAGTTTATATTCTGATGTGTTAACACTGGTTTCTTCCTTTCAAAAGTTGGCAAGGAAACTTAAATGAGAATTAGTTTATACAATTAATCTGGTAGTTTTGGGGTGAGAATACTTTATTACTAAAGAAAAATAAAAAGAAGCCTAGTGAAACCATGCTCCCAAATACATGTGTAATAACTGAAATACATATGAACATATTATATATACTTATGTGTATGCACTCTTTATATAATGTATGCATATATACACACGTATATATAATGTGTGTATATGTAAATATGGGTCTGTGTTTGTATACATACTGATATATATATACAGATACACACCGGCACTTGTGAGAGGCAAATGAAGGCTGATAATTATAATCTGAAATGGTGATTTTTAAACTGTATTAAAGCATAAAAACAGACCAATCTCAATAGGGAGGAAAGGACACAGAGAGCCTACAGTGTGTAAACTGTTGCTCTTTTTATTGTTGGGTCAATATGTCAGCAGTGCTTTCACATAGAACATAGAGCAGACATGAATCAGGGTGCTTCTTCCTTGGTTTGCCTTTGGATTGTGTTGTCAGGGTCCAGAGACCAGATTCTCCATATATGGTTCTTTTTGTGATTCTTGATTATGACCCCCTGAGGAAGTCAGACCAGCCTGGGGTTACTGGAGATGGTGTCTTGCTTGGCATATTTATCATCCACAAATCGTCTGCTATAAATATACCTCAGCAGGATCATCATCAGGCTGGCTCAGTAGCCTGCAATTTGTGAAGGTTATGGGAAACAGTGTGAAGGGTGAAGTGCTTTATTAAGGGTGGCTTTCTCCCTGACCCAGCCCTGTGTTCTACTTGAATATAAATGACCATGGGAATGAGTACTCCTTTCCATTTAGGATTAAGTCTTTTTAAATGGTCCCTTTCAGCTGTTATTCTTATGTCACTATGTCATGACTTAAAGATTTTCTAAGAAACATAAAAATCACAGTGTTCGAAGATTATGTGAGAAATTACTAGATGCAAGATATATATGTATCTAAACCTCACATTGTTTCCTTTTTTCCATTTTTTAGCATTTGTCATTAATCTCTATTTTTGCTTGTGGCAAAATAACAGAACTGACCAAAATGTCTTGCAAATATCATAATTATAATCTATATGGAAGTTGAAATAAAGGAAATGTGATTCTCCTTTGTATTGTTGAATGTTGTTTGTTTTTCAAAGAAAATGTTTGCTTCAGACACAATGTTTTGGATTATCCCCTAGACATAAACCTTATTTTCCTTTCACATTCCCTTAAATGAAAAAAAAAATATTGTAATAAACCAAAAACGACATGAAACCAAAATGCCACACAGGCTGCTCTCTCAGCCAGTGCATGTTCCTGGAACATGGTTAAAGCTTTTTGGTTGGGGAACGATTAACTGTTTCCCTTACAAGATATTTTTCTGAACACTTGTCGTAGAAGAGAAAGCCTTGAAGAGGGTCACCCTATTAATATATATTAAGAAGTAAAGGGCCAATTTTAATATTTCAAACAACTCCAGTGAATAAAAGATCATTGGCACCTTTCTGTTTTCACTATAGTCCTCTTTTAAAACGATGTTCTTCACTCTCCATTTGCCCCACGGGAGAGGAACAACAAGAGGAAGAAAAATGGGGAATGAGTACAGAGAGAAAATGATGGAAATTTGTTTTATTCCACTTCACCTGCCGCTTGAGCCACTCACCCTTAGGAAGACTCCCACACTTTATATGAATTACCCATTGTGGTCTCCCCCACCATATCACCACACTATTTTGCCACTTGTTTTGCCAACCACCAACTGCGTTTACAAGTAGAGACATAATCAGTAGGCGAATGACCTTTTGCAGCTTTGTATCTGAAGCTAGTTCATCAAATACTTGTCAGCCAACTGTCCGGGGCGGGGGCTAAATAAATAAATAAATAAATAAAGGTGGGGAGTGATGGAAATTTATCTTTATCTTTTCTTTTCTTTTCTTTTTTTTTTTTTTTTTGGCTGCTAAATCGAGAATCTGGTAGTTTTTCCTCCCCCTTTCCCTCGTTTCTTTTTCCACCCCTGTCCACAAACCTGTTACTAGGGAAACTTGAAAAGGAATCAGATACATTAAGAAAACAAAAGTTTAGACCCCACAACCACGATCCCATTGCCATGCAGAAAGCAATGCAAGATGCCCAACCTCGGTCGCCGCACCGCGGTCCTGACAAAGCCTGTATCTAGCCAGAACAAATAAGATGTTAATTGCAGCCTCGCTGAGAAAAACTAGTATTGTTCCAGCCAGAGACACGCAGCATTTCGGGAGCCGGGATGTGCCCCCTCCTCTGAGGACTGGATTAATTCATCTGAATCCCGGTGATGAAATGACAGCTTTTCGGCTGCGACAGGTCCACGCTGAAAGAAAGAAAGACGATCAAGTCCAGTATTTACTTCCCACCCGTCAGAGTCGCCTTCCAGTCCTCCGCACCCCCCTAACCTCGCCTCCCAGTGAGTTTCTCTTACAGTTGGTCGCCGCCAGCCCCAGCGGTGGGAACTGAGGATGCAAAAACCTCCCAGACGCAGAAAATACTGCTTTCGGGACGTGCTTGGTTTTGAGTAGCCGTGACGTGCAAGCTCACCGCGGCCCTGGCTGGAGCACCGCGGAGTCCCCCTCCCGCCCGTCTCTCTCCCGCCCTCCCGCCGGGCCTCCCTCCTTTCTCACCCCGCCGCTTCCCTCCTCTTCTCTCACACACCCGCCCGCGCCCTCGGGAGGCAGAACTCCGGGAAGGCACAGCGGCAGCGCGGCGCTCGTCGAGCCTCGGGCCGGCCGCCTAGCGCACCGCACGGGTGCTAGCGCTGGGCGCACAGCGCCCGGGGACGCGCGCGCACGAGCACGCGGGAGACTGGCGCGCGGGCGCGCACCCCGGGGACGCGCACCCCCCCCTCCCTCGCGCGCGCCCCGGGGAGAGCGTGCGCCGCGCGCCGGCGCGCACACCCGAGACAGAGCTTTACTATCTCGTTCCCTCTCGCGCCCCTCCTCGCTGGGCATTCAAACAGCTTTCCGACATCACCAGCCAAGGATTTTTTCCCCCCTCTCCTTAGTCGCGGTCCGTCCATCAGTACCTGCGGGGGGAGGAGGAGGAGGGAGGAAAGCGGAAAGAGGAAAAAGCATAAGCTTGAGCCTTCTGATCCGACCACGAATACTCCTGTAATAAACCCACCGCCCCAACAAATCTGCCTTAGCAGCCGCTGCTGTCGCCGGTCACTTCTCGTCTCAGCGCTTTCTTTGCTTCTTGGCTAATAGGTTTGTTGGGGGTAGATTTGATAAAACAAATCCTCGCTTTTAAGCCACTCGCATTTTTTTTGTTGTTGTTGTTGCTTTTTTTGTTTCCTCAGAGTCTCTCTACGGGGGGCTTCTCCCCCCCCCCACCTCCGTTGGAGGTTGGATTCAGTTGGATACGGCGTCAGGCTCCGGGGTCCTGGGGGCTTTTTTCTCTCACAGCTCCCGTCTTTGATTTTTTCCCCCCATCTTTTGCTTCTCTTAAGTGTGCATTTAAAAAAATAAATCCTGATTTTTGAAGCTGAGCCGGGGAAAATGGGCAACGGTGATTGGGACCGAAGGGGAGTCTCTCCGTCACTGTTGCTGGGACGCGTGCCTGTGCTGGTGTCTTAGAGCAAGAGCCTCCCTGAGCTTTCGGAGTGGAAGGTAAGGAAGGGGGTCCAGGGGTCACCTTCCCTCTGCCAGGGGTCGCCACAGAGGAGCTCTCCGTCTAGGTGTTTGCGGAGGGAGGACAAGGAAAGGAAAGGCTGTTGCTGGCAGATGGAGGGGCTGCGAGCAAACCCGACTGTCTGCATTTACTTAAACGCCGCAGTTGAAAAGTTAGAGAAGTCTGTTTTTTCAAGAGATGTGCTGGGTCGGAAGGAATAGGCAGGGAGACCTAGAAAATCTGATGGTTGTGTGTGATTGGGGTGATTTTATGGGGAGAAATTTTTAGGTTAGAAGGAAGTTAAGATAAGGGGAGGCAGTGGGTCTTCTAGTGGGGAAAAAAATTTAGTGGAGTGATGGCGCCGTCTATGTTCGACTGAACTAAAGTGTCACCCAGAAAATCAGTTTTGAGAATAGCTAAACTAAATGCCGGTTTGCTTCTCAGCAGGAAACAAATATATAAATAAATAAATACAACATCCTTGAGACCTTGGAAGCCATCCCTTGAACACCCCCACCCCATTCTTTCTTTCTTAAAGAGGGAAATACAATTGTTTGAACTGGCCCTGCAGTCGGGGGCGGGGGTGGGGGGACGGCAGAGTTCAGTGATTCATTTTTGATTCTTTAGAATAAAACAAGGCTCCGTACACCAAGGCTTACGGATTAAAATAAAAAGCATTATATTGAGGGGGCTCTCTTGAGCAAGCTTGAGTGAAATCAGAGCTATTTCCTCACTCTTTCTAATCCTTGATGAGCACAGCAATGCAGACATGCACTGTCAAATAAATGGAAGCAAAAGTACCGGATTTCATTAGGAAAAGAAATACGACCTCTTTTTGAGTTACCTATTATAAAATGAAGCCCCCTTTCATGGATGGAATTCCTAATTTAGACACTTATTGTCACATTGGCTCTCAACGCCTACACTCTATCCTGAAGAACACTGCGCAGACCTGCATTGCCTGCAAAGTGCTACAGCAAAAAAAAAGAGGAAATTATTTCCAGAATTTCCTGCAACTTTCCCAATTTTTTAACCTTTAAATGCTCATTGGCTTTATTTTCTCAAGAAGAAAATGCATTATTCATTGAGCTGTATGCTTGAAACAGAGAACGCTGTTTTGATAGTCCCAGCAGTTCTGATGTTATTTTAAACTGCTGCTATATAGAGATTTAGAGTTGGGGCTGTTTTCTCCTATATCAAGACATAGAATTTGAATTATGATCTGGAAAATGCAGATCTATCTTCAGGGACTTCGGTCACTGGTATTTGTGTGCATGCGTTGGTGTGTGTTATGCAATGGGAAGAAGAGGGATTTATCCTTTGGTTCAGAGAGGACCCAGGCAAAGACACGAAAACTCTTAACTGTCTATATGTCTGTATGTCTGTCTCTGTTTACAGAACAGTGGAAGAGACTGCAGCCTAAAGACTTTTATAATTAACTTGGCATCACTTTTCTCAGCTCAGAGGCTAAACAAAAAAGCAGTGTCATTTATTCTAAGAAATAACTTCTTAAAGGTTAAAGCTGAAAAAAATTCGAGTTATTTTTGGATAACAACTTACAGAGGTAAATATAACCAAGGATTACTTTATTATGCAAGGCCAGGTTAAAAAATATAAAGAAAAGGAGCTTTAGAGCTCTTGCTGGAAAGAGAGCAATTCAGTAATTGAAATCTGCTAGGAAAGAAAATGCTAATGTCTTTTATCTACCATGTGTAAATCTTAAATTACAGTAGATAACTCTAGATAAAATAGCCCTAATTAAAAAAAAATTAAAAGACTGAAGCCAGCTCAATTACTGTGGTTCTGGGATTTTTCACTGACATCGCCTTTGGATACAGATACTAATACAGTGATCCACTTTATGTATCCCAAGAGGGCATGTCACATTGAAATGACTGCCTTAAATCCTGGTTCTCAGTGGTGATGTTGAACAACAAGTCTTCCCCATGTATCAACCCATCTATGTCCTTTCTCAGATGATGGTTTTAAAATTCTATTAATCCACATGAATGCTGGTGTTTTTGCACAGGAATTCCCATCAGTCACACAGTGGTCCCTGCAAAGACAAGTATGGGCATTTGGGAGATGATGTTTCATCCTCAACAAATTATCATTCATGTTTTTAAAATTGTGGCTATCCTTTATCGAAATTGCTTTTCATATTTAAGATAAAAGAAATAAAGTGATGACAGCTGTTCCCAGATTATCAGATTAGATTTTGTGTGATGATGTTTACTGCAGGCCGACTGAGGGAAAGAAAAGGTTGTATAGGTTGCTTAAAAATATTTCAAAAATTAAAATTTAGGTTACGATATTTTAAAAGGATATGTTTTCCTCTTCTTTCAATAGAATCATAATGCATTTGGAGGAAATCCTGGTAGATAAATTAGAGCATTCCTGTTAATCATCTATTAAATATTATTTTTAAATTGAATGTAGAGAATTTGGCCATTGTGAATCACCGCGTGAGGGCGCTGTTCACACAGCAACAGATAATTTCCTAGCGTTATAAAATAAAAAAATTACCTGCCCTTCTTTTAAAAAGGGTTTTTTACTGAAATCTTGAAAACAGCTGGCTGTAATATTGGAAGGAGTTTCTTTTTTCAGTGCGCGTAGACTCCTACTTGCATTTTACTTTCATTGCCATTTTTACAGGCCAAATGACATAGGATGAAGGCTGTTCGTAACCTGCTGATTTATATATTTTCCACCTATCTCCTGGTTATGTTTGGATTTAATGCTGCCCAAGACTTCTGGTGTTCAACTTTGGTGAAGGGAGTCATTTATGGATCGTATTCTGTAAGTGAAATGTTTCCCAAAAACTTTACAAACTGCACTTGGACGCTGGAAAATCCAGATCCAACCAAATATAGCATTTACCTGAAATTTTCCAAAAAGGACCTTAGCTGCTCTAACTTTTCCCTCTTGGCTTATCAGTTTGATCATTTTTCCCATGAAAAAATAAAGGATCTTTTAAGAAAGAATCATTCTATAATGCAACTCTGCGATTCCAAGAATGCTTTTGTTTTTCTACAATATGATAAAAATTTTATTCAAATACGTCGGGTGTTTCCAACCGATTTCCCAGGATTACAGAAAAAAGGGGAAGAAGATCAGAAATCTTTTTTTGAATTTTTGGTATTGAACAAGGTGAGCCCAAGCCAGTTTGGTTGCCATGTATTATGCACTTGGCTGGAGAGCTGCTTAAAATCAGAAAATGGGAGAACAGAATCATGTGGGATCATGTATACAAAATGCACCTGCCCTCAGCATTTGGGAGAGTGGGGGATCGACGACCAGTCGCTGGTTTTGTTAAATAACGTGGTGTTACCCCTGAATGAGCAGACCGAGGGCTGCCTGACCCAGGAGCTGCAAACCACCCAGGTCTGCAATCTTACCAGGGAGGCCAAGCGACCGCCCAAAGAAGGTAAGTGCCCAGCAGAGAGGGGAGAGGGGAGGAAGGGGTGTTGGGAGATGGCATTAAGAGGTGCTGTTTCCACACAAGGGCTTAATCATTGCTTTTTAACTCTATCATCTTTGAAGTCATTTGATTTGTGATCTTCACTAAAAAAGGTCTCTTAAACTAATTTTGGGTTTCAAGATTTTAGAGATGGGGCAGTGAGAATGGGATAGCTCTAGTCAACATGCCCTGGTAGTGTGTCAAAAACGTGGAGCCTGTTTGCAGTGGAGGTTGGTGAGGTGTGTGTGCGGGGTCTTCATTGGCTGTAGTCCCTTGGGGACACCTACCTGTATACATGCACTCTCTCTCACGCACACTCCTGTGAAATGGATTTGTCGGATTTCTACCTTATGCTACAGCCCGGTAAAGAGTACTCTTCACTTCCTCTCCCCTTTGCCCTCTCTGTCTCACTGTCTCAACCAAGACCCCTTGTGCTGTGCCAAGTTGGGGAAGCGGGACGAAAAGGTGACACAAACTCAGTTGTAATCCTGTTTGGACCAAATGACTTTCTGACAGCTGAAGACAAGGGTGTCCCCCTCCAATAAAAAAAAAAAATTGCTTTGCACAATAAATCCCGTGCTCTTGCTCTTTTGAAACCCCACTTGGAAGCGCAAACTCTGGGGTCTCTTGGTTATGAAGCCACTTGGAGGCAGGGGTGAAGAGTACAATTAAAACACAGGCTGATCCTGTAAAACCTGATAGCCCTCTTGCGTGATTTTTGCTGTCCTTGGTCCCCTGTTGATATACACGAGGAGAGTGGGAGCGTGTCAGAGATGAGCTAGATGGAACAAATAGTGCAACGGAAATGCAGAGGAAAAAGAGAAAGTACAGGAGTGATTTATAGCTTTCATCCAATCCCTAGTGGAGGAGCTACCAGAGGATTTCAGATTGTAGATTACGTTTAATAATGCAAGAAAGCTGACATATTTTGAGAAAATGACTTTCCTGTTTGGAAGGTTAACGGATGTGTTCCATTCCTTTGAGGACAGGGCTGATACGTATTCGTTCTCGCTCCCCAACCCTGCAACTAGAGAGTGTTGATTTTTTATGCAGGAAATGTTTTCTGATCGCCACAAAGATCCCTGTCTGTGGAAAGGGACAGCCAAGCTCCAGTCCCTCTTTCCTCCCCCTCCCCCAACAGAAGTTGTCTTTGTGGCCAATATAAAATTGACACGTTGTTGGAGAATTTTCTTTAAAAGTAGCCAAGGCTTTGTAAGGGGTGGGGGTGGGAAGGAAAGAGAAAGAAGGGCTTAACTAGCTAGATGCGGTTTCTCTGCTGAAAGCAATTTGGGGGGTGGGGATTAAGGAAGAGCAATGGTACGTGGGGAGAAGATGTGTTAGAAAATAAATGCAGACTAATGGCAATGAGAGAGGGTTGAAAAGCTTTAAGATTTCTACAGGTCAGTGTTTCACTAACAGCTGTGGCTGAAGAAAACAAAGTGGTTTTAAATTACAGGAGTTCTTTTCTCTGGTAAAAATCCCAGAGAAGCACTTCCAACTGCAGGGATGGTATTTAACACCATTTAAAACTAATTAGTGTCCCCTAGAATAAGAAGCTACAGTACACACAGAAAATGTGATGCTATAAGCTGGCTAATAAGACAATTAACACCAGAAACTAGTATTTGTTTGTTTGTTTTATTGCTGTTTTAATAAAATCTAGAGTATCTGTTTTTTCAGTGGTTAAAATTCTATCATGAAATTGACTGCTGATGAGGAGTGGAAAGTGAATCTAGTTTTGGAAGCCTTTTTTGTGAATGGTAGCAAGTCACAAAAACAAAGTTGTGTGCACATTAAGCATGACTTTCAAAGATTTTGCAGGTCATGATCATGAGATGTGGGTTGAAACAGTGCTAGGATTTATAGAAGTTGGACTAGATAGTCATTTGTTTGGTAAATGAGTAAGAATATGAGTGATTTTAGAC
This sequence comes from Ursus americanus, assembly GCF_024610735.1. NCBI lineage: Eukaryota > Metazoa > Chordata > Mammalia > Carnivora > Ursidae > Ursus > Ursus americanus. The sequence goes on along the minus strand of NC_142155.1, from coordinate 14,003,020 downwards.
ATTCGATGTAGAAATCACGTGGGAGCACGTCTGTTTCTTTTGGCTAATTAGCTGATGAAATGAGAAAGGAATATCTCCATAGACAAACAGGTGATTATGTTAAAATTGTTATTGTGTTAATAGAACTGAACTAGGAAAACTTTATATAGTAGGGGAGGAGTATATGCTGTATCAGTAAAATTGCACAGCCTGTATTCTCTTTATTCTAAATATGTGTTCTTTAACTGTTTAGGTGTTCTGAGTCAGAAAGGTAAGGATAAGTAATTCCTGATGACATAATTGTAGCTGATGCATTTGTAAATAATTCTTATAAAATATATTCGGCATTCCTTACCTCATTCAAAGAAGACTTTTTGGCTATGCTGCATTGTAGGAAAGGAATGTGAACATCTGCAGACTCTTAATTTAGTAAAATTTATGCAAAGTATATTAAATCTTAAGTATTTTATATAAACGCTATATAAAATCATACGAAAGAATTATTTAATACCATTTCAAATAAACTACCATATAATGATATTCACCAGGTTAGAGGTTAATAATTACATACAGTTGTTCTACTCATGCCTAATTTTATTCCAAAATGTCTTTACTTTATATGGTAACATGTAATATCAGGTTTTAAAATAAGGCTTTAAAAATTCTACTTGCATTTTATATTGATAAATGATTTCTATTTTCTATAGAAAAATAGACTATCCTGTAAGTCATCAAAGGAATAAATACCAAATTATTCTCCATAGTTTTTCTTTGCTTCTGTTTTATTCACTGTAATAAGTACTGAAAACCTTGAGTAGAAATATTTTCTACATTAATTACATCATAGAAGTGGCACAAATTGGACAGAAGACTCTTCACATGCAATAGATGCAATTCTAGGTTATGTGTGGTGCTGGTGGTGATGATAATGGTGTGCCAAATGCTGAATATTTTGAATGTGTCCACTGAAATCACAAAATCATATTTAGTTAGTATTTGAGGAAATTATAGGCTCCCAGGACTGGGATGTTGATTTTGTTGATATAGACTTTCTACTAAAATGTTTGTTAATAATACATTCATGTACTGAAGAATTTCATAGCCAGAAAACAGCAAGAAGAAAACTATCCCTGTTTGTAATGATGACACCAACAATTGCAAATGTATCTTGAATATGTTATAACAGTAAATAATTGGACTGATGCTTTATCAAAGTATTAATTAGTTAGGCATTAATACATTTAAATATCTTGTTTTTTAAGTTTGGCATATTTGAGGGTGACATATGATACTAAAAACTTAGTTGCCATTCCCCAGTTTTTATGTGAAAATTTGAAAACCAAATAAACCAACAAAATGAAGCCTTTTAAAAATAGTATCTTATTTCAAGCAATATTTTTAAAAAACTGTCTACATTTAATTTATATAAACTTTTCTTTTTTTTTTTTTTTTAAGGAAACTCAAGTGACATTGCTATTTACCTGGTTTTCAGATATAAGTCTGGGGAGGTACTGGCATGTATTCATGAGGCCTTTACTACATTTTACAGGACTTCTTTTTTTTTTTTTTTCTCCTACCATAGATGAATTTGGACTATATAGTTAAAATATAAGATCTTGCTTCTTACTACTTCACCTAAAATAAGCAACTAAAACAGTTTTGGCAGAAAAAAAATCTCTACCAGGGTATCTAAATCACATAATAAGCCTTAATGGAACCTTTGTTTCCTACTTACATCAATGGTGCTACTTATGTGAAGGGAAATTGGGATCCCTGTATAGATTCCAGGAAATCTGAACACACATACTCATTTGTCTTTTCACTCTGCCTGTACTAATCCTTGATATTCTATCACCCAAGGGATGTGCCTGTGTAAAATCTAGCCTGGGTTGTGTGTTTACAGTTCTAGGTGCCTATTTTTTCATCTAGAGCAATTTGTGTGTCTATCAGTGTGTTTTCATTTCTTTCTACTCTTGCTCCTTTTGCCCTCAGAACTGTTCAGCACCTTTCACTTTCCTCTTTACTGTCCTTGGATCTTACTTCCTTTGTAAATGACTGCCATAATCCCACAGTCTCTATCGGAATGTAGAAAGGCACATTGAGTCTGTTCCTTGAAGATGCAGAGCCTGAGAGTTTGCTCTTCCCCTTGGCTGCATCCCATAGTGCTCTATACGAACTGTACTTCTGTTCTAGCATTTGTCATATTGCAGTGTATTTTCTGTTTGTATTTCTGTCTCCCTCCGTTAGACCTGGGAATTCTTCAAGCATAAAGACTGGGTCTTCAGTTGTGTATGACAGTCTTAATAGAGCTTCAATAAATATTGACTGTCAAATGAACAAAACAAAAAAGATCTCAATAGGAAAGATAGTAATACATTGGTTACAATAGAAAGAATAAAACTACATCATTTGGGGAAAGAGGCCACCTTTTACTTTCCGTTTTTTTTAGGGGAAGATGGCTACCATTTATATCATTTCCACTTCCATTAATGCATTGTTTATGCCAGCTTCTGATCTCAACATATTATTTAATATCACTTTTTAAACAAGAAAATGGAATCATTAAGAACTATTCTTAATTTTATATGTATATTAAAAGATTTATGGTCCATATAACTTTCTACATATGGCTATCTCCAAAAAAAATAGTAAGAAAATTTGCCAATTTCTGTTTAACTGTCTTCATTTCTCTTTATGCTTCTCTCTTCTGACTCTAGCATTACTTCTACATAATGACATTTCCCAAGCCTCTCTTGCACAGTTTGAAGACAAACATGCAGACTCTTTCCAAGAGAGAGGAAAGGAGTATTTGCATGTTAAGCTCAGTGCTTTTGTTATTCATTCCTATTTAATAATCTATAAATGTAGTAATAGTAGAATATAGGCCTGATCAATTAAAGTACCATAATTTTTACTTTTGCCATTTTTGAATTTTGACAAACAATTTAGGACATCATATATGTATATATTATCCAATGAAACAAAATTCTGTTATATGGCAACATATTTTTTGCAGGCGATAAATTAAAATATTAACATGAATATTTGTGTGTGGGGACACCTGGGTGGCTCAGTCAGTTAAGTGTCTGTCTTCAGCTCAGGTCATGATCCCAGGGTCTTGGGATTGAGTCCCACATTGGGCTCCTTGCTCAGTGAGGAGCCTGCTTCTCCCTCTCCCTCTGCCTCTCCCTCCTGCTTGTGCATGCTCTCTCTCTGACAAATAAATAAGTGAAATCTTAAAAAAAAGAAAATTTGTACGTGTGCACATATGTCCCATGCATGCACACATTTGCCAAGATGTGTCAGTGGGTTTTATGATAGCTGTAGATAAATGTACTGTAGGTTAGTTTTCTTCCAAAATTGACAAGAAAATTTAGAGTTCAGCTTCATGTGTTACCTTATTGACTTCATTTCCTACTAGAAGCGATTTTATTGTTAAACTGAAGGCTTTTAAAAAATATACTATTCTTTAGAATCACTCTGGTATTCATTACCTATAGTCATGTGGTTCTTGGATCTCAAATCAATGTTCATTCAAAAATAAACTTTTTTTTACTTTTTCAAAATATCATTGCTGGGTTTTAAAATCTATTGTTTGAGTTTGAATCTACTCTTCCACGTCGTAACTGTGTTGCTCTGTATTACTACTTTCCCCTTCTCAGATTAGGTTAGTGATGCTTATGTCTCAGGGTATAGGAGAACAGGAAATGACATCATGTATTGAATTTTAAGAACCTAATAAAATTAATGGCTTGGGATATTTTAGTTCCTGTCAGCCCTGTGGAAATTTCTTCCCAAATCAATTAACTAATAAAAATCAGAGAGGTATGCAATTTTTCTAAGTATATCACTTCAATGAAATGAAAGGGATTTTGGTGTAAGGTACACTTGAGTCCTCAGAGTGACTCAGCCTCCTAGCAGCACCTGTCAAGTGACTGAGCTTGACTCATCAATCTTTGGTAGCAGAGTGTTGAATTAAATGAGATTGCACATGTAAAATACTTAGTCCATTGCTCAAGTTATATTAGGCCCTCAATTCAGTTTTTGAATGTCTTTTTTATTCTTACATTTTGGCTATAAATGATAGAGGATTAATAATAAATAATGAAGCAGATTGTCATTTAATTATTTGAACTTGTTTAGGAATTTAGGGCATTTAACAAAGGATCATTAAGCATCTTGAATGTATGTCTATTTTGCATTAGATACAAAAAGGTAGCATCTCAGTACCTGTGTGTTGATGGAGGCATGACTAATACATCAAATAGATCAAGCTAGTGGTGTGTGAGTCATCCTAGGCCTGGGAAGATGTCCTTTGGATATCATTGCTGATAGCCTGCAAATCCACTGAAATTAAACAGTTTCATTAGTATTTTACTCTTTGCTGTGTTATGCAAAATTAAGTTCATGTTTTGAAATGTATTTTGAAAAGGAATTATCTTGAAATATTAGTCCATGTTAAACCATTTGGAAAAAAAAGTAGGGTGGTTTTGTGTGTTTTTCACTGGATTGTGATCACAGGCTTCCCCCAAAGGTTTATATATTCAGTATTGAAAAGAAAACAATTTTTTTTAGTACTCATTTAAAGATTCTGATATTTTCTTGAAGGAAAATTACAAAATGTGATCTATGGGACTCTATGAAATGCTAAATGCTCCATGTTCTATTATCTTTCAACTATCATTCAGGAATTTTGCTCAATTGCAGAGAACGACCTAGCTATCTATCTGTTAAAGGTTAATAAGTAATGTATTTCTGCTATACACAGAAAGTATAATAAGTAACAAATTCATAATGAATACATTAGTATGGAGCTATTTCTCTCAAAATTAAGTGAATAAGGAGTCTTTTCTGAAAATGCTGATATGCATTTTTCACCATAACCACGCCCATCCCAATCACGTAATCATTAAGTCTTGGAACACGATATAAAACATAAAGGTAAAATGGTTACTGTTTGGTTTCCACTATGTTAAGTGAAATAATTTACCTGCCACCTAATCCTGGATATTATATTCTCTAATGATTTCTTCTGGATAGTAAGTTTCTTTGGGGAATGTTCTGTTGTTTGGGAAAACAGAATAAATATGTGCATGGAAAAGATACTAGAACACTGATAGAACCAGATTATAATACAGTTGACCTTTGAACACCAGGGAAGTTATGGGCACAGTTGAAAATCTGCATATAATTTTTGACTCCCCCAAAATTCAACTTCTAAAGGGCTGCTATTGACAGGAAGCCCTACCAATTATATGAACAGTCGATTAACACAGTTCGTATATATATACAAAATGTGTGTGTATATATACTATGTATGTATATATATATATATATATATATAGTATATATACAGTATTCTTATAGCAAGCTAGAGAAAATGAAATGTTACTAAGAAAATCATAAGAGAAAATACATTTATAATAAATACAGTACTGTATTTTTATAAAAAATCTGAGTATAAGTGGATTCATGCAATTCAAACCGATGTTGTTCAAGGGTCAACTGATTTAGAATACAACTTAGATACACTTAAACAGAATAGAAAGTATTAAAACAGTTGGGGAATCAACCAGAGAAAGCTACCTTGATAAGATTGCTTTTTAGCAATAAATATGTTAAGGTGATAGAACTGTCACAGAAATATTATCTCTCCTGGGTAATTCATACTGGGTGGGTGTTACACAGTATTTCTTTCATGACAGTTCTACTGGTGTCCCACCTTTTAAGGTAATTTTTAAAATCTTGATAATTAAAAAAAATTAATTTCTATGCTTGCATATCTAAACAATTTGTTTTCCAATAAACATTTTAAAGAGAAGCTTCATCTAGCATCACTCCTGAGAAAACAAGGAACTAATGCATTATAATAAGCATTTCATAAATTTTTTATAAATTTAAAAAATGTAATAAAACCTAACATTGAGAAAACGCTTTCCAGTTTGTCAAGCTCTATTAAATATATTATTTTATTTGGGGAATAGTAGTGTGATATTTGTCCCATTGACATGTGCTGAATATATAGAATATCCTAAAGACTAGGGTTTTCCTTTCTCTAAAAATTTAATACAAATTGGTTCAAATGAAAAACTGGGGAATTTCAGAGCTACGGGTTTTCTCACTGTCTCTGGAGTGCGAATCACAAATTCCCAGATATATGAGGGACTTTAGGTGTTATATAGTCGAAATCTTACCTGATAAATGGATTTCCAATCTGCAGATATATGATGGGAACATTATTTCAGCTGAATTTAAGTCTTCTTGGAATTTATATTTAATACCATTTCTATAACATGAAAGAGGCACAGTCACTTGGAACTGTTTGATAGTTGTACTGTTTAAGAAAAAAAAATATCTGGTATCTAGCCAGGACAATAATCAGAGTATACTTCACTATACTACTTAATACAGAGTAGTCTTTACAAATTAAAGCTTTCATCCGTTAGATTTTTGTTCTATTTGGTATATATTATTTAAACAATGTGATGTCAATCTCAAAAAGACAATTTTCAGTCTAAGCTCCTTAAATTTAAAGAGCAGTGTATTTCAAGTTCAGAGTCTGTGCAGATTTACTAAGATGATTTAGCAACATCTATCTTGGATTTTCATATCACTCCCATTTTCTAGGGAAATCTGTGTTTTGGAGAAATAGCATGTCTTACATTTTTTAGTCATTCTGTGATACACTGAGAAATAGTGTTGCGTGCTGGAGAAGAGAGAGGTCCGGGCTCCCTTCTTCTGTTGAAGATCACAGCTTCAGTGAGGTGGGCTTACCCTTGAAGCTCCAGTAGCCACTCACTCTTCTCACCCCTTTCGCCCGTGGGTAGTAATGGCTGTCTGCTGTTTTTTTTTTGTTTTGTTTGTTTGTTTGTTTTAAGATTTTATTTATTTATTTGACAGAGAGAGAGACAAGCCAGCGAGAGGGAACACAAGCAGAGGGAGTGGGAGAGGAAGAAGTAGGCTCCCAGTGGAGGAGCCCGATATGGGGCTCGATCCTAGGACTCTGGGATCATGCCCTGAGCCGAAGGCAGATGCTTAATGACTGAGCCACCCAGGTGCCCCTGTCTGCTGTTTCTAACCCTGATGCTGTGTTCTCTCTCCTTGGTTTCACCAAGCACTATACACGCCTTAATGTTTTCTCAAATTATCTTATTTGAGGACAGCATCTGTTTCTTACTGGGACCCTGACTAGGCTAGGGGTATATCATTTTGGTGGTGAAGTGATTTCTGATTTCTTACGAGATTGGCTCAAAACCAACCTTTTAAGTTTCGATCCATTCTTTTAATGTGCTAAAGGTCTTACTTAATTATTAGCCCTTTTGCAGATTAGCATATAGACCAGCTGAAGTAAACAGGGAAATAATAAGAATATAAAGAACTGAGTTGGTGAAAATTAAAATCAATTGGCCACTTTTTTTTTTAACTCAGTGAGGTGGTTTTTTTTTTTTTTAACAATCCTCTCTTGGAATCAATGTGTTCATCTTTATAACTCCATTGAATTTAGGCTCTACGAGTATTTTTGTATATTTGCTTGTTGGTTTGTTGATTACTTAGCTAATTTTTAAATTACATAATACATACACATTCATATACAGCATATATACATTTTCAGCATTGATGTGACTCCAGAACATTTAAACTGGTCTGGATATTCAAAAAAAAATTGTGACTTGATCATTAAAAACAAATAACTTCAAGGTTCCCATATAAGACTTAAAAAATACTGACAGATTAAGATTTTGTTCTAATTTTATATCATTATGATGTAAATGGAAGTGGAAATGATGGACAATGTAAAATGAAAATAGAATTTCAGTTTCATTTTGCCTACTGATTTTACTATCCCCCTCAAAGCAAAATAAGGAGAAAACACAGAAAAAGCTTTTTTTTTCTTTGTTTCATTACAAAAAACAAATCGAGGCACCTAAGTCTGCCCTTGTAGTTTCGTAATAAAAATTGCAGTTTTTTACTTTTTTTCTCTGTGTTAGTCTATTTGTTGCCTTTCACATCAGGGAAGGATCCCAAGAGGGAAAAAAAGAGGTAATTTCCAAAAATTATGTTCAAACAATTATGTTGAAACAGAGCTTTATAATTTTCCTGAATAAGTAATACATAACAAATATTTATTGTATACTGAATGCTTTTGGAAACATTTCTTCTTATGTAGCTAGTTATAATAATTGTAATGTGGAAAAGAGGGCACCTTGGGAAGACAAAAATCTGTTTACTTTATGTAATCTTTCTACATAAGTCTGGCAAACTTTCAAAGATCTGCTTCTGCACTGTAGACTGAGAAATTTGAGTTTACTTTGGCTTCTCAGAGAGGTCAGCTTTCTTTATAGATATGTCAGGCTGTGGTCAGCTCTCTTTGGCTGGCCTTGGGTTTTGTAACTTGCAGGGCAAACAGTGTATATTTTTTAACACATGTGCCTGAGAAATTAACCAAGCACAGCTGCTTTTTAAAAAAAATTTTTTCAATAGGCTTTACTTTCAAATATGATGAAGTGAATAGCTGTGGAGCTTCATTGTTCCATTTGCACAGAACATTTCAGTCCCATCATTTGTAATATATTAAAATCTGCTCTCTTAAAAAACCTATGGCTTTTTTTCTACTTTACTGATTTCCCTGGAATTTTCTGATGACCATATTTTGGTGTTCAATTGGTGATAAGGGCATAAATGAGTTCCAGGCACAATAAATATGATATGTGCTTGCCTCTGGCCTCTGCCTCCGGAGACCACGGAAATGGAGCAGAGAGAGTTTGGAAGCAGAATAGAAGTTGATCCACTAAGTAGTAAGAACTGATTAAGGTGAAAGAAATAAGTGCATGTAGAATGTGAATTAATACAACTTTTTTTTTTTTCTTAGCACTGGAGCATTTTTTTCTAAATAAAAAGCCAATATATAAAAAAAGATTTTTAAAAATGGAGCTGTTTTGGTTGAGGTGGGCAGGAGGCCTAGAGCCATGCCTCATCAGTCTCCTTTCTTCCTGTGTTGGTCCCAGAGGCTACTCTGCTTGCAAAAACCACTGCAGAACTGTAAATCTTAGAAGCCTCCATATGAAGCCACATATAAGAAATTAATGGCAGAAACTTTCTTCCTCTGAGAAACTAAAATTTTTAGTGTTTTGATCACTAGGAATGTATAAAAACTGCCATTTTGTTTTTATTGCATTTTGCTTAGAACAAAATTCGTAATTTGTTTGGGATCCATAGGTCTATTGCCTATTTATCTGTGCTTAATTTTTCTCTGTTCCCAGCTCCTTGCCTGAACGCTCTAAAGTTTGCCTGGGTCTCACTCCCAAACCTCAGGCAAGCCTATTCCATCCTGCCTTTCAGGCATCTCTGATGCTTTGTGAGGATGTCCATAAGTTGACTCTGTTACTTTTCTGCCATGTCTCATCCAATTTGCTGGTCATTTGCTATCTTCTGCCAGCCATAGTGTTTCTGCCTTTGCTTTACAGAGACCTAGTGTAATGAAGCCATGCTGTGTTTAGACTAAAGGTGGGATCCCCACCCCTTCTCTTCTTTTTGTCACACTCCTTGTATGAGACATGTTTATGACCCATTTTAGCGTCTGTCATGTAAACATTTGTTTCAGAGTTTCTCTGGAATCAGTCCTGTGGCTCCACGAGGTACTTTGGATGAATGCCGCAGTTCTTCATTTCTCCTTCTAGTCATCCAGATTCCAAATGTCTTCTACTGTAGGTTCCCACCCCTCCTGCAGACTTGCTTGTTCCACTTATGCCTCTTGCTCACATTCTAGTTTGCCTAGATAAAAATGAGTATTATTTTAGAATTCTTTTGTATCTTTAATTTTAGGTGGTAAATACAGAAGCCCCAATTTTAAATCTTTATAAATGTAATCTATTTGGTGCTATGCATTCTGACACTCTTCCGTGTTGTTTGGTTAATCACCAGATAGTTCAGATGCAAACTGTCAAATCTCTTGGAATGAGTTAAAAACAATAGGATCGTGAAAATTATTTTGAGTTCCTTTGATTGTTCACATATAAGGGATATCATAACTGAAAACAGCTTATTAAACCAACAGCAAGAAGTTTATTAGCATTGGCATTCTATAGATGTGAGTGGATAATTGAGGTATCATTAAGGCTCTTCATAGTTCCAGCCTTCTCCCATTCTGGGCACATGGAGGAATTGTGTTCCTGGCCCACTTGTGGTTGGGATGAGAGCATGAAAGTCTCTTTACCTCTGGCATAGAGACCTGTACTTGAAGAGTCATCCTGAGTCCTTGAATATCTAAAATGAGAGGAGGCCCCTGCCTTATGCTCTTCCTGATTCTGATAGTTGTGAAGCATGAGCAAGGAGGAACCTTTTCTGTTTTGAGACACTGGGAATTTTGGGTTGTCTTTGTTACTACAGCCTAACCTCGCATATATAAGTGATATAATGTCTGACTTTAGAGGATAGGGGAGTAGTTGTGCTGACTGATGTTGCCAAAAGGTGATTAGGCACATTGGTAACATATGTTGTAATTCAAATGTAATGACATGATGGTCATGCCAGTCAATGATATTTTGGGAGGAGGAACTCACCCACATATTCCATAATGTACTCTGGGCAGCTATATTTGAATTTATTGCTGGCAACACCATGGAAGTCGGTTTAGGTATTATTTATCAATATGTTACTATTTTATGTTTTAGCCTAATTAAAATTAATACTAAAATAACTACAATAATTGTATGTTTATATTACAAGGGACCATTCTTTTGTTATTTATTTAAAAAGTTGTTAGGTTTTTCTACATTTTCAAACTTACCCAGATCAGAGAGGGTATTGTGGTAGTCTTTTGCTGAGTCATAATTATCAGAGAGAGCAAGGTAGAAAAAATTCATTTTAGCACGGCAGTTCTTGCTGAAAGGTAAAACTTGTCCTGCTCTCTGTCCCTTCCTCCTTCCTTCCATTTTCCCTCCCTCCCTGTTTTTCTTCCTCCTATGTTACTTTTTTTTTTCCCCAGATACATAGGCTATGATTTATATATGTTGATCTAGATTCCTCACTGCAATGGCTTGCAAAGAATCTGTTATCAATATACGTGTAGGTGTTTTTGGTAAACAAATATTTCTATGGTAGTTCATGGGGAGCTTGTAATCACTGAGTAAGCACTGCTTCATTAATCTTAACAATTTTCTTGCGAGTTTAATTATGGAGCAATAATTAACCTTCCCTTTGAGTAGGTGGGTTTTTGTCACCTCGAGAAGTATTCTTAACCTCCCATGAGAGGAGGGGAAAAGTAGGCTGCTATGAACTATAAACAAGCCTGTGTGAGTGACTTAGGGGGGAGTGAAGAGTTCTTCCCAATGCTAGCGTACACAGGCAAGTTTTGCTCTACTGGTCTGTGCCTTCCATTATTTTTTCTGGCTTTCCCGTTCTCAAGAAGCTTGGATTATGGTATGCTCATTAATTATAAGAGACACACTTCAGGATTCAAAGAGGGTTATAGAAGCCATTGAGCAACTGAGAAATTAAAACAGAAGCAAAAACAAAGCTTCTGTTTTTTCCCCCCCCCAGTCTTGTGTTCTGAAGAAAATCCAGGGATGGAGTGAATTGTCAGTTCACTTCCCATGTTTATATTGGTGGGCATCATGCACGCATACACGTACTCACTTATATGTGAATTTATGACGTTAAATGATCACAAGTATTACATATATATATATATATGATTTGAAAAGATAAATATTTTTCAGAAGTTTGAGAATATATTCCCTGTTAAGCTGCATTTACTAACTCAATATCTACTAAATATAAATCTAACTAGAGTGACTTATAATGAGATCATAGGAATGATAAAGAATAAAATACTTTTTGCAATGGAAGCTTTGAACTTGAAGTTAATCTCTTCAAAAATTCATTTGGAGTGTTTTTAATAAATACATTCAGAGCTGTATTCTGTGGATTTTGGATATCAGTAAGTGAAGTTTTACTTAGGATTTAAGAGTAAATCATTTGCCAAGCAGGTTTCTAAAAGTTAAAAACAAATGTCAATTACAAAAGGAGGGGCACCTGGATGCCTCAATCAGTTAAGCTGGATTTATATTTTGTTGACTCTTGATCTCAGCTCAGGTCTTGACCACAGGATCTTGAGTTCAAGCTCCACATAGGGCTCCACACTGGGTGTGAGGCCTACTTTAAAAAAAAAAAAAAAAAAAAAAAAGTAAACTATTTGCTTTTACATTTCTGAAAAATTCACATATATCATGTTATAACAAATTAATATTCTTTTAAATTCTCTTAACTCATTGATTATTTTCTTCCTTTGGAACTTAGTTACCTACTAGGTCCCACCCATCCCAGAGCTGTAAATTCAGTTTCAGATTTTAGATATTTCCCCCTAGAAGGTAATTGCATAATGGTTGAGTCAGACCTCCTGAACTCAGATCCCATTTTTCTCTGCTTTTGACTTTGTGGCCCTGAGAATTATTACACACTTTTCTCACCCTCGTCTCATATCTGTAAAGAGGTGATTATTATAGTGAGGTGACTAAGAGATTGAATAAGGTAATTAATGTAAAATACTTAGCATGATTTTTGGACTGTATAGTAGAGACTCCGTAAGTGTTAACTTGCACTAATTGAACAATTCTAGAACCCTTTAGTGCATTAGATTTCTTTAATACAACAAATAAAATTTTGATTCATGATAAAAAGTAATCTATTTCATTGACCTCAGAGCAATGAAAATGCCTCTGGATCATTTAGTGTGTAGAAATGTACTGTATCTCTAATCCTTTATTCCCTCTGAATATTCATGTTCCTGAGAAAAAGTCTGAGCTGAGTAAGTTACCATGTCTATTCTCCTTTACACCTCTTTTCAAAAATGAACCACCTTGTTCATAACATCATCACTATTCCTCTTAAAATGGACTGGTCTGTGATATTTACAGTTTGTTTGACAAAGGATGATTGCTCCAACTGACTTTTTCCTGAAGACCTGAATCCACTTAATCAAGAAGGAGTCTGGATTTTTGTCCTCCTAAGCAACTTCATCTTCTGGGTATTTTCCTGAAAATATTTATGTCCCTTTGGTCTAGTCCTTTCTCCATAATATTGTGGTTTAGAATATAAACCAATATGAATTTATTGGTTAAGTCAAGTTACAGTCTATATTCTGATTTCTTTCTAAGGACTGATATATATGTTAAAATGAAACAAACTATAATTTATGTCTTGGCCTGCAGTGAATTCCTTTTTCCATCTGAGTAGTCAGATCTCCTGGAAAAATGTCTTGCTTGCTGCCTGCTTTTTAAACATTTGTTTTAAGGCTCAATGTAAGAAAATATCAACAAAGTATAAATCCATATTATATTTTTCAAAAGACCATACTTTTTTTTTTACTTTCAATTTTTTTAAAGATATTTACTTATTTGAGTGACAGAGAGAGCATGCAAGTGGGGGGAGGGGCAGAGGGAGAGAGAGAGAATCTCAAAGCAACTCTGTGCTGGGCGTGGAGCCCGACTCAGGCTCTGTCCCGCCACCCTGAGATCATGACCTGAGCTGACATCACGACTCAGGCGGTTAACCAACTGAGCCACCCAGATGCCCTTTTGCTTTCTATTTTATCAAACTTTTACTTTTGTCATTACAAACAAGAGAATTAGCAATGTGACGTTTGATTTTTAACCCTCTATAGTCCTTTGTATTTGAAGGGCACTTAGATCAGAAGACTGAATGACTGCCTTCTGGATGAGATTTGCCACTACTGTCTGGGTAACTTTAGACAAGTCATGTCACCTCTGAGGGAGAGCTTCACTTTGCTGAGATGTAAAAATACAAATGGCTGTCTGAAATGCTTAGGGTTATGTTGAGAGTCAAACTGTACTATACATGCAAGCCATTTAGAAAAGGGGAAATAGTGGGGGCACCTGGGTGGCTCAGTCAGTTAAGTGCTGCCTTCTGCTCAGGTCATGATCCCGGAGTCCTGGGATCAAGTCCAATGTCAGGCTCCCTGCTCAGAGGAGAGTCTACTTCTCCCTCTGCCCCTCACCCCACTTGTGCTCTCTCTCTCTCTCAAATAAATAAATAAAATCTTAAAAAAAAAAAGAAAAGGGGAAGTGGCATCCAAAAATGTTCTTATTATTGCCAACATTAGCTTGTAAATTTGATTAGGTTTATTAGTTTAGTTCCTTGGCATGTAATTACGTGAAATAATGGTCTTGCCCTATAATGATCAATATCACAATTTGTTGGATGGATTGTTGGGCTTGATATTTTTAGATAAGACTCTGATCATCTGTCTTTGGGAAAACACTCTATTCCCTTGGTTTTTCATTTTCTGTATCGGTGGAAGCAATAACAATTTGCGCTTCACATTCAAGCATTACAGTTTGCTTCCCAGCCCTGCTTTCCACTAGCTTTGTGACCTTTGGCAGTTTGCTGCATGTTTGTAAACCACATTTTCTGTGTCTGTAAAAGAGACATCATCTCTATGCTATTTTTAAAAAAATGTAGTCTGTACAAAAAACAATATTAAGACTAATAAATTGATGGAAGTGGTCAGTTCTCTTAATTCAGCTTAAGTGATTGAAAACCTTGAGTTTTAGGCTGCCCAAAGTAAACCGAAGTGTGACTTCAGTTGTACTCAGCTCTAGCTTTCCTCATCTGTAAAGGAAGGTGGGAAATATAGTGAGTCACTTCATTGTAAGATTCTACTCTTATGTCAATCAGAAAAACAGTTTGAAAATAAACACATCTTTTCTTCCCTTTCGTTTTTTTGGAAAGCCAAGTGTTATCATTAGAGGAGAATGAGGACAGATGAATGCTGGCCAAAAAGAAACTGGGAGAAGTTGTAATCTTACAGAACTAACTTTTATTTTCCTCTGGGGACAAAGGCTACATATAAATAAGCAAGGGTTTTGTGCTCTATCAAGTAATGAAAAGTTAAATGTATTAATCTTTAAGAAATACAAATTAGGTAAATTTTGCATCATGTAAATTTTGAAACTGACTAAAATATAGAAACATGTTAATAGAGCTTCATAATTTCACGGAGTGTTTTTGTATCTGTTCTTAAAAAGACAACAGATTGGGATCTGTCCTTTAGAGGTCACAGGTGGGCATGTTTTGGAGGACGAATGTGTTCTAGCAGCCAACCGTGCATTTGGTTTGATGGGAGTACTCGTCGGATTTAGTAGATAAAATGCCTGCAGGTTACTTTTTACTTAAAATAATGCATCAACTTGTTGGTTTGGGCAAACCTAATACTTGGTAAACACTTTTTAAAAACTCTCAGTTTTGTGCTTTCCACCAAGTATAGCAAACTTAATAGGTAGAACTATATTCAGATTTTTTAGACAAACCTTGCTTAATTTAGGTTCTATCAGCCTAAATATTTATTTTGACTTGTAGCTTTCTACAACTGGCATCGAACAGTTTAACCTCTAATGTCATAAATTTTTCTGTTAACCTTACATTGATGGGAAATGGCTACTTTAGAAATCCATTAATAGAAGTTTACCACAGATAGTGGATATTGCTGTGAGCAATTGTATAAGCAAGTCACTTAGCGAAGGAGGCCAAGTGATAAGGCCCAGTATCACACTGAGAAGGGGAAGATCTGAATTTGAGTCCTTCTCTTAATCTTTACTATATACGGCCACACTGGAAAGATAAACACAATCTAATATTTTTCAGTAGTTCAAATGGTGCTTAACTCATGCAATCCTTTGTTAACTACAAGATATTTTTAAAATAGTGTAAAGTTTTGGGGCGCCTGGGTGGCACAGCGGTTAAGCGTCTGCCTTTGGCTCAGGGCGTGATCCCGGCGTTCTGGGATCGAGCCCCACATTAGGCTCTTCCGCTATGAGCCTGCTTCTTCCTCTCCCACTCCCCCTGCTTGTGTTCCCTCTCTCGCTGGCTGTTTCTCTCTCTGTTGAATAAATAAATAAAATAGCGTAAAGTTTTCTCTTAAACTCTACAAAATACATTTCCTCATATGTATTTAGTAGTCTCCGATCTCTTAATGCTCCTTCCAGCTCTGTCTTTTCCAAACTGTAGCCTGTGTGTAGATCCTCACCAATAAAGAAGCTTTCTTCTTTAACCAAGTCCATTATTTAAGACCTCTTCAATCTAATCTCTCCCAGGAAATTTCCAAGTGATTAAAATGGGAGTATTGATTTTGACCTGCTCTGAGACGTACAATGCTTATAAAACACTTTTTACTCATAAATACATTTGCAGTTAATGTAAAAAATATTCATTTAGAAATAAGTGTAGCTGTTTTTAATATTTTCTTCTATAAAAATATGAATTTCTTAGATTTCAAGAGTATAGATGGTAAAGACTTTGGTTTAATTACCTTGAACTTCACTTAGCACCACATTAACACAATGAGGTGCTTAATCTTTCCTGTAATTACCATCATAGAAGATCAAAATAAAATTAGAATTACAATGATCTTTTCTTGTTTAAGTTAATGATTTTAAGTTGGTAAGATGCCATTTACATTAGATAAAAATAGCTTCTAGTTAGATTAAGCATCTCTAATACTAGAAAATACAGCATACTTATAAAAAGAAACAGAGGTGAAAAGTTCGTTCTTTACTTCAGGGAGTATGTTATTTAACCTTTGTCTTTAATTTTGATAAGTTCTTTATAAATTCTCAACTTTTATTTGCTTGGGCATTGAAAACGAGCGCTATCTAACTGGGAAAAACAATAAATCCTGATCCATTCTGACTAAAATCATTCTTTGGAGCTTTCTTACTTGTGATAACACTCAAAATACTGAAAATTAAGCTGATGCCAACTTTTCTTTTTGAATGATAGAGATTCAGTGTTTTGGAAATGTAAGGGTTTCTTGAGAGGAGGTAATCAAAACAAAATTACTTTTCTTCATAAAGAGAACAGCTATTCCATTTATTCTAAGAAGGGGAATTCAGAGACTTTATGTAGGTCAATGTCAGTCATAAAACAAAAAGAAGAAAAGATATCTGAAAAATAATTATCTGAAAAGTGCAGGTATATTAGAAGATTTAGGATTTATTTCCATTTTCTCTTCATTTATTTTATGTTTTCTCGAATTTCTTTCACATTTACATGTGCTAGGAAAACGTATTCTTCAATGGATAGAATTTTAGTCTGTATATCTTACTGATTTTTATACATATTACATTTTTAATACAACACAAATATATCTCATATTCTGTCAGCTGCATAATTATTTTTATACTTTATAATTTTAAAAAGTATTGTATTTGAATGATACCAGAATTCTTATACCATACTAATTTTGTGGCAGAACTTTAGGTGTGTGATTAAAGTATTCTAACATTTGCATAATTTAACAGATTAAAAAGAAGAATTTAGAAAAACATTCCTGGGCGATTCACTTGTCTTGAACATCTGGTTAACAGCTGGAGTGATGAAAGTTAACCCAGCAGTAACCATCTTTTACACTGATCCCCCATGCACACACAAACACTAGGAAGGATTAACTACTATTAATTCTTGCTTTCTTTTGCTATAAGGATTTGCTTAAAAAAAGAAAAGAAGATTTGAGAATCCTTAATTGTACAATATCAGCTGAAATGTATTTGTAAAATACTAATAGCTGATTAAAATGAGATTCCAATTTCATTAATATAAATTGAAAAAAGAAAGCTAACTCTTGATAGTTGACACAGGTAGTTATGATTGAATTTCTTTGTAATTCATATAAACACATTTTAGGCAATAAACTGTATTACAGTAATAGCCACTGTCTTATTTATTTATTTATTTATTTATTTATTTATTTATTTATTTATTTTTAAGATTTTATTTATTTATTTGACAGACAGCCAGCAAGAGAGGGAACACAAGCAGGGGGAGTGGGAGAGGAAGAAGCAGGCTACCAGCAGAGGAGCCTGATGTGGGGCTCGATCCCAGAACACCCGGATCACACCCTGAGCCAAAGGCAGACACTTAACGACTGAGCCACCCAGGCGCCCCGCCACTGTCATATTTAGTACAACCTTAATGTTGACTTGATTAGTAGATAAGGACTGAGCACACACCTTTTAAGATGTTTACTATATTTGTTAGATCACAATTTTTGTATGTACAATATAGAATAAGTACTTATAGCATGCTTTAATACTGCAAGTTTTTACCTTTTCTAATGAACCTATTTTTATCTATTAATTTTTTTTTTAGGTTTTTTCATTTATTTGAGAGTGAGACAGAGTGAGAGAGAGAGAGAGAGAGTATAGGAGAGGCAGAAGCAGGCTCCCCGATGAGCAGGGAGCCAGACAGAGGCTCACAGAGGCTCCATCCCAGGGTCCTGGGATCATGACCTGAGCCGAAGGCCGCTTAAAGGACTGAGCCACCCAGGTGTCCTATGTATTAATTTTTCTATTTCCATTTAGTATGTTGATAACTTTGGGATGCTTTCATTAAAAATGTTAAGTGAGCATGCATGCTCAGATCCCAGTGAAAAAGTTAATTTTCTAATTTAACCTAAAAGATAATCATTTTATTCTGTTATTAGAAAACATCAGAGTTGGTGAATTATCCTTTCAAATTCCTCAAAATCACTCAAATTGATACCCCTCCCTTTAAGATTTTATTCCTGTTTATCTAAATCTCTAGCTGTATGTAAGGCATAGTTAGTAGAGTGAAAACAGTTAAAGTTGAAATTTGTGTAGAATAAACCACAATGGACTTCTTTTAAAAAGTCTCATCTCTGGGCGCCTGGCTGGCTCAGTCTGTTAAGCGTCTACCTTTGGTTCAAGTCATGATCCCGGAGTCCAAGAATGGAGTCCCCGGATGGACTCCCTGCTTAGCAGGGAGGTGCTTTTCCCTCTCCCTCTGTCCCTTCCCTCCTCTTGAGCTCCCTCTCTCTCTCTCTCTCATGCTCTCTCTCTCAAATAAATAAAACCTTTAAAAAATAAAATAAAATGTCTCATCTCTAACTAAATGCTTAGATAGCATAGCAAGAAAAATTGTTTCATAGTTACTCTCATAGCAATTCTAGTTTTTAAGCTCTTGTCAAGGAATAGGATTGAATTTTGCTAGGTGCTTCTTCTCTTTAGCAAACACTTAATTCTATTCATGCCATACAATGGTTGTAGAGGCATATGCATAATTTATATGAGATAAGTTGAATAATTGGTAGAACAAAAATCATGATTCTTGGTGTTGTCCTTTTTCTTTGTCTAAGATCCTTTTGCAAAAATAAAATCATATGAAGATGAACGTTTATATAATAGTTCACAAATACATAACCACTAGCATACATATAGTACCTCGGGGTACTGTAGTGTACTGAATTCAGTTATTTTATATACAAAAATGTTTGCTGTAGAACTTTATTTTCTAGGAAGTGTCTCTAGGTATGCCATTACATGAGCTAGAAATGGTAAGCAGGTTGCATATGTTGTGTTCTTGACCTTGAAATTAGAGTTCTATAATAGAAATTAAGAATACATCTAACATATACCCAAAATGAGAAGAGTTTTTAAGATTTTTGCAATTACTGGTAAGAAGCAACATTATTTGTAGTCAAAATTAAAGATCAATATGTCCCATGGCCATTAGGATTTAGATTGGTTTTTCAAAGATTGGCAAGAATATAATTTAGATGAAGGAAATAGCTTTAACAGAGGTTACATAGGAAATGTTTATGGACTATTCTTGAAAGATGTAGAGATTGGATTATAAGAGGTATGGGTGCACACAGACTTAGGTGGGACAGATCAAAGGGTTCTTTATTTAGGCTAGACACGTTGGATTATGATCTGAATGCAGTGGGAAACTCTAGAAGGAATTTGATGATGGTGTGGTGGGAGGCAGACCAGAAGTCATCAGGAAGAAGGTAGAAGTTAAATGAAGTGTAAGCTAGTGGAATTAGAGTATCTGGGAAGGGACCTAGGGTACCAGACATCTTGAGGGGACTAGTGGTGGCACTTACACAGTAATCTAAAGATAATGTGACTAAAACAGTATAATTGGAAAACAACGATGAAAAGCATTGTGATCATTTTGAGATATTTAAAATGGCATGAGGTGATAAATTTTCAAATGAAATACCAGAAGAGAAAAAGAAAAGGCCTGAGTTAGGATGATTGTGGTTTTGGCCCAGTATAGGAATTTGCAGAGGAACTGGTTCAAGTTGAGTAAAGTATGGTTCAGAAATGATGAGTCTGAGGTTTTGGCAGATAATTAAATTGGCAAGGTCCTGTGAAAAAGCAAATAGACTTTCATATTATAGCTCTATCACTTAATAGCTATGGGACTTGCCATATAAATAATTAAATAAGTGTAAGGAGCTTAGAATAGTTCTTTTCATGTAATGTATGTTTAATAATTTTGGAGAAAAATAGTAAATACTTGTAGAAAGTAGCCCACGTTAATTTTCAGAGGAATAATTTGTTTCATATGATCAAAAATGATAATTACCTGAGAGAGAAAATTGAGGTCCACAGGATAAGGCAAGATCATTGGGAGCCCTCAAGAGTAGTCAGGGGATGAGAGGTAAAAACAGGATCCTGAGGCTTTAGAATTTTGGGTGAGGACTTTAAAGCTGTCATCATAGGACATATATTTTAGAAGTTGTATTTTTTCCCAAAGCATTGTAAAATCTAATGTTGAAAGTCAAAGTAGCGCTATGTAAGGCAAAAAGAAAGACAGAATAGTCAAAATATTTTGTATGTACAATATATGTATATTGTACATACAAAATATTTACAAGCTGTTATATATATTGTATGTATATCTGTTACATATAATGTTAGCATATAAAATCTCAAAGAAAGTTTGTACTACAATGTATCATGTATAAGAATACTATTTTATTCTTGTTAAAAATCTATTATGTATGGGGCTCCTGGGTAGCTCAGTTCATGATCTCAGGGTCATGGGATTGAGCCCCACATAGGTCTCCACACTCAGCGGGGAGTCTGCTTGAGATTCTCTCTCCCTCTCCCTCTGCCATGCTCTCTCTCTAAAATAAATAAATAAATCTTTTTAAAAATCTCTTATGTGTATACATTAATGTATCACAAAGGAATCATGAAAATAGTGCTTATTGTCTTTCTTTATTGACTCTGTTCCACAAATTAACGGTAAGACCACTATTCCAGAACGTTCACTTATAGGAGAAAATGAAAAGAGAAAAAAATTAACACCTGAGATTTTAAGAATTGATGTTATTTGTATTATGAAATAAGGTTTCATTTCTTTTCATATATGATATGATCTTGTTTGTCAAAGAGACAATATTCATTATATCCAGTTCAACTTTTAACAAGTTACATAAAAACTAAAATAGATAAGAAAAAATTTAAACAACTTATAATTTCCTTTAGCTTATTACCTCTGTTATTCTAATTCATTTTTCTAAAGTTTCATAAATAAGACCATTTAGATTTTTAAAAGAAGTTTGATATTTTGATGGTTTTATTGTAAATAGATTATAGTTTGTGAATATCTACATAGAACTATAACTACCATTTGCCCATCAGTTATATTTTGAAAAGATGTTGGAAGTAGTGTTTGGAAATTGGAATCCAATTTTTTTCTTCTTAGAATTTTAAAATGTATGCTTTACCAAAAAATTTGCATAATGAATTATGTAGAAACACAAATCACATGTTAGTATTTGGAAAAAAAAAACTATGAGTCATTTTAGGAATTTTTCAACTTGAGATTGATAGGATTAAATTATCATCCAAGCCCATGCAACCAGTTTTCTGCCTTTTAAATTGCCTGTTTGCTGAGATTTACCATTAATATCCATATATGTTCTGCCCATAGAAGGAAGTGCATTGTAGGAATTCAGGGTTATGAAAGAAACATTTTGCCTTTAGAGAAGATAGGATTCAGAAATGCCTGCTTGAAATTTTTACTTTCATTCTTTGGAAGTTATTAATGGCTTTGAATAGCAATAATTTTAAAATAGAAATTCTGCAGCTATCAATGAGTAAATTGCCTTGATTTCAACATGAATTAAATGCGAAGAGCTGAACAGAGTATCTGGCCCTCCGCTATTTCTTCTTCATGTAGAAACTTCATTATTAAATATGTGAAAGTCAAAGATGATTCAAATATTTTAGTATACTACAGATGTGATCTTTAAAGTTAACATTATCTATAAATTACAAGTAGCCTAACTAAAACATCTGTAGTGTGGCAGTTGCTGTGCAATTTAATTTTCACTAAAAGCATTAGAGTCAATAGGAAAATCACCCAGTCAGCAGAATGAACATAGAAATTCCATTCGTGGAATAAAAGGGTTATTTTAAAATGGAGCAAAATATGCTGAATGATATTTGTCATTTTGTTAATGATCATTTTTCTTATTTGTCCTAAATTATTTTATTTCCCCTATGCTCTACATTTGTAAAATAGAATAGACAATCACATTTTTGTTATATTTTACAATATCGTTACTACATCAAGCTGTGTCATTCTCAAAATCTGTGTCTTTTGAGTAATATGAAAATGTTTGAGGTATGTTTGATATTTAGGACAAAATATCTTCTCCCAGTGTTTTCATGCTGTTCTGGCCCAAATGAGGAAGCTGACGGCCAGAGGTTCTGTGTCTTGCTCAAGGACACCCAGTAGCAGAATGGTGGTGATCTTCCCAGAGGCAGTCTGTCTCCGGGGCATGTGCCCTCCACCCCTGCATTTGCCTGCCTCCAAATATTTGTTTTAAAAATTACATAGGAAGCGGGCATGTGAGGCAGTATTTTGGGGGTGGAATGTGGTTGCTAGTGAATATGTTGAAACAGCTTCCTTCAGAATTTATAGTCTTCACACATTCTTAATATGTCTTTTAAAAAATTCCTTTCTGCTGGTTGCCTGGGGTCATGTCTCAGTTTTTGGTGTTGACATGCTTAGTGTCCAGATCAGATTGGATCCTCTAAGTCAAGGGATTGCCCCTCTTCCACTTTAACCAGGTAAGTATCACCTCTGCCCTCTTGACTGGTCAGGATACTTGAAGGAATTTTGTATCTTGCGTGTCAGGTGAGGAGTGAAGTACCCCTCTGTACAAACGCTTTACCAACATTTTACATTTCATGCTACTTATAAGTTCTCTGTAGTTGTTCTTTAGAGGATTATGGTAAAAATGGAGAGTTAGTATTTCCCTTTAGATGTGTTTTATTGTGTCCATTGGGTTTCAAGGATTGAGAAGGGTTAAGAAAGATGCTGATCCTCTGTAGTCTTTTAACTGTGGCCCAAAATATTTTTCTCAAAAGCATTTTATCTGGATTAATATTATAAGATCTTAGTGTAACTTGTATACTTCCTAAGTTAAAAACAAAATAGTATCTATTGCACAGAGCTGTGTTGAAGTTTAATGAAACAGACAAATATGTGCAAAGTGTTTAACCAAGTACCACATAGCATAATAATTACCTGATAATGCTTAGCTGTCATGAATATCATTATCAACACATAGTTGGGGCTTTTTTTTGGGGGGGGAGCTAATATTAAATCTATTTTTATTTGGATTTCACTTTAAATTTTGAATGAATTCAAATTAAGAACTCCATTATACTTTATTCTGAATGTAATACTTGGTGAAATAATTCCAATAATTCATATTTAATCATTAAAGCGGAATTTGCTATCAGTATATTCACATAGTGAGCCTTGACATTATTATAAGCTGTAGTCATATGGATATAAATACATATCACAAAAGCATCAATATATTAGTGTCTAATTTCTGTGCTCTTAAATTTAGCAATGCAACATGATCTCTTAAAAGTTTATCTAACAACAACTGATAAATAGACATATTTTTAGGTTTAATGTAGTGTCATTTAAATATTTATGGATGTATCCCAGCCCAGCTGGAATATACTCATAGGTTTTATTTACCCCTGACCTCAGAGGAGACACTTAACTTTCTGTGAGTCTCATGTTCTGCATTGTTAAAATATCTCACAGATGAGTTCTAGAACCATAAACAAGCAGACCTGAATTTGTCTGGAGATACGTTTTGATATATCAGCATTGTGTTTAAAGCATTTTTTAATTTAAACATTTTCAGTCAGGGCATGGGGTCACCAGTTCTCTTCATCCTCTGCCTCTCATTGTTAGTTCGTGTGCAGCTGTTTCATACATTTATGTGAGGTGTGTGACCACTGAAGGAACTTGGGGTTTTGACGCCTAGACCTTATATGTCTTCAGTCTCTTCCAAGCTTTAAGTATTTGTGTATCCATGAGACTGCTCCTCTTTAGTACAGAGTTGGAACCACATGCCCCACCCATTGTACTCTTTAGCGGATACCTGCAACTGTTATATGCCTCTTGGCAGGAATGGCGGTTTCTGTTTTGATCACAGGTCTCAGAAAATAACATATTATAGTTTTTTTTTAACATGCTTGATACTTTGCACTCTGTAAAGATATCGCAAGAAAAAATAATGCGTATTTTTAATTTATTATTAAGAAAGTAGCAAATGCCAATTTTATCTTATCCTCTCAATGTTGTCATTTGCTATTTTCATTATATTGTGTAGCATAAGCTATTTTCATTTTCTATTAGAATAATTTTTGAACACTTGTGAATGTCAAAACTATAACTTGTTTTGAACTTCAAAAGCATGATTGGATCACTACTCTCCAAAAAAGTAATGAATAAACGATCTTGACATAAAAGTTACAGAATTTTGGTAGGCTAATGATCCAGATAACGAGGTAATTTAAAGGCAAGTAGCCTGTACTCTTTGAAAAAAAAGACCCAACTTAATATTATTTGTATGATTTTATAAATATGAAGTTGACCAGCTACTGTCAGTAGGTCTGTTTGGACCGATTAGAGTTGTGGTTCGTAATCAATGACAGGCCTTCATATACAATTAGTCCTTTTTTTTTTTTTTAATTAGGGAGAAAAAGTAACATAACTGATATATGAGGACCAAACTTGGTCTCATTAGCTGAGATCACTTTACAGTCTTAGAATGGACTAAGAATATACTCATTACTTAAAAGAGGGGCTTTGATAAGGTTTAACATAATCATCTGCTCACAGTACAATAATACTAAAAATTTACTATTACAAATTTAAGCAAAACACATCGAACTACTTGGTGGTTTCCATGTCTACTAAATCTAGATTTGCATGTGAAAATACAAATTTCTAGGCCGTTCTAGGCTTAAAGTCAAGAGTTCTGTGTCCTCTGTTTAAAACAAGGCAAGAGTCTCATAAAATATACTTCAGGAAACCTGTCAATATGAATTTATATCTTAGAAATTTAGAGAGTCAGCCAAATAATTCTTAGAATTAATATGTGTTCCAGATAAATATTTAAATCAATATGATAAAAATTCTTTTCACAATGGAACAATAGCAAAATTTTGCAACTATAGCTACAGACAACCTTAATAAAAGTGTTTTAAGAATATTTGAGGGGTGCCTGGGTGGCTCAGTCGGTTAAGCCTCTGCCTTCGGCTCAGGTCATGATCCCAGGGTCCTGGAGCCTGCTTCTCCCTCTCCAGCTCCCCCTGCTTGTGCTGTCTCTCTCTTTCTCTCTCTGTCAAATAAATAAATAAAATCTTAAAAAAAGAATATTTGAAAAAAGTACAACACTTTGGGAAAGAGTGCAGTTTTTTAAAATGGAGAAATATGATATTTTCTTAGAGGATATATGTAGGAATTATAAAAAATGTTAATTTTTTCAAAGTCATATTATCATTTCAGTGGATTTTTTTTGTTTGGGGGGGAGAGAGAGAGAGAGGATGGGGGGAGGGCCAGAGGGAGAGAGAGAATCTTAAGCAGGCTCTGTGCCCAGCATGGAGCCCAACATGGGGCTCGATCCCACAACCTTGAGATCCTGACCTGAGCTGAAACCAACAGTTGGATGCTTAACCGACTGAGCCACCCAGGCACCCCATCATTTCCGTGTATTTTTTTTAGTGGAAAGTCTTGAAAATTTTATTATAATAGTTTTTTTTTTTTTTCAGTAAGAGCTCTGAGGGGAACTCAATTATTAAGTGATTATAAAGCTATAAGTAAAAAGTATCAGTATTTACTCAAGAAATGACATGTCAGTGAAATTTACTATAAAGCCGTAGGGACCCTAGTATAAATTGGAGCTTAATATTTGATAAGGCAAGTATCACAAACAAATACAGATGGAATTAACTATTCAACACATAGGATTGGAGGGCAATTTGGAAAACTACAACTTAAGTTTAAATTCTCCTGCCAAATCTTATGCTAAAAGGAAAAAAGTCTGAATGGGTAAAATGGGTCATTGTGTTAAATGTGAATTTATAATTATAAAATTTGGAAGAAAATATTGGCATTTAAATAATTTCAGGGTATTGAACCTTAGGGGGAAAAATAGATGAAAATACAAAAGAAATTCTTGGTGAATTGACTACCAAAAAAGAAAAAACAATACATATTAGAAAATGTTATAATCAAACTTAAAAGCCAATCTAGTAAGTGAATTGTTTCTAAGTTCTGTGAGCTGCTCTACTAATTTAAAACCTGAGGATGTGGTCTTGGGAACCTCTGATTTATAGCCAGTTAGAAATACAGATAACAACCTGGGCTTGTGACTGGCATCTCAAATTTGCATATTGAGGCAGTCTTGTGGGACAGAACCCTTTAACCTGTGGGATCTGATGCTGTCTCTGGGTAAATAGTGTCAGAACTGAGTCAAATAGTGGGACACCCTGCTGGTGTTTCGAGAATTGCTTGCTGGTGTGGGGAATGCCCCCATCCTGCCCCCACCGCCCACCCCATTGGACTTGGCACCAGAACCTGTTTAGAAGGTATCATAAATGTTGAGCTATAATCCGCCATATCTACCACAGTAAGCGTAGGCTCTTTTTCTCCTTTTTTTTTTGGTAATTGTCATTTTTATGAATTTTAGACTGTGATTTTCTATAGTTTGTTAAAGGAATATATCAACACTCATTATACTTTTGATATAAAAGAGGATATAATCTGTTTTTAAATTCATAATTGATTAACTCAAATACCAAGCAACATCATACTTATTCTCTAGGACCAAAGTTCCCTGCAATTTTTGAAATGGTGAGAAAGGCTCGTTTTTACTCAGTCTTTATCTCCATTGTCTGCCTAGCTATTACTAAATTCCTTTCTATATCTCAGGGTGCACATGTAAGCTATTCCTTCTACTAGGATCTCTAGTTTCCCTTCTCCCCACCTCCAAAGTATAATTAACATGTACTCATCCTTCAGATCCCAGTCTAAATATCACTTTTTAAAAAGATTTTATTTATGTATTTATTTGACAGAGAGGGAGAGAGCACAAGCAGGGGGAACAGCAGATGGAGAGGGAGGGAGAGCAGCAGGCTTCCCACTGAGCAGGGAGCTGATATGGAGTTCAATCGCAGGACTCTGGGTCCATGACCTGAGCTGAAGGCAGATGCTTAACGGACTGAGCCACCCAGGCACCCCTAAATACCACTTTCTGAGGAAGGCTTTCCTTTACTCCCTGAACTTTGGCAAGGTCTCCTGTTGTAGGCTTGCATATTACTTCCTTATGATCTGATGGGAAAAAGGGTAGGTCCATTAATTTTAGCAAAGAAATACCTACCAAAGGGGCTAGCACTATGAAATTATTTAATAAAGTTTAGCTGAATGAATGGGTAAGGCCTGTTTGTATTCTGAGGATTTGTAATCTTCCTCTCTGCCTCTGTCGGTGAAGGACTCAGCTGCCTGGTATACAAGGACATGGGGTTTCTGAGTTGAGCTTGCCTTGGAATGGGGTTACTGCCTGTGCATTAGAGACTGTGATGGTTATCATATGTGTCAACTTGGCTAGGCAGTGGTACCCAGTTTTTGGTCTAACACCTGTCTCAATGTTGCTATGAAGGTGTTTTTTAGATGTGATTAATATTTAAATCACAGATTACTCTCTCCATAATGTGGCTGGCTTCATCTAATCAGTTAAGGCTCTAAGAGAGAAGATTGAGGTCTCCTGAGGAAGAAGGAATTCTCCGCCTCCACATCATCCTCAGAATGGAGCTGCAACTTCAGGTCTTCCTGGTCCTCCAGCCACAGGCATGCCTTGCAGATTTCACACTTGCCAACTCCATAGTCCCATGAACTAATTCCTGAAACTGAATCTCTCAATCACTCTTCCTCTTCTTCTGCACATACACACACACGTCCTACTGGTTCTGTTTCTCTGGAGAACGTTGACTAATACAGAGAGAGCAAATGGAGGGAAGCGAGGGAACTTTTGCTTGGATTTCTACTTACCATTAGCTATTTTAATTCCCATAGAAACCCTGGGAAGTGAGTTTAACCATTATTGCCATTTAGCAGAAAAACTCAGTCCCAAAGAGGGGAAGATGTGCAACAGTATACAGCATAAAGTCGTCCTGAGAACCCAGCTGTATCAGTCTTCAGACACTGCTATTCTCAGGTTATGTTGCTGCCTGCTCTCCCTAAGAGGAATGGACTGTGGATCCTTGATTAGCCAGAGAGGGCAGTTGTCCTAAAGTAAGAGAGCTCTGGGAATAGAAGAGGGCAGAGGATATACTCTTAAATGTTTTTGGGAACCTAACGTGATTGTCGCTTGGGTTTTACTAGCAGTCTTTTTTCCTGTTACTGCCCTGGGTTTCAGAGATGATAAGACAAATTCCCTGGTTTAAAAAAAAAAAAAAAAAGTATTTTTTTAGACCTTTGTTATTTTTTTTACCCATTGGTGAATTGGAAAAGGTTTTTTTTCTTTTTTTTTTTCTCTTGCTTTCAAATTTATTGTCTCATTCCCCTGAAGCAGGTCCTACACTCTGATATTTCATGTAGGCTGGCCTACGACAAAACTTTACACTGCATATGAAGGGTGTTTAGGAACTTCCTACTTCCTGTTCTGCTCTGCCCTTAGTAGGAACAATTCCTTGAGGAGTTTCCAAAGTCAGAGTAACCTTGGGGAAGGAAATGCAAAATAACTGGACTCTGTATACTCTCTCTATATATATATGGAAGGGTTTTCTGATATTAATGTGCATTCTTTCATTTTGGTTTGGAATTCTGTCAAATATTTTAGATGAAAATATATATCAGGTGCAGTATAACATGATTATAAAAGCAAATAATTTTAGAAGATGCAAGACATATAATATTTGGTAGAAAGGACTATTTTTTTCCTCCCGTAATAGTTATAAATAAAACAGATGGCTATAAATTAAAAACTACCATTATACAAATATGTATAAATAAATACTTGCTGTCACAGAAGGAATTCAAGTAAAAATCTTATTTTTGTATTTTTGAAAAGTTTGTAAAATAACTGGACTCTGTATACTCTCTATATATATGGAAGGGTTTTCTGATATTAATGTGCATTCTTTCATTTTGGTTTGGAATCCATCAAATATTTTAGATGAAAATATGTATCAGGTGCAGTATAACATGATTACAAAAGCAAATAATTTTAGAAGATGCAAGACATATAATATTTGGTAGAAAGGACTATTTTTCCCCTCCCGTAATAGTTATAAATAAAAACAGATGGCTATAAATTAAAAACTACCATTATACAAATATGTATAAATAAATACTTGCTGTCACAGAAGGAATTCAAGTAAAAATCTTATTTTTGTATTTTTGAAAAGTTTATCATCTATTAGGGATGAAAAAGCAAATACAAAGGACTAGCATTTAAATGCATCTTGAGAGAGCTGTGATCAAGATGCAGCTCTTGGTTTCTCGCGCAAGGGGAAAAGTGATTTCAAGTTTAGGTGATGTGTGAGCTAGAACCTGAAGGACACCTGTGATTTCGATGTATTTAGTTAGGAGAAACTCTGCTAGGCAGTGGTACAGCCTGTGCAAGGGAACAAAGCACAAAGAGCAGAAGGGAGAAGAGAACTACCTTCACTGGCAGATGAGGAACTTCTCTCAAATACCAGAACCAGTTAAGCAAAATAGGCAACATAGGTGTTTTCAGTTTCCAAAAAAAACATGTGTTTTTCCAAAACCATATTGGTAGAGCAGAGGAACATCCTCAGGGTTCATAGGATTAGTTACATTTTGTCTGGGACTGAGACTATGGATCAAGAGTAAGAGATAAAGAAATTTAGTTTGAAGTTAAGGTTTTGGACTCTGTGTCAGAGGATGTCCTCATTCTGGTTAATTTGGCAAATACTGAAATTTAATGTATATCAGTCCTAACTTTAATGCTGTTTAGTTGCAAGCAATTGGTACTGTCAGGTACTAACTTCTGAACCCATGGTTAGAAGATGCCATGGTAGCCAAGAGTAAGATAATGCCCATCCTCCTTAGTCTGACACACTGACATTCCCTCTTCCTAGCTCACATCTTAAAGCTGGTAGTCACTTCAAAAAAGAAGAGAAAATAATGGATGTGAATAACTGATAAATTATTACTATGAAATTTGGGTTCAGGCCTAAGATCAGTAACCAAAATAAAATATATTGAAGAAAACAGGTACACAAAAGATTTAAGGTAAGAGATATAAAAGATCAAAAGTAAAGAGAAAAAGAAAAATTACAACTGGGCTTAGAATCCAAAATACAGTATTTCCGGGTGCCTGGCTGGCTCAGGCAGTAGAGCCTGCGATCTTGTCTCAGGCTTGTGAATTTAAGCCTGCCGCTGGACATAGAGCTTACTTAAAAAAAAACACAGTAGACCTAAGAAATAAAGATAAAAGTTAAAAATAAGAAAAATCAAAGTGAAGTTAGGCTAAAACATGCATTTAAGGTGGGGAGCATAAAACAACTCACAGGAAAAGACGAAAACCTAGCAGAAGTGAGATTAGGAACAGAAAGAAACAGCAGGAGAAAAGGGAGAGACAAAGCTCTGCAGAGATACCTAAGCTGTGGGCTTTCCTGCGGCCGGCAGCGACTTCTCGAGCTCACTTCCCCTGTGGGTGCACCTGGAGACCTTCCCGGCAGCGACTTCTCGAGCTCACTTCCCCTGTGGGTGCACCTGGAGACCTTCCCGGCAGCGACTTCTCGAGCTCACTTCCCCTGTGGGTGCACCTGGAGACCTTCCTTGTGGAAGAGCCCTTAGGGACCTAGCCTCTTACCTTGTACCCGTTTCTTCCTGGAGGAGGAACGTTAGGTGAGGTCTTCCAAGCACTTTGTAATTTGGAACGTTTTCTAATCACCCAAACCCAAAATAAGTAGTAATTGAAGAACCTGTTATTTTATAAAAGTCAGCGCTGCTCTGTGATGATTTTCTTTTTTTCTCATTAGATTCGTCCTAATGTAAACATTTTATAGAATTAGGAAAAGGTCCATTCTCTTTGCCAACTCACCCTTTTCTTTTCCACTGACCAAAACACGTTTATTTTCTTTCTCCCATTTTAGCATTTGTATAAAAACAATTTGTACATATTTATTCGGAATCTTTTGACTTAAATAGTACCCTCATTTAAAATTATTTCCCAGCATTTTGTTGTTTGTTCCCTACATGAAAGTGTGCCATTTTTATGGGCAGTGTTATCTTTCTACAAGGCTAACGATGGGATGAAAGTGTAATAAAACTAACTCATAGCCAAAGAACTGCTGCTTAAGCACCTATGTATGTTGTGAATCTCTTTCAGGCTACGTTATTATGCACTTGCTTTTGTTTTCTATTTCTATAGTCTTCCATTCCCAACGAGACTGTAAAATCCCCTAGGACAGGGACAGTATCTTACCACTTTTATGTCCTCCATAGCTCTTGGTATAGTGCTGAGTACGATGTGCTTTTTAATGTATGTGCATTGAATTAATGACACAGTGCTTGTGAGCATATAACCTGAGTCATGTGACATCTCTAATTTACTAAGGATTTTAAGTTTACTAAACCTGGAAATAGTTTCCTCAAAAGGAGAAGTTTTTTCTAAATTCTGGTAGTTCCTAATTCAATTTGCGAAAGTGATGCAGTTACCCAGGAGCCAACCGTTTCAGAATGTTTATTCTGATTGCATTTTGCTGTTTGATTCTAGAAATCTTAAATAAATTCTATTTAGTGCCATCTTTTTTTTTTTTTTTTTTTTTTGGCAAAGAGTACACATAAAGAGTAAGTACTCCATACATTAAATTTTGGCAAGAATGCTTACTTTATATTGGCACGGCTCTGTTGTTTCTTTTATTTAGATATTTGTATTTCTTAAAAGCCTCACAACAAACCAAAACAGTGTGTGTATCATGTGAAACTGAAAGTTTATTTTTTATGCTGCATATAGATTCCTTAAATAATAAAAGATGTGCTATCTTCAGTACATTTCTACTGGCTTTGGTTCAATACAAATCTTTTGATAACTCTCAGTTTTCTTAAGAATTATTTTTTTAAGTTATTTTCTTCTTGTCTACAGGGTCTAGCTCAGAATCTTTTTCATGGGACATCACTGCTCTTTATCTTTTATGTCTTTTTCCTCACCTGAATGTTTCAAAGGAGCATTCAGAATTTATTGATATAAATGGGCTACATAAAAAGAAGCATCCAAAGTTTTTTCCTTTTCCTTATTCACTTACATAAAATTTAAAAGAAAATATGATGGCATGAGGTATAATACTAAAAAAATAATATTGATAATCTATCCATTAATAAAACCATCAGAGAAAAAGGCATCTTGTTTCTTTAGGGCATGCTAAATCAAAAGAAGGGCCAAAATATCCTTACTCCTGAATGATCTTTGCTTTTTATTTTCTTCACCAGCTTAAACTATACTCTCAGTTATTTTCATGTAGGTTGAATCTTTAGAACACACGTCAGGGCCGTGTCCACAGTGTATTTTGTTTGCCTCCCAGTGTTTCAAAAATTAAGTTAGGGGCGCCTGGGTGGCACAGCGGTTAAGCGTCAGCCTTTGGCTTAGGGCGTGATCCCGGCGTTATGGGATCGAGCCCCACATCAGGCTCCTCTGCTCTGAGCCTGCTTCTTCCTCTTCCACTCCCCCTGCTTGTGTTCCCTCTCTCGTGGGCTGTCTATCTCTGTCAAATAAATAAAAATTTAAAAAAAATTAAGTTAATTTCACATATAACTCTGGGTTGTTGCTTTTTCTGAAAAAAAAAAAAAATCAAAAGATTCAGAAACACTAGACCAGCATTCCCACAAAGCTTTGCCTGGAGCCTGGAGCATGTGCTCCCTTTAGAGGGGCCATACCCTCCTCCATTGCCTAACAAGCCCACCACTCTCAGTAAGTAGAACCCATAGGCATGGCTACTCCATGCGCCCTGTGATCCCTGCTGTTGAACATGTACAAGTTAGTATATAGAATGAAAAACGGTGGTTTAAGAAAAGAAGGGTTGAATTCATTTGGAGTGTGGGTGTGCTCAGAGGAAGGTTAAGTGGAGTAAAAGATAGGAGATTGGGGAATATATCCAGGGTCAGACCATTATTTTCAGGGCTCCTTCCTGTTGAATCTAACACATTTGACTCTATCCTTTTTACGAATTTCTCATTTGATAAATTTTATTATGATTTTTAATATGCAAGATTGTTAGTATTATAAAAATTTTAATACTCCATTAATTACAGTATTCGGTTAATATCTAAAATTGGCAAATTAAAATAACAATGCTAGTAATTTAATAATAAAATCAAAGGAACATTATAATAATAAACATAGTTTCAAAAGGATATTATTTCAAGTTGTCCAACAACTTACCTGGCAGGTGTTTTGGTGTTAGGGACACAAATGCAAGTAGTAGCTTTTCTTAACTCCATTTCTTTTACATTTATATCCCAGTTTAATTCATTGTTTAGAGTTTTACATTTCCCATGAAACTTCTTTAAGTATCTATCCCGGGATTCTCTAATGTATAGGAGGCACTTGTATAAAATCAAATATTTGTTAGATAACTCTGAAAATATTCAACCCTAAATGAAGAAATCCCTGAGATTGATAGTAGAGTAGTTTGGGTAACATTTGTGTTGAAACAAACTCCAAAGTTTTAGTGGCTGAAGATACAGAATTTTGTTCTTTGCTCACGTAACAGTTCAGTGAAGGGGTTCCTGGTTTGTGGGTGTCTTTCCTTCAGGAGGTGATACTAGAATTCACATTCCTTCCTTTTCGGCTCTGCATCCCTTTGGTATATGATGCTTTTCGAATCCAACCAGAGAGAGGGGAAAGTTTGCAGAGAAGGCACACTTGCTTCTTATGGACTAGAATTGCCACTTCTGCTTACACATTTATTGGCAAAAATTAGTCAACCCTATCTTCCAGCATTAATGAATCCTTCCATTTGGAACCTAAGTCTGTACTGATCAGAGTGGCTCTGATAAGCAAGGAGCCAACATTATTTTCAAAAGAGAAACTAGTAAAAACAACTTGAGGATACATTAAAAAGAAAAGCATCATCAAAACTCTTAAAGAAATGCTATAACAAATAATGAAAAATATTCTTGATAGGTATATTGTTGTCAGATAAGTATAGGAAGAGGAAAAAATGCAAAAAAAGAAAAATCTTTTCACGTACCTGCTGGCATTGGTATGTTTTCTTTGTATAAATATCTATTCAGGTTCTTAGCCTATTTTTTAAAAAATTTGGTTATTGATTGATTGATTGCTACTGAGTTGTTTGAGTTCCTTATGTATTTTGGAGATTGAGTCCTTATCAGATATATAGTTTGCAAATATTTTCTCCCATTTTGTTGATTGCCCTTTCACTTTGTTGATTGTTTCCGTCGGTGTGCTTATCAGTTTGATTCAGTCTCACTCGTCTATTTTTGCTTTTGTTGCCTGTGTTTGGGGTGTTATATCTGAAAGAGTCATTGCCCAGACCAATGTCAAGAACCTTTCCCCTGTTTTCTTTGATTGGTTACCATTCAGATCTTACATTTAAGTCTTTACTCCATTTTGAGTTGATTTTTATATATGGTGTGAGATGAGGGTCCGTTTTCATTCTTTTGCATGTAGTTATTCAGTTTTTCCAGCACTATTTATTGAAGGGTCTATCCTTTCCCCATTGTGTATTCTTGGTACCCTTATCTAAGATCCATTGACTGTGGATGTGTATTTTTTTCTGGGCTCTCTATTCTGTCCCATTGGTCAATATATCTATCTTTATACCAGCACCATACTGGTTTGATTACTGTAACTTTGTAATATATTTTGAAATCTGGAAGTGTGATGCTTCCAGCTCTGTTCTTGTTCAAGATTGGCTTGTTCAAGATTTGGCTTTTCTGGGTCTTTTGTGGATCCATATGAATTTTAAGGTTGTTTTTTCTGTTTCTGTAAAGGATGCCATTGAGATTTTGATAGGGATTATATTGAATCTATAGAGCACTGTGTGTAGTATGGACATGTTAACAATATTCTTTCAATTCATGAACAGGAGATATCTTTACATTTATATTTGTCTCCTTTAATTTCCTTTGTTAGTGTTTTAAAATTTTCAGTATATAAATCGTTCAACTCTTTGGCTAAGTTTATTTCTAAGTACTTTATACTTTTTATTTGCTATTGTGAATGGATTTTTTTTTTCTTAATTTCCCTTTCAGATAATTTGTTGGTGAGGATGTAGAAAAAAGGGAACCCTTGTACCCTGTTGGTGGGATGGTAAATTAGTACAACCACTATGGAAAACTACTTGGGAGTTCTTAAAAAAATAAATAATAGAACTACCATATCATCCAATAATCCCACTTCTGGGATTGTTGAAATTAGTATCTTGGAGAGATCCACACTCTTTTATTCATTGCAGCATTGATTTACGATAGCCACGATATGGAAACAATCTAAATGTCTGTTGGCAGATGAATGAATAAGAAAATGTGGAATATATACACAATGAACATTATTAGGAATATCACATATTCCTTCTTTAAAAAAAAAGGAAATCTGGCCATGGGTCAACTTTGAGGACATTGTGCTAAATGAAATAAGCTAGACAGATACTCTGTGATCTTACTTATGTGTGGTATCTGAAAAAGTGGAACTCATAAAAGCAGAGAGTAGAATGGTGGTTGCCAGACCCTGGGAGGTGGGGGGAATGATGGGAGTTGTTGGTTAAAGGGTACAAAGTTTCAGTTTTGTAGGTTGAATAATTTCCATAATTCTGAAGGGAAAACTGGGTCATTCCAGAAGTAAGTGACTTCCTAAATTATACAGGTGAATTTGGACTTAGAACCAAAGGTTGTCTGCACCCAGAACCTCAACTCTTCCAGTGACACCACTCTGATTCCTAGTCTCAGAACAAGTCACATTGCAAATCAGTTCATTATTGGATGGACAAAATGGTGACACTAAGTAAGAAGGAATTATCTATGGTATATTTTGTATGCAAAGTTCTAAAAACAAATGTGTTTCCAAAGAACTTTTTGGAGAACATATTTTAAATTAAGTACAATCCATTGGCACTTATGTGAGAAAATTCCAATTTCTTGGAACATTTATGTAGATGGAAAAACACATTTCATGACTACTGTATTTATACCCACAGAATCAAGGACTCTGTTAGAAAACAACTATGGATTTTCTCTTGGTTATTATTATTTTTTTTTTAATAAACTTTCATGTTGAGTTACTATTCACTCTATTAGTCTGGGTTCTGTAGAGAAACAGAACCAATAGAATATATAGCTTAATATATCAATTTTGTATATATACAGAACCAATAGAATATATATAATAAGGAATTGGCTCATGCAGTGCTGGAAGTTGAAAAGTCCTAGCATCTGCAGTCAGCAAGCAGGAGAGCAGATGGTGTAAGTTCCAGTTGGAGTCTGAGTCCAAGAGCAGGAGGGGAAAATGTCCCACTTTGGAGACAGTAGGGCAGAGAGAACAAATTCTGTTTTTTTTCTATTTAAGCTTTCCATGGACCAGATGAAGCCCACTAACATTGGAGAGGACAATCTGCTTCACTTATTCTACTGATTCAAATGTCACTCTCATCCAGAAATACCTCCACAGACACACCCAGAACAATGTTTAAATATCTGGGCACTCTGTGGCCCAGTCAAGTTGACATGTAAAATTAACCATCAAAATTTCTAGGAAAATATGCATCAGTGCTGGTTTGTGAGTCATTGTATATCTAAAATAGCTATAGAACGGTATTAAACATTTAACATGGATCATAAATATAGTTCACCAACTAGTTTTCAAAGCAAATAAAGGATAGAGTGCTGCTCTATTTCTTTCACTTTTACTTAAAAATGCTTTTCTTTTTCAAGATTTATTTTTTCTTTGTTTTTTCTTTTTAAATTACAAATCCAAGATCAGGAAATTCATTATAGAAGTGAACTAGATTCAGATTGGCCTTATAGCTGGGTAAATAATAGTAATTATAACAACCAAAGCAGCCGTAATCAGGGCATGATCAAACTAGGCACTAGATTAGTACACTTTAGAATTTATTTTAATTTAATCCAAGAGAGATTCTATAGCCGTCCATGTCAAATGTAGCTACTGACCAGTACTATATTCGTTTTTCCCCCCATAGGCTTCTTTTGTTCCCCCTCATTTTGTTTTTTTTTGTTTGTTTGTTTGTTTTTTTAAAGATTTTATTTATTTATTTGACAGAGAGAGAGAGAGAGAGAGAGAGACAGCCAGCAAGAGAGGGAACACAAGCAGGGGGAGTGGGAGAGGGAGAAGCAGGCTCCCAGCAGAATAGGGAGCCCGATGTGGGGCTCGATCCCAGGACCCTGGGATCAGGCCCTGAGCCTAAGGCAGCTGCTTAACAACTGAGCCACCTAGGCGCCCCTCCCCTCAAGTTTTTATTTAAATTCCAGTTAGTTAACATACAATGCAGTGTTAGTTTCAGGTATATAATTTAGTGATTCATCACTTGCTTACAATACCCAGTGCTCATCGCACAAGTGCCCTCTTTAATACCCATCACACATTTAACCCATCCTGCCACCCACCTTCCCTCCGGCAACCCTCAGTTTGTTCTCTATAGATAGGAGTCTGTTTCTGGTTTGCCTCTCTCTCTCTTTTTCCCTTATGTTCATCATATTCTTAAACTGGGCCTAGGAACCTTGCATTTACCCTGTCTGGTGTGACAGCTGGATTGAAGAGTTGGTTCCAGGGGAGGAAGAAATAGGCGCTGATAATATAAAGAAGAGCTAGAAAAGGAGGCAGGTCAAATAATAGGAAGTTACTGGGAGATCTGGTCAGTCAAGTGAGGGAAGTTCCACTGTCAGAGCTGACCATGACACCAAGGATTTGAGGAAGAAATCACTGGACAGTGTAGTTGGGGAACCCAGTGGCAAATGGGTGTCTTTCTGTTCAACACTTAACAGGTGAAGCTCTGTTCCCTGAACCCATTATGGGTCACTTACACCTTTACTGACCTTTAACCATCTTTCACAAGAATCACTTGAAAGTGTTATTTCAAACACTTTGATGATAAGTACTTAAAGTGTGCCATTAATGCAGTCTGTTTTACTTGAAGTCATTTTATCTTACTTTGTTTTATCCCCAACTCAGGAATATCCTTGAAGACAAAAGCTATTATATAGATGCTGATAATAATCAGGGTGGCCTGAAGATTGAAATTAAACCTAAGAAAATAAATTCAGAACATTAAATTACTTTAATGTTGTTATTTACATTGATAACTTTCTTTCAGTTGTGCAATGTACTGAAAAAGTTAATTGGCAGGAAAAAAAAAGTTAGTTTAGAAACTCACTTCCTATCATGTACCAGATGAAGTTTCAGAAGTATTAACGAATTATTAATAATAAACATTTATAATAAAAATACACAATTATAAACAGTAATAGACAATATAATATTAATAAACAATTACAACTTCTCAAAAAATTTATGTGACTATCTGGTCTTATCTGGCTTATCTGGCCATGGGACTTTTAATCATAAAAAGCAAAGGAAGAAATAGTAACAAAATAGTTCAGTATTTGACTTGTAATGACTCTACAAATTAGAATTTTTTGGTGTATACCAATCACCTTAAATGAAATAGATGACAGATGACACATAAGTAGTTGACTCAGTGGTTTCTAAAAACTAAATAATTAAATATTTTTAAATAAAAATATCCAATAATGATTACATTAAGGCTTAAGATACACATTGCTCGAATATGTAAGTTGCTTTACCTGTCTACATTGTTAAATGAGTTGGTTCACAGTTTTTCTTTGTGTAATTCCTCTTACAAAAATAATCTGAGATGTTAATATTTTTATGATGGTAGTATTTACGGTCTTCTGCTTTGGAAACTCAGTACCCAAACATTGGACAATAATTAAATTATGATATATCATAGGGCAATATATGACAGCTATAAAACAGAGATGATTTCAAAAACTTTTATTGACATGGTAGATTTGTTTGCATCATCATTATTACTAAGTTTTAAAAAGCAGAATAACAAAAAGATATGTGCATTAAAACCCAGCATGGTGATTATTTTAGACTGAGGAATTATGAGTATTTCTTTCTTCTACATGTTTTCTATTTTTAAAGTTTTCCACAGTGATTTTGCATCACTTCATTTGAAATACGTGTTTATATTAAGACTATCGAGTGGGTCACTGGACTCAAGATTAACTTTGTGGCCTGGCAGCTGGGGTTGTATTGATATTGCAGGGCCTTTGGTTTCCACTCAGAATGAGATTGGCACCAATGGAGGGTTGTGAGTAGAGGGGTGATGTTGTCTGTCTTACATTTATAAATACTTGCTGACACTTCCCTGCATTTAAACTTTAAGGTGATTTCTTCTGTCTGTGAAAATGCCTCATACAAGGCACAGCAAATGCAATGACCTGTACATACTAGGCAGGCACAACACTGGGTAAAGGGGGCCAGGTGTAAGTGTAAGGGAATGCCTACACTGTAGGAGTGGTGGGGACACAAATAAAGTATCTGGAGGGGACATCTACTTCCTAGCTCCGAATGATTGCTGTCATTTAAAAATGGGCCAAGCATTACCTGATCTCACATATTATGAGGAAAAGCTAAAAGTCTAGATTTTCATATGAATTAAAATTTTTGCAACATGTGGCAATCCAGACATGGAGTAAGTTCAGCCCTGCAGTGTTAGTTTTCAGTCTTTGTCTTGTTCTCATTCACAGTGTCTTAGAAATTTGTTGTGTTCCAGTATCGTTTCTTGACAGCCCTTACGTCTGCCATCCAGTTTTCTCTGTCACTCTGGCTTTAATCTACTTCATTTATCTACCTATCTTATTTATTGATATGCTTTGTTCCTGAGCCCTTATACAATGCCTTTCCTGGCTATTTGCTTAATTTTAATTCCACTGCATTGCTTGTTACTGTTCATATTAATCAGTTTAAAAAGGGAAAGAAACCTCAATCAGTATTTTTATAATTTTGTTAGCTCAGAGGCAAAAAAAAAGGTAAAAAGAAGGTATAATTTTTAGACCCTCAATAGCCTCAAATGCGGAATATGGCCATTTCTTAAAATTTGATCTTACATTTCATAATGGGGTCATTGAAATCTGAATTGAGATATTTGGCCTACTTTTAATTAGGCCCTCTCTTTTAATATACCCTTTATTAAGAGGGACTTGATTTCCATTGGGAGAAAAATGAGAGCAACATGATATAAATTGCTAGAATAAGAATGTGAATAGAGGGGAATTTTCCAGAAAAAAATTGAGGATGTGTTTACAGTAGATAAGAGACTAGTTATACTTAAATAGATAATTTTTTGGAGTAGAGCTGATGTCATATACCATATAGCCATATAGTTTAATAATAAGTTAATATTTATCATTAAAATCACCATAAAATTATCTTTTTAATAATCAGTCTTTTAAAATAGGAGCCTATAGTTTTAAAAAATATAGTATACTTTAAAAATATAGAAGTATGGGACCAAGGAATGTTTGGACTTGGCTCCCACAGTCATAGGAGTCTGGGATGACATGTTGGACAAACAGAGGGGATGAAAACATGCGAAGAAAGAAATCATGCTTCACTCTTTTACTCCACTTGAACAGAAATATTGGTACCACTTACACGCTTCAGTGAAAGAACAGAAACAACTCAAACAAAAGACCTTCACATACTTGAATGTTGAATATCTCTAGTCTGAAAGTTGGATTTGAATTTCTGTGAATCTCATTAATTGGACACTCCCTGCAAAGACAGGCAGTGTTGAGTCAACTTATTCAGTGCTTTACTTCTACATAAGTTAAGGAAAACCTCCAATATTAAGAACCCAAATGAAAAGGAACTCAGAGGAAATGAATAATTTCAGAGCCAAAAGAACATATCAAAAAAGCTGTCAATTATTATTCTGAAAGAAATAAAAGAATATATTGCATCTCTGAAACAAAATAAGAAATACAAAAAAAATTAAACAAGAAAGAACTCTTAGGAATTAAAAACGTGAGAAGCAAAATAAAATTTTAATATATGAACTTGAAATATAAAATTAAAGTGATAGAAAGTTGAAAAAGTACAAATATGGGCAGTGAGAAAAAAAATTAAAATATGTAGAATCAATCTATAAGATGCAATGTTGGGTAGCAGCTCCAAAAACAGAAAAATATCATGGGCAAAAAAAAAGCAATTTTTTTTTAAGAAATGAAAAGTAAAGGACATGGTATCCAGATTTGGTCCCAGTTTCCCAGCACAGTAAATTGGGGGGTGTGAATTACAGGAACATTATTATTAATTTCTAAACTTGGTGAGTAAAAGAAAGATCTTAAAAGTTTCCAGAAAAACAAAACAGAAAAACAGGTAGCACATACACAGTAAGGATACTAGGGACTTATAATGTCATTTCATGGAGACATTATAGGCTACATATAAAATAAATTCCTTCAAATTTTCATGTCAAATGATTTTTTTGTCAAGAATTCTATACCCAGCCAAATAATAATCCAATATAAAGGTTGACTATTGACACAGTAAGTCCAAAACACTGCAAAAATTTGTCTCTCGGGAGCACCTGGGTGGCTCAGTTGGTTGTGTTGGACTCTTGATTTTGGCTCAAGTCATGATCTCAGGGTTGTTAGATAGAGCCCCGCATTGGGTTCTGTGCTGGGCATGGAGCCTGCTTGGGATTCTCTCTTTGCTCCTCTCCATCTCTCTCAAAAAAAAATTTTTTTTTAAATATCTCCTCCCAGTATTCTTTCTTACAAAGCATCTAGGTGGTATAGAGTAGAATAAGATGTAAACCAAGAAAGAGGAAGATATGGGCTCTAGAAAGCAGAGAATTCAAAGAGCAGTAAAGAGATTTTCCAGACTAATGATAAAAGGAAGTGCTATATGGTAATCTGTATCACAAGCCTAGCAAGCAGTTAACTCTGAAAGAAATCACTAGAAGGGATTGCTCTAAGAGAAGAAGAATACCTTAGATATTGGAACAAACCTAACACTATACAGAATTCCAACTTAAAATTTTAAGACCTAGCTCAAATGTGATTTCTTTCTAATTTTCCCCAATCCAGAAACAAATTGATAACCCCTCATCCCTTCCACGTATTTACTAATTCATCATAGTTGGCCATATAACACTGAATGGCTTTAAGGTGCTTCTTTGTGTGCATATCTAATCCACAGGATTCTAAGTCACTAGAAATAGAGGTTTCATTTTATTTATCCTGACATCTGCAGTGCTTCTTAGAGAGATCACGGTATGATAGGTCTTTAAAATTTGGCTACATGCTGAAAAGCATGTATTTGGATAGTCTTTGGCTGTTATTTCAACTTCAGAAAATATTTTGCTATGGAATATTTAAACAGAGCTCATTTTATATTCATTAAACTAACCACAATAGCTAACTCTTTAATATAAGGCAGATTCTATTTTATGGTGTTGACTCAAAATTGAAAATGTTAATAGTTTCCATGTACCAGTATATATATATATATATATATATACATACATATATATGTATGTATATATAGATAAAACTTTCAAAAGAAAAATATGTGATGTAAAATTCAAATATTTTTCTCCATAACTACTACTATTAATAGAATCTTACTTTTATCTGACTTGAAGTTGATATTTAGGATTTTCATATATTTAAATTATTAAAAATTTGGGGTGCCTGGGTGGCGCAGTCGTTAAGTGTCTGCCTTCGGCTCAGGGCGTGATCCCAGCGTTCTGGGATCGAGCCCCACATCAGGCTCCTCCTCTAGGAGCCTGCTTCTTCCTCTCCCACTCCCCCTGCTTGTGTTCCCTCTCTCGCTGTCTGTCTCTGTCAAATAAATAAATAAAATCTTTAAAAAAAAATAAATCATTAAAAATTTTGCCACAGGTATATGGCAAATGTCTTATATTTATAAATTTATAACTATAAATAATTATTAATATTTTCTTGATATAATGCACATTACTGTGTATAAGTATAGATGTAACCCCAATCTACTAAGTCATTGAATGCACCTAATGTTTCAGAAAGCATATTTTTTAAAATCACTTTTTAATTTTTAGAGATAGCTTTTTAGATTAAGTTATATCTTCCTGAGAACTAGAATCTTTTTAATGAGAGGATATATTATCTGCAGTTCTTCTGCAAGCTACAAATAATTCATGAAAATTGGAACTGAATAAATAAATAAACTTAGTGTGTGCTAAGTACAAGTTTGTTGGTTACTTGGAGAGTACAAGAATTCAGATGTAATTAAAGATTACATGAG
Organism: Ursus americanus; assembly: GCF_024610735.1. NCBI lineage: Eukaryota > Metazoa > Chordata > Mammalia > Carnivora > Ursidae > Ursus > Ursus americanus. The sequence continues at coordinate 13,959,564 of NC_142155.1, read as the reverse complement.
GAATAGATGACGATAAATTTAAAGTTGTTATTAAGATATATAAGAATTTCTATGTACAAGGTGGAAATCTAACATCTGTATGCCTAATTTTAAGGATAAAGAATTTTTGAAAACCTTTTTTGGCTAAATGGATTATTGTGGAAGATTGTGGGATATCTCTTTCTGTAAGTGTTTGAATATAATATATGTTTTCAACCATGTATGTTTGTGAAAAGTTGTGCCTAAACAGTGGAAGTGAGCTAGCTAATTTCTTGTCAAAGAAAAAAATTATGCAGCCGTACTTGTTTCTATGTTGTTAGTGAAATTCTGCGCATTATTAACCAGCATTCATTTGTTGATTCATGAATAATCAACAAACACATACTGTATTGTGTAATTATTGGATACCACTCCCCATGAATCTTCCCTTTCAGAGAAGATGTTGAGTATGTAACTTACACGAATCAATATGCAAGAAGAAATTTTGATAAATTCTATGAGGGAGAAGGAGAGTGATAGGAGAATGCAGATGTACTTTAATTTGTTTGATTTTCATGTGTGAATACCTGGAGTTCCCACGCTCATTTTCCCCCTGTACTAGCATTTATAAAGTGGCTTTTGGGGGGTACATTGTTCACTAAGGTACACTTAAGTTTTAGTGTAAGAACAATGTAATTTTTCACCCTTCCTGCCAGATACATGCAGAAAGAGAAATATATTGTTATCTCTCTTTGTCCCTTGGGGAGATTGAGTCAAGGGCAGATTGAGTAACTTGTCCAAGAAAACTAAGTCGTGAAAGATGGAGCTCTTAACATCTGGGCACTATTCACAGGACCAAGTTGTCAGGCTTGGCTTATAGATAGAGAAAGAACTGATGAAATTCTACTCCAACCTCATCATTTTGCAGATGACAAAATTTAGATCAATGAACTTGCCCAGTCTCAGAAAAGTGCAGGAGCTTAACTAATTTGCAGGTGAATTGATTCTAAGCCTTGTGTTGTCTTTACTCCCTGACCTTATGCTCTGATCAATAAGCTTAACTTTATTTTTTATTTTTTTAAAGCTTTTATTTATTTTTATTTTTTTAAAGACTTATTTATTTATTTGAGAGAGGGGGAGTGGAGAGGGAGAGGGAGAGAATCTCAAGCAGACTCACCACAGCACGGAGCCTGTTGCGGGGGCTCCATCTCAGGACCCTGAAATCATGACCTGAGCCAAAATCAAGACTGAGCCACCCAGGCGCCCCTAAAGATTTTATTTTTAAGCAATCTCTCTACCCAGTGTGGGGCTTGAACTTACAACCCCAAGATCAAGAGTCGCAGGCTCCACTGACTTATCCAGCCAGGCGTTTCCAATAAGGTTAGATTGGATTAAGTCTAATTTTTTAAAGTTTTACTTTCTCTTTACATTTAAAAACTCCATACCCTAAGCGATGATGATTTTCTCGTCACTTACCTATGCTTAATTAAGTCGAATACTTGATATTCACCCAAACATGAAAAATCTCAAAAGGTGAAATCCCTAAGATTATTTAGTTTGAGTCACGATTTTGTCTTTCTCCTCATGCTGGGATTTCTATTAGAGAGAAAGAGAGCACATACAACCAACCTATTCCAATTTGTTCTTTCCAAAATGCCAAGATATTTCATACTCACTTAAGTTTATAGCTTATATTATCCATTCCACTGATTTTTATGTAATCACATGCTTCACAGTATGATTATAGCAATACATCTTGTGTTTCGGTCTTGATTTTCTATGAAGGGCCTGTTCTAAATTTATATCCCTAATAATCCCAATAAAGTAAACTATACAGTGGGTGTTTACATAGAGAGGATGCACTGAATGTAAGCATTCAGTGTTTAACTTCTTGAAAAACTCTTTCTCGTCCTCGTATTATGTATTCATTCTTTAAAATTTTAAAGACATAATGGTTATTATTCATCTGAATTTTATGTTCTTTTATTAACATACCATTATTAGCTGTGGGTTAGACATGAATGCAAGGAAATATATGCTACTTCCTCTTAATAAAAATATATATTTTGTTATATTAAGGCTAAAGTTAATCCAGTTGGTGAGCTCTACTTGACCTTTAGCAGGGAAACACAAGGGAAAAAACAACAACAACAGGTTTTATGGGATCTACCACCTTAATGAATTTTGAAGTCCTTTTTAAAAAGAAAGAATGCAAAATGTAGGTCAAGAGAACATTTAAGATATGGAAGTGAACTCATAAGAAAATGCAAATTTTAAAAACTGATAAATGCCACAAACATTATGAAACACAAAACAATGCTTTAAAAAATTTAGTAAAGTGACTGAGATAGCTCTTTAAGACATTTTTTCCCTAAATTTTTGACTGCATACTTTTTTTAAATGTTTTTTTATTATGTTAGTCACCATACAGTACATCCCTGGTTTTTTATATAAAGTTCGATGATTCATTAGTTGCGTATAACACCCAGTGCACCATGCATACTTTTTAATCACCTCTTCTTGAGACATCAACTTTATATTTTTTCTCCTAAGGAAAATAGAAAGTTAATTCAGTTTCCCTCTAGCATGTATTTTATTACTCATAGGTGAGATTAATAAAACATACAACTTTGCACAAAAACATGTTTGCTGTTTGCGGTACTTCTATAGTGTTGGTTTTTTTTCTCTAAAAACTCAAGTGTTCTGATAAATTCTATTTCATACAATTCACAACGGTAAGAGAGAGGAGGGAGAGTGAGTATGTATGTTTATCAAGTGAGTATATTGCCAATAGCAGAGAACTTCTGTTTTGACTAGGCATTGATGAGAAACAGAGCTCCACTTGGAGTTTTATGTAGGCCTCATGATTGGAATAATTTCCCACAGAACTCACTTCATGCTCTGTGCCTTTTCTAGTCTTTTTTTCCCCCCACTACCACATGTTTCCACTGCTGGGCATGGTAGGAGATGTTCTTATTGTGATAAAACCTTTATGTCATAAAGCTGGAAACTAACCAGTAGGAGGGTTCTAGGAATCCATCCTTACCTTGGGAAGGATAGCAATAATGGATTGATTGTAGATGGAAATGACTATGACTACTTAAATAGATCCCACAAAACCCAAACTAAATGGATCTCAAATTACCCATGGCCGTTATATTGACACACAACAGAGGGGACAATGTAATAGAGATAAAGTAGTCTTGGAAAGGAAAATGCTTTGATTGCAATAAAAATATCTAATGAATGCAAATTTTACTAAAATAAATTACCATATAAACTTGTTGCTAGTTTCCCTCACAGGGCCTTACTAGATCCCTGCAAATGAGGGGACCTGAAACTTAAGATTCTCTGAGTTCACTGCACTGAGCCTCTGGCTTTTGAAAGCTTAGAATCAAATTTGCAATCCACCTTTATCAGTATAAGAATCTGATTCGAATGTATTTCTGAAATCTAATCTTTTCTCTGGCATTATTTATCCTTCCATTAATGATTTTCCATTGTCATGATTGTTGCTTATTTTATTTTGTCACAATGTATATTTTTTCCCAAAGAATTTCGTATTGGAGTCCCAGCAAAAAACAACACCTTCCAAATGTTTCCCTGAGGAAAGTTTAAGGAAGGGCGTATTTACAGAAGTGTGGTCAGAGTTCATATATGCACAAGGGACTAACAACAGTGGGAAGTTGTCAACTACCCCATGCCTGACAGGGAAAATGAAGGAAGTTGAGCTTTGAAGCATGAAAAATTTCAGGCCTAAGCAAGCCCCTAGGCACCCCTACCTTAGGTTTCGTGGAGGTGCCTCCCAGCTGACGGCTGCAAATAGGAAGCTAATAGGGAAGGGACTCTGGATGTTGCAGTTCACAGGGGACAAAGCAGAGCAGACAATGAATATAGTAGGGGAACAAACCAAGATTAACGAGTGCGGGTCCCAAATGCCCTTAAAATAAGATCTGGAATTATGTAGATTACTATTTGATTACCTGCATACATGTTTATATGAATTTCTAACATTATGAGAAATCTCTTTACCACTAATTAAAACTCCATGAAAAGAAAGGAAAACTGCTGGCGGGTTTTTGTCTGGTTGGTTGGTTTTGTTGCTTGTTCTGTTGCTTGATAATGGGAGTTAAAAGAAGGTCTATAAGATGCTGTGAAATCATACAGTCATGTGATACTTGGGGATTTATTGCTAAACATGTTTGTGAAAAGTACATATTATCAAAGAGAGGTGCATTGTAATTTAAGCACAAAATAAATCATTCTGCAAACAAAAGTTCAGAGCAGTTTTCTTGCCTGCAGTGTGCACAAGCCTGCCTCTTCACCATGTATTCAGCCATTCCTGATCGTTATACTGAAAACCCCTGGATCAGTGACTTCCTAGAATCGCTCTTTCACCTCTTTGGCACAGTCCTTGTCCAGCATGTCTGTAGTGACAGTTTAAGAGGGTGTGACAGTGAAGCCCTTCTCAGTGAGAGAGAGGCGGCCTTGCCTTTCCTCCCCTGAGTTTGTGGATCCTGCAATCCAAAATGAAGTGAACAATTAACGGGGTTATGAATTATAGCCTTTAGGGGCTACAGAACTGACAGAAGCAATGGGTGGGACCGACTGCAGCTCTGGTGTGTATGGGGAGGTCTGTACCTGAAACTGTGGGGACATAGTACCATGTCCCTTTGTTGGTTTGTGTGTTTTGAGGCATGAAAGCACAACTTAAACATATGTTAGGGGCTACAAGTTTCTCCTCTCAAAATTGAAATTGTGAAAGGAATAACTCCTTTTTGTGTGACATGATACTAGGTTTGTAGCTGTTGGGATGAACGTCTCTGCCTACTGGTGTGCTCTCCATAAACAGGATCAAATTCCTTTATATTTTAAGTATACAGATAAACTAAGAAGAAAAGTTTGCATTTCTAACTCCTGAATAATTCTAACATCAATTTTCATGGGGTTATGGATGGAGGGTAGATTCTTGATTTAGAAAACTTGGTTTAGATGCACTTTACTAGTTTTGTAAAATTAAGCTAAACCTGGAAGTCTAAATTTCCTCATTCATAATATGAGGTTGAATAACAGCTACCTGGTATAAGGGATAAAAACATTTACAGGAGTTAAACTAATTCTGATTTGGTATCTAGCATATGGTTGGCACTCCAAATACAACAGTTCCCTTCTTTCATCTTTTCTCCTGCTTTATTATTTTATTTTCTTGTTTACTTCATAGAGAACCTACCCTGGGTTACATTTTTCTTAAGGAAAGGAAGAAATTATTCAATTAAATTAAAAAAAAATAATCATCTCATAAAATGAGTAAGATATTTCTTCCAGACAACTAGTTACTTTATCCAACAATGCCACATAATTTTACACGTTTTAGGGACTTCGTAAATGTTGGCCAAAAATTTTTTCACCGCCTTTGTTTTGTTTGTTATTAGTGCAGACTTTAGGATAAAATAGGTTAAAATACATACAGGTTTAGGTATAATCACGTGCCCATTTTAGTTCTAGGGGCATCAGTCAAGTATTTGATTGCATCTTAACAATAATAAATACGTTTTAGAGAGTACATGACTTTTTTCTTTAATTAACTGCCTGAATTGTGGCAGACATGGCGGTAGGTTTTTCATCATGTTTTCTTTCTTCTTTCTGAAAATAGCTGCTGGCTTTGTAAGAGTGCTAAGTCACAGCTGCGTGAACATACCAGGGCCTTGCAACAAGGACCTGGCATTTGGTCGATTGATAGATGAATGTGCAGTGTCTGAGTTTTATCCTTCTGAGGGAAATTTTAAAATTGATGTGGCTATGGCTAGCAGCAACTTACACATACTGTTGGAAGCTTCTTTATTACCAAGTATGTGAATTAGTGGACTCCCCGGATTGAAGACATTTAAGTTTATTTAAATTTATAATTGATTATACACCCACCTAAGTGTAAATGATTTTAAATGCATTGATTCTTTAATTGCCACTCTTTTATCCAACAATTTTAGGCACTATGGCAGTCATTGGAAAGACATTAGTATAGTCTTATTTAAATAATATTTTCACATCATTAAAATAAATGTGTGATTATACATTTCAGATCACAGATTATTTCAGTACATAGCTAGTTACAATAGGTATTAATGTTGACAACTCAATAATAATAGTAAGCACATAAAGTGCCAACTTCTATTTCTACTCTGCTTGAGAGTACTATACTAAGCCTTAATTAAGATAACCATGATTTATAAATATCTAAATAAATTTAGCTTCTATTAAAAAAAATACACATCTGGATGGCTTATACATTTCAAATGCATTATCTTTTCCTAACAGAAACTAATGAATTCAATAAAAGAAGTGAGATCTTAATTCACAAACATATTGTTAGTGTACAGAGAATTGACAAAAGAATGACCATACTTACACAATTATACAGCTGTGTATATGCACATTCATATACACAAAATCTATGATGAATTAATTTCAATATTTCAGACTACATTATATGTATGAAAGAAGGAAGATTTAATATCTATTCCTAAAAATAATTTTAGATATAGCCCTAGGAAATTTAAAACAGTATAAACATTTTCCAACATTTGAAGTAACTGCAGAATCTCTTGAAATCAGTTTTTGGAGTCCATTAACTTTGATGTCATTTAAAACGCTGTTTACTTATGGAATAACTACTTTGGTTATTCTCTAGAAAGTTAATTTGCTGTTTAAAGCAATAAAATCTGCTTTCTTCCACATTTAAAATTACAGATGGAAAAAAATAGTAGTACAGCAAGCTAGGATACTGAAAAAAATGTATGTGGCTTAAAGTATGTGTTGCCTGTCTTCCTTCCTTCCATCCTTCCTTCCTTCCTTCCTTCCTTCCTTCCTTCCTTCCTTCCTTCCTTCCTTCCTTCCTCCCTCCCTCCCTCCCTCCTTCCCCCTCCCCCTCCCCCCTCCTTCTTTTAAGAAGCAAGGCAATGCTTTTAAATGCTACCTATATTACATCATTTCTGGACCTTGGTTAAAAAAAATAATAAAAGAAAGAAAAGAAAAAGTAAACTATACCATGGGTTACTTAAACCTGTACTCTAGCTACCCAAAAGCCCATGAAATACTCATTCACCAGCAATGGTCCTTAACTAATGCTAAAATCAAACCAGCAAGGGAAGCCTTAGGGATATTTTGAAGTGGTTGTTTGAGACTAATATTGTCTGCTGGAGGTCATTGAACATTTCATTGCTGTGTGGTGTTGTATAGTTTTGAAACTGATAGAATTTTGAAATTTGATATCATTGTTTTAAAAAGTTTGCCTTTTGGCTCTTCTGCTTTGAGCTGTGGGAAAATGATTTTTCCTACTATGTAGGGGGCTGTAAAGAGAAATGAAAGTGGTAGCTGTTAGTGTAGAGAGAGTTGCCTCCTTAAAAATGTCAATAATGAAATAATGTTTTTAAAAGAGCTCTTAAAATCACACACTAAAAAACATATACTGAAAAAAAAAGTCATTGGGACTTCTGTGAGTCCTCAACTCTATACAATCAATTTAAGGAAACGTAAAAGCTAAAAACAGACAGCATGTTCAATTTTAAAGGTAACTGGGATCTTAAGGAAGGAAATAATAGTGGGAAAATGCTTGAAGTCAAATTTTTCCTAATAGAAATCTCTACTCTGGTGAGTTCAATGGTTGATACAGTTCATTGACCACATTTTTCTCAGTATGTCCCTATAATTCCAACTGCAGGTTTTAGGCTTATGAAAATTAATTGCACAACAAAGAGAATGAATAAAATAAATAGGCTTGGGATATGGCCATCTATTGAAACATACCTAAGTGTATCATGAATCTAGTGAAGAGAACATTGCACTGCTATATATTTTAGACATGGTCTTCCATATTTAAGAAATTTAAAATTATGGGGCGCCTGGATAGCGCAGTCATTAAGCGTCTGCCTTTGGCTCAGGGCGTGATCCCGGCGTTCTGGGATCGAGTCCCACATCGGGCTCCTCCGCTGGGAGCCTGCTTCTTCCTCTCCCACTCCCCTGCTGTGTTCCCTCTCTCACTGGCTGTCTCTCTGTCACATAAATAAATAAATAAATCTTTAAAAAAAAAGAAATTTCAAATTATTGAAGAGATACTGCTAGAAACTTCCATGTTATATAACATAAACCAGTTAACTGGAACATGATATATCACTTTTCCCTGATTCCTTAGTAGAATTTTAGAATTGCTTAGAAGTAAGTAATGCCTGATACCTTATATTCTTAGTGTTTCTTTTCTCTGATGTGAATTGCTCTTTGATTTTCATGCATATTTATGCCTATGAATTACCAAAACATTTTTTTCATCCTGAATTTATATCAGCAGGACTGGATGTTCTATACTAATTGACAAATTAGATGGATATTAATCACCAAGAACACATGGCATCTACCCCCAAATTTGGAAAGTACTCAAAAGTATCATTTGCAAATTTAGGATTGTTGACAAAATCGGCAGTTTTTCTTTGCCCAAGGCATAATGCCAGGGACTTGGTGAATTGACATATTGAACCTTATTTATAAGAAAGTATAAGGGATATGAATATCATTTCCTAGCTTGGGTGGTAAGACATATATATCCATTTGGAATCATTATCCAGAAGAATGGCAGAAGCCTATTTTAGTGAATCTCTGATACGACCTTTCTCCCTCAATTGTTTAAGATTTATCCAAGTTCGGGGTTGACTAGTATCAAAGCACTGTCATGAAAGTGGGGAAGGGGAAAATGTGTGTGGGAGAACTAATCCATCTTGTTTTCAAGTTCTCTGTCTAGGCGCATAGATGTCTGCTGGGATGTCCATCATCCTCTATGGCCCTCAATTATTTTTCCTGTGCTTGTCAGAATGTCCTCTTAAGGTCTGGTGCTCTCTCCCTCTTCATGGTTGACAATAATTTTATTGTTTCCAGGCTACATCAGGGGAAAGAAATGGGGTACTTTGTGCTTTCCAAAATCCCAACAAGTGCTCACTCCCCCTGTCTCTGACTTCTATCCCTTAAGCACTATCTCCTTGCTTCCCAGGCTAGAGTTCCTGTCTTTGGAGAGGTTTCAGTCTACTAAACTCCATACTTCTAAACTGGGTTTATGCCCTGGACTCCTCTCTATATCCCTATGAGTTTAGGCTTTTAGAAACCAAAGTCAGGAATACTCCTTCCTTTTCTACATTGGGCTATTTTATAACTCCTGTTATGAGGTAATAGACACAGTATAGCCTATTGTCAGTGTTGTCCAATAAAACTTGTTGTGATGATGGAAATATTCTGTATCTCTGTTGTTCAGTGGCTACTAGCCACATGTGGGTATTGAGCACTTGAAATGCAGCTAGTGTGACTGAGAAACTGAAGTTTTAATTTTATTCAGTTTTAATTAATTTAAATTTAAATTGCCCCATGTGGCTAATGACTAAGGTACTGGATAGCACAAGTAGCTGCTTAACAGTAGAGAAAAGACAAAGGAGAGAAATGTGAGGCTTCTTAAAAATGGCTTTAGTTGCAAAACATCACGAATTCCTAAAATCCTATCTGGGAAGTACTGGATGGCATGTTGAATTTGAATATTACTCATTATAACTCAGATTGCCTGTAAGGGGAAAAAAACAAAACAAAACCTAAACTTTCAGGGAAAGATTTCCTGAGTAAATTTTCAGTATTTCATGAGAGCTCTCACCTTCTCTTTCCACGATGGCATCAGGTTGTAAAAGAAAGCCCATGGATAATCCTTCTGGTGATGGGGAAGGGAATGCTTGATTGCATACCATTCTTGGGGTCTCTTGGTCTGCTAAAGACTGGGGTTGGGCAGGTTTGATGTTTGGCCTTTGGCTTCACCCTTGCGATTACAGTCCATGATAAGTAGGACTCCTGGTCTGTCCTTAGTGGCTCTTGCTGTGGGTGTCCCCTCCCGGTTTGACCATAATGTTGACAGGATCAAACTGCTGGCTCTGATGAAGATCTCTGAGAGTCCAGATAGTTTCTGCTTAATTTCTCAGTGGTTTGGATTCTACAAATGCAAAATAGCTGCCTGTGCCACATTAAATGTGCTGGAGAAAAGGAGCCAAATGCTCACGTGTTCTTGGATTCTCCATGTGCACGTCTGGAATTTCGGTTGTGGATTTTCTCAGCCCCTTGCTGTATCTGGCTGAGGCCCAAAGTGGTAGTCTCTTTTCAGATTCTGTTTATCTGAATCTCTCCTACCTCCCCTCTGAAGGCTTTCCATTCTTCTTCCTGCCTGGGCAGAATTGCTCTTAAATCCTGTTATCAATGGTTCACAGTAAGCTTTTATGATCCAAATTAGTCAAGCTTGAATCTCAATATTTAAAAGGGAACTTTCAGAATCTCTCATTTTCTTTTTAAGCAAAGCCTGGCTTTCGTGATTATTGTGTCACTTTGGAATCAACTGCCTATTTTTGAAACTAAAAAGTCAATATTGATTTTTTTCCTGCATTAAAAATACAAAGGATATATACAATGATGTTGATAATGCCATCTATGAGTTTGAGGTTTTAATTTTTTTTATACTCTGCTGTGTTCTTGACAATTGACATTTGCTACTTTTATATCCTAACAAAACAAAATCTAGAATAGGAAATTATGACATTTCACAGAACGGCGTTTAAAAGTAAAATACAAATCACAACTGAATTAATGGATAAAGAAACTCTTGGGTATGATATATTATTGTTCTGACAGAGCGAAACTCCCCATGAACTTCTTTTAAAGACATTTAAATTTATAACAAGAGTATAATATTTCACATATGAAAAATTCTGATTATAAACACTTATGTAATCTTTGTTCTAATGATGATAAGTAATGAAGGAGCAGTTTCTAATCTGACTCCAAATAGTTGAACATTAAATTCTTTTAGAGAAAATCAGCCATTTTTTTTTTTATATTATAGAAGATCAACATGAAGCAAATTTAGTGAAATTGTAGTTAACTTTGCTTGTGCATTTGCTTTAAAGAAAGCCTGGAAAGCCCCATGTCCTTTTGATTAATGAAAGGGATTTTCATTCTCCTGTAAATTGATTCCATTATGCATATCTGTTATAGTGCGATTCTTTTTTGCTCTTGAAGAATTATCACCTGTTCTCTTTAGTCAGATTAGTTAGTAGGAAGGAAATAAAAAAAAACCTCTGGTGACCACAAAGAATCCTATGACGTAGGGGCGCCTGGGTGGCGCAGTCGTTAAGTGTCTGCCTTAGGCTCAGGGTGTGATCCCGGCGTTCTGGGATCGAGTCCCACATCGGGCTCCTTCGCTGGGAGCCTGCTTCTTCCTCTCCCGCTCCCCTGCTGTGTTCCCTCTCTCACTGGCTGTCTCTCTGTCACATAAATAAATAAAATCTTTTTTAAAAAAAAGAATCCTATGACGTTACTCTCTGAGGAACTGAGTGAGGGATGGATCAAACCTTGAGATCGAAATGTTCAAGCATGATTTTATGTTAAGAAAATACAGCTTTTTAATATTTCTGTCTCAGAATTAACACCATTCTTTTTTGGTGGGACATCATTCTTGAGTTTATATTGACAAAGATAAATTTCATAAAATCACTGTTCCATTTTAACTAACCAGTTGCTTCCTGGTTTATTTTAGAATGGACCTCTTAAAAAAAGATTTCAGATATTTTTGAAGTTAGAAATTTTGATATATGGTCTGCTTTTGATCATCTTTTATTGATACCCTTGTTTATCCTAATCTGAGTGGCAGCTGACTGGCTTTTTCTCTTTGAGCATATAAACTACCATTCACTCATATTATTCTTTTAAAAACACATGAGGGGTGCCTGGGTGGCTCAGTCCTTAAGCATCTGCCTTCAGCTCAGGTCATGATCCCAGCGTTCTGGGATCCAGCCGCATGGGGCTCCCTGCTGAGGGGGGAGCCTGCTTCTCCCTCTCCCACTCCCCCTGTTTGTGTTCCCTCTCTCGTTGCCTCTCTCTCTGTCAAATAAATAAGTAAAATCTTAAAAAAATAATAAATAATAAATAAAAACACATGAAATATCTTTCCATGCTGGTTTGCTTTTTTCTCTCATTTATTTTTGTTTTAGGAAGCTAAGTCTGTCATAATAACATTCTTCTGTGTTGATTATATTGTTTTTTTTTAAATTATTTTTTTATTTTATTTTTTAAGAGCAGTTTTAGGTTTGCAGCAAAATTGAGAAGGAGAAACAGAGATTTCTTATTAACCAACTGCCCCAACATGCATAGCCTTCCCCAGTGTCAACATCCCCAAGAAGATTGATATATATTTGTTACAATTGATGAACCTATATTGGTACATCATAAACACCCAAAGCTGTAGTTTACTTAGGGTTCACTCTTGATGTTGTATATTCTGTGGGTTTAAATAAGTGTATGATGACATGTGTCCATCATTATGGTATCATAGACAGTATTTTCCCTGGCCTAAAGATCTTCTGTGTTCTGTCTGTTCATTCCTCCCCTTGCCAACCCTGGCAACCACTGATCGTTCTACTGTCTCCATAGTTTTTTCTTTTCTAGAATGTCATATAGTTGGAGTCGTACAGTATGTAGCTTTGTCAGATTGTCTTCTTTCACTTAATGCATTTAAGTTTTCTCCATGTCTTTTCATAACATGATAGCTCATTTCTTCTGAGGGCTGAATAATATTACATTATCTGGATCTATTCACCCACTGAAGGATATCTTGGTTCCAAGTTTTGGCAGTTATGAATAAAGCTGCTATAAACATCCATGTACAGGTTTTTGAGGGACTTAAGTTTTCAGCTTCTTTGGGTAAATACCAAGGAGTACAATTTTTGGATCACGTGGTAAGAGTATGTTTAGTTTTGTAAGAAACTGCCAAACTGTTCTAAAGTAGCTGAGCCATTTTACATCCTCACTGGCAATGAATGAGAGTTCCTGTTGACTCTACGTCCTCATTAGTATTTGGTGTTGTGAGGGTTCTGGATTTGGCCCTTCTAATAGGTGATTAGTGGTTATTTTATTAATAATTTCAATCATTCTAATGGCATGATTTAGCTATTTGTTTCAGCATGATGGTGATCACTGTTTAGAAACCAAGGATTCCACCATCCTTTGTCTTCCTTGTCTCCTGTTCAGTGAAAAATACTGTATAGCATGGTTTTCATTCTTCTAGTGGGCAATGCCATTGTTTGCCACCAGTCTTTTAATCTTTAACATTTGGTAAGACAGATACCTTTCCGCATTTTCTGTATTGTCCTGATTACTAGACACATGACTAGTTCTTTGGTACTGAATATTTTCAAAGGCCATAGAATTTGCAGGCAAAGGTACTTGAGGTTGAATTCTGGCTCTACCAATTAATACTCAAATATTCTGTAGATTCGTTATAAGATAAAATACTTGACTTTTATTTTCTTTGTCTATAAAACCGAATTAGTAATATAATACCTACTATTTAGGGTTGTCACAAAGATCAAGTGGATATGTAGGATCAGAGATAACTATGGATATGGATATAAATAGATTGATATAAATTACTGGGCATAATATACTGTAACTATTATAAAATATTATAATTCTTGTCATTTGTGTTGAATTTGTAACTAACAAGTTTATTATATTTTAATTTTACTGAATTGTCTTCCAATTTAAAACAGTTTTAAATTGAAGGCTTTTTATTTGATTGATAGCAAAAGGTCAGCAAATCAAACAAAAACAAGTCTTAGAGAAAGTTTAAATGAGGCAGTAATTATTTAAGAATGTGGAAGATTTTAACACGAAGAATAGAAACCAATGAGAAAAGACCAAAAAGAGCTTAAATTACAACACGAAGAATTGAAATGAGTTTTCACAATAAATAGAAAACTTCCATTCATTGATAAATTGTCTATTAATTGCTCTATTTTGTTAGTTTATTTAATCATCTTAGCTAATTTTCTTTTATTTCATTAATTTTTGTAAATCTTCTTTTTTATTTCAACTGACATCATTGTCTTACACATGACAAATGTAAAGCATCATCTTTACCTTTCTGAAGGTTAGTGATAGGAACAGAGATATTAAAAAACCTGGTAATAAAGAGAAATGGGATGACAATATGTTCAAGAGAGGATGCTAGGAAAGCGAATAGGAGAGGTATTTTGGGTTTGGATAAGGTTCATTGAGGAGATGATGATGTAATCTGCCTTTGTGATGTCCAGGTAATGCAAAGCAAGAAGGACACAGGGAACTGGCATAGGATCAAAGATGTTGCTTCAGACTTGTTGAGTTGAAATCTTGCATGGGCAGGTCTGGACACATGTATTATTTGTGCAAAGCTTCCCAGGGGATTCTGATGCCTATCTAGTGCTCTTTTTACTTCAACAAAAATGTCTCTAACTTTTCTGTAGTTTTTTCTCCAGGAAAAAATTAATAAAATGCATATAAAAATATTGCTTTACAAAGAAGCATTTATTTACACTAAAAGCATTCCTTACACACTATGTATTTTGGACCACAAATCCTGAAAAGTCGAGTTCTGTAACATGAAGAGACATAGGTTTTTCCCTATTTAACAGTAATTGGGATAACTTATTCTTTGAATGAAGAGTTTCCAATTTGCGGATACTTCAGGCCAATAAAACTTATCGGATTGTTATATCTACTTGTATAAATTACTGCTATAGAGAGAAAGAACAGCTATGTAGATGAGATAATTCTAAGAGTAAATCCAACAAATTTGTTCCTGGAAATTTTCAGAGATCAGTATTTCGAAAACTTTTATAAGACCAAATAGATATTCTTGGGATGTAATGATTTATTTTGGATACTGGCATAAGGGAATAAACCTTTATAGTTTGGCTGATGAGAGTTTTAATATGTGGAATAATTTTAGAAGAAGCTGAAAATGTATTGTCAGCAGCAGCTGGTGATATTGTATCACATTTGCTTCTAATCAGAGAATCTTCTCTTAACATCCCGTAAGTTCCTATGAATTAAATGGGCATCTCTCATTTGGATACCCAATCAGACCTGTTGGCATGGACACAATCACAAAAAGAATACAAAACCCCATAGCTGTGCATTAGAGTGAAAAAATAAGAAAGGGAAAGAAAATGATTGCACATCACCACCCAGAGCAGTCGAGCAGGACAGCATAGCCTCCTACCCTGTGCCCAGCTTTAAGCTGTCTTCTCCGCTGTGGAGACATGGACAAATAGGATATACCTGAGCACCCCCTGCAGAGGGAGGTGGAATTAGTATTTCCAGCAGAGGGCAGTCTTCAACACTTGCTTATGTAGATGCCTCTTCTTTTCAACGGCATCTCCACTCATGACCTGTTACTCAAATTGTTCTTTTATCACCTAATGGTGAAGATGTCCACTGGCCATTCCTAGGAAATCTGTAAAATGCACAAATGCACACATACACAAACAAACCAGGAGTTAGAGGAGATGAAGAGGTAAAAGAAAAAGTAGATGAACATGGTATGATCGCCGTAATGCATAGTCAGATACTTACATAAATAACGTGAAAGCCCATACAGGTGTGTGGGTCAGAGAACAGGGACAGAGCATGGTCCTGAATGTGGGCTTTAGTGTGGAGGCCCAGCGAAAGTTCCAAGGTCAAAATAATTGTACTCATAGCAAATTTTCAAGTAAGCATTTCATAAATACACCACCAAATATTTTTATTTCTTAAAGGCAAATGATACATTTTTTCCCCCTCAAGTAGGTCTATTTTTGTAACAGAAAATTTCTGGTTTTTACCCATTGTAGTTAATATAAGAAGAGATTAAAAAGAAAATCTATGCTGAGTTGGATTCAATTTAGTGTTTCCCAATCATAGGAAAGTATAAAAGAGATTTGGTGTAATTTTTCTCCTCTAACTTCCGCCATTAAAACGAATATGGAACTATAGTCAATGTTACTTTGTTTTGTTTAGAACGTGTTTATTTTTTCTTCATCCACAGCATCTAAACAGTTTCAGTATAAGAAAAACAAATAGAAAACCCTTTTATAAACCAATTGTTAGTTATCATGGAATTGAGGAACATTTGGATCTTTTCCTCCTTTGTAACTAAGAGAAACATTTTTTAAGATTTAGTCCAGTAATTCTATGGATCAGATCACATGAAAGGAGTAGGTATCCTAACTGGTATCTTTATTATGCTGAAGAAGCATGAAAAGCATTTTGAAATAATTTGAATAACCATTGGAACTTGCCATTATGAAACTGTCATTTATTTATTTTTTCGTCAGCAAGAGAATGGCCTCTGAAATAAATCTTACACTGTTAAGAAGGGTACAATATTAAAATGAAGAAATCAATTCTATTGCTTGGATATTTCACAGCCAATGACTATAGGGTAATTTCAGATTAATGCATTGATCAGGGTTGACAAACAAACACGAATCTCTGCAAGTTCCTTCCAGCCTTTTTAGCCACAGCCATCAATCTCCACTCAGGGGTTCTTCCCCACCTGGCCCAAATGAGGACCCACCGTCATACTCCGTAGAGAGCTCCAGGCTGAACTGGCACATCAGATGAAACCTATTCACCTTCCTCATATTTTTATATGTATATGAAATACTCTATATCTATCTGTACATATATAAAATACTAATATATCTACGTATATAGTAAAATAATCAGAGAAAAAACCCTTTTGTATGCAGGGTGTTTGTGACTATGATTATAGCTCTGCATCATCACAAATTAACAGACTATCTGCTTGAAAGTTGTTTATTTTATTTAATGATCTCATTTTTACCACATCTTGGTTCAGGGCTCTTGATGGACTGCCAGCAAAACACAGGTTCATTTTTCTCCTGTGCTTTGAAAGCCATTTAAATTGGCTGTTCATTATTGTTGTTCTGCCTCAAAAAAAGAAATCAGAAGTTACCCAGATCAAATGCCACAGACACGTGGCAACAGGACAGTCCTCCTTTTTCGCATTTGTTCATTGACCCAATCTCTCATTAAAGATAGAAATAGTCTTCATAAACACTTGAGGTCTTTAGTTTGTGTTAATTTTTTCCTGAACTACAGGAAGTAAAAAAGATGAGGGAAAATTGATTCTGGCTTGACAAGATTGATAAATAGTCTTAGAGTCTGCAAAATTTAATTTTAGATATAGTCTTTAAGTGAATTGATTCAATTCATCAAATTATATTTAAACTTCTTGATGATTTGAGTGTTGATAAGGTTGTCTGCAGTCCCCTGCCCCATGGAATAGAGCAGGAGCAGCCTAGGAAGGGATCTGAGGCTAAGAAAGCATACCAACGAACTGCTTTTTGCCAAATGTTGGACCTTCTTACTATTTTAGTTTCATTAATAAGAATGCATATAAAGCTGAGATAATCTGTAATCGACCAAGATAAAAGAACCAATAAATACCTCGTGGTAATATTTTTGTCTTTTGGAACCACTCAGAATGGTTTCTGTTTTCCTAATTGGACTCTGGCCGATGCATTTGACTGAATTATAAAGTAAGCAGGATTTACTTTTATTTTCTGGATACATTTATATGTTATTAGAACATGAATGTCATTTGTATCACTTTTGGCCACTATTTCACAGAGTATTTGGTTAAGATAGACCTATGATTTTTGAAATATTTTAAACTTGGGCTTTTAGCAATATTATTGAAAATGTTTTTAAGCAGCCATAAGGTTTTTAAAAATAATTTTAAAAATTGAATAAATGCAATACACAGATTTACAATTCAGAATTGTCAACATATTTTTATTTGTATTTATTTGAAGATTTATTTATTTATTTTAGCATGTGAGAGAGCAAGAGAGAGCATGGGGTGGGGAGGGGCAGAGGGGAAGAAAAGGGAGTCTTAAGCAGACTCTATGCTGAGAGTTCAGAGCCCTATGCAGGGCTCGATTTCATAATCCTGAGATCATAACCTGAGTGGAAACCAAGAGTTGGATGCCTAACCGACTGAGTCACCCAGGCACCCCAATGTATTTTTAAATGCATCAGAAATAATACGGATTGATAATTGGTTAGAAAGATTAACAATGGATAGATACTTAGAAAACAAGTATAGTAAAACATTAATAGTAGAATCAAGGTAGTAGGTATGAAATTGTTTACTGTAAGATTCTTTCAACTTTGCTATAGGTTTGAAAATGTTCCAGATAAAATTTTGGAAAAAATTTAAAATTTTGTGGATTCCAAGACAATTTTTTTGACATTAGAATCAGTGATTTAGAGTTCTCAATATTTTTGCTCTTACTAATTTGGTAACAATTAACATGAAGCTTAAATAAAATTTAAATAGTCTGTCCCATAAATTACCATTATTTGTGGGTCATCCAAGGAGTATAACTTTGAAATTTTGGCAGCATCATATTACAGTCATAAGGGCCAGATTCAGATATGAAATGTAAAATGTTATTATTATTGTTCACTTCACTAATTTTCTAAAATAAATTATGACTATAATTGGGGACCTTTCCTGTGCCAAAGATTTAACTGGTATTTTAACAAAATGCCTAAAACATTAAATACAAGAAGCCTCATTCATTAAGATTAGTATATTGCCCTTGAAATACTCCATTAAAGGAAGCCTTATAAGTATTGTTGATATATGTCCCTAGTACCTGTTAATAACGTATGTGACCATTTATATTTTACCATTGAATAGCGTTTCATTATTTTAAGTGTAAATTATTATAAAGTACTGTTTGCATTTAATTTTTTAAATTGGTATACAATTGACATTGTGTAAGTTTAAGGTGCACAACATATTGATTTGATAAGTTTATATTGCAATATGGTTGCCATTGTAGGTTTAGCTAATACCTCTATGGTGTCACATGATTCTTATTAATTCTTCTAGTGGGGGGAACACTTAAGATCTCGTCACTTAGCAAGTTTAATGTTTATATTACAGTTTTGTTGCCTATACTCTTTGTACTGTGTATTAGATCTCCAGGGCTTATCTATCACATTTTTATCCATTCATCCATTGATAGATACTTAGGTTTTTTTCCATGTGTTGACTATTTTGAGTAGTGCCGCAATGAACATGAAAGTGCTGATACCTGTTTGATACCCTGTTTTCATTTCCTTTGTATATATACGTACAAGTGGGATTGCTGGATCATATGATTAGTTCTATCTGTAATTTTTTGAGGAACCTCCTATACTGTTCTCTATATGTCTGCATTTAATTTAAAGGTATTCCAAGTCTGTTTGTTTTTTTTTAAACAAAATATATGAAAGAGACTCCCTGGAATATTGAGGCAAGCATAGTATTATTAAAGCATTAAGACTATTAATATTAAACTCATATGTATCTTTGTTGTTGTAGAAGTTTTGCTCTGTTTTTAGATTTGGGGCATTTAGAGAATAATGCCAACCTGATTATCATTCTCAAGTGAGCTTTCAAGAGTTCATTAAAAGTTAAGAAGAGAACAGCATGCTCTAGGAAGCAGCTATTTTTAACAGCACCAAATTTGAATTCACCTACTTTAAAGCTTTTCACTGTTTTTAGAAAATATTTCTATCAATAATTTTTAGATTACAAGTCTATTGAGGTCGTAGTTTGTAGTCTCTCATCGCGATGATCTGACATTTTTGCCTCCTGACAGAATTTATGAGGAACAAATTATTTCACTTCAAGAGCAATATAAATAGAGAAGCACAGTGTACAGGTTTGCTCTAAACAAACAAGCAAAAAAACAGAATGTTCAGTTTAATTGGGAGTCTACAAGTATGTATACTTATGCATTGATTTGATAAATGGCTGCTAAGTATTTTTGCCATAGGAAAACATCACTTTATTAAAAGTGGAAGTTTAGGGGCATCTGGGTGGCTCAGCTGGTTAAGCATCTGACTCTTGATCTCAGCTCAGGTCTTGATCTCCAGGTCGTGAGTTTAAGCCCTCTGTTGGGTTCCACGGTGGGCATGGAGCCTACTTAAAAAAAATAAAGTGAAATTTGAAATTCCATTAAAAAATAAAATCCTATAACATAAGATGTAATCTGGTTTTAAATTTATGTGAAAAAAATTTTAAAAAACAGGTCTTGAAAGATACCACATTTTCTTAGTAATTTAAGAAAATTAAAATTAGTAATTTGACTAAGTAAATTAACTATGTCACAAACTTAATATATTTTTAAATGTATGTACAACTCTAATTATATCAGTATAAATTAGAGAAACACTGGAAAAATATTTTTACAATTACAAATACATTTGAGAATAGTTACCACAGACATATTATGTCTGGAACAGATCACAAATCTCTCAGCTATTGTTTACCTTATCTAGAATGTTCTTGCCTTTCTTACTCGCCCAGCTACTCTTCACTCCTTGGTACCAGCTTAATTGTACCACTTCCCTGTACCCAAAGACTGGCTTAGTTATGTTTCTTTCCCTCCACCCCAAGTATAGCACTCTATAACACTTTCTACAATGTTTACTTGTGTATTTTCTCCACTAGAATCAAAGCTCAAATCAGGGAGGGATTTGTTTAATGGTCATTCATTGCTATTTGTGGCCTCCCATGCTCAATGAATTGGCATAGTTGACTTATTCTCTGAAGCTTCCCCTCTCTAACAGTCATTCTAAAATAAATCAGCATTTCAGTGGTCGTGAAAGGGAGCACACTAATTTCAAGGGCTCCCCTTCTTTATTTTTTCATAATATGTGTGTTTATTTGAAGAATCACAATGCTGCCAAACTAGGTTAATTATTCTAGTCTCTGCATCAGCCAGATGGACATGTGAAAGTTTCCACTGAAGAACGTTTAATAAAAGGGTTATTTAGAGGAGTGGACAAGGTTCGGTCTACCAGCCTGAGGTAGGAAGCCCTCAAGAACTAGTATTAAGGAAAAACAGAGCTGGACAGTAGTTAAAATGGCAAAACAGATGTTATTGAGGAACAATTACAATAGAGAAAGTGCGACCTCAGTATAGAACTGGGCTCAATTCCGAATACAGCATGGAATTTGTAACCAAGAAGCTAGGTGGGTATCAGTGGATGGAAAATTACTGAGAGGGAGAAAGGGGATATTTAACTAATCTGACTCAACAGGATTCTTGCTGAAGGTAGGATAGGGTGATTAAATATCACCTGCGGCATGATGAGGCTAAGGAATTTGATCAGATATCAAGGTGATCAGACGTGGGGAGATTCCCTGTAAACTGAGAGAGCAGAAAAATTGGTCAGTGCAAAGATAGATACAGAAGTCCAGAGATTGAGGCCTAGTTGAGCAGAGGGCTCAGAGGAGCCTGACTATAGTTTGATAAAGGGAAGAACCTGTCACTAGCAATAGAGAAGCTGTTGCTATCCCCAGACCCTTGGCAAAAGGAAGGGACACTGTAGGAGCTAGGGCTTACAAAATGCAGCCATTGCTAAAATTGTGACCCAGTAAGGAGGGAACTGGACATGGGGAGGATTCAGCATGAAGAATAAATACCCCAATTGGTCAACCCAACAGGTAGCCAGTAATCAAGGGAGCCCAACTATAGAGGTCACTCTCCCAGGTACAGAGCAAGACAGAGGAGGGTGAATGGAGACTGCAGGGGTCAATGGAGAACATGGAGCACATGCTCTAACTGGTGGGTACCTACCTGTGGACAAGTTATTCATTTTCTCTTAACATCTTTCCTCATCAATAAAATGTGAACAATAAAACCTAATTCCTAAATATGAGATTAAAGGGAAGAAAAGATGTAAGCCACATTATATTACATTAAGGTGTCTGTCCCTATAATTTCCTTGTTCCTGGTGTTCTGGGTATGGACCAAAAAAACTGTATCTCTCAGGTGCCTAAACTTTGAACTTTCTTCTGATTTGAGAGTTAATATATAAATTGAATGTATCAAGAATGAGCTGAAGAAGTAAAAGTTTGGCAATGTGGTTAAAGCAGAAAAAAATTACTTTGGTGAATGTAGAATTTTGCTAAGCTAGCTTATGAGGAAGAGAAGCTTGTTGTGAATAATGGAGGTGACTGTGTACAGCACGTCTCTATATCGCTCTGTGTGGCAGCAGTGTTTGAACATATGCTGTGAGCGAGGCTGGCTATGATCATATTTTGACTCTGCTACTTACTGGCTTTATGACCTTGGGCACATTATTTACTATCTCTGTGCATTAATTTCCACATCTATGTAATGGGGATAACAATATTGTTTGTTGTAGGATAATATGAGATACAGAAGTTCTGAGAACAAGTCCTGGGACATAATAAGCACTTATTAAATGTTAATATTACAACAACGATATGTAACTTTTAATGCATATATAATGTTACATCCACCCATAATTTCAATTATAATTAAAATTATGTTGAACAAAGAATTTGCTGACAGTGACTATACTAGTGACAAAAAGTTCATCTGTTTGTTTTTGTTTAGCCTATTTGACCTGATCATCTGTTAGATTTTATTATAACTGGTCTTGAAATAAATCCAAAACGGAGTTTAAATCACATCTTCTTGAATTGATCATGTGCTCTAGATATGTACCTTCTTAGTACTATGTCTGCATTATATATCCATATAACTTAAGAAAGTCCTTAGTTAAATATTTTCTCTTAGAGTGAGGTAAAATCATTTTTGTGTGTCTGTCTCTATGTGTGTGTGTATTTGGAATAGAAAATATTTCAAATATACATAATTCATTATTATAAAAAATCATAGTGAAAAAACAAATGCATTTACTTTTACCCATATATCAGTTGCTTCCAATTTGAGTGTTCAGTTAATATAACCAATCAAATGGGCTAAAGATTAAAATATAATTTCATGTAAGTATGAGATAAATTGAGTAATTATAAATTATTGAGAAATAATCTTTGTTATCATTCAAAATAAATTCAAGTCATTATAATCACATTAACTAGTACAGTAAATGGAAGAATAAAATGGGGTGAATTATTTTTAGGAAGAACCCCAGAAATGTAAAACTATAAGAGATTATTCTGACCCTCCCACCCCCAACCCCACCTCCGCCCTGATTAGACCTGCCCAGGGCCTCAAGGGGGATGGCCAGAGGGATGGGGTGACACCAGGTGGGACAACCAGATTAAGTCAGTTCTCTCTGGAGATCCGAACAGGAAGGTTAGAAAGCCTCAGGGGCAAAGAATCTGTGTAAGTGGAGGGCTGTGCCAAGACGCAGGAAAGTCAAGTCACAGAGAAAAGCAGAGACAGAGAGCCAGGGCAGCCTTGGAGATTGAGCAAGGGCCAAAGAGACAATATCTGGAGATTTTCTAGTTAGTTTGAGGCCATTGGTACCTTCTGTACTGGAGATCCATGAGATTTTTTCATAAATCTCCAGAGCTGAGTCATATCTTTCTCGTCCTGAGGTACATTTGACTACCTGGCTCCCTTACTCTTTCACCCTGTTAAATGGGGTGAAAGAGTAAGGGAGCCGTCACTTTGTCTTTCACTCTCTCTGACAGAGAGACAGAGAAAGAGAGAGAGAGATAACCCAAGCTAGATTGTATTCATTCTAACCCCTTCTGATTATACAAGAAATTAAAACATTTCTTGGGCCCTGAAGCCATTCCGCCCTGTGCCCAGTGGCCAAGTCCACCCTGACCTGAGCTTCTTCAGTGTATTCCTGTCCCCTGTCCTCATATCCCCACCAAAGAAAATGACGTTCTCCAAAGATTCCTAAAAGGCTCAGTTCACAGATACATACAGTCTGTAAAATCAATAGAAGTTTGGATCATCTTACATTGTTAGAGTTTTAAAACACACAAACTGAAGGCACTTCTAATTAAAGAGGTCTTGAATTTAGAAGATCCTAACCACTGACATCTGTGCTGAATGTTTGAAAAAAAATATTTTGAATTACTTCAAGAATGGCTAATTAAGAACAAGATAATGGCTTGCTGTTGATATATATCAGATTTGAAGCTTCATTTGATTTCATTTTTTAAACAGTTTTGTCTTACAGAAAATTAAGTGAATATTTCATACTTGCAAATGGTATCTTACGAACTTCTGAAAGTGAGCTTTTTTTAGAGCTTGATTAATGTCAATGCCTATTATCAATCTGTACCTAATGTCATTTTCCTGCTTAATAGCATTGAAATCAGAAAAAAAAATCATTATACCTCACTCGTTGGCACATACACTGGGGTTTTGATGAAAGGAAATGTATTTCACATGCACTGTTTTAGTAAGGGTTTGTTTAAAATGTAGGTTGTTCTACTTTAAAGCTCAATGCTCTGGACATTTTGAACCTTTTGCTTCATTAACTGCATTCATTCTAAGATACCTTTCAATTTAAAACAGGAGATAATTGTAATACCTTGAAGCAAATGAGATGTTATTGCAATAATTAAATCCAAAATGAGATGCAGATACTTTAGACCTGCTGCTGTTTCAGCTAGTTAATAGCAAATAACATTTCCATTGGTCACACTGATTTCTTTCTTTTCCAGTTGAGATGGAGTACTGCATACTAATCGTATTCTAATGCGTTTTACAAGAGGTAAAATGTGTATTAAGCTCTATCACCTATTTCAGATTAATTTAACTTGACGAAAATTATAATAATTATGACACGATGCTTTCATCCCATACAAATACGCATCCGATTTAAGAAAATAATTTTACATAACAATAATATTACTTGAATACTAAGTGCATGTTTTCCCATTAATGAATCTGTTGGTCAAATCGGGGGGCTTTTTATTAGTTCTCTCAAGCTTCAGAAACTTCCAGTGTTTCAGATGTGCCTCAGCATTTCTGCAGGAGGTGCAGAGCCTGTTGACGTGGTGGGATGTGTGGGTGGCTGTGTGAAGAGAGAGAGCAGCTCTTCTTTTTGAATGGTGTGATTTGGGGAGGGAGAGGAGTATCATTTCCATCAAGGACACAACTATATTAAAATATGAAACTGGGATACATTATTTGTGTCAAACTGCATACACAGAGGGAAGTTTCTGTTTATAGAAATGACCTAAATTTACGATTTCTCTTAAAGAACTACTTCAGGTAGATGGATTTTCGGTCAAGATTATTATGCTCTTTGGTTTCTGAGAAATTGAAAATCACTATGTTCTTCCTGCCCTTCATTTTAGTCCTTACTTATGGTGTTCCTTATTGCTTTTCTCTTTCTTTTGTCTTAAATGTTACTTTTAAATAATGTTAATAATAATAGTAATAGTAATTACTGACATGTATTAACACCTACTGAACACTCACTGGGTACTGGACACTGTGCTTAATGCTTTGAAAGATTACTGTACTTAATCCTCACAATAAACATATAAAATGGATGATCTGCTCTGTATTTTATAAGCAAAAAAAAAAAAAAGATGTGAGTAGTATCTTTTAAAGTATTCTGAATGTAACTTTTAACCTACACTTTTCTCAGAAGAACCAGGGAAACCTCATTTCTTGGAAGTACCTTTCTTCCCCTTGATGCTCTTCAAATGTTATTAAATGCTTCTGTTCCAAAGCTGGTACAATGGGCTTCCATTTTCTTGCCCTCTGGCTTACCATGCTTGCACTTGTACTGCCACGTCTTTTATTCTGGGTGATTCTTAGTATTTTGCTCCTGCCTTTATTACTAAGTTTTGTATTGAGTTTGGCATTTTTCAATGATTAGTGCCATCTCTTATTTGGGTTTATCTGATCCCTTTCCTCATTGCTGATTTGTTTTTACTGAATATGTAAAGAAGAACCAGCTTCCATTTCATACATGTACACTATTTTTATAATATTTCTGTTTTAAGGCAGAACCTTCTCTCCTCCTGCCACAAGGAACTTGAGGGGATGCATGGGAAACCGTCCCAGGCCACCACCCTGGCCCATGCAGCGTGCATCTCTACTGACCTTCCTCAAGGCAGTTCCTTTGTGGAAACCACTCATGATTAAAGGGTTGCCCTGGCTCCTACCCTAGTTTCAGAGCCTTAGACTTGGGGATAATTACGCATCCAGTGTTTCTCCTCATTTCCTTAGGTTAGGTTCAGCAGGGTGGTCTGTATGGAAATTGCACTCCTGAAGGTGTACATGGGTAGTTTTGTATCTTTCTGAGGGTTTGCCTCCCATAATAATTTTTTTTGAGGGGAGAGACCCCTTTTCTTCCTTCTCCCCTTCCATTTCTTGAATTAAATAAAAGCTTTTGGTGCAGGAAGGAAAACTATCCTAGTTCCAATTATCCCATTTCACCCTTCAGCTGCTGTGAATTGAACCCCAGTAAGTCTCCATATGTATTTCACTATTCTTTCTCTACCCAGGTCAGTCTCTTCATCCTCATGCAATGAGGGCAAGTGATGCTATCTTTATCTTTCCAGATCCCAGATCCACAACTCAAGACCTTATTTCTTTCCTCTTGGCAAGGGTGTGACCTGCTTATATTTCTCTCTCTCTCTGTCTCTCTCTGTCTTTCTCTTTCTCTCTTTCACCTTTTATGACATTTTCTTTGTCTTGAACTCCCCTTCAGAACCCTAGTAAACTGTAATTTCTAATCCATCTTTTACAATGCAGTTTTCAAAAACAACACTAAAATAATGTCTAATTTGTATGAGTTTTTATAGTTAGTTCATAGAATGTGAACAGAATTTACAAAATTGGCAAATATTGACAGTTATGGAAATGCCAGTCCTCTGAAGTCTTAATTCAAAATGAAATGGGACCTAAATGTGCTTTCTAATCATGAGATTAGAAATCCCTAATCCCTGAGATTGCCTCTTGACTTTCTGCATGGGTGTCCCCCTGCCAGCCTCCGGTTTTTATCTGGGGTCTCAGCCAGCTGGGCAAAACAATGAGATTTTTAGCTCCAGGAAAAGTGAGGCTGACTCGGCTAGCTAGGTAAGCTGGTAGCCCACCTAGTCCAGAGAGTGCTTGCTGGCCCACTTTTCATTCTCTGTAGCCACTCTGATTAATTCACACTCATGGCTTCAATCACCACCAACTTCTGTCTGTATAATTACTCATCACATGACCCAAAGAAACATGTTTCTTGCCCCTTAGACCTAATTAGGTAGGTTAGACCTAATTAACATGAAAGTTTTTGTGAGCTCAGCACCATGAAAACGCCTTATCTACCTAGGATGAGGTAGGGTTGGAAGGAGTGGCTTTTAGGGGAACATAATTTGTTGGGAAGGCATAGTTTTAGTGGGACTATGTCTTAAAGGTTCTGTCTGTTCTTGGCTCGAAATATGCTGTGGAATCAGGGGTGTGAATATTCTTAAAAAGTAAGAATCAAAACTCAAAAAATAATGACCAAGCCCTAAAATATTATTAATAAATTTATTGACTTCCAAAGTACACTAAAATTTTTATGAAACAGAAGTTGAGCAGAGGCTTAATTTATGTGGGGAACATCATTATTTTGCAACTTATCTGAGTTCAGCAGAGATAAAAATCTTTAATAAATAAAGAGGCAGCAATTTTTGGTGACTATGAATAAGAAGGCAAAGGGCATAGCTATATTAGCAATTTTGGTCTTGATCTACAACACAGGCATTTCAATAGCTACTATTTCAAATTCATTTTAAACTCTTTTTTTTTTATTTTTGCATTTTAATGGCCTTGCTTTTAACACTAGGAGGCAAATGTGAATTTTTGCCTGTAGCATACTTTATTCCTACCTTGTCAACATCACTGGGAATCTACATTCTGATAATAGTCTCCTGCACTTTCCAGAGACAGGGAAAGAAGGAATGTAGGGGTAAAAAGGAGAGGGTAAGAAAAGGAGTCTTGGGAAACTGAGGCCAGAGATGGAGAGATGGAGACAAAGAAATACGGGAAGAAGGAATAGGGAAAAAAGGAGACCCCAGAGAGAGACAAGGAAACACAGATTGAAAAGCATGAAAGAGAAGTTCAGTAAATTATGACTTTGAATATTTAGACCAGCTGATTGGATTTTGCTTTTTCCCATTTACTTGGATAATAAGCATTCTCAACTTCTATTTGGAGTGCTTCACTTTCTTCCGTGGAAGGAGCTTGCCACCTTTAATTTTCAGAGTTCAAAATTTGATGTTTTTTAAAGAAATCTTATTGAATACTGATGGTTTTGCTAATGAATGAAAGAATTTTTTTATATAATTTTATTGTCGAATTTTACAGATTTTGGTCAGTTTATTGCATGTGCTTAAATACCTCTTTGACATTCAAACACTGGAAGAAAATCTCTTTTTTTGTTTTGTTTCGGTTTTGCTTTTGGATTATTAAGGCTTCCTTATACTAAAATAGTTGAAGGTTATACTTTGGATCAGCAGCTATTTTTGTACTTCTCAGCCTTTTCTTTCAAATCAATCTCAGGTTTATGGTCTAATTAGGAATGACATATGGTATGAACAACAACAACAGAAAGACGCCTTGATGACACAAAAAGGTAAATAGATTAGGTACTTCCCCACAATTTTCAGTTTTTGTGAGCAAATCATTCAAAGAATGTTGTTCTGAACCAAATAATCAGAGTGCCACCCTTTGTCTACCTATTCCCACTGTAGACACTGTCTACCGTATATTTGAAAGATTCCAATGTCCTTTTCACTGGTATCCTGGAGTTCATGTTTTTCAAATCTTAGATACATTTTGTATGATAACAAAATCATTCTGGAGCAGTTTTGTCCAGTAGGTCTTGACCTCTGTTCTGTTTCTCCCTTTCAGTTTCTCTGTCCATTGCTTTCTGAATCAAACAGAAATTTTTAACTCTGCCTTAACATTTTCATTTGCTTTGCCAGCTTTACTTCTACTGTCATTTCCCACTGTGATTCTTTCATGCCTACCATTTTTGTTAACAGATTGCCTTCTTTTTACTCCTGTGTTATAACTTCCCATCTAGTATTTTTTCTTCAGACTGAACACTCCAAGAGCAACAAAAGGTAGCTCCTCTTTTGGTTATTCATATAGCTCTCTACCTTTTCTTTTTTCTTTTTTTTTGTAATGTGAAAGAGAGATGGGTAAAGTAAAGTGCAGGCATGAAGTCCTTGAGGAGACAAGAGAAAATGGTATCCAGTTCACCAGGGAAAGGGTTAGCCTCAGGGACATATCTATCTTTAAATCCAAGTTAAAATTTTATTTTTACTCCTAGAAATTTGAAATAAATATCTCTTTCCCTGCAACAATTTATCTATACGTCTATTATATATATATATAATTAGTAATAAATATTATATAATCATTATATAGGCATTATTAATGGGTCTATTATAAAATTTGTATTATGATTACTTAATTAAAATAATATATTATTAGTTATATGTAATCTACATTTAAAATATAAATAACATATTTTATATAGAAGGATCATTATAGAGCAATATTTATTAATTAAAAGGATGGTAAATATTTGCTAGCTGAAATTTTAAAATAGTGTTTTTTTGGTAACATACAAACTAAACACTATATACATATGTTCTTATCTATAAAATGTTAACAGTTGCTTGGGAATTTCCATGAAATATTTGCATGCCTTGGTGGCTTTAATTTGTATTTCAGACTAATTTCTGATAAAATCTTTTGAATTAAAAAAATCATTAATTATATGTTATTTTCAAAATTCATTAAGCATTCATCTGTGGGTAACCTAGGCAATGTTTTTCATTTCAAAAGACAAGAACATGTAAGAGAAAACATATCCCAACAGTTAGGAAGTTATTTAATTATGCTAAGAGTTTTTCATCATAACATTATTGCACATATTATATTTTTCACTCTCTTCAAGTCGTATGGCACTACTGACAGTGTTTACAAAAGTTTTATAACCATATGGTGGTAGTGGGATGGATGATGGACAGGTGTGCACTAACCACACTGAGGTTCATTTGTCTATTTTACTTCACAGACAATATGGAAAAAAAATGACAAATATTGGCAAGATAGGAAAACACAGCTTGATTGAATGTTCTGCGTCCACAATATTATTGGCATGTTGAAAAGTTGTTTTGAAGGTGTTTCAGTGTTAAACGTACATGTCATCAGGATAGAAAATACAGAAAAGTTTATAAAATGACAGGCTGTGAGGGTATCTGTTTTATAGTTTCATATATGGCTTGTTTAGGAATAACAATGAATCATTTCAAAGAGATGGGGAGATATGAAAACATTGGTTTTTTTGGAGTCCTAAATATTTCCTATTATGATGCAGTGAAGTTTTGAAAATAAATAGACTTTGGAATTAAATCTGAATTTTCTTTTTCCTGACACTCCCAGCTTTATAATCCTTGGAAAGTAAATTCTCAGAAATTGAGTATTCTCATCTGTAAAATAAATTTAATATGACCCATGTTTCATTTGAGGATATAAGGAAAATCAAATAAACCCACACATATAAAGTATATTAGAAAGTGCAGAAAGTAGTAGTTATCTTTGTCATCATTATAGTTTTGCATTAAATAATTCGCTTTTGAGCAATGCCTGGGTGACTCAGTCAGTTAAGTGTCTGACTCTTGATGTCATCTCACGGATCCTGGAATTGAGCCCCTCCTTTGGCTCTGCGCCCAGCAAGGAGTCTGCTTGAAGATTCTCTCCCTTTGCCCCTCCCCTACACTGATGTATCTGTCTCAAATAAATAAATCTTAAATAAATTAATTCTCTTTTATTTATTACAAAACATAAAAGACCTTGAGCTATTTATTTCATGGCAAAGCGCAGGCACTAGGGTGAAACTGTAGTCTGTTGAGAAAATAAGTGGAAAGTACCTTAATATCAGTAATGATTATAACTCTGTATATTGAAATTGCATGAGAAACTTGAGTGAATTGCCAGAAAGTGTAATAGCTTCTATCAGCCTCTAGTTGGTAGCTCTGCAGAGTCTTTAGGGCACATGTGCTCTTTATTTTACCCTGCTTCTGTACTCCTTCTATGTAGGGGCTTGTGAAGAAACAGGTTTACTGTTGTTTATCAAGCACCAGTTGTCTGTGAAATCTTTTCACTTACTTTTTCTTGGTTACTTCTCACAATAATATTTTTCACTTGGCAAATTAGGTCCTTTTAAATAAATGGACAACAGAGGGATTAGAGAAGGTTTGGAGTCGGATGACTGGAGATTCCCCCAGTCATAGAACTAATAAATGGTGTACCTGTCCTGGAGTTCATTCTCATTGCATAGCTCATTCTTCCATTAATCTTGCATGCTATTTCAAAGATTACTATTTATCCATTCTTCTGAATTTATAAAAGGAAGAGAAGAAATGACTTGGTAGCTGTGTGGGCAGCTAGTGTACTTTGTTTCAAACATTCCACTTGGAGCTTTATGTACATCATATTAAATCTCACCGGGACTCTCTTAGCCTCTTTCTTCCTGTTGGTATCCACTAGGATACAATTGGCTACTAGCAGAAAATAACTGAACCAAAAATTGTATAATAAAAATGCAAGTTATTTTACATAACAGTATGTCCAAAAGTAAGAAGAGGAATGGTTATTGGGTTGATAACGTAAAGGATCAACTATTCTTTTATGGAATGTTTTTGTTGTGGGGGACGTTGATAGGGTTTGGGATTTAAAACATGAGTTTCAACTTAAATGCCAAGCATTATCCCATCAGGATTGGTATAATCTAGACTAAATAAAGAAACTGAGGTTCAACTAGGTCAAAAGAGTTGTTCAAGGTTACACAAATCATAATTGGTAATTTGGGCATCCAAATCCAGGTTTTTCTGATTTTAAAATCTGTGCTTTTTCTGGTGAACACACCACCATTCCTCCATTTGCTTTGGGAATACCTGGAGTTGATCTATTCATCTGTTTCCATTAATCTATAGGATAGATTTTGACTTGCTAATTTTTTGTATACTTATATATATATGTAAACATATATATATATACACACACACGATATATTTTATGTCATTTTATGTGAAGATATGTCATATATTATGTATATTACATATCTCTCTCCCTCTCTCTCTCTCTATATATATATATATGTGTGTGTGTGTGTATATATATATATATATATATATATATATATATATATATATAGTATAGTCTACTTGAGTAGATTTGAAATCTTATTATCCTACCTGATCCACTGCAACGTCCTAGTATGTCCATGCCCATCATGAAAGATCCATGAAGATAAAAATCTAAAGTTGTGGACCCAGTTGTACTGGTCCTATAGTACAAACTGTTTTTCATACATATTTGTGTGTGGTAGAATTTGTATCATAGTTAGTTTTGCTTTCTTTTCTAAAGCTATAGTGGAGCCAACTCATACCAGCTCACAGAGCTAGCGTTTTTTCCCAAGTACACGTTCAGAGACATCACATTGGTAGCTTGAAATCACACGTAGTAGGAGTATCTATACCACAGAAATTGGCAAACACTGCATATTAGGGCTTCCTCTTTCCTTCCTTACCCATCTCCCATCTTCTGCTGCCCTGGGAGGACCAGTTGTTAAAGTTTTTCAAACTCATCATTGCTTTTAACTCTTAAACTAGGAAGTCTGCTGAAATATTTGAGAGATTTGTGAAGAGTCTGCATCTAAGCAAAATATTGTACCCTCCTGTTCCCTAGAGATAAGCTCTGACTTTTGCAAGTTATTTACTTCCTCTGAGCCTGTAAACTCAAGATTTAAATATTTTTCTTTACTGTAGGATTTATTAATTTTCTCATGTTCTTTATTTCCATGAACAGACCTTGTGATAGAGCTGGCTTTCTCCGTTTCTCACTTAGGTGCTTATCTTTCTCCATGGGATATTCAGCAGTCTTCAAGTTCTACCCAAGAATGTTTTGTTTGAAAAGGCCCTCTTTTTCAAAAACTGCCACTGTATTTTATAACATATTTGTAAATAAATTGCTTCAATTTGCCTTGAACAACTTTTCAATAAAGGACAATCTTGAAGGGAAATTTTTATTTCTGCCATATCAACAGTTTTAAATGTTAAGTATGCACAGCTCTTTAGAAAGTCCTTATAGCAATAGATCTTACATAATTCATAGCATTTTATAATAATTCCAAATTTAGAGCCCCTATTATACATGCTATTATCACCAATTCCAATCATACTCAATAAAAGCCTTCACATTAAAAAATGATATAGTTTAGAATGCTGCATCAAAACAAATTCTGGTGTACAAATATCTTAGATTTTCAAAATGATGAAAATAAAGCTTATTTTATAGAAAGTCTGAATGAGTAAGAGAAATAATGAGTTTTAGCGTAGGTAAGTAAAGTGCCAGGTAATGCGATTAGGAATGAATGTTTCTACTGACAACTCACTTGGGTCTAAGAGAGCTCTTGTACTGGGAAAGGACTAGAAACATCCAGCTTTTTTGTTTTGGTTTTTGTCTTTATTTTTATTTATTTATTTATTTATTTATTTATTTATTTATTTATTTATTTTTAAGTAGGCTCCATGACCCGTGTGGAGCCCAATCCAGGCCTTGAACTCACAACCCTAAGATCAAGACCTGAGCTGAGATCAAGAGTCAGATACTTAACTGACTGAGCCATTCAGGCACCGAGGTTTTTGTCTTTTTAAAGTGATTGTTACATTTCTATTGATTAGAGAGGTCTTCATTCAAAGATGTTAAAAGTAACCTAAATTTTTTCTTCTGATTTTATAAATTAATAAAACCAAAGTGTCTATTTGCCATGTTATGTAAACTTCATTGATACGTCTCAAAAAGAAATATGGAGTAATTCCATTGAACGGATGATTTTGTCAAGAAAATTTGAAATGAGGGGTGGATGTGAGCGAGAATAATTGTAAGGGGTTATATATTTCATTGCATTTCATTCCAGAGGCCTGGTAAAGGGAATAACTGAAGTATAAAAATTCATCAATGGAATGATGTGGTGAACACAGTCTCATTCAGTGAATTGAAATAAATTAGAATGAAAAAGAACTTCTAACCACTTGCAATAGTGAATAGTAAACTTTTGGAAACTTTTATTTCAAAAGAGGATGAAAGCAGAAAACAGGCTCAATAAAAATTCTAAGACAATTCAGCCTGTCTTAAACATTTAGCTTGTTTTAAATGTTAAAACTCTTCAGCATATCTAAAATGATTAAGGAAATGTATTTAGAGATAGTTGAACTAACCATATATGTCAGTGGTTCTCAGGGGTCCCTGTGCCTCAGAATCACAGCAGTACTTGCTCAGAATGAAGACTTCTAAGCAGTGCCACAAATCTGAAGTGGGATTTCTGGTGATTGGGGCCCAGGAATCAAAATTTTAACAAACACCAGAGTGATGCAGCTCTGTATGGACCATTAGAGAAATCCTAACTGGTCAAATCCTGTTGATGTTTGGAAAGAACCTAACCCATCAAATCCTGTTGATGTTTGGAAAGAACTTCCTAGTATATTTTTCAAAAGAATGATTGCCTCCTACTAATATGTGTCTGGTGCCTTGGTCAGCTCCAGTTGCAATGATCAACCATGGACTCATTGAACAAGTCCTATGCTGTTAAGCCTTTTGTCTTTTCTCAAGTTGTTCCCTCTTGCAGAAATTCTCTTCTCTCTGTATTTACTTACTGAGGTCATATTCATCTTTTTAAGACCCACTGCAAATTTCTCCTCCTCTGGGAAATTTTCCCCAGTTCACTCAGTCAGAATCTATCTCTCAACCCTGTGTTGTCATGAGACCTTGAACATATAGCATTTACCACAGTGAATCTTGCATCTATATAGAGTTCTTCACCTATTATGTAAGTGTTTAACTATCAAGTAGAGCAGAGGTTGGCAAATTGTGGTCTGCGGGCAAGTTCCAGCCCATGGCCTGTTTTGTAAATAAGGTCTTATGGGAACACAGCCTCGTCCGTTCGATTACACGTTTTGTAAGCCTGCCTTTGTGCTGTAACAGACGAGTTGAGTCGTGGTGGCAGGGGTGAATGGTTTTTAAAACCTAAGATATTTACCATCTGGTTCTTTAGAATTTGCCAACCCCTGAGCTAGAATGTGTGCTGTATCGATATACTATTTATGTATTAGCATTTGATGGGATATTTTGTGGAGATTTGGTACCCTGTAAATTATATAAAATAATTGGTGAAAGAATGAAGAAATAGTTGGGAAATAGATGCTTATTCTACCAAGAAAGGAAATATAAACTCTTCCCCCATTCTTGCCCTTGTTTTGGGGTCTCTGTTCTTGATTTTATTCAGTGCTCCCGTAGAGCTTCCTGAGATGATGGAAAGTTTTCTCTCTCGATGCTGCCTAGTGCAGGAGCCCCTAGGCCAAATGACTGTTGAGTACTTGACATGTAACTTGTGTGACCAGATACTGAATTTTAATTTAATTTTAATTAATATAAAATTAATTAAGATATAATAGCTAGTGGATACCATATAGGACAATTTAGACACAGGAAAAAATAGGCAGATTTACAAATTATTCCACCTAAAGGCAAATAGCATGAAATGAAAGTGAGAGGAAGAGAAAAAAAATTGTTTAATAAAATCTGTAAGAGAACTCCGATGCCTCTGTTTTCTAGAATCCAATCCAAAAGGTAGACTAAAATTTTTACAGGTATAAGCCCTTTAGTTTCCATTTTTTCTCATGGTCTTTATGTGCATTGATTAATTGGCATCAGTTAAAAGAGTAAATGGTGGGATGCCTGGTTGGATCAGTTGGTTGAATGACCAACTTGATTTTGGCTCAGGTCATGACCCCAGGGTGGTGAGATCAAGCCCTTTGTTGGGCTCTGCAGTTGGCAGAGAGTCTGCTTAGAATTCTCTTCCTTTCCTTCTGCCCCTCCCTCTACTTGTTCTCTCTCTTTCTCTCTCTCTCTCAGTCTCTGAAATAAATAAATAAATCTTAAAAAAAAAAAAAGGGTAAATGGTGCCAAGATACAAGTGAATGAAGAATGAAGAAGTTATCAGTTCTACATGTGGGCTTGTTTGCTTATGCTGAGGTTGGGCACGGAGTAGCTGTAAGGGACAGAGAGACGGGACAGAGAGGCTGGCTGAGGGCTTTGGAGGCATTGTCATTAGTAATGAAGCAATGGAGGACTTTTGTGTTTCTCCAACTTATTTGTGTAGTTATCATTGTTCCACTTGTGTTTATTGAACTTTAATTAAACTTCTTGTGCATATGCATATATTTGATAAGAATCCCACAGCTGTGAAAAAGTGCAAATTCAAAGAGTTGATTGTGAATTGAAGTGTTTAAGCCTATACACCTGCTTTGGGACAGACAACAGACCTATCTAGCATATGATGAAATGGAGTAGGTGGAAGGGAAGTTGTTTCTGTTGTTACCTTGCAGAGTCTGAGAGCAATAAAACACTCACTGAGTATTTTGTTTTGCTGAGTTCTTAGAAATGCCCTGTTAAGCAATGTAGACGAAGCCCAGTTTAGCAAGACAGAATTTTTTTCTTTGTAGTAGTCATATTAATGTCTTAAGTAGTTAATTTAATCTGGTGCTCAAGCTTTCTGAGAGTTTCCCACACTTCAAAATGGGTGATGCATCCACTTAAATTATCACCTCAATCTCAGTATATCTATATGTCTTTATATATCTATATAAATATAGATATTGTATATATCATATTTTTAGAGAGTGGAATATCTATATCATTTGATGTGTGAGTACATACATATATATGTATTTAAAATATATTTATGTTTACCTTTAATATAAAGATTCTGCTTTCCTCTAAATTGCCTAAGCAGAGCAGAGGAAGGGAAGACCATATTTTATTTTATTATTTTAAAAAAAACTAAGCCTCTATTTTAAATGGATCTATGTACCTGAAGAGTTAGCAATCCCCAATATTAGATGAATTCTCCTTTTCCAATGAGAAGATCTTTAAATTGGGGAGGGGAGAAAAGGACAACTGAATAAACTCTTAGAAATATAGAGTACGCATCTATTTAACTTATGACATTTAATTTATTAGTATAACTACACAAAAACATTTTATGAAATATTTTTCTTTACTCCCATTTATGAAGCCACTTTCTTCATTCTTGTCATATGCATTTATACAGCTGTGAGTACATCATCATCAGGGTTATTTTTTTGAGTTATATAATGCATATTTACAAGATTATCACTTCCAACTAAATTATTTGGAATACAGTTTTTGAATAATGTATGATTTTATTCCAAGCCGTAAGTACTCATTTCCATAAAATGAGGATTTAAAAAATTGATCCCGAAGTTCATAGGTGCCACAAAACATTATTGCTATTTAAAAGGTGAGGTTATACTGCTTTGTCTAATGAGTGAATTTGTGTAAAATTTTTTTCCCCTTTTTTTTTAACTGAATCTATCAGACTACTTCTGTGTCCCACACTATCATTGCTTGAGGTCATTTCAGGCTTATGTATGTTTCCAAATAGCACTTTATTTTGAAAAATAAAGTGACTAGTGATTGCCCCATAATATGCAGCACTGTGTGAAGGCTCAAGCATCAGTCAACTCTTTCTTTCCTGGGGTATAATTTTAGGGAGTGGCACCCCATCTTGTCTACATTTAATTGTTACAGATGGTGAGGTTCATTTAGAAACAAGGTCAAGAAAACAAACAAAAATGTCAAGGAAAAAATATAGAAGTTCTAAGGAGAAAAATGTGTGCAGCAAAAGGTCTTTAAAGGCGTGGTGCTCTCTGGAGGGCTGCTCTGAGGTCTTTCAAGACTCCCATATGGCAGCATTCTTTTAGTGAATTTTTACCTGTGGACATAGCTGTGTTCAAATAACAGTTCTTGTGGATATCAAACATTCTGTCATATAACCAACTTATGTTGTTCTGGTTTTATGCTCAGCTAGCAACCTTCTGATAATTTGGGTTCCCACGTAGTTTGCTTACGAAAAGATAATATGACGGTTTGACTTGCGGAAAGATAACATGTTACATGGAATCAGTCTTTGGATGGTTAGACCCCACGTTTGCTTCCATGACTTTCCCTTTGGTCTATTTTCCCCAGGTTGAGCAGCTCTCTGTTAACTGGTGTTTTCTATCTTCAGATGTTAATACATTCAGTGAAGTTACAACCAAGGTCTGCCAATCTGGGAAACATTTGGCCCCTTCAGGATGACTTTTTATGACTTCTGTCTTACTGTTAGGTGATGGATTGACAGTTTAACTCTCAGAAAGTAGTCTTATTTTCTGCTTGGATGCGGCATCTGTAATACCTACTGTGTGCCAGATGCGGTGCTATGTGGTGAATATATAAAAACATATAACCAAGTTGCTCACCATCTGCAACAGTGGTTCTCAACTGGAGATTATTGGAGACCTGTTTGGATGTCACATCTCAGGGGAGGTACCACTTAGGGATGTTGCTAAACATTCCATAATGCACAGGACAGCCCTCCATATCAAAGAAATATCCAGTCCAGTAGTGCCAAGGTTGAGAGACTTTGACCTAGATGTTAAAACAAATATAAGTAGTTTTTTTTGCATGGGATGTTAGTGCCTCTAACAGAAGTACATATGACATATTAAGGGAGCAGCCTGAGCAGAAATGTTGTTTTTATCCAATTGATATTTATTTTATATTTTGCTTATTACATACTGCTCCAGGAAATGTTGAAGTCTCTGTAAGTACTTTCAAGATTCATATAGCTCTCATGTTATCACATTAGGAAGTCCAGTTTCCATACATTGATTCCTTTTAGGTTTTCTTGCATAGATTCCAAATACTGACTGGAAATAGATTTTAACTGTAACATAGAGAATATGAAATTAATTTAGAGGTTCAATGGACTTTTACTGAACTTTGGGAATAGGCAAAATATAGGTCAACTACAGGTCAGTTCTCTAAGTCTCAATAGTTTATTGTCCTAGGAAGTATCTAATTTAATAACATCTTGCTTATGGTGAAAATAAACTTTTCTACCTTCTGGATGCTAGCAACATCTTTTAAAATAATATTAAAAGAAACCCACTCTGCACACAAAAAATTCCCACAAAACTGTATTAGAAGTAAGCAAAAATAAATAAATAACATTAACATTTTAATCTGAAATTTAATTTTAATTTACTTTTAATCTGCCAAAATAAGAGAATTGATTACTGACTTTGCACATCCTTTGTTTTCTGGATTTATGATCTTGGCATATCCAGCCTAATACATATAACAAATAAGCACAAATAAACAAGAGTGAATTGTCTGTAAAAAGTCATGTCTCTTGATGAGTTCTTATGAAGAGTCTTTTTCATTCTTCCCTGTTTCTTTAACTTTTGTCATTAGGGGAAAAAAATGCCAGAACCATTAATTTATCAAGAAAATGCTTAAGCAGTTTGTCAGGCATGAGGAATACAAACAAGAGCAAGGCATGATCTGCACATGTGCACTTAACAGAAATACAATTATACACAGTATAACAAAGGCACCAGTACAGCCGTCATACATACCAAAATTTCTAATGCCATCTTAATGCTCAATGATCTGACCTATAGTCTCCACAAACATATTTATATTTCTCAGACCTCATGGCTGTGCTACTGGGAGCCAGAGAATTGTGCTGTCAATCACCTTTAGGAGCCAAAGAAATCCTCACAGATTAGGAAGGGGTTGGAATATCCTAGGCAGAAGGGATGGGACGTTCAAGGGCACTGCAGTATGAACATACATTACAAGTTTCACCAAGAGTAAATCTGTGCCCTGAGACAAAAATGAGTTTCAATCTAGGATTCGAAATATGCTGCAGGATGTATTGAAAATTTTAGGGTTTATCCCATATGCAATTTAGATTCTTTTGAGTTTTTAAAGAAATGGGAATGATGTGATCAGATTTTTGCTTTATAAAGATAATTCAGATAGTAGTTCATTTGATGGATTA